>NC_138191.1:12879740-14079740 GCF_964194105.1 Spermophilus citellus
GAGAGATAGGCGACGGGCGGGCGGGGGCCGATATTGCCCACGGGAGAGATCCGGAGAGGGCCCGCGTGCGCTCCCCGCCGCAACCGAGCGGGCGCCGTCTTGTCGGTTGGGGTGGATGTCGACGGGGGGCGCTGGCGTGGCGGCGGGGCCGTGCATCGGAGAGTGGAGCCGGGAACAGGGAGGGGGTGCGACAGAGTCGAGCGAGAGGGCTTAAGCGTCGTCGCGGTGGGGTCGATGAGGAGGGGCGCTGGTCGCAAGGACACTTGGCGAGGGGCGCTGGTCGCAAGGACACTTGGCAGAGGGCGGAAGGCGCAGGGTACTCAGGGTTGGGGTGGGGCGGGCATTATCTGCGCGAGTCCAGCGGGTCAGGGAGATGGGGGTGCTGGACAGACAGGAAGAGAGCAGAGCGGCTGTGGTGGGCGCTGGCGGAGCCGGGACAGGCAGCCTGGTTATGTGTGTGTGGGTGTGGGGGGAGGGGATAGCCAAAAGGTGGGCCTGTCAGGAGTGGGATTCGAACCCACGCCTCCAGGGGAGACTGCGACCTGAACGCAGCGCCTTGGACCGCTCGGCCATCCTGACGGCGGGCCTGAGCGCCTGGCGGTTCGCCTGGCTGGGACCCGGCGTTGGCGCAGGTGTCCTTGGCTGGCACCGTGGTGCGCGGTGCCCGGCGGTCTGCGGGCGCCTTGGACGGACGGGCCTGGCGGGCCGGGAGCGAGCCAATTCCGCTCATCGGTGCGGTCGCATCCCCCACCGAGCCCGGCCAAGTACCACTAACCGTCTGTGCTGGCTGGAGCCCACCCGGCGCATCGTCCTCCTCCTCCTGTCGGCCGCCGTGCTCGCTAGCTCCCTGGCCCCCCTGCTTACACCGACATTGGGATGCCCGCGCAGTGGGAAGCCGGCAGGGCGCACAGGGTCCTTCTCCGGGCACCGGGCCAGGGCCAGGGCCAGGGCCAGGTGGTGTCGGCTTCTTGACAGTGCCTCTGTGGCGTCCCGTTTGGGGCCAGAAGGGGCAAGAGGGCCGGGCTAGGCGTCGGAGAGGGGACCGGCGCCACGACGGCGGGCGCCGCCGTCCTCGTTAGTATAGTGGTGAGTATCCCCGCCTGTCACGCGGGAGACCGGGGTTCGATTCCCCGACGGGGAGGCAGTCGCCCTTTTTTGGTTCTGGTCGCCGCCGCAGCTTCCCCCCCGGCCTCTAGCTCTCCGGGCCGCCCTCGGCCCTCGGCGCCCCCTGCTCTCCAGTTGGGCGCAGGATGCCACTTCCGTCCCTGGCACGCCGTCCTCGCGGTCCCCCGTCCACCCCCCTCCCCAGGCATCCGTGCCTTCCTCCTCTCCCGCGGCTCTGTCGCCACAGACGAGCGCCCGCGCCCCGAGTGGGTGTGGAAAAGGGTTCCCTGCCAACGGGCACGGGCTGGGTCGCTGGAGGGGAGAAGACCCTGTGCAGGCGGACCGCGGTCTCGCCGCCCCGCGCGCCGGTTCAGGGCGTCGTCCCGCGAGGAGGAGGAGGAGGAGGCGGCGGCGGCGGCGGCGGCGCCGACGACGACGACGACGACGACGGGGCGCCTCTCGGCAGCCCGGGGCCAGCGTGGAGCGGCTCTCTCGGCCGGATGGCGTTGGTGGTATAGTGGTGAGCATAGCTGCCTTCCAAGCAGTTGACCCGGGTTCGATTCCCGGCCAACGCAGCGAATCCACCTTTTGACGGGGCCAACCGGGCCCTGGCCCCGCTGGCTAGCGCGACCTCCTGCTGGCGCGCGGATGTGGGGAAGGAGTCCAGGCGAGGCTTCGAAAGGCAAGGCCAGGCAGGGCGGAGGGCGAGCACTGCATTCTTTTGAGGGTGCCCCCAGCATCAGGGGTGGGTCGCTGGTGACCGGCAGCCCGTGGCGGGAGGCTGCACCAGGTTGCCATGTAAAGCCACTGGGACCCACGGGGACGGCGCCCGGTGCACAGGTAGCGCCCAGCACTTGGGACCGAGGCGCTGGCCCCAGATGGCACGCGCACGGAAACGGCAACCCCATGCTCCCTGGTGGTCTAGTGGTTAGGATTCGGCGCTCTCACCGCCGCGGCCCGGGTTCGATTCCCGGTCAGGGAAGCCTTTCTTCTTCCTCCTCGCGCCAGGCCTCTCTCTCCCCTTTTGGCCCAAGGCCTTGGGTCCGCTGGCTCACACCACGCGGGCCCCGAAGACGGACCCTTAGGGACGCCCGCCACACCTGGCGTCCAGCCTCACTGACACTTGCCACTCTGAGCCCTCCCAACATTTATGCCTTTTCACTTTCTCCCCTCGTCCTTGCCGTCGCCCGCTTGCGACAGTTCTTCCCGGCCCTGGCCACCACCAACATCACCATCACCACCACCCAAAGACACACCTATGCTTGAGCTCGCGGGAGCGTGCGCGCGCGCGCACACACCGACACACGCACGCACGCACACACACACGCACACACACACAAACACACACGCGCGCGCGCGCGCGGGTGCACGCGGCGCTCCGACTGCGATAACTGAGGGGAAATTTGGAACTCAACGCCGGTGAACTTGGATGCTCCAGAAACCCTCTAGGCCTCGCGCCTGCTGAGTCTCCCGCTCTGTGGCGAGCCTGCAATCAGCTTTGACCGTGATCGCATCCCCAGAACTCCCCTATCCTGGTGGGGGCGCACCTGAGACTCGAGACTTGAGTCCTCCCCCCGTCTCCTTCGTGTGCCTGGGCCCCCTCGTGACAAGCCCTCTCTGTTCTCTCTGTTGCTGCCCCGTGTGCTCAGTGACTGGGGGCGCTCGTGGCGGGCGAAAGGAGCCGGGTTCCGGAACCTACTCGCTGGCTCTGGTGTCTGGCCCCGGAAAGGTTGTGGATTTCCTCCTCAGAGCTGCTTGGGTGAGGCCAAGCCTGGCGCCTGACACATCACTGCTCCCCATCCTGGGGGATCCCCTCCAACCGGGTCGGCCGTGTGGCAGGGCCCGGATGCCCCGGCCGCCACTGGTGCCAGGGCCTGAGCGTCGGGCGTGGATCTGCGCTTCAGCTGTGTCCGCGGCTTTGGCCGCGATGCCGGAGAGCGGGTGGGGGCCCACACCCGAGTCAGGATGCCCGGGAGTGACAGGCGCGGAAAGGAATCTGGAGAGGCCCGGCGAGCCGGAGCACAAGAGCGGCCGCGGAGGCGGGCAGGCTGGCACCCACTTACCAGTGCCGTGACCCAGGCAGGCGGGAGCCGGTGGCGGCTCACGCGTGCCGGGATAGACTTGTAGCCGACCGACCCTGTGTGTGAAAGGAGTCCCGCGGCCCCCTGCCCCCTGCCCCCGTCTCAAGGGCGAAGGAGCAGACAGAGAACGCCCCCCACCCCCCCCCCACCACCACCACCACTAGGTTGGACTGGCAAGTTTCCCACTCCTGCCCGGCCGCACGTCCATCCACTCAGCTCTTGGTCCCTTCTCTGCCCAGCCCGGCTCGGGACACGTTGGGTGGCCCCTGCCGAAAGCCAGCGGCAGCGCTTTGGAGTCAGTGCTGTAGAGGCTTCCAAGGAACTTTGCTTGGCTTCCAAGGGGACACCCAGGCGACGGGCACCAATCTGCCCGCTGGCCCGACTTCCCTCGAGGACGACGGGTGCCCTAGCCCGCAGCCCGCCACTGCCGGGATACCCGGGCTTGCCTTCGTCGGGCGGTGTGGGGGTGGGACTGGGGGGAGCGGTCTCGGGGAAGCTCCCAAGTTCGAGGGTCGTGGGGGCGTGACAGTGACGAGAGGAAGCCACCCTTGTCTCGGGTGTCATCCCTGGCGGTGGTCGGGCGAAGGCCATGGCACGGAAAGAGTGCAGGACTCAGGGTCTTCACGCGCCGTGCCAGGCGCCAGCGGGCTGAGAGGTGGGAGCCGTTTGCCGTAGCCGGGACTGGGGGTTGTGTGGGCGAAGCGCTGGCTGCGTGGAGAGGGCAGGGAGTGCGGCCTGTCGGTGAGGCGGGGTTCGGGCTGACAGCCCGCGGGTGCGGAGGGGGTTGTTGTCGGGGCGGGGGGGGGGGCGGGAGCTGGCCGGGCGCCCGTGCCGTGCCGATCGGTCTGCCGGGTCCAGGTCTCTGAACTGAGGAGTCCGAAGGAGGCCAGGACGACGGGGGTCCGTGAGCGACGGTCGGCTCAGGGCCCGTGGGGAAGACCCAGTAGGACTGTCGATGCCAGTCTGCGGGGAGGAGGCGCCCACGGAGAGGATTGGGCGTGGGTCCGAGAGGCCGCTCCCCCGTTCGAGATAGGTGTGCCGTGCATGGAAGGAGGCGAGGCGAGTGTCGAGTGGGTGCGTGGGTGCGGTGGGGTTGGGCGGCGGGGGAGCGTGTCTAGGTGAGGTGTGAAAAAGCTGGTGCGGAAGGCACGTGGGCCGGGGTCCACCGGTGCTTGTGATCCAGATGCAAAGAGCCTCAACGCAGAGTGATTTCGGATCAGGCGACGTGTGCGTGGGTGCGGGTGGGGATCGGTGAGAGTTGTGGCGGGGCTGAGGTCGTTGGGGTCGGGGGGGGGGGATGAGGAGAGATGTTGAGAGCCACGGCCAGGTCAAGATGGTGCCTGGCATTTTGCCAGAAGGAGCGGTTCCTGCTGCCTCGGGTGCCCGCTATTTTTGAGCTCTCGCGGAGTTCCTAGAGAGCTCGCGTGGGTGGAGTTCGCGGGTTGAGTGCTCGCAAAGTTCCCCAGTGCCGGTGGAGCTCTCGGGGAGTTCCTGGAGAGTTCGCGTGGGCGGCGTGCGGCGTGAGTTCTAAAACTAAAGTTCGTTCCTGCTTGCTTGAATCTTCAAGTGGCTCGTGATTTGTGCCCAGCCAGGCTGCGGCAGAGAGAGATTTCGGGGACCCAAAGGAAGATGATATCACTGCAAGGCCTCTGGAGTCCTTCGTGCGCTGCAATGGCGGCCGTGAGTGCCTAGGGGGCCGCGACGACGTGACGCTCTTGGCAGAGGTGCCTTGGTGTCCCATGGTTGACGTGCCTAGACGTCGGGGCTGCCGGACCAAAAGGGGACCGAGTGCTGCATGGGCCGGGAATCGAACCCGGGCCTCCCGCGTGGCAGGCGAGAATTCTACCACTGAACCACCCATGCACCGATGGCAGGCGCCTCCACGCTACCGCCCGACAGCGGTCACCGCCTGCGGTGAGGAGCTCCTGCTTGGGACCGGCACGGAGCGTTGGGGGCTGGATGGGCCGTTCCTAAAGGAGGGGCTCCAGGCATCCTGCCGGGGCCCCGGGGATGCGGCCGCCGGCGGGGTGTGTGCGTGCGTGTGTCCCCCCGTGCGGCGCTCTCGCGAACCTCCGGACCCCTGCACCTGCCGGGCCAGCCCGGGCCGCCCGGACCGCCTTGTCCGCTGCCGCCTGAAGAAGCCAGGGGCCGGTCCAGGCTTTGCCCTCACGGGAACCCCAATCAGGCCAGGGGACCTGTGGCTCGGTGGCTGCCTCCGTCCACCCGCAGAGTCCCGGTCGCAGGAGCCCCGGACGGGTGAGGCGGGCCCCAACCAGCACCGACGTGGTGGGCTGGCCGGCCTTAGGCAGCCGCTGCCCACGTGGGGTTCGTGGCCGCGCCCAGGTGGTCGCGCCCGGGGCTCGGCCATCACCGGCGGGGATCTAGGGGTTCTAGGGTTCTCTCCCTGCCACTCGCGAGGGCCATGGTCCCGGTGACCCCACGGTGCGTGGCGAGCAGAGGTCTCTACCTCTGAACTGCTGTGTTGTGGAGTGGCCGGCAGGCGTGAGTGGTTTGGAAAGGCCCTCCAGTGAAGGCGCCTGGCGGCCACAGTCTGGCACGACGGGAACGGGGTCCTCTGCAGGGCCGAGAGAGATAGGCGACGGGCGGGCGGGGGCCGATATTGCCCACGGGAGAGATCCGGAGAGGGCCCGCGTGCGCTCCCCGCCGCAACCGAGCGGGCGCCGTCTTGTCGGTTGGGGTGGATGTCGACGGGGGGCGCTGGCGTGGCGGCGGGGCCGTGCATCGGAGAGTGGAGCCGGGAACAGGGAGGGGGTGCGACAGAGTCGAGCGAGAGGGCTTAAGCGTCGTCGCGGTGGGGTCGATGAGGAGGGGCGCTGGTCGCAAGGACACTTGGCGGAGGGGCGCTGGTCGCAAGGACACTTGGCAGAGGGCGGAAGGCGCAGGGTACTCAGGGTTGGGGTGGGGCGGGCATTATCTGCGCGAGTCCAGCGGGTCAGGGAGATGGGGGTGCTGGACAGACAGGAAGAGAGCAGAGCGGCTGTGGTGGGCGCTGGCGGAGCCGGGACAGGCAGCCTGGTTATGTGTGTGTGGGTGTGGGGGGAGGGGATAGCCAAAAGGTGGGCCTGTCAGGAGTGGGATTCGAACCCACGCCTCCAGGGGAGACTGCGACCTGAACGCAGCGCCTTGGACCGCTCGGCCATCCTGACGGCGGGCCTGAGCGCCTGGCGGTTCGCCTGGCTGGGACCCGGCGTTGGCGCAGGTGTCCTTGGCTGGCACCGTGGTGCGCGGTGCCCGGCGGTCTGCGGGCGCCTTGGACGGACGGGCCTGGCGGGCCGGGAGCGAGCCAATTCCGCTCATCGGTGCGGTCGCATCCCCCACCGAGCCCGGCCAAGTACCACTAACCGTCTGTGCTGGCTGGAGCCCACCCGGCGCATCGTCCTCCTCCTCCTGTCGGCCGCCGTGCTCGCTAGCTCCCTGGCCCCCCTGCTTACACCGACATTGGGATGCCCGCGCAGTGGGAAGCCGGCAGGGCGCACAGGGTCCTTCTCCGGGCACCGGGCCAGGGCCAGGGCCAGGGCCAGGTGGTGTCGGCTTCTTGACAGTGCCTCTGTGGCGTCCCGTTTGGGGCCAGAAGGGGCAAGAGGGCCGGGCTAGGCGTCGGAGAGGGGACCGGCGCCACGACGGCGGGCGCCGCCGTCCTCGTTAGTATAGTGGTGAGTATCCCCGCCTGTCACGCGGGAGACCGGGGTTCGATTCCCCGACGGGGAGGCAGTCGCCCTTTCTTGGTTCTGGTCGCCGCCGCAGCTTCCCCCCCGGCCTCTAGCTCTCCGGGCCGCCCTCGGCCCTCGGCGCCCCCTGCTCTCCAGTTGGGCGCAGGATGCCACTTCCGTCCCTGGCACGCCGTCCTCGCGGTCCCCCGTCCACCCCCCTCCCCAGGCATCCGTGCCTTCCTCCTCTCCCGCGGCTCTGTCGCCACAGACGAGCGCCCGCGCCCCGAGTGGGTGTGGAAAAGGGTTCCCTGCCAACGGGCACGGGCTGGGTCGCTGGAGGGGAGAAGACCCTGTGCAGGCGGACCGCGGTCTCGCCGCCCCGCGCGCCGGTTCAGGGCGTCGTCCCGCGAGGAGGAGGAGGAGGAGGCGGCGGCGGCGGCGGCGGCGCCGACGACGACGACGACGACGACGGGGCGCCTCTCGGCAGCCCGGGGCCAGCGTGGAGCGGCTCTCTCGGCCGGATGGCGTTGGTGGTATAGTGGTGAGCATAGCTGCCTTCCAAGCAGTTGACCCGGGTTCGATTCCCGGCCAACGCAGCGAATCCACCTTTTGACGGGGCCAACCGGGCCCTGGCCCCGCTGGCTAGCGCGACCTCCTGCTGGCGCGCGGATGTGGGGAAGGAGTCCAGGCGAGGCTTCGAAAGGCAAGGCCAGGCAGGGCGGAGGGCGAGCACTGCATTCTTTTGAGGGTGCCCCCAGCATCAGGGGTGGGTCGCTGGTGACCGGCAGCCCGTGGCGGGAGGCTGCACCAGGTTGCCATGTAAAGCCACTGGGACCCACGGGGATGGCGCCCGGTGCACAGGTAGCGCCCAGCACTTGGGACCGAGGCGCTGGCCCCAGATGGCACGCGCACGGAAACGGCAACCCCATGCTCCCTGGTGGTCTAGTGGTTAGGATTCGGCGCTCTCACCGCCGCGGCCCGGGTTCGATTCCCGGTCAGGGAAGCCTTTCTTCTTCCTCCTCGCGCCAGGCCTCTCTCTCCCCTTTTGGCCCAAGGCCTTGGGTCCGCTGGCTCACACCACGCGGGCCCCGAAGACGGACCCTTAGGGACGCCCGCCACACCTGGCGTCCAGCCTCACTGACACTTGCCACTCTGAGCCCTCCCAACATTTATGCCTTTTCACTTTCTCCCCTCGTCCTTGCCGTCGCCCGCTTGCGACAGTTCTTCCCGGCCCTGGCCACCACCAACATCACCATCACCACCACCCAAAGACACACCTATGCTTGAGCTCGCGGGAGCGTGCGCGCGCGCGCACACACCGACACACGCACGCACGCACACACACACGCACACACACACAAACACACACGCGCGCGCGCGCGCGGGTGCACGCGGCGCTCCGACTGCGATAACTGAGGGGAAATTTGGAACTCAACGCCGGTGAACTTGGATGCTCCAGAAACCCTCTAGGCCTCGCGCCTGCTGAGTCTCCCGCTCTGTGGCGAGCCTGCAATCAGCTTTGACCGTGATCGCATCCCCAGAACTCCCCTATCCTGGTGGGGGCGCACCTGAGACTCGAGACTTGAGTCCTCCCCCCCGTCTCCTTCGTGTGCCTGGGCCCCCTCGTGACAAGCCCTCTCTGTTCTCTCTGTTGCTGCCCCGTGTGCTCAGTGACTGGGGGCGCTCGTGGCGGGCGAAAGGAGCCGGGTTCCGGAACCTACTCGCTGGCTCTGGTGTCTGGCCCCGGAAAGGTTGTGGATTTCCTCCTCAGAGCTGCTTGGGTGAGGCCAAGCCTGGCGCCTGACACATCACTGCTCCCCATCCTGGGGGATCCCCTCCAACCGGGTCGGCCGTGTGGCAGGGCCCGGATGCCCCGGCCGCCACTGGTGCCAGGGCCTGAGCGTCGGGCGTGGATCTGCGCTTCAGCTGTGTCCGCGGCTTTGGCCGCGATGCCGGAGAGCGGGTGGGGGCCCACACCCGAGTCAGGATGCCCGGGAGTGACAGGCGCGGAAAGGAATCTGGAGAGGCCCGGCGAGCCGGAGCACAAGAGCGGCCGCGGAGGCGGGCAGGCTGGCACCCACTTACCAGTGCCGTGACCCAGGCAGGCGGGAGCCGGTGGCGGCTCACGCGTGCCGGGATAGACTTGTAGCCGACCGACCCTGTGTGTGAAAGGAGTCCCGCGGCCCCCTGCCCCCTGCCCCCGTCTCAAGGGCGAAGGAGCAGACAGAGAACGCCCCCCCACCCCCCCCCACCACCACCACAACTAGGTTGGACTGGCAAGTTTCCCACTCCTGCCCGGCCGCACGTCCATCCACTCAGCTCTTGGTCCCTTCTCTGCCCAGCCCGGCTCGGGACACGTTGGGTGGCCCCTGCCGAAAGCCAGCGGCAGCGCTTTGGAGTCAGTGCTGTAGAGGCTTCCAAGGAACTTTGCTTGGCTTCCAAGGGGACACCCAGGCGACGGGCACCAATCTGCCCGCTGGCCCGACTTCCCTCGAGGACGACGGGTGCCCTAGCCCGCAGCCCGCCACTGCCGGGATACCCGGGCTTGCCTTCGTCGGGCGGTGTGGGGGTGGGAGTGGGGGGAGCGGTCTCGGGGAAGCTCCCAAGTTCGAGGGTCGTGGGGGCGTGACAGTGACGAGAGGAAGCCACCCTTGTCTCGGGTGTCATCCCTGGCGGTGGTCGGGCGAAGGCCATGGCACGGAAAGAGTGCAGGACTCAGGGTCTTCACGCGCCGTGCCAGGCGCCAGCGGGCTGAGAGGTGGGAGCCGTTTGCCGTAGCCGGGACTGGGGGTTGTGTGGGCGAAGCGCTGGCTGCGTGGAGAGGGCAGGGAGTGCGGCCTGTCGGTGAGGCGGGGTTCGGGCTGACAGCCCGCGGGTGCGGAGGGGGTTGTTGTCGGGGCGGGAGGGGGGCGGGAGCTGGCCGGGCGCCCGTGCCGTGCCGATCGGTCTGCCGGGTCCAGGTCTCTGAACTGAGGAGTCCGAAGGAGGCCAGGACGACGGGGGTCCGTGAGCGACGGTCGGCTCAGGGCCCGTGGGGAAGACCCAGTAGGACTGTCGATGCCAGTCTGCGGGGAGGAGGCGCCCACGGAGAGGATTGGGCGTGGGTCCGAGAGGCCGCTCCCCCGTTCGAGATAGGTGTGCCGTGCATGGAAGGAGGCGAGGCGAGTGTCGAGTGGGTGCGTGGGTGCGGTGGGGTTGGGCGGCGGGGGAGCGTGTCTAGGTGAGGTGTGAAAAAGCTGGTGCGGAAGGCACGTGGGCCGGGGTCCACCGGTGCTTGTGATCCAGATGCAAAGAGCCTCAACGCAGAGTGATTTCGGATCAGGCGACGTGTGCGTGGGTGCGGGTGGGGATCGGTGAGAGTTGTGGCGGGGCTGAGGTCGTTGGGGTCGGGGGGGGGGATGAGGAGAGATGTTGAGAGCCACGGCCAGGTCAAGATGGTGCCTGGCATTTTGCCAGAAGGAGCGGTTCCTGCTGCCTCGGGTGCCCGCTATTTTTGAGCTCTCGCGGAGTTCCTAGAGAGCTCGCGTGGGTGGAGTTCGCGGGTTGAGTGCTCACAAAGTTCCCGAGTGCCGGTGGAGCTCTCGGGGAGTTCCTGGAGAGTTCACGTGGGCGGCGTGCGGCGTGAGTTCTAAAACTAAAGTTCGTTCCTGCTTGCTTGAATCTTCAAGTGGCTCGTGATTTGTGCCCAGCCAGGCTGCGGCAGAGAGAGATTTCGGGGACCCAAAGGAAGATGATATCACTGCAAGGCCTCTGGAGTCCTTCGTGCGCTGCAATGGCGGCCGTGAGTGCCTAGGGGGCCGCGACGACGTGACGCTCTTGGCAGAGGTGCCTTGGTGTCCCATGGTTGACGTGCCTAGACGTCGGGGCTGCCGGACCAAAAGGGGACCGAGTGCTGCATGGGCCGGGAATCGAACCCGGGCCTCCCGCGTGGCAGGCGAGAATTCTACCACTGAACCACCCATGCACCGATGGCAGGCGCCTCCACGCTACCGCCCGACAGCGGTCACCGCCTGCGGTGAGGAGCTCCTGCTTGGGACCGGCACGGAGCGTTGGGGGCTGGATGGGCCGTTCCTAAAGGAGGGGCTCCAGGCATCCTGCCGGGGCCCCGGGGATGCGGCCGCCGGCGGGGTGTGTGCGTGCGTGTGTCCCCCCGTGCGGCGCTCTCGCGAACCTCCGGACCCCTGCACCTGCCGGGCCAGCCCGGGCCGCCCGGACCGCCTTGTCCGCTGCCGCCTGAAGAAGCCAGGGGCCGGTCCAGGCTTTGCCCTCACGGGAACCCCAATCAGGCCAGGGGACCTGTGGCTCGGTGGCTGCCTCCGTCCACCCGCAGAGTCCCGGTCGCAGGAGCCCCGGACGGGTGAGGCGGGCCCCAACCAGCACCGACGTGGTGGGCTGGCCGGCCTTAGGCAGCCGCTGCCCACGTGGGGTTCGTGGCCGCGCCCAGGTGGTCGCGCCCGGGGCTCGGCCATCACCGGCGGGGATCTAGGGGTTCTAGGGTTCTCTCCCTGCCACTCGCGAGGGCCATGGTCCCGGTGACCCCACGGTGCGTGGCGAGCAGAGGTCTCTACCTCTGAACTGCTGTGTTGTGGAGTGGCCGGCAGGCGTGAGTGGTTTGGAAAGGCCCTCCAGTGAAGGCGCCTGGCGGCCACAGTCTGGCACAACGGGAACGGGGTCCTCTGCAGGGCCGAGAGAGATAGGCGACGGGCGGGCGGGGGCCGATATTGCCCACGGGAGAGATCCGGAGAGGGCCCGCGTGCGCTCCCCGCCGCAACCGAGCGGGCGCCGTCTTGTCGGTTGGGGTGGATGTCGACGGGGGGCGCTGGCGTGGCGGCGGGGCCGTGCATCGGAGAGTGGAGCCGGGAACAGGGAGGGGGTGCGACAGAGTCGAGCGAGAGGGCTTAAGCGTCGTCGCGGTGGGGTCGATGAGGAGGGGCGCTGGTCGCAAGGACACTTGGCGGAGGGGCGCTGGTCGCAAGGACACTTGGCAGAGGGCGGAAGGCGCAGGGTACTCAGGGTTGGGGTGGGGCGGGCATTATCTGCGCGAGTCCAGCGGGTCAGGGAGATGGGGGTGCTGGACAGACAGGAAGAGAGCAGAGCGGCTGTGGTGGGCGCTGGCGGAGCCGGGACAGGCAGCCTGGTTATGTGTGTGTGGGTGTGGGGGGAGGGGATAGCCAAAAGGTGGGCCTGTCAGGAGTGGGATTCGAACCCACGCCTCCAGGGGAGACTGCGACCTGAACGCAGCGCCTTGGACCGCTCGGCCATCCTGACGGCGGGCCTGAGCGCCTGGCGGTTCGCCTGGCTGGGACCCGGCGTTGGCGCAGGTGTCCTTGGCTGGCACCGTGGTGCGCGGTGCCCGGCGGTCTGCGGGCGCCTTGGACGGACGGGCCTGGCGGGCCGGGAGCGAGCCAATTCCGCTCATCGGTGCGGTCGCATCCCCCACCGAGCCCGGCCAAGTACCACTAACCGTCTGTGCTGGCTGGAGCCCACCCGGCGCATCGTCCTCCTCCTCCTGTCGGCCGCCGTGCTCGCTAGCTCCCTGGCCCCCCTGCTTACACCGACATTGGGATGCCCGCGCAGTGGGAAGCCGGCAGGGCGCACAGGGTCCTTCTCCGGGCACCGGGCCAGGGCCAGGGCCAGGGCCAGGTGGTGTCGGCTTCTTGACAGTGCCTCTGTGGCGTCCCGTTTGGGGCCAGAAGGGGCAAGAGGGCCGGGCTAGGCGTCGGAGAGGGGACCGGCGCCACGACGGCGGGCGCCGCCGTCCTCGTTAGTATAGTGGTGAGTATCCCCGCCTGTCACGCGGGAGACCGGGGTTCGATTCCCCGACGGGGAGGCAGTCGCCCTTTTTTGGTTCTGGTCGCCGCCGCAGCTTCCCCCCCGGCCTCTAGCTCTCCGGGCCGCCCTCGGCCCTCGGCGCCCCCTGCTCTCCAGTTGGGCGCAGGATGCCACTTCCGTCCCTGGCACGCCGTCCTCGCGGTCCCCCGTCCACCCCCCTCCCCAGGCATCCGTGCCTTCCTCCTCTCCCGCGGCTCTGTCGCCACAGACGAGCGCCCGCGCCCCGAGTGGGTGTGGAAAAGGGTTCCCTGCCAACGGGCACGGGCTGGGTCGCTGGAGGGGAGAAGACCCTGTGCAGGCGGACCGCGGTCTCGCCGCCCCGCGCGCCGGTTCAGGGCATCGTCCCGCGAGGAGGAGGAGGAGGAGGCGGCGGCGGCGGCGGCGGCGCCGACGAAGACGACGACGACGACGGGGCGCCTCTCGGCAGCCCGGGGCCAGCGTGGAGCGGCTCTCTCGGCCGGATGGCGTTGGTGGTATAGTGGTGAGCATAGCTGCCTTCCAAGCAGTTGACCCGGGTTCGATTCCCGGCCAACGCAGCGAATCCACCTTTTGACGGGGCCAACCGGGCCCTGGCCCCGCTGGCTAGCGCGACCTCCTGCTGGCGCGCGGATGTGGGGAAGGAGTCCAGGCGAGGCTTCGAAAGGCAAGGCCAGGCAGGGCGGAGGGCGAGCACTGCATTCTTTTGAGGGTGCCCCCAGCATCAGGGGTGGGTCGCTGGTGACCGGCAGCCCGTGGCGGGAGGCTGCACCAGGTTGCCATGTAAAGCCACTGGGACCCACGGGGACGGCGCCCGGTGCACAGGTAGCGCCCAGCACTTGGGACCGAGGCGCTGGCCCCAGATGGCACGCGCACGGAAACGGCAACCCCATGCTCCCTGGTGGTCTAGTGGTTAGGATTCGGCGCTCTCACCGCCGCGGCCCGGGTTCGATTCCCGGTCAGGGAAGCCTTTCTTCTTCCTCCTCGCGCCAGGCCTCTCTCTCCCCTTTTGGCCCAAGGCCTTGGGTCCGCTGGCTCACACCACGCGGGCCCCGAAGACGGACCCTTAGGGACGCCCGCCACACCTGGCGTCCAGCCTCACTGACACTTGCCACTCTGAGCCCTCCCAACATTTATGCCTTTTCACTTTCTCCCCTCGTCCTTGCCGTCGCCCGCTTGCGACAGTTCTTCCCGGCCCTGGCCACCACCAACATCACCATCACCACCACCCAAAGACACACCTATGCTTGAGCTCGCGGGAGCGTGCGCGCGCGCGCACACACCGACACACGCACGCACGCACACACACACGCACACACACACAAACACACACGCGCGCGCGCGCGCGGGTGCACGCGGCGCTCCGACTGCGATAACTGAGGGGAAATTTGGAACTCAACGCCGGTGAACTTGGATGCTCCAGAAACCCTCTAGGCCTCGCGCCTGCTGAGTCTCCCGCTCTGTGGCGAGCCTGCAATCAGCTTTGACCGTGATCGCATCCCCAGAACTCCCCTATCCTGGTGGGGGCGCACCTGAGACTCGAGACTTGAGTCCTCCCCCCGTCTCCTTCGTGTGCCTGGGCCCCCTCGTGACAAGCCCTCTCTGTTCTCTCTGTTGCTGCCCCGTGTGCTCAGTGACTGGGGGCGCTCGTGGCGGGCGAAAGGAGCCGGGTTCCGGAACCTACTCGCTGGCTCTGGTGTCTGGCCCCGGAAAGGTTGTGGATTTCCTCCTCAGAGCTGCTTGGGTGAGGCCAAGCCTGGCGCCTGACACATCACTGCTCCCCATCCTGGGGGATCCCCTCCAACCGGGTCGGCCGTGTGGCAGGGCCCGGATGCCCCGGCCGCCACTGGTGCCAGGGCCTGAGCGTCGGGCGTGGATCTGCGCTTCAGCTGTGTCCGCGGCTTTGGCCGCGATGCCGGAGAGCGGGTGGGGGCCCACACCCGAGTCAGGATGCCCGGGAGTGACAGGCGCGGAAAGGAATCTGGAGAGGCCCGGCGAGCCGGAGCACAAGAGCGGCCGCGGAGGCGGGCAGGCTGGCACCCACTTACCAGTGCCGTGACCCAGGCAGGCGGGAGCCGGTGGCGGCTCACGCGTGCCGGGATAGACTTGTAGCCGACCGACCCTGTGTGTGAAAGGAGTCCCGCGGCCCCCTGCCCCCTGCCCCCGTCTCAAGGGCGAAGGAGCAGACAGAGAACGCCCCCCACCCCCCCCCCACCACCACCACCACTAGGTTGGACTGGCAAGTTTCCCACTCCTGCCCGGCCGCACGTCCATCCACTCAGCTCTTGGTCCCTTCTCTGCCCAGCCCGGCTCGGGACACGTTGGGTGGCCCCTGCCGAAAGCCAGCGGCAGCGCTTTGGAGTCAGTGCTGTAGAGGCTTCCAAGGAACTTTGCTTGGCTTCCAAGGGGACACCCAGGCGACGGGCACCAATCTGCCCGCTGGCCCGACTTCCCTCGAGGACGACGGGTGCCCTAGCCCGCAGCCCGCCACTGCCGGGATACCCGGGCTTGCCTTCGTCGGGCGGTGTGGGGGTGGGAGTGGGGGGAGCGGTCTCGGGGAAGCTCCCAAGTTCGAGGGTCGTGGGGGCGTGACAGTGACGAGAGGAAGCCACCCTTGTCTCGGGTGTCATCCCTGGCGGTGGTCGGGCGAAGGCCATGGCACGGAAAGAGTGCAGGACTCAGGGTCTTCACGCGCCGTGCCAGGCGCCAGCGGGCTGAGAGGTGGGAGCCGTTTGCCGTAGCCGGGACTGGGGGTTGTGTGGGCGAAGCGCTGGCTGCGTGGAGAGGGCAGGGAGTGCGGCCTGTCGGTGAGGCGGGGTTCGGGCTGACAGCCCGCGGGTGCGGAGGGGGTTGTTGTCGGGGCGGGGGGGGGGGGCGGGAGCTGGCCGGGCGCCCGTGCCGTGCCGATCGGTCTGCCGGGTCCAGGTCTCTGAACTGAGGAGTCCGAAGGAGGCCAGGACGACGGGGGTCCGTGAGCGACGGTCGGCTCAGGGCCCGTGGGGAAGACCCAGTAGGACTGTCGATGCCAGTCTGCGGGGAGGAGGCGCCCACGGAGAGGATTGGGCGTGGGTCCGAGAGGCCGCTCCCCCGTTCGAGATAGGTGTGCCGTGCATGGAAGGAGGCGAGGCGAGTGTCGAGTGGGTGCGTGGGTGCGGTGGGGTTGGGCGGCGGGGGAGCGTGTCTAGGTGAGGTGTGAAAAAGCTGGTGCGGAAGGCACGTGGGCCGGGGTCCACCGGTGCTTGTGATCCAGATGCAAAGAGCCTCAACGCAGAGTGATTTCGGATCAGGCGACGTGTGCGTGGGTGCGGGTGGGGATCGGTGAGAGTTGTGGCGGGGCTGAGGTCGTTGGGGTCGGGGGGGGGGGATGAGGAGAGATGTTGAGAGCCACGGCCAGGTCAAGATGGTGCCTGGCATTTTGCCAGAAGGAGCGGTTCCTGCTGCCTCGGGTGCCCGCTATTTTTGAGCTCTCGCGGAGTTCCTAGAGAGCTCGCGTGGGTGGAGTTCGCGGGTTGAGTGCTCGCAAAGTTCCCCAGTGCCGGTGGAGCTCTCGGGGAGTTCCTGGAGAGTTCGCGTGGGCGGCGTGCGGCGTGAGTTCTAAAACTAAAGTTCGTTCCTGCTTGCTTGAATCTTCAAGTGGCTCGTGATTTGTGCCCAGCCAGGCTGCGGCAGAGAGAGATTTCGGGGACCCAAAGGAAGATGATATCACTGCAAGGCCTCTGGAGTCCTTCGTGCGCTGCAATGGCGGCCGTGAGTGCCTAGGGGGCCGCGACGACGTGACGCTCTTGGCAGAGGTGCCTTGGTGTCCCATGGTTGACGTGCCTAGACGTCGGGGCTGCCGGACCAAAAGGGGACCGAGTGCTGCATGGGCCGGGAATCGAACCCGGGCCTCCCGCGTGGCAGGCGAGAATTCTACCACTGAACCACCCATGCACCGATGGCAGGCGCCTCCACGCTACCGCCCGACAGCGGTCACCGCCTGCGGTGAGGAGCTCCTGCTTGGGACCGGCACGGAGCGTTGGGGGCTGGATGGGCCGTTCCTAAAGGAGGGGCTCCAGGCATCCTGCCGGGGCCCCGGGGATGCGGCCGCCGGCGGGGTGTGTGCGTGCGTGTGTCCCCCCGTGCGGCGCTCTCGCGAACCTCCGGACCCCTGCACCTGCCGGGCCAGCCCGGGCCGCCCGGACCGCCTTGTCCGCTGCCGCCTGAAGAAGCCAGGGGCCGGTCCAGGCTTTGCCCTCACGGGAACCCCAATCAGGCCAGGGGACCTGTGGCTCGGTGGCTGCCTCCGTCCACCCGCAGAGTCCCGGTCGCAGGAGCCCCGGACGGGTGAGGCGGGCCCCAACCAGCACCGACGTGGTGGGCTGGCCGGCCTTAGGCAGCCGCTGCCCACGTGGGGTTCGTGGCCGCGCCCAGGTGGTCGCGCCCGGGGCTCGGCCATCACCGGCGGGGATCTAGGGGTTCTAGGGTTCTCTCCCTGCCACTCGCGAGGGCCATGGTCCCGGTGACCCCACGGTGCGTGGCGAGCAGAGGTCTCTACCTCTGAACTGCTGTGTTGTGGAGTGGCCGGCAGGCGTGAGTGGTTTGGAAAGGCCCTCCAGTGAAGGCGCCTGGCGGCCACAGTCTGGCACAACGGGAACGGGGTCCTCTGCAGGGCCGAGAGAGATAGGCGACGGGCGGGCGGGGGCCGATATTGCCCACGGGAGAGATCCGGAGAGGGCCCGCGTGCGCTCCCCGCCGCAACCGAGCGGGCGCCGTCTTGTCGGTTGGGGTGGATGTCGACGGGGGGCGCTGGCGTGGCGGCGGGGCCGTGCATCGGAGAGTGGAGCCGGGAACAGGGAGGGGGTGCGACAGAGTCGAGCGAGAGGGCTTAAGCGTCGTCGCGGTGGGGTCGATGAGGAGGGGCGCTGGTCGCAAGGACACTTGGCGGAGGGGCGCTGGTCGCAAGGACACTTGGCAGAGGGCGGAAGGCGCAGGGTACTCAGGGTTGGGGTGGGGCGGGCATTATCTGCGCGAGTCCAGCGGGTCAGGGAGATGGGGGTGCTGGACAGACAGGAAGAGAGCAGAGCGGCTGTGGTGGGCGCTGGCGGAGCCGGGACAGGCAGCCTGGTTATGTGTGTGTGGGTGTGGGGGGAGGGGATAGCCAAAAGGTGGGCCTGTCAGGAGTGGGATTCGAACCCACGCCTCCAGGGGAGACTGCGACCTGAACGCAGCGCCTTGGACCGCTCGGCCATCCTGACGGCGGGCCTGAGCGCCTGGCGGTTCGCCTGGCTGGGACCCGGCGTTGGCGCAGGTGTCCTTGGCTGGCACCGTGGTGCGCGGTGCCCGGCGGTCTGCGGGCGCCTTGGACGGACGGGCCTGGCGGGCCGGGAGCGAGCCAATTCCGCTCATCGGTGCGGTCGCATCCCCCACCGAGCCCGGCCAAGTACCACTAACCGTCTGTGCTGGCTGGAGCCCACCCGGCGCATCGTCCTCCTCCTCCTGTCGGCCGCCGTGCTCGCTAGCTCCCTGGCCCCCCTGCTTACACCGACATTGGGATGCCCGCGCAGTGGGAAGCCGGCAGGGCGCACAGGGTCCTTCTCCGGGCACCGGGCCAGGGCCAGGGCCAGGGCCAGGTGGTGTCGGCTTCTTGACAGTGCCTCTGTGGCGTCCCGTTTGGGGCCAGAAGGGGCAAGAGGGCCGGGCTAGGCGTCGGAGAGGGGACCGGCGCCACGACGGCGGGCGCCGCCGTCCTCGTTAGTATAGTGGTGAGTATCCCCGCCTGTCACGCGGGAGACCGGGGTTCGATTCCCCGACGGGGAGGCAGTCGCCCTTTTTTGGTTCTGGTCGCCGCCGCAGCTTCCCCCCGGCCTCTAGCTCTCCGGGCCGCCCTCGGCCCTCGGCGCCCCCTGCTCTCCAGTTGGGCGCAGGATGCCACTTCCGTCCCTGGCACGCCGTCCTCGCGGTCCCCCGTCCACCCCCCTCCCCAGGCATCCGTGCCTTCCTCCTCTCCCGCGGCTCTGTCGCCACAGACGAGCGCCCGCGCCCCGAGTGGGTGTGGAAAAGGGTTCCCTGCCAACGGGCACGGGCTGGGTCGCTGGAGGGGAGAAGACCCTGTGCAGGCGGACCGCGGTCTCGCCGCCCCGCGCGCCGGTTCAGGGCATCGTCCCGCGAGGAGGAGGAGGAGGAGGCGGCGGCGGCGGCGGCGGCGCCGACGAAGACGACGACGACGACGGGGCGCCTCTCGGCAGCCCGGGGCCAGCGTGGAGCGGCTCTCTCGGCCGGATGGCGTTGGTGGTATAGTGGTGAGCATAGCTGCCTTCCAAGCAGTTGACCCGGGTTCGATTCCCGGCCAACGCAGCGAATCCACCTTTTGACGGGGCCAACCGGGCCCTGGCCCCGCTGGCTAGCGCGACCTCCTGCTGGCGCGCGGATGTGGGGAAGGAGTCCAGGCGAGGCTTCGAAAGGCAAGGCCAGGCAGGGCGGAGGGCGAGCACTGCATTCTTTTGAGGGTGCCCCCAGCATCAGGGGTGGGTCGCTGGTGACCGGCAGCCCGTGGCGGGAGGCTGCACCAGGTTGCCATGTAAAGCCACTGGGACCCACGGGGACGGCGCCCGGTGCACAGGTAGCGCCCAGCACTTGGGACCGAGGCGCTGGCCCCAGATGGCACGCGCACGGAAACGGCAACCCCATGCTCCCTGGTGGTCTAGTGGTTAGGATTCGGCGCTCTCACCGCCGCGGCCCGGGTTCGATTCCCGGTCAGGGAAGCCTTTCTTCTTCCTCCTCGCGCCAGGCCTCTCTCTCCCCTTTTGGCCCAAGGCCTTGGGTCCGCTGGCTCACACCACGCGGGCCCCGAAGACGGACCCTTAGGGACGCCCGCCACACCTGGCGTCCAGCCTCACTGACACTTGCCACTCTGAGCCCTCCCAACATTTATGCCTTTTCACTTTCTCCCCTCGTCCTTGCCGTCGCCCGCTTGCGACAGTTCTTCCCGGCCCTGGCCACCACCAACATCACCATCACCACCACCCAAAGACACACCTATGCTTGAGCTCGCGGGAGCGTGCGCGCGCGCGCACACACCGACACACGCACGCACGCACACACACACGCACACACACACAAACACACACGCGCGCGCGCGCGCGGGTGCACGCGGCGCTCCGACTGCGATAACTGAGGGGAAATTTGGAACTCAACGCCGGTGAACTTGGATGCTCCAGAAACCCTCTAGGCCTCGCGCCTGCTGAGTCTCCCGCTCTGTGGCGAGCCTGCAATCAGCTTTGACCGTGATCGCATCCCCAGAACTCCCCTATCCTGGTGGGGGCGCACCTGAGACTCGAGACTTGAGTCCTCCCCCCGTCTCCTTCGTGTGCCTGGGCCCCCTCGTGACAAGCCCTCTCTGTTCTCTCTGTTGCTGCCCCGTGTGCTCAGTGACTGGGGGCGCTCGTGGCGGGCGAAAGGAGCCGGGTTCCGGAACCTACTCGCTGGCTCTGGTGTCTGGCCCCGGAAAGGTTGTGGATTTCCTCCTCAGAGCTGCTTGGGTGAGGCCAAGCCTGGCGCCTGACACATCACTGCTCCCCATCCTGGGGGATCCCCTCCAACCGGGTCGGCCGTGTGGCAGGGCCCGGATGCCCCGGCCGCCACTGGTGCCAGGGCCTGAGCGTCGGGCGTGGATCTGCGCTTCAGCTGTGTCCGCGGCTTTGGCCGCGATGCCGGAGAGCGGGTGGGGGCCCACACCCGAGTCAGGATGCCCGGGAGTGACAGGCGCGGAAAGGAATCTGGAGAGGCCCGGCGAGCCGGAGCACAAGAGCGGCCGCGGAGGCGGGCAGGCTGGCACCCACTTACCAGTGCCGTGACCCAGGCAGGCGGGAGCCGGTGGCGGCTCACGCGTGCCGGGATAGACTTGTAGCCGACCGACCCTGTGTGTGAAAGGAGTCCCGCGGCCCCCTGCCCCCTGCCCCCGTCTCAAGGGCGAAGGAGCAGACAGAGAACGCCCCCCACCCCCCCCCCACCACCACCACCACTAGGTTGGACTGGCAAGTTTCCCACTCCTGCCCGGCCGCACGTCCATCCACTCAGCTCTTGGTCCCTTCTCTGCCCAGCCCGGCTCGGGACACGTTGGGTGGCCCCTGCCGAAAGCCAGCGGCAGCGCTTTGGAGTCAGTGCTGTAGAGGCTTCCAAGGAACTTTGCTTGGCTTCCAAGGGGACACCCAGGCGACGGGCACCAATCTGCCCGCTGGCCCGACTTCCCTCGAGGACGACGGGTGCCCTAGCCCGCAGCCCGCCACTGCCGGGATACCCGGGCTTGCCTTCGTCGGGCGGTGTGGGGGTGGGACTGGGGGGAGCGGTCTCGGGGAAGCTCCCAAGTTCGAGGGTCGTGGGGGCGTGACAGTGACGAGAGGAAGCCACCCTTGTCTCGGGTGTCATCCCTGGCGGTGGTCGGGCGAAGGCCATGGCACGGAAAGAGTGCAGGACTCAGGGTCTTCACGCGCCGTGCCAGGCGCCAGCGGGCTGAGAGGTGGGAGCCGTTTGCCGTAGCCGGGACTGGGGGTTGTGTGGGCGAAGCGCTGGCTGCGTGGAGAGGGCAGGGAGTGCGGCCTGTCGGTGAGGCGGGGTTCGGGCTGACAGCCCGCGGGTGCGGAGGGGGTTGTTGTCGGGGCGGGGGGGGGGGCGGGAGCTGGCCGGGCGCCCGTGCCGTGCCGATCGGTCTGCCGGGTCCAGGTCTCTGAACTGAGGAGTCCGAAGGAGGCCAGGACGACGGGGGTCCGTGAGCGACGGTCGGCTCAGGGCCCGTGGGGAAGACCCAGTAGGACTGTCGATGCCAGTCTGCGGGGAGGAGGCGCCCACGGAGAGGATTGGGCGTGGGTCCGAGAGGCCGCTCCCCCGTTCGAGATAGGTGTGCCGTGCATGGAAGGAGGCGAGGCGAGTGTCGAGTGGGTGCGTGGGTGCGGTGGGGTTGGGCGGCGGGGGAGCGTGTCTAGGTGAGGTGTGAAAAAGCTGGTGCGGAAGGCACGTGGGCCGGGGTCCACCGGTGCTTGTGATCCAGATGCAAAGAGCCTCAACGCAGAGTGATTTCGGATCAGGCGACGTGTGCGTGGGTGCGGGTGGGGATCGGTGAGAGTTGTGGCGGGGCTGAGGTCGTTGGGGTCGGGGGGGGGGGATGAGGAGAGATGTTGAGAGCCACGGCCAGGTCAAGATGGTGCCTGGCATTTTGCCAGAAGGAGCGGTTCCTGCTGCCTCGGGTGCCCGCTATTTTTGAGCTCTCGCGGAGTTCCTAGAGAGCTCGCGTGGGTGGAGTTCGCGGGTTGAGTGCTCGCAAAGTTCCCCAGTGCCGGTGGAGCTCTCGGGGAGTTCCTGGAGAGTTCGCGTGGGCGGCGTGCGGCGTGAGTTCTAAAACTAAAGTTCGTTCCTGCTTGCTTGAATCTTCAAGTGGCTCGTGATTTGTGCCCAGCCAGGCTGCGGCAGAGAGAGATTTCGGGGACCCAAAGGAAGATGATATCACTGCAAGGCCTCTGGAGTCCTTCGTGCGCTGCAATGGCGGCCGTGAGTGCCTAGGGGGCCGCGACGACGTGACGCTCTTGGCAGAGGTGCCTTGGTGTCCCATGGTTGACGTGCCTAGACGTCGGGGCTGCCGGACCAAAAGGGGACCGAGTGCTGCATGGGCCGGGAATCGAACCCGGGCCTCCCGCGTGGCAGGCGAGAATTCTACCACTGAACCACCCATGCACCGATGGCAGGCGCCTCCACGCTACCGCCCGACAGCGGTCACCGCCTGCGGTGAGGAGCTCCTGCTTGGGACCGGCACGGAGCGTTGGGGGCTGGATGGGCCGTTCCTAAAGGAGGGGCTCCAGGCATCCTGCCGGGGCCCCGGGGATGCGGCCGCCGGCGGGGTGTGTGCGTGCGTGTGTCCCCCCGTGCGGCGCTCTCGCGAACCTCCGGACCCCTGCACCTGCCGGGCCAGCCCGGGCCGCCCGGACCGCCTTGTCCGCTGCCGCCTGAAGAAGCCAGGGGCCGGTCCAGGCTTTGCCCTCACGGGAACCCCAATCAGGCCAGGGGACCTGTGGCTCGGTGGCTGCCTCCGTCCACCCGCAGAGTCCCGGTCGCAGGAGCCCCGGACGGGTGAGGCGGGCCCCAACCAGCACCGACGTGGTGGGCTGGCCGGCCTTAGGCAGCCGCTGCCCACGTGGGGTTCGTGGCCGCGCCCAGGTGGTCGCGCCCGGGGCTCGGCCATCACCGGCGGGGATCTAGGGGTTCTAGGGTTCTCTCCCTGCCACTCGCGAGGGCCATGGTCCCGGTGACCCCACGGTGCGTGGCGAGCAGAGGTCTCTACCTCTGAACTGCTGTGTTGTGGAGTGGCCGGCAGGCGTGAGTGGTTTGGAAAGGCCCTCCAGTGAAGGCGCCTGGCGGCCACAGTCTGGCACGACGGGAACGGGGTCCTCTGCAGGGCCGAGAGAGATAGGCGACGGGCGGGCGGGGGCCGATATTGCCCACGGGAGAGATCCGGAGAGGGCCCGCGTGCGCTCCCCGCCGCAACCGAGCGGGCGCCGTCTTGTCGGTTGGGGTGGATGTCGACGGGGGGCGCTGGCGTGGCGGCGGGGCCGTGCATCGGAGAGTGGAGCCGGGAACAGGGAGGGGGTGCGACAGAGTCGAGCGAGAGGGCTTAAGCGTCGTCGCGGTGGGGTCGATGAGGAGGGGCGCTGGTCGCAAGGACACTTGGCGGAGGGGCGCTGGTCGCAAGGACACTTGGCAGAGGGCGGAAGGCGCAGGGTACTCAGGGTTGGGGTGGGGCGGGCATTATCTGCGCGAGTCCAGCGGGTCAGGGAGATGGGGGTGCTGGACAGACAGGAAGAGAGCAGAGCGGCTGTGGTGGGCGCTGGCGGAGCCGGGACAGGCAGCCTGGTTATGTGTGTGTGGGTGTGGGGGGAGGGGATAGCCAAAAGGTGGGCCTGTCAGGAGTGGGATTCGAACCCACGCCTCCAGGGGAGACTGCGACCTGAACGCAGCGCCTTGGACCGCTCGGCCATCCTGACGGCGGGCCTGAGCGCCTGGCGGTTCGCCTGGCTGGGACCCGGCGTTGGCGCAGGTGTCCTTGGCTGGCACCGTGGTGCGCGGTGCCCGGCGGTCTGCGGGCGCCTTGGACGGACGGGCCTGGCGGGCCGGGAGCGAGCCAATTCCGCTCATCGGTGCGGTCGCATCCCCCACCGAGCCCGGCCAAGTACCACTAACCGTCTGTGCTGGCTGGAGCCCACCCGGCGCATCGTCCTCCTCCTCCTGTCGGCCGCCGTGCTCGCTAGCTCCCTGGCCCCCCTGCTTACACCGACATTGGGATGCCCGCGCAGTGGGAAGCCGGCAGGGCGCACAGGGTCCTTCTCCGGGCACCGGGCCAGGGCCAGGGCCAGGGCCAGGTGGTGTCGGCTTCTTGACAGTGCCTCTGTGGCGTCCCGTTTGGGGCCAGAAGGGGCAAGAGGGCCGGGCTAGGCGTCGGAGAGGGGACCGGCGCCACGACGGCGGGCGCCGCCGTCCTCGTTAGTATAGTGGTGAGTATCCCCGCCTGTCACGCGGGAGACCGGGGTTCGATTCCCCGACGGGGAGGCAGTCGCCCTTTTTTGGTTCTGGTCGCCGCCGCAGCTTCCCCCCCGGCCTCTAGCTCTCCGGGCCGCCCTCGGCCCTCGGCGCCCCCTGCTCTCCAGTTGGGCGCAGGATGCCACTTCCGTCCCTGGCACGCCGTCCTCGCGGTCCCCCGTCCACCCCCCTCCCCAGGCATCCGTGCCTTCCTCCTCTCCCGCGGCTCTGTCGCCACAGACGAGCGCCCGCGCCCCGAGTGGGTGTGGAAAAGGGTTCCCTGCCAACGGGCACGGGCTGGGTCGCTGGAGGGGAGAAGACCCTGTGCAGGCGGACCGCGGTCTCGCCGCCCCGCGCGCCGGTTCAGGGCGTCGTCCCGCGAGGAGGAGGAGGAGGAGGCGGCGGCGGCGGCGGCGGCGCCGACGACGACGACGACGACGACGGGGCGCCTCTCGGCAGCCCGGGGCCAGCGTGGAGCGGCTCTCTCGGCCGGATGGCGTTGGTGGTATAGTGGTGAGCATAGCTGCCTTCCAAGCAGTTGACCCGGGTTCGATTCCCGGCCAACGCAGCGAATCCACCTTTTGACGGGGCCAACCGGGCCCTGGCCCCGCTGGCTAGCGCGACCTCCTGCTGGCGCGCGGATGTGGGGAAGGAGTCCAGGCGAGGCTTCGAAAGGCAAGGCCAGGCAGGGCGGAGGGCGAGCACTGCATTCTTTTGAGGGTGCCCCCAGCATCAGGGGTGGGTCGCTGGTGACCGACAGCCCGTGGCGGGAGGCTGCACCAGGTTGCCATGTAAAGCCACTGGGACCCACGGGGACGGCGCCCGGTGCACAGGTAGCGCCCAGCACTTGGGACCGAGGCGCTGGCCCCAGATGGCACGCGCACGGAAACGGCAACCCCATGCTCCCTGGTGGTCTAGTGGTTAGGATTCGGCGCTCTCACCGCCGCGGCCCGGGTTCGATTCCCGGTCAGGGAAGCCTTTCTTCTTCCTCCTCGCGCCAGGCCTCTCTCTCCCCTTTTGGCCCAAGGCCTTGGGTCCGCTGGCTCACACCACGCGGGCCCCGAAGACGGACCCTTAGGGACGCCCGCCACACCTGGCGTCCAGCCTCACTGACACTTGCCACTCTGAGCCCTCCCAACATTTATGCCTTTTCACTTTCTCCCCTCGTCCTTGCCGTCGCCCGCTTGCGACAGTTCTTCCCGGCCCTGGCCACCACCAACATCACCATCACCACCACCCAAAGACACACCTATGCTTGAGCTCGCGGGAGCGTGCGCGCGCGCGCACACACCGACACACGCACGCACGCACACACACACGCACACACACACAAACACACACGCGCGCGCGCGCGCGGGTGCACGCGGCGCTCCGACTGCGATAACTGAGGGGAAATTTGGAACTCAACGCCGGTGAACTTGGATGCTCCAGAAACCCTCTAGGCCTCGCGCCTGCTGAGTCTCCCGCTCTGTGGCGAGCCTGCAATCAGCTTTGACCGTGATCGCATCCCCAGAACTCCCCTATCCTGGTGGGGGCGCACCTGAGACTCGAGACTTGAGTCCTCCCCCCGTCTCCTTCGTGTGCCTGGGCCCCCTCGTGACAAGCCCTCTCTGTTCTCTCTGTTGCTGCCCCGTGTGCTCAGTGACTGGGGGCGCTCGTGGCGGGCGAAAGGAGCCGGGTTCCGGAACCTACTCGCTGGCTCTGGTGTCTGGCCCCGGAAAGGTTGTGGATTTCCTCCTCAGAGCTGCTTGGGTGAGGCCAAGCCTGGCGCCTGACACATCACTGCTCCCCATCCTGGGGGATCCCCTCCAACCGGGTCGGCCGTGTGGCAGGGCCCGGATGCCCCGGCCGCCACTGGTGCCAGGGCCTGAGCGTCGGGCGTGGATCTGCGCTTCAGCTGTGTCCGCGGCTTTGGCCGCGATGCCGGAGAGCGGGTGGGGGCCCACACCCGAGTCAGGATGCCCGGGAGTGACAGGCGCGGAAAGGAATCTGGAGAGGCCCGGCGAGCCGGAGCACAAGAGCGGCCGCGGAGGCGGGCAGGCTGGCACCCACTTACCAGTGCCGTGACCCAGGCAGGCGGGAGCCGGTGGCGGCTCACGCGTGCCGGGATAGACTTGTAGCCGACCGACCCTGTGGGTGAAAGGAGTCCCGCGGCCCCCTGCCCCCTGCCCCCGTCTCAAGGGCGAAGGAGCAGACAGAGAACGCCCCCCACCCCCCCCCCACCACCACCACCACTAGGTTGGACTGGCAAGTTTCCCACTCCTGCCCGGCCGCACGTCCATCCACTCAGCTCTTGGTCCCTTCTCTGCCCAGCCCGGCTCGGGACACGTTGGGTGGCCCCTGCCGAAAGCCAGCGGCAGCGCTTTGGAGTCAGTGCTGTAGAGGCTTCCAAGGAACTTTGCTTGGCTTCCAAGGGGACACCCAGGCGACGGGCACCAATCTGCCCGCTGGCCCGACTTCCCTCGAGGACGACGGGTGCCCTAGCCCGCAGCCCGCCACTGCCGGGATACCCGGGCTTGCCTTCGTCGGGCGGTGTGGGGGTGGGAGTGGGGGGAGCGGTCTCGGGGAAGCTCCCAAGTTCGAGGGTCGTGGGGGCGTGACAGTGACGAGAGGAAGCCACCCTTGTCTCGGGTGTCATCCCTGGCGGTGGTCGGGCGAAGGCCATGGCACGGAAAGAGTGCAGGACTCAGGGTCTTCACGCGCCGTGCCAGGCGCCAGCGGGCTGAGAGGTGGGAGCCGTTTGCCGTAGCCGGGACTGGGGGTTGTGTGGGCGAAGCGCTGGCTGCGTGGAGAGGGCAGGGAGTGCGGCCTGTCGGTGAGGCGGGGTTCGGGCTGACAGCCCGCGGGTGCGGAGGGGGTTGTTGTCGGGGCGGGAGGGGGGCGGGAGCTGGCCGGGCACCCGTGCCGTGCCGATCGGTCTGCCGGGTCCAGGTCTCTGAACTGAGGAGTCCGAAGGAGGCCAGGACGACGGGGGTCCGTGAGCGACGGTCGGCTCAGGGCCCGTGGGGAAGACCCAGTAGGACTGTCGATGCCAGTCTGCGGGGAGGAGGCGCCCACGGAGAGGATTGGGCGTGGGTCCGAGAGGCCGCTCCCCCGTTCGAGATAGGTGTGCCGTGCATGGAAGGAGGCGAGGCGAGTGTCGAGTGGGTGCGTGGGTGCGGTGGGGTTGGGCGGCGGGGGAGCGTGTCTAGGTGAGGTGTGAAAAAGCTGGTGCGGAAGGCACGTGGGCCGGGGTCCACCGGTGCTTGTGATCCAGATGCAAAGAGCCTCAACGCAGAGTGATTTCGGATCAGGCGACGTGTGCGTGGGTGCGGGTGGGGATCGGTGAGAGTTGTGGCGGGGCTGAGGTCGTTGGGGTCGGGGGGGGGGGATGAGGAGAGATGTTGAGAGCCACGGCCAGGTCAAGATGGTGCCTGGCATTTTGCCAGAAGGAGCGGTTCCTGCTGCCTCGGGTGCCCGCTATTTTTGAGCTCTCGCGGAGTTCCTAGAGAGCTCGCGTGGGTGGAGTTCGCGGGTTGAGTGCTCGCAAAGTTCCCGAGTGCCGGTGGAGCTCTCGGGGAGTTCCTGGAGAGTTCACGTGGGCGGCGTGCGGCGTGAGTTCTAAAACTAAAGTTCGTTCCTGCTTGCTTGAATCTTCAAGTGGCTCGTGATTTGTGCCCAGCCAGGCTGCGGCAGAGAGAGATTTCGGGGACCCAAAGGAAGATGATATCACTGCAAGGCCTCTGGAGTCCTTCGTGCGCTGCAATGGCGGCCGTGAGTGCCTAGGGGGCCGCGACGACGTGACGCTCTTGGCAGAGGTGCCTTGGTGTCCCATGGTTGACGTGCCTAGACGTCGGGGCTGCCGGACCAAAAGGGGACCGAGTGCTGCATGGGCCGGGAATCGAACCCGGGCCTCCCGCGTGGCAGGCGAGAATTCTACCACTGAACCACCCATGCACCGATGGCAGGCGCCTCCACGCTACCGCCCGACAGCGGTCACCGCCTGCGGTGAGGAGCTCCTGCTTGGGACCGGCACGGAGCGTTGGGGGCTGGATGGGCCGTTCCTAAAGGAGGGGCTCCAGGCATCCTGCCGGGGCCCCGGGGATGCGGCCGCCGGCGGGGTGTGTGCGTGCGTGTGTCCCCCCGTGCGGCGCTCTCGCGAACCTCCGGACCCCTGCACCTGCCGGGCCAGCCCGGGCCGCCCGGACCGCCTTGTCCGCTGCCGCCTGAAGAAGCCAGGGGCCGGTCCAGGCTTTGCCCTCACGGGAACCCCAATCAGGCCAGGGGACCTGTGGCTCGGTGGCTGCCTCCGTCCACCCGCAGAGTCCCGGTCGCAGGAGCCCCGGACGGGTGAGGCGGGCCCCAACCAGCACCGACGTGGTGGGCTGGCCGGCCTTAGGCAGCCGCTGCCCACGTGGGGTTCGTGGCCGCGCCCAGGTGGTCGCGCCCGGGGCTCGGCCATCACCGGCGGGGATCTAGGGGTTCTAGGGTTCTCTCCCTGCCACTCGCGAGGGCCATGGTCCCGGTGACCCCACGGTGCGTGGCGAGCAGAGGTCTCTACCTCTGAACTGCTGTGTTGTGGAGTGGCCGGCAGGCGTGAGTGGTTTGGAAAGGCCCTCCAGTGAAGGCGCCTGGCGGCCACAGTCTGGCACGACGGGAACGGGGTCCTCTGCAGGGCCGAGAGAGATAGGCGACGGGCGGGCGGGGGCCGATATTGCCCACGGGAGAGATCCGGAGAGGGCCCGCGTGCGCTCCCCGCCGCAACCGAGCGGGCGCCGTCTTGTCGGTTGGGGTGGATGTCGACGGGGGGCGCTGGCGTGGCGGCGGGGCCGTGCATCGGAGAGTGGAGCCGGGAACAGGGAGGGGGTGCGACAGAGTCGAGCGAGAGGGCTTAAGCGTCGTCGCGGTGGGGTCGATGAGGAGGGGCGCTGGTCGCAAGGACACTTGGCGGAGGGGCGCTGGTCGCAAGGACACTTGGCAGAGGGCGGAAGGCGCAGGGTACTCAGGGTTGGGGTGGGGCGGGCATTATCTGCGCGAGTCCAGCGGGTCAGGGAGATGGGGGTGCTGGACAGACAGGAAGAGAGCAGAGCGGCTGTGGTGGGCGCTGGCGGAGCCGGGACAGGCAGCCTGGTTATGTGTGTGTGGGTGTGGGGGGAGGGGATAGCCAAAAGGTGGGCCTGTCAGGAGTGGGATTCGAACCCACGCCTCCAGGGGAGACTGCGACCTGAACGCAGCGCCTTGGACCGCTCGGCCATCCTGACGGCGGGCCTGAGCGCCTGGCGGTTCGCCTGGCTGGGACCCGGCGTTGGCGCAGGTGTCCTTGGCTGGCACCGTGGTGCGCGGTGCCCGGCGGTCTGCGGGCGCCTTGGACGGACGGGCCTGGCGGGCCGGGAGCGAGCCAATTCCGCTCATCGGTGCGGTCGCATCCCCCACCGAGCCCGGCCAAGTACCACTAACCGTCTGTGCTGGCTGGAGCCCACCCGGCGCATCGTCCTCCTCCTCCTGTCGGCCGCCGTGCTCGCTAGCTCCCTGGCCCCCCTGCTTACACCGACATTGGGATGCCCGCGCAGTGGGAAGCCGGCAGGGCGCACAGGGTCCTTCTCCGGGCACCGGGCCAGGGCCAGGGCCAGGGCCAGGTGGTGTCGGCTTCTTGACAGTGCCTCTGTGGCGTCCCGTTTGGGGCCAGAAGGGGCAAGAGGGCCGGGCTAGGCGTCGGAGAGGGGACCGGCGCCACGACGGCGGGCGCCGCCGTCCTCGTTAGTATAGTGGTGAGTATCCCCGCCTGTCACGCGGGAGACCGGGGTTCGATTCCCCGACGGGGAGGCAGTCGCCCTTTTTTGGTTCTGGTCGCCGCCGCAGCTTCCCCCCCGGCCTCTAGCTCTCCGGGCCGCCCTCGGCCCTCGGCGCCCCCTGCTCTCCAGTTGGGCGCAGGATGCCACTTCCGTCCCTGGCACGCCGTCCTCGCGGTCCCCCGTCCACCCCCCTCCCCAGGCATCCGTGCCTTCCTCCTCTCCCGCGGCTCTGTCGCCACAGACGAGCGCCCGCGCCCCGAGTGGGTGTGGAAAAGGGTTCCCTGCCAACGGGCACGGGCTGGGTCGCTGGAGGGGAGAAGACCCTGTGCAGGCGGACCGCGGTCTCGCCGCCCCGCGCGCCGGTTCAGGGCGTCGTCCCGCGAGGAGGAGGAGGAGGAGGAGGAGGAGGCGGCGGCGGCGGCGGCGGCGCCGACGACGACGACGACGACGACGGGGCGCCTCTCGGCAGCCCGGGGCCAGCGTGGAGCGGCTCTCTCGGCCGGATGGCGTTGGTGGTATAGTGGTGAGCATAGCTGCCTTCCAAGCAGTTGACCCGGGTTCGATTCCCGGCCAACGCAGCGAATCCACCTTTTGACGGGGCCAACCGGGCCCTGGCCCCGCTGGCTAGCGCGACCTCCTGCTGGCGCGCGGATGTGGGGAAGGAGTCCAGGCGAGGCTTCGAAAGGCAAGGCCAGGCAGGGCGGAGGGCGAGCACTGCATTCTTTTGAGGGTGCCCCCAGCATCAGGGGTGGGTCGCTGGTGACCGGCAGCCCGTGGCGGGAGGCTGCACCAGGTTGCCATGTAAAGCCACTGGGACCCACGGGGACGGCGCCCGGTGCACAGGTAGCGCCCAGCACTTGGGACCGAGGCGCTGGCCCCAGATGGCACGCGCACGGAAACGGCAACCCCATGCTCCCTGGTGGTCTAGTGGTTAGGATTCGGCGCTCTCACCGCCGCGGCCCGGGTTCGATTCCCGGTCAGGGAAGCCTTTCTTCTTCCTCCTCGCGCCAGGCCTCTCTCTCCCCTTTTGGCCCAAGGCCTTGGGTCCGCTGGCTCACACCACGCGGGCCCCGAAGACGGACCCTTAGGGACGCCCGCCACACCTGGCGTCCAGCCTCACTGACACTTGCCACTCTGAGCCCTCCCAACATTTATGCCTTTTCACTTTCTCCCCTCGTCCTTGCCGTCGCCCGCTTGCGACAGTTCTTCCCGGCCCTGGCCACCACCAACATCACCATCACCACCACCCAAAGACACACCTATGCTTGAGCTCGCGGGAGCGTGCGCGCGCGCGCACACACCGACACACGCACGCACGCACACACACACGCACACACACACAAACACACACGCGCGCGCGCGCGCGGGTGCACGCGGCGCTCCGACTGCGATAACTGAGGGGAAATTTGGAACTCAACGCCGGTGAACTTGGATGCTCCAGAAACCCTCTAGGCCTCGCGCCTGCTGAGTCTCCCGCTCTGTGGCGAGCCTGCAATCAGCTTTGACCGTGATCGCATCCCCAGAACTCCCCTATCCTGGTGGGGGCGCACCTGAGACTCGAGACTTGAATCCTCCCCCCGTCTCCTTCGTGTGCCTGGGCCCCCTCGTGACAAGCCCTCTCTGTTCTCTCTGTTGCTGCCCCGTGTGCTCAGTGACTGGGGGCGCTCGTGGCGGGCGAAAGGAGCCGGGTTCCGGAACCTACTCGCTGGCTCTGGTGTCTGGCCCCGGAAAGGTTGTGGATTTCCTCCTCAGAGCTGCTTGGGTGAGGCCAAGCCTGGCGCCTGACACATCACTGCTTCCCATCCTGGGGGATCCCCTCCAACCGGGTCGGCCGTGTGGCAGGGCCCGGATGCCCCGGCCGCCACTGGTGCCAGGGCCTGAGCGTCGGGCGTGGATCTGCGCTTCAGCTGTGTCCGCGGCTTTGGCCGCGATGCCGGAGAGCGGGTGGGGGCCCACACCCGAGTCAGGATGCCCGGGAGTGACAGGCGCGGAAAGGAATCTGGAGAGGCCCGGCGAGCCGGAGCACAAGAGCGGCCGCGGAGGCGGGCAGGCTGGCACCCACTTACCAGTGCCGTGACCCAGGCAGGCGGGAGCCGGTGGCGGCTCACGCGTGCCGGGATAGACTTGTAGCCGACCGACCCTGTGTGTGAAAGGAGTCCCGCGGCCCCCTGCCCCCTGCCCCCGTCTCAAGGGCGAAGGAGCAGACAGAGAACGCCCCCCACCCCCCCCCCACCACCACCACCACTAGGTTGGACTGGCAAGTTTCCCACTCCTGCCCGGCCGCACGTCCATCCACTCAGCTCTTGGTCCCTTCTCTGCCCAGCCCGGCTCGGGACACGTTGGGTGGCCCCTGCCGAAAGCCAGCGGCAGCGCTTTGGAGTCAGTGCTGTAGAGGCTTCCAAGGAACTTTGCTTGGCTTCCAAGGGGACACCCAGGCGACGGGCACCAATCTGCCCGCTGGCCCGACTTCCCTCGAGGACGACGGGTGCCCTAGCCCGCAGCCCGCCACTGCCGGGATACCCGGGCTTGCCTTCGTCGGGCGGTGTGGGGGTGGGAGTGGGGGGAGCGGTCTCGGGGAAGCTCCCAAGTTCGAGGGTCGTGGGGGCGTGACAGTGACGAGAGGAAGCCACCCTTGTCTCGGGTGTCATCCCTGGCGGTGGTCGGGCGAAGGCCATGGCACGGAAAGAGTGCAGGACTCAGGGTCTTCACGCGCCGTGCCAGGCGCCAGCGGGCTGAGAGGTGGGAGCCGTTTGCCGTAGCCGGGACTGGGGGTTGTGTGGGCGAAGCGCTGGCTGCGTGGAGAGGGCAGGGAGTGCGGCCTGTCGGTGAGGCGGGGTTCGGGCTGACAGCCCGCGGGTGCGGAGGGGGTTGTTGTCGGGGCGGGGGGGGGGGCGGGAGCTGGCCGGGCGCCCGTGCCGTGCCGATCGGTCTGCCGGGTCCAGGTCTCTGAACTGAGGAGTCCGAAGGAGGCCAGGACGACGGGGGTCCGTGAGCGACGGTCGGCTCAGGGCCCGTGGGGAAGACCCAGTAGGACTGTCGATGCCAGTCTGCGGGGAGGAGGCGCCCACGGAGAGGATTGGGCGTGGGTCCGAGAGGCCGCTCCCCCGTTCGAGATAGGTGTGCCGTGCATGGAAGGAGGCGAGGCGAGTGTCGAGTGGGTGCGTGGGTGCGGTGGGGTTGGGCGGCGGGGGAGCGTGTCTAGGTGAGGTGTGAAAAAGCTGGTGCGGAAGGCACGTGGGCCGGGGTCCACCGGTGCTTGTGATCCAGATGCAAAGAGCCTCAACGCAGAGTGATTTCGGATCAGGCGACGTGTGCGTGGGTGCGGGTGGGGATCGGTGAGAGTTGTGGCGGGGCTGAGGTCGTTGGGGTCGGGGGGGGGGGATGAGGAGAGATGTTGAGAGCCACGGCCAGGTCAAGATGGTGCCTGGCATTTTGCCAGAAGGAGCGGTTCCTGCTGCCTCGGGTGCCCGCTATTTTTGAGCTCTCGCGGAGTTCCTAGAGAGCTCGCGTGGGTGGAGTTCGCGGGTTGAGTGCTCGCAAAGTTCCCGAGTGCCGGTGGAGCTCTCGGGGAGTTCCTGGAGAGTTCGCGTGGGCGGCGTGCGGCGTGAGTTCTAAAACTAAAGTTCGTTCCTGCTTGCTTGAATCTTCAAGTGGCTCGTGATTTGTGCCCAGCCAGGCTGCGGCAGAGAGAGATTTCGGGGACCCAAAGGAAGATGATATCACTGCAAGGCCTCTGGAGTCCTTCGTGCGCTGCAATGGTGGCCGTGAGTGCCTAGGGGGCCGCGACGACGTGACGCTCTTGGCAGAGGTGCCTTGGTGTCCCATGGTTGACGTGCCTAGACGTCGGGGCTGCCGGACCAAAAGGGGACCGAGTGCTGCATGGGCCGGGAATCGAACCCGGGCCTCCCGCGTGGCAGGCGAGAATTCTACCACTGAACCACCCATGCACCGATGGCAGGCGCCTCCACGCTACCGCCCGACAGCGGTCACCGCCTGCGGTGAGGAGCTCCTGCTTGGGACCGGCACGGAGCGTTGGGGGCTGGATGGGCCGTTCCTAAAGGAGGGGCTCCAGGCATCCTGCCGGGGCCCCGGGGATGCGGCCGCCGGCGGGGTGTGTGCGTGCGTGTGTCCCCCCGTGCGGCGCTCTCGCGAACCTCCGGACCCCTGCACCTGCCGGGCCAGCCCGGGCCGCCCGGACCGCCTTGTCCGCTGCCGCCTGAAGAAGCCAGGGGCCGGTCCAGGCTTTGCCCTCACGGGAACCCCAATCAGGCCAGGGGACCTGTGGCTCGGTGGCTGCCTCCGTCCACCCGCAGAGTCCCGGTCGCAGGAGCCCCGGACGGGTGAGGCGGGCCCCAACCAGCACCGACGTGGTGGGCTGGCCGGCCTTAGGCAGCCGCTGCCCACGTGGGGTTCGTGGCCGCGCCCAGGTGGTCGCGCCCGGGGCTCGGCCATCACCGGCGGGGATCTAGGGGTTCTAGGGTTCTCTCCCTGCCACTCGCGAGGGCCATGGTCCCGGTGACCCCACGGTGCGTGGCGAGCAGAGGTCTCTACCTCTGAACTGCTGTGTTGTGGAGTGGCCGGCAGGCGTGAGTGGTTTGGAAAGGCCCTCCAGTGAAGGCGCCTGGCGGCCACAGTCTGGCACGACGGGAACGGGGTCCTCTGCAGGGCCGAGAGAGATAGGCGACGGGCGGGCGGGGGCCGATATTGCCCACGGGAGAGATCCGGAGAGGGCCCGCGTGCGCTCCCCGCCGCAACCGAGCGGGCGCCGTCTTGTCGGTTGGGGTGGATGTCGACGGGGGGCGCTGGCGTGGCGGCGGGGCCGTGCATCGGAGAGTGGAGCCGGGAACAGGGAGGGGGTGCGACAGAGTCGAGCGAGAGGGCTTAAGCGTCGTCGCGGTGGGGTCGATGAGGAGGGGCGCTGGTCGCAAGGACACTTGGCGGAGGGGCGCTGGTCGCAAGGACACTTGGCAGAGGGCGGAAGGCGCAGGGTACTCAGGGTTGGGGTGGGGCGGGCATTATCTGCGCGAGTCCAGCGGGTCAGGGAGATGGGGGTGCTGGACAGACAGGAAGAGAGCAGAGCGGCTGTGGTGGGCGCTGGCGGAGCCGGGACAGGCAGCCTGGTTATGTGTGTGTGGGTGTGGGGGGAGGGGATAGCCAAAAGGTGGGCCTGTCAGGAGTGGGATTCGAACCCACGCCTCCAGGGGAGACTGCGACCTGAACGCAGCGCCTTGGACCGCTCGGCCATCCTGACGGCGGGCCTGAGCGCCTGGCGGTTCGCCTGGCTGGGACCCGGCGTTGGCGCAGGTGTCCTTGGCTGGCACCGTGGTGCGCGGTGCCCGGCGGTCTGCGGGCGCCTTGGACGGACGGGCCTGGCGGGCCGGGAGCGAGCCAATTCCGCTCATCGGTGCGGTCGCATCCCCCACCGAGCCCGGCCAAGTACCACTAACCGTCTGTGCTGGCTGGAGCCCACCCGGCGCATCGTCCTCCTCCTCCTGTCGGCCGCCGTGCTCGCTAGCTCCCTGGCCCCCCTGCTTACACCGACATTGGGATGCCCGCGCAGTGGGAAGCCGGCAGGGCGCACAGGGTCCTTCTCCGGGCACCGGGCCAGGGCCAGGGCCAGGGCCAGGTGGTGTCGGCTTCTTGACAGTGCCTCTGTGGCGTCCCGTTTGGGGCCAGAAGGGGCAAGAGGGCCGGGCTAGGCGTCGGAGAGGGGACCGGCGCCACGACGGCGGGCGCCGCCGTCCTCGTTAGTATAGTGGTGAGTATCCCCGCCTGTCACGCGGGAGACCGGGGTTCGATTCCCCGACGGGGAGGCAGTCGCCCTTTTTTGGTTCTGGTCGCCGCCGCAGCTTCCCCCCCGGCCTCTAGCTCTCCGGGCCGCCCTCGGCCCTCGGCGCCCCCTGCTCTCCAGTTGGGCGCAGGATGCCACTTCCGTCCCTGGCACGCCGTCCTCGCGGTCCCCCGTCCACCCCCCTCCCCAGGCATCCGTGCCTTCCTCCTCTCCCGCGGCTCTGTCGCCACAGACGAGCGCCCGCGCCCCGAGTGGGTGTGGAAAAGGGTTCCCTGCCAACGGGCACGGGCTGGGTCGCTGGAGGGGAGAAGACCCTGTGCAGGCGGACCGCGGTCTCGCCGCCCCGCGCGCCGGTTCAGGGCGTCGTCCCGCGAGGAGGAGGAGGAGGAGGCGGCGGCGGCGGCGGCGGCGCCGACGACGACGACGACGACGACGGGGCGCCTCTCGGCAGCCCGGGGCCAGCGTGGAGCGGCTCTCTCGGCCGGATGGCGTTGGTGGTATAGTGGTGAGCATAGCTGCCTTCCAAGCAGTTGACCCGGGTTCGATTCCCGGCCAACGCAGCGAATCCACCTTTTGACGGGGCCAACCGGGCCCTGGCCCCGCTGGCTAGCGCGACCTCCTGCTGGCGCGCGGATGTGGGGAAGGAGTCCAGGCGAGGCTTCGAAAGGCAAGGCCAGGCAGGGCGGAGGGCGAGCACTGCATTCTTTTGAGGGTGCCCCCAGCATCAGGGGTGGGTCGCTGGTGACCGGCAGCCCGTGGCGGGAGGCTGCACCAGGTTGCCATGTAAAGCCACTGGGACCCACGGGGACGGCGCCCGGTGCACAGGTAGCGCCCAGCACTTGGGACCGAGGCGCTGGCCCCAGATGGCACGCGCACGGAAACGGCAACCCCATGCTCCCTGGTGGTCTAGTGGTTAGGATTCGGCGCTCTCACCGCCGCGGCCCGGGTTCGATTCCCGGTCAGGGAAGCCTTTCTTCTTCCTCCTCGCGCCAGGCCTCTCTCTCCCCTTTTGGCCCAAGGCCTTGGGTCCGCTGGCTCACACCACGCGGGCCCCGAAGACGGACCCTTAGGGACGCCCGCCACACCTGGCGTCCAGCCTCACTGACACTTGCCACTCTGAGCCCTCCCAACATTTATGCCTTTTCACTTTCTCCCCTCGTCCTTGCCGTCGCCCGCTTGCGACAGTTCTTCCCGGCCCTGGCCACCACCAACATCACCATCACCACCACCCAAAGACACACCTATGCTTGAGCTCGCGGGAGCGTGCGCGCGCGCGCACACACCGACACACGCACGCACGCACACACACACGCACACACACACAAACACACACGCGCGCGCGCGCGCGGGTGCACGCGGCGCTCCGACTGCGATAACTGAGGGGAAATTTGGAACTCAACGCCGGTGAACTTGGATGCTCCAGAAACCCTCTAGGCCTCGCGCCTGCTGAGTCTCCCGCTCTGTGGCGAGCCTGCAATCAGCTTTGACCGTGATCGCATCCCCAGAACTCCCCTATCCTGGTGGGGGCGCACCTGAGACTCGAGACTTGAGTCCTCCCCCCGTCTCCTTCGTGTGCCTGGGCCCCCTCGTGACAAGCCCTCTCTGTTCTCTCTGTTGCTGCCCCGTGTGCTCAGTGACTGGGGGCGCTCGTGGCGGGCGAAAGGAGCCGGGTTCCGGAACCTACTCGCTGGCTCTGGTGTCTGGCCCCGGAAAGGTTGTGGATTTCCTCCTCAGAGCTGCTTGGGTGAGGCCAAGCCTGGCGCCTGACACATCACTGCTCCCCATCCTGGGGGATCCCCTCCAACCGGGTCGGCCGTGTGGCAGGGCCCGGATGCCCCGGCCGCCACTGGTGCCAGGGCCTGAGCGTCGGGCGTGGATCTGCGCTTCAGCTGTGTCCGCGGCTTTGGCCGCGATGCCGGAGAGCGGGTGGGGGCCCACACCCGAGTCAGGATGCCCGGGAGTGACAGGCGCGGAAAGGAATCTGGAGAGGCCCGGCGAGCCGGAGCACAAGAGCGGCCGCGGAGGCGGGCAGGCTGGCACCCACTTACCAGTGCCGTGACCCAGGCAGGCGGGAGCCGGTGGCGGCTCACGCGTGCCGGGATAGACTTGTAGCCGACCGACCCTGTGTGTGAAAGGAGTCCCGCGGCCCCCTGCCCCCTGCCCCCGTCTCAAGGGCGAAGGAGCAGACAGAGAACGCCCCCCACCCCCCCCCCACCACCACCACCACTAGGTTGGACTGGCAAGTTTCCCACTCCTGCCCGGCCGCACGTCCATCCACTCAGCTCTTGGTCCCTTCTCTGCCCAGCCCGGCTCGGGACACGTTGGGTGGCCCCTGCCGAAAGCCAGCGGCAGCGCTTTGGAGTCAGTGCTGTAGAGGCTTCCAAGGAACTTTGCTTGGCTTCCAAGGGGACACCCAGGCGACGGGCACCAATCTGCCCGCTGGCCCGACTTCCCTCGAGGACGACGGGTGCCCTAGCCCGCAGCCCGCCACTGCCGGGATACCCGGGCTTGCCTTCGTCGGGCGGTGTGGGGGTGGGACTGGGGGGAGCGGTCTCGGGGAAGCTCCCAAGTTCGAGGGTCGTGGGGGCGTGACAGTGACGAGAGGAAGCCACCCTTGTCTCGGGTGTCATCCCTGGCGGTGGTCGGGCGAAGGCCATGGCACGGAAAGAGTGCAGGACTCAGGGTCTTCACGCGCCGTGCCAGGCGCCAGCGGGCTGAGAGGTGGGAGCCGTTTGCCGTAGCCGGGACTGGGGGTTGTGTGGGCGAAGCGCTGGCTGCGTGGAGAGGGCAGGGAGTGCGGCCTGTCGGTGAGGCGGGGTTCGGGCTGACAGCCCGCGGGTGCGGAGGGGGTTGTTGTCGGGGCGGGGGGGGGGGGCGGGAGCTGGCCGGGCGCCCGTGCCGTGCCGATCGGTCTGCCGGGTCCAGGTCTCTGAACTGAGGAGTCCGAAGGAGGCCAGGACGACGGGGGTCCGTGAGCGACGGTCGGCTCAGGGCCCGTGGGGAAGACCCAGTAGGACTGTCGATGCCAGTCTGCGGGGAGGAGGCGCCCACGGAGAGGATTGGGCGTGGGTCCGAGAGGCCGCTCCCCCGTTCGAGATAGGTGTGCCGTGCATGGAAGGAGGCGAGGCGAGTGTCGAGTGGGTGCGTGGGTGCGGTGGGGTTGGGCGGCGGGGGAGCGTGTCTAGGTGAGGTGTGAAAAAGCTGGTGCGGAAGGCACGTGGGCCGGGGTCCACCGGTGCTTGTGATCCAGATGCAAAGAGCCTCAACGCAGAGTGATTTCGGATCAGGCGACGTGTGCGTGGGTGCGGGTGGGGATCGGTGAGAGTTGTGGCGGGGCTGAGGTCGTTGGGGTCGGGGGGGGGGGATGAGGAGAGATGTTGAGAGCCACGGCCAGGTCAAGATGGTGCCTGGCATTTTGCCAGAAGGAGCGGTTCCTGCTGCCTCGGGTGCCCGCTATTTTTGAGCTCTCGCGGAGTTCCTAGAGAGCTCGCGTGGGTGGAGTTCGCGGGTTGAGTGCTCGCAAAGTTCCCCAGTGCCGGTGGAGCTCTCGGGGAGTTCCTGGAGAGTTCGCGTGGGCGGCGTGCGGCGTGAGTTCTAAAACTAAAGTTCGTTCCTGCTTGCTTGAATCTTCAAGTGGCTCGTGATTTGTGCCCAGCCAGGCTGCGGCAGAGAGAGATTTCGGGGACCCAAAGGAAGATGATATCACTGCAAGGCCTCTGGAGTCCTTCGTGCGCTGCAATGGCGGCCGTGAGTGCCTAGGGGGCCGCGACGACGTGACGCTCTTGGCAGAGGTGCCTTGGTGTCCCATGGTTGACGTGCCTAGACGTCGGGGCTGCCGGACCAAAAGGGGACCGAGTGCTGCATGGGCCGGGAATCGAACCCGGGCCTCCCGCGTGGCAGGCGAGAATTCTACCACTGAACCACCCATGCACCGATGGCAGGCGCCTCCACGCTACCGCCCGACAGCGGTCACCGCCTGCGGTGAGGAGCTCCTGCTTGGGACCGGCACGGAGCGTTGGGGGCTGGATGGGCCGTTCCTAAAGGAGGGGCTCCAGGCATCCTGCCGGGGCCCCGGGGATGCGGCCGCCGGCGGGGTGTGTGCGTGCGTGTGTCCCCCCGTGCGGCGCTCTCGCGAACCTCCGGACCCCTGCACCTGCCGGGCCAGCCCGGGCCGCCCGGACCGCCTTGTCCGCTGCCGCCTGAAGAAGCCAGGGGCCGGTCCAGGCTTTGCCCTCACGGGAACCCCAATCAGGCCAGGGGACCTGTGGCTCGGTGGCTGCCTCCGTCCACCCGCAGAGTCCCGGTCGCAGGAGCCCCGGACGGGTGAGGCGGGCCCCAACCAGCACCGACGTGGTGGGCTGGCCGGCCTTAGGCAGCCGCTGCCCACGTGGGGTTCGTGGCCGCGCCCAGGTGGTCGCGCCCGGGGCTCGGCCATCACCGGCGGGGATCTAGGGGTTCTAGGGTTCTCTCCCTGCCACTCGCGAGGGCCATGGTCCCGGTGACCCCACGGTGCGTGGCGAGCAGAGGTCTCTACCTCTGAACTGCTGTGTTGTGGAGTGGCCGGCAGGCGTGAGTGGTTTGGAAAGGCCCTCCAGTGAAGGCGCCTGGCGGCCACAGTCTGGCACGACGGGAACGGGGTCCTCTGCAGGGCCGAGAGAGATAGGCGACGGGCGGGCGGGGGCCGATATTGCCCACGGGAGAGATCCGGAGAGGGCCCGCGTGCGCTCCCCGCCGCAACCGAGCGGGCGCCGTCTTGTCGGTTGGGGTGGATGTCGACGGGGGGCGCTGGCGTGGCGGCGGGGCCGTGCATCGGAGAGTGGAGCCGGGAACAGGGAGGGGGTGCGACAGAGTCGAGCGAGAGGGCTTAAGCGTCGTCGCGGTGGGGTCGATGAGGAGGGGCGCTGGTCGCAAGGACACTTGGCGGAGGGGCGCTGGTCGCAAGGACACTTGGCAGAGGGCGGAAGGCGCAGGGTACTCAGGGTTGGGGTGGGGCGGGCATTATCTGCGCGAGTCCAGCGGGTCAGGGAGATGGGGGTGCTGGACAGACAGGAAGAGAGCAGAGCGGCTGTGGTGGGCGCTGGCGGAGCCGGGACAGGCAGCCTGGTTATGTGTGTGTGGGTGTGGGGGGAGGGGATAGCCAAAAGGTGGGCCTGTCAGGAGTGGGATTCGAACCCACGCCTCCAGGGGAGACTGCGACCTGAACGCAGCGCCTTGGACCGCTCGGCCATCCTGACGGCGGGCCTGAGCGCCTGGCGGTTCGCCTGGCTGGGACCCGGCGTTGGCGCAGGTGTCCTTGGCTGGCACCGTGGTGCGCGGTGCCCGGCGGTCTGCGGGCGCCTTGGACGGACGGGCCTGGCGGGCCGGGAGCGAGCCAATTCCGCTCATCGGTGCGGTCGCATCCCCCACCGAGCCCGGCCAAGTACCACTAACCGTCTGTGCTGGCTGGAGCCCACCCGGCGCATCGTCCTCCTCCTCCTGTCGGCCGCCGTGCTCGCTAGCTCCCTGGCCCCCCTGCTTACACCGACATTGGGATGCCCGCGCAGTGGGAAGCCGGCAGGGCGCACAGGGTCCTTCTCCGGGCACCGGGCCAGGGCCAGGGCCAGGGCCAGGTGGTGTCGGCTTCTTGACAGTGCCTCTGTGGCGTCCCGTTTGGGGCCAGAAGGGGCAAGAGGGCCGGGCTAGGCGTCGGAGAGGGGACCGGCGCCACGACGGCGGGCGCCGCCGTCCTCGTTAGTATAGTGGTGAGTATCCCCGCCTGTCACGCGGGAGACCGGGGTTCGATTCCCCGACGGGGAGGCAGTCGCCCTTTTTTGGTTCTGGTCGCCGCCGCAGCTTCCCCCCCGGCCTCTAGCTCTCCGGGCCGCCCTCGGCCCTCGGCGCCCCCTGCTCTCCAGTTGGGCGCAGGATGCCACTTCCGTCCCTGGCACGCCGTCCTCGCGGTCCCCCGTCCACCCCCCTCCCCAGGCATCCGTGCCTTCCTCCTCTCCCGCGGCTCTGTCGCCACAGACGAGCGCCCGCGCCCCGAGTGGGTGTGGAAAAGGGTTCCCTGCCAACGGGCACGGGCTGGGTCGCTGGAGGGGAGAAGACCCTGTGCAGGCGGACCGCGGTCTCGCCGCCCCGCGCGCCGGTTCAGGGCGTCGTCCCGCGAGGAGGAGGAGGAGGAGGCGGCGGCGGCGGCGGCGGCGCCGACGACGACGACGACGACGACGGGGCGCCTCTCGGCAGCCCGGGGCCAGCGTGGAGCGGCTCTCTCGGCCGGATGGCGTTGGTGGTATAGTGGTGAGCATAGCTGCCTTCCAAGCAGTTGACCCGGGTTCGATTCCCGGCCAACGCAGCGAATCCACCTTTTGACGGGGCCAACCGGGCCCTGGCCCCGCTGGCTAGCGCGACCTCCTGCTGGCGCGCGGATGTGGGGAAGGAGTCCAGGCGAGGCTTCGAAAGGCAAGGCCAGGCAGGGCGGAGGGCGAGCACTGCATTCTTTTGAGGGTGCCCCCAGCATCAGGGGTGGGTCGCTGGTGACCGGCAGCCCGTGGCGGGAGGCTGCACCAGGTTGCCATGTAAAGCCACTGGGACCCACGGGGACGGCGCCCGGTGCACAGGTAGCGCCCAGCACTTGGGACCGAGGCGCTGGCCCCAGATGGCACGCGCACGGAAACGGCAACCCCATGCTCCCTGGTGGTCTAGTGGTTAGGATTCGGCGCTCTCACCGCCGCGGCCCGGGTTCGATTCCCGGTCAGGGAAGCCTTTCTTCTTCCTCCTCGCGCCAGGCCTCTCTCTCCCCTTTTGGCCCAAGGCCTTGGGTCCGCTGGCTCACACCACGCGGGCCCCGAAGACGGACCCTTAGGGACGCCCGCCACACCTGGCGTCCAGCCTCACTGACACTTGCCACTCTGAGCCCTCCCAACATTTATGCCTTTTCACTTTCTCCCCTCGTCCTTGCCGTCGCCCGCTTGCGACAGTTCTTCCCGGCCCTGGCCACCACCAACATCACCATCACCACCACCCAAAGACACACCTATGCTTGAGCTCGCGGGAGCGTGCGCGCGCGCGCACACACCGACACACGCACGCACGCACACACACACGCACACACACACAAACACACACGCGCGCGCGCGCGCGGGTGCACGCGGCGCTCCGACTGCGATAACTGAGGGGAAATTTGGAACTCAACGCCGGTGAACTTGGATGCTCCAGAAACCCTCTAGGCCTCGCGCCTGCTGAGTCTCCCGCTCTGTGGCGAGCCTGCAATCAGCTTTGACCGTGATCGCATCCCCAGAACTCCCCTATCCTGGTGGGGGCGCACCTGAGACTCGAGACTTGAGTCCTCCCCCCGTCTCCTTCGTGTGCCTGGGCCCCCTCGTGACAAGCCCTCTCTGTTCTCTCTGTTGCTGCCCCGTGTGCTCAGTGACTGGGGGCGCTCGTGGCGGGCGAAAGGAGCCGGGTTCCGGAACCTACTCGCTGGCTCTGGTGTCTGGCCCCGGAAAGGTTGTGGATTTCCTCCTCAGAGCTGCTTGGGTGAGGCCAAGCCTGGCGCCTGACACATCACTGCTCCCCATCCTGGGGGATCCCCTCCAACCGGGTCGGCCGTGTGGCAGGGCCCGGATGCCCCGGCCGCCACTGGTGCCAGGGCCTGAGCGTCGGGCGTGGATCTGCGCTTCAGCTGTGTCCGCGGCTTTGGCCGCGATGCCGGAGAGCGGGTGGGGGCCCACACCCGAGTCAGGATGCCCGGGAGTGACAGGCGCGGAAAGGAATCTGGAGAGGCCCGGCGAGCCGGAGCACAAGAGCGGCCGCGGAGGCGGGCAGGCTGGCACCCACTTACCAGTGCCGTGACCCAGGCAGGCGGGAGCCGGTGGCGGCTCACGCGTGCCGGGATAGACTTGTAGCCGACCGACCCTGTGTGTGAAAGGAGTCCCGCGGCCCCCTGCCCCCTGCCCCCGTCTCAAGGGCGAAGGAGCAGACAGAGAACGCCCCCCACCCCCCCCCCACCACCACCACCACTAGGTTGGACTGGCAAGTTTCCCACTCCTGCCCGGCCGCACGTCCATCCACTCAGCTCTTGGTCCCTTCTCTGCCCAGCCCGGCTCGGGACACGTTGGGTGGCCCCTGCCGAAAGCCAGCGGCAGCGCTTTGGAGTCAGTGCTGTAGAGGCTTCCAAGGAACTTTGCTTGGCTTCCAAGGGGACACCCAGGCGACGGGCACCAATCTGCCCGCTGGCCCGACTTCCCTCGAGGATGACGGGTGCCCTAGCCCGCAGCCCGCCACTGCCGGGATACCCGGGCTTGCCTTCGTCGGGCGGTGTGGGGGTGGGAGTGGGGGGAGCGGTCTCGGGGAAGCTCCCAAGTTCGAGGGTCGTGGGGGCGTGACAGTGACGAGAGGAAGCCACCCTTGTCTCGGGTGTCATCCCTGGCGGTGGTCGGGCGAAGGCCATGGCACGGAAAGAGTGCAGGACTCAGGGTCTTCACGCGCCGTGCCAGGCGCCAGCGGGCTGAGAGGTGGGAGCCGTTTGCCGTAGCCGGGACTGGGGGTTGTGTGGGCGAAGCGCTGGCTGCGTGGAGAGGGCAGGGAGTGCGGCCTGTCGGTGAGGCGGGGTTCGGGCTGACAGCCCGCGGGTGCGGAGGGGGTTGTTGTCGGGGCGGGGGGGGGGGCGGGAGCTGGCCGGGCGCCCGTGCCGTGCCGATCGGTCTGCCGGGTCCAGGTCTCTGAACTGAGGAGTCCGAAGGAGGCCAGGACGACGGGGGTCCGTGAGCGACGGTCGGCTCAGGGCCCGTGGGGAAGACCCAGTAGGACTGTCGATGCCAGTCTGCGGGGAGGAGGCGCCCACGGAGAGGATTGGGCGTGGGTCCGAGAGGCCGCTCCCCCGTTCGAGATAGGTGTGCCGTGCATGGAAGGAGGCGAGGCGAGTGTCGAGTGGGTGCGTGGGTGCGGTGGGGTTGGGCGGCGGGGGAGCGTGTCTAGGTGAGGTGTGAAAAAGCTGGTGCGGAAGGCACGTGGGCCGGGGTCCACCGGTGCTTGTGATCCAGATGCAAAGAGCCTCAACGCAGAGTGATTTCGGATCAGGCGACGTGTGCGTGGGTGCGGGTGGGGATCGGTGAGAGTTGTGGCGGGGCTGAGGTCGTTGGGGTCGGGGGGGGGGGATGAGGAGAGATGTTGAGAGCCACGGCCAGGTCAAGATGGTGCCTGGCATTTTGCCAGAAGGAGCGGTTCCTGCTGCCTCGGGTGCCCGCTATTTTTGAGCTCTCGCGGAGTTCCTAGAGAGCTCGCGTGGGTGGAGTTCGCGGGTTGAGTGCTCGCAAAGTTCCCCAGTGCCGGTGGAGCTCTCGGGGAGTTCCTGGAGAGTTCGCGTGGGCGGCGTGCGGCGTGAGTTCTAAAACTAAAGTTCGTTCCTGCTTGCTTGAATCTTCAAGTGGCTCGTGATTTGTGCCCAGCCAGGCTGCGGCAGAGAGAGATTTCGGGGACCCAAAGGAAGATGATATCACTGCAAGGCCTCTGGAGTCCTTCGTGCGCTGCAATGGCGGCCGTGAGTGCCTAGGGGGCCGCGACGACGTGACGCTCTTGGCAGAGGTGCCTTGGTGTCCCATGGTTGACGTGCCTAGACGTCGGGGCTGCCGGACCAAAAGGGGACCGAGTGCTGCATGGGCCGGGAATCGAACCCGGGCCTCCCGCGTGGCAGGCGAGAATTCTACCACTGAACCACCCATGCACCGATGGCAGGCGCCTCCACGCTACCGCCCGACAGCGGTCACCGCCTGCGGTGAGGAGCTCCTGCTTGGGACCGGCACGGAGCGTTGGGGGCTGGATGGGCCGTTCCTAAAGGAGGGGCTCCAGGCATCCTGCCGGGGCCCCGGGGATGCGGCCGCCGGCGGGGTGTGTGCGTGCGTGTGTCCCCCCGTGCGGCGCTCTCGCGAACCTCCGGACCCCTGCACCTGCCGGGCCAGCCCGGGCCGCCCGGACCGCCTTGTCCGCTGCCGCCTGAAGAAGCCAGGGGCCGGTCCAGGCTTTGCCCTCACGGGAACCCCAATCAGGCCAGGGGACCTGTGGCTCGGTGGCTGCCTCCGTCCACCCGCAGAGTCCCGGTCGCAGGAGCCCCGGACGGGTGAGGCGGGCCCCAACCAGCACCGACGTGGTGGGCTGGCCGGCCTTAGGCAGCCGCTGCCCACGTGGGGTTCGTGGCCGCGCCCAGGTGGTCGCGCCCGGGGCTCGGCCATCACCGGCGGGGATCTAGGGGTTCTAGGGTTCTCTCCCTGCCACTCGCGAGGGCCATGGTCCCGGTGACCCCACGGTGCGTGGCGAGCAGAGGTCTCTACCTCTGAACTGCTGTGTTGTGGAGTGGCCGGCAGGCGTGAGTGGTTTGGAAAGGCCCTCCAGTGAAGGCGCCTGGCGGCCACAGTCTGGCACGACGGGAACGGGGTCCTCTGCAGGGCCGAGAGAGATAGGCGACGGGCGGGCGGGGGCCGATATTGCCCACGGGAGAGATCCGGAGAGGGCCCGCGTGCGCTCCCCGCCGCAACCGAGCGGGCGCCGTCTTGTCGGTTGGGGTGGATGTCGACGGGGGGCGCTGGCGTGGCGGCGGGGCCGTGCATCGGAGAGTGGAGCCGGGAACAGGGAGGGGGTGCGACAGAGTCGAGCGAGAGGGCTTAAGCGTCGTCGCGGTGGGGTCGATGAGGAGGGGCGCTGGTCGCAAGGACACTTGGCGGAGGGGCGCTGGTCGCAAGGACACTTGGCAGAGGGCGGAAGGCGCAGGGTACTCAGGGTTGGGGTGGGGCGGGCATTATCTGCGCGAGTCCAGCGGGTCAGGGAGATGGGGGTGCTGGACAGACAGGAAGAGAGCAGAGCGGCTGTGGTGGGCGCTGGCGGAGCCGGGACAGGCAGCCTGGTTATGTGTGTGTGGGTGTGGGGGGAGGGGATAGCCAAAAGGTGGGCCTGTCAGGAGTGGGATTCGAACCCACGCCTCCAGGGGAGACTGCGACCTGAACGCAGCGCCTTGGACCGCTCGGCCATCCTGACGGCGGGCCTGAGCGCCTGGCGGTTCGCCTGGCTGGGACCCGGCGTTGGCGCAGGTGTCCTTGGCTGGCACCGTGGTGCGCGGTGCCCGGCGGTCTGCGGGCGCCTTGGACGGACGGGCCTGGCGGGCCGGGAGCGAGCCAATTCCGCTCATCGGTGCGGTCGCATCCCCCACCGAGCCCGGCCAAGTACCACTAACCGTCTGTGCTGGCTGGAGCCCACCCGGCGCATCGTCCTCCTCCTCCTGTCGGCCGCCGTGCTCGCTAGCTCCCTGGCCCCCCTGCTTACACCGACATTGGGATGCCCGCGCAGTGGGAAGCCGGCAGGGCGCACAGGGTCCTTCTCCGGGCACCGGGCCAGGGCCAGGGCCAGGGCCAGGTGGTGTCGGCTTCTTGACAGTGCCTCTGTGGCGTCCCGTTTGGGGCCAGAAGGGGCAAGAGGGCCGGGCTAGGCGTCGGAGAGGGGACCGGCGCCACGACGGCGGGCGCCGCCGTCCTCGTTAGTATAGTGGTGAGTATCCCCGCCTGTCACGCGGGAGACCGGGGTTCGATTCCCCGACGGGGAGGCAGTCGCCCTTTTTTGGTTCTGGTCGCCGCCGCAGCTTCCCCCCCGGCCTCTAGCTCTCCGGGCCGCCCTCGGCCCTCGGCGCCCCCTGCTCTCCAGTTGGGCGCAGGATGCCACTTCCGTCCCTGGCACGCCGTCCTCGCGGTCCCCCGTCCACCCCCCTCCCCAGGCATCCGTGCCTTCCTCCTCTCCCGCGGCTCTGTCGCCACAGACGAGCGCCCGCGCCCCGAGTGGGTGTGGAAAAGGGTTCCCTGCCAACGGGCACGGGCTGGGTCGCTGGAGGGGAGAAGACCCTGTGCAGGCGGACCGCGGTCTCGCCGCCCCGCGCGCCGGTTCAGGGCGTCGTCCCGCGAGGAGGAGGAGGAGGAGGCGGCGGCGGCGGCGGCGGCGCCGACGACGACGACGACGACGACGGGGCGCCTCTCGGCAGCCCGGGGCCAGCGTGGAGCGGCTCTCTCGGCCGGATGGCGTTGGTGGTATAGTGGTGAGCATAGCTGCCTTCCAAGCAGTTGACCCGGGTTCGATTCCCGGCCAACGCAGCGAATCCACCTTTTGACGGGGCCAACCGGGCCCTGGCCCCGCTGGCTAGCGCGACCTCCTGCTGGCGCGCGGATGTGGGGAAGGAGTCCAGGCGAGGCTTCGAAAGGCAAGGCCAGGCAGGGCGGAGGGCGAGCACTGCATTCTTTTGAGGGTGCCCCCAGCATCAGGGGTGGGTCGCTGGTGACCGGCAGCCCGTGGCGGGAGGCTGCACCAGGTTGCCATGTAAAGCCACTGGGACCCACGGGGACGGCGCCCGGTGCACAGGTAGCGCCCAGCACTTGGGACCGAGGCGCTGGCCCCAGATGGCACGCGCACGGAAACGGCAACCCCATGCTCCCTGGTGGTCTAGTGGTTAGGATTCGGCGCTCTCACCGCCGCGGCCCGGGTTCGATTCCCGGTCAGGGAAGCCTTTCTTCTTCCTCCTCGCGCCAGGCCTCTCTCTCCCCTTTTGGCCCAAGGCCTTGGGTCCGCTGGCTCACACCACGCGGGCCCCGAAGACGGACCCTTAGGGACGCCCGCCACACCTGGCGTCCAGCCTCACTGACACTTGCCACTCTGAGCCCTCCCAACATTTATGCCTTTTCACTTTCTCCCCTCGTCCTTGCCGTCGCCCGCTTGCGACAGTTCTTCCCGGCCCTGGCCACCACCAACATCACCATCACCACCACCCAAAGACACACCTATGCTTGAGCTCGCGGGAGCGTGCGCGCGCGCGCACACACCGACACACGCACGCACGCACACACACACGCACACACACACAAACACACACGCGCGCGCGCGCGCGGGTGCACGCGGCGCTCCGACTGCGATAACTGAGGGGAAATTTGGAACTCAACGCCGGTGAACTTGGATGCTCCAGAAACCCTCTAGGCCTCGCGCCTGCTGAGTCTCCCGCTCTGTGGCGAGCCTGCAATCAGCTTTGACCGTGATCGCATCCCCAGAACTCCCCTATCCTGGTGGGGGCGCACCTGAGACTCGAGACTTGAGTCCTCCCCCCGTCTCCTTCGTGTGCCTGGGCCCCCTCGTGACAAGCCCTCTCTGTTCTCTCTGTTGCTGCCCCGTGTGCTCAGTGACTGGGGGCGCTCGTGGCGGGCGAAAGGAGCCGGGTTCCGGAACCTACTCGCTGGCTCTGGTGTCTGGCCCCGGAAAGGTTGTGGATTTCCTCCTCAGAGCTGCTTGGGTGAGGCCAAGCCTGGCGCCTGACACATCACTGCTCCCCATCCTGGGGGATCCCCTCCAACCGGGTCGGCCGTGTGGCAGGGCCCGGATGCCCCGGCCGCCACTGGTGCCAGGGCCTGAGCGTCGGGCGTGGATCTGCGCTTCAGCTGTGTCCGCGGCTTTGGCCGCGATGCCGGAGAGCGGGTGGGGGCCCACACCCGAGTCAGGATGCCCGGGAGTGACAGGCGCGGAAAGGAATCTGGAGAGGCCCGGCGAGCCGGAGCACAAGAGCGGCCGCGGAGGCGGGCAGGCTGGCACCCACTTACCAGTGCCGTGACCCAGGCAGGCGGGAGCCGGTGGCGGCTCACGCGTGCCGGGATAGACTTGTAGCCGACCGACCCTGTGTGTGAAAGGAGTCCCGCGGCCCCCTGCCCCCTGCCCCCGTCTCAAGGGCGAAGGAGCAGACAGAGAACGCCCCCCACCACCCCCCCACCACCACCACCACTAGGTTGGACTGGCAAGTTTCCCACTCCTGCCCGGCCGCACGTCCATCCACTCAGCTCTTGGTCCCTTCTCTGCCCAGCCCGGCTCGGGACACGTTGGGTGGCCCCTGCCGAAAGCCAGCGGCAGCGCTTTGGAGTCAGTGCTGTAGAGGCTTCCAAGGAACTTTGCTTGGCTTCCAAGGGGACACCCAGGCGACGGGCACCAATCTGCCCGCTGGCCCGACTTCCCTCGAGGACGACGGGTGCCCTAGCCCGCAGCCCGCCACTGCCGGGATACCCGGGCTTGCCTTCGTCGGGCGGTGTGGGGGTGGGACTGGGGGGAGCGGTCTCGGGGAAGCTCCCAAGTTCGAGGGTCGTGGGGGCGTGACAGTGACGAGAGGAAGCCACCCTTGTCTCGGGTGTCATCCCTGGCGGTGGTCGGGCGAAGGCCATGGCACGGAAAGAGTGCAGGACTCAGGGTCTTCACGCGCCGTGCCAGGCGCCAGCGGGCTGAGAGGTGGGAGCCGTTTGCCGTAGCCGGGACTGGGGGTTGTGTGGGCGAAGCGCTGGCTGCGTGGAGAGGGCAGGGAGTGCGGCCTGTCGGTGAGGCGGGGTTCGGGCTGACAGCCCGCGGGTGCGGAGGGGGTTGTTGTCGGGGCGGGGGGGGGGGGCGGGAGCTGGCCGGGCGCCCGTGCCGTGCCGATCGGTCTGCCGGGTCCAGGTCTCTGAACTGAGGAGTCCGAAGGAGGCCAGGACGACGGGGGTCCGTGAGCGACGGTCGGCTCAGGGCCCGTGGGGAAGACCCAGTAGGACTGTCGATGCCAGTCTGCGGGGAGGAGGCGCCCACGGAGAGGATTGGGCGTGGGTCCGAGAGGCCGCTCCCCCGTTCGAGATAGGTGTGCCGTGCATGGAAGGAGGCGAGGCGAGTGTCGAGTGGGTGCGTGGGTGCGGTGGGGTTGGGCGGCGGGGGAGCGTGTCTAGGTGAGGTGTGAAAAAGCTGGTGCGGAAGGCACGTGGGCCGGGGTCCACCGGTGCTTGTGATCCAGATGCAAAGAGCCTCAACGCAGAGTGATTTCGGATCAGGCGACGTGTGCGTGGGTGCGGGTGGGGATCGGTGAGAGTTGTGGCGGGGCTGAGGTCGTTGGGGTCGGGGGGGGGGGATGAGGAGAGATGTTGAGAGCCACGGCCAGGTCAAGATGGTGCCTGGCATTTTGCCAGAAGGAGCGGTTCCTGCTGCCTCGGGTGCCCGCTATTTTTGAGCTCTCGCGGAGTTCCTAGAGAGCTCGCGTGGGTGGAGTTCGCGGGTTGAGTGCTCGCAAAGTTCCCCAGTGCCGGTGGAGCTCTCGGGGAGTTCCTGGAGAGTTCGCGTGGGCGGCGTGCGGCGTGAGTTCTAAAACTAAAGTTCGTTCCTGCTTGCTTGAATCTTCAAGTGGCTCGTGATTTGTGCCCAGCCAGGCTGCGGCAGAGAGAGATTTCGGGGACCCAAAGGAAGATGATATCACTGCAAGGCCTCTGGAGTCCTTCGTGCGCTGCAATGGCGGCCGTGAGTGCCTAGGGGGCCGCGACGACGTGACGCTCTTGGCAGAGGTGCCTTGGTGTCCCATGGTTGACGTGCCTAGACGTCGGGGCTGCCGGACCAAAAGGGGACCGAGTGCTGCATGGGCCGGGAATCGAACCCGGGCCTCCCGCGTGGCAGGCGAGAATTCTACCACTGAACCACCCATGCACCGATGGCAGGCGCCTCCACGCTACCGCCCGACAGCGGTCACCGCCTGCGGTGAGGAGCTCCTGCTTGGGACCGGCACGGAGCGTTGGGGGCTGGATGGGCCGTTCCTAAAGGAGGGGCTCCAGGCATCCTGCCGGGGCCCCGGGGATGCGGCCGCCGGCGGGGTGTGTGCGTGCGTGTGTCCCCCCGTGCGGCGCTCTCGCGAACCTCCGGACCCCTGCACCTGCCGGGCCAGCCCGGGCCGCCCGGACCGCCTTGTCCGCTGCCGCCTGAAGAAGCCAGGGGCCGGTCCAGGCTTTGCCCTCACGGGAACCCCAATCAGGCCAGGGGACCTGTGGCTCGGTGGCTGCCTCCGTCCACCCGCAGAGTCCCGGTCGCAGGAGCCCCGGACGGGTGAGGCGGGCCCCAACCAGCACCGACGTGGTGGGCTGGCCGGCCTTAGGCAGCCGCTGCCCACGTGGGGTTCGTGGCCGCGCCCAGGTGGTCGCGCCCGGGGCTCGGCCATCACCGGCGGGGATCTAGGGGTTCTAGGGTTCTCTCCCTGCCACTCGCGAGGGCCATGGTCCCGGTGACCCCACGGTGCGTGGCGAGCAGAGGTCTCTACCTCTGAACTGCTGTGTTGTGGAGTGGCCGGCAGGCGTGAGTGGTTTGGAAAGGCCCTCCAGTGAAGGCGCCTGGCGGCCACAGTCTGGCACGACGGGAACGGGGTCCTCTGCAGGGCCGAGAGAGATAGGCGACGGGCGGGCGGGGGCCGATATTGCCCACGGGAGAGATCCGGAGAGGGCCCGCGTGCGCTCCCCGCCGCAACCGAGCGGGCGCCGTCTTGTCGGTTGGGGTGGATGTCGACGGGGGGCGCTGGCGTGGCGGCGGGGCCGTGCATCGGAGAGTGGAGCCGGGAACAGGGAGGGGGTGCGACAGAGTCGAGCGAGAGGGCTTAAGCGTCGTCGCGGTGGGGTCGATGAGGAGGGGCGCTGGTCGCAAGGACACTTGGCGGAGGGGCGCTGGTCGCAAGGACACTTGGCAGAGGGCGGAAGGCGCAGGGTACTCAGGGTTGGGGTGGGGCGGGCATTATCTGCGCGAGTCCAGCGGGTCAGGGAGATGGGGGTGCTGGACAGACAGGAAGAGAGCAGAGCGGCTGTGGTGGGCGCTGGCGGAGCCGGGACAGGCAGCCTGGTTATGTGTGTGTGGGTGTGGGGGGAGGGGATAGCCAAAAGGTGGGCCTGTCAGGAGTGGGATTCGAACCCACGCCTCCAGGGGAGACTGCGACCTGAACGCAGCGCCTTGGACCGCTCGGCCATCCTGACGGCGGGCCTGAGCGCCTGGCGGTTCGCCTGGCTGGGACCCGGCGTTGGCGCAGGTGTCCTTGGCTGGCACCGTGGTGCGCGGTGCCCGGCGGTCTGCGGGCGCCTTGGACGGACGGGCCTGGCGGGCCGGGAGCGAGCCAATTCCGCTCATCGGTGCGGTCGCATCCCCCACCGAGCCCGGCCAAGTACCACTAACCGTCTGTGCTGGCTGGAGCCCACCCGGCGCATCGTCCTCCTCCTCCTGTCGGCCGCCGTGCTCGCTAGCTCCCTGGCCCCCCTGCTTACACCGACATTGGGATGCCCGCGCAGTGGGAAGCCGGCAGGGCGCACAGGGTCCTTCTCCGGGCACCGGGCCAGGGCCAGGGCCAGGGCCAGGTGGTGTCGGCTTCTTGACAGTGCCTCTGTGGCGTCCCGTTTGGGGCCAGAAGGGGCAAGAGGGCCGGGCTAGGCGTCGGAGAGGGGACCGGCGCCACGACGGCGGGCGCCGCCGTCCTCGTTAGTATAGTGGTGAGTATCCCCGCCTGTCACGCGGGAGACCGGGGTTCGATTCCCCGACGGGGAGGCAGTCGCCCTTTTTTGGTTCTGGTCGCCGCCGCAGCTTCCCCCCCGGCCTCTAGCTCTCCGGGCCGCCCTCGGCCCTCGGCGCCCCCTGCTCTCCAGTTGGGCGCAGGATGCCACTTCCGTCCCTGGCACGCCGTCCTCGCGGTCCCCCGTCCACCCCCCTCCCCAGGCATCCGTGCCTTCCTCCTCTCCCGCGGCTCTGTCGCCACAGACGAGCGCCCGCGCCCCGAGTGGGTGTGGAAAAGGGTTCCCTGCCAACGGGCACGGGCTGGGTCGCTGGAGGGGAGAAGACCCTGTGCAGGCGGACCGCGGTCTCGCCGCCCCGCGCGCCGGTTCAGGGCGTCGTCCCGCGAGGAGGAGGAGGAGGAGGCGGCGGCGGCGGCGGCGGCGCCGACGACGACGACGACGACGACGGGGCGCCTCTCGGCAGCCCGGGGCCAGCGTGGAGCGGCTCTCTCGGCCGGATGGCGTTGGTGGTATAGTGGTGAGCATAGCTGCCTTCCAAGCAGTTGACCCGGGTTCGATTCCCGGCCAACGCAGCGAATCCACCTTTTGACGGGGCCAACCGGGCCCTGGCCCCGCTGGCTAGCGCGACCTCCTGCTGGCGCGCGGATGTGGGGAAGGAGTCCAGGCGAGGCTTCGAAAGGCAAGGCCAGGCAGGGCGGAGGGCGAGCACTGCATTCTTTTGAGGGTGCCCCCAGCATCAGGGGTGGGTCGCTGGTGACCGGCAGCCCGTGGCGGGAGGCTGCACCAGGTTGCCATGTAAAGCCACTGGGACCCACGGGGACGGCGCCCGGTGCACAGGTAGCGCCCAGCACTTGGGACCGAGGCGCTGGCCCCAGATGGCACGCGCACGGAAACGGCAACCCCATGCTCCCTGGTGGTCTAGTGGTTAGGATTCGGCGCTCTCACCGCCGCGGCCCGGGTTCGATTCCCGGTCAGGGAAGCCTTTCTTCTTCCTCCTCGCGCCAGGCCTCTCTCTCCCCTTTTGGCCCAAGGCCTTGGGTCCGCTGGCTCACACCACGCGGGCCCCGAAGACGGACCCTTAGGGACGCCCGCCACACCTGGCGTCCAGCCTCACTGACACTTGCCACTCTGAGCCCTCCCAACATTTATGCCTTTTCACTTTCTCCCCTCGTCCTTGCCGTCGCCCGCTTGCGACAGTTCTTCCCGGCCCTGGCCACCACCAACATCACCATCACCACCACCCAAAGACACACCTATGCTTGAGCTCGCGGGAGCGTGCGCGCGCGCGCACACACCGACACACGCACGCACGCACACACACACGCACACACACACAAACACACACGCGCGCGCGCGCGCGGGTGCACGCGGCGCTCCGACTGCGATAACTGAGGGGAAATTTGGAACTCAACGCCGGTGAACTTGGATGCTCCAGAAACCCTCTAGGCCTCGCGCCTGCTGAGTCTCCCGCTCTGTGGCGAGCCTGCAATCAGCTTTGACCGTGATCGCATCCCCAGAACTCCCCTATCCTGGTGGGGGCGCACCTGAGACTCGAGACTTGAGTCCTCCCCCCGTCTCCTTCGTGTGCCTGGGCCCCCTCGTGACAAGCCCTCTCTGTTCTCTCTGTTGCTGCCCCGTGTGCTCAGTGACTGGGGGCGCTCGTGGCGGGCGAAAGGAGCCGGGTTCCGGAACCTACTCGCTGGCTCTGGTGTCTGGCCCCGGAAAGGTTGTGGATTTCCTCCTCAGAGCTGCTTGGGTGAGGCCAAGCCTGGCGCCTGACACATCACTGCTCCCCATCCTGGGGGATCCCCTCCAACCGGGTCGGCCGTGTGGCAGGGCCCGGATGCCCCGGCCGCCACTGGTGCCAGGGCCTGAGCGTCGGGCGTGGATCTGCGCTTCAGCTGTGTCCGCGGCTTTGGCCGCGATGCCGGAGAGCGGGTGGGGGCCCACACCCGAGTCAGGATGCCCGGGAGTGACAGGCGCGGAAAGGAATCTGGAGAGGCCCGGCGAGCCGGAGCACAAGAGCGGCCGCGGAGGCGGGCAGGCTGGCACCCACTTACCAGTGCCGTGACCCAGGCAGGCGGGAGCCGGTGGCGGCTCACGCGTGCCGGGATAGACTTGTAGCCGACCGACCCTGTGTGTGAAAGGAGTCCCGCGGCCCCCTGCCCCCTGCCCCCGTCTCAAGGGCGAAGGAGCAGACAGAGAACGCCCCCCACCCCCCCCCCACCACCACCACCACTAGGTTGGACTGGCAAGTTTCCCACTCCTGCCCGGCCGCACGTCCATCCACTCAGCTCTTGGTCCCTTCTCTGCCCAGCCCGGCTCGGGACACGTTGGGTGGCCCCTGCCGAAAGCCAGCGGCAGCGCTTTGGAGTCAGTGCTGTAGAGGCTTCCAAGGAACTTTGCTTGGCTTCCAAGGGGACACCCAGGCGACGGGCACCAATCTGCCCGCTGGCCCGACTTCCCTCGAGGACGACGGGTGCCCTAGCCCGCAGCCCGCCACTGCCGGGATACCCGGGCTTGCCTTCGTCGGGCGGTGTGGGGGTGGGACTGGGGGGAGCGGTCTCGGGGAAGCTCCCAAGTTCGAGGGTCGTGGGGGCGTGACAGTGACGAGAGGAAGCCACCCTTGTCTCGGGTGTCATCCCTGGCGGTGGTCGGGCGAAGGCCATGGCACGGAAAGAGTGCAGGACTCAGGGTCTTCACGCGCCGTGCCAGGCGCCAGCGGGCTGAGAGGTGGGAGCCGTTTGCCGTAGCCGGGACTGGGGGTTGTGTGGGCGAAGCGCTGGCTGCGTGGAGAGGGCAGGGAGTGCGGCCTGTCGGTGAGGCGGGGTTCGGGCTGACAGCCCGCGGGTGCGGAGGGGGTTGTTGTCGGGGCGGGGGGGGGGGGGCGGGAGCTGGCCGGGCGCCCGTGCCGTGCCGATCGGTCTGCCGGGTCCAGGTCTCTGAACTGAGGAGTCCGAAGGAGGCCAGGACGACGGGGGTCCGTGAGCGACGGTCGGCTCAGGGCCCGTGGGGAAGACCCAGTAGGACTGTCGATGCCAGTCTGCGGGGAGGAGGCGCCCACGGAGAGGATTGGGCGTGGGTCCGAGAGGCCGCTCCCCCGTTCGAGATAGGTGTGCCGTGCATGGAAGGAGGCGAGGCGAGTGTCGAGTGGGTGCGTGGGTGCGGTGGGGTTGGGCGGCGGGGGAGCGTGTCTAGGTGAGGTGTGAAAAAGCTGGTGCGGAAGGCACGTGGGCCGGGGTCCACCGGTGCTTGTGATCCAGATGCAAAGAGCCTCAACGCAGAGTGATTTCGGATCAGGCGACGTGTGCGTGGGTGCGGGTGGGGATCGGTGAGAGTTGTGGCGGGGCTGAGGTCGTTGGGGTCGGGGGGGGTGATGAGGAGAGATGTTGAGAGCCACGGCCAGGTCAAGATGGTGCCTGGCATTTTGCCAGAAGGAGCGGTTCCTGCTGCCTCGGGTGCCCGCTATTTTTGAGCTCTCGCGGAGTTCCTAGAGAGCTCGCGTGGGTGGAGTTCGCGGGTTGAGTGCTCGCAAAGTTCCCGAGTGCCGGTGGAGCTCTCGGGGAGTTCCTGGAGAGTTCGCGTGGGCGGCGTGCGGCGTGAGTTCTAAAACTAAAGTTCGTTCCTGCTTGCTTGAATCTTCAAGTGGCTCGTGATTTGTGCCCAGCCAGGCTGCGGCAGAGAGAGATTTCGGGGACCCAAAGGAAGATGATATCACTGCAAGGCCTCTGGAGTCCTTCGTGCGCTGCAATGGCGGCCGTGAGTGCCTAGGGGGCCGCGACGACGTGACGCTCTTGGCAGAGGTGCCTTGGTGTCCCATGGTTGACGTGCCTAGACGTCGGGGCTGCCGGACCAAAAGGGGACCGAGTGCTGCATGGGCCGGGAATCGAACCCGGGCCTCCCGCGTGGCAGGCGAGAATTCTACCACTGAACCACCCATGCACCGATGGCAGGCGCCTCCACGCTACCGCCCGACAGCGGTCACCGCCTGCGGTGAGGAGCTCCTGCTTGGGACCGGCACGGAGCGTTGGGGGCTGGATGGGCCGTTCCTAAAGGAGGGGCTCCAGGCATCCTGCCGGGGCCCCGGGGATGCGGCCGCCGGCGGGGTGTGTGCGTGCGTGTGTCCCCCCGTGCGGCGCTCTCGCGAACCTCCGGACCCCTGCACCTGCCGGGCCAGCCCGGGCCGCCCGGACCGCCTTGTCCGCTGCCGCCTGAAGAAGCCAGGGGCCGGTCCAGGCTTTGCCCTCACGGGAACCCCAATCAGGCCAGGGGACCTGTGGCTCGGTGGCTGCCTCCGTCCACCCGCAGAGTCCCGGTCGCAGGAGCCCCGGACGGGTGAGGCGGGCCCCAACCAGCACCGACGTGGTGGGCTGGCCGGCCTTAGGCAGCCGCTGCCCACGTGGGGTTCGTGGCCGCGCCCAGGTGGTCGCGCCCGGGGCTCGGCCATCACCGGCGGGGATCTAGGGGTTCTAGGGTTCTCTCCCTGCCACTCGCGAGGGCCATGGTCCCGGTGACCCCACGGTGCGTGGCGAGCAGAGGTCTCTACCTCTGAACTGCTGTGTTGTGGAGTGGCCGGCAGGCGTGAGTGGTTTGGAAAGGCCCTCCAGTGAAGGCGCCTGGCGGCCACAGTCTGGCACGACGGGAACGGGGTCCTCTGCAGGGCCGAGAGAGATAGGCGACGGGCGGGCGGGGGCCGATATTGCCCACGGGAGAGATCCGGAGAGGGCCCGCGTGCGCTCCCCGCCGCAACCGAGCGGGCGCCGTCTTGTCGGTTGGGGTGGATGTCGACGGGGGGCGCTGGCGTGGCGGCGGGGCCGTGCATCGGAGAGTGGAGCCGGGAACAGGGAGGGGGTGCGACAGAGTCGAGCGAGAGGGCTTAAGCGTCGTCGCGGTGGGGTCGATGAGGAGGGGCGCTGGTCGCAAGGACACTTGGCGGAGGGGCGCTGGTCGCAAGGACACTTGGCAGAGGGCGGAAGGCGCAGGGTACTCAGGGTTGGGGTGGGGCGGGCATTATCTGCGCGAGTCCAGCGGGTCAGGGAGATGGGGGTGCTGGACAGACAGGAAGAGAGCAGAGCGGCTGTGGTGGGCGCTGGCGGAGCCGGGACAGGCAGCCTGGTTATGTGTGTGTGGGTGTGGGGGGAGGGGATAGCCAAAAGGTGGGCCTGTCAGGAGTGGGATTCGAACCCACGCCTCCAGGGGAGACTGCGACCTGAACGCAGCGCCTTGGACCGCTCGGCCATCCTGACGGCGGGCCTGAGCGCCTGGCGGTTCGCCTGGCTGGGACCCGGCGTTGGCGCAGGTGTCCTTGGCTGGCACCGTGGTGCGCGGTGCCCGGCGGTCTGCGGGCGCCTTGGACGGACGGGCCTGGCGGGCCGGGAGCGAGCCAATTCCGCTCATCGGTGCGGTCGCATCCCCCACCGAGCCCGGCCAAGTACCACTAACCGTCTGTGCTGGCTGGAGCCCACCCGGCGCATCGTCCTCCTCCTCCTGTCGGCCGCCGTGCTCGCTAGCTCCCTGGCCCCCCTGCTTACACCGACATTGGGATGCCCGCGCAGTGGGAAGCCGGCAGGGCGCACAGGGTCCTTCTCCGGGCACCGGGCCAGGGCCAGGGCCAGGGCCAGGTGGTGTCGGCTTCTTGACAGTGCCTCTGTGGCGTCCCGTTTGGGGCCAGAAGGGGCAAGAGGGCCGGGCTAGGCGTCGGAGAGGGGACCGGCGCCACGACGGCGGGCGCCGCCGTCCTCGTTAGTATAGTGGTGAGTATCCCCGCCTGTCACGCGGGAGACCGGGGTTCGATTCCCCGACGGGGAGGCAGTCGCCCTTTTTTGGTTCTGGTCGCCGCCGCAGCTTCCCCCCCGGCCTCTAGCTCTCCGGGCCGCCCTCGGCCCTCGGCGCCCCCTGCTCTCCAGTTGGGCGCAGGATGCCACTTCCGTCCCTGGCACGCCGTCCTCGCGGTCCCCCGTCCACCCCCCTCCCCAGGCATCCGTGCCTTCCTCCTCTCCCGCGGCTCTGTCGCCACAGACGAGCGCCCGCGCCCCGAGTGGGTGTGGAAAAGGGTTCCCTGCCAACGGGCACGGGCTGGGTCGCTGGAGGGGAGAAGACCCTGTGCAGGCGGACCGCGGTCTCGCCGCCCCGCGCGCCGGTTCAGGGCGTCGTCCCGCGAGGAGGAGGAGGAGGAGGCGGCGGCGGCGGCGGCGGCGCCGACGACGACGACGACGACGACGGGGCGCCTCTCGGCAGCCCGGGGCCAGCGTGGAGCGGCTCTCTCGGCCGGATGGCGTTGGTGGTATAGTGGTGAGCATAGCTGCCTTCCAAGCAGTTGACCCGGGTTCGATTCCCGGCCAACGCAGCGAATCCACCTTTTGACGGGGCCAACCGGGCCCTGGCCCCGCTGGCTAGCGCGACCTCCTGCTGGCGCGCGGATGTGGGGAAGGAGTCCAGGCGAGGCTTCGAAAGGCAAGGCCAGGCAGGGCGGAGGGCGAGCACTGCATTCTTTTGAGGGTGCCCCCAGCATCAGGGGTGGGTCGCTGGTGACCGGCAGCCCGTGGCGGGAGGCTGCACCAGGTTGCCATGTAAAGCCACTGGGACCCACGGGGACGGCGCCCGGTGCACAGGTAGCGCCCAGCACTTGGGACCGAGGCGCTGGCCCCAGATGGCACGCGCACGGAAACGGCAACCCCATGCTCCCTGGTGGTCTAGTGGTTAGGATTCGGCGCTCTCACCGCCGCGGCCCGGGTTCGATTCCCGGTCAGGGAAGCCTTTCTTCTTCCTCCTCGCGCCAGGCCTCTCTCTCCCCTTTTGGCCCAAGGCCTTGGGTCCGCTGGCTCACACCACGCGGGCCCCGAAGACGGACCCTTAGGGACGCCCGCCACACCTGGCGTCCAGCCTCACTGACACTTGCCACTCTGAGCCCTCCCAACATTTATGCCTTTTCACTTTCTCCCCTCGTCCTTGCCGTCGCCCGCTTGCGACAGTTCTTCCCGGCCCTGGCCACCACCAACATCACCATCACCACCACCCAAAGACACACCTATGCTTGAGCTCGCGGGAGCGTGCGCGCGCGCGCACACACCGACACACGCACGCACGCACACACACACGCACACACACACAAACACACACGCGCGCGCGCGCGGGTGCACGCGGCGCTCCGACTGCGATAACTGAGGGGAAATTTGGAACTCACCGCCGGTGAACTTGGATGCTCCAGAAACCCTCTAGGCTTTGCGCTCCCCAGAACTCCACTTTTCTGTCAAGTAGTTATATCATGAGGGAACAATTCTTTTTTCTCGTCTACTGAAGTATGATTCAGTGCTTGATATCCAGTGCCGTATGGCCCACCTTAAAGAGCAAGAGCCACTCTGTACATTAAGATTTGTGGGTGTTGTCAGACAAATTCTCTCCTGGTTTGTTTGGCCTTGTATATGTTCGTTTCTGTGAATATCGAGTTGGGCGGGTAGGGGGCTGACTCTTAATTTTCTGAACAGAATTTTTACTAAAGGCACTAGACAATTGTTATGAATGCCTCATTTTTAGGCAAGCTAAAGCCTTTCCCGTCATCTTTTTGTTGACAAAATACAAGCTGCTCTCTTAGCCTGCACAGATCTGTGCCTCCATGTACCGTCACTCCCACCCACACCCCTGCACCTCTAGCTAGAATGCAAGCACTGCCTCGAAATTTGTCCTCTCACATTAAGGGCCCTTGCCAGTTCTGCAATGTCTCCAGTGTTTTAGTAGTTTCAAACTTTATTTTCCACTCGTTGTGGGACAAATATTGCTCCCAAAATTTGTATGTTGAGATCTTAACTCGAATGTGATGGCATTTGAAAAGGTAATTACAGATATGAATATGTGGTTATTATGGTGTTCCTTATCCAATATGACTTTTGTCCTTATAAGAAGATGTCCTTATATGAAGTTGAGCACTGTGGCCTATACCTGTAATCCCTGCATCTCAGGAGGCTAAGACAGGAGGATTGCAATTTGAAAGTCAGACTCAGGAAATGCAGGCGCTAAGCAACTCAGTGAGACCTGTCTTTAAGTAATATACCAAAAAGGGCTGGGGGTGTGGCTCAGTGGCAGAGCACCCCAGAGTTAAATGCAAGGTAAAGACGTGCAAAGACAGGATTCTGCCAGGAGATTGCTTTTGGACTTGAGCTGCAGTGTCAGCTCTTCTCTGGGCCTCCAGCCTGATGATCTACTCTGCAGATTTTGGACTTTCCAACCTCCATTATTACAAGCTAGTTCCTTAAAATACCCCCACCCCCACACCCACACACACCCCCACACACACACATTTAAACTACCTCTCATGCTACCATTTCTGAATTTCCTTCAGTCTGTTGTATGTCTTATTGGTTCTGTTTTTCTTGAGAACCCCAACCAATATGATACCCATTACTCTTCCTACCTCTCTTCTTTGGTCACACTCTTCATCTCCTTGTTCTTCCCTGAGAATACAATTTTTTTACAGTCAGAATTCTCTGCAAGTGATAGGAATCTAATTTGAGCTAGTCTAGGAAAAACAAAACAAACTAATAAAAACAAAAGAAACAAGGACATGCCCATATTCCCAGCGACTAAGGAGTCTGAGACAGGAGGATGGCAAATTTAAAGCCAGCCTCAGCAATTTAGTGAGGCCCTAAGCAACTTAGCAAGACCCAGTCTCAAAATTAAAAATTCAAAAGTCTGGAATGTGACTTAGTTGTTAAATGCCCCAGGGCTCAGTTCCCTGTAACAAAAACAAAAACAGAGTCACAAAAACAACAAAAAAGGAAGGATCTTTTAATGTTTCAAAACACTTAAAGTCAAGTGAAGGCTGAGTCTCAGTAACAATTGGAATCAGTATCTTGTTACGAGCTAAGCTATATGGGCAGTGACCAAACAGATTCATTTTACCTAGAGACTCCATGTCATGTAAGAAATGCTTCTCCTATGGGAACACCTCGCGTCTATATCCATCAGCAGTTGCTTAGTATAGTATGTTTGGTAACACAAAATGGGAATTCTTATACAATGTTAAGTTGTTCTCTTTTTGGTTCCCATTTTTCTCAGACAATGTATTCTGTCAGAGAATGGTTGTCTAAACATTAGTAACCATTCTCTAACTTGCACTCAACTAGGGGTCATTTTGACCCACTTCCCCTTCTGCTTATGATTTCATAATGTTTGTTTATGATACTTTTGAGTCATAGCAACAGCCACTTATGATTAATGTACTGACATGCTTTAAAAGGTGTGGTCTAACCCTGGAGGGATCAAAAAGGTGTAGACTTGCAGCCTGCCCCTTGACCCGCCAGCTGGTGAATAAATGTTCAATTTTCTGCCATAAGACGGCTGGGTGATTTATTGCAATCTCACCATAACAAGCTTGAATTCCTCAGGATTTTCTATAATCTTATCTTGACTTTTGGGGAAAATATGCAGTGAATGACAATACTGCAATGAATATTCTTGTTGATATTGTTGTCATGCTTAAGTGTTTCTATTGGACACATTTTTTTGAAATATAATTATCAAATGATAAAATTTACAAATTTCAAAAAGTTTTTTTTCTTCAGTACTGGGTATTGAACCCAGGAGCTCTCTATTGCTGTGCTCTACCCCCAGCCCTTTTTATATTTTATTTGAGACAGGATCTCATTAAATAGCTCAGGCTGGTCTTAAACTTGTTTTCCTCCCTCCTCCCTCAGTCTCCCAAGGCACTGGGATTGCAAATATGTGCCATCAAGCCTTAAATTTTCAAGTTTTTGTTTTGTTAATACCTGGGATTGAACTCAAGGGCACTTGGCCACTGAGCCACATTCCCAGCCTATTTGTAGTTTATTTAGGGACAGGGTTTCACTGAGTTGCTTAGCACCTCACTTTTGTTGAGGCTGGCTTTAAACTCAGGATCCTTCTGTCTCACCCTCTCCAGCCGCTGAGATTACAGGTGTGCACCACCACACCTGGCCCCATAATGTTTACAATTTCTAATGCTATAATTTGTTCAGTTTTTGAAATATATAAATGTGAATGCAAATGAACTGATCAGCATGGATGGAGCCTTAATTTCTGTAATGGAGAATAGGAAAATCATTCACAATTTCAATAGGAAAAAGTGTTGTAAAAAAACAAGATAGACTTCTACATGGGCTTCTGCTCTTCTGTTCGGAAAATAGCTGGACACTATAATTTTCCCAAGCTCTGGTCTCCTCTAACAGGCCACATTTCAGATTGTAAGTGGTTCTTTTTATTTGGCTCCTGCTAAAAGCAAAATATTCCAATTACTTGATTGTTGTTTATTTGTTTGTTTGTTTGAGACAGGGCCTCACCAGTTTGCCCTGGCTGGCCTGGAATTTGTAATCTTCCTGCCTTAGCTTCCTAAGTACTTGGGATTATAGGTGTGTGCCTATAGTCTGATCCAGCCCATAGTCTCATCTTTAACCACTGTGACCATAATACCATATCGTTCACCCCAATCATACTACATAGTCTCCTTCATGGAACATACAGCTATGAAATAATAAGAAATACATAGTTTATTGGTCTCTGTCCTTGATTCTTGGCAGAGAGCTACTAAAGCCTTATAATCTTCTGAGCAGTAGGGGTGATAGGAGCAATAAAATAAGGGAAAACTTGGAGATGAGAGACCAAAATCTCAAATCTGCCTACCCAAGGATAGGGGTTAGGGGTATTGAAAAGATAAAACCACAGGATGATTTAAGATGTAGAGAAAGGTGATGGGAGGTGAAGTAATCAGTGGTCTGTTCCTGTGTAATCAATCTTCATGACTCTTCGTGGGATGCATGTTTAGAAAATGGCAGTGTTAGCATGACCTGAGAATGGAGTTTTTGTCCTGACTTCAAAAGGTCACCCATGAAACACTTGCACAGACCCAAGTGAAGTGGTAATTGTTTTGACAAAGCAACCTTCAAGTTCTTGAAAAGTAACCTAGGCAACTATTATCATCATGGCCCACACATCAGAGGTGTCATCTGCAGCAAAGCTAGTGGGCATCTAATAATATATTGCTCAGCTGTGTGACTTTCCAAATTAGTGATTTTTAAAGTTAACCAAAAGCAAGTAAAGCTAGAGGGGTTTGGGACAACATCCTCAGTTCTTCTTTTTTTTTTTTTTTCTTTGAGATAGGGTCTTGGTAAGTTGCTTAGGGCCTCACTAAGTTGCTAAGGCAACTCAAACTTGTGATCCTCTTACCTCAGCCTCAGGAGTGGCTAGGGTTATAGGTGTTCACTAATGTGCCCCACAAGCTAAAGGGTTTATTTAGATTTTTCCTTGGTTTCACTTCCAGACCTTGGCCTATGTACTTTTCTTCTTCTTTTCTGTCTTTCTTTTTTTTTCTTTTCTTTCTTTCTTTTTTTTTTTTTTTAAATTTTAAATAGGGTCTTGCTTCACTAAGTTGTGGAGGCTGGCTTTAAATTTGTGATCCTCCTTCCTTAGCCTCTGGAGCCATTGGGATCACATGCATGCACCACCACACAGCGCTGTGTTACCTTTCATCTGTATTCTTTAGCATATCTTTTAAGAATTTTTTATTTGTTTTAATTATTTATACATGATAGTAGTATGAATTTATGCACTTTGATATATCATACATAGATGGGAGATAATTTCTCATTTTTCTGAGTGTACATGTTGTAGAATCATATTGGTCATGCAGTCACATATATAAAGTAATAATGTCTGTTTTGTTCTACTATTCTTTCTATCCCCACATCTCCTCTCCACCCCCCCTTTCACTTCCCTCTACCTAATCTAAGGTAACACTATTCTTCTCTAGTGCTCCATCCGTCCCTAGCCTTATTATGAATTATCGTCTGCATATTAGAGAAAACATTCGGCCTTTGGTTTTTTGGGATTGGCTTATTTTGCTTTCTCCAATGCCATCCATTTAATGGCACATGCCATAATTTTATTTTTCTTTAAAGGTGATATTCCATTGAATATATATATATATATATACAACATTTTTTTTATCCATTCATCTATTGAAGGGCATCTAGGTTGGTTCCATAGTTTAGCTATTGTGAATTGAGCTGCTACAAACATTGACATGGCTGCATTAGTGTAATATGCTGATTTTAAGTCCTTTGGGTATAAACCGAGGAGTGAGATAGCTGGGTCAAATGGTGGTTCCATTCCAAGTTTTCTGAGAATCTCCATACTCCTTTCCATAGTGGTTGAACCAATTTTCAGTCCCACCAGCAATGTATGAGTGTACTGTTTCCCCCACATCCTCGCCTACATTTATTGTTGCCTATATTCTTTTTTTAAAATTCTAATTTGTTATATATGACAGCAGAATGCATTACAATTCATATTACATGTATAGAGCACATTTTTTCATATCTCTGGTTGTACACAAAGTAGAGTCACACCATTCATGTCTTCATACATGTACTTAGGGCAATGATGTCCATCTCATTTCACTGTCTTTCCTATTCCCATGCCCCCTCCCTTCCGTTCCCACCCCTTTTCCCTATCTAGATTTTGTATAATCCTCCCATGCTCAACCCCCACCCCATTATTAATCAGCATCCTTATATTAGAGAAAACATTTGGCATTTGTTTTTTTTAGGATTGACTAACTTCACTTAAAATTATATTCTCCAACTCCATGTATTTACCTGCAAATGCCATGAATTTTAATCTTTTTAATGTTTACTGTATTCCTGATGATTGTATTCTGACAGGAGTGAGGTGAAATCTTAATTAGTTTTGATTTGCATTTCTCTAATTGCTAGAGATGTTGAACACTTTTTCATATATTTGTTGATCAATTGTATTTCTTCTTCTGTGAAGTGTCTGTTCAGTTCCTTAGTCCATTTATTAATTGTGTTATTTGGATTTTTTTTTGATGCTTAGTTTTTTGAGTTTTTTATATACCCTAGAGATTAATGCTTTATTGGAAGTGCATGTGGTAAAGATTTTCTCCCAATCTGTAGGCTCTCTCCTCACATTACTGATTGTTTCCTTTGCTGAAAAGAAGCTTTTTAATTTGAATCCATCTCATTTATTGATTTTTTATTTTACTTCGTGTGCTTTAGGAATCTTCTTAAGAAAGTCAGAGCCTAGGCTGACATGGTGAAGATTTAGGCCTATTTTTTCTTCTATTAGGCACAGACATAGACTAGTGCCTAAGTCTTTGATCCACTTTGAGTTGATTTTTGTGCAGGGTGAGAGATAGAGGTTTAATTTCATTTTGCTACATATGGATTTCCAGTTTTGCCATTTGTTGATGAATTCACCAATGAATGTTTTTGACAACTTTGTCAAGTATGACATAACTGTATTTATGGGGATTTGTCTCTGTGTCCTTTATTCTGTACCATTGGTCTACAAGTCTATTTTGTGCCATGCCATTTTTGTTACTATAGCTCTGTAGTATAGTTTAAGGTCTGGTATTGTAATGCCTCCTGCTTCACTTTTCTTGCTAAGGATTGCTTTACCTGTTCTGGGTCTCTTATTTTTCCAAATAAATTTTTATGATTTTGCTTTTTCTATTCTATGAAGAATGTCACTGGGACTTTAATAGGAATTGCATTAAATCTGTATAATGTATAAGTCTATAGTATGGACATTTAGAAAATATTAATTCTGCCTATCCAGGAGCATGGGAGATCTTTCCATCTTCTGAGATTTTCTTCAATTTCTTTCTTTAGTGTTCTGTAGTTTTCATTGTAGAGGTCTTTCACCTCTTTTGTTAGATTAATTCCCAGGTATTTTATTTTATTTTATTTTATTTATTTTATATTTTATTTTATTTTTGAGGCTATTGTGAATGGGGTAGTTTCCCTAATTTTTGACAGTTTTTGAGTTCTTCTTTTCCCATTTTGTATGCCTTTAATTTTTCTTTTGTCTAATTGCTCTGGCTAGAGTTTCAAGGCTGATGTTGAATACAAGTGGTGAAAGAGGACATTCTTATCTTGTTCCATTTTTTAGAGGGAATGCTTTCATTTCTCCATTTAGAATGATGCTGGCCTTGAGCTCAGCATATATAGCTTTTACAATGCTGAGGTATATTCCTACTGTCCCTAGTTTTTCTAGTGTTTTGAACATGAAGGTGTATTTTGTCAAATGCTTTTTCTGCATCTACTGAGATGATCATATGATTCTTGTTTTTAAGTCTGTTAATATGATGAATTATATTTATTGATTTCCATATGTTGAATCAACCCTGCATCTCTGGGATGAACCCCACTTGATCGTGGTGCACTATCTTTTTAATATGTTTTTGTGATTTGCCATAATTTTATTGAGAATTTTTGCATCTATGTTCATCATGGATATTGGTGCCGGGGGCCAGCCCCGGCGGGGTCCAGGGAGTCCCGAAGGAGGAGTGGCGTCGGCGAAATGATGAGACAGGAGTCGTTCCCTTTGAGCAATCTTCAGAGAGAGAGCTAAAGCAGCTTTTCTCTGGGTCCCCTTTTTATTACAATTTTTCTCATCATTATAGATTCACAATACGTCATTGATTATATAACTTAAAACTTTGCCAAGACATGACATTTCCTTAACCATGATTGAGAGCACACCGATCTACATTCTTCCAGGATATGACCCCCAGCCATACAATCATCAAAGTACAGATTCATCAATAAAACATGTCACCAATTTACATCCTTCAGATTTTCCCAAGATTTACTATTTTTCCCAAGATGTTATTTTCTTATTAACTAATGTCAAACTACGTAACCAGACTCTAAGTCTCCTAATTAATCATTAACCTAAAGTACACCTGCACTTTATTTTTAATCTAAAATTCCCATCTAAAAAAGTCCCTTTAAATCTTATATTTAAAATGTCCTAAAGTTTATGAATCATCCTTAAAGCATATCAGAAACCTATATAACTAAAGACTTAATAATTTCTAAACTTAAGAATCTAAATAATATTTTTAACATTATTCTAAAACTGTGTCTTATAAAGCTATTTTAATTAATTCCTAAATTTATTCTCATAAAACTGGTTGAGCTGCTTTCTCAGAGAGTTTCTTTTGTTTCTCAGTCAAGGTACACTAGTTCTCAAAGAATTTGTTTCTCAGTCAAGGTACGCTAGTTCTCAAAGAATTTGTTTCTCAGTCAAGGTGTAGTAGTTCTCAAAGAGTTTGTTTTTCAGAGGATGATTGTTGTCTGTTATTAGGTTTGTCCACAATGTACTAAGATAGAAGAATAGCCTTTTATTTTGTCCTTGATATGCTGAGGGGTGGGTAGCAGAACAGCTTCCAAGGCATGAACTACCTGTTCTGTTCTAGCCATCTGAAATTTAATTGTTTGGCATTTAACATACTCATGCCTCCTGTGAGAAACATAAGCATGAAAATGCAAAGTCCCAATTACATAAAAAAGGGTCTCATGGTTTCGGTTACCCACCAACCAGTGTGGCTTTGCCAGCATTCATCCTCACTGTGACCCTGTCAAGACAGTGGGAGAGCGGCTTTGCCAACACTTTTTCTCACTGTGACCCTGTCAAGACAGTGAGTGGGGGATCGCCTTCACCATATTGGTCTGAAGTTTTCTTTCTTTGATGTGTCTTTGTCTGGTTTTGGAATCAGGGTGATATTTGCATAGAATGAATATGGAAGGGTTCCCTTCTTTTCTATTTCATGGAATACTTTGAGGAGTATTAATATTAATTCTTCTTTGAAAATCTTATAGAATTCTATTGAAAATCCATCTGGTCCTGGGCTTTTCTTGGTTGGTAGGCTTTTGATGGCATTTTCTATTTCATTACTTGAAATTGATCTGTTGAAATCATGTATGACCTCTTCATTCAGTTTCGGTAGGTCATATTTCTCTAGAAACTTGTTGATGTCTTTGATATTTTCTATTTTATTGGAATATAAGTTTTCAAAATTGTTTCTAATTATCTTCTGTATTTCAGATGTATCTGTTGTGATATTTCCTTCTTCATCTTGTATTTTAGTAATTTGAGTTTTCTCTCTTTTTCTCTTCATTAGCATGGCCAGGGATTTATCTAGTTTGTTTCTTTTTCAGAGAACCAACTTTGGTTTCTCAATTTTTTTCAATTGTTTATTTTGTTTCAATTTCATTGATTTCAGCTCTGATTTTAATTATTTCCTGTCTTCTACTGTTTTTGGTGTTGAAGTGTTCTTCGTTTTCTAGAGCTTTGAGATGTAGTGTTAGGTCATTTATTTGTTGACTTTTTATTCTTTTAATGAATTCACTCAATGAAATAAATTTTTCTCTGACTGCCTTCATTGTGTCCCAGAGATTTTGATATGTTGTATTAGTGTTCTCATTTACTTCTAAGAATTTTTAAATTTTTATCCTTGATTTCTCCTACTATCCATTCACCATTCAATAGTGTATTCTTTTGTCTCCATTTGCTATAGTAGCTTGTATTTTTAATTTTGTCATCGATTTCTAATTTCATTCCATTGTGATCTGATAGAGTAGCGGGTATTATCTCTCTCTTTTTTTTTTTATTCACTAACAGTTGGTTTGTATCATAAGGTATGGACACTCAGCACAGGTCAATAAATTTTTTACAGTGAATACAAAAAATATAAGGTATGGTCTATTTTAGAGAATGAGTCATGTGCTGCTGAGAAGAAAGAAAATTTGTTTTTTGATGGAATATATATATATATATATATATATTCTAAATTATTGACTGTTTTATTTAGTTCTATAGTTTCTTTATTTAGTTTTTGTTTGGAAGATCTGTCCAGTAGTGAGAGAGATGTGTTAAAGTCACTCAGTGTTATTGTGTTGTGGCCTGTTTTACTCTTGAAATTGAGAAGGGTTGGTTTGATATACATAGATACTCTATTGTTTGGGGCATAAATATTTATACTCATTATGTTCTGCTTATATATACTTCCCTTAAGAAGTATGAAAGGTCCTTCTTTGTCTCTTCCAATTAACCTTGGTTTGAAGTCTACTTTATCTGAGGTAAGAATGGAAACCACTGCTTGTTTATGAAACTTATATGAGTGATAAGGTTTTTTTCCATCCTTTTACCTTCAGCCTGTGGATGTCTTTGCCCATGAGGTGAGTCTCTTGAAGGCAGCATATTGTTGGGTCTTGCTTTTTAATCTAATCTGCCAATCTGTCTTTTGATTGATGAGTTTAGGCCATTTTTTTTAACATTCAAGATTATTATTGAGATATGATTTATATTTCCTGTCATTTTGATTTTTTTCTGGTTTTTAATTTGACTTAGTTTCTCCATTGGTTTAAAGTTCTTTTAGTGTATTTAGATCCTCCTTAACTGGTTTTCACTTTTTTTTTCACTTCATCTTCAGGGAGTATTTTGTTGAGAATGCTCTGTAGTGTAGGCTTTCTAGTTTTGAAGTCTTTTGATTTTTTATCATGAAATACTTTAATCTCATCTTCAAATCTGAAGCTTAATTTTGCTGGATATAAAATTCTTGGTTAGCATCCATTTTCTTCAGAGCTTGAAATAAATTATTCCAGTACCTCCTAACTTTGAGGGCTGGGCTGAGAAGTCAGTTGAGATCTGAATTGGTTTCCCCTTATACAAAATTTAATTGTTTTCTCTCACAGCCTTTAAGATTTTATCTTTTTTTAAAAAAATCTTTTTATTTTTTTACTTACAGATGGATACAATATCTTTATTTTGTTTATTTTTATGTGGTGCTGAGAATCAAACCTAGTGTCTCACATGTGCCAGACAAGTGCTTTGCCACTGAATCACAACCTCAGCCCTTAGATTTTATCTTTATTCTATGTGTTAGTCATTCTTATTATAATGTGTCTTGATGTGAGTCTGCTGTAATTTTGTACACTTGGGGTCCTATAAGCCTCTTGTATTTGATTTTCCATTCCATTCTTTAGGTTGGGAAAATTTCTGCTCTTATATCATTGAAAAGATTGTGCATTCCTTTGGTTTGTATCTTTGCTCCTTCATCTATTCCAATAACTCTTAAATTTGGTCTTTTCGTGTTATCCCATAATTCTTGAATATTTTGTTTATGTTTTATTATCATCTCTGCATGGTCAACTCAACTTTGTTTTTTTAAAATATTTTTTTGTTGTAGATAGATACAATATCTTTATTTTATTTGTTTTTTTAATTTTTTAAATTTTTATTGGTGCTGGGGATCAAACACAGTGCCTCACACATGCTAGGTAAGCCCTCTAACACTGAGCCACAACCCCGGCCCCTCAACTCAACTTTCAAGATTATATATTTTATCTTCTTTGTCTGAGGTTCTGTCTTCCAAGTGGTCTAGTCTGTTGGTGACGCTTTCTATTAAATTTATAATTTGGTTTACTGATTCCTTCATTTTGAGGATTTCTGGTTTTTCCCCCCACAATCTTTCTTTCTTTCTTTCTTTTTAAAGAGAGAGAGAGAGAGAGAGAGAGAATTTTTCAATATTTATTTTTAGTTTTCAGTGGAAACAACATCTTTGTTTGTATGTGGTGCTGAGGTTCGAACCCGGGCTGCACGCATGCCAGGCAAGTGTGCTACCGCTTGAGCCACATCCCCAGCCCCCACAATCTGTCTTTATTGAAGTGATTTTTCACCTCCTATATTTTTTCTTTGATTTCGCTTCTTATACTATCCTTTACTTCACAGATCATTTGAAATATGTACAATATGAAGTCCTTCTTGGACATTTCTTCTACTGTGTTATCAGTGGTTTCTGTTGTTGAAGCATCATCATTTGTTTGGGGCACTTTACTTCCTTGTTTTTTCATGTTGTTCATGTGTTTTCCCATCCAGAAGTATGGACATAAGGCAGCACAAATTCTACTTTGTAGACCTACAGTGTCCCTGAAGGTTTCCAGCACTTCACCTTTAATGTTGAAACCAATATCAATAATACCCAGTGTAAACAATATATGGCCTTAAACTAATAGCTCCCACTAAGGCATCTACTGCTTTCTCGAATTAAACCAAAATGATGAGTTCAATAACTATCTATAATATAAATAGAAAATTTGTTGAAATGGTTTACAATTTCAAATGGTGGGTGAGAGAACAGAGGTAGCATAATACATAATCTTCCCAAGGGAGGTAGGGAGAATCTAGAAGCAAAAATTCACAGAAAGAGTGGAAGAGGAGCTAAAATGATTGGCTGTTGGTAGGAATAGAGTTGGAAAGAAAAATCCAAGAAAACAGACAAGAGAGAGGAAGAATACAGAGAAAAAATTAAAGATATAAGACTACAACTTGGGCTGGGGATGTGGCTCAAGCGGTAGCGTGCTCGCCTGGCATGCGTGCGGCCCGGGTTCGATCCTCGGCACCACATACAAACAAAGATGTTGTGTCAGCCAAATACTAAAAATAAATAAATATTTTTTAAAAAAAGAATACAACAAAAATGCAAAACATCATTCATATATCATTGTCCTTCACACACTGATGCATAAAAACACCCTGTTCCAATATGGTAGAGATATTAGCAAATTGAAAAATAAAATAAAATAAATCTCACTGAAAAGTCAAACTGTCTCCATCGATGTTCAAAAGTTTCTCACCCTTGTCTCTGTCATCTCTTGGGGTCACCAGGCCCAGATCAGCCCTCGCAGACCCAGTCACTATCCCACCAATCTGGGCTTCAGATACCTCAGGCTCGGCCACGCTGAAGTCCCAAAACCTCAGTGCTGCTTCTACTTTCAGAGATACCGGGATAGATACTTGCATAGATGCAGGGATATACTCATGCAAAAGGAGCAACCCTGAGATGCAGCCCAAGACAAAAGCCATCAGCACTCCCAAGAGGAAGACCCCAGGTGACTCCAAACCTACAGGCACCCCCATCCTGGACCTGCAGGTCTCAGCTGGAGTCCCCAGAGGCTCTTGTGGTGGGTGGTAAATGTGCTGAACCCAGGCCCCAGGCCTTGGCTGGTGTCCCAAATTGGATGCAGCCACATGCAACCAAACCTGGAGTCTCCCCGGCAGCGGTCCTCTAGGGAGTGGTAGCAGTGGTAGTGGCAGGGGTTGATGGCAGCAGGTCAGCAGCAGTGGCGGCTACAGTGACGGCTACAGTGTTGGCTGCAACGTCGGCTGCAACTGCAGCTGTTGGGGCAGCGTCACCAGGTGACGTCCAGAGGTCAGCAGTGGTATCCACGTCAGTTGTATCCAGGGCAGTGGTGTTTTCTGTGGCAGCAGCTGGTGGTTGCAGCTGCAAGGGCAGCAGCACCCAGAAAGAAGACCTCCAAGAGACCTCAGGGTGGCAGTAGCAGCATCAGAGGCAGTGGCAATGGCGGTAGCAGTTCAGCATATCTTTTATTATATAACACACTGGTAAGTCTTATGCAATTGTTTCTTTGAGTTCTGTGAATCATTCCAGAAGATTACAGAACCCAAGCAGGGTATTGTAGGAAATCTTGATTTATAGCCATCAGTCTGAAGCAGAGGAGGGGGCTGGGGCTGTAGCTCAGTGGTAGAGTGCTTGCCTAGCATGTGTGAGGCACTAGGTTTGATCCTCAGCACCACATAAAAATAAATAAATAAATAATAAATAGAATGGTGTCCATCTACAACTAAAAATAAATAAATAAAAATAAAAAGAAGAAGAAGAAGAAGAAGAAGCAGCAGCAGCAGCACAGGAGGCCTGGACTTGCCAATGGTATCTGAAGCTCAGGCAATTTCATGGGACTCAGAACTCAACCTGTGGGATCTTATGTTAACCCCAGGAAATTGTTTTAGAATTCCATCTGGTTTTGGAGAATTGCTAGGCTTGGGGGAAAATCATATATTTAGTGTCAGAAGAATGTAGAGAGTGAGTGTGTGTGTGTGTGTGTGTGTGTGTGTGTATATATATATATATATATATATAGAGAGAGAGAGAGAGAGAGAGAGAGAAAGAGAGACAGAGACAGACAAAAAAGTATCTTCCTAATGTTGGAAATTGTTTTATGGCCTTCTTCTTCTTTTTTTTTTTTTTAAAGAGAGAGAGAGAGAGAGAATTTTTTTAATATTTATTTTTTAGTTTTCGGCGGACACAACATCTTTGTATGTGGTGCTGAGGATCGAACCCGGGCCGCACGCATGCCAGGCGAGCACGCTACTGCTTGAGCCACATCCCCAGCCCTTTTATGGCCTTCTTACTAAATTTATTTCTTGCATTTAAAAATGTGTCTTGTATATATGAAGGTCAGGGATATATCTTGTCTGTGGAATATTTAGATGATTCTTGGATTGCAGATAACTACCCTATTTTTTAATTTAATGTTGATTCTTTGGTATTAGATTTAAGATGGGTCTCTTTTTTCTTGTCCCAGAGTTCCCTTGGAATTTTCTGTACTTGGAGTGGAAATAACACTGAACTGAGACCCAGGATGTGGGTTCCATTCCCAACTCTGCTTCTGGTATTTCCCCCATCAGTTTCCTCACAAGCAAACAACAACCCAGAGCTTTCTTAAGGATACCAGGGGATATATGATATATTTCTCTGGAAAGCAAGCTCACTTCTAGTTTAATTTGTTACTCATTAGTTGGCAGAAATACAATCTGCTGACTGAGGACAGCTGCACAAAAAAAATGAAACAATTTCCTTCCTCTTTTCTAAGTTAATCTCCCCACTGGACTCTGGCCCAGCTCAAGGATGACTTTGGAGACCTACATGTTTCAGAACCTAGATCCTGGCAGCAGATGGCTGCTTCAACCACTGACAATTTTGCTGTTGTTGGGTGAGTGGGGGTCATTCTGAAATAGGATAATTTCAGCTATTCCTACTGCCTGAACTCTAGGGATCGGGGTTGTTAGGAGTAGGCATGGGGCCTAGAAACTGGGGATAGTCTGAAAGGGAAGAGAGGACTCTGAATTCCTCCTTTCTTTTTTAAATTAAATTTATTTATTTATTTTTGCTGTGTAGGGGATGGAACCCAGGGTCTCATGAATATTAAGCAAGTGCTATAACACTGAGCCACCACTCCCTCATCTGAGGACCATGAATTCTTACTGTTTGGTGGGTCATAAAGTCAGAATTCAGAGGTATTTTCACAGACCCTGAGAAGTTACCAAACATACATGCTAATTTTGTACCACACTAAATATACAGGATGAAACAAGGAGGGCATGAGAAATTAGTATTTTTATAGAATACTAATTGGAATTAGGCTCTTGAGATGTGTCCTTCGGAAAGGAGCTCCAAATCACCTCCCTCTGCCCTTATCCTTATACACACAAATGAGTTTGTTCTTATTGTCTGCTACTGCTTAACTTTGATCTCTTCTCTTTTACAGCTTCTGCGGACAGGCAAACTGGTGAGTTTGTTCTGCTTTCTTGTTTGGGTAGCATTTGTCATAATGAGACGCTTTGCTTACTTTGCTTCACTAAGAATCAGGCTTGACTTCAGCCTGGGCAGCTCCCTCATCTCAGTAGGGCCTGGGACTTGATTCTTTGCCAGATTCCCAGTGGATTCTCCAAAGACCCAAGGGAATGAGCCTGCTGTTGGTATATAGATTTTTAAGTGGGTCTGCAATAGTACTCTGTGGCCCCTGACCTCCTCTGAGAGCTCCTTTGAAACCAAACTCCCTCCAAAGCTATTTATTTACATCTTTTTCTGTATTTTATCCCTTAGCAGATTTCCCAAAGGCTGTGGTGAAACTTGAGCCCCCGTGGATCCAAGTGCTCCAAGAGGATATTGTGTCACTGAAATGCCAAGGAACCCACAACTCTGAGAACCATTCTGTCCAGTGGTTCCACAATGGGAACTTCATCTTAAACCAGCCCCAGCCAAGCTACAAATTTAAGGCCAAGAACAATCACAGTGGGGAGTACAGATGCCAAATGGACCAGACCAGCCTCAGCGACCCAGTGCATCTGGACGTGTTTTCTGGTCAGTAGAAGAAAGTCCAGGAAAGTGCTGGGAGGACAAGGAGGGATGAAATTTAATTTTTTCAGAGGTTTGCAGGAAAGGGAAGGTGACCTGTTTACTGCAAAGCATTACTGTGAGTTGCCTGAAGTAGGTTTTGCCCACTCATTTCCTCCACCTTTTTGCTTAATATGTGTGATGGAGCTGGAAATTACCAAACTCTTCAGCGTTTATGAATGGCTATTTTTGCTTCCATTCTGATTGAGCAAGAGGCCATGGACAAATGACTGAGTATGAAAGAAACAAAAGGAAGTTCCTATTCTGTAAAACCACCCTACTCTGCTAGCAGTGTGGGGAAGCATGGAGGTTGGAGGCAATAGACCTGCAAAGGCCCTAATCTGGGATCCTGCCTGACAACTGTGAGGAGCTCTTTCTGCCAGAATTGTAGGAGGCAAGAGGATGGACCACTAGGGGAAGAATCCAATTTGGAAAATGAGGCCAGAGGTGAGGGGGAGAGAAAGGGCAGACCCTGTAGAGGCTGATAGAGTGTTGCAATGACTTTGATTTTTATTTCTGAATTAGATGAGAATCTGTGAGATAATTTTTTTAATTTAAATTTTTAACTGATACATCAATATAAAAAATTTTATATATTTATGGGTTGCCATGTGATGTTTTGATGTAGATACATATCATGTAATGTTTAAATCAGATTAAACAGTTTATCTTCTTATGTATTAATGTGAAAACATTCCAAATCCTTTCTTCTAGCTTTTTGAAATATATATAGTACATTATTATTACCTATGGACATCCTACTGTGCAATAGCATGCCAAAATTTCTTATTAAGTACCTGTTGGTCAATCTCTCCCTATCCCTCCTTCTCTCCTATTCTTTCCAGGCTTGGGTAATGACCAGTTTATTCTTAACTATTATGAGATCAACTCTCCCCATCCCCACATATGGGTGAGATCACACTGTGCTTGTCTTTCTGTGCTTGGCTTATCTCACTTAACATAATGTTTTTACATAATGTCCATCTATATTGTTGCAAATGACAGGATTTTATTCTTTTTATGGTAGAATACATTCCATTTGTGTACGTCATGAGATGGTTTTAACTAAAGGAGTCTTATTTAGATATATGTAACTATCTGACAGTTTTCAATTTAATATACTATACAGAAAATTCCCCTAAATACTACTTCTACCCCTCCAATTTCTGGAAATATGAGTATACCTACATTGCAGTTTACTTCAACTGCACCTTGGTGCATAAACCCTGAAGATGGCCATATGTAAGCATCTCAGTGCTTTAGATTTTCTTATTTAATACCAGGAAGGCTTGTGAGTGTGTGTGTGTGTGTGTGTGTGTGTGTGTGTGTGTGTGCGTGCTCACTCCACCACCTAGCTACATCCCCAGACTGGGTCTGGCTAAGTTGCCCAGGCTAGCCTCAAACTTGTGATCCTCTACCTCAGCCAACCAAGTAGCTGAGATTACAGGTCTGTGACACCATGCTTAGCTAAGAAGACAATTTTTTTTATGAACCTTTGAGACCCCTATACTAGTCAGAGTCATTTTCTGTTGGTGGTATTCTAGTGAAAGGGAAACAGTGAGTTAACCTAAAAATCCTGCCCAAAGACATCACAGCTATCCATCTCCTCTCTTTGTACCTCATCTTTCCAGAAACAGCCAATAGTACTTCTGACTCTTCCTTTGAAAATGTAAAATCACAGATAACAAAAACTTAGATACAAAGGTTTGATTTTTCTTCTTTTTTAAATTTTATTTTATTGGTTATTCTTAGTAAGATCCAAAGGTTTGATAAGGACAAACCACCTAGCCCCTTCCCTCTGTTGTGCAAAAAACTTAAGCTGATGAGACCCAAAATTTCAGCAGTTAACAACAGCAATAAGAACAGAATCCTGACTTTAGATTTCTGTTTCTTGATGTCTCAATGACAGTATCTTGCCTTTCAATATACAGAATATTATTTTCTTAGGTGAATTTTCATTTAAATAAGATACAATATTTCTTATTATGTGATATTTCTTTCTATAAGAAAAATTGCTCTATTAAAACATTCTTTATAGACTTGTCCTCTGAAGTGGCTGAATTTTTGGAATCTGATCACTCTGCCATCAATGAGTGAGGATGTTTGTAAACAAGGAGGGAAAAGTTATTGTAAGTTCCAAAGCTTTCTTTAGTGCCCCTTTTGTTCAGAGCCACAATGGAACAGTGAATGCAAAAATTCATACCTCTTCATTTCTTAGTGGATGTAAGATTCTACTAAGAGTGTTCTATACTCTTGCATGTTTATTTCTCCCAAGATTTATATGTTGAAATCCTGTAAACCCCACAGTGATTATAACAGGAGGTGAGGCCTTTGGGGAGGTGATTAGGTCAGGAGAGTGGAGCCCTCATGAATGAGAGTAGTGCCCTTATAAAAGAGGCTCATAGGAGCTTTGAGGCCTCTTCCTCCATGTGAGGATGTGTCAATAAGACTCAGTTCTACAAACAGAAAACAACCTTCACCAGACATGTAAACTGCTAGCATCTTGATCTTGGACTTTCCAGGCTCTAGATTGTAAGAAATAAATTCATGTTGTTTATACTCTGGTTTATGGTATTTTGTAAGGGAAGGCTGAATGGACTAAGACAGAGTGGCTGGCATTATTAAAGCTCTATTTCATTACTAATACAGCTAATTGATGCCTACCTCACTTCCAGAAAAAAAAAAAAAGTTCAAAAGTTACCATGAAGTTAGTAATTCCTAGACCACAAATTTATCCATAATAAATTGAAGGTTTGAGGTTCTATTCAGTTAACTGCTACAGTTAATAAAGTGCATTCATTTCCCTACACAAACATAGTGTTTTAAAGTGCACAAAATTGTGTTGTTGTTTTTTTTTTTTTCCTTTTTTTGGTCAACTGACCTTTATTTTATTTATTTATATGCTGTGCTAAGAATCAAACACAGGGCCTCACATGTACTAGGCGAGCACTCTACCACTGAGCCACAACCCCAGCCCTCAAAATTGTTTTTTATATCTGCTCTTCATCTTCAGAACTTCTGAAAACTTCTATCCTGTAGAGGTCCCATAGACATGACACCATATTTTTCCTATATGAGAATGCTTACATCTTCCATGAAACATCTGCAATTCCCTCCATCTGGAATTCTTTCAAATTCTATGAGTAATAAAGCCCTGAGGGTGAGGCTGCTAAGGTATACTTAGAACTTTTTCTTCCCATGTTTGTTTTTTCAGACTGGCTGCTGCTCCAGACCTCTCAACTGGTGTTCCAGGAGGGGGACACCATTGTTTTGAGGTGCCACAGCTGGAAGAACAACCCTCTGAACAAGATCACGTTCTACCAGAATGGAAATTCCAAGCAGTTTTCCCATTTCAATGCCAACTTCTCCATCCCATCAGCAAACCACAGTCACAGTGGTGATTACTACTGCAGAGGAAGTGTAGGGAGGACGCCCTTCTCATCAAAGAATGTGACCATCACTGTCCAAAGTATGGGAACTCTGTTTTTCAAATGTTATTCAAGGAGCTTCAGGCCTCAGAAGGCTGAGTGGAAAAGTGATTAATGATCTCTTTCAGATCATTAATTTTTTTAGCACTTGAACTGAATTAAGCTACATTCCCAGCCCTTTTTATTTTTTATTTTGAGACAGGGTCTCACTAAGTTGCCCAAGCTGGCCTTGAACTTTTTGATCCTCCTGCCTCAGTCTCTTGAGTCACTGAATTACAGTCCTGTGCCACTGCTCCTGGTTGGCCTTTGTCTATTCTCGAGATATTTTGCATTGTAGATTTCCTCATGCTTTTTCAAGAGGCATCATGAGCTTGGCCAGTGAATGCTACCCAGTCCTAGGTTCAGAGGAGGTGGTGAGTGAAGATCAGTTGATGTAGTCTGTGGATTCCCTAATTCAAGGTTCCCCAAAAATTGTTCCCCAGCCATGTAACTCCTTGAGGGACTTCTTGGAATGAAGTTCACATTGATGTGGAATATGCTACGTGCTGTGTTCCTCTCCTTTTATATTTATAATGCACATTAAAAGCTTAAGAACTCCTGTTGGAAAAAAACACATAGACTATGTTTCATATGGCATTTGCCAAACTATATGACCACAAAAATATTTTTCTCTATAACTTCAGACAGATGTGTCCAGGATAACCCTTTAGGAAATGCTAATCTAGTTCTTTACTTGAGAAGGCAGAAATATGAAGACATTCTCTAAAGGTAGATATTCTTCCTGGTCTCCCTTTCTGCTGTTGTCTTTGCCTTTAACCTCTGGATTGAGTTCCTTTCTAGGGACCTCATTGTTTATTCCAAGTTTCTGTAATTTTTTAATTACTTAGTCCTCTGCCTCTCCTCCTAGGTCCAGCAATTCCATACATCTCTCTACCTTGGTACCAAATCACTTTCTTCCTGATGATGGGACTCCTGTTTGCAGTGGACACAGGGGTGTATTTCTCTGTTCGGCGAGATCTTCAAAGCTCAGTGGAGAACTGGAGGAATCCCAAAGTCAGATGGTGCCATGGCCCTCAGGACAAATGACTCCTCACCTTATTGCATAACAGCAGTTGCAACAGCATCTCTTCAGGCCACATAGCCCCTCCTTGAAAGCTAAGAAGCCACCTTTTTGTCACTTCTTTGCTCAAAAACATTTAATAGCTTCCCTTGCACTTGGAGTTAAGCTAAAACCTTTGCAATGTTTTATAAAATGCTTAACAACTTGATCCTCATTTTCTCTGTGATTTTATTTCCCTGTGTTTTTCCTTCCTTACTCTTCATTATTTTTGCTCTTTATTGAACACACTAATTATACTTCTGCACAGAGCCTATTATTTCCTGTTTCAGAAATGTTCTTCCTTACAGATACCTACATCATGTTTCATCATGTCTGTTACGGTTTTAATATGGTTTGGCCCCATCAAAACTTGTGTTGAAGCTTAGTCTTCAATGTATTAGTGTTGGGAGGTGGGGTCCAGTGGGATGTTTTGGGGTCATGGAAACTCAGCCTTCATGCATGAGTTAATACTTTCTTAAAGTAATATGTTAGCTATCGTGGTAATTTAGCTGTTTTCTCTCTTCCCAATTATCGTGAGGGGACAAAATTTCAACATATGCAGTAGAGAGGAGAAATAAAGAATGTCCACGCACTTCTGCCCCTTTCGATGCTTTATTCATTCAAATTACTCAATACAGTTTCACTCTATAGGTTCTTAATTAAGAAAACGACAATCCTTAATGCTAGGCACTGCAATAGACATAATCAATTTGCAGTAAACAATTCTAGATTAATTATTTCACAGCAAACAATTCTAGATTAATTCTAAGCACTGCAAAACACACTTAATCATGATAGGCTAATGACAGACATTCCCTCTGCGTACTAAGTTCAAAAGTGTTAAGCTTTAGGCTTTATGTCCAGCAGATGCACACTCACTCAGACCACGGTGATCAGGTCTGGAACCAAGGCAGACTTTTACTGGTGTGGAGTGGACGACTGGTTGAGGAGTGGGTCGTAGGGAGGAATTGCAGCTCTTACCAAGATCCAGACGAGGCGGTAGAGTTGAGAGCGGTGAGGATCTCGCAGAGGCTCAGGAATGATGACAAGTGATAGGATGACGGGTCCTCATCAGGCTCTCCAGCTTGAGTCCATCCTTGTTTCAGCTGGCTGAATCCCTGTTCATTGCTCTATTACTTATACTAAATTTTGGTGCTTTTGACCCTCCTTTCAATCCTTATCAGTTATCACCAGATTTCTCAGTGACATCATTTACCCTGGGGTCAGAAATATCCGGTGTGGTGGTCTCCTTCCTGATCTTCTCGCCTTTCCCTCTTATCAGGCAAGTACAGCCTGCCAGGGGCTTCACTCTGTTTATCAGGGTGAGGGGAAATAACTTGTCTGAGGCCATACTGGAGGGCTCTGTGGATGTGCCTGGTGAGACACAGGTTTCAAACTGGAGTTTTTAAAATGAGTTGCTTGCTTAGGCTCAGGCCTAAAGCATCCTCACACCAGTGCTTCTACTTGTCCTTGTACTTTTCTCCCATGCATAGAGCCCCAAATGCTTTCATAAGAAGCTAAGCAGACTTGGTCACCTGATCTTGGCCTTCCAGCCTCCAGAACTGGGAGTTAAATAAACATTTTTCTTTATAAATCACCCTATCCAGATGTTTTGCTATAGCAACAGAAAAATGGATTAAGACAATGTTATTCCTTTAGGTTTTTACTGAAATGTCACCTTATCAGTGACATCTCCATTCACCTACCATACTCATACTCCTATTTCTCCTCTCCTGTTTTGTTCTTTTTTTTTTTTTTTTTTTTTTTTGCGGAGTGGGGTGCACTGGGGATTGAACCTTGGGGTGCTTAACCACTGTGCTACATCCCCAGCCCTATTTTGCATTTTATTTAGAGACAGGGTCTCACTGAGTTGCTTAGTGTCTCACTTTTGCTGAGGCTGGCTTAGAACTCATGATCCTCTGGCCTCAGTCTCCTCAGCTGCTGGAATTATAGGCATGCCCCACTGTGCCCAGCACTCCTGCTTTATTTTTCTTCATTGTACTTTTATCTCCAACTGATATACTATGTGTTTACTTGTTTGTTGTCTACTTCCCTGCCCTCCCCCACTTTAGAATGTAAGCTCCAGGAGGGGTCTTTGTCTGTTTTGTTTACTTCCACTTACTCAAAGCCTAGTTCAGTTGGGACATGATAAAACACTAAAATAATTATGGAGTGAATAAATTCTTTGACATTTGAAATCAAGAACCAGTCTTAAGACCGGAAAATGCTTAGAAACCTCCTTATTTTAAAACCAAGGAATCTGTGGTCCAGATAAGTGAAATGATGTCATTAAGAGCATATGGGCAGTTAGTGTGCCAGACCTTTATAAGTGATTTGGATCATGCTATAAATTTTGTTCCACAGGTTTCTTTTGTTTTGTATTCTACATTGAGTCATAAGCATCCCTTCACTTCACAGTGTCCATTTAAGTCACTACTTAAATATCTGTTCTACTTAAAAGATACCCAAACTAAATTACTAAATGTAAGTGGATATGTTTAAGTTTGTACTGCATACATAAATTCCTCTATGTGTATGCAGTGAAACTCAGTGAATGTGGGGAGCCATTCTGACACGTGATTGGGTGACTCCCGTTAAGGGCCTGAGGCACTCTGGCTGTGTCGGAGTTATCCCGACCCTTTCCTGATGAGAGAGCCCATCCGTGTGGGGGTGTGCGTAACCACTGACCCTGGAGACCCAATCACTGACCCTGACCTTGGAGTACAGCCCCCCCCTCAACCTTCATTGGATGGAATTCTCCCCTGAATCTCTTGTCCCCCCAAATAAAAGGCTGATCCCCGGCGGCGTGTTCGCTCTCTCTCTCCTGCTAGCCCAGAGTAATCCTCGCTGCCCTGCTGAGCGGCTTGAGGAGGGAAACAGAGAGGCGAGCCGTCTTGGACCTAGCATTAAAATAAGGTACTGTCTGTGTGTTTTATTTTGATCTCTTCTAACTAACTGAATGCCAGAACCTCATTAATGAAACCACTGCGCAGGCCGCGTGGTAGAAGTGAAGAGATCAATTTAAAAATATCTGAAGGGGATTGGGACATAGTGCCAGACCCTGGATTTGACCCCTAGCACCACCATTCCAAAAAAGTGAATGACACTGGAAGCATGTATATGTGATTTAAAGCTATACCTGCAACTCTTGTGTGTGGGTGGAGATAATCCTGTCTGTCTGTCTGTCTGTCTGTCTCTCTGTGTGTGTGTGTGTGTGTGTGTGTGTGTGTGTGTGTGTGTGTAATGCTGGGGACCAAGCTTAGGGCCTTAGGCATGTTTAAGCAAGTGCTCTGCTGCTGAGCTATGGCCCCAGCACCTTAAGTACTTAGGTAGGATTTTAAGCCTGGAGGTGGGCAGTGTCCAGGAATGGGGCAGACAAGGCAGTTCCTGAACAGACTGGCATACAGCCCCCCTAGCCTGCCCAGGCTATCTTTTCTCTTTTGAGGTAAGGTCCCTTCTCTTTCAGGCTCTCTTTGTTAAAATATCTTGACTCTGGCTTCCAGGTCTGACCGACCTAGACTCTGAAAAGGAATGGATTTAAAACTGACAGCTTCTCTCCTTCCTGGAATTAAGACATAGGTTATCTTTTTTTTTTTTTTTTTTTTTTTTTTTTTTTGAGGATAGTTTGAATCTTCCCTTTCCTCAGAGTATTTCCAAGTGTACGTGTTTGAAATGGATCTTCTTTTGGCTTTCAGTAAAAGTCCAAACACCAGAAAGTCTTGATAGAATGTTCTGGATTAAAGAAAGTGAGACAAGAAGAAGAATCAATTCATAAAGCCACAGACCTAATGGGAATGAGTGTGTATTTACTCCCAATTCCCATCTAGTCATTTAGGACAAAGGATGGACTGGGACCTGCATCAATTTACTGTCCACTTCAATCTGGGCTGTGGCTCAGATCCCGCTTAGGTCACAGAGACAAACGCACAATGTCCCTTGTCAACTAGTCTCTGAGGATGTTGCTCCCCAGAATTACTAACTTTAAGGACGGATCTCAACAGAAGCTATGTTCCCGCTACCTTGCACCTCCTACCCTATATGCTGCGTTCTCCCAAGTAGAGTGAAGTCTCTTCCGAGTCACACAGCCACCAGAGAAGGAGCGGGAACCAAATATAAAGAAACTAAAATCTCGGATAACCTGATTTCGTCTACTTAAGTGTCATACCTTACCTCATACAGCGGGGAAAGAATGAACCAAAACTGAAAAGTTACTGTGCATTGGCCGGGAATCGAACCCGGGCCTCCCGCGTGGCAGGCGAGAATTCTACCACTGAACCACCAATGCTGTCGGTGGGTGGTAGGTGGCAGCAATACTTCTTCATCTCTGTTCAATTTCAGGACGTGTTTCATAAACAGCTGTGCTGCCTCTTTAACCTGCAGTTTCGAAAATGTTTGTTTTCGTGCTCCAAGAGAAACATTTTTTAATACCTAAAAGACAACAACTTAAAACACTGTTTTAAGGCTGTAGCGCTATTCGCCTGGGACTTTTCCAAGCCATGAAACTCTCTCGCGCCCTCTAACGCGGTTCCCAAGCTTGCGCGCCAGGAGAATCTGCTTCCAACCAATATCCGGGAGGACTAGTCCGGGAAGTTACTGCCTTAACTGGTTTCTGCCACAGCTAAGCGCCTTTAGAACCAACCGGGAGAAGCTGGAACTTTCCCAGTGTTTCTTTTTGGCAGCTCTGAGTCAGGAGCCAATGGGACCGACTAGCCCCCCTCCGCCCTGCCTTGCTCCCCGAATCTGCTGGAACCTTCTCCCCGAGTCAGCGCGGCGCCTCCCTGCTGAGTCAGCCCGGGCGGGCTGGGACCGGGAGGCTCTCGACTGGCGGAGAAGGTGAGGGAAGGTTCGTGGCAGCGGGGGAGGGAGGTCCCTCTCAACGGGATAAAAAGCCGGTGGAAGCGGAGCTGAGTAGATCCCAACTGGACTGGCTAGAGAGAAACAGAAGGACAGAACTGCTGAGCGCCTCTCCACGGCTAAGCAGCACTAACTTCCGCAGCCTTGTGCATCAGACTTTGTATCCAACTCCTCCAAGGAGCTCGAGAAGCCATAGCCATGTCCACTCCAAGAGAAGTGGTAATCGGCATTGATCTGGGCACCACGTACTCGTGCGTGGGTGTGTTCCAGCAAGGCCGGGTGGAGATCCTTGCCAACGACCAGGGCAACCGCACCACTCCCAGCTACGTCGCCTTTACAGACACCGAGCGGCTGGTAGGCGACCCTGCCAAGAGTCAGGCAGCCTTGAACCCGCTCAACACGGTGTTCGATGCCAAGCGGCTGATAGGGCGCAAGTTCTCCGATGCTACTGTACAGTCGGACAGGAAGCACTGGCCCTTCCAGGTAGTGAATGAGGGCAATAAGCCCAAAGTACGGGTGTCCTACCGCGGGGAAGACAAGTCATTCTACCCCGAGGAGATCTCGTCCATGGTGCTGAGCAAGATGAAGGAGACAGCTGAGACGTACCTGGGACAGCCTGTGAGGCACGCTGTGATCACGGTGCCTGCTTATTTCAATGACTCTCAGCGCCAGGCCACCAAGGACGCAGGTGCCATCGCAGGGCTCAATGTACTCAGGATTATCAACGAGCCCACTGCAGCAGCCATCGCGTATGGGCTGGACCGGCGGGGAGCCGGAGAGCGCAATGTGCTCATTTTTGACTTGGGTGGAGGCACCTTCGACGTTTCTGTCCTCACTATTGACGCAGGTGTCTTTGAAGTGAGGGCCACGGCTGGAGACACTCACCTGGGTGGAGAGGACTTCGACAACCGTCTGGTAACCCACTTCGTGGAGGAGTTCCGGCGGAAGCACGGGAAGGATGTGAGCGGGAACAAGCGGTCGCTTCGCCGATTACGCACTGCCTGTGAGCGAGCCAAGCGCACCTTGTCCTCCAGTACCCAGGCCACCCTGGAGATTGACTCCTTGTTCGAGGGTGTGGACTTCTACACATCCATAACTCGTGCCCGCTTTGAGGAATTGTGCTCAGATCTCTTCCGCAGCACCCTGGAGCCGGTGGAGAAGGCCCTGCGGGATGCCAAGCTGGACAAGGCCCAAATCCATGATGTCATCCTGGTGGGTGGTTCCACCCGCATTCCTAAGGTTCAGAAGCTGCTGCAGGGTTTCTTCAATGGCAAGGAGCTGAACAAAAGCATCAACCCTGATGAGGCTGTGGCCTATGGGGCTGCTGTGCAGGCAGCAGTGTTGATGGGGGACACGTGTGAGAAAGTGCAGGATCTCCTGCTGCTCGATGTGGCTCCCCTGTCCCTGGGTCTGGAGACAGCAGGTGGTATGATGACTATATTAATACAAAGGAATGCCACTATCCCCACCAAGCAGACCCAGACCTTCACCACCTACTCCGATCACCAGCCTGGAGTCCTCATCCAGGTGTATGAGGGTGAGAGGGCCATGACCAGGGACAACAACCTGTTGGGGCGTTTTGAACTCAGTGGCATCCCTCCTGCACCACGTGGAGTCCCCCAGATTGAAGTGACCTTTGACATTGATGCCAATGGCATCCTAAGTGTGACAGCCACTGACAGGAGCACAGGAAAGGCTAACAAGATCACCATCACCAATGACAAGGGCCGGCTGAGAAAGGAGGAGGTAGATAGGATGATTCGTGAGGCAGAACAGTACAAAGCTGAGGATGATGCTCAGAGGTGCAGAGTGACTGCCAAAAACTCCTTGGAGGCCTATGTTTTCCATGTAAAGGGCACCTTGCAAGAAGAAAGTCTTAGTGACAAGATTCTTGAAGAGGACAAGCACAAAGTTCAAGACAAGTGTCAGGAAGTCCTTGCCTGGTTGGAGCACAACCAGTTGGCAGAGAAGGAGGAATATGAGCATCAGAAGAGGGAACTGGAGCAAATTTGTCACCCCATCTTTTCTAGGCTCTATGGGGGGCCTGGTATCCCTGGGGGCAGTAGTTGTGGGGCTGAAGCCCGACAGAGGAGGCCCAATACCAGCCCCATCATTGAGGAGGTAGATTGAATGACCCTCATGATAAGTCAGCTGTTAGTGTAAGGCCAGGGTTTATGGGCCCTCTAAGCTATCTTCTATGATCCTGCCTTGAAACTTCAGTGGGTGAGGGAGTGTCTTCCCCCACAAATGGGGAACTTTCTTCTCAGTATGTTTTATAACTGAGGTATTTGTCATATGAATTTTTAAACTCTCTTTTCTCATTTCAAACAGGCAGAAGTCGTCATTACTAACATTTGTGTGACTCATCAACATTGTTTTCACCTACAGTTTAAGTAGTTTATTATCTGCATGTATGGATTTTGTTATGGGAAAAATAGTTGTAGATCTAAATAAACTTTTAAAATTCCCTGGTTTTCTTTCCTACCAATGTCCTACATGATGGAGCTTGGGTTCTGAAGCAGGAGATGTTAGGGCAGGTGCTGAAGGCCAGACGCAAGGAAAATTCACAAGGTTGAGTATGAAACTTCTCTATAGGGGAAAATAGAATAAGGGGAAGAGTTTGAGGCAGAAACATTAAAACAATACTGAAGTTTAAGTGCTGACAGAGAACTGTGTTGTTCAGGAAAAAGTAAAGAGAGAGTTGAAAAGGCAGAGACTGAATAGAAACTTAAGTACTGGCGAGGTTCTCACATGTGACCCTAAGATAAAAATTCTATTGTTATAACAGTGGTCCCCTTTATGTTTTGAATATGGCCCTTGCTGCTCTGCCACTGTGACTTATTTTTAAAAATGAACATTTTTCTTTCTCTTCCTGTCTCCCTGCTCCTCCCTAATCTCAGGGGAAATGGGATTAGCTTTCTTCCCCATCCTAGGCAGAGTTCTTGAGCACACACCCACCAAAGAAACAATAATTCTGACTTTGGGGATGGCATCAGAAGATTACAGGAATGACTATCTCCCAAATTAACAAGTGTATTAGAATTCCGGACAGAAAACATGTGGAATGTAGCCTTTGAGTCACTTCTTTAAAAGCCCCCTGTTCCTGCTGATGGGCAGAATCACAGCCTTTGGGACAGGAGTCCTCTGTGTTTCTCCTTTGCTAGCAAAGCAATACATCTTTTTCCTTTTTCTCAAAATCATGTCCGAGTTTTTGGCTTGGCATCAAGGATAAGGCCAAGCTTTCAGTAACATTGGGAGCTTAGTTTAGTTTGTCAGTCTATGTAGTAATAGCACTGACAAATAGTTCACATGCTTATTAGACAATTCTAATCATGTCACTTTACCCTATTTTTTTTTTTTTTTGAAACCCCAAGTCTTGGACTCTGGAGTATATTGTGAGAGGCTGACATAGCATGTGACCAGCATTTGCCTCCCCTTTTGATAGGTGTGGCACTGTCTGTCACCCTGTGATCTGATTGCTTAGGTAACCAAAGATAGTAGCCCCTATCTTTAGGGTTGAGAAAATGCAAATGTGTCTTGTGCATGGGTGTGCCTTCCTACATCCCTATGGGTTGAGCTACACTAACCTGTTCCTTTGTGATATTACCCCTTGCCCTGTTTGATATAGAATGTTCCATGGACACGCCCTTTGTATGTCCCCTTCCCTTACTCTGCCCTTGGGTGTGGCCTTCCTAGATGTCAGTCAACCTGCTGACAGCAGACATTATGAAGCTAGACACAGTTCCCTGTAACCTGGCCTCTTGCCTCATTTGAATGGCTTCTCCTCAATAAAAGGGGTCAGCATGAGCAGGCTCACTCTCTTTCTGAAGACCCTTAAGGTCAGAGGAGCCGTCACAGCACCCCCAAAGATAAAAGTATTTCTGTCTCTTGTGTGGTTATTTCGTGTGGCCCAGTTCCCCTGGAGTGACCCCTGAGTGTTCGTCGCATGCAACGTGGCAGTATATGTTAGAATAGGTCTGGGGAATGATTGATCTTAGCTATGTGAAAGAAATAGTATGCTTATTAGACAATTCTAATCATGTCACTTTACCCATTTTTTTTTTAAAACAAAACCCCAAGTCTTGGATTCTGGAGTATATTGTGGGAGGCCGACAATTAGACAATTCTAATCACATCACTATCTGGTTTCTACTGATATTAGTGTATTCAAAAGCTCGGTTCTTGTCTCCCATGTCAATCCAATAATGAGGACACAGTTTTGAGTAAAAGGAAAAAGAAGGTTTATTGCTTTGATTGCAAAAGAGAAACACAGGGGACTCCTGTCCCAAAGGCTGTGATTCTGCCCATCAGCAGGAACAGGGGGCTTTTAAAGAGGTGACTCAAAGGCTACATTCCACATGTTCTCTGTCTGGAGTTGTAATTCCCTTGTTAATTTGGGAGATAGTCATTTATGAAATCTTCTGTTACCATCCTCAGAGTCTGGATTGCTTCATTCCTATATAGCAACTCTGCTTAGGATGGGGAAGAAAGGTAATTCTATTTCCCCTGAGATTAGGGAGGAACAGGAAGAGAGGAAGAGAAAGAAACATGTCCATTTAAAAAAATAAGTCACATTGGCAGAGCAGCAAGGACTATATTCAAAGCATAAAGTGGACTACTGTTACACAATGTGGCATTTAACATCATGTCTCCTAAAGTCCCTATAATCTGTGAGTTTCTCAGTCATCTATTGTTTTTCATGACCTTAATACTTTTGAAGACTACTAGTTAGGTATTTTGTAGCTTGCCCCTTAATTTGGGTTTGTTTGATATTTTTTCAGATCTGACTGAGGCTTTGGGGGAAGAATATACTACTGAAGTAAAGTGTCCAGTCATCACATTAAATTGAGACTGCATAGTATCACTGTCATTAGTCACTGGCAATGGTAACCTTGAACACTTGGTTGATGGTAACCTTGAATAGCTTTGTTTAAAAACTACCTTTTAAAATTTTTGTAAACATGTCTCTAATGTATGCATTATGAGGTTCCTAAGACACACACAGTGCTTAATTTAACTTTGTACCCTCTTTTCAAAGTACAGAGTCTGACACATTGTAAATACTTAAATGACACTAAGTCAAAGATGACCTAGTGAGAAGCAAGGGAAAGGGTATTTCACCTTGAAGATCAACCTGTGCAAAGTCATGTAGATTATACCAGTTCTGAAATTTTAATATACATTTGAATCGCTGAGGGAATCTTACAAAATACAAATTAAGTAGACCTTTTTTTTTTCTTTTCCAAATTAAGTATGTTTGAGGTGAGACCTGAAATCTGCCTTTTTGATGAGTTCTAGGCTATTTCAATTCTACACCCATTTTACTAGGAAGCAAACTAAGGCTCAGAAGTGTCAAATGCTTTCCCCAAGGTCACAGTCTATTAAAATAACAGTTATGCTTGGCAAACTTCCATTAATCAAGCTAAAGATCCTTATATCTTGGCCCTTATGAACTTCTTACATTCTGCTTCTTTTTCTTAACAGCTCTTTTCTCTTCCTAAAAGGACAGAACTTTTTTTTTCCATACAGTTTCTCCCAAATCAGAAAGTGGTTTATTTTTGAAATTGTAGAAAAAGGATTTCTTGAAGCAACTAATTCCATGAGTTTATTTTTCCTATTACTTCTCCATTTGATCTAGTGATCTCTTTTCCCGGTATGAAATAGGTAACCTATTGAATTAAATTGGTGGGTGTGGGCAAAGTGGAGAAACATAAGAATCTCATGTTCACCAAACTTTGACACCATTGCCCTAGCATTAATAGACTTGAGGTAATTACAATTAATAAGTAATTTGCTATAGCAAATAATGGGCTTTTCTTTGTTTAGTCACTTGTTCAGTCAGAAGAGACTGATATAGCTGCCTTCCTCAGGGTGCTTGACATATAGAAAGATCTCAATACATTGTTGCTGGATGAAGGAAAGGATAAACAGGTACAGGAAAATTGGTGTCTTAAAGTTAAAAAAAAAAAAAAGAAAAGAAAAAGAATTTTCTTCCTCATTAGGCAGGTATAGATCTTAATTGCAACCGCAAATTTAACAGTCTTCTGCATATAATACAGAAAAGTAGATTCACCTCTACATTTGCAACAAAGCACAAATAATCTTCGTATAGGTAAACATGTAGGATTTTTTAAAAAGGTATATATCAACACTATTTTCTCCAGAAAATAACTGTTAATCATTTGGTAGAGAAAGAAAGTTGCAGAGCCAAAATGCTTTCTTGTCAGAAGTGGGATTCGAACCCACGCCTCCAGGGGAGGCTGCGACCTGAACGCAGCGCCTTAGACCGCTCGGCCATCCTGACATACTGCCAATCGTTTCCTTTATTTTCCTTTAAGTCGATCATTATGAAGCATTATGCAACATCATATTAATGTTTATTTATCGTTTCAAATAAAAATTTGATTCTCCCTGCACCTCTTTCTTTGCAAAGCAGCAAAAATAAAACTGTTACTAACAGCTCTTTCCAACTTCCTCACCGCCTTAAACCTTGAAGTTCCATTTTCCCTGGCGCTCCTGTCCTCTAGAGAAGCAGAGTCAGGCCAGTCGTGAATTTAGTATCTGTTTCCCCAGCACCCTTCGCCCCAAATGTCTGTTGCCAAATCCGACAGCAGGTGGATCCAGTACCGAGTCTCATGGAACTGGGAACATCCGGCTGTAAGGCTAACAGGGCTGAGATGAGGCGGGGGAAATAACTGCCGTGGAGCTAAGCCCTGGCTTTCTCATTCAACCTTGGCGTCCGAGGCTCCGGCACTGGGTGGCTTCTGTATTCCCGCCTCAGAGTCAGGGCGCAACTAAGACCTTTGACAAATTTTAAACCTCTATTTCTGTTATAAATATAATTCCAAAAGCGTTTCCTCGAAGCGTTGGTGGTATAGTGGTGAGCATAGCTGCCTTCCAAGCAGTTGACCCGGGTTCGATTCCCGGCCAACGCAAAGTGGTTTACTCTTTTACTTTGGATACTTGTTGCATTTTATACCTGCCTGACACTAGAAACTGCAGTTCTTGTCTCACTGTCTCTAGTTTTGATACTTCCCGGTACTCAGGAATCTTTGTGATCTTCTGGATTCTGGGATCTCAGGCTTGAATCTCACACTCGGAAAGGAATTCCTCTGCGAAGTTCAGACGGTAGCCAAAAACACATGAGCCGTGTGAAATTGGCGGGTTCATTTAAGACATCGCATTTTCAAATTTAATTTATAAATTAATTGAAAGAATACATTAATAAACGAAGTTCCTAAATAAGTAGAACTTCTTAAACGGATACTCACCACAGCTATTTAAAGTTTAAGTATTTGGGGGGAAACAGGTATATGCCCCTTATTTTTCAATTGTAAACTTTATGGAATGTAAATACCTATAGATTCCCTATGAATGACATATGGCTTTGCCTCTTTTACTGCACTACATGGATCAGGACGGTGAAAAACTATGCCAGCAACCGGTAACTTTTCAAGGTTCAGTAATAGTTTCGGACTTTCATAAATAGTGATTTTGAAAAGATGAAGGTAGTAGTCCTCCTCGTTAGTATAGTGGTGAGTATCCCCGCCTGTCACGCGGGAGACCGGGGTTCGATTCCCCGACGGGGAGACTTCAATTTACTCTTTTCATCCCTTGATTCCTGTGTAAGTATATCATTCTTACACAACTTTAAAATTTAGGTTTCAAAATTACATTCTCTAGCCAATTCTTGTATTAATCCTAGAAGCGAGTTTCCATACCTGTCATTGGATGAGCCTGTCACTAATTTTTACTGTCTTCCATTCCCAGAACTTTCTGCTGCCCACAGGAAGATCCTCCTGGGGTTCAGGCTGTGCCTTAAGTCTTGGCCTCTGGACTCCCACCTTTCCTCTTGCTATCCCCTGCACCAATAGGAGGAGCTCCTGCGTATGTAGCTCTTGAGCAGTAGCCAGCTCCCCAGTTCTCATGTCCGCACTTTTTCCTGTGCCCTACTGCATGAAGGTCTGTAGACTTGTAAAACAACCAAGAAACAAACTACAAGTTATAGGGAATAACAAAGATTTCGTGCCCAAATCAAGCAAAGAAAGGAGCAAATCAAGCACGGAAAGACAATAGGGAGACCTGGGTTTTTGTTTTGTTGGTTGCTGCTGTTTTTAATCACTAAGGAAGAGCTTGCATTTGGCAAATAAATCATTTAACTTCTGTGAAATTCTGATTTTTCACCTGTTAAAAGGAGGAGCACTTCAAACTCTACTTTGAGTGGAGTCTTCCAGATCCTTCGTGAAGTACATAGACAATTAGGCCCCAGGGAGGGAACGTCCCTTACAGTTCCCCTACCGGCAGGCCGCCCTAAATTAACCCGCGCACCAAAACTCCTCCTACGACCTAGCCTGGCCAGCCAAAAAGCCCGCCAAAAGTTAAGTAACTCCTCCCACGACCTGGCTCTATAAAAACCAGGCCCTCGAGGTGGCCCACCGCCCTCCCCCTTGCCCCGAAGATGAAGATGTACCCCTCTGGTGCTGAATAAAGCATTGCTGGTCCACGAGGTCTGCCTCCATTTTCTTTTTCTTTTTGTATTCTCTTTCATGTGCTTTCACTTTGTAGCTCTAAAGTCCTTTGAAGTAGAACCCTGCAGGAAGAGTGTGATTTTTAATTGACATATTTTGAATCTCAACTCTCCCACTTAACTAGCCCTTTGACTTCAAGCCAATTGTTCAAACTTTCTGAGCCTGTTTCATCGTTGAATGTACATACTAAAAAGGTATTTATTCTGATAAATAATAATTCTACATTTTATTCCAAATTTTGAGGATGAAAGATAATATGTGTAAAAACATATGGCATATAGTATAGGCTCATTTTTTAAAAAAAGGTTTCCTAAATAGGTAATACATAATACTGATACTGCAGGTGAATGGAGGTGGATTCTGCTTCCACACATGTTGAAGTTTGAACATTAGAGAAGCATATGGGAGCAAGCATATAAAGCAGGGTTTATTTTAAAAGGGGTAACATAGGCTTCTTCCCGGAGGGAGAAGGGGGCCATAGCTGGTGTCCTGGTATCCCAAGAAGCAAGTTGTTCTGCCCTTCTTACTTGTCCTAGGCTTCCTTTGTTCTCCTGTCCTCTTCCCCTTATCTTTCTCCTTCCTGAGTACTTGACTGGGCCCTGGACTAGGCCCAGGAATGCTTGGTGGGACAGCCTAAATAAAGGTGGGAAATTGGTGGGCTGAAGGGGGAAGGGCAGGATGGTGCAGCCCAGGACACATTAATTAACAACTTTATAGCTCCCTGTAGGGAGGGGCAACTCCTGGGACTGGTTACCTTAGCAACAGGTTGGAGCAGGGGCAGGTTCTGGATAAGGGAGCAGGAAGGGCTCTGAAGGAATTAACATTTCAGTCCCTCAGGGGACAGTCTCTCCAATTAGCAGAGACTCACTCAAATTGTCCTGACTTGATCTACCTATCTGACTGCCTGCCTAAACTTGCAGAAAATATGGGGAATTGGGCTGAGGAGGTAATTCAGTGGTAGAGTGCTTGCCTGACACCATTGAGTCTCTGGGTTCAACACTCAGCACTGGAAAGAAAAAGAAAAATCACACAGGTATAAAAGAAATTGCTGAGGGCCATTGCCAAGTAGGAATGACGCATCGAAATTTCCTTGCCAGCGTACCCCATGTTAAATGAAAATTTGCTGTGACATTGCATGTGTCTTTGAGAAAGGTGACCCTGCTCAAGGACCAGGGTGGATCCAGGTTTAAGGTGTATCCTGCAGGTTTTAGGAAGTATTCCGGTTTAAGATAATTTGGGTTTAAGGCGTTCCTGGTTTAAGACAATCTGGGTTTAGGGAAGTTCCAGGTTTAAGGTTATTGCTGCTGGGTATAGGGCGTTCCTGCTGCCTGAGTTCCTGTTGAGTTCTCACGGAATTGAGAAAGTATTTTTGGGATGTGAATTGTGCGGGAGAACTTGGATTTCCCCAGAACGTGTGTAGAGGCCGGTGTGAGTTCGGGAATAAAGAATTGCTGTTTGAATCTACAAGGTGTGTGGTGGCTCGTGATTCTGTGCCCAGCCAAGACTGCGGCAAGAAATGAATTACTAACAAATGAAAGGCACCCACCTCCCAGGGGCACAGCGGCATACACCCATATACAGCTCAGGAGGTTGAGGCAGAAGGATTTCAAAATCAAAGCAAGCTTGAGCAACTTCTCTCAAGTCCTGACTCCAAATAAAAGGGGCTGGGAATGTGGCTCAGTGGTTAGGCACCCTTTGGGTTCAATCCTCTGTACAAAAAAAAAAAAAAAAAAAAATATATATATATATATATATATATATATATATATATATATATATATATCTATATATATATCTATCTCCATCTATATATCTATCATCAGAAAAACCCTCTTTATGCTTTGTTTTCATATCTCTTTGATATTTGGGGTCAGGGGTGGTGTGTTTTAAATGCAAAGTTGGAATCATACTATGCATATTGTTTATTTTTTAATAGACTTTATTCTTTCAGAGCAGTTTTAGGTTCATAGTGAACTTTTAAGGAGAATACAAAGATTTCCTAAACACTCCTTATCCTTAATATACATGGTCTCCACCATTATTAATATTCCCCACCAGAGTAGTCATTTGTTACAGTTGATAAATCTACATTGACAGATCATAATTATCCAAAGACCATTGTTTATATTAGGATTCACTTGGTGTCCTATATTTTAGGGATTTGGACAAATGAATAATGGCATGTTTTTGTAACCTGCTTGACTTTTTACATAGAAATGTTGTAACTATTTATTCATTAACTGTTAGTCTAAAACAATCTTTTAATCACTTTATTGTGTTATACTATTGTTATGCCAGATTCGTTGGACCCCAATAGACCTCCAGGAGCCAAATCCTATGCAATCACACAAGAGTCTTTGTTGCAAGCTCATGCCTGGCGACGCAGCAGTCCCAGAGAGTGAGTCCCAGTCCTTTGTTCAATGAGATTTTATAGGTTTTGGGAGTACTCTATGCGTCACAACATCACATAGCATATCATTCCATACCGCTAGAAAATCAAACAACTCTTAACATTGATTAGCACATTCAATGGCGGGAACAAGTTGGGTAGGGGTGATTGGTTAGTACAAGAGGGGGATTCATTTGAACTGATTGGATTAGGCCACGAGTGGTGTATGTACATGGTTTCCCAACATGTTATCAACCACCAAAAACTACTTGAGGGTCATCTGGCATCCCAGGTATTTTCCCTGTCTCATGCTGATTGGCGGTTGCTAAGGGTTTGCTATGGGTCCTTACCTAGCCTAACTGAGTCAGGGACACCTGCCACTGCAGATCTCTGTTATTTACAGGCAAACAACTCAGCAGGGTGGGTATGTGCTTAGGAGTGCTCTGTGGGTCTTTCCAAGGACAAGGGTCACATCCCCTTCCTTAGGACTGGCCTTGAGGTAGAAGCTGCTGTTATTTATTTTTAAAAATGGAGTTACATCAATTTCTCACTATATGGATACATCACAATTTCTTTAACAAATCTCTTATTTTTGAACATTGATATTTCCAGGTTTTTTGGGGGGGATGTTTTTTTTTTCCTCCTCTCGTGGTGCAGCTTCTGAAATCTCTGCTCAGTATTCTTTTCAGTCTTCTAGAAATAACTTTCACCTCGACCTTCCTAGAACCTCTGCTCAATGAATGTCCATTTCAAGTGTGAAACAAGGATTTGACGGAGATTTATTGGCAAATTTGATTTTCTTCCATGTGACTCACTCCTTCCTGGATTTATGCCTTCAACTTCCAGACAATCTGGCAGCTGCTAACTGTATCCTGATGCTCAAGACCAAGACTGTTGTTTTCTGTTTACATCTGAGTCTGGCTGACAGATGAGTACCCACAAGAAGAGGGTCATATTTGTGGTTCCTTCTTCCAAACCTTGAATCCTTTTTATTTTTTGTCTATTTTGGTTGCTCTCCAGTGCCCACAAATAGATTTTTGAAAAAATCTTTAGTTTATAGTTTGTTATATGTGTAGTGATTAGTTTCACTCAAGCTAACCTAACATTACAGAAACTGGAAATGCTTTTCAATTTTATTCACACTCTTTTGGAAATTGAGGAGTTTCTAATTTTTATGTAGTCAAATATTTTTCCTGGTAATTTTTTATACATAGAATAGGTGTTTGTTTTGTTTGTTTGTTTACTTGGTTACTTGGTGCCAGGAGTTGAATCCATGGCCTTGTTTATAAGCACATGCTCTACATTTGAGCTAGGCCCTCAGCCCACAAATCAATTTTTTAATTTCATGTGTTTTTTTTTTTTTTTTTTTTGGGGGGGGTGTTTGTTTTGCTTCTTTGGCAGTATCTTTCTTTTTGAAATTATTTTGAGATATGACATGTGATAAATCTGTAGTGGCACCCACTTCTCCACAGAAAATCTTAACTAAGCTTCTCCAGAAATCTTCACCATAATTGATTTTAAGACTACCAGCAAGAGAGTCTCTACAAGAGAATTCAATGTATGCCGCAGCCCGGCTGCCTGGGCAAAATAAGGGGGGTTCGAACAACTTGTGTACATTGATACAGCAGGAGTGGGAGCCATTATTCTAGGACAGGAGCGATATTAATACATTCCACACAGCTTATCTTAATTAGCATAAACTAGACACATCAGCCAACCAATAAGGAATCTCCACACTTAATGGCTTGCTGGCGTTATTTCACAAACCACTCCCTCTGGCATTTTGCCAGGTGCCATCCAGACTTGTTTACAGACTCTAACAAATGTAGGTAAAATTCCTGTTTTCCTGTTGCTCTATTACTTGGCCACTGGCCTGAAAGAAATCAGCACTCCAGGTGCTGAACGCCCCTTTGCTGCTTTTTTACAAACATTTATCCAGTATAGTAGTTTGTAGAAGTGTGTTTGCAAACACAAAATGTGATTTAAAAAATTACAGATCCTTTAACAAGGCCTCTGGCCTTGAACTGGGGCTTCACAGAGATGTCTACATTTCCAAGATAAGGGCAGTTACCAATTGGGCTCCTTAGTAACAACTGTCAAGGGGAGGAAGAAAGGGGAGAAATGTTGACCTTGAAGAGTTAACTTGCCTCAAACAGTGAAAGAAATAACTGCTTTAATGTGAACTTCTGCAGACTGTGAACTTCTGAGCCCCTCCCCTGACATGCTGGGTATAAAGTTCTGAAACTACATGAATTCTGGGTTCAGGGGATTGATTACAGTGAAAGCTGTACTCTCTGAATCTGCTGCAGCCAAATAAAACTGTTTCCTGCTATCTTCAGTGCCCTGTCTCATCTGTCCCCTAAAATACCCCTACAGCTGTAGTTTTGGTTTTGACTTAGTTCTCACCAGTAAGATGTACTTGAGTTTGATTTTGATTTGGAACTGAGTTAAGAGAGAGGCAGCGATCCATTTTTTGGGGGGGAGGGGAAAGGATCAAATTTCTCCAATTACTTCTCAATAAATTTACAATCATTAAGTGATTTGTAGTCTCAATAAGTAGGATGTTGTAACATGATGCTGGATCTGTTATCATCTGTTGAACTAAACAGCAACTGAATTCACAAATTTTCAAATCTTTGTTTTTGTTGTTGTTGTTGTAGTAGTTTGCTTTTGTTCTTAGTCTTTAAAATACTGTTTGAAGGTTTTTACACATCTGCTATCTCTAATACATGAAAAACATTTATTGGAATGACATTAATAATTATTTTGAATCCAACCATTCAGGCTGAAAGAGGCAACAGTGTGGGGGTGAAGTACCGAGGCTCTGTGGTACTTCCTTGTGTTTGAAACTTGGCTCTCTTTGTCTGAGTTCCCTCATATCTGCAAAAGAAAATAATGACAATAATTGCAATTCTCAAAGGGTTACAATATGTTTAGAATGGTGTTTGGTTATGAGAAAGCAGTAATTATCCTTCCTTTATTAAAATAAAAGCTGTAAATGCCTGTGGTGGTAGGGTATTTGGGATTTAAATAATCTTGCCCCATAGAATGGAGGTGAATTTCAACCCGGATGGGAAGAAGTGGCATCTGCATCTCAGCAATCCATTAGCTCTCTCAGCCCATGTTTCCATCAGCCTCACAGCTTCCATCCTTTTCACAGGAAGAATATCTGGTTTGTGCCTTCCCTGTGATCTGTTACTATCTGTTGGCTCTTCCTGTTAATTCCGGGACTTTTAGTATCAAGGTCTCTTGGAGGCTGCGCTTCCCACAGTAGCCACAAACAAGAATGACTACAAGGTAGTACCTACCCATAGTGAATAGTTACAGCCTTAAAGGATCAAATTGACCAGATTGGCAATCATTAATGGAGCAGAGTTCAGGTTGCTCTTTCCTGGCACATCGTTTTCCACTCATTTTTTATTTATTTATTTTAATGTCTTCAAGAACAACTTGATTTTAAAACTCCCCTTTCTCTTTTAATTGGCAAGTTTTGTTTGCTTATTATAGTTACTGATATGTTTATGTCACCATCCCATTTTGCACTTTCTTTTGGCCTCAAGTTTTCTTTTATCTTTTAAAATAAAATGCTGCTTCTTTTTTTTTCTCTTGCCTTGGTTTGGATTGCTGTTGTGTGCATGTAAAGTGAAACATAGGAACTAAAACTAGAGAGTAATGCTTCTTATTTCTACTGTCAGTCTAACAAAGGAGGTGAAGTTCAGCATAGTTCCCAATTTGGATTTCATGGATGAGCAAAATTTTCCCCAAAATGTTGGTTACCAGGAGAGGGTTCCCAAAAAATTGTCTACATCAGAAAAGAAAAGGGAAAAAAAAAAAAAAAAAGCTTAAAGCTTATTAACATATCTTTCTGAGCAAATTCAACTGAACTCCCAAACCATGGAGAGCATTCTTTGGGATTTCCTAAAGACTTTCTCGCTCCTCTGTCCTCCTTGGCTTCCTCTTCCTCAGCCTCTTGCGGGTAGAAGCTGAGTCCTGTTCCAGATCTAACCAGGTGCTAGCCCGGGAAAAGACGCGCCACTTCGGCGCCTTGGTGTGCTTGCAACAGAGGTGCCTCCAGATTCCTAGGTCTGCCTTAACCATAAATTTTTAGGACGTAAAGAACACTACGAATTTATTCTTCAATGAATTAACTTGGCAGCTCACCCTCTCAGCGCCTGTCTCTGTGGCGCAATCGGTTAGCGCGTTCGGCTGTTAACCGAAAGGTTGGTGGTTCGAGCCCACCCAGGGACGAAGAGGTGTATTTTGTGAACCGTGAGGGGCTATCTGTGCATGTTGAAACTCCACCACGTGTAACCGCTAGCAGCCCAGAAATGGTTGCTATCGTAGTCTTCATCCTTAGCTGTTTCACCCCCTGTAGGGTTGCGTTTGGTAACTTTGAAAAAGCAATTATTGTTTTCCTTTTAACCACTGAAACTGCATCACGAAATTAAGGTTTTTACAAGAATTTACTAACCAAAGGAAGCAAGTTCAGGACTAATAATCTAAAAACGAATTCATTATCTTTTCCACCAAACCTGTTCTTGCCTCGCCTTTGTATTTCCTGCGTCATCAAAAGTGCACCAAGCCCTGAACCTGGATCCGCAATCTCACGCTGAGTCCTACTGGCTGCCAATTCCTGGAGAGTTCGCTTCCTAAATATTTTTCAACCAGACTTGTTCAGCCTAGCAGTCAGTAGGACAGCTTCCTCTTGGATTGTTGCAATACCTACCCTAGCCCCCTAGCGAGTTTCCTGCCTTTTATTCTCTCCTGTCCATCTTCCAGGTAAATGCCAGGGAATCTTTCTAAACTACAAACCTGATCTGCTTCAATTACCTCAATGACTTGCTGGGTCCGATACAACCTCCATACTTTGGCAGGCAGTGCCCTTCACAGTGTGCCCAGAACTCTCCCCTTTCCATCACTGGGTGATGGAATCAAACTGTTTTCTTGAACCCGTAGACTTCTGCCTGACAAGTCCTGCTTATCCTTCACCACCGAAGGGGATTCTTTGTTCTCTTCCTATTTGCCTATTTTTCTCTTCATAATCAAAGTTCCTCCAGAGAATGACCCTGAGGTGTCTAATATCTTCACTACACTCAACCTTTGCATGTTGTAGGAACTAAATAAATATGAGTGAAAGTACAAGGTTACCAAATGTACTTGTCTCATGCCTAAATCTTATCCAATATTCATACACTCATTTTGAATGACCTTGGTATATAAACTATACAATTATACTTGGTATAAACCACATAATTAGGCTGAACCTCTGCCCAGGCCTCTAACCTCCTTAGTAGCTGTGGCTTTTCCTATCAGCCCCAATGTGCTGAAATGACCTCTAACTCCCATTCATCTTCCTATCACATGTAGCTTATAAAAAATCCCATTTTACTCAGTTCTCCAGCAAGATTTAAAAAATAAGATAATAATTCATAAAAGTTGTGGTAAAATGGTTGCTGAGTAGAATGTGGTTTTGCATAAATCCAAACTAAACCCCCACAGATTTTTGACAAAAGAGGAAAAACAGATCCGATCATTTGTATTTTATTACCATGTTTTTTTTCCATCTTTGAGAGTCGCATGCAAGATCTTGTAAAATGTTTTATTGAAAGCAAAAGTGTTTTATTAAAAACATCTAGAACAGAAAGAGATAGTTAAAGCGTTCTTCCATAAGCAATGTTTTCCTTCCCTGCCCCCACCCCATTGGAACTGTTATGCTGAGAGATTTCAAAGTTTCACAATTTAACTCAGTCAGTAGAATTCAGGACATTTAGAGTTGGTTATCCAACATTTGTTCAATGAATAATGGGAACAAAGTTATATCTGAATTAGATATCGAAACAGAAAAGCTGTATTTAAAGTCCCTGCTCCTCCTTGTCTCTAATTCGTACTACTTTGGTCAACAAGTGTCTTCACTCCTTGACCATTCCTTCCTGTGAACTTGTGGTTGACTCTTTGTTGCATGCTTTTCTCAGCTCAGAGAGTGAACTGTCTCTGTTTCACTTAGCATAACACAAGTCTGTCTGATCTAAGCTTTCTTTTTCAACCTCTGCTCTCTACCCCACCCCCAAGTCTTCAGCCCCCTTCCTAGGCTTATTGCCTACTCATGCATTAAAAGGGTTCATTATCATATTTTCACAAACCATTCCAATTTTGATAGATACTCCTCTGGAAAACTCAATTAGATGTCATGGCTTTAATTTCCTGTTGACTCCAACATGCCTCCTGCTTTCGGCACTTTTACCTCTGGGTCCAGATGTGGATACCTCCCCGGGTCTATTCTGGACTTCCCTGCTCTTTCTCAGCCATCCCCTTCATTAGGTCTGTTGAATTGCCTAGGTCCCCAGGAGTTCCCACCCTCTATCTGGAAGGAGTTTGGGGTTCCTCTGAAGGCAACCAGACCACTATCATTCTGGCCCTTCCTCAACTGTTAATAGTTTATCTAATTATTCATTTATTCAGGAACAATTTTTGTATGTTTAAAGGTTCATCATGCAGAGTATGTGAGGGAATGGTTAAGCCAGAGAAAGTATATGGCTCCTACACTCAGTTCCTGAGAGAATTCCCCAGCTTCTCACTTGGGCATTGCTTTTGGCCTTTCCTTTTCACTAGAGACCTGGAGGAAACAGAGAGTTGGGAGAAGTGCCCTCGGCCCAGGCTCTGAGTTCTATTTTTTTCTGCTGCTCAAAGAAATGCCTGATGGGGATGATGAGGTTGCTGATCCACAGAGAGGTTCATAGAAGCTGTGCCAGTGCCCTTATTACCCCATGGGTCATTTGTCCTGAGGGTCCCGGCTCCATCTAACTTTGTGTTTGGACCAGTCTCCCCCCGAACTTTGAAGGTTTCTTCGCACAGAAAAATATAGCCCTGTGTCCACTGCAAATAAGAGTCCCATCATCAGGCAGAAAGCAATTTGCTCCCAAGATAGAAAAACTGAGGAGGTGGATGGAAATGCTGAACCTAGGAGAAGTAGAGAAATGAGAAAAATGACAGTTATTAGGGCAGAAATTTGGAATAAATAGTGAGGCCACCAGTAGACAGCGTTCCTGACACCTGCCAAGAGACAGGCTCTAGGGAATGAATGAGAGGAGAACCTAAGGGAAGCCTTTGCTCCCTTCCACTGACTCCCAATCTTACTGCTATGCCACTGGGCTCAGCTTGTTCAACACTTTTAGCTGTAGCTTCAGCTTGTTTGTGGGAATGTGACAGGGAGTGTCCAGCAACTTAGGTTGTCAATAGAAGTTGTATGATAATTATGAAATTGTTGCTGTTGGCACAGATTTGTGGATTTTTGTTTCAATTTTTGAACTTAATTTTGATATAAAGAACTCTCATGTATCCTTCACCCAGATTCACTGATTATTTACATTTTTCCCCATTGCTTTACCATTTGCTTTCTTCCTAACCATTTGAGGGTAATATAGGCCCTCCACATCTGTGGGTTCTGCATCTGAGGATCTGACCAACTGAAGATCAAAAATATATTTTTTAAAAAATTGTGACTGTACTAAACAGACTTTTTTCATTATCATTATTCCCTAAGCAATACAGTATAACAGCTATTTGTATAATATTTACATTAAGTATCTAATACAATCTAAACAAGATTTAAAGTAATAGGAAGACATGCACAGGTTACATGCAAATACTACACCATTTTATCTAAGGCCTTGAGCGTCTTCAGATTTTGGCATGCAGGTGGGGGGACTAGAATCAATCCCCCCCACAGATCCCAAGTGATAGCTGTATTTACTTCCTTTTTACTTATTTATTGCAGTACTGATATTGGTGGTTTATGTCTGTAATTCCAGCAACTTGAGAAGCTGAGACAGGAGGATTATAAATTTAAGGCTAGCTTCAGCAACTTAGTGAGACCCTGTCTCAAAATAATAATAATAATTAATAATAATAATAATAATAGACCAGGCATGCCTGTAATCCCAGTGGCTAAAGAGGCTGAGGCAGGAGAATTACGAGTTCCAAGCCAGCCTCAGCAAAAGCTAGGTGCTAGAGACAGTGAGACCCTGTCTCTAAATACAATCCAAAAAGGGTTAGGGATGTGTCTCAGTGGCTGAGTGCCTCTGAATTCAATCTCTAGTACCAAAAAAAAAAAAAAAAAAAAAAAAAAGTGCTGGGGAAGTAATTCAGTGATACAGCTCTTGGGTTCAGTACCCAATACCCCACCACCCTGCCCCCCCCAACTCCCAACAGAAATCTAGCACATTGAAAGATGCCTAATAAATGTCAGTTTGCTTTTGTTACAGAGAAGAAATTGAGGTTCAAAGAGACTACATGGTTTGCCTACAGTCACATAGTCAATTAACCACAGAACCCAGATTCAGAGTCCTTTCTATGATAATTGAGGGGCTCCTGCCAGTCTAACTCTTGATTAATAAACAAGGCTTGCATGGGAAAGGAGGGCTTTTAAGGATGGGCCAGCATGACGGGGTCACATGATATTGCAGGCAGGTTGGGGTAAGGAGAGGTCTATATATAGGTAAGGAAATGTGGCTCCCGCTCCTGATTTCACACTGCAGAGTGAATGGCACCTCTTGGCTACCCCTTAGCAACAGGCTAGAACAGAACTGCAAACCTACCCAGCAACCAGGTGTCTATTGGTCACTAGGAAGAACTCCATATAAATAAGTCTGTGGAGGAATTAGGTATCTTTTCCCAACTAATTTTCTTTTTAATTTTTACATTTTTAAAAATTTATTATTAACAGGATTGGGGATTGAACTCAAGGGCATTCTGTTATTGAACTGAACTGCCAGCCTTTTTTATTGTTTATTTATTTTGAGACAGGGTTTTGCTAAGTTGCTGATGTCTTCACTAAGTTGGTGAGGCTGGCCTTGAATTTACAATCCTTCTGCCTCAACCTCCTGAGTCACTTGGATTACCTGGCCTAACATATTTCCCAGTGTGAATACCAACTCCAAACAGCTCTGGGTGCTCTAGGGCTGAATAGCTCTCACCTCCAATGATGATGTTCACAGACTCTGAAGATTCGTTGTGCTTCCCAATAAGCCCCCGGCAGAAGTAGGAGCCACTGTCCTTGTATGTGGCCTTTGGAATGTACAACTCGGAATTCTGATGAAAATACTTCTTGCCCCTGCCGTCTTGTAAATATGTGACCTTATGCACAGGCGTATTCTTCCAGCTGTGGCATCTCAGCCGGAGAGGCTCCCCGGGCTGGAGCACCCGCTTAGAGGTCTGGAGCAACAACCAGCCTGAAGACACAGAGAGACCTTAGGTCAGAAGGCCCAAGCTGTCTATGCAGACAGAGCTCTTTAGAAGGTGACACTCACCACCCAGATCCTGGGACCTAATGAAAAGTCAGACCAGGAGCTATCATACATAACACCCTTTGGGAAAAACCTGACTGGACCTTTTTATCTAAAAAATGGAGAAGAGGGACATACACATGATCAAACATTAAGTTAGAGCAAAAGGACTAAGAATGAGGCAAGAAGTAAAGATTCTGCAGGATTCTTAAGTATTAGACCTGGATTAGTTTTGTAAGATAATAACAAATCACAGTAAATTCTAGACTAAAGGTAAAAACTACATTAGAAAATAATAATTTGTCCCATTAGAAAAAAAAAATGGCAGACTTCAAGAAGGAATAGGCAGATATAGGAGTTTTTATTTTTTTTTTTTTTTTCTCATTACAACTGGAGGTTGAACCCAGGGACTTGGGTATGTTTGGCAAATGTTCTGCTAATGAGCTACGTCCTCTCTCCTTTCTGTTTTTTTATTTTGAAGTAGGCTCTCACTAAGTTACCCAGGCTAGCCTTGAACTTGCAATCCTCTTGCCTCAGCCTCCTGGTATTACAGGTGTGGGCCACCACACCCAGATCACAGGTCCAATTTCATGAAACTGTTGCAGACCCACTCTTGTTATATTCCCCTTCCCCTCCAGGCCTGTTTCACCCATATATGTTGTGGGGCAGCCATGGAAGTAGAGCCAGACTTTCATGGTAATACTACAGATATTTGAAGGATACCAGGAAAGACACCCGTCTCCAAAATGTGCACACTGGTACTCTCAGCAACTTAGGAGACTGAAACAGAAGAAGGATTGCAAGTTTGAGACCAGCCTGGGCAACTTAGGGTCACCCTGTCTCAAAATAAAGAAAAAGGGCTGGTGATGTAGCTCACTGGTAGAGCATCCCTGCGTTCAATCTAAAACTAAAAACAAAAACAAAAATGTTCTTGCCTGCTCCTGTTGTTGAGATGCTGCTAACACACAAATACTTTCATTCCAGGATTAATATACAGGCTGAAAACATATCTACCTTTATTATCAGGGGTATCACATTGCCAAATTTACCCTGAAGTGTGAATTTCAGTACAGCATTGATGGGAAAAGAGAGAAGATGGTAGGTAATCTTGAATAGTTTGGGAGGCTTAGGGTATTACAGACCTGAGAATGAGAAGAATATTGAGATTCCAAAAACAATTTTTTGATTTTTAAAATAAATATTATTGAGACTCAATGTCATGCCCTGACCTTCAGATGATACATTCACATTGTATGCATTTTGTGTGAATGACGATTCTCTGGTCTGTGCAATGAAGCAGTCCTGTATTCCCTATATGACAGGCCTTGATATTTTGTTTAAGGCCTACATACAACTGGAACTACAATTCTGATATCATTCAGTGGGATGACACATCATTTCATAATATATATTTTTTAAATCTCATCTTGATTTTAATCTTCAAGAACATCATCTTCTAGTTCTTCCCAAGTATTTCAGGGCCCATTACTGGTGAGTTCCCTTTTCCCCCCTTACCAGCTTACCAGTGTGGACTTCTAGATGCACAGCGTCACTTTGCATGGAGAGGTTGGTCTGGCACCTGTACTCTCCACTGTCTTTATCTTTGGCGTCTGCAATGAAGTAGCTAGAGGCCTGGCTTGGGATGAGGTTTCCATTATGGAACCACTGTGTGGAAGTGTCTTCAGGGTGTTGGGCCCCCTGACACTTCAGAGTCACTCTGTCTTCCTGGAGCACCCAGTCCCATGGAGGATCTAGGAGCACCACAGCCTTTGGGAGATCTTCTGAGAATTCAAGAGAATATGGAATGAGAACAGGTGGTGAGCGCACCCCACACTGGCATTCCCAGAGAGGTTCAAAGCCAGAGTGAGCCCTTTGCAAACCCACAGTAGGTAACTTAGGCTGAATGTATGACTCAACCTTAAGAGCCTCTATTTTTGTTTTGATTTTGGTTTTCAGTGCTGAAGATTGAATTAACGTTTGATTTACCAGTGAGTTACATCTTCAGCTCTATTTATTTTTCATTTGGAGATAGAATCTTGCTAAATTGCCCAGGCTGACCTTGAACTTGCTATTCTCTGCCTCAGCCTCAGGAGTAGATGAGATTACAGGCAGGCAGCACCACACCCAGCTAGTAGTCTTAGAGTATTTTGACCAGGAGGAGCTTGGCCCCATTTTTGGCCTGCTCTGTACCCTGAAGAAAATGGCCAGAGAGGCACTGGGCCAAGCCCAGTGGTATTGGGGAAGCTGTTCCTATCCACCCCGTATCAACAGTTTCCCACGCAATGGTCATTTCCTAACATACTGTGACTGTTGTAACCATATGTACCTTACTTGATTAATTCAGGATCATAGCAAACTCACGGACTGGGCATGTAGCTCAGTGGTAGAGCACTTGCTTAGCAAGTGTGAAACCCTGGGTCAATCCCCAGCACTGTGGGGGGAAAAACACTCCCCAAAAAACGAACAAAAGAAACCCAAAACCAAACTCACCAGCTTGCATGCCAGCTGAAACTACAAGGGAAAAAAAAAAAAAGTGTGAATTAGACCCTGAGCAAGAACAGAGACCAGGGTGACTACAGTATAAAGTGATCTAAAGCTGCCTCCACCCACCCCAACCCTGGGAGCACTGCATTCCCAAGAATGGAGATATTTATAGTGGATGCCTTTTGGTTTGCCCACTGGTCTTCAGTGTCTGGGCCTCCTACTTCCACTGAACACCCAAATGCCTATTTTTGACACTGTTCCCTTACTCCTTGTTTCCTGTTCAAAGTCACAAATTAAGGGTGAAGATTGAATTTCCCTGAATCAAGCTACAGAAACAACTTAATCCTAAAATTTGTTGAAGGAGTTAAAATTAAAAATCGTAGAAGAGATGGATGCTAGTATGTCAGACTGGAAGAGACAGACCTTAGGAATCATCTAGTTCATGCTCTTCAATTTGCACATAGGGAAACAGAGACTTAAAGGGGTGAAGAAACTGACCACAAAGTCTCCCTTTACCTTCGAGTGATACACAAATCAGAAACAGCATTCTGTGCATTTCAGAGCCCCCCAGTTTGTCCTAGGAGCTAAATTCAAGGCTATAGATGTGGTGAGGGGTCCGATCCTTTGGTGGGGGTTCCACCCCAGGGCATCTTGAGCTTTTCCCTCAGTCAGGGGGCCCTGACTTACCTACAAGTAGCAGAGCCGTTGGTGGCAACAGCTGTTCCATGTTGCTGCTGCACTTAGCGTGAAGGAGTCACCACAGATATCCGGAGCCCTTTAAAGGACGCAGACAACTGGAAGAGAGGAAGTAAAACCGCCTTTCCCCCATCCCCCAGACCATCACTAAACAAGTTCCTTTTCCGGGAATATCATATGGTTCTCAGATCTAAATTCCAACAAGTGAATCCCGTGATAGAGCAGGGATGGGAGCAAAAAAGCTGAAGGAAAAGCCAAGGTGTGTTTGTCCCCTTTGTTCAGGGCAGGTCGCCACCAAGCACTTGAGGGACACACAGAGGATCTATCAGAGTATATCTTCAGCAATCTCAGGATGCTTCCTCCTATCTCTTGGGTTCGGGTCCACACAGTGTCAAGAATGGTGTGCATAACCCTGAGGATGACCCTCAAGAGGGAGGGCCAGTCCCCTGAGGAGCCCTGGTTCTATGTCAGAATTTCTCCCTCTTTGGCCTGGCCAAGACCCATCTCCACCCAGCTCAGGACCTGTACGCATACAGAAAGCAGTAATTTTGTGTGTGTGTGTGTGTGTGTGTGTGTGTGTGTGTGTGTGTGTGTTTTAATATTTATTTTTTTAGTTTTCGGTAGACACAACATCTTTGTTTGTATGTGGTGCTGAGGATCGAACCTGGGCCACATGCATGCCAGGCGAGCACACTACTGCTTGAGCCACATCCCCAGCCCAGAAAGTAGTAATTTAAGTTCTAGCTGTGTGTGGTGGAGTATGCCTGCAGTCTCAGCAAGTGGGGAGGCTGAGACAAGAGGATAGCAAATTCCAGGTCAGCCTGCTCAACTTCGCCTCACCTTTTCTCAAAATAAAAAATAAAAACGACTGGGGATTTAGCTGGGTGGTAGAGTGCTGCTGGGTTCAATTCCCAGTACCCCTCACACAAAGGCACACAAGAAATGCCTTCAGATCTATGAAAATCTCTGAGGTGAAGGGTGTGTATCCTCACGCTTCCTGGTGATTTTCTGAGGTGTGGGGCATTCACTTTAGTTTTTCTTCTTTGATATTTTATTTTTTTCTGACTCTCTGTGGCCTTCAAATAGAGGAAGGAATTGTTAGCCGCAGAGGAGATGTCAGATAAGAAGGAGAGAGCAGGAGAGAAAGTAACAGGGTGGGGAGACTTCAGCAGGTTTCATGCAGTACTTGTTGAGCACTCACCAAATTTGGAGTTTTATAAGAGTTAATTATTTTCTTTCTTTCTTTCTTTCTTTCTTTCTTTCTTTCTTTCTTTCTTTCCTTCCTTCCTTCCTTCCTTCCTTCCTTCCTTCCTTCCTTCCTTCCTTCCTTCTTTCCTGGTGATTGAACCCAGAGGGCTCTCTACCACTGAGCTACATCCAAGCCCTTTAAAAAAATTTTTTTTTTTTTTTAATTTTGAGACAAGATCTCACTAAGTTGAACAGGCTGTCCTCAAACTTGTGATCCTCCTGCCTCAGCCTCCCAGTTGTAGGTATGAACCATTGTGCCCTGCTACAAGGATTAATTTAATAGTGCAGAGCAAAGTACACAATTTTCAGAGAGGGAGAGATGGTCTTGTCTTTTTAAAAAAATCATACTGGGGATTGATCTACCACTTAGCTACATCCCTAGCACATTTTATTTAATTTTTTTTTAGCTTTGAGACAAAGTCTCATTAAATTGTGGAGGCTGGTCTCAAACTTTTGATCCAGTGCATAGCTTCAATCTCCAGTGGAGTCAATGGTCATGAGCTATCTACTCCATTTGTAAACTCCTGAGGCAGGTGGCCTTAACCCTCTCTGCCTAACACATTTCTATGTCCTTGTTATGGTGGGCCTAACAAACTGACACAGACAGCTACAGGACAGGTGTGGTCCAATAGTCTTTTCTGGGATTCTGAATCCTGAATAAATGGCACTTGTTAACTTATGAGGGAAGGAGATGTTTAGGTCCTAGACATCCCAGAAAAGGAATGGGCTGATCTGCCTCCTGTTTCAATCCAATAAATTCCTTTCCTTACTGAGTATATTCAGATTCTGATATGGTTTGCTTAAAACCAAGGGTCTTGAGTGATAAATTAAGAAGAGAGAGGCAGAGGATGGCAGCTAGAGAGAATCAAGAAAAGAGGAAGATTTTGTTTTATTTTAAGTGAATGACCTGAGTTTGTTTATAGGCCTTTGGAAAAAGCCAGTAGAGGGGAGAGATCAGATGTATGACAAAGAGGGAATACTTGATAAAGCAAATGTGGATCTTGAAGAGATTAGAACAAAACATGGGCAAGGAGTTATTTTTCTACTGGATATGGTACACCTCATCCTCCAAGCTAAAGGCAGGAGGTGAGGTGGTGCATAAGCAAGTCTATTTTCAGAGGCTGAATGAGAAAGTTAAAGTCATTTATATATAATGGTCCTGATTTTCTTGATTAAGGAAGAGTCAGTCACCTCCCAAGAAAGATGGGTAAACATTGTGGTAGGTGGCTTGAGGATACCAGACAATTTTAAAATTGGCCCTTATGGTAAATGAGGGAAGGAGTTGACTATATGTAAAAGGATCACCAAACACTTCAGAAAGGATTACCACCCAGTGTCCAGCTGATATGGGTGATTATGGATTTATAGGTGCATCCAAGCAGTTAAAAACCCACTCAGATGCAAGGGTGGAGGAGAGTTCTCTTCTCTTGATGGAAAGAGTGTCAAAGAATTTTTAGCCATCTTTTATTTTTTAATTTTATTCTTATTTTTGGTCCTGGGGATTGAATCAAGAGATGCTCTATTGAAGTGGCACTCCCTTTCTCCACAGAAAAGTCGTAATTGAGCTTCTCCAGAAATCGTCACCACGGCTGATTTTAGAACTGTCAGCAAAAGAGTCTATGCAAAAAGAGTTCAATGTAAATAAACTTCCTATTTTCATGTCGCCCTGTTTTACTTGGCCACTGGCCGAGAAGATACCAGCACTCCGGGTGCTGGACACCCCCTTACTAGTTTTTCACAAACATATCCAGTATAGCTGTTTGTAGAAATGTGCAAACAAGGCCTCTGGCCTTGAGCTGGGCTTCACAGAGTTGTCTACATTTTTAAGATAAGTTACAATTGGGCTCCATGGTAACAGCTGGCAGGGGAGGAAAGAAAGGGGAGAAGAAGCTCTCCCCTTCTCAGGTGTTGTCCTTGAAGAGTTAACTTGCCCAAAACAGTGAAAGAAAAAGCTGCTTTTATGTGAACTTCTGCAGACTGTGAACTTCTGAGTCCCTCCCTTTACACGCTGGGTATAAAACTGAAACTCCCTGAACTCGGGGTTCAAGGGATTGATTGATTACAGCAAAAGCTATGCCCTCTGAACCTGGCTGCAGCCAAATAAAACTGTTTCCTGCTGTCTTCAGTGCCTTGCTTCGTTTGTCCCTACAATACTATTTCTGAGCTATATCCTCAGCCCTTTTGGGTGGTGAGGAGTGGGAACTGGGATTGAACTCAGGGGCACTCAGCCACTGAGCCACATCCCCAGCCCTATTTTATATTTTATTTAGAGACAGGGTCTCACTGAGTTGCTTAGCAACTTGATTTTGCTGAGCCGGGCTTTGAATTCACAATTCCTGCCTCAGCCTCCCAAACAGCTGGAATTATAGGCATGTGCCACTGCATCAGACAGCAAACATTTTTTAATACTGTTATAATTAGCTACTTTAATAAATTTAAAGACTTTCTGATCCTTTGGGGTTGTGGTAATTAATATGAAATCCTTACAAGTAGAAAAGTCCTGTGGGCATGTTTAGGAGACTGAAATAAAAGAAAGGAAAGAACTTTATGCTATCTCAAGAACAGTCACAGGAAGAAGGGTGGTAGTTGGTATTAACTAGAAAGAAGAAAGTTAGGTGGACATTACCCATTCAATACCTTCCAGATTCAGAAGTTTACTTAAGATGTTAACAGCAAGGAAACAGTGTATTTCGTGACACTCTTAGTTCAGAGATACAGAGCAATGCTGATGATAGGGGACAGATGGAAGTGAGTGGTGGGAACATGAGATTAAGGGAATAACTCTATAAAATTGGCCCACTGTATTGATCACTGCAATACTTTTTTTTTTTTTCAAGAAGCAACTTACTGACAGCTGGGAAGCAAGAAATTTTTGAACCTGAACCCGTAATGACTTCTGAGTTTTTCCAAATTAACAATTGCTATGAAAAAAAAAAACCCAGGTGATTCAACATGTAGAATATGATAGTAGCTACCCAATATCCATCCATCTTCTTCCTTTCTAATACAACCTGGGTTTTATTCAGGAGTCTAATTTATCCCCATTTGAAGAAGTAGCCACACAGGATGTAGCATTGACCTGCATTTTATTGATTTAACGGGGGAAAGAGAAATACTGACTTCAATGGGTTCAAGCATGTAGAAGGGAATGCCATCACTGTAGTTTGGATATGAGCCTCCCCAGCCGCTAAAAAAAGCTCCTGTGTTAATGAAGAGATATTCAGAAGTAAAGTGATTAGATTTTGAGAGCTGCAACCTAATCAGTTCATTCTCACAGAGAATGGTAGAGCATGGCTGGAGGAGGTGGGTTAGGGTTCAGTTGATCTTCCCTGGCCCCTTCCACCAGGATGTTCTGTGTCATCTTGGGCCCGAACAATAGACTCAGCCAGCCATGAACTAAATCTCTCTTTTTTGGGGTGTTGTTGGGGATTGAACCCAGGGCCTTATACTTGCAAGGCAATCACTCTACCAACTGAGCTATACCCCCAGCCTGCTATGAACTAAATCTCTAGATCCACAAGCCAGAATAAACTTTCCCTCCCTTAAGTTGTTCTTGTCAGGTATTTTGATCACAGCAATACAAATCTGACTAACAAAATTCCAATTCCAAGGCATAATTGAAGAAAGAGTATGTCTCTTTCATTGGACATAAACAAGTGCTTATTTTTTTCAAGTTCTGCAGGCAGCTGTTGTTAAGAGTTTAAGGGCAGCCAAAAAATCAAGGAGAAATAAGTGGAGAGATGGAAAGTCACATTTGGTGACATCACTGAGTTTCTGAAGCAACCAGACCCTGTCTCAAAGTTAGTAAAAAGGTCTGGGGATGGGCCAGGGAAGAGGAACCCTTCAATTTGAAGTACATTTCCTAATTGTTTAAGCAGTTCTAAGTCAAGGTTTGTTATCTTCAGCCAAAGGCATCCCAATAAATATATAGGTATTTCTTGGATGCCTATTAAAAAGTTGAGAAATTCTCCATCTGGAAGGAATTAATGATTAATGGGGGAAGAACCTTGACATTTAATGAAGAAGAGAGAATAATACTGACCCAGAGGCAAGAAACTCTAGACCTGGCTATTAGGCCCAGGGTCAGACATGGAATCTAACCAGATCTCAGTCTCTGCATTCAGGAAATGAGAGAGTGGACTGTACACTTGCTCAGACCCAACTCTGGGTAAACAATTTTATGTCTCTCTCTCTTTTTTGGGGGGGGGATTGGTTTATTTTGCTAAGTTCAGGGGCATTCTACCACGTTTGCAGCAGCACCTCTCCACCCCCGCCCCCACCAAATTTCAATTCTTTTTTGAGACAGGGTCTCACTAAGTTGCCTAGGCTGGACTTTATGATCCTCCTGCCTCAGCCTCTAGAGTTGCTGGGATTACAGCATGCACTAGGCACAATGGACTCAATTTTATGAATTTTCGAATGTCAACTAGAGGGGTAAATGACCCTTCTACTTTTTTGGTGTTGTTAAACATTACTTATCAAAAAAATTTACAATTAATTGACAATATTTTCCCCCCAGAGAGTAAAAAAATGAATGTAATTGCCTTTTTTTTTTAAATGTCCACTCTCACCCCTTGGAGTCACATAGGCATTTTTTAAACCTTATTTTATTTATTTATGATGTGGTGCTGAGAATTGAACACAGTGCCTCACACATGCTGGGTGAGCACTCTACCACTGAGCCCCAGCCCCAGCCCTGTAATAGCCTTTTAAGGAAGTATTCTACTTGCCCATTTAATTAAAAAAATTATTATTTAAAAAAATTTTAAATTTGTTTTAATTAGTTATACATAACAGTATAATGCATTTATGCACTTGGATATATCATACATAGATGGGATATAATTTCTCATTTTCTGAGTGTACATGTTGTAGAATCACATTGCTCATGTAGTCACACACACACACACACACACACATATATATATACACACAGTAATAATGTCTGCTTCGTTCTACTATCCTTCCTATCGCACATCCCCTTCCCTCTCCTCCCTTCACTCTCCTCCACCTAATCTAAGGTAACTTTATTCTTCTCAAGTGTCCCCCCCCCCCCATTGTGAATTAGCATCTACATATTAGAGAAAACATTAGGTCTTTGGTTTTTTTGGATTGGTTTATTTTGCTAAGTTCAGAAGTCCATTACAATAGATATCAAAATAGCTGGTTGCAGTGACACGTGCCTATAATCTCAGTGACTGGGGAGGCTGACGCAACAGAATCACTAGTTAGAGATCAGCCTGGACAATTTAGTGAGACCCTGTCTCAAAGTTAGTAAAAAGGTCTGGGGATGTAGCTCAGAGTCTAGAGAGCCACTGGGTTCAATCTCCAGAACTGAGAAGTGGGGGAAAAAAAATCATTTAATAAAAAAAAAATTCACTTTACATGGGGAGTATAGTGAGAAAAAGAAATAGGAAAGGAAACTAGCCATATAAAAGGAAGGGGAAGCCAGAGTTGGAGAGAGACATGAAGACTTTAAGTGGGGTAGAAGAAAACCAATGGTGGCAACCTAAGACAAACACTGGATCAGGGAGGGAAAATAATTACTAAGAAAGTCATGTAGGGGTTGGGCTTGTGGCTCAGTGGTAGAACGATAACCTCGCACGTGTCCGGTTCTCAGCACCACATATAAATAAATGAATAAAGTAAAGGTCCATCAACAACTAAAAAAAAAAAAAAAAAAGAAAAGAAAAAGAAAGAAAAGAAAAGTCATGTAGGTTCATAAACTTTGAGTTTTTTTTTTTTTTTTTTGGTACCACAGATTAAACCTTGGGGTGCTTAACCACTGAACCACATCTCCAGTTCTTCTCTATATTTTGAGACAGGGTCTTGCCAAGTTGCTCAGGGCCTCACTGAATCAATTAAAAAAAGATGGAAACTGCACATAGAAGAAGGCACATACAGAGATATCTGGAAATAGACGCACCCAGAGACACACAAAACCAGTTATTGGAACCAGGAGAGAACAACTCCAAAACACAGGATGAGATCGACAGAAGCAAAGGAAGAAAACTAAGAGGAATTGAAATCAATTTTATGGTGTGCGCTTAAGCCACAGCTTGTTCACTTTGGAAGTGGTTATTCATAGAATACAGCCTATGGATATGTAAGAACTTTCCAGAATGGGAATGCTATGCTAGAGTGACTTATAAAAACCCTACCTTATAGTATCCTATATCAAAACGCAATTAGACTCTTCTTGATTACAAAATAATTTTTTAAATTTTATTTTTTTTAAGAGAGAGTGAGAGAGGAGAGAGAGTGAGAATTTTTAATATTTATTTTTTAGTTCTCGGCGGACACAACATCTTTGTTGGTATGTGGTGCTGAGGATAGAACCCGGGCCGCACGCATGTGAGGCGAGCGCGCTACCGCTTGAGCCACATCCCCAGCCCCAAATTTTATTTTTTAACTGATACATAAAAACAAAAAAATTATATATGTTTGTGGGGGATCACGTGGTATTTCCTTACCCATGTACATTCCATAATGTTTAAATGAAATCAAACATATGTATCCTTTATTTCTTTAAAACTGAAAATTTTTAAAGATTCAAAAGAAGTGTGTCAGTGATGTGTTGTGGGAAGACACTGGTGTAAGAGGAAGAAAATCAGGTTTTGGTTTCACTCTGACTGGGGTTTGTCGTCAAACCACATCTCTTCTCTAAATCTGTTTCCTCATCTGTGAAGTGAGGTAATTAGGAGACATTCTACCTAGTTCTTTCCATCTTAAAGATTCTTCTTAAAAAAACAGAAGACTACTAGCAAAAAAAAAAAAAAAAAAAAAAAAAAGTGGCTCATTAGGCCACTTTTGAGAGCCAAAAGGATTTTTTTTTAGCAGAGCTAAAATTAAATTTTAGTTTTAGAATTAAATTAGGATTTAATCTTAATTTTCAAGGTTTAAAAATTAGTTATTAAAACTGAACCATTGGGGGGCTGGGGATGTGGCTCAAGCGGTAGCGCGCTCGCCTGGCATGCGTGCGGCCCGGGTTCGATCCTCAGCACCACATACCAACAAAGATGTTGTGTCCGTCAAATACTAAAAAATAAATATTAAAAATTCTCTCTCTCTCTCTCTCTCTCTCTCTCTCTCTCTCTCTCTCTCTCTCACTCCCTCTCACTCCCTCTCTTTTAAAAAAAAACTGAACCATTGGAAACATCAGTGGGATCATGAACAGGGCTTAGAACCATTCTGAGAGACTCAATTCTTGTCCCTTTCATCAGGATTTTGTTCTTGTTCTTGTTAACAGTTTTTCACTTGAAAATAAACAATCTATAATATATTCTTGCTTTAAATAAGTAAAACACTCCAAAGTAAATACAGTGAAAATGGCATTAATGACTTTTTTCTCAAATTTCACTCCTTTCCTCAGGGACTTCTGACAAGATTGTGGTGCAGCATTCCAGAACTTTCCCTAAACAATCACATTCATATAAACACACATCTACCTATACCTATTTATATTTTGTTCACTTTTGATGTTATTGTTTATGCGTTACTAGTTGTTGTTGTTATTATTATTATTAGGTACTGGGGTTTGGGCTCAGGGGCACTTTGCCACTGAGCTATATTCCCAGCATTTTAAAATTTTTATTTTGAGACAGAACATTGTTAAGTTGCTGAGGCTGGCCTTGAACTTGCAATCCTCCTGTCTCAGCCACATGAGTTGCTGGGATTACAAGTGTGTGCACCACACACCCAACTGATACATATTATTCTGCAACTCACTATTTTACAATAATTTCACATACACATAGAGATACAAATATATACTTGCAGCGTTTTTTCAACTGGAGAAAGAATGTCAAAAAAATATTTTTGAGGATGTGTGGGAAAGACATAGTAGCATCCTTTGGCTTTTATTCTTAAATTACTTAGATCATTTTTAGCAACAGAATAGGGGCTTTCTCCTATTCAGACATTGTCTACTGCATGGCCAATTCTTGTGATTTTGTTCAAGTATATGGTGGCCACAAGCACTAGGGAAGGCTGGACCTTTTCCCAGACTCAGGAAGTGACTTGGTTACTTTAAGACAACAGTTCTCAAAGTTGAGCCACATCAGGGTCATTAGAGGGCTTGTTGAAATCCAGGCTAACCAGGTGCAGTGGTGCACACCTATAATCCCCCGGGCTGGGGCAGCTGAGGCAAGTTCAAAGTCATCCTCAGAAATTTAGCGATGCCTTAGGCAATTAGCAAGACTGTCTCAAAATTAAAAAATAAAAAAAAAATTAAAAGGTCTAGAGATGTGGCCCAGTGCTTAAGCACCTCTGGGTTCAATCCCTGGTACCAAGTAAATCAATAAAATAAAATCCAGGTTGGTGGGTCCCTCCTTCTGAAGTTTCTGATTTGGGTGGAGCCTGAGAATTTGTATGTCTAACTAATTTCCAGCTAGTACGAATACTATTTCTTGGAAAGGATCCTGAGAAGTTCCACGGAGAGGGGGAAAACTCAGCTCAAGATCAGCAGGGTCCTTGATATATGTGAAGGAAAAGAATTTCAGCACGTGTCAGTAGAGGCATAGACAGGGATGTGTTTAGGAAAGCAAGGAATACACATTCAAGATAGAATGCAGGCTAGCTAGAGAGTGAGAGGTGTGTTTTGGGGTCCCTGACTCCTCTTTCAAGGAAACTTGGTGAAGGGTGGGTATGAGAAGGAATGTAAGGGTGATATCAGTCTGGTGAGCATAAGATGGTTTTATGGTGATCTGGTTATTCTCAAGATCTGGAGCTAGGAATGTGGGGATACAGAAAATAGAAGATAGAATGAGTTATTGGAATGCAGGAAACGCCCAAGAAACTTTTGAATGCAAAATAAGCAACTCCTGTGCAACTTGGCCCACGTTCTTAGCACAAGTCCTTGGCCCATAACCTTGACTATATCCTTATGTGCAAAAAGTAGAATGACACAAGGACAATGTGCAAGGGCAAGAAAAACTGGTGTGCAATTGTGTAACTGCTCTAATTTCTCTAGCCCACCCCCTAGACTTTCTTTCCTTTTTTTTCTCAGATTAAAAAAAAAAAAAAGAGGAAGGAAGGTATTGAGAGATAACCAGTAATCTTTCCTACCACCACCCTTTTCTTTTTCAAACAGAAGCAATCACTCTTGGCAAAAGTACTAACTTGGATTTGGAGACAAAACTCATCAACAGGCTTTTCTGACTTTGTCAGAAACCTTATCCACATGAAGATGAAATCAAAGATTGTACAAATCACCAGACAGAGGAAGAGCCAAGCTTGACAACATGTGTCAGAATGTCCACCCCTAAAATTACATGAATTTTCACCTAGAGATGGTGTTGGTAGGAATAAATTGGACAAAGGCAGGCAAGACTATCAAAATTCCATGTTCAAGTTTCAGTTTGACTAACTACATGAAACATTCACAACACAATATAGAAAAACTTCAGAAAGTTTTCAGGGTTTGTTTTATTTGTTTGTTTATTTGTTGTGTCAACTCCTTATACTTGCTTGGAACGCACTCGACCACTGAGTCACATCTCCAGCCCCAAGTTAGAAAAACTTCAAAGGAAGGGATCTTCCTCTAAATTCCCCCAAACCCTGGACCTGAAAGCATTTTAATAAAATTAAACAACTTTTTCTGGATTTTCATTGCAGATTTCTTTGGTGCTGACTCTGCATGCAAGCCTTGTTTTCCAGAAGAAATCCAATTACAATTTCATCATCATGCATCTTGGGTGCAGCTAGCTTAGACCATGGTGATCAGATCAGGAATCAAGGTAGGCTTCTCCTGGGATGGAGCTGACGGCCTCCGTAGAAGAGACAGTAATAGGGAGAAGTTGCAGCTCTCACCAGGGTCAAGATGTGGTTGTAGAGTTTGAGAGCCATGAGGAAAATGCAGAGGATCAGCAAATGATGAAAAGTGTTGGGATGTCAGTCCAGGTCCTGGTCAGGCTCTCAGCATGAGGGCATTATTGTCAGCTGGCTGAGCCAGCCCCTAGGCTTTCTATAAATAGTAACACCCAAGACAGCCCACATTTTCTCTTGAATGTGGATCTGCTTTCCTAAATAAATCTGTGTCTCTGGTGCATGTTGAGATTCTGAGTCAAGATTCCCCTCTCTGGGAACTCCTTCATTAACACATTCTCTTGCTAGTCATTTATTTAGGACTGGGCATGTGATAGAGCTCTAAACAGTGAATCCTCAGGCATACTCTGTTGGGGGTGGGGATGAAAGTTTTGGAACACAAGAAGTAATTAATTCTCTGTCAGTCTTTGGACATGGTGATATTTTGTTTTGTTTTGGGAATTGAACCCAGGAGTTCACTGAGCCACATCCCAAGTGTCTTGCTAAGTTGTTGAGGGCCACAATGCTAAATTGCTGAGGCTGACCTCCAAAACAAACTGTGATATCCCTAACTCAACTTCCTGAGTCATTGGGATTACAGGCGAGTGCCACCACACCCAGCTTGGACATGGTGAGGTTTAAGATGTGATGCTGGGAGCAGCTGCAGTCATCTTGTTTCCATGAGAGAAGTAACTGACATATTGAGCATAGTAAAGCAAAGCGACGGAAGAATCTGTATCACGGGGCTGTCAGTACCTCACCAGAGTAGTTTCCTGCTCAGAAGGTGACAAGCCACCTGAGAAAATGAAAGTCTAAAATAATAGTAAAGAAATAAAAGCCAGAACCAGAAATGAGATTTAAAAAAAAATATTTATTTTTTAGTTGTAGTTTGATACAATATCTTTAAATCAATTTATTTATTTTTATGTGGTGCTAAGGATCGAACCCAGGGCCTCACCCCTGCTAAGGTTGCTCTACCACTGAGCCACAACCCCAGCCCGTCAATTATTTATTTTTATGTGGTGCTGAGGATCAAACCCAGGACCTTGCACGTGTCGTGCAAGAGCTCTCCCGCTAAGCCACAACCCCAGCGCCAGAAATGAGATTTAAAAGGGAAATGGAGTACCTGATAGGTCCTCCAATCCACATAGGAGCTGAAATCAAATGAATTAGAAAATGGCTCTGGTCCTTTATTTAAGAGAGAGTACATCAAAAGCAGGGATTAGGTTTCAGCAGGTGGAGTTTTGCTTCCTGGTGTCTTGCCCAAACAGGTTGATTGCAATCTTGGCAAGTCACACCCACCTCTGAGAGGCTGTGTGGCTATATGTCTCGGGTAGGTCACCCCATCTCTGGTGCTGTGCAGAACCTGTGGCAGAGTTGGGTAGGATCTCATATGAACTGGGTGATCTCAAACCAGCAGGAGCGCCACTGTGAGTCCCCAGATACCAGACTTTCCTACCCAGTGGCTTCAATGCCAATTTGGTTCATGCACAGTTCACGGATGGCTTCTAGCAAACCTGGAAACAAACAATTGATGACATTGATGTAGATGAACTAACCGTAGGACTGTGCTGTCTTTAAGAAATTTGATATGTGAGGGTAAAATAGTTATTATTTATGCCATTGAGTGGAATTTTTCTGGTACTTGCTGCACAAAACCACCTAATTGACACATGCACCTCTCTTGCAGTGCTCAAAGACACTCCAGTTAAAGTAGTAACAGAGCATTTTTCTTAGGTAAGATGTTGGACATTCTAGGTTGTTTCTGATTTTCATTACTGTTCAATAGTATAGCAAAGAGCAAAAGTACTTTTTATGCTTTGAAATATTTCCAAAAGCTATTTTCCCTGAAGTGAAATTACAATATCATGGACATTTCTAAACTTTAGATAACATTTCCAACTTATTTTTTATATATTTTTTTTTAGTTGTAGGTGTATGAATAACCTTTATTTTATTTTTATGTGGTGCCAAAGACCAAACCCAGAGCCTCATGTGTGCTAGGCAAGCGCTTTACCACTGAGCCACGATCCCAGCCCAAATTTCCAACTTATTTTAAACAATTGCTTTCTTTCTCACTCTCACTCATACTTTCAGGCTTATTCTGAAAAGTTAAGGAATAAATTCTGATTCATATAAATACTGAAAAATCAAGTTTTTTTCTTTCTCAAATATCTTAGATAAATCACTTGTTTAAATTTTTTTTTCTTGTATTTATCAGTTTTGCAGAAGAAGGAATTGTCTTACACAGGATTTGTAATTAAGAATAAATCATTTGTTTTTAAAAAAGACAGTTTGCAAAAAATGTTTTTGGTCTTTTATGATTCCCATTAAAAGGCTATCTGAAAAGGCCCTATGGTGCACACCTGTAATCCCAGTGATTTGGGAGGACCCAGACAAGAGGATTGCAAGTTTTAGATCAGCTTCAGCAAATTAGCAAGTACCTAAGCAATTTAGCAAGACCTTATCTCAAAATAAAGAATAAAAAGCACTGGGAATGTGGCTCAGTGGTAAATCACTGCTGGGTTCAATCCCCAGTAACAGCCTGCTCCCATCCCCCCAAAAAAGATTATGCAGTGAATTAAAAAAAATGAAATAAACTATTGTTTTAATTTTGTGAAATCCAGAAGAAAATAATGCTAAAAAAGCAACTTTTAGAGAGCATTTCAAAATGAATTTGAGGGACTGTTGAAAGACCAGAACTATGCACATATTGGGCTGCTGCCTGGGAAAGTGAACTCTCGAACTGGGCAAAAGAACATGACACAGGAAGACAACCTTTAACTGGGACAAGGCTTGCAAAGCTATTAATATTCTTTATTGGGGTGTGGTGGCATATGCCTGTAATCCCAGTGGCTCAAGAGGTTAAAGAAGGAAGATTGTATATTGGAGGCCAACACTCAGCATTTTTTTTTTTTAAAGAGAGAGTGAAAGAGAAAGAATTTTTTTTTTAATATGTATTTTTTAGTTTTTCAGCGGACACAACATCTTTGTTTGTATGTGGTGCTGAGTATCAAACCCAGGCCGCACACATGCCAGGCGAGCACACTACCACTTGAGCCACATCCCCAGCCCATAAGAAAGGAATCTTTTTTTTTTTTTTTTTTTTTTTTTTTGTGGTGCTGGGGGTTAGAACCCAGGGCCTTGTGCATGTGAAGCAAGCACTCTACCAACAGAGCTATATCCCCAGCCCCAGCAATTTTTAAAAAATATTTTTTAAGGTGTAGATGGACATAATATCTTTATTTATTTATTTGTTTGTGGTGCTGAGGATCAAACCCAGTGCCTCACGTGTGCAAGGCAAGTGCTCTACCACTGAGCCACACCCTACACTCAGCAATTTTGTAAGACCCCCCTGTCTCGAAATAAAAAGGGCTGGGAATGTAGCTCAGTGTTAAAACTCGCCTGATATCAATCCACAGTACCAAAAAAAAAAAAAAAAAAAAAAAGAAAGAAAGAAAGAAAGAAAGAAAGAAAGAAAGAAAGAAAGAAAAATATTTCATTGGAAGTTATGAAACATAGAACTCCTGAACTTCCTCATGCTGAAAATAAAAATTTCCTCCTGCTAAGGATAGATGTCAAGGGTCAAGGAAATCAAAACTGACATATTCTCTGGCACAACCTAGCTAAATTTACATATGTAAGTTGATGCTCAGGCCCCTTCTCCTTCCTTTTACCAACCTGTTTTTGTTTCTATAAATTATAACCATTTCTGTAGGATCATCAGCAGAGAAACTAGCCACTTCTGCCCAGTTTGATCAAACTACATAAAATTAATTTTCTCTTTTTATATCATTTGCCTATTTAATTTTAAAAAAAATCATTTACTTACTTGATCTAATTATACAGTCAGCAGAATGTATTTCAATTCATAGTGCACAAATGGAGCACAATTTTTTCTTGTCTCTGGTTGTACACAAAGTAATCACACCTTTTGTGTCTTTATACATGTACCTAGGGTGATGATGTCTGTCTCATTCCACCATCTTTCCTACCCCCATGCTCCTCCCTTCCGCTCCCTCGCCTTTGCCCATTCCTCACATGCCCACCCTCGCCTACCCCCTGCTATGGATCAGAATCCACTTGTAAGAGAAAACACTCAGCCTTTGGTTTTGGGGATTAGTTCATCCATTTATCTGCAAATGCCATGATTTTATCTTTTTGAATGCTGAGTAATAGTGTATTGTATTGTGTGTGTGTGTGTGTGTGTGTGTGTGTGTGTGTGACAGTTTCTTTATCCATTCATCTACTGAAGGGCATCTAGGTTGGTCCCACAGTTTAGCTATTGTGAATTGTGCTGCTGTAAACATTGATGTGGCTGTGTCCTTGTACTATGTTGTTTTTAAGTCCTTTGGGTATAGACCAAGGACAGCGAGGTCAAATGGTGTTTCCATTCCAAGTTTTCTAAGGACTCTCCATACTGCTTTTCAGATTAGTTGCACCAATTTGCAGTCCCACCAGTAATGTATGAGTGTGCCTTTTCCCCCACATTCTTGCCAACAATTATTGTTTGTATTCTTGATAGCTGCCATTCTGACTGATATGAGATAAAATCTTAGAGTAGTTTTGATTTGCATTTCTCTGATTACTAGAGATGTTGAACATTTTTTCATATATTTGTTATTCAATTGTATAGCTTCTGAGAAGTATCTGTTCAGTTCCTTGGCCCATTTATTGATTTTTTTTTTTTTTTTTTGTGTGTGTGTGTGTTAAGTTTTTTGGATTCTCCATATATTCTGTAGATTAGTGCTCTATCTGATGTGCATATGATAAAAAAAAATTGTTCCCATTCTGTAGGCTCTCATTTGCCTATTTCTTATGCTGAAGGGTGGTAGAATTTGTCCAGGCAGGGTCCCTGGCTTGGCTGTGGGCAGCAGTTGAAACTAAGCAAATGTCACAAATAACCAACAAACTTTACATCTAGCGAGCCCTAGCACTCAGTCATGTGTGGCCTAGTATGTAAAGTTTAGTGTTAGGATAGTTTCTCTGCACTAATCACCTTTCTTTTCATGAATGTGACTTCTGGAATTCCTTTGTTCTCAGCTTCTACTTCTTTCTGTTTGCCTTTCTTCTTGTTGTTGTGTTATGGATTGACCCCAGGACCTTGCACAAGTACTCTACTACTGAGCTTGATGCTCAGGCCCCTCTCCTTCTTTTTACCAAAAATAATAATAAACAATAAAAAGGACTGGTGGTGTAGCTCAGTAGTAGAGTACCCCTGGGTTCAATCCTCAGTACTCAAATAAAATAAGTAAATAAGCCAGTTAAAAAAAATATATATATATACACACACACACTTATAAACACATATAAGTATATACACTTATACATATATATAAATAAATATATTTGTATTTTCTTTCTAAGTTCTGTGAGCTGCTACAAAAAAGAGAGGGTGGTAGAATCACCTATTTATAGCTGGTCACACAGACACATTAGAACAACGGGATTTCCACTGGGAGTAGGGGGAGTTGTTAGGGGCTGAGTCCCTATCTGATCTGATGCTATCTTCTGTGTTATATCTCCTGTGTCAGAGTTGAACTGAGGACATGGCTGGTGTCTGTTATCAAATCAATCGTGCTTGCTTGTTGGTGGAGAGAAATCCCCACATCTTTTGGGGGTCACAGAAGTCTATGTTGATTGTGGCATGAGCGTGTGTGGAGTGTGCTGGTGGAGTTCAGAAATAAAGTTTGTTCCTGCTTCAGTGGCTCGTGATTTGTGCCCATCCAGACTACGGCAAAGGAGGAAACCAACTTGACTCCAGATTTCTGGTTTATGGTCATTCCTTGAAGTGGGGAAGATGATGGAAAGAAGTTTGAATTGGGATGGAGATGTGGAGAGATGGTGAGTTCAGATTTGGATATCCTGAGCCCAAGGTGCCTGTGTGACACACTAGTGGCATGTTCAGAACTAGCTGGATATCTAGAAGAAGATATCGGCTAGAATGAGAGAAACAGGGCGTGGCAGGAATGAGAGAAACAGGGCTAGGGATGTAACTCAGTGGTTCAGTCTCCCAAAGACACACACACAAAAAAAAAAAAAAAAAAGAAAGAAAGAAAGAAAGAAAGAAAAAAAGAAAAATGAAACAAAATGTCAATCAGAGCAGACCAAGTCACTTAAAGCTGGGACATCTCCAGGTTCTCCTTGCTCCTGAACCTGATTCTCACTTCCCTAGATCCTTAGCTGGCTTCCTGTGTTAAATCAATGGGACCTTTCTTTAGTTTCCTTGAAACAAAGTTCCCACTTTGTTTCAGCAGAGGGCAGTAGATTGCAAAAAACAGCCTCCATTTCTAAGCCCAGAAAAAACAAGTCTATCTCCAACATCATGCCCATGTTAAAGTACCCCAAACATAGCATTATCATGGTCTGTATGCTCATGAACGGGAGGGACAGGGTAGACCTCAAAGAGTGGTGAGACCTCAGAGAGTAGCAAGACTTCTTTCCTCTTGCAAATGACTGTTTAGCTATGCATGACTTATATAGACCTTGAAGAGGGAGTTTGATCTTGAAGATAAATATGAGTTGACAAGATAGCTTTGATTATAGAAAACAGCATAGTGGAAACATGGCAACAGTAAAAAGTTTGGTATAATATTGGGGTGGGGGCAGTAGTAATAAATATGCTGTTATAGGCTCTGTGTCATCCTGAAAGAATGTCAACTTTAAGAGCTGAACATCTTTCTGAAGGTAATGAGAAGTCACTGAAGAAGCTACGCAAGCAGTCTACTACTGAGCCACATCCCCAGCCCAGTTCTAAACTTATTAAATGTCTTTGTGTGGGTTTATTTGGCCTATCCATTTTTTGTTTTGTTTTGTTACTGGGGATTGAACTCAGGTGCTTTACCATTGAGCTACATCCCCACCCCTTTCCATTGTTTTCAGACAGGGTCTCACTATGTTGCTGAGGTTGGCCTTGTGGCTCAGCGGTAGAGCGCATGCCTAGCATGTACAAGGCCCTGGTTTCGATCCTCAGCACCACATAAAAATAAATAAATAAAATAAAGGTATTGTGCCCAACTACAACTAAAAAAATAAATATTTTTTAAAAATATCAAATTATGCCACTACCTCATCTTCTTCCTGCTTCCATGCACTCCCTGAGAGAGTCCTCTACATTTAGAAAATGATTGCTAGAGCAAGAGGTATATTGAGGACAGAAAGCTGAACCAACACCAATATTTGATGAATGTTGAAGATACGGGAATGTTCATAGAGTCCCCAAGGGACAGTAAGAGGGCAACTCTGACAAGTCTTAATGAAATAGATGATGAATGACCTCAGAGTATTTTGCTCCTGCAAACTGCAATGATTGATCCTAAAAGACTACACACTGCTCCTGGGCTCCAGGGATTAGAGCTGGGCATGAGTGCATACACCCATAATCCCAGTGATTGGGAGTTGAAGCCGGAGGATGGCAAGCTTGAGGCCAGCCTTAGCAATTCAGTGAAGCCCTAGGCAATTTAGTAAGACCATCTACAATAAAAAATAAAAAGGGCCAGGGACGTAGCTCAGTAGTAGAGTACCTCTGGCTTAGAAAGAAAGAAAGAAAGAAAGAAAGAAAGAAAGAAAGAAAGAAAGAAAGAAAGAAAGAAATGATTGCTTAAAGAAGTGAGGGATTCTGAGTTCTTCTTAGGCAATGACTCAAAGGGGCATTTTCTGTGATAAGATCCAGTGCCACATCTAGGACAATTCAGGGAAAAGGAATTTTTGAGATTCAGAAGGAAGAGTGACCTCCTTTTCCAAGGAAGAGATAAGAAAGGAAGATGGCCTAAAGTTTTGATCTTTAAGGGAAAACTAGAAAACAAATTCCGGGTTCTCAACTCTAGGAAACAAGAGTATTGTTGTGTGGCATGCTTTAGACACTGGGCTCTACCAGTCTTCTTTTGCTCATCTCCATTCTTTAGGAAAAAAACATTTTTTTCTTATTAAATTCATCAACCAATTGAGTTGACCAAGATAAAAATTTGGATATATTGGCGCGCTCTCTCTCTCTCTCTCTCTCTCTCTCTCTCTCTCTCTCTCTCTCTCTCTATATATATATATATATATATATATATATATATATATATGATTAAACCCAGGAGTGCTTAACCACTGAACCACATCCCCAGCCCTTTTTATTTTTTATTTTGAGACAGGGTCTCCATAAGTTGCTTAGGGCCTTGCTAAGTTGCTGAGCCTGGCTGTGAGATCATGATCCTCCTGTCGCAGACTCCTGAGGCCCTGGGATTACAGATGTTCACCACTAGGCTGGGCTATTTTGGCATTTCTGCTAATATAGCCTCTAGTTAGGCCTTTGGTGACTGACTAGAGTGGTAGTTGGCTAACTTTCTATCTCTCTAATTAATATTTTAAAAATAAAGATCTATTGGTATTTTAAGGAATTTTCCTTTACCTTTCGTGTGTCTGTGTGTCTGTATGGTGTTTAGTCTATCTGTGGTCTTCTGAGGTTTTGGATTTGTGGTTTGGTAACTTTCATTATTGCTGAGGGCCATTGCCAAGTAGAAATGACGCATCGAAATTTCCTTGCTAGCGTACCCCATGTTAAATGGATTTCGCTGTTGACATTGCATGTAAGGTGACCTTGTTCAAGGAAGGCGGATCCGGGTTTAGAGCTGATCAGGTTTGAGGAAGTATCCCGGTCCTTGGGTTTAGGGCGTTCCCGGTTTAAGACAAGTTTAAGGCGTTCCCAGTTGAAGACAAGAGGGGTTTTTAGGGAAGTTGGAGGTTGAAGATTATTGCTGCCGGGATTAGGGCGTTCCTGCTGCCTGAGCTCCCATTGAGCTCTCGTGAGATTCTGAAAGTAGATTGGAAAAAAGCCTCGTGGAGTAGGTGAATTGGGCGGCAGGAGAACTGGGATTGCCCTAGAGCGTGTGTGGAGGCCGGTGTGAGTTCGGGAATAAAGAATTGCTGTTTGAATCTACAAAGCTGTGTGGTGGCTCGTGATTCTGTGCCAAGCCAAGACTGTTGCATTTGGTGGCCTGTACGCGGAGCGTCTGAAACTTGGAGGTAAGTGAAATTCCTCGCCCCTGAGGGAAGGCGAGAGAATGGGTGACCATTTCAAAAAACAGTGTGTTCTTGTTTTGATTTATTTCGTTTTTGTTTCAAGCTGCCTGTCCCTAGAAATTTCTCAGGCAAACTGGGAAAAATGGATGGCTCAAGGTTTGAAGTTTGTCAGCCCGGAGAAAGAGAAAATTGATACAGCGAATTTTTATTCAGTTTTTGTGTCATTCAGTTGCGGTTTTGTTTTGTGTTATCTTATTGGGTTGCGTTATCTTTATAGAAGATTAGAAATTAGTAAAAAAGAAACCGAAAAGGTGTTAAGTAAATTGTTAGAGATTCAGACCATGGAGAAAGACATTTTAGATCAAGCAAAAGAGAAGGTCTCTCGAGCTAGTCAGAGACAGGAAGAAAATTTAAAGGAAAAGGGGTTATTAGGAAAAAGGCCACAACAAGAGGCTGTTACTAACTCCGTTTTATTACCAGAGGGTGTAATTCAACCAACAGCCCCACCGATGGAAACAGCTGAGTGGCCCTCAAACCCTGTAGTTGATAAGTGGGATCCTGAGACAGGACCTCAAAGATTAGCATGCCCTGTACTTGAACAGGTAGGAGGGCAGCGAATTCACCGTGCTTTAGATTTTAAAACAGTGAAGCAGTTAAAGGAGGCTGTAACAACCTACGGTCCCCAAGCTCCCTTCACAGTAAGCATGGTCGAATCCATTACTAACTTGGACATGACGCCAGCAGATTGGGCTAGCATGTGTAAATCTGTGCTATATGGAGGACAATATTTGTTATGGAAAGTTGCCAATGAGGAATTTTGCACGGAGACAGCTAGGCGAAATGCAGCAGCCGGTTACCCTCAAAGAAATCTAGATATGCTTTTAGGAAAAGGACCTTATGAGGGTCAACGGCAACAAATTGAATATGATCCTGCTATATATGCACAAATTGCTGCAGACACAGTTAGGGCATGGAAGACTTTACAAGGACATGGAAATTCACAAGGTCAGCTATCTAAGGTAATACAGAGACCTAATGAACCTTACGCTGACTTTGTAGATAGGCTTATTCAAACAGCCGCCAAAATTTTTGGGGATACAGATCAAGCAATGCCATTAATAAAACAACTTGCTTATGACCAAGCGAATCGTTGCTGCAGAGAGGTTATTAGACCATGGAGACATGAAGACTTAAATACATATATTAAATTATGTAGAGATATTAATGAACAAGGGCAAGTCTTGGCAGCTGCAGTACAACAGGCTTTAGATGCCAGGCCAGAAACATGCTATAATTGTGAACAAACAGGACATTTTAAAAGGAGTTGCCCCATAAGAGGAGGTTTTAACAAAACTAGAAATCAAAGGAATAGAATACCGGGTATTTGCCCACGATGCCGTAGAGGGAGACATTGGGCTAATGAATGCCGTTCTCAAACCACCATAGAAGGTACTCCGTTATCAAAAAACAGACAAGGATCAGGTATTTACCCACGATATCGTGGAGAAAGGCATCAGGCTTCATTGCCAAAAAACGGACTGAGGGGCCCAATGCTCCGGGGCCCACAACCACAAATATACGGGGCAGTGGAGGAACCCAGCAACACCATCAGGGTGGTGCCCAGGACACATTGTCCATTAAATCCCTCATCAGACAAACCCGAGGGAGCGCAGGGTTGGACATCTGCGCCTCTGCCAGAGCAGTATTAACTCCAGAGATGGGAGTTCAAATCATTCCTACAGGAGTAAAAGGACCTCTTCCCCAAGGAACAGTAGGCTTATTATTGGGACGTAGTTCATCTACATTAAAAGGACTTATGATAAGTCCTGGGGTAATTGATCCCGATTATGTAGGTGAAATAAAAATTATAGCTAGTTCTCCAGGAGGTATATCAGTAATTTCACCTGGAGATAGAATAGCACAGTTGTTAATAATACCCAGCCTACATAATAAGTTCTCTAGTTATAATGTAGAAAGAGGTTCTAAGGGATTAGGCTCCACAGGTGTAGATTGGGCTATGTTGTCTTTAAATTTAGATTCTCGCCCGATGCTAAAACTAAATATTCAGGGTCATGAATTTAATGGGCTGCTGGACACAGGTGCAGACCTTAGCATCATATCTCCTCAAGAATGGCCAAAACATTGGCCATTACAACAAGCCACTCAAACGCTTCGAGGCCTAGGAGTGGCGACTAATCCCCATAGAAGTTCTATGGTATTAGATTGGAAGGATCCTGAAGGATGTGAAGGAACTATACAGCCATATGTTTTGGATCACCTTCCTATTAATTTATGGGGACGAGATGTCCTGGATCAACTAGGTTTGATGTTAACAAATAACATCAATTCTAATGCGCCCACTACTAGGGCTAGACAAGGTGTTAAGAAAGAAAAAAGATTAGGAAAACAAGAACAAGGTTTAGCAGCACCAATTCAATTAGATCAAGGAACAGACAGACATGGGTCGGATTTTCAGAAAGGGCCACTGAGACAATCAAAATTACTTGGAAATCAGAAAGACCAGTGTGGGTTCCTCAGTGGCACTTGACTAAAGAAAAGATACAAGTAGCCCATGATCTGGTCAAACAACAATTAGCGGAAGGACATTTACAACCTTCCATATCTCCCCATAATACTCCCATTTTTGTCATCAAAAAGAAATCGGGTAAATGGAGATTATTGCAAGATTTAAGAGCCATTAATAATGAGATGGTTATTATGGGACCTGCTCAATCAGGGATTCCTCAAGTGTCTGCTTTACCAAAAACGTGGCATGTTTTAGCTATAGATATTAAAGATTGTTTTTTTTAGATCCCAATTCATCCCAAGGATAGTCCACGTTTTGCATTTACTATCCCTGCATTAAATCATGAAGGTCCTGATGAGAGATATGAGTGGAAAGTCCTCCCTCAAGGAATGGCTAACAGTCCAACTATGTGTCAAATCTATGTTAATAAAGCAATCCAGCAACTTAGAAATCAAAATCCTGAACTAAAAATATTTCACTATATGGATGATGTATTATTAGCACATAAAGATAAGAACATATTGCTGGAATGTTATGCCACACTTACGAACTTATTAAAAATTATAATCTAGAGATAGGAATAGATAAAGTACAATTAAATTTTCCAATTAATTATTTAGGAGTTCTATTATCCTCAACCATGGTCCGTCCACCGAAAATTCAAATACGAGTAGATCAACTCAAATCACTCAACGATTTTCAAAAGTTATTGGGAGACATAAATTGGATAAGGCCTTATCTAGGCATACCAACAGGAGAGTTGGGACCTTTATTTGATATCCTAAAAGGTCCATCAGATCCAAATTCACCCCGAATGTTAACTCCTAAAGCTAGAAAGGCATTAAAAATTATTGAAACATATATGGAAAATATGCATCTAGATAGAATTGATATAAGTTTGCCTTTATTATTTATTGTACTACCAACAAAAAATATTCCTACAGGAGTATTTTGGCAAGAAGGTCCATTATTGTGGATACATTTATCTTATTCTCCTAACACTATTCTTACTAGGTATCCTGAGGCTGTAGGACAATTAATACTCAAAGGAATAAGAGCAGCAAAGGGAGTGTTTGGAATTTCTCCCAATAAAATTATTACTCCATATACTATGGATCAAATTGATGAGTTAGCTAATGAGTTAAATACTTGGGCAATAATCATGTGTAAATCTAATGTTTCATTTGATAATCATTTGCCATCGAATCCTTTGTTGTCTTTCTGGTCTAAGCATCCTGTAGTTTTTCCTAAAATGACAAGGAAAACACCTATCATGAATGCTCCAAATATATTCACTGATGGGTCTAATAATGGTACAGCAGCCGTAGTTACCCCTGATCAAACTTTTACATTTTTAGTACCCAAACAATCAGCTCAAAAGGTAGAACTTAATGCAGTTTTACAAGCTTTTGTGATGTTCAAAGATTCTGTATTTAATTTATTTTCTGATAGTCAATATATAGTTAATGCTATTATATCCCTTGAAGATGCTGGTAGGATTTCCCCTTCCTCTACTGTTTTCTCTTTGTTTTCCACTATACAAAGTCTAATATGGGACAGAAAAGATCCATTCTTTATAGGACATATTAGGGCACATACAGGATTGCCTGGAGCCCTTAGTTTGGGCAATGATTTAGTAGATAAAACTACACATGACGTACATATTTTCTCTACATTAGAAGAAGCTACAAATTTTCATAAAAGGTTTCATGTTAATGCTAATACTTTACAAAAGCATTTTAAAATAACTAAGGAACAAGCCAGGCATATAATAAAACAATGTCAAAATTGTGTGACATTTTTACCACAAGTTAATCTTGGAGTCAATCCTAGAGGACTGATACCTAACCATATTTGGCAGATGGACGTCACACACTTGCCAGAATTTGGAAAATTAAAATATTTACATGTTACAGTTGATACTTCTTCTGGATTTTTGATGGGCTCCCTTCATGCCGGAGAAAAAACTAAACATGTTATAGCTCATTGCTTACAAAATTTTGCCACTGTGGGCGTTCCTAAACAGTTAAAAACTGATAACGGTCCTGGTTATACTTCTGCCTCTTTTAAACAATTTTGCTCATCATTTGGTATTACTCATATAACAGGAATCCCATACAATCCACAGGGACAAGGCATAGTTGAAAGAGCTCATCAAACTATTAAAAAATACCTACTAAAGCAAAAAGAGGGAATTGGAAAGGAGTATATATCCCCCAAAGATAAACTTAAAATAACCCTTTTTACTCTAAACTTTTTAAATTTGGATTCATCAGGACTTAGTGCTGCGGAAAGACATATGTACCCAAAAAATGTACATAAGCCTAAGGTACTTTGGAAAGATATTCTAACAGGACAATGGAAAGGTCCTGATCCAGTTATTGTCTGGAATCGGGGTTCCGTTTGTGTTTTTCCACAGGGAGAACAGCAGCCGATTTGGATTCCAGAGAGATTAACTAAAGCAATTTCTACAGAAAAAGAAGATGATTTGACTCAAATCCATAACAGCTGATATCCAGAGCTCCAGCTTGGCTATTCTTACATCTGCGACAGTGATTAACCAAGGTGTTTTTTTTTTTCAATATCTATTTTATTATTGCATTTTTCCCACATCATAAAGTTCTATTTTATTTTTTGAGCTCATACAAACCTAGGTTAATGTTTTTCTGATCAGTTTTATTTTTTGACTGTGGAGTTTTTAAACATTGCAATGGAGATTTCACCTAGGTAAAACTACAAGGACTTTATTGTCTTATGTGTTGTATGTTATGTGTGCACTGTTTTGTGTTGTATGTCTGTGTGTATGTCCATATTTCATTTATGAGGAGCGCTCATAAAAAAATGGATCTGAATTTTTTTTTTATTCACGTGATGTATATGGTTTAATTTAAATTAGGTAAACAGCTGTTAAGGATTGTTTTTAAAGGTGGTTAACAGATCTGTTTGCTTACTAATTTTATTTAGGTAAACAGCTGTTAAGGATTGTTTTTAAAGGAGGTTAACAGATCTGTTTGTTTACTTTCACCTTTCCTTTTCATTACATTTAATAATTCTGTTCAGGATAATGTCTCTTTAGCATCATTGCCAGAATTCCCATCTCCATCCCAGTGCCGGTGAAGACTAAGATAAAACCAAACTACAGCTTCTACGATAGCTATCACAGTAAACTGTATAAACTGATGCATCAATGAAAATAACTCAACAAGTAATGCTCAATCAAGGACTTGATTTACTTTGGGAGGAAATGGACATATTGATAGACTCCTCCGATTTGAACTGCCTGCAGAACTTGCCTGGACTATATATCAGTTGCATGCATTGTGAAATATCGTCTGGTGCAGCGAATTGTGGTACTGCTGGCATATCTTTGCTGATGGTGTCACCAGTGATGCAATTTCCTTGCCAGCGCACCCCATGTTAATTGTGGTAATGCTGGCATATCTTTGCTGATGGTGTCACCAGTGACGCAATTTTTCCAAAGGAGCCGTCAATTGGCTTGGTGTCATGGCATTTCTGTATCCTCCTCCCTTCTACTAGTGATGGTCTAAATTTGGGGGCCAACAGAGGTGAGGCAAGAACCTCACCCCCCCACTGGTGCATAGGCCTATCCACAAGCATGGCTGAATGCTGGACCGGTAGTCAGTGACGGGTTGATCTGATTCAGTGGATTCAACCTAAGACAGGAAGCTGATGCCTAAAGGTCAGTTCTCCCATGACGGGTAAGAACCATATGTTGAATTGGACAACCTACCAGGCACAGTCCTTAAGCCACATTGCTTGTTGTTTAATTAATCAGAAGGGGGGAGATGCTGAGGGCCATTGCCAAGTAGAAATGACGCATCGAAATTTCCTTGCTAGCGTACCCCATGTTAAATGGATTTCGCTGTTGACATTGCATGTAAGGTGACCTTGTTCAAGGAAGGCGGATCCGGGTTTAGAGCTGATCAGGTTTGAGGAAGTATCCCGGTCCTTGGGTTTAGGGCGTTCCCGGTTTAAGACAAGTTTAAGGCGTTCCCAGTTGAAGACAAGAGGGGTTTTTAGGGAAGTTGGAGGTTGAAGATTATTGCTGCCGGGATTAGGGCGTTCCTGCTGCCTGAGCTCCCATTGAGCTCTCGTGAGATTCTGAAAGTAGATTGGAAAAAAGCCTCGTGGAGTAGGTGAATTGGGCGGCAGGAGAACTGGGATTGCCCTAGAGCGTGTGTGGAGGCCGGTGTGAGTTCGGGAATAAAGAATTGCTGTTTGAATCTACAAAGCTGTGTGGTGGCTCGTGATTCTGTGCCAAGCCAAGACTGTTGCACATTATTTTTGAAAAAAAAAGTTTTACCCCAGTACTAGGGATTGAACCCAGGGGCGCTCTACTACTGAGCTACATCCTCAGCACTTTGAATATTTTATTTTGATACAGAGTCTTGCTAAATTGCCCAGGCTGGCCTTATCCTACATGATAAGGGAGGTAGGCACTTCTATATGAGGCTGTCCTTCTAGGTCAGTTTGTAATCTCCTTATTCTAAGTTTTCAACTGTGGACGGACACTGGCATTTCCTTTCTTTGAGGCTGTGTTATTTATCATGCAAACATGATTTCAATTTTATAGTCCTAACCAATTATGGTACAAGCCTTTCTCTCTTAGCCACAATGTTCTTTGCTGTTTTCTTACGTTTATATTTGATAAATATAAACCTTCCTTGCAGTTAACATGCAGATGTGCCTGAAATCAAAACCCGTCTGGGTTTTGGATGGACAGTCATTAATGATTTCTTCTAACAGTTACACTTTTCCTCAATTTTGTTTATTTTATTTATTTTTAGAGTGCAGAGATTGAACCCAGGGTCTTGAACAAATGCTTTACCACTGAGCTACATACCTGGCCCTTCTTCAATTTTTAATTCTAGTCAAACTCAAAGCTCCTTTCTGCTCTGCTAATTTAGGTGAAGCACAAGATAACCTGGGGTTATTTAATATCTGTCTCTTGGATGTGTCCTGTTTTTCTTATTGTAATGAGAATCCCTCAAGAGATAAACTCTTGTCTGTTCTAATTTTTGCATCTCCTCCCACCCTCATCTTATCTCTTTTATCTAGCATAGAATCAACATTGGGTTAGAGTATCAGATGTGAATTAAGTAGCTCAGTTTCTAGTCAATCTTTATGAGTTCTTTCTCTCTTGCTTAGATTATGTTACTTAAGGCGGAGGGGGAGGGGACAGCCAGCATCTCATTGGGGGTTCTTCTTCCTGCTGAGGAGGGTATAAGTCTAAAATAATTAGTGAAGAACAAAACACAAAGGGTCAGAAATATATTTACAAAAGTGGAGCCCCTGATACATCCAGTCTGCACAATAGCTGGAGCTAAACAAAGGAACGATGGTTCTGGTGGTTTATTTAAGGGGGTACATCAAAGGCAGGGATGAGGTTTTAAGGGCAGAATCTTGCTTCGTGATGTCTTGCAGTCAGCAGGTTGATTGACATCTTGGCAGGTCACACCCATCTCAGGTATTGTGTGGGTCACAACAGAGCAAGATAGAAATTCACACTGTCCCTGAGCAGTTGACTAAAGAAAATGTCTACAGGTCATTCCCAGACACCAGATGTTTCTATCCACTAGGCTTCAATGCACGGTGACCCACATACAACCCATGGACAGCTGGTGACAGGTACTGTTGCCACCTTTAGTATTGCTACAGTTTGGACCTGAAGTGTCCCCCAGAGGTCTTTGTATTAAAGTCTTGGTCCTCAACTTCATGCTACTAGAAGGTGGTGGAAAACTCTAAAAGGTGGGGCTTACTGAGAGGTTTTAGGTAATTGGGAGTGTGTCCTCAAAGGGGGTTGTGTGGCTCAGTCTTTTCCTCTCTTTGCTTCCAACCATGAGGTGAATAGACTTCCTCCACCACATGCTCCTACTGTGATGTACTGCCTTGCCGCAGGCCCAAAAGCAATGGGGCTAACCAAACATGGACTGAAACCTCCAAAACTGTGAGTCAAAAATAAATCTTTACTCTTTGTAGGTTTATTACCTCAGGTATTTTGTCACAGTAATGGAAAGCTGACCAACACATGCATTAGTTTCCTTCAGTGCTTCCAGAGGACATAACTTCATTTCTGCAGCTTTGCCAAGGCCCAAGTTTACTCCAGCATGCCCTCCTGCTCTTTACCTTTCTTCTCCTGGGGCCTCTACTGTGACTGGGGGCCACAGGAAAGAATGGATGCTGAGCAGGGACTCCCACCATAGCCTTGTGCAAGATAACTTTTCCCAGTGTTTAAATTGATAAACTAAGGCCACATAAAGGGACTTTTCCATAAGATTACTCAGTGATAGACATATTTTCATATTTGCTGCTTCACTCAGGTATTGTGTGGGTCACATCAGAGCAAGATACGGTCTTGCTACAGTCAGAGAAGGTGTCTGATATCCTTCATTTACTCTTTAGTCCCTTTAAAGCTTTGTCCTTCCCTAGCAATCATCCAATAAATGCAGAAAAAGAAATGAATGAGAACTTAAATGAATGAATGGGAATATAGTGTTGGAAAAATTTGTACTGAACTGAACTTGGACCCACCACACTCCCTTCTGCCTCTGACTTCTTGCTCTCCAAGAGTTCTTCTGCTCTGGATACCTGATTAATGGTTCTCTCTGGCTCCCAGCCCTTCTGCTTTCTCTCCAGGAGATGGTAGGCTTCTTCCTTTTGGCTCAGCACCTGTTTATGGTGGCACTCATGGTAAGCTATCTCTTTGACTCCATCCTTACATGTGTTGCCCAGAAAGCCACTTTCTCAGGTGTGACCTACGATCTCAACTCTCTCTCCAACAGGTTGTGAAATACTGAGCACTGATCATCATGGAAGAGAAAGTAGAGTCTGAAGACAAGCATGGTGGTGCATATCTTGTAATTCCAGTGACTCAGGAGGCTGAAGCAGGAAGATCACAAGTTTGAGGGCAGCCCAGGCAACTTGGCAAGATCCTGTCTTAAAATAAAATTTAAAAAGGGCTGGGGATGTATCTCAGTGATAGAGCACCCCTGGGTTCAAGGCTCAGTGCTGGGGAAAACAAAAAATAAAAATAACAACAACAAAAAAAAATAGTCTGGAACTGCATTGGGTAAAACTGGAAATGAGGCATTGCTTTATCTTCATTAGCTCCTTGAAAATCTAGGAACATGTGATTAGAACAAAGAGTCTGTCTTTTCTTTTTTAGTTCTGAGGATCAAACACAAGGCCTGGTACATTTTAGGTAAGCACTTTACCACTGAATTGTCCTGCCAGCCTAGGAAGAATTCTTAAATATGTGCAGTTATCAGTGAAAGAATAGACGAAAAGATCACCAAGACAGAATACAGAGCCCAGAAGTCGACCTACATAAGTATTGTCAACTCATCTTTGACAAAGAAGGAAATGCAATATAATGTAAAAGAGCCCTTTTTTTTTAATAAATGGTGCTGGAACACCACATGGTATTGAAAGAACACGGGTCAGTGCCTAGGAAGGCTTGTTGTTTCTGGTGGTGAGAAAAGAACTTCAAATACCGCAACAATGTGGACTGAGAGAAGGGAAATTGGCCACTTCCCTTGTTTACAATCTTTATGAGGAGATCAACCTAAAGGAATATACTCATAAAACATCTGAAGAGATGGCACTGTGAAGCATGCCTGTAATCTCAGTGACTCCAGAGGCTGAGTCAGGAGGCTTGAAAGTTCAAGAGCAGCCGGGGCAATGTACAGAGATCCTGTCTCAAAATTTAGAAAGGGGAGGCTGGGGTTGTAGCTCAGTGGTAGAACATTTGCCTAGCATGCGTAAGGCACTGGGCTAGATCCTCAGCACCGCGTAGAAATAAATAAAATAAAGGTATCTTGTCCATCTACAACTAAAAAAAAAAAAAAATTAGAAAGCGGGGGATAGGCATGCTGGGGATGTACCTCAGTGGTAGAGTGCCCTTGGGTTCAATCTCCAGTTTAAAAAAAAAATCTGAAAAAGTCCATCTGAACATTTGGCACACACCCTAAACTGCATATATTCACCCTGCTTGTAGGTGTGCTGTGGTCTTCCATATTGTTGCCATGCTCAACAAGGAGTATGTGAGTAATAAAATGTTAAAATCTTTTCCATTGAGTCCTTTCTTTGAGATAGGTATATAGTATGCTGGGGATGTTGCAACATACTACTATATTCCTGTCTCATTTATACACTGGGGTTAAACATATACAAAAAAAAAAAAGAATCTAGACACATATGTCATGCCCTTCACAAAAATTACTCCAAGTGGGTCATAGGCAAGATGTGAAATATGTTTATAAAACGTTTAGAAGGTAACATAGGAGAATCAGCATGACAATTACATAAAACACCAGGGATACAATTTGGGAAAGAAATAATTGATAAGCTGGGTTTTATTTTATTTTGGTACTGGCGATGTAACCCAGGTGCACTTTACCACTGAGCTACATTCCAGACCTTTTTATTTTTTGAGACAGGGTCTCATTAAGTTGCTGTGGGTCTTGCAAAGTTGCTGAGGTTGGCCTTGTGGATCTTCCTATTTTAGCCTCCCAAGTTTCTGGGATTACAGGCATACACCACCATGCCTGATTTAAGCAAGGTGGATGGCCCATGCCTGTAATTCAGATAGCTTAGAGGCTGAGGCAAGTTCAAAGCCAGCCTCAGTAATTTTGTCCCTAAGCAATTTAGCAAGACTCTGTCTCAAAATAAAAAATAAAAATGGCTGGGCATGTGACTCATTGGTCAAGCATTGCTGGGTTCAAACCCCTGTACCAAAACAAACAAACAAAACCCCTTCAGCTCTAAAAGAAGAAGAAGAAAAGACATTGTCAAGAGAATGAGAAGAGGGCTGGGGCTGTAGCTCAGTGGTAGAGGTGCTTGCCTCACAAGTGTGAGGCCTGGGGTTCAATCCTCAGCATCACATAAAAATAAATAAATAAAGATGAAGATATTGAGAGAGAGAGAGAGAGAGAGAGAGAGAGAGAGAGAGAGAGAGAGAGAATGAGAAAAAAAAAAACCACAGTTGGGGAGAAAATATTTGCAAAAGACACATCTGGTAAAAAGCATCCAGCTTACCTCCCTCACTTACTGAGTTCCAGAGAAACAGTGCTATGCTCAAGGTCATACAGTGCTCAAGGTCATACAGTGGCATACAGCTGGGTCATATTGAGTGTCATATCTCCCTTTCTAACTGAGGTCCTTAGAGATAAATGTCCCTTTGTTGTCTAAACCCCTCACTATGTCAAGGGTCTTGGCTTCCTTAGGAAGGACTCTCTTCCCTACATTATTGCCTCTATCCCTCTTGTCACTGGAGGGGGACCTTCAGGTTCTTGACATCCATCACAGAAAGAATTACATAATGAGTCAGTAAGCAAGGCACAGGTAAAGACTTATTTAAGAACAGCCCACTCAGAGGGAGTGTATGGGCACCCCTCATTTCTCAGATATGAGAAGACAAGTGACATGCTCAGGTTTAAGCTCTCCGACTATATATATGATTTTGGGAGGTGAGAGGGATCAAGTCTCATGGCCACCACCCTATACTTAGAGGTCAGAGTATTCCTCTTTGGTCAAACAGCCTAGCCATTAATCACTTGTGGGCACATTGTGTAAGTTCCTCAGGTGGGTGACATTTTCATGAATAACATGTCTATTCTTTCATAAGCATACATTAAACTTTCCGTCCAAAAAAAGCAAGTGCCACATAACGTGTCATGGTTTGGGAGGTCTCTTTGCATGGGCCCGTTTTAGTTTATCTATCTGACTCTCATCAAACCTCCACACCAAGCTATTTCTCTGAAGTAATTGTGAACAAATCTACATTCTAAAGTTAATGATCCACATAGCCGCGAGTATTTGCATTTCTAAAATGCAATCCTTTAACACAAAGACCTGAGTTCCCCAAAGATGTTTCCAGTCTAGACTGGTGATGCTGCTGCTTGGATCTAGCTGACATCCCTCAAACCACAGCCTCCTTAATCATTTCTCTTTTCTGCCTCCCCCGCCAGGCTTCTTCCTCCAGAGTCAGCAGCTAATCCTCACGCCTGGAGCCTGGGGTCCTTCAGTTCACGGGGAAGTGGCTGTACCAGGAAGCTCTAGAAAACACTGATAAACCAATCAAAGGGATCCACTGAAAGATTGGCCAGGATATTAAGAGGAAGAGAAACAAAACCTAACCAGAATGCAGAGAAGAGAGGGCCTTGAAGATCAAGTGGCTGGAATCTGAGTGTCTAAGTTGGAAACATTTGAGTTTATAGCATTTATCTGCTTTTCCCAAAGTGGGTCTATTAACACCAGTCCCCAGTGGAGGCAGTGAACTACACTTTTCTAGTCTTTAATGATAATAACGATAAAGATGAAGTTTATATGCCAGGTTCTGAGTGAAATTATTCTCTCATTTTCTTATTTAATCTTCACCACGTTATAAAGTAAGGACTGAGGTAATGTCCATTTTATAGATGAGGCAACATTGCTTAGAAAGGATAATATAACTGGGATCACACAGCTGAGAAGGGATGAGGATTTTAATCTGGGTCTATCTCATCTTTCATGACTTTTGAGTCTCTCACACCTATTCCATTGCCAGAAACACACATTTTATATCAAGCTGTCCTTTTTGAAGAACTCTCTTTTCTGATTGGCATATTTCAGTTTTAAATAGCATGCCTTATATTTGTAAGCATTTTCTTTTAGAAATATCTCCTTATATTTTGTGCTTTCCCAGTTGTGATGAAAAAGAGACTCCTATTTCAGTTTCAGCATGTCTGAAAATGCCCCTCCCAGCTCTGCGATGGCCTCCTTTAATAATTTGTCCAAAAGAGGTCTAGTTTTTTAATCTCAGTGAAATGGTGAGTAGTGACATCTAGGGCCTGAGACAATTCGGGAAATTAACATGTACAGCGTGCAGAGCTTTCTGACCATTTTCACATCGTGGCACTAAGAGAAAATCACACGTGTAATGATGTAAACAAATGAGGTTGCTCACACAGGGCACCTGGCCCACCCAGCTATTCCCAAGCCTGGGGGCCACTCAATGGTTCAGTGTACTTGTGACTCATATAAGACATGTAGGTAGTAGTTTCATTATAGAAAACATGAAGTCTTCAAAGGATGTGACTCTACTTTGTGAACAACCAGAGATTTGAAAAATGTGTTCTATATGTGTAATATGAATTATAATGCATTCTGTTGTCATATATAACAAATTAAAATTTAAAAAAAAAGAAAACATGAAGTCTTTAACATTGAACAGACCTGGTTTTATATTCTGATTCTACCACTTACTAATCATCTAGCCATGGACAAATCATTTGAACTTCTCTGAAGCTAAGATTCTTTAGGTGTAAATTACAATGATAATATTTATCTTCTGGGATGATTGTAAAAATTAGAGATAATATAAGCTTAATGTCTCCTCAAAAATAAGTGTGCATATGCTTCATATTAAGTGTTGTATTTGTTTCTTAGGGTGTGTTAACTATATCAAGTTGTTAGCTATATGTAACTTCCATTTCTAATTTGTGTCTGTGTGTGTGTGTGTGAGTGTGTGTGTGTGTGTGTGTGTGTGGTAATAGGGAACCCAGGGTCTCACACTTGCTAGGCAAGTGTTCTACCAATGAGCTATGTCTCCATCCCTTTAATGATATTTGTCAAGTATTGATATCAGCTCACTGACCTCTCTTCACTGGTAAAAATATTATTTTTACCTAAAAATCGGTTAAGGATTGTTTAGTATCAGAGCTGAAAAAAGCTCCAGCAGATTTAGTTATCCCAAAGAAAGAACTTAGAGGACTCAGTGGAGAAGTTTGGACAATTTTTTTTACTTGTGAACTCCTCAGTGGTAGCAGACGTGACAATATGGAGGGCCACACCTCACCTACAAGAAGAGGGAATGTATACAGAATAGGTTGTGTGTCTACCGCACAGACAGATTTCTTCAGATGTTTTATGAGTACATTCCTTTAGAACAAAGGACACTCTGCTTTGATCCCCACCTAAAGACTGGAGACAAGGGAAGTGACCAGTTTCCATTCTCCTTTTGCATATTACCACATTCTTGGAAGTCCTTCTTATCTTACCATCAGGAACAACAGGGCTTCCTAGGCACTGACTGGTGTTTATCCCAACAAGAGCTGAAGGGGGTTAGTGAATAAGATGGTGCCAGTCGTAAAAGCATGTGGCAGAGAGGGTGGGGCTGCTGAAAGTTTCTGAAGACCACAGAGCTTGAGAAGGTTTTACAATGTCACTTCCTTGAGTATTACAGCTGGCTTCCTGAAAGAGCATTTGGGAGAGAGGCCGTAGGAGAGGACCCCAAGACAGATCCCACAATTATCTCATGTTCTGAGGATGTTAAGGGTAAACAAATGAGGATGATGACAGAAAACAAGAAAAAATAAGTTATATTCATTAGACACCCATGATATAATAAGCACATTCATATTCTTTCTTCCTCCCCCCCTCTCTCTTCTCTCTCTCTCTCTGTACTGGTACTGGAGATCAAACCCAGAGCCTTACACATGCTAGGAAAGTACTCTACCATTGAGCTGCATCCCAGCCGACTCATATTCTTTTATTTTCTAAAAATCTTGAGTTCACTGATTCTCAACCAGGGGTAATTCCTCCCACACACAAACCCCCAGGAAACATTTGCCAACATCTTGAGTCATTTTTCTTTCTTAACAAGTGGGGGAAACCAGTGGCATCTGATGAGTAGAGACCAGAGATGCTGCTGAACATCCTACATATACAGGGCAGGTCATCACAACAAGAATTATTTGGTGCAAAGTGTCATTAACACTGAGGTTAAAAAACTCTGCTTGAATTGATAAGTATGATGATCTTCATTTTTTTTTTTTAACAGATCCAGAACCTGAAGCTCTGAGAAGCTATCTGGCATTCTAACTTGGACTTACCATCAGCATGCTACAGTGGTGAGAACAGTGATGAGAGAAATGACCAGGATAAAGAACCAGGGCCCAAATTGGTACTCAGTAGATATTTATTGGGATGTTCATTAAATTAATAAATGAACAAATATAGGAGGGAAATAATGAGGATGAGTGTGGTCATCCTACCCCTACTCTCTTTCCACAATCCAAAAGTGACTCAGGAATTCTAACAGAGAAATATCAAATGATGGTTGGTGATCTCAAGACCCTATGGTCAGTTTGGGGAAGAGTCCAGATTTTAGTATCTGGATCTCCAAATGGAAGAGGCACCAGAATTTGCCTGTATATTCTTCTCAATTATCTTTTCTGAGGAGGATGGGGACTGAGGTTAAGAAGTTCTAAGCCGAGTTAGGGAGGCCATTTCCCTCTTTCTCTCAAAGGCCCGGGCCAGCTATTGCCCCAGAAAAAGGAAGTTGCTTCCCATTTTCTAAAATTTCGGTGACTTGAACTGATCCAGACTCATTCTGGGAAAGCCTGAATCTTCTGGGAGGGAACAGTTGAAAAGAAAGAGGGTGGAAGGGGAGGAGCCTAGGAACAAATAGACCGTTTCTTTTCACTTCCTCTTTTGAACTTCAGAATTGGCTTGTCCTCTGTTGGAATTTGCCAAACCTGGAGAGAGAAGCCTGTGCTGTTGGAACCAACTTATTCTAGGGGGTGATGGGAGTCCCCTTGTTCCTACCTCTTCTTGCCACTGGGAGTGACTGGGCTGACTCCAAGCCGTCACAGACTCTGGGCCCTATGCTACTGTGGACAGCTGTGCTATTTCTGGGTGAGTCGGGGCTCACAGAAGGGAGACAAGAACAGGAATACCTGGGTTGGGACTGAGCTTGGATAGGGGGTGACAGTGACATGGGAAGCGTGTTGGGAAAATCAGGTGCATGGAGGCAAGTAGATCAAACTCTAACAACCCTTAGAAAATCAAAGTTGGCAAGGCTCTTTTTTTTTTCTGGTTGGTCTTTTTTTTTTTTTTTCTTCTTAACTATCTTTTAGTCAATTTCACTGGGTCCCTGGGCTCCCAATGCTCTGCCATCCTCAACATCAGAATCTGCCCAAGGAAATACACTGACCTATACCTACCTGAGTGGCAAATGGATGGCCACAGTATTTCCCTTTAAATTTGTGTTTTACATGGGACTAAATCTTAAGCTAATGCTACCTTAGATGGGTGTGAAGGAAGCTCTAAGATACATTTTGTGGGGTGACAATGGCCACTCTCCTCACCTCTAAATGTGGCAAAAGCCCATTTTCTTAACACAAAAGGAGACCCCCTGGGCAGAAGCATAGGTGGATCTGGGTTATCCAGGGAACCAGGGCTCAGAGAATCCACAAAACTGGGCAATTCTGGAATCAGCAATTGTGGAATCAGAGACCATGCATGCCTCCTTTCACTGCATAGACCATGGTGTGGGTCCTAGCTCTGATCAGTGAGAAAGCCAGTGTGCTAAGCCAGGTGAGAAGACCATTTTCTGATCATGTTCTCAGGTGTGGACCAGGGGACAGGAAGTGATGGTGCTAAGTGGTTGTAAGAGCCGAGGGGAAGCCCTAGGGACCCCTAGTGGCAGAACTGTTTCCTCTAGCTCAATTCCTAGGGCTTCAACCCTAAACACATGAGGGCAGCTCCTCCAAGTTACTGCTATGACTGATAATGAAATCCAGTCAGCTCTAGGAGAGCTCAGCTCTCAATGCTGGAGGATATAGGGCTGCAGGAGGCAGAGGTAAAGAGAAAGAATTTCCCCTTGAGTGGATTACAGTAGAATAGATGTAAGGTGAGCTCTGAATCCCCTCATTTATTATGTGGGAAGGCTGACCTAGAGAGGTGATGTGCTTCTGTTTTGTGCTAATAGTGCCAGTAACCTGGGCAGGACTCTTGGGAAAGATTTTTGGTGTTTTCTTCCATTTGCCTTTTGCTAAATCACTGAGTATCTACTCTTATCTTTTCCATTCTTTTCTGGTAATCCATGTTTAGCTCATCATCTCATCATTACTTGATGACATTTTTGTGTGTGTGTGTGGTGCTGGGGATTGAACCCAGGGCCTTGTGCATGTGAGGCAAGCACTCTGCCAACTGAGCTACATCTCCAGCACCACTTGATGACAATTTTATATCAACTTTTGTTGTGTCTTGATTGTTCCTGACTCCCCTCTCGTCCTTTCATGTTTCATGATGAAGTCACAGCATCTTCAAGTACAGCTATGGCTGACTCACTGCACTCATACCTGCCTTCAGTGTTGGTCCATTGCCTACTGGAAAAGCTCTGATTCTACCCTTCTTAACCATGTTCCTCATTGTGCCTCCAATAGATTCTCCTCTACAGCCAGGCAATGTGTGAATGTACTTCATTTATAACACCTTTGCTTCTGCTAATTTTCAGACTGCCTTGTTTAAACCTCATGTTAATTCTATGTGGCAGGCACTCTTCTAGGACTTGGGGACTTATCAGTGAACATGATAAGACAGTTTTGCTGACCTAAAGTATAAGATCTTTCTCTTTCCTTTCCTATTTCTCTTGTTTACTTTTATATATACACATATACAATTTATATAATTATATAATTTATATAATTTCATATTCTGTTAATTGGACATCTCTGAATGTTTGAGAGCTCAGAAACAAAATATATTAAAAGTCCAACTTGCCATCTTCCTCTTATAAATATTTGTATCCTTCTAATATTTATATGTGCATGAGCACAACCACCTTTTCCCTGGTCATCCACTTATATCATCCACTTATATCATCTTATTAGGTGCCAACTTCTCTGTTCTTTCTCTGAGATCTGTACCCTCTTCTTTACTTCCTACTGTCAAACCAACTGAACAAATAAATATATGGAAAATACATGTGCATTTGATTGAGACAGAAAAGGGCAAGGGATTTGAGGGGATTTGCAATGAGATTATTATAATGATGAATCATCAAATCTAAGCTAGATGGGGGAGATACAGGCAAGTGTGGGCTTAGGAATAGAGTGGTAGAGTAAATGCTTTGGGATCTTTGATGAGGTCAAGATGATTATGGGAGCTGTACTTGAGCAGATGAAGTGGAAGGAGAGGAGGTCGTGATTGAAGCATGGGATATATGATTTTATGATTTTTGAAATCAGTATGGCTTCTGGTGATGATGGTTTCTGGGTATAACGTGGGCAGATGTGCTAAGTTGTATAATCATTCACTGGGGATGAGTAGGTCATGGAATAATGAAGCCGGATATTGGACAGGTCACCCATGTGTATTTGGGATCACAATAATTGTCTTTTTCTTAACTAATCTCTTTCTACTTCCCCTGTTCCAATTCATCTGACACAGCACTTTGGGCTCCAATTTGAACATTCTGAGTGACTTTCCACTGTTCGCTGAACTAAAGAGCAAACATAAAAGTTAATTTACATTTATTTTAAACTTACTGTATGTCAAGTCTTATCTGGATTATCCTCTTATTTAATCCTTATAATAACCCTACGAAGTAGGTGCCACTGTCATTATCTCCTTTACAAGCAAGGAAACTGAAAGTCATTTTGTTCAAGGTCACTTGGCAGTGGCAAAGTCAACATGTAAACTCTTTCTGTGCTTTTACCCATTGCCACATCTTTTGGCATTAGGAGCCCTCCAAAGTATGTTCCTACCTAGATTTTTAGCTTTGTTCCTCATTATCAGAAGTGCTTTGGCAGAGATAAGAAATGAAGTAGAAATTGGCTTGGAATGTTCTAGAAATTTTGCCAATTACCTTCCAGTCCTTCCCATAGAATAATATCTCCTCTCTCTACATGTCAAAAACTTATCAATCCTTGAATGTACATGATGATTTTGAGCTCCTCTGTGGGATTCTCCTTCTTACCAACTCCAAATTCTGCCAAGTCTTAGGATCTTTTTCTCCTCTGAACCTCCATAGTATTTTATCCACACTCCTCCAATGTCATGAAGCAATATCTTTTACATTAAATTATACATATGCTTATCTCCACCATTAGACTGTTGGTTTCAGTGGGGGACAGGGACTTAAGATTTTTCAGGTGAACTTTAGGTGAACTCAGGATGATTTGTGGGACAGGAGGAATTCAATGCAGTTTTGTTGATTAGCTTTGGATTGCAAAGGAACAGCACAGTGGGTCTAAGTGTACATATTAGAGATGTAGTAACATCAGGACCAGCACCTGGTTCTCCAAACTCCCAGGCCAACTCTCCACAGTGCCCGTTACTGGTTCCTTGCTTCTGCTTCACTTACATTCCATGTGTTTGTCCCTGAAAGTACACACATATTTTGAAAGCCTCTTGACTTTCTCTCAGTCCAAATACAAGAGGAAACCCCCCTGAAACAGATGGACACATAAACATGCCCTACACAGGCATAGGCATTGGGCTCTAATTCATCTAAGGACCCTGCTTTGCTCCTTCACTCAATGATGGTGCCCACAAATCCACTTCCATTCAGTTTTCCTGGCCCTTCCTGGCCCCTACTTTGCCTCCAATTGGGAAGTTCTTTCCCTAACCCAGTGTCATTCCACATGCCTGCACATGAAAACACAGATCTGGCGTCCTTTTGCACACTCTTCCTCCTTTCAGATTTGCCTATTGGCAAGAATCTGGAAGGTTTAATTATCAAGTAGCAGAAATGCAAAATAAAAATAGTAGGACAGAATGCAATTGTTAAAAATGACAACATAGACTTAGCATGGTGGTGCATGTCTATAATTTCAGCTTCAGGGGAGGTTGAGGCAGGAGGATCACAAGTTTTAGGCCAGCCTGGGCAACTTAATGAGACTCTGCCTCAAAATAAAATAAAAAGGACTGGGAGTGCAGCTCAATAGCACCAGTGGTAAAGCACTTGCCTACCATCTACCATGTTCAATCTCTAGTACTACCAAAAAAAAAAAAAAAAAAAAAGAAGAAGAAGAAGAAGAAGAAGAAGAAGAAGAAATCAATATGTAGACAGATTTTATAAATTTAGTGGATTTTATATTGCTCAGTGAAAAATTAGGTAAGAGAATACTTTTTAAATAATTTTCTCATTTGCTATTTATGTATGTCTGTATGTAAACATATGTGTATGTTTTCATGGGGAAAATTCCACAGGGTATATTGCCAAGGTAATAATATTTTTATCATGCCTATTTTCCATTTTTCTACAATGATCATAGACAATATGTAATCTCTATATACTACTTGCGAAAGAACAGATAGACTGGCAAAATCATTTACACAGAAGCATAAATCATATGTAAAGTCCAACAGGGAACTTTCCAGAGGCATTTTTACTTTGTTTTATTTTTAAAATATATTTATTTATATTTTGCACTATTGAGGATTGAACACAGTGAAGGCTGCACTACTGAGCTACACTCCCACTCTTTTTTCTTCTTTATTTTAAGAAAGGATCTTGCTAAGTTGATGAGGGTGGCTTCCAACTTGTGATCTTCCTGCCTGGGATTACTGTTGTATTTTTATTTTAATCAGCCAAGTGTTAAGCCAAACAATGATGTAAAAATAAATAAATAAATAAGACAGTGATTTGTATCTCCTTCCTTCCTTCCTTCCTTCCTTCCTTCCTTCCTTCCTTCCTTCCTTCGTTCTTTTCTTTCTGTTATTGGGGAGGGAGCTCTCAGTACTTTTGAACATGTATCTAGGGATGTGTGGGCTGAGGACTGGACTAAGGGTGAAAGAACTCTAGGCAGGCTGTTCATTGTGGGGGTTCAGGTCCTGGTTGATCTTTGCTTTCTTTCTTACAGCTCCTGTTGCTGGGATACCTGGTAAGTACTCTACCTACATTCTCTCCCTGCCCCAATGTTCTATCTGGAGGCACTCTGAATAGACCAACAACCAACTTCCGTACCAGGTCAGATCCAGAAAGGGTCATTGCTCCCAGAGATGCCCTGTCCCTGCTTCTTCTCTCCAAGGAGGAGGGGGGTGGGTGCTTCAACCCTTCTGGTTCTATTACTGTGAGATGTTACAAACATTGTCACAGAAGATATAAATTTTACCCTCTCTCAACTAAAAAACAAAACAAAACAAAAAAATCAAGAATTTCTTAAAAATTGATCTTGAAGAAGTAGAGTAGAATTGTAGTTACTTCCCAGAACCTGGGAAGGATAAGAGAGGGGGTAGAATGGAGAGAGGATATTTAATGGGTACTGAGATATAATTAGAAAGTATGGTTAGATAGGAGAAATAATTTCTAGGGTTTCATAACACAGAAAGGAAACTATGGTTAGCAATGATTAGTTGTGTATTTCAAAATGTCTAGTTGAAAGGATTTTGAATGTTTCCAAAACAAAGAAATGATGAATGTTTGAAGTGATGGATATGTCAATTACTCTGATCTGATCATTATCCATTGTATATATGTATTAAAGTATCACATGTACTCCATAAATATGTGTAGTTATTATGCATTATATCAAAATATAATTTTTCTTTTAAAAACCTCATTAGAAAACAAGTTTCCTCTCTCCAAATAAAATTCAAGGACATACAGAATAAGATGATATGCATAGATTGTCCCAAGTTGTTAAATTCTTTACTTTGAGTAGATCTGAGGGCTTCAAGGCCTGTTCTCTTGACAGAGAGAGCTTTGTTGGAGTGACCTCTGCCAGGTAATTCTTCATCTGTACATTCAACCTCCTCCCACCCCCAGGACTGACCCTCTAGCTTTTCTTCCTCTCTTTATTCTTCTGAGATCACAGAAACTCCTGTATGCTTGAGTATGAGACCTGGCCATTCTGACCTCCTATTTAAGGATAAGGAATGACATCAGATTGCAACAGAAACCTGATCTCTAACTCTTATGTCTGACATCTCCACTTGCCAGATGTCCCCTCTTGTCTAGACGAAGCTTTGGAAAAAATTTATCACTAGTGTCCAAATGTGCCTCAGTTTATAGGGGAGCAAAGTGAATATCCAGAGAGATAAAAATAGATAGATAGATAGATAGATAGATTGATAGAACAATTCTTGGCATGTTATTTATTTTTAGGGTATTTACCTTGCCTGCTTCTCTCCTTTTCCATGCCCCCCCCCTTTTTGTTTTTTGGTATAGGGATTATACTCAGGGGTGCTCTACCTCTAAGCTACATCCCCAGCCCTTTTAATATTTTACTTTATTTTGAGACAAGGTCTTGCTAAGTTGCCCAGGCTGGCCTCAAGTTTGTGATCCTCCTGCTTTAGCTTCCTAAGTAGGTGGGATTACAGACATGTTCCACCACAACTGGCTTCCCTTTTTCCTCTTGCCCTCTCCTTCTGAGAATCAGTTGAGTTCCCTGAGAGTTCCCTGGGCCCCTGGTGGTGGGTTGTATGAGTAATAAGAATTGCCTTCAGTTGCCAAAGCCTCCTGGGCCTGATTCTACTCTTGGTGCCCCCAATAGGAATAAAGATACTTCTTTGGGATTCAAAGTCTGCTTAGGCTTTTGGGGTTCCCTTTGCTCAAACTGTCTCCTCTCTCTGCCCCTCCATAGATCTCCCGAAGGCTGTGGTGAAACTTGAGCCCCCATGGATCCAGGTGCTGCAGGAAGACAATGTGATACTGAAATGTCAAGGGACCCGCAATCCTGAGAACCACTCTACTCAGTGGTTCCACAATGGGAGCCCCATCCCAGGCCAGACTCAGCCCAGCTACAAGTTTAAGGCCAAGAACAATAACAATGGGGAGTACCGGTGTCAAATGGACAAGACAAGCCTCAGTGACCCCGTGCATCTGGATGTATTTTCTGGTCAGTAGAGGAAGTTCAGGGAGGGGCCTTGGAGAGATTGAATCTGCTTACACTGCAGATGTTTGTGGAAAAGGGAGGTGGTCTGTTTACTGGGAAACATCGACGTGAGGTGCTTGTTTGCCCAGTCATTTCCCTTTTCACCCACCTTTTTACTTCGTATGTCGGGTGGAGGTCCAAATTCCTAAGAAATTTCTCAGTGTATATGAATGATTAATTTTTGCAATAATCCTGATTGAGCAAGAGAGTGCCAAAAGCCACAGACACACGGCTGAGTGTGAGAGAAGCAGAAGGAAGGCCCTTCATCACAAAAACCCTTCCATTTTTTTATGGTAGAGCAAAAATTAATTAGAAAGCAAGCAAGCAAACAACAACAACAACAATAACACAGACTATGACTGAATCCTGACCCTGGAAACTACTAGCCATATAAATCTGATGAATTCATCTAATGCTTAAGTTTCAGTTTCCTCATCTGAACAATTCGTATACTAATGCCTCAACTGTCATATTCTGGAGAGAATTATCATTTCCCTGATCTCTGTACCTCTCATAGTGCTGGGTGCCCTGCGTCTCCTTCCATCTGTGTATTTCCAGTACCTGAGATAGGGCAGGGCTTAATAAATGTTTGCTGAACAGATCAATGACAAAATCGTAGGCTCTCTATAAAGAGCCACTATGTGATCACAACATCTATTGCTAGCCAGGCATGGTGGCACTTGCCTGTAATCCCAGCAACTCTGGAGGCTGAGGCAATAGGTTCACAAGTTTGAGGCCAGCCTGGGAAACTTAGTAAGACTCTGTCTCAAAATAAAATATAAAAAGGGCTGGGTGTAGCTCAGTGGTAGAGCACTCCTGGGTTTAATCTCCAGTACTACAAAAGCAAACAAACAATGACTATTGTTACTGTTACTCTTCATTAGGCACCTCCCATTACCTTATTCCCAAATATCCTCAAAAAATGTACAGCAAGGTCACAATTCACCTGTGATATTGCCTTCAGAGATCCTATTGAACTGAGGCTGTACATTTATTAATATTTATCAAGTAAACTGACATTCGTTGGAGGTTTAAGAATTTCTGCTATTTCTGAAACATGGATCTGCTGCATTGTCCTCAAATGTCCTTTTCTCAGTCAGACTGAGTTCCTCCCTTCCTCCCCTAGGGAAGGGACTATATATCCAAGTCTCTTGTGTCCTTGACAGGAGAGCACTGCAGCTGCCTTCTCCCAGGAAAGAACAGAGAAGATGAGTGTGTTCGGAATACTGGCTGTGTTCAAGAAACTTTTAGATGCATAGTGTTATAATGCCTGTTTGCACAGATGAGAAACTGAGGCCCAGAAGAGTTAAAAATTTCCCAAGAATCCAGAGCTCATAAATGAATGAATCCAAAATTAGAGATTAAACTGCCTGATTCCAATCTTAAGCCCTTCCCTCTGCACATCATATTCCACCAGTATTGATGGTCTGAGTCTCAGAGTTGAGCCATGACATCCTGGGTCCTGTTGTCCTTTTGTGTTTTTTCAGACTGGCTGCTGCTCCAGACCTCTCAACTGGTGTTCCAGGAGGGGGACACCATTGTTTTGAGGTGCCACAGCTGGAAGAACAACCCTCTGAACAAGATCACGTTCTACCAGAATGGAAATTCCAAGCAGTTTTCCCATTTCAATGCCAACTTCTCCATCCCGTCAGCAAACCACAGTCACAGTGGTGATTACTACTGCAGAGGAAGTGTAGGGAGGACGCCCTACTCATCAAAGAATGTGACCATCACTGTCCAAAGTATGGGAACTCTGTTAAAATGTAGGGAAGGGTTGCACAGGGGTTAGGTTAAAGTCATATAGACCACATGGAGATCTGAGAAATGCTATGGTAGCAAAGTTGGGTGCTGAGACAAAGGAGAGAGTTGTAGAGGCCTTGTTGGAACCGGTGGGAAGGAGTAGGAGCCAGAGCTAAGAGCCCCCAGTTCCTGGGTGATAAGTGACAAGGCTGTCGTCCCACTTTGAAACATAGGTACCATACTGAGAATAGTAGTGAAATAGAGCTCTCTCATTGGTACAGAGGTTCCTTAAACTCCTGGAAATTGCTAAGAGCTGAAGTTCACCTCAATTTTTCTCATGTCCCATGTTTTGACCATTTCCTCTTGAAGGCCTGGCATGTTCTGGACAGTAGGAGGCTTCATGCCCACCGTCCCCCACTGCCCCTGAGCACTGTCCCTCTCCTCTTAGATACTCACTAATATACCTTTATTAGTTTGGTGGAGAAACTTGAATAAGGGGGAAGACCCTAGTTCAGCCATAAAAACTCGGGGCGGATGAGGTTGTGGGGTGAAGTACTACACCTGTGAATGACTTAGTCAAAGAAGAGCTTCAGGTGACGGGCACTGGACCATCCTGCTGGAGGAGGGTGAAAGGGTGGTAGTGAGAACAGGGAGCAAGTTCTCAGATCTGTTTTTCCTAGGGCTCAAGTCGACCCACTCTTTACTGGAAATGATCATTGTGCCTGTGGTTATCGGGATTGTTGTAGTAGCCATTGTGGCTATTGTAGTAGTCACAATCTACCTCAAGCGAAAGCGGACTTCAGGTTTGTGGTTTTCCTTGACTTTTGTTATTAGTTCCTGCTTAGAAGAGGCTCTAACCCTAGATATTGCTGGAACTCCTATATTTGAACTAGCAAATCCTTAACATTCAGATACAGCTCTATTTTATTCATTCATTCATTTATTAATTTTTCCATTCAGCAAGGCTCAAATGAACTTGTTTTTGTGTCAAGCACTGTGTTAGACACTGTAGATGATGCCAAGATAAAGAAGTCTAGTTCCTGACTTCAGGAGTACTCAGCAGTGTGGGGAAGACAGAAGTACAAATAAATAATTGTAAGATGGAGTAAGAACAATGACAGAGAAATGAAAAGGCTCTCTAGTGATATAAACGGGGCACCATAACCCAGTGTATTAGTCAGCTTTATCACTATAATGACATACCTGAGATAATCAGTCTGTGAAGGTAAGAGGTTCATTTTGGCTCACAGTTTTGGAGGTTTCAGTCTATGATCAGTTGGCTCTATTGCTTTGGGCCTGTGACAAGGCAGCACATCACAGTAGGAACATCTCGTGGTCAGAAAGCAAGAAGCAAGGAAGAGACTGGGAATATGTGTCTATAGCAAATCAAAGGCACACCCCCAATGAACTGTAGACCTCCCACTAGGCCCACCTCTGAAAGGTCCCACCACCTCCCAGTACCACTGTTCTAGGGACCAAAGGTTTAACACAAGGGTCTTTGGGAGACACTCAAGATTCAAACTATAGCAGCCAGCCTATTCTAGAGCAGTTAGAGAAGTTCTCATGGGGAGACACTATATTGTAGTGATTGAGGTACAGACTGGGACCAGACTACATGGATTCAAATTTTAGCTCACAGCTAGCTCAGCAGCAATATGACCTTGGGTAAATTGCTCAACTTTTCTGTTCCTCGGTTTCCTTATCTGGAAAATGGGGATACTAATAGGACCCACCTCATGGGATTATTTTGACAATGAATAAGGATTAAGCTCTCATAACAATGCCTAATAGATAGTAGAAGGCACATATATATGAGCAATTACCACAGTGGAGGAGGTGATGTTTGGGGTAGCAATTGGCTAGGCAAAGAGGCCTAGAAGAACGTTCCTGGCACAGAGGCCAAGATATAGAAATGGGGAATTTTGTGGCTAGGATAGTGGTCAAGGAAAGAGAAAAGGGTGCTGTAGGCCACTGAGAAAGAGAAAATGATACTACTAATATCTCACAAAACACTTTGCAATTCATTCATAGCAGGACCCCAGTTACTGATAATAAATAAATATGGAGGTACTGAGATACCGAGAAAAAGAGGAATGCTTTTAAAAGGCAAAGTAAGCCTAAGGAAGACACTCCTAGGAATCTCCATGGGATTGCTGGCTTAAAAGGCTCCCTGACTAGCCTTTACAAGCCAGAGTGGTTCCTGGGCAGGGCAGCTGGGAGTAGGTAGGAGAAGGAGGCATGTGAGGGATGGGTCATGTTGGTTCTAACCGAATCCTCCCCTGGTCCTTGGTCCTGAGAACTAAAGCCCCACCTCATAACCCTACTAACCTCCTATGTGCCCCTCCTAGCTCTCTCAGGAAACCCTGAGCACAGGGAAATGGGAGACACCCTCCCTGAGGAACTAGGTGAGTACAGCATTCCCTCTGGGGGCTCAGTGATGTTCCACCCAGGGCTGCCAGATGGATCGGAGCCAGCAACAAGTGGCTTATGTAAGTTCAGCCTAAGCACAGGAGACGGAGCGGGCAGTGGGAGGAGGGCAGGGGCTCAAATCACTTGGCCAGTTCTGAGTCTAACTCCTGGGCCCAAAGAGGGTTTCACTGGAGAAGAGAAAAGGAACATCTATCTCAGATACTGAGCCGGGAGGGCTGCATTCAAATGTCTGGAACTAGGCATCAGGGAACATTTGCAGAGCAGGAAATCAGAGATATTTGGATCTTCCTGTGACTTGGCAAAGTTGACAAAGAATAGGGGTAAGAAGGTGTAAGATGAAGACCCATAGGATTAAGGAGGTAGGGGTCTAAGAGGAAAGGAGGGGGAAGATTGGGGGAAAATGCTTAGATTTGTTGAGAAATATATAGGTATGGTAAAACTCAGCTCTTAGTGGAATAATATTAAGAGGAGATTTGGGCTTCAGAGAATTCTGAGGGAACCAGAGCCATTAGTGGGTTTTATTTTGTGGGCAATGGTTGATTCTGATGTCCACTTGCGTCAGTTTATTAAATATTGGCCTGGTTCTGTCATCATCACACAATAGAATATTGAGAACGTCACTCCCCCAGATGGAGTTCAGTCACCTCACTGAGAAAGGAAGTGGGTTGGTCTGGGTGACCTCTGGGCCCTTATAGGTCTGACATTTTGAGAGCCAGTGACCATTCAACCTCTGGCCCAGGTGGAGGTATGTAAAATGAGTAATATTCCAGGAGATTTCCTGAATGTGGTTAAAATCAGAGCACAAAGGAGGTTGGAACTTTCACTGCAGCTTCTGTGACAGCAGAAACAGGCAGGAAGAAAAGGCCCTTGAAGATTTCGCCTCAGATGGCTGGAGTATGACTCAGAGCAGAGCCAACAGATTTGAGAGCTTGAGCAATCTGTTACTCATCTAGCTGCACTTTGAGTAGGGTCTGTGTGTCTCTTGGCCAGGCCACGTGGGATGTGGGCTTGAGTCCACATCTGGGGCCAAACCAGATGTAGAAAAAAATCCAAACACAGCTGGATTCACCACTTTATTGTTTGATTTTTGTCTACTCTGGCATAAATATTTCACGAGGCATCTATGCAGCCAAGCGCTGGAACTGATGGTTTCCAGAAAGGAATAGTAAGTTGCTGGGATTGTTGAGGAATGTAATAGAAGGAGAATTCCAAAAGTGGTTTGTTCCAGAATTTGGAACATAGCAAATAAGGGCTCTTTGTGTCCAGAGGGTGCGTGAAGAGACTAGAGACATTGTCTCAGGCTCCTCCCCAACTTCCAGGGAAATGATGATTTATAGATTACTGAGGCTGCTTTTTGAAAGGAAAGTGACCACAACACTCGCAGCGACCAAGAGATCTTTATTGAGGCGGTGTCTGATAAACAGAGAAGGAAGGAGAGAGAGAGAGAGAGAGAGAGAAAGCGGAGAAAGAGAAGAGGGAGAGAGAGAACGAGTGCGAGCAGGGAAATCGAGAGCGGGAAAGAGAGGAGAGAGAGAGGAAGCGAGAGTGAGAGTGTGTGTGGGGGGTGCCCAGCAGGAGAGAGTTTTTATAGTCAAAATCTAGTGGGGTCTCTGGGTCAGCATGCTGCCTTGTTGGCGTACAGTGATTGGATCTCACAGTAATTGCTAAGGGTGTCATCTTCTGCCCTCAGGCAGACCAGGCAGGGGCCAGATGTGGGTTTCCGTTCCACCAGAAGGGTGGGGGTTGAACGTTCAGCCTTGAGGCAAACAAGTGATAAGGAAACAGATGAGTGAGGGTCCAGTGTTCAGCCCACCCTGCAGCTAAAATTTATTTATTAAATATCCAAATTCCCACATGTTTTTGCTCTAATTTCACTTTTCCAGTGTGAAAAGTGTTAGGTGGGAATTTGTATATTTATCAGACAAAGTTCTGTCCCTGCCCCTTGCTTGCCTTTTTTTCATGACTTTTTGTGGTACTGGGGATTGGACATAGGGGTGCTCTACCACTGAACCTCATCCCCAGTCTTTTTTATGTTTTGAGACATTGTCTCACTAAGTTGCCCAGGCTGGCCTTTAACTTGCAATACTCCTGCCTCAAAGTCCCCAGCTGCTGGGACCACAGGAATGTGCCGCATGCCTACTGCTTGCTTTTCCTTCCTTCCTTTCCCCCTTTCTCAATTCTTGCCTTCCTATCTTCTTTCTCCATTTCCCTTCCTCCATCCTTTTTTTCTGTCTTTTTTCTGTCTTCTTTCCTTTCTTCTCTGACTTCTTTCCTTTCTTTCTCCCCTCCTCTTTCTTCCTCACTTTTTCTTTTCTTTTTGAAGCAGTGGTGTACCTGATTCTTCAAAGTCCCCAAAGAAGAGGTACTGCATTTGGCCAATGTAGAAATGGCTTTGGTGTTCCCTCTTTGAAGCCTGTGGCCCTCAAAAATCTGGACTTCATTTTACCCTGAGACTGAACACCCCTATCCTCTTCCCCAATATCTCAGATCCCCAAATCTGCCTGATTTGCTTCTAGGAAAGTTCAGCAATTCTCTAAAAAGAATGTGGTGCAAAGACTGCTTTCCTTTGCCAGCGTGGGCAGTGGGGACCGCTGAGACTGGGATGCTCCAGGGTGGGTGAATGAAGCTTGGTGTACAGGCCTGAGTTGGGGTTAGCAGTCCTTGACTCAGGTCTGGTTTGGGCTTTGCTTTCGTAGCCTTGGCAGCTGCACAAATAAGCCCTCTTCTCCAGCAGTGCGTGGGCTAATTTGTCTTCTTTTTGCCCACAGCCAATGTCATTGACTCTGAGGATGCTGCCAAAACTGGAGTGAGTAACCCCTGCCACCTCCTTTTCCTTCTGTCCCTTCCCTCTCCCCTGCTGTCTCTTCTGTTGTTGTTTGTCCCATGACCTCTTCTCGGTGTGGATCTCCACTGCATGTTTCTGCTTTTCCTAGGCTGAGAACACCATCACTTATTCACTTCTCATGCACCCGGAAGCTCCAGAGGAAGAGCCAGATTATGAGAACCGCATTTAGTCTCCATTGTCTTACCCCTGGTATTTCTGGAAGAGATTCAAAAGAAGCAAGGATCTGGTGTCTACTGGCCTAAATACCCCTTGGAGAGGTGGAGGGAATACTGCAGGAGGACTATTCCAGAGTTACCTCTGTGAGTCCTCAAGTTTTCTATATTAAAACCAACAGAAAATATGGTCCCCAATGGCTGACTGTACTGAATCCATCTGTGCCTCAGCACTTCCCAACATGAAGACTCTTGGGTTATACATCCACACAGCCACAATATCACTAATAAAATTACTGTGACTAAGAGATAGTAGCAACATGGAAAACGCTTATGTTACAGGTTACATGAGAATGCTTAAATAAGTATGTATGACATCAGAAATGATAAAAGAGACCAACATATACCAAGATATTAAAAGTGATTATTTTAGGGTGATGGAATTATCAGTGATTTTAGATTTCATTCTTATTTCTCTGTTGAGATCACGTATTACTTTTATAGAGAAATATTATGAAAACACCGTTGCTTACTTTTTCAAGGCTACATTGGTGGGAGTGTAGACTGAGCTCCCTGGGGTCCATTTATCTTCAATGATAAGAATCTGGGGAAGATAGAAATGGGTAGGATGTGGGAGACAATGTGGATTTGGAATGTTAAAACTGACCTTTTATCTGCTCAACTTCTGTTGCTTTTTTTTTTTTTTTTTTTTTTTTGTCTTTTGTACTGGGGATTTAACCCATGAGTGCTTAACCACTCGGGTACATCTCAAGCTCTTTTTACTTTTCATTTTGAGACAGGCTCTCACTAAGTTGCCTAGGGCCTCACTAAGTTGCTGAGGCTGGCTTTGAACTTGAGATCCTCCTGCCTCAGCCTTCCCAGCCACTGGGATTAAAGACCTGTGCTACTGTGCCTGACTCAATTTCTATTCTTATTCCATGTCCTCTTCCCTTTTATCCTATGTAGAACAAAAGTATCACTGTGTTTTGCAATTCATAGTTTTCAGAAAGTCAAACTTCAGGTGAGTCCTCTGTGAGGAACGGGTACTCCCTGCTGGGCTATTGACCTCAGAAGAGCCATTCCTCCTAAGTTAGAATTGTGACTGCCAGATTTCTTGGGGGTTTAGTGAGTGCCCTTTGAAGAGGCTTCCTTTTTGATGGAAAATAATACAGCATCAGTATTTTGAACTTTGTTGAGATTGGCCATAGATTTCTGTGATACTCATTTTTTATGGTCACATAATCAGATTTCTTATGCATATATTGTTGTAATAATTAGAATCATTAATTACAATTAATGAGTTATTGAAGGTTTACTTTATGACAAATTATATTCTTTAAAATTTAGAGAGTTTAAGATTATTAACCATTTATATTTCTTCTTTTGTGATTTTTCCTATTCATTTATTTTCTTTGCCCAATTTTGTAGATACATGGTCTGTTTCTCTATAAATTACAGAGTAGTAACTTCTTTCCTTTTATTTATATGTAAATTCTTTCACCATACTAATAATATATTCTTTTATATAAATTAAAATACAGATCAGCAACAAAATTTTATATCATATATAAATCCACAAACCAGAAATAATTAATGCTAACATTTAATATATCAAACCACATTTCTGTCTGCCACAATAAGTTTATGTATTTTTAAAGTTGCTTCACATTATATATGTTTACATGTTCATAAAAAACAATGAGGCAAAAACTCATGCTCATTGTAGCACAAGTTCAAATAATACAGAAATACAAAGAATAAAAGTGAACATTTCTTTTTGTGCTTACTCCCCTTAATCTTGTTCCCCTTTGTATAAGTGACCATTGTTGAAGTTTTGGTTTACATTATGAATTTATATATATTAAACTTGTAATATAATACATATGTGTAGTTTTTAAAAGACCGTACATGGGATCATACTTTTCATACAATTATGCAGTTGGCTTATTTTGTTTAATAAGATATTGTGGAATTCTTTCCTAGGAAATATTTTCTTTTTTCAATTTTTGTTTTAGTTGTTGATGGACCTTCATTTTATTCCATATGCAGTGCTGAGGATTGAACCCAGTGCCTCACACATACTAGTTGAGTGCTCTACCACTGAGCCACAACCCCAGCCCCAAGGGAGTATTTTCTTTTTAAGGATTATATAATATTCCATAGTACAAATACCATACCATATTTTATTTAACCAATATTTTAAATGTTTCAAAATTTTCTTGGTTATATGCAATGCTTTAATAAATAACAATCTTAGATTATATATTTGATTGCTTATATATTTCTGCAGGTTAGATTCCTAGAAGTACAATGGCTGGCTCAAAGAATATTATCACATTGTCTTTTATGTGCATGTCTTTCTAAAGTATATTAGGGTTCCCTTTTTTGACCCTCTTGAAATGTTGAGCATTCTTAAATATTGCTTATCTTAGTATAATTTAAGTGTATTATTGAGATAGAGATATAGAATAAGGAGAGAGAAATATGGAATCTTGTGGGGAAATATCCCAAAGCCATTGAAAGGCAAAATCAATCCACTGAGATGGAGAAAACACAGTTGTAAACCTTGGCCCATGTCCTGGCCCACAACCTTGGCCCAGTGGCCAGTGCTCTTGTAAAATAAGGGAAACACGCAAGTGCAGGAAAACTGCAGGAAATTGTGCAGCTCCACCCTGGATCTGCCTCCTGTCCAGCCCCAGTACAGCCCTTCTATAAATATTGGACTCTCACCCCAAGTGAGGGCTGCTTCTCACTCTTGAGGCATCACCCATTCTCTTGAAAGACCCTCAGACCCTCAAATCCCCCGTCCAAAGGAGAACTACGTGTCACACTGGCTGCAAAAGCAAGAGGCAAGTTTATTAATACACAGGCGCCTGCGGGTGCACAGCCAAACCTCAGCCGAAGCTTTGGTGTACTGGCACACCGGGCTTTGGGGTACAGTTCTTTTATAGGGAGAGGGGAGCTGTTTCCCGCCTAGCACACTAACAGGTATCTCATTGGTTCTTTTGAATCCAGCATTAGGGTAAACTTGCTTTTCACTATACGTTCTTGGAAAACCTACAGGGTTACATTCCATTCTCAAGCATGTCCTGAGATATGGGTGCAGTGCTCTTTCTCAACCGGTTATATGGTAAGCTCATCCGGTACTTGTGCCTATTTATTGCATACTTTTACTTTCGCAACAAGGCCTCAGGTTATGGGGCTGGAGTCTTTCACTCTCTTGAATGTGTATCTACCTTCCTAAATAAACCTCTGTCTATGCCTTTGTCTGGCTCCCTTTCCCCACTTAAAAAGGTTTTCCTAGTCCCAGAGCTTTTCAGATATGGAAACTTTGAACCAGTAAGTTTCTTCGATTTTCCTTCACAGCTATCTTTGAGTAAACCCATTTTCTACCACTTTGACTTCAAATGTTACTGGAGCCTAGCCTCTTCCTACTCTGGTCAGGATGTTGTGCCTCCCAGTAACAAAAGGAAGAAAATAAAAGCAGGGTGGCGGTGTTGGGGTGGGGTGAGGAGGGAGATACAATAGGGAAGATAAGACTCCTAGAAGTGCAAGTACTCCAAGGTCCTTGTTGTCACTTGACCTTTATTTGCACTTTGTTGTCTGGATACAACCATCTTGGTTATGGGAGAGCTAAAAGCAGAAGTTCCTAGAGGAGATTTCAATATCGCTCTGGTCATGCAATCAAGCCCAGCTACTAACTGTTTAGGCTCATTGAAAACCTGTCATTATACAAAAAAGAAAGAAAACCATGAGTAAAGAAACTGACCCTAGGGATCATCAGTCAAGTTTCAGTTTAAATCACACATAAATCCCACTGCCAAGAGTGGGATTTGTTTAGTTTATCTTGGCTAAGGGTAAAGCCCCTAGCCACCCAGGAGTCCCTCAGAGATAGACACAGAGCTTTTCTAGCCACATGTTATCTTTTAAACTGAGGAGAAGAAAATTTATCTCAGAGGGCTTTCTTTAGAATTTAGAATTCAAAAAAAGAGGATGTTGGGGAGGAGGAATAGACTGGAGAAACAGCCTCCTGAGTGCTGGTAATACAGACATGTGCCTCCACGCTTAGATCTCTTATTGTACCTTTAAATAAAAGCCTTACTGGAGTATGCTCTGTGGAATCTGGTTACCTCTCTCAAATGTCCTCTTCAGCAAGTCCTCTCCTCCCCACCCTCCCCACTATTATTACTCTTTTTATTTTTTCCATGGTATCTATTATTATATTATCTATTATTATATATCTATTTGCCAAAGTCCGGCTGCAGCAAAATAACCGGGGGGTGACGAGCAGCTTGTGTACATTGATACAGCAGGAGTGGGAGCCGTTTATTGTAGGACAGGAGCGGTATATATACATTCCACACAGCTTATCTTAATTAACATAAACTAGATACAGCAGTCAACCAATAAGGAATCTCCACACTTGATGGCTCGCTGGCGTTACTTCACAAACCACTCCCTCTGGCAAAATGCCAGGCGCCATCCAGACTTGTTTACAGACTCTAACATCTATTAATGCATTTTTTTGGCTCAGATATTCATATATATATAGTAAAATGTAAGCTCAATGTGAGGCAAGGTTTTTGCATTATTTAATGGTATATCCCAAGGACTAGAACAAAAAGCCTTGTTGTACATTAATAAATAAAACTATAGTTTCTGGGTCATGTGGTATACTTAATGCTATGGTTTGAATGTGTCCCCCCCACCCAAAACGTGTTGGAAACATAATCACTGATGCAGCAGCATTTGAAAATGGGTTCTAATGAGAGGGTATTAAGCCACAAGAGTTGTCCTCAAATTGATTAATGCTGCTATTCTGGGAATGGTCTGTTACTGCAGCAATGGGTTCCTTATAAAAGGATGTGTTGGGCTCTTTTTTGCTCTTTCACCCTCTCTTTGCCCTCTGCCATTGGATGAGGTGATACAGCGTGAAGGCCCTCTGCAGACACTGGCTCCTCCATCTTGGATTTCCTAGCCTCCAGATCTGGGGCCTAATAAATTCACGTTAATTGTAAAAAACCTGTCCTGTAGTATTTTATAACAGCAGTACAAAGGAAACTTTCTTCATCTTAAGAATTCAAAAAGGTAATACATTTATTACCTTTCCTTGAAATCTTATTAGGTTTACTTGGAAATTATGTTTGGATTTGGAATAAGGTAAGGCTCATTTTCCATTTATCAGTTATTCTAATATAATTAAATAAGTAGTTCACTAATTTGAAATGTAACCTATGTCATTCTAAATTGCCATATATAGATCTTATTTGATTTGTCTATTTCTGCATCAGTACACATTTTTACTTATTACAACTTTATAGTGTATATTGGTATACAGAAGGTCAAGTTTTCTCTAGTTCTTCTGTTTTAAGATTTTCTTTGCTGTTATTGTGCTGCTTCTCTTCAAGATGGACTTTCATAATATTATTAAGACATTTGTAGAATTACATTGTATTTATAGATCATTTGGGTAACGTTTGACATCTATATTACATTGAGGCTTCCCAAGTTATAGCTCTTTATTCATGTAGGTGATGGAATCCCCCTATCATATCATATGGACATAGTACTGTTAGGTAGAACTTGACATAGGCAACATAATTTTGAAACATATCCTCCATCTTAGAACAAGAGTCATCTGAAGGTCACTCTGACTCAGCCTGACCTAAGCCCCAGACTATACTCCATCATCAGGCAAAAAAACCCAAATTGTATTCCATCACCATGCAAAGAAAGGAAATTGTTATCCAAGACTAGAATCCCCAAATTACTTGGTTTGACATGGAACAGTGACCACCTCAAAGAAGGGAGGTGATGTCCACAAAGCCCCTTCCCTGATAACCCCCTAGCAATGGCCTAACTGCAAAATTCCCCCACTCCCTCACTCCCCTATATCTACTCCAGGCTATTAAGGGAAGATGGATCTCATTCTCTCCTGGGCCCCCCCTCCACAGGTTGGTTTGTCTTGAAGTTGAGCCATCTCTCTTCTCTATTTTCTTCATTCAGTTCTTTCCTTACAGCTATCTTTTTTGCACTAATATTTGAGAAATGTTTTTCCTGCCATTATTGGTAGGAAAGAATTTCTTTTTTCTTTCTTTTTTTGGTGGTGCTAGGAATACATGTGTTAAAAATACAGGGGTGCCATAATGAATCAAACACGTGCTCCAAAGTAACTCAGCAAGGCAAACTTTACTTCTGCAGGAGGGCATCCTACCCAACCTGCCAAGCAAGCACATTTGGGTACATTGGGTGGGCAGTCCACCTGTTTTTATCCCTAATACTCTGATGGGAGGAGCTTGGGGTTTCAATCTACCTGATTGGCTAATTTTAAAATTGTGGCAGGGAAAGGAAAGGGTTATAGTTAAAATGGCTATAATTGGATCTTACATCCCAATTAACACTAAATACTATATTCCAAAAATGGACTACCAACTTTCTATTTCTCACACATGCATCAGCTTCATGCATACTAAGAAAACAATCAATCTCTAAGCCACAGTCACAGTCCCCTGGTTTATCTTTACTTTCCTAGGAAATCACATTTTATTAGTATGTGGCACTACACTGCATTTTCTTCTATTTTTAGGTAATTTATGTGTTTATACTTACATCTCCCCTCTCATTACTAGCTTTTGGGCTTTCTTTGAGGAAGTCCATGACCCAGAAAATCAGGTGCCTTCCATTTTGGTAATCATCTTCAGAATTTGGCTCCCTCGTTTTTTGGTTTTGGTACTAGGGATTAAACTCAGGGGCGTTTTACCACTGAGCTACAACCCCAGTACTTTTTATTTTTTATTTTGGGACTGAGTCTTTCTATGTTGCTGAGGATCTCGCAAAGTTGCTGAGGCTGGCCTTGAACTTGGGATCCTACTGCCTCAGCCTCTGAGTCAATGGGATTACAAGCATGTGCTGCTGCACCTGGCTGGGTTTTCTTTCTTTTATCAGGATGGCTTCAGTTGAAAATAACAGGAAATCATGATTCAAACTGGCCTAAACAATAAAGAAATGTGTTATCTCACATTTAAAAAAAGTCCAGAGACAGAGTGTCTCTTTATATCAGGATTCTGGTCATGTTTTTCTTCAATTCTCTGGGTGCTGCCCTTGGATTACCAGCTAGATGAGTACAGTGGTTCTAAGCATCATATCCAGATAGAAGGGCACTATGACTTTTATGTGTTCCTTAGAATAAGAAAAACTTTCCGAGAAACCCTGCAGCAATTTCTCCATGACACTACTGTATTAGAACTGCTCATTCCTAAGTCATTCATTAAAGATTGGGAGACTGACGTTGCCAAAATAGATGTAGCTTTATCATTTAAAGGTACCACCCTCCTGCTTCATTTCCTTTCTTGAAGAATCTTTTTCTTTCCTCCAGAGATAATAAATGTCGCATTTTTGTCATTTGTTTTGTTTCCTGAATCTTATGTCTTCCTAATTCTTGGTTTCCTTCCTTGCCAGGTTTAAGCATGCTTGTCAGAGGCATCCTAAGATAGGGTGCATGGGTGATATAGCAGATTCCATTGTACTGCAGTTTATAGTCACACAGTTCACCTGAGCTGACCTGTAGCTGCTGGCTGGTTCAATTTCTCCTGAGGATTAGACTGTGGTAGGGGAAATGTAGTTACTGAAAAGTCTTTAAGTGTTTAACTTCTCCTTATACAGACTTTTCAACTATCTTTTAATATATATCTGTACATGATCCCTCCAGTTCCCAAACATTTTTCAAGATCTTCCAGGTAGGTAAATTAGCTTGTTAATCGTTAACATTTCTCTCTTCAGGGAAATAAACTTGATTCCCTACAACTCAATTTTCTGTAACAACATTCAGACAGGGTCAGAGACAGGGCCAAAGACAGGTAGTCTTGGATCAGCTTGGAAAGATGAGGGCTAATTGTCAAAGAAAAGGAAATGGGATCATAACATCTCCAGAGCACTTCTCCCTCACAATAGGTTGCTAACATCTCATCCCTTCTCCCGACACAAGGAGTTGCTAATGATTACCCCACTGAGCTGCTTCTTTTCTGCCTTTGAGCACTTAGGCAAGATAGAAAGAGGAAATGGGGAGAGGAAATCTGAGATCTATAAAAGAGGCAAGACCACCCCCTCCCACGGATACCCAGCTCTGGGCCCCCTTCTCTCTGGAGAAGTCTATCTCTGTCTCTCTCTTAAATAAAACTTGCTTTTTACTCTTGCCTCCATGTTTCTCGGGTGTTTAATCTTCAACAACAGGAATGAGGACCAGGTCCTGATTTCCAGCATGACTATGATTTAAGGTCATCCCAACATCACTTCTTAGATAATAAAATATCATTGAATGGTTGAATAAGAGGAAGACATCTTTTTATCTGTTTTAATTAGGTGTGTCAAAAGTCTAGATTATTGTTCTCGTCATAAATTAACTTCAGATATTGTTTTTTTTAAAATTGTCCTCCCTTTGCTTTCTTACTCATATGTTGTAAACGCCTTGATTTTTAAAAAATAAATTTTTGGGCTGGGGATGTGGCTCAAGCGGTAACGCACTCACCTGGCATGCGCAGGGCTCTGGGTTTGATCCTCAGCACCACATAAAAATAAAATAAAGATGTTGTGTCCACCAAAAACTAAAAAATAAATATTAAAAATTCTCTCTCTCTAAAAAAAATAAATAAATTTTACTCTCAGATAATATTACCTTTCTTATTTCTAATATTCCCCCCCGCCCACCACCACATACTAAGGATTGAGCCTAGCAATGCTTTACCACTGAACTACATCCCTATCCCTTTTTATTTTTAATTTTGAGACAAAGTCTCGTTAAATTTCCCAGGTTGGCTTCGAACTTGAGCTTTTCATGCCTCAGCCTCCCAATTACATGGATTAAGGGCATGGGCCACAGCCACCCAGTACCTGGCTTAATACTTTGTTGTTGTTTTTTTAAGAGAGGATTTGAGATGAAATTTTAGAGTAGTTTTGATTCGTATTTCTCTAATTACTAGAGATACTGAACATTTTTTCATTTACTTGTTGATCGCTTGTATATCTTCTGAGAAGCATCTGTTCAGTTCCTTAGCTCATTTATTTATTGGGTTGTTTGGTTTTTTTGGTGTTGATTTTTTTTAGTTCTTTATATGTCATGGAGATTAGTGCTCTATCTGATGTGTATGTGGTAAAAATTTGTTCCCATTTCATAAGGCTCTCTCTTCACCTCATTGACTGTATCTTTTGCTGAGAAGAAGCTTTTTAATTTGAATCCATCCTATTAATTCTTGATTTTATTTCTTGCTCTTTAGAAGTCTTGTTTAGGAAGTCTTGTTAATCCAACATGATGGAGATTTGAGCCTACTTTTTCTTTTATTAGGCATAGAGTCTCTGGTCTAATTCCTAGGTCCTTGATCCACTTAGAGTTGAGTTTTGTATGTGGTGAGAGACAGGTTTTTTAAAATTTTCTAAAAAAATTTTTATTTGTTATATGACAACAGATGCATTACAATTCATATTACACATAGAAAACACAATTTTTCATATCTCTGGTTGTACACAAAGTAGAGTCATATCCTTTGTGTCTTTGTATATGTACTTAGGGTGAGATAGGGGTTTAATTTCATTTTGTTACATATGGATTTCCAGTTTTCCCAGCACCATTTGTTGAAGAGGCTATCTTTTCGCCAATGTATGCTTTTGGCACCTTTGTCTAGTATGAGATAATTGTATTTATGTGGGTTTGTCACTGTGTCTTTATTTGGTGCCATTGATGTACATGTCTATTTTGGTGCCAATACCATGCTATTACTATAGCTTTGTAGTATAGTTTAAGGTCTATTATATTGTAGTACAGTTTAAGGTCTATTATTGTAGAAATACATTGATTTTTGTGTGTTCATTTTATTATACATTACAACCTTGATGGATACTCACTTATTCTAGATGGTTTTTTTTAATGGATTCTTGAGATTTTTTTTTTTTTTACTTTTTAAATTTATTTAGTTGTTTTTTTATTTTACGTGATGCTGAGAATTGAACCCAGTGTCTCACACATGCCAGGCAAGTGAGCTACCGCTGAGCCACAGCCCCAGCTCAGATTCTTGAGATTTTTCTAGGTAGACAATCATGTTGTGTTCAAGAAGGGGCTTATAATTTAATTTATTTTTAATCTGTGTGCCTTTTCTTTTCTTACCTCACTGGACTAACTAGAACTTTTAGCTGTTTTTGATGAGAATAGTGAGACCCAGTCTCAAAATAAAAAATAAAAAAGGGCCAAGGATTTGGCTCAGTGGTTAAGCATCCCTGGGTTCAATCCATGGTACAAAAAAAAATATTCCCTGGGTAATGATGTTATAACTAATAATCTAATATTTCTGTATTACCACACAAAACAGATACTTATAGGAATTTTCTGTCAGATTAGAAGCAGGCCATTGACACTAATTTTCTCAGTTACACATGTTGGGGAAAGAAGTCAGTGGTTCTGCTAGATAGCCTACTTCAAAAAGGAAATTGAGGGCTGGGGCTCTAGCTCAGTGGCAGAGCACTGATTCAATTCTAGCACCACATAAAAAATAAATTAATAAACAAAGATATTGAATGTCCCTCTACAACTAAAAAACTATTTTTAAAAAAGGAAATTGAGAGACTTATTTCAACTAATTAACAACTTACATCAACCAATCTGTGGGGAGCTGAGAGCTGGAGGTGGTGCCCTGTGATGGCAGTCTCAAATAAAGCTGCAAAGAAAAGGAAGATAAACCTTCATCTGGGGCTCCAGCAAGAACCTGCCTGCCAAGAGTTGGTGCAGTGGCACACGCCTATCGTCCCAACTACTTGGAAGGCTGAGGCAGGGGAGTAACTGCAAGTTCAACGCCAGCCCCAGCTCACTTAGTGAGACCCTGTCCCAAAATAAAATAAAAAAGGGTGTGTGTGGTGGGTGGGGATGTGTCTTAGTGATAGAGTGCTCCTGGATTCAATTCCCAGAACTGAAACAAACAAACAAACCACTCTGCCTACCTCTGTGACATGCCAGTTTAGAATAACTTTGTTAAGCTGTTTTGTTAAGCAAACCTGCAAAACATCACAAACAGAATTTTAAAAATGCACCTTTAACAAAAATTGTCTATGACCCAAGAACTTCAAGCAGTTTTGATTTTCAAAGGAAAGAGCCCAGGACACTATCTTCCATAAAGCTTCTTAATTCCCTTTTTTACTGCCAGCAGTCAAGTTGAAAGAATAGTTCAGGAAACTGTCTTATAGGAATATGTAAGTTTTCTATATGAAAATGAGACCTACATGGCAGCGAGATGAGATTCCCATACTTCTAGGGACTGAGGGTAAAAGTTGGCCTTTTAAAGAACTGGGAGTCACTCTCTGAAGCATAGACAATTGAGTGAGACCTCTGGTGTGTGGGAGAGCTGAAAGCATCTTCATCATGATTTCTGGATGTGTATTCTGAAACTTTAACTATGAGTGCAATTGGTATATAGAAAGGAACATGTTAATTCATGTCTGACTTGTTCACCAGGGTGACCCAACATGCATTCTAGCGTGTTCTTTCTTTCTCATTTCCTTTCCCCTTCCCTGGTCCTCCCTTTCTCTGCCCTTCCTTTCTTCTCTCAGAAGAAATAAACAAATCAAATCAAATATGTGAAGAATAACTTCGTGTATTGCAATACATTTTCAAATCTTAGGAATTAGATGAACGATATCACTACAGATTCTAATACTATGCACTAAGCCATTACAGTATTCAATAGCCTCAGGGCTGCTATAGATAATAAAGGAGTGTGTGTGTGTGTGTACTGTGGATTGAACCAAGAGACACTGTACCACTGAGCTATATCCCCAGACCTTTTTATTTTTTATTTTGAGACAGGGTCTCACTAAGTTGCTGAAGCTGGCCTCAATCTTGTGATTCAAGTCACTGGGATAAGAGGTATGCTCCACCATGCCAACCTTCAAGGAATATTATTTATAAACACTTTATGTCACATGGTATGGTGGCTCACACCTATGATCCCTCAAGAGGTTGAGGCCAGTTCAAGACCAACTTAGGCAATTTAGCAAGACCCATTCTCAAAATATAATAGAATGGATTGGGGATATAGCTCAGTGGCAGAGCACCTTAGGTTCAAATACTTAAGGACCCCAAATAAACAAAGATTAAAAAAAAACTTTGTGTTAAGAAATCTGAGAAATGGGATAGTCACAAACTATTCAACCTCATTCATGAAGTGTGAAAGTAAAAGTATTAACCTAAAATTTTTAGGATTGAGGAGTTTCTGAAACAAAAGGATTTATTGAGCCATTGTAAATGTTAGCCAAAACAAAACAAAACAAACAAACAAACTGCCTGGGTCCTAGAAGAAATTCCCATTATTACCAGCATCAGTGCAAGGTAGCAGTAGGAAAATGTCTGCCAGACCAGAAATAAGAGCGTTTATTTTGCGATGAAAATTTGGGGAAGGAAGACTTAGGTTGTTTACATTAAACCTACATTGGCTATAGGTTAGAGCATATGTTAAACAACTTTTTGTTACTATGACCTAAGTACCTGACATAAGCCATTTAAAGGTGGAAATATTTATTTTGGTATATGGTTTCAGAATGAAGTTTCAATCCATGTTGGTGTAGCTCCATTGCTCTGGGCAGAAACATCATGGCAGAAGGCATGATGAAGAAAAGTGTTCAGCTCATAGCATGTAGGTAGCAGAGAAGAAAAAAATAGAGACAGAGAGAGAGAGAGAGAAAGCACAGGACAAGATATAGTCCCAAGGGCACTGGCCCCTGGGACCCACTCACTTTTACTAAGTCCCACCTCCTACACTTTCCACCACCTCCTAAAAGTCCAAATTATAAATTCCTCAATGAATTAATCCACATATGAGGTCAGAGCCCTCATGATCCGTTCATTTCTCTGAACACTGCTGTTTTGGGGAACCAAGTCTTCAACACATGAGCCTTTGGAAGACAACCCAGATTTAAACCATAATAGTGGGTGAGACTGTGAAGTGGAGGTAGTGAAGCTTTGGGATAGGATCATCCATAAGAAAAAGCTGTTGCTTTTTTTTTAACCTAGTAAATTTCACCTCTTCTAAACAGTTCATTCATCAGAATTTGATGAAGAAAAATTTCTCAGTGGTTTAGTGGGGATTATAAAGATTTTCAAGCAAGATTTTCAGAGACCTTCTTGCTTTCTACATTGAGAGTGGGATCCTATAAGAACTGATGCAGATGGTATAGGGTACCTAGATGATGCCTTTATCTAGGGATGACATTATGGGTAGGGCAGTTAAGGAGAAGGGGTAGCCTGGGAAGGGAAAGATTTTTGTGATTTTAAAGAAGCACCTTATGTAACCCTGAGGTTCTCTGTGCTATGGGACTGTTAAGGGTGAAGGTCCATCTAAACACATTTCATTTATTGAATTTTTATTAGGACTGGTTAGATTTTTCTTCCTCTTTGAGGCTGCTGGGTCTTTCATAACACATCAGCTGCAGGGCTTACTGCCTCACTGCCTTCCCCCCACCCCACACCCATATTCAACCACCTCTGAACTCCCTGAGGCCACCTGCATAAAAACATGCTTCTCAGATAATGGAAAATTTATTCTAAATGCTTATTTTAGATTGAGAAAGACCCACTTTCTCATACCCACTTTGCTTTTTAGTCTGCTTTGATCTGTGGCTTTTGCACAACTGATTGGTCATGCTGTTCCTCCTTTTGACTTTAAGTGAGACTGCCTTTCCCCATTTCTTGTGGCTTATCTCATTTCTGAATAACCTATGGGGACCCTGGTGCATGTTATGAGTGGAGAATGGGGAAGAGTGTGATCACTGTAAGAAGAGGAGTGGGCCTGCCATTGAGAAGGTCTCAGTCAAACAGGAAACATTTGTAGGCAGGAACAATGATTCTCATATAAAGCCACCTAGAGCCAAAGAGGGATGCTGTAGCCTCTGTATTGCCCTTATTCTGAGGTCTCCTCAAGTTTCTAAAGCTATCAGATGCCTCCTGTCTCTAATTTCCTCAGGATCAGTGGCTTGAGCTTTGGCTATGAGCCTGAGCCTTGGGCTTGCTTCTGGGGCCTCTGGAAGTTGATTTCTTTTTTCCTTTGCTCTTTCTCAGGAGACTCTTCCTTGCCTTACTCAGACTTCCAATGAGACTGAACAGTCTACGTTGTCCTGCAGGATCAGAGAACTGAGTTATGAATCTAGAGAAATTTGAGTACAAATTTGTTTTGGTTTTGGATGGTCAGAGCCTACTAAGAATTAATCTGATAACTGCCTTGGTGCCATTGCCAATAATTTCCCCTCTGTCTTACTACTTCTAGTCACTAGAAACATGGAAGCTTGGAGCAGGTTGAAACAGGGCACTTGAATTCATATCATTGATTTCTCCATGATTTTCTTCAAGCAATTTTCCACCTTCTGTTCCCAGATGTTTCACCAGTGACATTGACTTTTCCCAGAGTGCACATGAAGGCCAATTGATTATCAGATAATCACATGTTTTTGAAAGGCCTCTGTGCTCTTCGAAGGAATATTGAAGAACTGAGGGTGCTATCATTTCATCCACAATCTTAAGGATACAAATGGCACCAGAAATAACCTGAACAAATCTGAATGATGAAAGCCAATTTCAAACTTGACAACAGGTGCATAGAGATGAGACAGTTAGATTTACTTCCTTTTTTCTAATTCGAGAGGTTTCATGTTGAAGAAAATCAGTGTGTTTGGGTTGCAGAAGACCTAGACGCATTTACCATGAAGCTGAGCTGTGTTCCCATGGCCTGGGCCCTCTATATTCCCTCTGCTGTACTCTGGGCAGCTCATTTGTTGGTGGGTAAGTAAAATGTTTGAATGTAGGTATGAGAATAGAGATATGCCTGACTTTGGGAAAAGACTCAGAGCAAAGAAACATGGACTAACTTTGGCCCTCCAAAGAATTGGTTAGGTAGGATAAGAAGCCTAGATATAAGAGAGTTTGATGCAGACTGGGGGTATAACTCAGGGGGTAGAGCATTTGCCTAGCATGTGCCAGGCCATGGGTTCAATCCCCAGTATGAGAGAGAGAGAGAGAGAGAGAGAGAGAGAGAGTTTGGTGTGCAGGACTGAATGGCTCTTTCTGAATATAAAAATCTTGAGGCCTTTTCCATCTGACTACAATGTCGTCTTCTCTAGACACAATTTCAACTCTTACTTTTCTGATACAATTTTCCTTAAAGAGTGGTCTGTACTTGGCTATCTCTGCTTCCTCACTTCTCACATTTCAATGATTGTAGTCTGGTTTCCACTAGAAAAGTTTTGCATAGGGCACAATGATCTCCATTCAGATAGAATAGATTGTTGTACACTTGCCCATTCTTCTCCTGATGAACATCTCTGCTCACTGGGCACTGCTGATCACGTCCTCTTTTGGGGAAGGGGGTACCGGGGATTGACTCAGGGCACTCAATAACGGAGCTACATTCCCAGCCCTCTTTTGTATTTTATTTAGAGACAACGTCTCACTGAGTTGCCTAATGCCTTGCTTTTGCTGAGGCTGGCTTTGAACTCGCCATCCTCCTGCCTCAGCCTCCCAAGCTGCTGGGATTATAGACATCCGCCACCACATCCAGCGATCCTTCTTGCATGCCTTACATCCCTGACTTCACCATTTTTTCTTTGTACTTCATGTACTTTTTTTTTTTAAAGAGAGAGAGATAATTTTTTTTTAATATTTACTTTTTAGTTTTCGGCGGACACAGCATCTTTGTATGTGGTGCTGAGGATCGAACCTGGGCCGCACGCATGAGCCACATCCCCAGCCCAAAGTATCTTTTTTTTTTTTTTTTTTTTTTAGAGAGAGCGAGAGAGAGAATTATTTTTCAATATTTATTTTTTAGTTTTCCGAAGACACAACATCTTTGTTTGTATGTGGTGCTGAGGATCGAACCCAGGCCACACGCATGCCAGGCGAGCGTGCCACCGCTTGAGCCACATCCCCAGCCCCATGTACTTCTTTTGGGCCCTTGGGAACTTCTCTTTTCTTCCCCTTATACCTGAATGTTCCCTTAGTTAATATCCTTGTCTCTCCACTCTTCTTTCTTTATGAAATCTCCTTTATGAGTTTATTGTCTGCATAACTTTTGCCATAATAACTGTATGTTTAAGAGTTCCAGATCAGATCTTCAACTTTAATCATGCTTTTGACCTTCACATTCAAATATCAGTCTTCATACAGGACATATTTATCTATGTGTCCGAGAGGTATCTGGAGACAAACACCCCTGTCCTGGCTCCCACTTCTTCTCACTCATTCTTTCACTGTTTCCGACTTCAGCTAATAGCATCAGCATCCACTGTGATCTCCAAGTCAGAAATCCAAGAGACAACCTGACTCTTCCTTCTCTATCTTCTCTATAACTGAGCAATCAATCAAATTTGGCAAATTTTGTCTCCTAAATTGTTCTTCCCTGAAACATTACTAATTCGGTCCTAGGACAAGCCCTCATCCTATGTGTCTGGGGCTAGTACAATAATTTCCTAACTAATCTTGTATCAGCCTTGTATCCTTCAATTCTGCACCCTGCAGCTACAGTGACCTCTAAAATCTGTCAGCCTAAGCTTCTTGTGATGGCACACAAACTCTACCCAAAACGGGCACCTGTTTAGACTCTTTAGCCTCTATAGCCACCCTCTAAGTCTCACAACTTATACTTTGATAAATCTCTATTGGCTTATATTTATACATGCATTCCTGGACTCTACTGTCTCCAAGGCTTTGCTTAGCAGATACTTCTATCTTTGCCTAAAATGAGCTCTCTTGCTGGCCTCCTGGTCCTCTCTACCTTTATAAACTTCTAGATATCCCGAAGGGCAGCCTTGGTGGCATCTTCTCTGAGAAGCCTTCCTTGAACCCTCAGTTCTGTTCTGATGGCTGCCTGGAAAACCTCTTTCTTATTACTTTCTTCTTCATGCTGAAATAATCTCTTCATATACCTGTGTTTCCCACTAAACTGATAGCTGTTTGTGGCCAGGGACAATGTTCTTTTGTTTTATTTATTTGTTCTAATCAGTTATACATGATAGCAAAATGCTCTTTGATTCATTGTACACAAATAGAGCACAGTTTTTCACTTCTGTGGTTCTACATACAATAGTGTCACACCATTCGTGCAATCATACATGTACCTAGGGTAATGATGTTCGTCTCATTCTACCATCTTTCCTATCCCCATGCCCCCTGCCTTCTCCTTCCTCCCTTTTGGCTAATCCAAAGTTCCTCCACTCATCCCCTGCTCCCTGCCCCCCATATGGATTAGCATCCGTTTATCAGAGAAAACATTTGGCCTTTGGTTTTTTGGGATTGGTTTACTTCGCTTAACATGATATTCTCTGACTCCATCCCTTTACTTGCAAATGCCATATTTTATTCTCTTTTATTGCTGAGTAATATTCTATTGTGTATATATACCACAGTTTCTTTATCTGACAATATTCTTTTTTTTCCTTGTGACAAGAATTGCAGACTTGGGATCAAGCCCTTCTTCTAGTTAGTAGCTTTACATCACTTTGAAAAAGTCACTTTTTATATTTCTGAATTCAATTTTCTAATTTGTAAAGTGATAATTCTTCCACATAAGATTTATTGAGTGAAAATGCCTGGAAGCCCAACAAGATTTTTGTCCTTAAAATGGATTAAAGCAGAGGAGGTGGAGGCCAATGGAGTGACAGAGGAGGAACTGAAAAGAGGTTGCAGAGTAGTAAAGGGGGCAGACGGAGGAGGTAAGGAAAGCACCTGGTATTGGGAAATAGAAAGAAGGCTTGATAAGGGGAGTTACAAAGTCAAAGAAGAGTCTGGGGTCTTTGGGAGTGGAAAAGAACAAAGACAAATGGGACAGGAAAGGATGGAATGAAGAAGTGAGCATGCATGAATGGCCCCATGACAGGGAGCAGGGAGAGAGACTAAGAAGGACAAGAAATAGTCTCAGAAATGGAAGAAATGGCATTTACCTTGCCTGGATCAATCATGAAAGTAAGAGGTAGGAAAAAGATGTGGTGATAAATCTTTAACCCTAAAGACTAACAACCTGGAGACAAAGAATTGTTCTACAGTTACCAGTACAGTCTGGGAATGGGGCATCAGGGTAGAGGGGAGGAGAAAGAAAGGGCTCTGACATTGCTAGGGAAAGTTTAAGAGGCAGAGATCATTAAAGTAAAGATGACTGAACAAATGAAGATGTGAAAGGGAGCAAGGAGGGAGGAGAGACCCAGCTAGGGACTGAAAGCTCTTTCATAGGTAGCACATCTAGGCTGACGAGTATTTTGTATTTTGGGAAAATGAGAATATGGATGAAAGTCCCCAAGGCAAGTCTGAGGACTGAATTAGACCATATCTGCACGGTGAAGTAAAAAGAACACTAAGTTTGAGCTCAAGCACACCTGACTTTTTTGCTCCATTCTTTATTTTATTTTTAAACTCTGGGTGTATTAATTTGCTTTTCTAAAGCTCGTTTCTTGAAAAAAATTATAAAATGGAGATGAAGTCACCTACCTGGAAAGCTTGTGAAGAGTAAATGAGATAATGCACAAAATTGCTAGCGGTGAGTGGCAAACAGCAAATACTCAGTGAGTGTCAGAATTTGATGTTTGCCTTTCTCTCTTGTCCTATGCCTGTGTGCTCTGGGGTCATGGTTGTCTTTGGTTCCTCATTTCCTGCACCAACAGCTGGATGCCAGGCTGCTGGATTCACCTCCTTTTATTCTTTTATTTTCCACTTCCCAATGCCACAGTCCATTCACTGAGAGCACATGGATATCAGTGAACCAAGGTCAAAACCATTCCTCCCAGAGACAACCCCCATCCCCACCAAGAGTTTCTTGGAAAAAAAGATTTTGATGTCTTCCTATTCTCATTCTGAAAAGGATGGTTGCCCCAGGAGAGAGGAGGAACTCTTGTGGAGGGCGAATTCCTGTCCCCTTTTTCTAAGTTGCAGCATCCTTTTCTGGTTCTCCTTGGGACGTACCCTCTTCAGCTGCCAGTTTTGAGACTCTGCAGTGTGAAGGACCTGTCAGCACTGAGAAGAGTGACTGCCACATGGATGACGACTTGAAGGACCCAAGGGAAACTGACTATCAGGTCAAGGGCTACACTTTCAGTGAACCCTTCCATCTGATCGTGTCTTATGGTAAGGTCCTCGGAAGACCTAACTGGTGTCCCAAACTCCTTCTTTTAGCTCCACAGCCCACTCAGGAAAATGACCCACTCAGGAAACTGGCCATAGGTTGAGGACTCATCTTCAGCCCCCAGCAGCCAGGAGATCCTCAGTTCTAGGCCCTAGAGAAATTGTCCCACACTAGGTCTAGAGATGGGTCAAGGTGATGTGGTGAGAAATCTGGAACTCAAAGTTTTAAACTGGAGGCAAAAAATTGTTCCACAGTCACCAGCACAGCCTGTGAGTAGGGGCTCTGGGGGAGAAAGGAGGACAGAGAAACGGGTTTCCCATTGCTAAGGCGAGTTGACAGAAGCATTTCAGTAAGGTATTAAGGGGTGAGAATTTACATGAATGGACCCTTAAGGAAAGTTTAGGGAGCCTCTTGTGGGCATCCCTGGGGGTTTTCTCAAGTGAGACAGTAGGTAACACTCAGTTCTTCCTCTGGGCTAGACTGGCTGATCCTCCAAGGCCCAGCTGCACCCATATTTGAAGGAGATCCACTGGTTCTGCGCTGCCGGGCCTGGCAAGACTGGCCACTGACTCAGGTCACCTTCTACCGAGATGGTTCAGCCCTGGGTCCCCCTGGACCAAACAAGGAATTCTCCATCGCTGTGGTGCAAGAGGCAGACAGTGGGCATTACCACTGCAGTGCCATCTTTAGAAGCCCTGGTCCAGGGAGCCCAGAAACAACATCTACGGTGGCTGTCACAGTCCAAGGTAAGAGCTAGAGTCAGCATTGCTGTGGTAAAATCAAGTAAGAAGGGACAGGGAGCCCAAAATTGTTTTTCTTTGGTGTGGGGGTAGAAAGATCATTAAATCCTTGAGGAACAGATTGCTAGCAAATGCCCAATTGGAGTTTCAGGAGTGTCAAAATCGCAACATTGCCTTTTAAAATCATCAACCCCACCCAGAGTTCAGTGTTTCCTACCACCCAGATCTAAGCTTTCTGTCAATTGTAGATTGGGTATCTGGACTGCTATCTTATTGCCCATCTCTGGATCTTTACTGGTTCTGTCTAGTTGAGGAGAGAGGGAGAGAGAGAGAGAGAGAGGTGTGTCAAATGGGGTTGAGTGAAGTGACACACACCTGTAATCCCAGCTACTCAAGAGGCTGGCAGGAGGATCACAAGTTTGAGGCCAGCAAGGGCAATTTAGTGAGACCCTGACTCAAAATAAAAATTTTAAAAGGACTGGGATGATGTAGCTCAATGGTAGAGCACTTGCCTAGTTATAGGCTCTGGTTTTAATCAGCAGTTCTGTGAAAACAAAACAAAAGTTCAAGAGGAATCTTTCTTTAAAAAAAAAAAATTCTGATGGAAAAGGAGGAAAGGACCTTCAGTGGCTGCTTTGCCCCTCATGGTCCTACTTGAATATAGAATGGATGAGCTCTTCTTTCTTGCTTACCTTTCCCTCAGAACTGTTTGCAGCCCCAGTTCTCAGAGCCTCGCCGTCTGCTGAACCCAAAGAAGGAAGCCCAGTGACTCTGAGCTGTCAGACAAAGCTGCCCCTGCAGAGGTCAGCCGCCCGCCTCCTCTTCTCCTTCTACAAGGATGGAAGAACAGTGCGCAGCAAGGGCCTCTCCTCAGAATTTCAGGTCCCCACAGCCTCAGTAGAGCACTCTGGGTCCTACTGGTGTGAGGCAGCCACTGAAGATGGACAAGTTTGGAAACAGAGCTCCCAGCTAGAAATCAGGGTGCAGGGTAAGTGTGTATGTGTCTCTTTGGTTTGTGTGTGACAACAAGGAGATGGGTACAGGATGACTGGATCCATGGGCTGGGTTCAACGTAGGAAGGTGAAGTGGGTACATAGAAAGCCAGGCACAGTGGTATATACCTATAATCCCTAAGGCTCAGGAGGCTGAGGCAGGATCATAGGTTCCAAGCCAACTTCAGCAAAGGCGAGGTACTGAGCAACCCAGTGAAACTGTCTCTAAATAAAAATGCAAAAAAAGGCTAGGGATGTGGCTCAGTGGTTGTACAACCTTGAGTTCAATCCCTGGTACCACCCCACCAAAAAAAAAAAAAAAAAAAAAAAAAAAAAAGAAAGAAAGAAAGGTCATAGAAGAGAGCCCAAATAGAGAACTTCTCCCTCAAACCATGGTGCCAACGCTGTCGAACCAAGACCTACGTGCACTGCCTCATAGAACTTAGGTTCCTTATATCATTTCTGGGCATTTACAGGAATATAATCTCTAGAATGAGGGATAAAATCCTTGTTAAAATCTGGGAGCTACCATTCAGAACTTGACCTGAAATACATTCAGAGGAGTTGTCTAGTGTGATGAGGAAGCCTGAAGCCAAGTGAGATGAAAAATAATAGAAGGAAGTGGTGATGCCCATCCTAAAGAGGAGGTGGTTTAGGGGACCAACACTGATGTCCTCAAAAAGCTAACAACTGGACCACGAATGAAGAATTAGACTAATGTCTTACATAATAAAGAGGTTGCTTAGGACGGTATAATATATCCATGCTTCAGTGAATTAGATTTTGTCTTGAAAGAGGAAACATTGGTTAATAGTCCATCTAACGATAAGGTCTTTTTGCTAGGATGTTCAAGAAAAGATAGCCAATCTTCAGATTAAAATTTGGATTAGGAGGGACACTAGAGTCCTCAAGTCCCTTTTGCCACTGGAACCCAAAGCCATTTCAGAGAATGAAAAAGACTGCTATGACAATAGGTCCAGATTTAATTCTTGTATGTGCCTTTTGCCATATAATCCAGGTCCCTCCAGCTCTGCTGAATCGCCCACCTGGAATCCAGCTCCTCAGAAACTGGCTGCTCCAGAAACGACTTCTAAGGAGCCCCCTGGCCCTCCGCCTCCACTAGCTACCCCTTCTTCTGAGCACCGAGGCTTCTCCTCTCCAGATCCCCACCTGCATCACCAGATGAGCATTCTTCTCAAACTCATGCAGGATGTAAGAGCTCTTCTTGGTCACCTGGTCATAGAGCTGAGGGACTCATCTGGCCACCTGAAGCCTGAAACCACAAAGGTTCCTGTCAAGTGAAAGTACACTATTCAACCATGATCTGGCTCACCCACCCCCAATAAATCCAATATTTTCTACTTTTGTCTCTCTATTCTGCACACATGCATAGTTTTACAAGTTGTCCTCAGTGTCTTATAAGAACAATGGAATTAGGGGGCATATAAATAAATTTGTATGAAGCAATAATTGGAGTTTAACTATAATTGTTTATTCTTATAGCATGACAACATCATTGCGTTCTCTCCGGATCAGGAATTTCTGTTCCCCAAGCCAGAACCTGGTGACTTAAAGAGAAAAAAAAAATGGAGGTGGATTTCATATAGCAATATCAAGTGGGGGCAATTTTGTTCCCTGGACATTTTTGTCCTCACACAAGGTAAAAGGGATGTGTGTGCCACTGGCATCTAGTCAGGAGAAGCCAAGAATGCTGCTAACTATCCTATAATGCACAGGACATCCTCTTCCTCTTAACAAAAGATAATCTATCCCAAAATGCCAACAGTGCCAAAGTTGAGAAACCCCAGCCTAATGATAGCCAAGTATTAGACTCTGGAGTGAGACTTTCCCTCTACTAATTACCCTCTCCTTCCAACCTCCTAAAGCAAATATTAATTACATGCTACTATTTAGTCAGTGCTATGGTCTGAATGCTTATTTCTCCAAAAATTTATATATTGAAACCTTAATCCCTAAGGTGATAGTATTGATAGAAGGGACCTCTGGGACTAGACCAGGTAATGAGAGCAGAACCCTAGTAATTGGGATTAGGGCCTTTATAAAGAAGACCCTACAGAACTAGCCTGCCCTTTTGCCATGTGAGAACACATCAAAGAGATGCTCTTTAGGAATCAGAAAGTGAGCCCTCTGGGCTGGAGTTGTGGCTCGGTGGTAGAGTGTTTGCCTGGCATGTGAAGCCCTGGGCTGGATCCTCAGTGCCACATATAAATAAATGAAACAAAGATCCATTGATAACCATATATATATATATATATATATATATATATATATATATATATCCCTTGCCAGTTGCTGAATCCGTTTGCTTGCTTTAAGCTTGGATTTCCCAGCCTCCAGAATTGTGAGAATAAATTTCTGTTGTTTATAAGCTACTCTGTTTATTGTATTTTATTTTAACATCTCAATCAAACTAAAACCTTGGCCTCTACTATATGCCTGAATTTATACTATGTCAAGAATACTCAGATGGGGGGGTGCTGGGGTTGTGGCTCAGTGGTAGAGCGCTCACCTAGCACGTGTGAGGCTCTAGGTTCAATCCTCAGCACCACATGAAAATAAATAAAATAAAGGCAACTATAAAACAACAACAACAACAACAAAAAAAAACTCAGATGGAGCACAGTGACCCATACTTGTAATCCTAGCAACTTGAGGAGCTGAAGCAGGAGGATTACAAGTTCAAAGCCAGCCTCAGCAACTTAGCAAGGCCCTAAGCAATTTAGCAAGCCCCTCTCAACATAAAAAACAAAGGCCTGGGGATGTGACACAGCATCCCTGTGTTCAATCCCCAGTACCAAAAAAAAAAAAAAAAAAAAGAAGAAGAAGAAGAAGAAGAAGAAGAAGAAGAATCAAGGCAGTGTTTCTGTCTACAGAGGAATTAGACTTTGGAATGGAGGGGCAGTAATACTGATAGTCATAATACAATTAGAATAGGGTATATTGAATTTTCCCACAGAATCTTTGGAGCTCAGAAATATATGATCAAGCATAACATTATATTACATTGCCAGATTATCAATTGTTTTAATTTGGTACTGGGGATTGGACCTAGGGGCACTTTACCACTAAGCCACATCTCCCATCCTATTTACTTATTTTGAGATAGGGCTTCACTAAGTTGCTAAGGCTGACCTTAAATTTGTGATCCTCCTGTTTCAGCCTCCCAAGTGACTGGGATTACAGGCATGTGCCATAGTGCTCAGCTGTCTCTGAAATACTTTTTAAAAGTATGTATGAATCTTTGGTACCATCATAATATGTTTTTCTATTCTTGGACTACTATTTACATTCTCAACCAATGAGAGCTAGCCTGGCAGACTCTACAGTAACATTTGGTCAATGAATTAGCATACCATGTTATAATGGCCTCTGCCAATGGATGTTCTATCTGAATTAAGTGGTATGAAGTTTTCACTGTAGCCTTTCTTTGTGCCATTTATTCTGTACAGTTTTAACCTACAACAATTTACAAAATATGTGCACATGATCCTTCTAGATATGCCACAGAAAAATGAAGGAATAGAATTATTCTAATTCTAACATAGATTTATGGTGGTTCTTAGCATTTTCAAGGGGAAGGATCAGAAGGCAATGGGGAATTGGTGGAAGTCCATAATACCACTACAGTCTGAGAGGGCTGATTAACAATTGTGTGAGTAAAAGTTCCAAGAAATGACCAGAGACATATCATGACTTTGGCAGATGTAAAAAAGAAATGGGAGCTAGGCAAAGGTTGTGACACAGTAGTTACTGTGTCACACACAGTCATTGTAATCCCAGTGACTTGGAAGTTTGAGGCAGGAGGATCACAAGTTCAAAGCCAGACTCAGCAACTTAGCAAAGTACTTAGCAGCTCAGAGAGACCCTGTCTCTAAATAAAATACAAAAAAAAAAGGGGGGGCTAGGGAAGTGGCACAGTGGTTAAGTGCCCCTGGGTTCAATCTCTGGTACCAGGAAAAAAAAAAAAAAAGGAAATTCGACTGCCAATACTGTGCTGGGTATATTTCCAAAAATATACTATGTCATGATCATTCTACAAGGAGTTGTTTTCAGTTAATGATCCCATTTTTATGAATGCATTCTGTAAGCTCATGTTAAACAGAGAATTCACTTACAGATAATAAAAACTATCAGTTCAGTGGGGCGGGGGAGGAATGCATGCAGCTGGCTGAGATGAGTTTCACTTCTGTGTTCCTCATCCAACTGTGCATGTTAACTTAACAACCAGTGTAAGATATTTAGGGAAACACGTGAGGGAAGGTGCATGCAGAGTTTCTTCACCCTCTCTGGGTGCACCACACTCCCAGCATCTCTTTGTCTTCACTGGTGATTAGATCAATCTCCAGTTCCTCTCTTTTCCTGGAGGTCAGGGGGTAGGGCTGAAAATTCTCAGCCTCTAATAACAGGGTTGGTTTCTTTGGCAACCACCCCCATCTTCCCAGGAGTTGCCTCATATGCATAAATTCCACAACAGTTTTTTTCTTATAAATAAGAAAAGATGTTCCTCTCACCTGTAACACTTAGGACTTTCTTGGGGTTTTAGGAATTGTCAGGACCCAGGTACAGAGGTCAAACATATTTCAGACTGTGTCACATACATCTGATATCCAGTAAAGTTGAATATTTGCATAGCCTATCACCTGGCATTCCATGCCTAGGTGTATATCCCCAAGAGAAATTTTAGCATATATGTATCAGAAGTCAGGTATCATAATGTTCGAAGTAGTACTATTTGGAAAAGCAAAATTTTGGAGTCAACTCAGATGTCCACCAATAGTAAAATGAACAAGTTGTGCTATTTTCACAGAATGGAATGCTATGTAGCAGTAAAAATGAAAAAACCATACCTATAATGCAGCAACATAAAAGAATCTCAAGAATATAAACACCAGGGGCTGGGGATGTGGCTCAAGTGGTAATGCGCTCACCTGGCACACGCGGGGCTCTAGGTTCAATCCTCAGCACCACATAAAATAAAATAAAGAAGTTGTGTCTGCCGAAAACTGAAAAATAAATATTAAAAAATTCTCTCTCTCTCTCTTCTCTCTCTTAAAAAAAAAGAATATAAACACCAGGTGATAAAAACAAACATGCAGTAAAAGATCCTTTAAACAATGTTTAAAAACAGGTAAAACAAAGGAACATATTGTTTAAGTATTCACATACATACATATGATAAAACTTTTGAAAAACAAAAACAAAAAGGCACACAAGAAATTAAAACACCAAAGTCAGAATAGTAGTTATCTCTGAGGAGTGGATTGGGGAGATAATGAGGAAGAGCACATAGGAGATATAGATTATTAATTTTTTTCCTCTTCTCTGATAGGCATTGAGGGCTCCTTAAAAAGAGAAATAAATATATATATGATAGGGCTGGGGATGTGGCTCAAGCGGTAGCGCTCTTGCCTGGCATGCGAGCGGCCCGGGTTCGATCCTCAGCACCACATACCAACAAAGATATTGTGTCCGCCGAGAACTAAAAGATAAATATTAAAAATTCTTTCTCTCTCTCTCTCTCTTTTAAAATATATATATATATATATGATATATTTATGTATAAGTATATGTTTATATACAAATATATAAACAAAAAATATATTAAAAAATCTGTTATATATAAATAATATATGTGAATACACAAATATACATTTAAATATAAATATAAACATAAATATTAAATATATTTGAATATAAATATATGCCAAAATTTTATATATGTGGATATATATGCATACATATATGTTATATATTATTCAATTCACTTTATGTTTCTACCGTGGCTTTCTCTTAGAGGGAATAGAAAGCCAACTTTATTACTTACAATGTGGAGTAGTTCTTTCCTTCATTTCCTTCATTCTTTCAGAAAGCTCCTTCTGCCCCACCCAGCAGCCCAGCATAGAAAACTTAGATTCAGTTACAACTTAGATGAGGACTAGGAAGGAACAAAATGACCTTCTAGAATCACAAGGGGAATTTAAACAGTGTGTGAGTTGGGATAGGGCTTATCCTTGCTTTGCCTCCTTAAAATTTTTCTTCCTTTTTGGAGCGAACTCTCTCCTTTTAGAGTGAACAAGTGGGAATTCTTAGGAATATGGAAGTATAGAATGCTGTCTTCCTGAAAGAGCTCCTTCTGGCAAACACTGCTAGTTTTCACTCACCATGTGTGAATTTTTCATAAAGGTAAAGGTTTTCAATTTAAAGAAATGTTCTGCTCTCTAGTCTAAAATAGGCCTTTATATTTCATTGGTATTTGAAATGCCTTTCTCTTATTCAAAAGCTTATATTTAAGAATAACAATTTTTAAAACACCTCTATTTGGAAAAATAAAAACTTGTTTGGCAAAGTTACAAAGTTAGGAAATACCAGATGTTGCCTGGCACAAGGAACACATGCTTATAATTCCCCCTACACAGGAGGTTGAGGCAGGATTATGACAAGTTCAAGGCCAGCCTGGGCAACTTAGTGAGACCCTGTCACAAAATTTTAGAAAAGTGGGGAGGGAGCTGGGGATATAGCTCAATGGTAGAGTGTCCCTGGGTTCAATCCAGCACTGCCAAAATACATATAAACATACATACAACATACATATATACCAAATGTTGATGACAAGGAGGAGTAGGAATGTTAGGAGCCATTAACACGAGTATGCACTAATGCAAACATTTTGAGAATAATATCACAGTATTCAGTCTTTCTTTCTTTGGCCCACAAACACTTACTCAGTGCATGCTATGTGCTGTCACTATTCTAAGTGATTGTTATGGTTTGGATGTGCAGTATCCCCCAAAAGCTCATGTGTGAGACAATGCAAGAAGGCTTAGAGGAGAAATGATTGGGTTATGAGAGCCTTAACCTAATCACCGAATTAATCCCTTAATGGGATTAACTGAGTGGTAAACTAAAGTCGGTAAGGTATGACTGAAGGAGGTGGATCCTTGGGGGCATGACTTTGGGGTATATATTTTTTATCTGGTGAGTGGAGTCTCTTTGCTGCCTGGTCATCATGTGAGCTGCTCCCCTCCACCACATGCTTCCACTATGATGTTCTGCCTAGAGCCCCCAGGAATGGAGCCTGCTGTCTATGAAGTGAGACCTCTGAAACTGTGAGCCCCCAAATAAACTTTTCCTCCTCTAAAATTGTTTTTGGCAGGTATTTTAGTTACAGCAGTAAAGAAGCTGATTGAAACAGTGATATAGCAGGGAACAAGAAAAAGAAATTCCTGCCTTCATAGGGTTTACCTTCCAATGGAGGAAAATCTACCACAAATATATACAAAGGTAGGGATAATAGATGCTATGAAAAGAAATAAAACAATATGCAGAGCCAGAGAACAATGATGAGGGGACACTATTTTAGATTATGTGATTAGTGACTATCTCTCTGAGGAGGTAGTATTTGAGTGAAGTGAGGAAGTGAAACTTGCAGCGATCTGGGAGAATAAGAATCTTTCAGGCAGAAAGAACAGCGAGTGAAGCACCAGAGCAAGAGTAGGTGTGGAATTTTCTATGAACCATTATAAACAACACTGTGTGACTTGACCAGAGTGAGGCAGAAAGTCAGAGGAAATAATGTCAAGGGTCAAGTAAAGGCCAAGTCTGTAGGGCCTTATAGACCATGAGTAAATATTTGGGCATTATTGTCAGTGCACCTTTGAGGGACAGTAACACAATATGGTTTACATTTTTAAAATATCTCTCTGGATACTTGGTGAAAAAATAACTACAAGGAAAGATATGTAGAAGATAGAATCATCAGGATTTGCCAATACATTAGATCTGCTTTTGGAGTGTGCATGAAATTCATGATCATAACACTACAAGTATCACTCCCAGTTATGCATCCCATGAAAACATATCAGCTGTTCTGCAGGGAGCATCAATCATAGCCTCATCAGCACTAATTTAGAGGTGGCCTTCTAGGTGCTGCCCTGTTCTAATGTGAACTGGTTCATTCAGTCCTCACAATATGAACCAAGAAGTTCAATGTGGCATTGTTTATGGTAGCTCAGGGTTGATTAGCAATCAGGGCTTTAGGGTAACGGACAGGTCCAATGTAATGGAAACATTGTGGAATACTGGGGCAGTCAGAAGCAATAATCAAGATGCAAATAGAGAAAAATGTCTGAATCTTAAATACATGGAACTGATTTTTAAAAGTAAAGGATAAAATGGTATATTTAGAATACAATACTATTATGGTTTGGATCTTTTTTTTTTTTTTAATATTTATTATTTTTTAGTTCTCGGCGGACACAACATCTTTGTTGGTATGTGGTGCTGAGGATCGAACCCGGGCCGCACGCATGCCAGACGGGCGCGCTACCGCTTGAGCCACAGCCCCAGCCCCTGGTTTGGATCTTGAATACCCTTGAAAGCTCACCTGTTGAAGCAGAGGTGGTACTTTTGGGAAGGGATTGGACCATGAGGACTCTGGCCTCATCCATGGATTAATCCATTTGATAGAGTGGATTAATACATTTGAATATTCCATCTGATAGCTGGGCAGAAATGTTGGGCAGGAACCTGGTGTGTGGTGCATGCCTGTAAAACCAGCAACTCCAGAAACTGAGGCAGGAGGATGGAGGCAAGAGGAATGCAAATTCAAGGCCAACCTCTACAACTTAGCAAGATTCTGACTCAAAATAATAATAATAATAATAATAATAATAGACTGGGGATGTGCTCAGTGGTAAAACACCCTTAAATTCAATCCCCCATGTCAAAAAAAAGAGGAATAAATAAATAAATGTTGGGCAGGAAGTTTTCTTTTCTTTCTTTCTTTCTTTTTTTTTTAAAGAAATTTATCATCACACAAAGCAGAGAAACATGAGGCAGACTTTTCTCAGGTTGGTCAGATAAAGGCCATGAAACTCCATCACTGGTCATGAAAGACAAACAATATCCCTGGAAAACGTAGTCCATCTTTTAATTCTTTTAATTCACAAGCAGGACTCAGACCAGGTCTTTGGGGCCAAACCTGAGTCAGACCCAGACCTTAACACGATGGGAGTGAATGCTGTCATCTCACAAATCCTTCTCTGGGATGGGAAAGCAAAGACTAACCACTTCCCTATGCAAAAGGAGTACCAACACACACTGTGGGTGCCTGGCAGGTGATGGAGGCCACACAGCTTCAGTTATAGTATTGAAGGTGACTAAAGCTTGGGCAAAGGCCCTGGACAGGTTTAGAAATACAGCACAAAGCTTCAAGCTTCCCCCACACCTGGAATTAATGTGGACATGTGAATGAATCAGGTTCAGTTCAGGCAAATGGCGCCTATCTAAGGGATCTCCTCCAGTGTCATTGCATTAAACAAAAAAGCACCCCACTTCCAGGATATTAGGGTGTCTTCCCCATGTGAACTTTGTGGTACCTGAGGAAAGGCATTTGGCTGGTAGCTTTCTCATATTCAACACATTTATAAGGCCCTACTCCAGTGTGAAATCTGGTGTTGAATGAGGCCAGAGCTTTTGTTAAGATTTTCCACACTAAAGACCCTCTCAGGCCTTTCTCCAGTGTGAACTCTCCTATGGTCACTGAAGTTGGAGTGTACATTTGCTGCACTCATAGGGCCTTTCTTCAGTAGGAACTGTGTGGTGTTTAAGGAATGCAGACCTTTGGCTAAAGGATTTCCCACTTTCACTGCACCCATAAGACCTTTCTCCAGTGTGAACTCTCAAGTGTAGAATAAGGCTGCAGTACTACTAAAGGATTTCCTACGTTCACTGCACTGATAAGGCCTTCATCCAGTGTGAATGTTCTGGTGGTTTAGAACACTAGAGTTGTAGGTAAAGAATTTCCCACACTCATAAGGCCTTTCTCCAGTGTGGATACTATGGGGTTGCAGGAGTGCAGAGCTCTGGCTAAAGAATTTCCCACATTCACTACACTTAAAAAGCCTTTGTCCAGTGTGAATTCTGTGATGTTAGATCAGGATGGATCTTTGGATAAAGATTTCCCACATTCCCCACACTCAAAAGACCTCTCTCCAGGGTGAACTTTCCAATGGTTATTGAGGCTGTAGCTCTGGCTAAAGGATTTACTGCATTCACAGCACTTATAAGGTCTTTCTCCAGTGTGTACTCTGGTGTTTAATGAGACTGGAGCTGTGGGTAAAAGATTCCCCATACTCTCTGCACATGTAACATCCTTCTCTAGTGAGGGTTCTCTAATGCTGAACAAGTGTGTGTTTGGGGATGAACACTTCATCACATTCTTCCCAGTTACAATGAGCTTTCCCCTGCGAGAGGCAGCTCATTTAAAAAAATTTTTTTTAAATGTGTTCTAATTACTTATACATGACGATAGGATGTATTGCTATTTGACTTTTCCACAGGAAGAAGAAGACTGTTGATGGAGAAATTCCAAGCTTGTCCAGAAATCACTTCCAACCTCTCTGCATATAAAGGCCTTTCTGGTTCATGGAATTTATAGCTCTTCACAAATGAGGTTCTGCCCATATCACTTCTGAATGGCTTTTCTCCAATATGCTGATTCTTGTGCTGATAATTTGTACTGACATAGAATTGTTTCTCACATGCTCAACACATGCACGTTTTCTGTTTGTGGTGTGTGTGCTTCCTTATGCTCAGCCAAGTAAAGGGTGACTTTTAAGATAAGGCCACCCATCTCACAGAGCTTGGTCTCTTGGAGAGATAGAACTGACTTGGGAGTCATAATCTGGGACACTCCCTCTTACAGAAACACTCTGCTCAGAAATTGCCTCCTCATCTTCTATTCCACACTACCAACCTGTTCAGGAAGCCTAACACCATTCCTCAAGCAAGAAACCCAGTCCACGGCCCCCTCACCCCGTCCTGCACCGACATGGGATCCTGCGGGAAGAGGCGGGCCTTGGAAGAACGCATCTCCCAAGCGGCTCCCCAAGCCCCAGAGCCCCAGGAACTGTCCAGGTCTGCCTAGGTGCTCTTGTCACTGCGCCCGCCGCAGGTGCGTGGGACTCAGGGAAGGGATGCCGCCTCCAGGTGCCTTTGTTCTAATTAGTTATACATGATGATAGAATGTACTTTGACACATCATACATAAATGTAGTATAATTTCTCATTCTTTTGGTTGTACATGATGTAGAATCACAGCAGCCGTGTAGTCATAGGGTGATAATGTCCTATTAATTTATTTTTAAAAATTCTCTTTAGTTACATACAACATCAGGATACATCCTGACATTATCACAAATGTATGGAACTCAACCTGCTGCAATTCAATCCCCAGCCCTTCTCCCCCACCACCTTACTTCCCTTCCTTTCACTCCACCTCTTTCTCTTCAAACCATTTACAGTTTACTGTTTTTTTTTTTAATTAATTTGTGTCCTATGGATACACCTGATGCTGAGACCCACCATGCCATATCTATGCAAGCTCATATGAAAGTTGGGATGATCAGGATATTTTTTGAGTCAAATTTTGAGCCCTGTATGATGTGAATTCGACAGTTGATTTCTGAGTTTTCCAGGAAAGACTACATAGCACATAAATTTTGGATGTAGACAGGTTTCTTCTGGAATTCAGGAAAAGGACTAAGACCTGTGCTCTAGGTGATGAGGAGCCAAATTAGAGTCCACTGTACAAACCAAGAGGATAACTGACAGGTGCTTTACATTTTAAAAATTTTTATTATTATTTTTAAATTAATTGAACCCAGTTACATTCCTAACTCTTTAAAAAATTTTTCTTTTGTTTTATTTGAGACTTGGTCTTGCTAACTTCACTGGCCTTGAACTTGTGATCCTTCTGCCTCAGTCTCCTGAGTTGCTAGGATCATAGGCATGTGCTACTGCACCGTGGCCAGCTGCAATGTATTCTTATGCAGGGAATGGCCTGTTGGCAGAAGCCAGACCTCTGTATAGGCAGTGTGGATAATGTGAGGAGCCCTCATACTGGTCCCAAGATGAAGAGCCAGGCAGGGTGCAGGGAAGCACAGAAGCATTGCTCAGCCCGGGCACTCATAGTAGACAGTTGATCATCTCTGCTCCTAGTATCTATTTTTATCTCCCTGCCCTATTCCTGAGAACCTTATCCAATACTTCTCTACTTTTCAGACATACATGACTATCTTTTTTTTTTTAATCAAAACTTGCTCTCAAAACAGGATATGAAGTGGCCAGCATAATTTAAATGACCACACCCTAAGATGTATTTGCATTTTTAACAAGGAATGGCACATTGAGCAAAAATTTTGAGGGAATTTTCAGAGTGGAATTTTGGGCATTAACAAAAGAGGAGAATGAGTTATGTTCATGTACCAATATGTAACAACAAGTCTCACCACCTTATAATTATAATATACCAATATAAATATAGAGAAAAAAGAAGGAGGATGCTATCTTAATAAATTGTCAGTGTCTGATAACTGATCTCCTTCCTGCCAGAGTTCCAAGAGAAGGAGGCGCCTTTCTTTTAAACAGCCATAGCTGAGGGCAAGAGAGATTCTAAGCAGATATACTATCAGGTTGGAAACTTCATTAAGTATTTACATGAAAATTCAGGTTCCCATTGCTCAGGTATGGTCACATGGCTCAGAGAGCACAAGAAATAGAGCCAGGAGGTTGGATCTGAGAAACTTCCGAAGGTCTGGTGCAGTGACTTCTCTACTGCAGGTCAGGAGTCCTGGGACTGAGATGTGGTTGGGGAGGGGTTGCAGGGCCCAGTGGAAGGAAGGAAGGAAGGAAGGAAGGAAGGAAGGAAGGAAGGAAGGAAGGAAAGAAGGGAGGGAGGAGGGAGGAAGAAGAGGAGTTGCCACAAGGTGAGGTCATTAGGGTGAGTAGGAAAGAAGAGTTTTCTAATTTCTGAGGGTTTAAATTTTCAGGAAGAGCGAGAGGGGAAAACACATTATACTCCTGTCTCTGGAGAATCAGATGGCAGGGGCATGGGAGGGTGGTCAATGAATCTACTCATTTGGGGGAGAATGTCAATTCTGGTGCAGGAGACCCAACATTGACCTCTCTAGACCTGTACCAATGTCTGACATCTGGGAGGGAGCAGAAAAAGCCCTAGGTGGACCTTGTGGACAAGAGGATGTGTCTTCCTCAATTGAGGATTATAGGGTTGGCTGGTGGGGAGGGAGTGGAACATAGTGGAATGTTGATTGGAGCCTGAAGATGTCAGGGTTACCTGCAGGAGCCTGGCGTTCTATGAGACTCTCTTGTGCTATAGGCCTAAGTTCTGCATGCCCTCTATACAGAAGTCAGGGTTGGCCTCAGCTGGGAAGGCTAGGTATCAAGGTAGTGGATGGGACAGACAACACTTGATGTTTGGGATACTTAAGGGTAGAAGGTAACATATTCTGTCATATTCTGTCTCCTGCTCTTTTTAGTCTACCATCTTCGGGATCTAGGAATGGGCGGGAAAAACAGCAGTGTCTCCTAGTACTGAGAGGTCAGCCACTGCCACCTTTTCTCTTTCTACCCATAAACCATGCCAGCACATTTCCATCCTTCTGCAGCTGCTTCAGGCAGACACACCATGTGGGCACTAACAGCCCTCTTTCTCCTAGGTAAGTTTTCAAATGAGCACCAGAAGGGCTTTGAGTGGTAGAGAATAGTTTGGGGCAGGATGTGTGGGAAAGGGGAAGTGGTCATTCAATCCTCAGATTTCAAGTGTTCATTATCTATTTTTGAAGAAGAGAGGAGGGAGCTTTTGCAATGCTGGGGTAACTGAGGACAGAAGAAAAACCTGCTTTGAGACCTTTGATCTTTCCTTTGGTCAAGAATCTTTCCTTCCTCTCATCTCCAACACTTCCCTCTTTCCTTCTTTTTTGTTTTGCAGTTCAAAGCAGTGGGCAAGCTGGTGAGTCTGAATGCATCCCTCAACCCAATTTTCTAAAACTTCCACTCCAATCTCCCTAGGTAATCTGCTTGGGTAAACTCCCCACTTTTTGGCTGTTCTGAAATAGTATCTCTTTTCACTCTTCTTCAATCCTTGACCAAGTTTGCTTGTAGAAATGGGTGCTGATTGATGAACTGTTGGTTTGTAGCCCAATGAGTGTGGTCTCCTTTCCTGTGGAGTGGGTTAGTATGTGAGCTGGGTCCTGGAAACTAGGGTTTTCTAAAATTTCCCAACCTCAGGACACATCTTTGATGTACCTCACCTTGTTTCTCTTTCCTATGGTGCCCCTTCCCACACATCCCCAGCTACACTGGAGAAGCCCATATTGTCTCTACACCCACCTTGGACCACCATCTTCAAGGGGGAGCGGGTAACCTTGCGATGTGATGGATACCACCCTGTGCTCCTGGAGCTCCGGCCTATCAACACTCTCTGGTATTTGGGCCACCTACTTCTGCCCTCTCATAAGAAGAGCATCGAGGTACAGACACCAGGAATATATCGGTGCCAGACGCGGGGAGCACCTGTCAGTGACCCCATTCATCTCTCTGTATCTAATGGTGAGTGGTCTGAGCAGAGGGGAGAGAGCACATGGACCTCCTCTGGTGATATTGGCCTTCCTATGGGGGAGCGCACTTGTCCATTCCCAAGAGGCAGGAAAAGAGGGTCACACTGAGGACTACTTGAGTCTCTGGAGTAGGCAGGAGTCTGTGCAGTGCTGTGGGAGAGATGAAGTAAGGTTTGCCTGGCTCCAAGTTCCCCCTTAACCTTCTGCCACAGTGTGAAACCAACATTTCTGTTTGTTTCTCAGATCAGATCAGAAGAGTAAGAGTTTTGAGGGCATAGGATACTGGATGAAGAACTCAGGGGGGCTGGGCAGGAAAAAAGTAGATCAAAGCAGGAAAAGTAAGTGTCCCTGGCCAGTCTGAGCACAGCAAGAGGAATTAGTCTCAGCTGGAGTGAAATACTTCTCTGTATATCAGTATTCATATCAGTAATGTAGGGACAATAATATGTCTGTCTCTTTGACTGTTGTGATCATTAAAAATGAATTATGAAATATTATTAAAGAAAAAACAGCAACTGAACAGTGCACTTAATCAAAATTTAATTAGAGGCATGTATACACATGCACAAAGGAGTCAACTGAGAAATTGGCTGGAAATATTTGAAGGGTTTCAAAATATGATAAGAAAAGGAATAATAATTTGTTCACTAAGATACAGGATTGGCCACTTAATAGGGAGTATCATATAAATCTTAGCGTGGTGGGTCACAATTTATATTTAAAATTTAAGGGTGTCACCTAATGTTCAAATTAGCACTTATACTTGAAAACAGGCATATACTGACTACAACACACAATGGTTTGAAGTTCACAGACTGAGAGTGGCATGTGGATTGTGGCTATTACTCGCAGAATTCTAAAATGGCATGTAGTATATGTTAGGGCTATTAAGGGCTATTATATGTTAGCTATGATGCTGATGGTGATTGGATAAATATGGTGCTTTGGGAGATACCTAAGGCTGTCCTAGGGTGTTACCACAGTGCTCTTCAGGATATAGGTCTAAATCTAGACACACAGGACAAATAAGACTCAACTGAAATCTGTGAAGGAGGGGCTTACTGGCTGAGGAAATAGCAGATGCAAAGGCCCTGGGTTCAGAGCACAGCCAGTTTTCTCAGCAGTTCAGTATGGTTGGAACTTAACCTGTGTTGAGTGAAACGTGGGGAGGGTAAATAAGAAATGCCACGGGGAAGAACACTGAAGTAGGTGCTGAGGAAGGAACCAGGGGACCAGGTTAGGAAGGCCTGAAGTCATTTTAAAGAGTTTAAGCTTAATTCTGATGGGCTAGACCCAAAGAAAGCACATCTTTGCCTCCCTAGTATCTAAGGAGAAACTGTTTTTTTTCTTCTTCCTCCCGACTCTAACTAAGCCTTCTGCTCTATGAGACTGTCACATGCCAGTTACCCAGCAAGACCAACTGGTTCAGGAAAGGGGGAAGGAGGTGGTGGGGAGGAAAAGGAAAGCAGCTGAGAAGAGGAGACCAGCAGGGCTGGATTTACTGTGAGGCAAACCTTATCTGCTGGTCCGTTGTAGACTGGCTGATTCTGCAAGTGCCCTATGCTGCGGTGTTCGAGGGCGAACCGCTGGTTATGCGCTGCCGCGGCTGGTACGACAAGGTGGTCTACAAGCTTCACTACTACCACGACGACCGGGCTGTACGCTATTTCCACTCTAGCACCAACTACACAGTGTTGCAGGCGCGTGCGAGCGACAGTGGGCGTTACCAGTGTTCTGGCACCATGCGCATCCCGGTAGAGAGCGCACCCATGTTCTCCTCCAAGGTGGCTGTGACCGTGCAAGGTAGGGGAGACTTGGGGTCCGGAAACGCTAGAAAATTCTGGAACAGGAACAGTGAGGGGAAAGGTGGAGGCGGGGTTAGAGCAGCTGCTACTGGTGGGTTTCTCAGACCACAGACGATTGAATGCATGAGAGACCTGTAGGCTGGTGTCATTCCCCATTCCCCGCTTCCCAGCTTCTTCTGTTCGGGGACCCCACAGTCCCAACAAGTAGGCCAGCGGCAGTGGTACAGGGCGCTAAGCTACTGGGACGAGGGCTCAGCTTCCCAGCACCCCGCGTGGCAGGTGCAGCGCTCCCACTTCTAGGCTGGAGAATACAAGCTGAGTGGCAGTTGGGTGGTGGCCTGAAGCATCTGGTCTGGTCCTGATTCCCTTTAACCTTTTAAGACCCTTCGTAGACTCGGATCCTCTGCCCCACTTTTCAAAAATCTTTCCTCCCTCACTCCACGTGTACACACAGGCTACACTTGGGTCTCTGGGTTCGCTAGGTCCAGTGGAAGGGGAGGGGAGGGGACCCCCGGAATGGACAGGTTGACCTTGGTTTCTCCCTTGCCGGGCTCCATTCCTGTCGAAACCCAAAATGCATTTTCCGCCTCTGGGCTGCCCTCTCTGCAGAGCTGTTCCAGACACCAGTGCTGAGGGTTATGCGCCCTCAGGAGATCCGCGGCGCAGCGCACCGCGGGGTGGTCCTGCGCTGCGAGACGCGCCTGCACCCACAGAAGCGCGACACGCCACTGCAGTTCGCCTTCTACAAGTACAGTCGCGCTGTTCGCCGCTTCGACTGGGGCTCTGAGTACATGGTCCCAGAGCCCGAGGTCGAAGAGGTTGAAGCGTACTGGTGCGAGGCGGCTACCGCCACTCGCAGCGTCCGGAAACGAAGCCCTTGGCTGCAACTCCCAGGGCCGGGTGAGTAATCGCCTTCCTTACTGGCACGCCCACCCACCGCCGCAGCCCAGCCTCCTCCTCTGCGCACTCACGGGTCGCCTTTTCTCCGTCCCCTGTCCGTCCCTTGTCTTCCAATCTCCACATCCTGGTCCTGTTTTTCTCACCTCAGCGCCACCTCTCTTCCTTGCTGCTATTCAGGTCCTCCTCGTTCCCCTTCGCCAGTCCCAAGTTTCTCCCCCGACCCCTGAGCCCAGGGCTGACGATTTCAGCCGTACATCACTTGGTGTGTGTCGTGTTCACAGGCTCCCCTCTGGATCAGGCGTCCACCACCGCTCCAGCCCCACAAGCTGCAGCCTTCGCTCCAGGTAACAAGCCGCTCTCCTTCAGAAAGCCCCCAGTGTCCAGATCGGTCCAGTCCGTCACCTCCGTCCCAAACGCCACCTTAGCTGGGCTGCAGTTCCCAGGAGGCAGCGCCCCCACTGTGGAGTCACCCGCCTGCGCTCCGCCGACGCTCTTGGAACAATCCGCTGGAGCTCTGAAACCCAATGTAGACCTTTTGCTCCAAGAAATGCAGCTGCTCAAAGGCCTTTTGAGCCGGGTGGTTCTGGAATTGAAGGAGCCACAAGTCCTCCCAGAGTTCAAGGGAACACCCGAAACCCCCACTTCCCACTTTGCTTTGAGCCGGGGAACCCCCGAGACGACTCCTGTGGAGAGCTGAATTACGGATACCTTCTTCTCTCCAGGTTCATTTCCTCAGATCTCTCCTACTTCCCCTAGCGCGCAGACCTTTCTGAGCTATCTCTGCGTCCCTTTGTTTTGCTGTGGTTTTAAAAGAAGTCCGTAGTGGTTGATGACCTCACACAGCAGCTGGTAACCACAAGCATTGTCTTTGATGATGTGTTCCTTCTCACAGAATTCCGTTTGAGAAGTAGAAGATGTTATTTTACTTCATTGTAGTTTCCTTTTGGAGTGAACTTAGTCATCCTTAGCTAATATTAAGTCTAACATATGTATTTCGGCATAAGTCATTTTTTGGTAATTAAATTCATTGAGGTCACAAAAAAACACTAGAACATTTTGGGGTTAAGATGGAATTATTCATAATTATTTCACTTCTCTGTTAATATTAAAGACTTTCAGCCCTATTACTGGTGTGTTTATATCTTCAAAATTATGGGTTCTAATTACTTTCAGAGTGGGAAAGTTATTTGTGTGGGCTTTCCATTTCTAAGTTATGAAGGTCGGCGTTCACCTAGATGCACCCCCTGTCCTCACGCACACCCATTGCCCCCATGCAGCCTCTGATGGGCTCTGGGAGCACCAGGCAGGTGGGCCACACTAATCTTAATGAAAAATTAAACAAGTGGTATCTTTTGCATTGAGACATCTCTTTGAAGAAAGTTTTAAAACAAATCCTCAAAATTGCTGAATCCACATTTTTAGCAGCATTTTTCTTCTTTAAAAACCATTTTAACATTAACACACAGCTATATAAATGTGTTCAGATCTAGATCCCACCCTATGTGGAGACTTTATGAAGGAAGAAAAAGGGGAGGTCATTTCAATTACAATTTTAGGAGTTTTCTCACTGAAAGTCTAATTTCCACAGCTCCTCTGTCTACTGTAGCCATGGATTCTCTGCAGAGCTGGTATGACCTGATCTAAAGAGTTCTTACTCTCTTTAGATCCACACCCTTCTTCAATTAAGTTTACCTGTGAAAGCTGAGAACTAATAACAATTGTATTCCACCATTCTTTACTTGTGTTTTAAAGATTTTCAGTCATATTCCATTTTCCATTTCTTTCTGAATGATTAAAATAACATTCACACTTTCACCATATTATTCTTAAAATTACTCTTCACCATATTGTTATTACAAAGTCACTGTAATTATCCAGGGAGGCAAGCAGGTGCACACAAATTATAATGCAATGTGATGAATGCCCTATGGAAAAAAACATAGGAATTCAGAAAAGGAAACTGGACCTTGAAAAAAGAGCAAGAATTCACCAAGAGGAGATGTGAGACAGATTGAGGGGTAGGGCAAATAGGCTGAGAATCCAAAGGCACAGGGACATGAAAGACTGTTGTGTGTTTGTGGACCTACAAATAGCTGGGAGAGGTTAGAGAATTCTGTGTGTTTATTTTAGGGGGGAGGTGGCAGAGACAAATATAGAAAAGTAGGATGGGATCAGAACATGAGTGTCTTGTTTAAAAGTACTTTAGCTTGTTTGATATGTGGGATGGCTATTTGGAAGCATTCCTGGTTTGAGAGCCTCAATAAGTCTTACTGGAGGAGATGCTAATGTAAAATTAGCTAAGAAGAATCAAATCAACTGATCTCAGTGAATACTTGCTTAATTCTGAGAATGTCCTGGTCTCTAGCTTAGGAATCTAGTCTTTGTATGTCTCAGATTTCCAGACTTCTTTCCTTCCTTTTCCTTTTCTTCTTTTCTTGTGATGTTTGGGATCAAACCCAGGGCCTCATGCATGGTAGATGAGCATCTACCACTGAGCAACATCTCCAGCCCTGACTTCCAGCTCTCTAATCTTAACTTGCCACAACTTTCCTCCAAGGCATCCTTCACTAGCTAACTACCCTCTATTCCAGTACCCAGGCTTTTTTGCTTTTCTGATTTTTGGTTCCCCTGATGTTTCTGCCATTCCTGGTCTAGAATAGGAAGTGACTAGCGTTAGGGCCAAGAAGCTTAGTTAGTAATCATAGTATCTCAGTTCACACACACACACACACACACACACACACACAAATCAGTTCATCATTTTTAAAGGGAAATAGCCATTTGAAAGAGCTGTTGTGGCAGTTCTCTTGCATTGTACCTCATTAGCAACCACAGCATTCTTGTTCCTGTATTGCAACCCACTGTTACTTAGAACTAGGGATGTGGAAATTGGGGGATATCAAGTATTTTTGGTGAGAGAATGAAAATAATTCATGACCCAACTGTCTCGTATGGGGGAGGGAAAATTGACATGCTCTATTGACTCCACTGTCTTTGAGAAGGATCAAGACCATTCCCTATGATATCTGTTAATGATATCCTAGAAAGACCTGCACTAAGGAAACAGTAGCTTTATCCTCCCTCAGCTTCTGTTTGAGGTCCCAACATAAGTTTAGGGAAACTGAAAGCTGGCTAGCCCAGGCTGTCCAAAGGAAATCTTAGACTCCATTCCTATGTGGCAGGGATGACAGCAAAATGCTGGAAATGCCTGGGGAGGAAGCTGATTCTTTCTGGTCCCCCAATCAGTTCTGTATCTCAAACTCAGGCCTCAAACTCCAAATTTGCTGCTGTCCATATCAGATACCAGACATGGAAACCAAATGTCCTCTATCAAAGAGCAAAAAGGATCCGGTCAAGTTCCATTTGAATCTCAGCTTTACTCTTTTTCTGTCCTTCCTAAATCTCAGTTTCTCATCTTGACTCTATGGAAAAGCATAAACTCTTTTACACTTACAACTTTTTTCCTAAGAGATTTAAGTGTAGGTTAAAGTCCAGTTCCCTCTCCTAACATCATACTACACCTAGCCACATTGATCCCTTGCTCTTTTTCCCAACACACCATCATCCCACCATCTTTTGTGCCTCTATGACTTTGAATATACTCTTTTTTTTTTTTTCTTTTTGGGTACTGGAGGTTGAACCTAGGGGCACTGCACCACCGAGTTACATCCCCACCCTCCCACCCCCATCTTTTAAATTTTTAAGATAGGGTCTTTTTAATTTGCTGAGATGGGCCTCAGATTTGTGATCCTCCTGTCTATGCCTCCCCAATATCTGGGATTACAGGCATGCACCACCACACCAGGCTGCATATACTTTTGTCCAATGGGAGGGCTGGGAGGCCTTTAGAGTCTAAGCTTTCTCTTCTGCAAAATGAGGTAGATAATAGTAATTGCACAGAGGGAGACAGGCAAATAAACAGATCCTTTTATTACTAGAGTTTTTAGGATTGGGGATGCTTAGGTGCTTATAAGCACAGGGGTGAGGGCACTAAACCTGAAGAGAGGGGTGTATACAGAAATCATTTCCTGGGGAGATGACACCTGCCAGTAAAGATTAGTGGAATAAAATAACTTTTGTTATTTTAAATTATGTTGCAATGAACATCTCATGTCTTTATGTACATATCTGAATTGTTGTAGGATAAATTCCTAAAATAGAGTTGCTTTATTAAAGTATATGCATCTTTAATTAAATAAAATTAAGTAAATTTTAATTATCATATATCAACAGGATAAACTATGTATAAACTGCTAAAATAAATTTTAGCAGATATCACCAGGTTATCTCTTAAAGCGACTGTACCAATTTGCACTTCCACTAATTTTGCATGTGAGAGCTAATTTCCCCTACCGTGGTCAAGATAGTGCATAATCATACTTTCATTTCTTAATTAAACCCATAAAGCCCTCTTGATTCCTTATCTACTGTTTAGTACTTCTAGTTGGGTCCAGATGTCATTACTAGCTTTGGGTCATGCAGCACTCTGGTTGAACCATCCCCTCAGACTCAATGTTCCTGCTGGTAATGCTAACCTATGCATCTTCTAATTCTTTGCTAGCTGGTCTGCATAGTCAGGAGACATTCACTCCTGACTATGCTTCCTTATTAAACATCTATTCTCTGCTTATTAGAGCCCCTTATACCAAGCAAGATCATCCTAGTTCTTCACCGAATTTCCAACATGCACTACAATTAGTCCATACTGGCTTCATTTGTTCCCAACTACACCTGCAAATTTTGGTTTTAAACCTTGACGTTCTATTTATAATAAGAGACCTCACATGCAAGTACTTTCCTGATATGTCTGAGGCTAAAGAATTGGTATAATACACTTCAGTCTTTTTCAGTTCAAAGGAAGCAGTCTCACTTCAATGACATGAGAGATGACCATTCTCTCTTCTCCTAACAGTACATATAGTCCTAGTATATCATGTTAAGTAACAAGAGTCAAGCTAATTAACTTTGGCTAATTAGATGTGATAGAGTACAGAGGTTAAGCATCTTAGCTTAAGAGTCAATAGAGTTGGGTTCAAATATTGTTTTTACTACTTAGCAGCAGGCAAGATACATTGTCTCTGAAGTTTTGTTTCCTCATCTTTAAAACATAAAAATAATATCAGGCCTTACAAAATTGCTAGAAGAATTAAATGAGATTAAGCAAGTAACATACCTGATACATAAAAGCAGCAAATTGTTATTACAATTAAACTTCATTAAATCTCAAATGATATTAATTGTAGGCTATACCATTAAAGAAACTGAGAAAGGAAAAACGTGGCCAAGTTAACACACAATGTCTTTTAGACTTAATTAGAAATAGACTTTTTAAAATCACAAATCATTCTTATGTAGGTCTTATGTAGGCTTAAGCAGGGAAATATAATTATACTGTTAGGAGAAGAGGGAATGTCATATATATATATATATATATATATATATATATATATATATATATAATTGAGATAATTTGGGTAAACGTCCTATCAAAAACTTTTCTACATTCAGATTCTGGCTTTTCTGAATCACTTTTCAACTCAGACTTATCAGTGTCCATCTATGTTCCCTCACTTCTATATCACCACTTTCTGTCATGTTCCACAACTAAACACTCAGGGTCACTCCAGGTGAACTGGGCTTCATGAAATAATCACACAAAAGACAGAGATACCTTTTTCCTTGGGTCCTGTGATGGCTCCTCTGACCTTAGGGATCCGAGAGAGAGAGAGAGAGAGAGAGAGAGAGAGAGAGAGAGAGAGAGAGAGAGAGAAGCATGTGCTGAACCTTTTTATTGAGGAGAAGCCATTCAAATGAGGCAAGGGGTCAGGTTTCAGGGGGCTGAGTCTAGCTTCATGATGTCTGCTGTCAGCAGATTGACTGACATGTAGGAAGGCCACACCCAAAGGCAGAGCAAGAGAAGGGGACACACAAAGGGCCTTCCCATGGAACATTCTATCCCAAACAGGGCAAAGGGGTAGGATTACAAAAGAATAGGTGAGTGTATTACCTATATCACCTATAGGTGAGCATTACAAAAGAATGGGTGACATGCTTACACCTGAAGACATGCCTTCTACTTCCCCGGGCTGGGAGGACGCCAGCCACAAAATGTAGTGATTGGTCAAAGCCTCTTGCTTCAGGACTGGAAAGTGTGGGTCATTCAGAGTGGCTTCCCACAACTTTTTATCCTTTGAAGAGCAATGGAAATATAACTATTTATTTGTTTGTTTGCTTGTTTATACATACCAGGGATTAAACCCAGGGGCACTTAACCACTAAGCCATATCCCCAGCCCTTTTTATTTCTTGTTTTGAGATAGGATCTCAATAAATTGCTGAGGCTGGCCTTTTGCCTCAGCCTCCCAAGTCACTGGGATTACAGGTGTGGGCTACTGTACCCAGTTAAGCACTTCCTTTAAAAAGCCGTAAAAACAAGAGTCATTGTTGATAGGTGTTTATGCTTTACATTTATCTGGAACCTGCTTATATTTGACTTCTGCTTCAGGACTGTCTCTAAATTTGTCTTATTCCCTACTAACCCCACCTGTCTCACAACCAACAACTGCTTCACTAGAAATTTCTTCCAAGCTGCTCACAGTCATTCTGTAAATGTTGATGCTGACACTTTAATGTTCATGAATATGTAAACAGTGAAAACTATGTCAAAATAGCATTTATAAGATGTATCATGATTTCAGAGATGTTAGAACATAGTTGAAAATATGACTTCTAGGAAAGCAAATTTCAAATTGTCTAGAAAGAAAGTTATGCATGGTTTTACACGTTCTTTAGAAAGGGGCCAGAGGTAGCCATCTTTCAAGATGAATTGGAAGCTAGGTGTAGTACATACTTGTAATCCCAGCAATTCAGGAGGCTGAGGCAGGAAGATCATGAGTTTAAAGCCAGCCTCAGCAGTTTAGTGAGGCCTTATAAAATATAAAAAAGGGCTGGGAATGTGGCTCAGTGGTAGAGTGCCCCCTGAGTTCAAGCCTCAGCACTGCAAAAACAAACAAACAAAAAACAATACAAACAAACAAAACCCATATGAATTGGAGGTCCTCAAAAAAACTGAAGGGAATTCACAGACTTTTTAGTTCACCAAAGAAATCATTTCTTGATATGCTTCTAAACTTCTATCATGTGGCCACGTAGCTGTGCTTGTTTTTTTGTTTTTTTGTTTTTTTTTTTAGTGAGGATGTGGCTATCATTATCTCCCAAGGAAAGTTCTATCTTTGGACAGCTCTGGAAATTCAAAAGTTCTTTCCTCTACATAATGAACAACATGATTTTGTTAGGACTTCTACTCAAGAACAGCCTAGGGTTACACAGGAGAAATCTAGTTCTTGGTTCTCTTGACAGTCCATCAGATAATTAAAGATACTGCTTAGCTCATGCTTAGGTTTTCTTAGAGATATACCTTTTTCCCCCCAACTTTTGTTTTCAGGGTTTTCAACTCTTTCTTACTTGAATCTTCTCCATCCTTACTTTTCTGAATGTATCTCCAATTGCTTTATATTTGGCTTAAAATGTAAGACCCACAGCTGACTGCAGTTCCTCGGATGGGTGTATGTGGGGAGAATAAGCAGGAAGGCAGGATTTTATTTTTAACTTTTTAGAATTAAGCAATTGTACTTGTGACAGGATGTCAAAAGTAATATTTTAAGATAGAAAAACATGTAATTCTGGAGGATCATCATATGTAGAATTTACAAAGGAAATGTTTGAGGATCTGTTCCTTGACTTTTGGACTTTGAAATCACATTTAAGAAGATTAAAAAAAAAGTGGGAGGGCCCATTGGGATGTGAAGAGAGAGGACTTGTGGGGAGATTTTTTTGCCATGATTCTCCCTACAGTGGAGAAGTTTACTATTTACTTCTCAAGTCTAACAAGGGAAATACTCATGGAGTCATCCAGGAAGTTTTGAAATATGTTCCTTGCAGTTAGAAAAGCTACAGGAACCTGTCATGTGAAAGCTAAAATAAGCTGTGGTTGTGAGATTGATAGAGCGTTTGGGGTCAGCTTGTACAAAGAATAACCTGAAACCACATGTGTATGTATTTCAGTGGTTATGAAAAATAGAGAGCTGGCACTGGGTTGCCTTGGGTTTTTTTTAATAATTATTTTTTTCAATTGTAGTTGGACACACTACCTTTATTTATTTATTCTTATGTGGTGCCAAGGATAGAACCCAGGGCCTCTCAAGTGCTAGGCAAGTGTTTTACCACTGAGCCACAACCTCAGCTCCTGTGTTGGTTCTGATAAGACCACCAGGAGAAGCAGACAAAGCCACTAAAAAGCTGATTTTGCATCTGGATTCCTAGTGGTTGAGGGAAGAGATGCAAATAAACATCTGGAAGAGAAATGCATCTACCTTGAGTGCCATATGACAGAAAAAGCAGTTCCAGAAACAAACATCTCACAAAAGTCTGCAAAGGTGACCATAGGGGAAGAGTTGACATTAGCCACCTGCCAAGTTTAGAGAGCAAGAAGATGCCCAGCCAAATTAGAACTTACTGCTTTTTTACCTATCCTCCCCCTCTCCTCCCTCTTGTCTTCTACTTGGGCTTAAGTGAAAAGCAAAGGAAATAGATATTAATGAGTGGAGGAGGGAAAAGAGAGATGGTGAGAATGGGGGGGGGGAGAGAGAGAGAGAGAGAGAGAGAGAGAGCGAGCGAGCGCACGAGAGCACTTTATCTGGATAAGCAAATAGGAAGACCAAGACTTTCCTTTGAATAAAGATTGGAGGTCTAATGAACATCTAGGACTGGTATTCTAATTTATAAATTGAAACTATCCTTGTAGCTTAAAGTCATCACAGAACTCTCCATAACTGATAGAAGCAGAAAATTCATGGATCTTTGCAAATTAATTACACATAAATCACCCCGGGCTCTTCTACAAATGGACGTTATGACTCAGTGGGTCCTGGGTGGGGCCTGAGATTCTGCATTTCTGACAAGGTCTCAATTGATGCCAGTGTTGCTACACTGTCTTGGGCCACACTTATGAATTCAAACATCTTGAGTGGAATAAGCCAAATAAATTTTAAGGGGATTATGAAAGACAAAAAGGTGCATTTTGATCATGCTGTGGATTGTGCTTTCAACACACAAGTCACCCACTTTATTTGATCGATTAAACATCATCAATGAATATAGTCTTTATTTTAAAAAAATGTCATTCTGTACAGAAAAATATGTTCAATTCTACTTTCAGTTGCTACCCTTCCACCTTCTCATCAGTAGCTATAGAGGTAACCAATGTTTTAACAATTTTGTGTGTACATTTCCAGGCCTTTTGTTAAAGAAGAAGAAGAAGAAGAAGAAGAAGAAGAAGAAGAAGAAGAAGAAGAAGAAGAAGAAGAAGAAGAAGCTTTCTAAGTATATGATTATATTGATGAAGATTCAGTTTCAAAAAATTCACTCTAGATGGATTAAGTAGGAAAGGATTTATCATTAACTTTAAAGCTATTATTTATTATTCAAACAGACTCTAGTTTGAGTTTTCAGCAGTCTTCCAATATCAGTCCACCAAGGGAGTTTGAATTCTGGATTCTCCTAAAATCAGAATCAGTCTGTAATTATGCAGCCATTGTCATGATCAGGAAACAGGCACAGTAAGAAAAATGCTGCTGTTGCTGGGGCACCAGGACCATACCTTCTCTGCTATGCCCCAAGAAACACATGCTCAGGGCCCTGACTCTAGTCAGAAAGTTTGAACCTGGACTTTAGGTTTCAGCTATTGCTGCTCCAGAAAAACCAAAAGCATCTTAACCAGCTTTCCAAAAGTAACACAAGCTGCTAAGTAAAGACTCCACTTTCACCTTCCATTTACTGTGCAAGGGCTTCACAGGGGGCAGATGTTTATACCCAACACCTGGCTGAAAGGAATTCTCAGGCAGAACTGAGGATTGAACCCATTGGCGCTTAACCACTGAGTCACCCTGCCAGGTTTCGCTTCGAGACTAAAAGGCTCAGGATCACTCCGGTTGAACTGGGCTGACTGGGCTGCACAAAACAACCACACAAGAGACTCAAGTACCTTTTTCTTTGGGGTCGCTGTGATGGCTCCTCTGATCTTAAGGGTCCACAGGAAGAGAGAGCACACACTGACCTCTTTTATTGAGGAGAAGCTATTCAGATGAGGCAAGGGGTCAGGTTTCAGGTGGCTGAGTCTATCTTCAGGATGTCCACTGTCAGCAGGTTGACTGACCCCTGGGTAGGCCACACCCAAGGGCACAGTAAGAGAAGGGGACACATACAAGGCACTTCCATGGAAGATTCTATCCTAAACAGGACAAGGGGTTATATTACAAAGGAACAGGTTAGCATAGCTCCACCCATGGGGCTGTAGCAAGACACACCCATGCAGGAGTCACTGACCCTCGGACCCAAGAAGGGTGGGGAAAGCTCTGCCACATTTCTGTGATTGAGTACCTCAGTACCCAGTCAGGGAGTGTGACTCAGTCATGTGTAAGGTTGATCTCCCATATCACCCCCAACTCTTTTTCTGTCTTTTTTTGAGACAGTATCTTGCTAAGATACCGAGGCCTTCAACTTGTGATCCTTCTACCTCAGCATCCTAAATCTCTGGATTACAGGCATATGCCACCACACCTGACTACCTTTTATTTTGTCAGGCTCTGACACTAAGAAAGGCACTTAAAAAGGCTATGAATGGATGTTGACACCATTTCTATATACGATGAAGAAGTGAGTTCTAGAATTTTACTATTAAAAAGGACCTAGAGATATAGTCCAACTTGTTAATTTTAGAGAGAAGGAAATTGAGGACCAGAGAGGTTAAATGACTTGTTAGTGATGGAGTAGAAACAGAACTCAAGTCTTTTACATGGAGTTTCATGTGCATAAGGAGATCTGTTTTTCAGGAGTCAGGTGATATTGACCAGCCTCATTAGGTTTATGTCTTCATCTAAGGCACACTTCTTTCCTCCCCAACCTGTGCTTGTGGAAATCATTCTGACAACCAAAATGCAGAACCTCGTATTTATCTATTTTGAATTCTGTCTTTGATTAAACAATATTGGTAAGACAATATTATTTAATATTGATAAGACAATATTGGATCCCAATGTGGTCTCTCTGAGTTGTAACATATGCAAATTAAGTAAGCATATATTTATGTCCAAATTCAAATTACTCAAAACAGAAAGGTGTTAAGTAAAACAGATAAAATAAAAGAAATTTAGATGGGGCTCTATCGAACTAAAAATTTATTTCTTGATTGCCATTGCTCCAACCACTTCATTGTTTGAATATCCAGCATATAATTATCTCCCTTGCCCATAAAAGAATCTGCCCCAAAGCCTAGGAGTACACAGTAGGAGCTTTTCCCTACTCTGCCTATCTAGTTACTCTGTCAAAAAAAGAATTTGCTCTGGGCTGGGATTGTGGCTCAGCGGTAGAGTGCTCGCCTAGCACGGGTGGGACCCGGATTTGATCCTCAGCACCACATAAAAATAAAGGCATTGTGTTGTGTCCATCTACACCTAAAATATAAATTAAAAAAAAAAAAAAAAAGAATGTGCTCTGTGTAAGACCAAGCTGGATAAGCTTATGCTACCACCTAGTGGACACTGCTGCTTTTCTTTTAAAATTTTTAATTATTATTATTATTATTAATTTTTATTTTTTTGCAGTACTAGGGATTGAAACCAGGGGTGCTCTACCACTGAGAGATATCCTCAGTCCTTTTTACTTTTTTATTTTGAGATAGAGCCTGGCTAAGTTGCCCATGCTGGCCTTGAAACTGTGATCCTTCTGCCTCAGTCTCCTGAATCACTGGGATTACATGCATGTGCCACTGCACCCAGCTGTATCAGGCATATTTAATAAGACAATCTCAAGTGTCTCAGTCCTCACATCTCTGTGCTTTTGCCTCACTGCTCTGTGTCTTCCTCCCACCCTTTCCAGGCCCTCCCCCTCAATTTATTTTAATGTGGGAAAAAACCAACTCAAACGCCATCTCTTCTGAGAAACTGGCCCTGCTTTTTCCAGTCAAAACGAATTACTATTTTGTCTGAGCCCCCAAAATACTTTGCTTTGATTGTCAATTTAATACATTGTTTGAGCGTTGGTACCCCTGTTTACACTTTGGGATTTTGTGTGTGTGTGTGTGTGTGTGTGTAGTGGGGATTTAACCCAGATGTTTTACCACTGAGCTACATCCCCAGCCTTTCTTATTTATTTATTTTCGTTTTGAGACAGGGTTTTACTAAATTGCCTAGGTCCTCACAATTGCTGGCCTCGAATTTATGATCCTTCTGTCTAGGCCTCCTGAATTGCCGAGATTACAAGGCATGCACCACCAGGCCAGGAACTACCCTTTAGAAACTTGAGGCTAAGGTCCTCATCTTAGTCCATGCTGCATCTCTAGTGCTGAGCAAGAAGTGAAAAAACAAGATAAAACAAAGGAGAATGCCTTTAAATAACTTTTTTTTTTAAAGATCCATGGCTTTGGAACTGTATAAACAGTGCTTCTGTTGAGCATCTGAATTTAGGTCCCTCCAACCCCTTTCTTTGCACAGGTTCCCAATTCTGCCAACTTGAAAGTTTGAAAATGGCTCATCTCTGTTTTCAGTTCTAATGGCTAGGGATCAGGGCAACTAATTTATTAGTAGGAAGTGAGTCAGATAAAATGTGCAGAGAAATACTTCTTGGAAAAGATGAGGTAATGAATATGAGAAACATTTAGAGGAAGAAGGGGAATATATTTGGTGTAAAAAGAGGACAAAGAAAGATGCAGTGGTGTACACCTATAATCCCAGCTGCTTAGGAGGCTGAGGCAGGGGGATTGCAAGTTCAAAGCCAGCCTGAGCAACTTAGCAAAGACCCTAAAGCACCTAATGAGACCCTGTCTCTAAATAAAATATAAAAAGGGGCTTAGGATATGGCTCAATGGTTGAGCACTCCTGGGTTTAATCCCCAGTACCAAAAACCAAGGGGGGGGGCAAAGAATAGCATTTTGAAGAATTTTGATATGATCTAAGGACTGACCAACTGATTTTTTCTTTTCTTTTTTATTTTTGGTCCTGGGGGTTGAAGCCAGGACATTCTACCACTGAGCTACCTCCCCAGCCCTTTTTATTGTTTATTTTGAGACATGGCCTTGAACTTGTGATCCTCCTGCCTCAACCTCACAAGTCACTATGATTATAGACATGCACCACCATTTCCAACTCCAACTTATTTTTATAGTTTAAAATCTTTAGGAAAGTGCCGCAGTCTGGCTGGGCACAAATCACGAGCCACTGAAGCAGGAACAAACTTTATTTCTGAACTCCACCAGCACACTCCACACATGCTCCCTGGGAACTCTCCCGAATGCCACGCAGCTCCTCCAGGAACCACCAACCGGAAATCCCTCCCCCAGGCTGCGTGAGCACTCACTCTCGGAACCCCGGGAGAACTCAACGGGAACTCCAAAGTAGCGGGTGTCCGATGCAGCAAGAGCCATCCTATTACCTGACAGTAAAGGTCTAATATACAATTGAATCAATCCAGCATCATCTTAATGGTTCGCCTCTCAACCATTACTTCTGGCCAAAATGCCATGGGTCATTTCAACTCGGCTATGGCTCTCAGCAGGAAAGCCAAGATTTCTGGTGCAACACCTATAATCCCAGAGACTCAGGAGGTAGAGGCAGGAAGATTACAAGTTGGAGGCCAGCCTGGGCAACTTAGTGAGATCTTGTCTCAAAAAATAAAAAGGTCTAGGGATGCAGCTAAGTCTTAGAGAACCCCCAGGTTCAATCCCCATTATGGGGGTGGTGGTAGGGAATCCTTAGAGATTGTTAGCCTTGTCTTTTTGGGTGGGGATACTGAAATGCAGAGGGTTTAATTGGCTTGGCCAAGGTCATTTAACGAATGCATGACAGAACCAAAACTTAAGTCCAGGAATTTTGCATACAAGTCCTTCTACACTCTGGACTATGTTTAGGTAGCAAAGCACTCCCAAGTGTTGTGACTTTAGGACAGAGGACTCATGGTCATTCCCTGCATTTTGTTTGGGGGGAAATCGAAAGAGATGAGTTATGCAAAAGGGAATAGGGAACATCTGTGGTCTCCATTGCCCCACTCATCTGACTGTTTACCAGTTTTTCCTTGAGCCAAAACAAGAACTGAGAGAATGCCCTAAATAACACTAACCAGTTCCTGCCCTCAGCATTTCTTTGAAGGACAGCAGCACATGTGATAAATTTGCAAATATTGGGTGGTGGTGAGGAGAGCTGGAAGTAAGGGAGGGAGGTATTGGTCAGATGACCCAGGTGTCCCTATGAAGTACAATGAAGTGCTTCAACTCTAGTCAGTCATTTCTGGTCCCAGGGTTTCTGTGGAGCATAAGTTATTTTCTCAAAATCTTTGACAATAGTTGCCCTTCTAAGGAAGGATGACAAATCTTCCTGCAATGACACAGACCTCTAAATTAGTAAGTGAACCTGGGGATGTGGTTGTGTGGGATGTAGATAGTTAAGATCCATTGGCCCCCTAATTTTCATGGTTGTTGAGTTTTTAGACTGGTTGTACATAGCTATTCATCTCTTTCAACGAATTCAACAGATTTCAACAGATTATGATTGAGTTTGGAAGTGTTGGAAACATGGCCCCCAATGCAGCAAGGATCAGAGGTGGGGTTTTTAGGCATGGATTGGACCGTGAAGATTCTGACATCATTAGTGGTTCAATCTAATTGATAACTGAATGAACGACTGGGAGGCAGGACCTAGTTGGAGGAATTAGGTCCCTGGCAGCATATGAGGCCTATCTTTTCCATGTCCCCATCCTCTGCTTTCTGTCATTAACTAACAACTTTTCCTCTGCCATGGTGTTTTGCCATGATTTTTCTGTCTTGAATTAGGTTGACCATGGGCTAATCCTCTGTAACCATGAGCCAAATAAACCTTTCCTCCTTTAAGTTGTTCTTGTCAGGTGTTTTGGTCACACCATCTGCAGTCCTTATTTCTAGATACTCCTGCACCATAGCTCCAGCCCTTCCTGATCTACATCCTCTCTGAACTTCCTTTGGTGCCATGGTGTAGTTTGGATTTTCTTTCTTCCACTAGCAAGACATGTAGAAAAGTTGATTTTCATTACAACCTGCAGTGTGGCTATCCTTATTCTTTTTTTTTTTTTTGCAGAGGAAGGAACTGAGATTTAGAGAAATCAAATAACTTTCTTTTTTTTTAAGATTTATTTTTTTAAAGAGAGAGGTGAGAGAGAGAGAGACAGAGAGAATTTTTAATATTTATTTTTTAGTTTTCAGCTGACACAACATCTTTGTTGGTATGTGGTGCTGAGGATCGAACCCGGGCCGCACGCATGCCAGGCGAGCACGCTACCACTTGAGCCACATCCCCAGCCCCTCAAATAACTTTCTAAGAGCACGTAAGTACAATATTTTAAGTAGGAAGGCCAAGTATAGCCTGAGACTCACATCTAGGTTTTCTCTGGCTTCAGATTACGCCCTTCAAAGACAATACTAAATCTGAACTTAATGCCTTTCCAAGTATCTACCTTCTACTCACATATACGGATGAAAGAATAGGATCATGTTGTTATCCATTTATGTATTTGTTCAACGTTGTCATTTGGAGCCCCAAAGTATATTTCACGTGTATCTTCACAAGTGTCCTAGATTTTAAGTTCTATGAAGAATGTAATTGTAAAAATTACTAACATTTACTGATACCCCATTGGGTGCAGAAGGGTAGTGGTAACGTGCTAGAAATAGAAAGAGGAACTTGCCTTTGGATCATGATGGGGAGGTAATGGGACAAAAGAGGGGAAATTTCCCTGCTCATTACTCAGCAGAGATATGCATTTACAGTAATTTAAAACATTACAGCTGTAAGCCATAAATTTGACTATGCTCTAGAAACCAAAAAAATTTTTGAGAAACAACCCAAGAGCCAGAAGGCTGAGTGATGTGTATCTTCATGTGATCAGCTGTGTTGCAAAAATGGGTGCCTTTTCAAAATGCAAGTTATTGCACACCTGATTATCTCTTATCAATTGGAAGAAAAGTTTGCTTCATCAATATTCATGAAGATTGCAGGCTCATTGGCAATGAAATAAACAGATAAATTGTGGCTATGTGTATGTGTATATAGCTACAAATCCAAAGATACAGTCTCTTCTTACCTTTACAGGAAGCCATCCAGCTCTCTTTCTAAGGACAGCATTTCTTTTCTTGAGCATAGCATTCTGTTTTTCTTGTAGGCTCCAGTATTTTCATTTTTTCCTTCATACTGGGGACATGCCAAAAAATGTATTTTGGGAAAAAAAAGGCAAATGGCGCCTTCTAGTGGCTACAAGCACAAGTACAGAAAGAAGCTGTTAAATTGACTAGCCTCAGGAATCTCACCAGGCCTGTTGAGTTCTGAGCCAGGCTATGTGGGTATTGGACAGCAATACAGATATGCCTTCTACCTCCTTGAAGGATCTCAGAGTCATTTTAGAGAACTGAGGAGAGAAAGTTGCTTTCAATGTGGAACTAATAAAGATATGGGAATGATTTGGATAACAAAGTGTCAGTTGATAAACATTTCCTTTTTCCTCTTCCTAGAAGGTAAATATCTGTAATAGATAACAGTGAATAACCCTAACAAATAAATAAAAGCTACATGGAAATAAATACACCAAACCTGTCATGTAAGCCTCCCTTGTAATGCCAACTCCCAGAAATTATCAGATAACAATTTGATAAATATCTTTCAATATTTTCACATTTGTGTATATATGTATTTTTAAAAATAAATGGATTCTAACATACTTTCCATTCTTTTTTTTTAAAAAAATTTATTTCCTAGTTGTAGGTGGACACAATATCTTTATTTTTACATTTATGTGGTGCTAAGGATTGAACCCAGTGCCCCGTGCATGCTAGTGAGCACTCTACCACTGAGCCACAACCCCAGCCCCCTTAGTTTCCATTCTTAAACAAGATTAAAAAAAAAACTATAATATAGGTAGTGGGCTGGGGATGTGGCTCAAGCGGTAGCGTGCTCGCCTGGCATGCGTGCGGCCCGGGTTCGATCCTCAGCGCCACATACAAACGAAGATGTTGTGTCCGCCGAGAACTAAAAAATAAATATTAAAAAAAATTCTCTCTCTCTCTCTCTCTCTCTCTCTCTCTCTCCCACTCTTTCTTTAAAAAAATAATAATATAGGTAGCATGGACTACTTCCTTAATAGTTGCCTCATATTTCATTGAACTAATAAAACAACTTTTTTTTTTTTTTTGACTGGGAATTGAACCCAGGGGTGCTTAACCACTAAATCACATCCCCAGCCCTTTTTATTTTGAGTCAGGGCCTCATTAAGTTATTGAGGCTGGCTTTGAAATTGTGACCCTCCTGCCTCAGCACAAAACAATGCTTTTAACCAATCAAGTACTTGTAATGATTTAGGTGTTCTAAGTTTTTCACTATTATAGACAATAAATGCTGTATTGATGGCCACCAAGACCATTCTCAGGCTCCTTCAGGCCTACTGACTCACTAGAAGGACTGATAGACCTCAGATGATCTGTTATGCAAAATTATAGCTTACTGTAACAAAAGGACAGATTAAAATTAGCAAAGGAAAAAGGTACATGGGTAAAGTCTGGAAGGAACCAGGCAAAATCTTCCAGTAATCCCCTTCCAGTCATATAAGGATGTCCTTCATTCTCCCAGAAATGATGTGCAACAAAATGTGTGAAGTATTAAACCAAACAGGAATCTCCACAAGCCTTGGTTTCCAGGGTTTTACTGGTGGATGGTTCCATGGACAATCACTCACAGGACTATGATTATTTACTTGGTCTCTAGCCTCCTAGAGGTCAAACTGATACAATGTGGTCCAAGGCTGCAGGTATATCAAAGCAGGCCTTAATCATAAGTTACATTGTTAGCATAAACTATCTTAGGGACCATGTCCTGCAGCATCAGTGGAAATGGGGTTCCCCTCTGGTGGAATGGGCTGGCTGAGAAATAAAAGCTAGGAAAAATAGAATGGCGAAGTAACCAAGTCACACAGAAAGTAGTTTTAAAAATGAGGGCAGGATGGGCAAGCTGACCAGCCAGGTCCAGCTTCTAACAAAGAAAGGAGCCTACATTTGCTTTACTTATATCTGAAATCATCTGTTGAGGGCCGCAGTCAAGTCGGAATGATGCCTAGCATTTTGCCAGAGGGAGTGGTTGAGAGGGGAAGCCAGCGAGCCATTGAGATGATAATGGTTAAGTTAAGCTGCGTATTCAGTTGTATATAAAACCCTGCTGTCCGCCTGGGGTGCCCGTTACTTTGGAGTTCTGGGGGGGGGGGATTCCTGGTGAGTTCCTGTTGGTTGGGGAAGTTCTGGAGGAGGGATTTCCGGTTGGTGGTTCCTGGAAGGGCCACGTGGGTGGCGTTTGCGGGAGTTCTGGCAATTAAGGAGTTCCTGTTTTGAACCTACTAATGCCTGGTGGCGGCTGGGTTATTTTGTGCCCAGCCAGACTGCGCAATCATCAAAGGCTTTCCATAGAAATTTCTTCATCAAAATACAATAAAGGTGGGGGCAGGAAGACTGCTCAATTCCTAGTGGGTTACACCCATCTCCAGTACTGCTGTGCAGGACCTTTCTAGCAGAGTGGAGGGGAAGGTCACGTGCATTGAGTGGTTTCTCTCCATGGGAGTGCCACAGAAAGTTCCCAATGCTAGACCTATCCTTTCCCTGGCGGAGGGGAAAAAGTTCCTCACACATTTTATAGATGGCTTCCTGTACTATCTAGTTAAACTGACAGTGTGGCCCAAGAAGGTGGGCCAGGGCCATTCTTCCTGAACATAGGCTTTTCTTTGAAAGGAATGTGCAGGTCTTGAACAACCAGAATTGATCCTTTCCTGCACAAATGCCTCTGATTTTTTTTTTCAATACTAAGAAATGAATTTAGAGGTAGTCTATTGCTTAGCTATATCCCCATCTACTTTTATTTTGAGACAGGATCTCACTGAGTTGCCCAGGCTGACCTTGAATTTGTGATTCTCCTATGGCAGCTTCCTTAGTATCTGGGATTACAGATATGTAAAGTACTTAGATGTCTCTGATGTTTTTTATCTAAACACTGAATAGTTCCCACCTATCAGTTTCCACATGTATTCTTTGCTTTCTTTGCACAAGTTTTCCTCAATCTGTTTTTTTCAAACCTCCATCCTCACTCTCATATAAACTAGATATATATATATATTTTAGCTAGAAAATAGGAGCCATCATACATAAAAGAATGCCTTTAACTATCACCAAACCACTGAGAATCCCTGCACCTCCACCCATTCTTTTCCACCTTTCCTGTGGTTACCATAGAAAAGGCTGATCTTCCACCGCAATCACCATATTCCTCAATTTTTTGTAGGACCCATGGACTAGGGAATGTAGAGGTAGAGTGCTTGCCTAGCATTCATGAGGCCCTGGGTTTTATCTCCACTTGAGCATTGGGGGGAAAAAGAAACAAACAAACAAAAAAGGAAAATGATATGTTCAAGTACTCCTTCTATATCTTTAAATTCTTCGTCTATTTTGGTACTTTACTGAAACTTAAAAAAAAAACTCACCTGTCATATCTATATCTATTTTTAAGAAAGAAACACCTCCCTCTACTTCACATTTCCCTTTGGCTGTGACCTCATCTTTCTTCTCTTGAAAGACTAGTCCACACTCTCTGCTCCCATGTGTCTGCTTCCCAGTTCCTTCTTGGTCTCTGAAACAAGGTTCCCTTTTCCCCAACCCTACTCCCAACAACTGACTGAAACTACTCTCACTAGGGATGCTGAGATCTTGTAATTGTTAAATCCAATGGGGGCTTTTAGTTCTCACTTTATTTGACTTCTATGTGATATGACTCATTCTTTACATCTGAGATACTATTTTTTTTTTCATTATCTCTTTGGCTATGACTCAAATTCCTTTATGGGTTCCTTTTACTTCCCTTATTTTTTTTTTTCAGACTGCAGATTGAATCCTGGGATATGTACCCAGCCCTTTTTACTTTTTATTTTAAGAGAAGGTCTTGCTAAGTTGCCCAGGCTGCCCTTTAACTTGCTATCCTCCTGGCTGCAGCATCCCAAGTCTCTGTGATTACAGGTGTGTCCACCTTTTTAATAGCTTTTATACATCCTCTTCCTCTCTGTTTTCTCTGCTAATACCCTAAGCCCTTGTCACACCTGACTTAATTATTGCCCCAATCTCTTAACTGAACTCTGCCTCTAGAATTGCGTTCCCCAACTCATTCCTCACAGTGTGGTCAGGGTTGTTTTCTAGACAGCAAATCAAATTGTGTTATTCTGTTGCTTGAACTTCTTTAATAGTTTGTATAGTCTTTAAGAAAAAGCTAAAACTTAGCGAAGCTTATGTTGCCCTCACGATCTGGGCATGCCTATCTTTCCAGTGTCCTGTAGACAACCGTGAACACCATCTGAATTCTTCTTCTTCCTCCTTCCCCAATAACACATTTACCCTTTAGTAGAGCTATCTGGACTTTATGCCTGATAGATCTTGAACTTCAAAATGCAGATCAAGTATCACTTCCTGTGGGAAGTCATCCTGGATTATTCCCTTAAATTAGGGATGGATCTCTCTCCCTATATATTCCCTTAGTGCCTTGTATTATAACACTCCAGGATTTTAAAGTGAGAAAAGTTGGGTTAGTTCAACAAGGGGCCCAGAAGACTGCTAATATGACTCTTCAGACAAAGCCACTATTGATTCTTTTAGCTAAAGTCTTTGGGATGAGGAAGAAATGGAGTTGAGAGTAAACTGCACAGGGTCCTGTCTGGCACTCTTTTCTCCTTCCATTTCTAACATTCACAAAAGTGACATTCACAAAGGTCATCAACATTAGCCCAGAATCTGAGGGGGATACAAAGATGAGAAAGCAATGTCTTTATCCTTCATGAATTCCCAGTCTGCATGTAGGTAGGGAGAAATACCACTCATCCCTACAGGGTGCCCACTTTGAGGTACTATTCTTCCAAGCAGAAGCATTTGCTCCTTCCTCCATTTGTATGGGGCTCGAAAGTCTCTGCCCTGGATCCTCAAGGACACTCTTTGAAAATAATGAAGTTATTTATATGAAAGAGAAAAAGTAAACCTTAGCACCAAGCAGCAGGTCTGATACTATGAAATAGGTCTTCTTTGATGTTGTAAAGCTGGTCAGGAACTCACAGGTGTTTTCGTTTTCCTGCCAAACAAACAATTTCATAAAACATCATCAAACAAGGACTACTATGAGACTATGATGGAGCAAGACAAAAACAAGACCACTCTGTAGTTTCATCTGAACACAAATAAAAGAACATCAACCAAAGCACAAAACACCAAACATACAGTTAATTTGGCTAAAATGACTGATGCTAAGAGCCACAGCCAAGTAATATGATGCATGGCATTTTGGTTGAAAGGTGACGCCAGCTAGCCATTGAGATGATATGATTATGTTAAGATTTGCATTCATATGGATATTGGACTCCTGCTGTTCACCTCAGCCTGCTACGGGACTCCTGGAGAGTTCCCATTGGTTGGGGAAGTACAGTAGGAGGGAATTGGGGGGGGGAGGGGAGGAACTGGTTCTGGAGTTCCGAGAGAACCCACCGTGTGTGTGGATCGGTTTTTCTTCCCGGACGTGTTCGGGGTATTGGCGGCAGTTTCAAAAATAAAGTTTGTTCCTGCTTGAGTGGCTCGTGATTTTGTGCCCAGCCAGACTGCGGCAGACTGACTTTTCCTTTTTCTTTTGTAAGGGTCAGGCGAAACGTCGGAGAAAGAGACCACACGAGACTAGCTCCATGCAATGGCAAAGGGGATTTATTGGGGATCCATACCAGCGCGCTGGGACTCTGTGCTCACTCAAGAAGGGAGAGCAGCCCAGAGCCCAGAGCAGAGGTCAAGCAGAGCTTAAGTACACTTTTTGGAGAGGGTGGGGGGCTTTGCATACATCAGAACAAATCATCATGAGGCGCGGGAAAATTGAACAACAACTCTGATACATGATTAGTCCATTCATTGGCGGGAACAGGCTGGGCAGGGGTGATTGGTCACTTCTAAACTGGGTACACATTCAAACTGATTGGTTCGGGCCCTGTGACGAACTGCACAGGGCCCTAGGCTGAATGGCCAGTAGGGCGTTGTCTTAACTATCTCAGGAATCTGGGTGTAACAGAGGAACTTAATAGTACCTAATCTTTTACATTTCAATTCAAGGTTTCCAGCTTAGAAACTTTACCCTTTCACTTTTTAATTGTAAAACACTCCCTGTAAATATAAAGTATACATAAAATGTACTCTCGCACCCATTTTTTAAGTGTACAGTTCAGAGGTTTTTGTCATACTTACAATGTTGTGTTACAGATCTCTAGAACTGCAACTATATTCATGGAAGAACAACTCCGAACTGAAACTATATTCATGGAAAAACAACTCCTAACTTCCTTCTCTCCCCATTCCCTGTGGACTACCATTCTATTTTTCCCTCCCATGATTTTGACTGCTCTAGATATATCGAGAGTGTAATCATATAATATATATCCTTTTGTGATTGATTTACTTCATGTTCTCAAAGTTCATTTACAATATGGTATATGACAGGATTTCCCTCTTTTCGTTAGCCTGAATAATACTCCATTTTGTGTGTGTGTGTGTGTGTGTGTGTGTGTGTCTGTGTATCCCATTTTCTTTATCCATTCATCACTTGTTTTTTTTTTTTTTTTAAAGAGAGAGTGAGAGAGAGAGAGAGAATTTTTTTTTTTAATATTTATTTTCTAGCTCTCGGCGGACACAACATCCTTGTTGGTATGTGGTGCTGAGGATCGAACCCGGGCCGCACGCATACCAGGCGAGGGCGCTACTGCTTGAGCCACATCCCCAGCCCCATTCATCACTTCTTGAACATTTTGATTGTTTCTATCTTTGGCTATTGTGAACAATGTGGCAATGAATATAAACATACAAATATCTCTTCGAGATTCTATTTTTCAATTCTTTTGGATGTAAATGCAGATGTAGGATTGCTGAGTCATATCATCACTCCATTTTCAATTTTTTGAGGTATTTCCATACTGCCTTCTATACTGGCTGCACCACTTAACATTCCTACCAACAATGCATGAAAGTACCAATTTCTCTATGTCCCTGTCGAACTCTCCCATTTTCTGGTTTGTTTGTTTTAAAAATACTAGTCGTGCTAGTGGGTGTGAGATATCTCATTGTGGTTTTTATATGCATTTCTCTAATGGTTAGTGATATTGAGCATCTTTTCATATGCTTGCTGGGCATTTGTTAGAAAAATGTCTATTCAGATCTCTTGAACATTTTCTTTCTTTCTTTTTTAAAAAATTGGGTTACTTGCTTTATTCTGTTGTTTTTTGAGTTTTTTATATGTTCAGAATACCAACTCTATCAGATAAATACTTTGCAATTATTTTGTCCCTTTCCATAGGTTTCCTTTTCATTCCATTGTTTTCTTTGATGTGCAAAAAATTTTAAGTTTAATGTAGTCCCAATTATCTATTTTTGCTTTTGTTGCCATAGTTTTGATATCATATCCAAGAAATCATTGCTAAATCCCATGCCATGAAGCCTTCCTCCTATGTTTTCTTCTAGGAATTATATATTTTTTGGCCTTGAAAATCCATCTTGAGGTTGTTTTTTTTTTAATATGGTAAAAGGTAAAGGTCTGACTTCTTTCTTTTGCATATGATTATCAGTTTTCCCAGCACTGTTTGTTGAGGAGACTATCCCCATTGTGTGGTCTTGGCACCTTTAGATCATTTGATTATATATGTGTTAAGGTTTGTTTTTGGGCTCTCTATCCAGTTCTTTTGGTCTGTATGTATGTCTGTCTTTGTACCAGTACCATAACTGTTACTTGACCAATTACAGCTTTTTTTTTTTTTTTTTCTGCTGTGACTAAAGGACTGGCCCAGTACAATTATAGAGGAAAAAAGGTTTGTTTGAGGGCTCATGAATTCTTAGTCCATGGAAGGCTGGCTCCATTCCTCAGGAATCCAGGTGAGGCTAAACATCATGGCAGGAGAGTATGGCAGAGGGAAGCAGCTCATATCATGATGATCAGAAGACTTGGCAGGCGCCTCTCTTCATACACAAATATATATATATATATATATACCAAAGCCAGCTCTAATTCCCATCTCCTCCAGTCCACCCTACCACTTTAGTTACCACTCAGTTAATCCCTATCAGGGGATTAATTTACTGTTCGGGTTAAGACTGTTACAACCCAATCATTTCTCCTCTGAACCTTCTTGCATTGTCTCACACCTGAGATTTTGGGGGACACCTCACATCCAAACCTTAACACTTTCCTAGAAGAAGATTCATTAAGCCAAAGAATCATCCCTGCTTTCTGATGGTTTCCAGTCTAGAGCAAAACCCTGCTTCCTTAAATCCTCTGCAGAATCACCTAATAAAAGCTGTGGGAAGCCATTTCTGACACGTGATTGGGTGGCTCCCCTTAAGGGTCTGAGGCCTCTGGCTCAGTCGGAGCTTTTCCGGCCCTTTCTTGATGAGAGAGCCCATCGGTGTGGGGGTGTGCCTGACCACTGACAGCGGGTCCCAATCACTGACCCTGACCTTGGAGTGCACCCCCCCCCAACCTTCATTGGATGGAATTCTCCCCTGAATCTCTTGTTCCCCAATAAAAGGCTACTCCCCAGCGTGTTCACGCTCTCTCTCTCTCTCCTGCTAGGTCCGAGTAATCCTTGCTGCCCTGCTGGGCGGTTAGAGGAGGGAACCAGAGAGGGGAGCCGTCTGGGACCTGGCAATAGAAATAAGGTAACTGAGTCTGTGTGTTTTATTTCGATCTCTTCTAACTAACTTTATGCCTAGAACCTCATTAATGAAACCATTGCACAGGCCGCATGGTGGAAAAAAGCCCAAATCCTACAATAGGATCTCTGTAGCACCTCTGAAAAAGATACTCTGAAATTCTCCATAGTTCATAGTCCAATAATAAAACCAACTTAATTTGTGCTTCTTTATAGTCTTTGACTAAGGGCTCTGACAAAAACACGAGACTGATATCTTCAAAATATACATAATAATAATAAACACAACGAGAAAATGATTTACACCCCAATCAAAATCAAAATTTCGGAGGATAGGAATAATCACAAGAGGAGAAATACAAGTGGCTTCTTAAACATTGAAAAAAACACGTTTTATTACAAATGCATGAAACGATGCAGCTGATTAAGTTGATGGGTCCTTCACTAAAAATTTGAATTCAGTTGCCTCTGCTGCCCCTTCCCTGTTAGTCTCAAGACAAACAGCCTGAGATTACCCTGTATTTGGGGAAGGTTGTCCTTTACAATACGCTGGGATGGTAGAACAGGGGTCACGGGGCTGCTTCTGAAAGGAGCACCGGCTCAGCTGGAGCTTAAGTCTACAAGCCGACTGTGGTCGTGGTCCTCCGACCCAGCCGCCAAGTTGCCGGCGCAGCTGGGCCTCGGGGGAAGGACGTTCTAGCCGGCCGGTTACTCGGTGGTAGGGCTTCCAGCCGCCTGGCTTCTGGGCGCCGCCATGTTGGCAGAGGAGGGCTCCAGCCATGGCTACGGGAGCGGGATTCCGCACGCGAGCGGAACCAGCTCTGCCCGGGAGATGCTGGAAGTGCGGCCTGGGCTGTACCTGGGTGGGGCGGCGGCAGTCGCAGAGCCGGATCATTTGAAGGAGGCCGGCATCTCTGCTGTGTTGACGGTGGACTCAGAACCTGGTTTCAAGGAGGGGGCTGGGTTCGAAGGTCTACGGAGCCTCTTCGTGCCAGCCCTGGACAAACCCGAGACCGACTTGCTCAGCCATCTGGATCGGTGTGTGGCCTTCATCAGCCAGGCCCGCTCGGAGGGCCGTGCGGTGTTGGTGCACTGGTAAGTCATCTCGTCGGTAGGGGAAGAGTGCCCCGCCTCACTTTAGCCCCATCACCCCTTTTCACAGAGGTCTCCAGGAGAGGCGAGGGGCTGTCATTCCACAACAACCTTGTCCCATTCCCTCCCGTAGACTTGTGTCTCAAAGAGAGGGAGGATCTGGATGGAAATGGGCCCCTGATTCATGTTTTGGTTGGTTCATTTTGCAGCCTCCAAGTTTTATTTTGTTTTGGAGGGCGGGGATCATCAGATAAATGGCAGAGTCCTTACACCCTAAAGGGTTTACAGTTCTGCAGTACAGGTTAGACGCCCACCTGACTTACCAGTTCCAAACGGTGTTACACCTTTGTTCTCCATCCTATGGGTCACTCACAATCTGTAACAAAAGACTGGTTAACCAGAGAAGAGCATACACATTTACTTAATTAAAATATAATGACATGGAGCCTTCAGAAATGAAGATCCAAAGACTGAGGGAAAACTTCATTTTTTAAAAAATACTTGGATTCAATTAAGAATAAACATCCATGTAGAAAAGAAATTGGACAAAAGGGGTATGACTTACTGTAATAGAGAGGAGAAATCCACCAAGACCTGTATTTGGATTTTTCTTGGTCTTTCTCTCTGGCAATCCTTTCTCTGAGGTATTGGGCAGGACCCCTTCTGGAAGGAAGGTCTTATAATCTATCAAACAAGGTAGGTCAGAGAGGTTTTTTTGTTGTTGATTTGCTGGCATGGAACCCAGGGTCTTTGGCATAGAAGACAAGTGCTCTACCACTAAGCACACCCCCAGCCCCAAGAGCAGATTATTTTAATGCTTTGTTTGGAGTGAGGGAGGATGGTTGATAAAGGGGAAAATTGGTTAGGATCTAAAGGATCCTTGGGCCCTGCCTAGAAGATTGATGGAGTAATGTTGCAACAAAGGAAAAAAATATAGAAAATCTTGACAGGTATTTGGAAATCCCTGAGTAGTCTTGTTTGGTTGGATTGAAGTGTAGTAACAGTAGTTTAAATTTATTGAGCACTTACTGTGTGCCAGCACTTCTAATTATTTATACAAAGGACCCAAGGTAGTGATGATATTGGAGGAAATCTGGTACCTGATCTGAATGTAAAGAGCAAAGGAGCATGGATTTGTGCATAAGTAATTACAAAAACTTTTAAAATTAGGGTAATTATTTTTGAATAAGTAATACATTCATATGGTTCAGAATTCTGAAGGAATAAGGAAATAAAAAATTCTGTACATTGGTAGTATTTCAGAGTCAATGGGTTTATTTCAATATAAGTAGACATGAAGTTGAAACCTGAACTTAACCATCAATAGGGGGCTGGGCTTTGTCTTTTTTTTTTTTTTTAATTGTTGCTATTTGCTATTTTATTTTGAAGGTCTCTTTTTTCAGCCATGCAGGCATCAGTCGAAGTGTTGCTATAGTGACTGCTTTTTTGATGAAGACTGACCATCTTACCTTTGAAAAAGCCTATGAAAATCTACAGACTATCAAACCTGAAGCTAAGTGAGTTTTTTGATATAGTAATAATTCTGCTTTTGTGATGTAGTTTCACGAAAAGAAAGTTGAATTTTTTATTTATTTGTCATCACAGGATAAATGAGGGGTTTGAATATCAACTGAAATTATACCAGGCAATGGGATATGAAGTGGATACCTCTAGTGCAATTTATAAGCAGTATCGCTTACAAAAGGTTACAGAGAAGTATCCAGGTAAATAATAATTGCTAATATACATTGGATTCTTTTCAGATGTCATTTACGTGGACACAAAATGCATTATTTCACATTTCCAGCAATCTTGCAAGCAGGTTCTGTTGTTTTCTTTTGAAACTATGTTTTGCTAGTAATAATTTGTGCAAGGTCACATGGTTAATAAATGTCAAGTCTGAGATTTGAATTTAGGCAGTTCGGTGTAACCACCAATAGTCTTTCTCATGTACTCTCCCACCCCATCCTGATTTCCCAACACTGTTTGTTTTTAAAATTTCTGCATTTTGCCCTTGTTGCCTCAATTTGACCTTACTTAAATTTTGTCTGAAAATGCAGACAGTTGATTTTGACGGAAGGATCCATTTTTAATTTTGTCATATAGAATTGCAAAATTTACCTCAAGAACTCTTTGCTGTTGACCCAACTACCATTTCACAAGGATTAAAAGATGAAGTTCTCTACAAATGTAGAAAATGCAGGTAAAATATTTTGTATGCTCTGGGAATTTGTCTTATAGCTAAAAAGAACTTAAAGTTTCATTTTCTTATAAAATAGGAAGAATTTGTCTAACTGAAACTCTATACATTTCTGATTCAAATCTGCTTTCAAAAAGGATCTAATTTCATCTTGGTACCATGGCACAGGCCTGTAATCCCAGTGGCCAGGGAGGCTGAGACAGGAGGATTGAGGAGAGATCAAAGCCAGCCTCAGCAATGGCGAGGCACTGAAGGAACTCAGTGAGACCCTGTCTCTAAATAAAATAAAAAGTAGGGCTGGGGATGTGGTTCAAATCTTTTTTTTTTTTTTTTTTTTTTTTGGTACTAGGGATTGAATTCAGGGGCACTTGACCACTGAGCCACATGCCCAACCCTTTTTTGTATTTTCTTTAGAGACAGGGTCTCACTGAGTTGCTTAGTGCCTTGCTTTTGCTGAGGCTGGCTTTGAACTCACAATCCTCCTGTCTCAACCTCCAGAGCCGCTGGAATTACAGGTGTCCGCCACGGCAACCGGCAGGATATAACTTCTTAAAAGAAAAAGGAGAGCTGGAATGTAGCTCAGTGCTAAAGCGTTTGCCTTGCTTCATAACGCCCTGGGTTCTATCCCCAGTTAAAAAAAAAAGCCAAAAAAAGAACCCCACCTCCCAATAAATAAATAATAAGATGGGAGGGAACCAACCTTTAAAAAAAGTAGAAGTAAAATAATCATATTGTAGAGGGGCTCTTGACAGTTTAAGTAGTATCATCAGTGTTATATTATTTTCTCCTTTAAGAAATACTGCATATTTCAACTATTTTTTCATCATTTTGGAAGTCATTAATGTTTTTCTTTCTTTGGGGTTGCAGGCGATCCTTATTTCGAAGTTCTAGCATTTTGGATCATAACGAAGGAAGTAGGCCTATAGCCTTTGCCCACAAGAGAATGACACCATCTTTCATGCTTGCCACAGGGAATCAGGCTCAATGTACATCTTATTTCATTGAACCTGTACAGTGGATGGAATCCACTTTGTTGGGAGTGATGGATGGGCAGGTGAGAACACATTTTATTTTCTATAGTTTCGTTGTATGATTTATATTGTGTTCATTTTGGTATTTTTAGTCATATTTTAACCAGTGTTTTACTCCATCTTAATGCCTTTCTTTCTGAATATTATACCTTTCTAGTGTAGGTAAGGCTATCAAAAATAAAGTTGTTTATTTTTGATGTTGGGAATTGAACCCAAGCCTTGTTCATGCTCAACATGCACTCTACCACTGAGTCATAGCCCCCAAATAAAGTATTTTTAAAACACCAGCTGATCTGAAATAATGAAACATATTTGAGAACCACTGGTCTAAGTTATTAGATTCCTTTTAAGGCTATTGTTTTAAATTTTTCCAAATATAAAGCTAATGTTATTTATTTTGTAAGCTGTCTAGAATACATGTGACACAATTTGTAACAATTAGGGTAAGTCAAGATTTTTAAATTAGGTTTAAAATTTCTTTCATTTTCTCTGTTGGGTTCATCTGTTTTCTCTAATTTTTCAATTTAGTGTGTTTGCTATGAGGTTCTTTTTCGCTTCCTGTTAAAACAGTGCAACTCCTGAACATTCTTTGGCAGCCATATTTCTCCTTTATTATTCTAAAGGTTATCCTGAATGATTATAGTATTTTTGTGTGTATGTGTACACTTTGTACCACTGAGTTACAACTCAGCCCCATGTGATAATCTTAATGAATTTGAAAGGTGTATAGTTTTTATACAAGTTTGTAAGAATTTGTGTAACAGCTATTTTGTGAAAGCCTTCCCTAAACCATGGTAACCTTTTTTTTTTTTTTAAAAGCTTTATTAGGGTATAACTCATATACCATACAATTTACCTTTTTAAAGTGTGTAATAGTTTTTAGTATGTTTATTTTATTTTTTTGAAGAGAGAGAGAGAGATAATTTTTTTAATATTTATTTTTTAGTTTTTGGCGGACACAACATCTTTGTTTGTAAGTGGTGCTGAGGATCGAACATGGGTTGCACGCATGTCAGGCAAGCGAGCTACCACTTGAGCCACATCCCCAGCCCAGTTTTTAATATGTTTAAAGAGTTTTTTCAACCATTACCATTCTCATTACCCTCAAAATAATGTACCTATTACCAATCACTTCTCTTTTTTTTTCTTTTTTTAAAATTTTTTTTCAGTTGTAGACGGATACAATACCTTTATTTTATTTTATTTTTGTGTGATGCTGAGGATTGAATCCAGTGCTTCACATGTGCTAGGCAAGCGCTCTACCACTGAGCCATAACCCCAGCCCCTCACTTCCCGTTCTTGATGGTATTATTTGCACTGGTTGGATTTTTTTAGTTTTTTTTTCTTTTTTAGTGTATATTTATTAATGCATTATAGTTATATTTAATAGTAGAGTTCATTTTGACATTCATAAACACATTTAACATGGGATTTTTTTTTTAGTTTTAATGAAATCCAAATTATCTTTTTTTCCTGTAAATTGTTTCCCTATCTATGACCTATTTTTTTGTAATTTTGTCTTTTTCTTACTGGTTTGTTGGAGCTCTGTACATACTCTTACAGAATGCTTTATCTAATATACTGCAAGTGTTTTCTTCTCAGTCTGTCACTTATCTCAACTTTATGGTATATTTTGACATATTAAAACTTATGAAATGTCATCAAATCTGTCAATTTTTTTCACTTATAGTTTATGAGTTTTATGACTAGATTTTCTGTAGCTCAAGATTTAAAATAAGAATCCTTACATCATACTATGCATAAATTAAAGCACTAAACAATAACAAAACAACAACAATGCTCTGACCACATTAGAGAAACTATAATTGACTTGTTAAGAATTTTTGGATTTTTCTGTTTTAGTGGAACATTAACTTGTATTTAAATAGTCAGAAATCTGACTTGTATGGTGTCAATATCAATTAGTAATAGGACATCAGAATCCTAACAGGTTTTTCTGTCCTTTAGCCATGATGTTTTTATTTACAACCTTAAATTGCAAATTGATTAAAAGCCATGTATGTCACATCCATAACTTCCTAATGACCAGATGGATTTCAAGTTCAAAGCCAGCGTCAGAAACTAAGCGAAGCCCTAAGCAACTTAGTAAGACCCTGACTCAAAATAAAAAAAATAAAAGGGGCTAGGGATGTGGCTCAGTGGTTAAGTGCCCCTAGGTTTAATCTCTTGTACTAAAAACAACAGCAACAAAAAACTTCTTATCGAGTCTAAAGCTTCTTCCTTCAACCTGAAATTCATCTGTTTGTCCTTAGTACAAAATACCTTTTATGCTTCAAAGCCCCCCTCAGCAAAAGCAAGGCACTAAGCAACTCAGTGAGACCCTATCTCTAAATAAAATACAAGATAGGGTTGGGGATATGGCTCAGTGCCACTGAGTTCAGTTCCCGGTACCACCCTTCTCCCCCACAAAAAAGCCTTTTATGCAATAATTTCACTCTTTGAAGATATGAACCATGTCTTATCTATTTCTATATATTGAATTGCCAAAGGTATTTATTTAATATAAAAATGAATGAATGAAGTAACACATTTGCTTTATTTCAGCTTCTTTGCCCAAAATGCAGTGCCAAGTTGGGATCCTTTAATTGGTACGGTGAACAGTGCTCATGTGGTAGATGGATAACACCTGCCTTTCAAATACATAAGAATAGAGTGGATGAAATGAAAATGCTGCCAGTTTTGGGATCACAAACAAGAAAATTATGAACTTGCTTGGAAAGAAATTTGTTGGTGATATGTGCCACCCTTGTTTATTATCATTCATGGCAGTTTTTAGGCCAGTATTTCATTTGGAATGTGAGAAGATAAAATCACTTGATGTAACATGGAAACTATACTTTGTTAGCTTATTACATGACATAGGTGGAATACTTTACATGGAAATCAAAGCTTTTTAATCATGGAAATTTTATTTGACTTGATATTAAAGTCTTTTGTAACCTGGATATGTTCTTTGTTTCACATAGAATTTATTTATTTATATACTTATTTAGTGGTGCTGAAGAACTCCAGGGCCTTGTTCATGCTAGATAAGTACTCTATTACTGAGCTACATCCTCAGCACCTCATATATTTTTAAAATTTCTGATTTTGGGTATGTTGGTTATGATCTTAAGGTCTGGATGGACAAAATTACGTATAAAATTTAAGAACTGATATTTCACATAGATACACTATTATTTCCAGTAATGTAAAGTAGGTATATTTGGACATATTTTGAAAAGTATTTCTTTTTCTTTTAATGGATGATATTAGTAAACCTACCTCCTGAGTACCTAGGTGGGTGCCACTGCGCCTCGCTCCCCAGTCCTTTTTATATTTTATATTTTTATTTTGAGACAGGGTCTCACCCAGGCTGTCTTCAAACTTAACAATCCGCCTGCCTTGGCTTTAGGAGAACCTGGAATTACATATGTGTGCTATTGAACCTTACTAGCAATTATTTTTTTAGCTCAGCATGTTTGAATACTGGAAAAAGTAACCTGTTGTCTAGGTTAGCTTTTTAATCTGATCTCTAGAAACTAAATTTATTTTACTCATTATTAATTTTTAAAATTGGACATAATTAGATATTTGAACATTTACATGAAATCAGAAAGAATCTGTGCTTCTAAGATATTTTGTTTATTTACGGTCTAAAACATTCTGCTTAAACTGGGTATGGTGGTGCACACCTGTAATCCCAGAGACTTGGGAGGCTGAGATAGGAAGATAGTTTGAGGCCAACCTGGGTAACTTAGTGGATCCTGTATCATAATAAAAAATTGGGTTGAGGATGTAGCTTAGTGAAAAACACCCCTGGGTTTAATCCTCAGCATTGTAAAACAAAACCAAAACCCATTTTTGCTCTGTGCACATGTGTCTGTATAATAAATGCCAAAATAGAAGTAATTTTAAAATTTAAATGTGAATAGTAAGCCTCTTTAAAAATGCCTACCTTAATCTTTTACCTATGTGGGAGTGTCCCTGATGATTCTTGTGAAAAATCTCAATAGTATTAAGATCCAGTCTTTGGCAACTTCCTTATGAGAAAAAAATGCCTCCAATTATGTTTTAGCTTTCACAAAATTGGTTCTTTTTTTTTGCTTTGTATTATTAAACCTTTAAAAGTTTTGTAAAAGCACATTGACCTACATAAAATGCCTCCTTTTGTAGTTGAAAAGTTATCAAATAGATCTGGGGATGGAGCTTAGTGATAGAGTGCTTGCCTAGCATGTGCAAGGCTCTAGGTTTGATCCCCAATAAAACACACACACACACACACACACACACACACACACACACAGTTCCATAGCTACAGATTCACATGGCTCAACTTAATGCCTGTCCTTCCTACAGCATAGCATATAGCACGGAGAGTATGAGGTGGATTTTATTGAATTTATAGTTGTTAATTCAGATATTTGCTGAAAATGTAGTAAGTGCACAATTAATTGTAGGTGATCCAGTGAATAAACCAGATGAAGTCCCCACTTTCTTACAACATGTATTCCATCTGGGATAACTAGACAAAATGATACTTTTTTGAGTAATAATTTTATTTGCCAGTGAGGAATGATTTGGGGATATTAAATTTTGAAATTTTGTGAAACATCTTGAGCAAAGTTTTCAGACTTAGAGTGTTTTAATGCTTTTGGGAGGTAAAAAAAACATTTGTTCATTAGAGAAACAAAATCAAAAGGACTCTATTTTTAATTAGGAATAACAATCTAGGATATTTGAATTTACACATTTGTTGGAAACAGCAATATTAATCAATTATTTCAGAGGTGTTGTGTCACAGTTAAGATAGTACTGACATAGAGTCAGAGAGTACTCTAATAATTCTGGCTCTGCTGATTACATCTTCCAGAAAGTGAGCAGGTCTTTGTAAATTGTGGGTCAGTTTTCTCCACAAAGTGGGATTAGTATGTACTCTGCCTATTTGACATGGTTGTTTAGAAAATGATTTACATTAGCTTTAATTTGTTCTTACATGATATGGAGATAATAGTATCTACATCTGGTCAATATGAGGATTTTTGTGATGTAATGCGCTTTGTGTAAACCAGGCTTAGTGGCACACACCTATAATCCCAGTAGTTGCAGGCAGGGGGATTGCAAGTTTGAGACCAGTCTTCTCACTTCTGACAAAAAAAAAAAAAAAAAAAAAAGTGGGGGCTGGGAATGTAGTTCAGTGGTAGAATACCTCTGGGTCCAGGACCCAGTACTGCAAAATTAAAATTTTTTTCAAATAAATTAATTTGAAAAGAAAGGCTAGGGATGTAACTCTGTGATAGAACACCCCTGGGTTCAATTCTAGTACCTGATTAAAAAAAAGTGCAGTGCCTAGCAATAATAGTGGTCTTAAATAAGCTATTACTCACATACCATGTTCCTGTTACTATGCTAAACACTGATGTGTATTACCTGACTTAAACCTTACAACAACCCAATAAGATGGATCCTATTCTCAAAGTGAATTGAGGCTAACAATGATTTAAGTCATTTCCTCAAAGTTATGATTGCTAGCAAATGGCTGAACTTAGTTTAGAGTCAAGACTTGACTGGCTCCAGAATCTGAGCTTTTAACCTCTATATTCTAATGTCTAGGTTCACAGTTCAGGGTGATACATGCCTCAAAGAAGTCATGCTGGAAATGTTGATTGGATTATAAAATCTGATAGTACTGATGGGATGCAATTTTAACTGAATTGTAAATTCACCCATCAGGCTTCCCACCAACATTTGTAGAAGTCCCATGAGAGTACAAAATTGAGGCTCACATATTATTTGTCTTAACATTTTAAAGTTACAAGCAAAGCTATCTAAATAGATTGTTTTTTTAAACACTTATTTTTTAGTTATAGGTGGACATAATACCTTTATTTTATTTTTAGCTGGTGCTGAGGATTGAACCCAGTGCCTCACTCATGCTAGGCAAGTGCTCCACCCCTGAGCCACAACCCCAGCCCTTCTTTTCTTTTCTTTTTTCTTTTTTTTTATATTCTCTTTTTAAAATTTATTTCTTACATGACAATAGTGGAATGCATTTCTTTCATAATTATCCATTCACAGTACAGTTTTTCATAACTCTGTATATAAAGTATGTTCACGCCAAATTATGCCATTATACATGAGCTCTTATTTATCTATTTTTTGCATTACAATTCATAATACACCTTTATACCACAATTTATCATATCTCTCTATATAAGGTATGTTGACACCAAATTCACATCTTTATACATGTATTTTGTATAATGATGACCGTCTCCTTCCACCATCCTTGCTATTCCCCTTTTCCCTCCTTTTCCCTCCCAAACCTATTCCCTATCTAGAGGTAATCTTCCTCCCATGCTCTCCCTCCCTACCCCACTTTGAGTCACCCCCCTTATATCAGAGAAAACATTTGGCATTTATTTTTTTGGGATTGGCTAACTTCACTTAGCATAATCTTCTCTAATGCCATCTAATTCCCTACAAATGCCATGATCTTATTCTTTTTTAGTGCAGAATAATATTCCATTGTGTATAAATGCCACATTTTTTTTTATCCATTTCTCCACTGAAGGACATCTAGGTTGGCTCCACAGTTTAGCTATTGTGAATTGTGCTGCTATAAACATTGATGTCCCAGCCTTTATTTTCTTGACAAATATACCTTCATAGTAACCTGGAGTGCTAGGTTTGAATTATCTGATTTTATGGGGTTCTATAACAAAATATTACAATACAAAGAGTTAGCTTCTGATCCACAGGCTGCCTCTTCTTGTCTCCCCACCCTTTGATTGTTCTGCATCACAAGGAGCTGGTGTGTATGTATGTGTATACTTTGGTACCATGGATTTTTACCCTGAGGAGAGAGTCACAAATTACAGCTAAGTCTCTAAAGTATGGGTACAGGACAGAGGCTCCTCTTACTTATATCAAAGAGTGGTACTTCCCTAGACAAAAGTTCTTTTTCAAATTTCATTCTGTTCCAATGGTTTAAGATGAAAGAGAATGGGGAATATATTCAAGAAAAAAGATTCAATAACATTCAAACAATAACATTAAAGATTCAATAACATTAAAACAAAATTTAAAAAGCTTGATAACTAGAAGGGAAGGACGCTTCCTTAGTCAATGTATATGAAAAATACAGAAAAGAAATTAATGGCAAAACTTTTAAATGAAATGCAATTAAAATTGGGAACAAGTCAAAAGATGCCTACACTTGCCCTTATCCTCAATATTATGTAGTAGAGGTCTTAGTCATTATAATAAAACAAGGGAGGTGGGGTGGGATTCTAAACTCACTGATAAATCTTGATATCTCTAAAAATGCGACAATATGTATATGCCTCCTGATATGATGCAAGAAAGTAGCTTTGATGCATCATTGCAAAAATAAAAACTGAAGCAAAAACTATCCAAGTCTGTAGGTGCAAATGACAAGGAAAAAAATTAAGCATCACCATGAAGATACAATCAGCGGAATGACAAAATGGAAAATTCTATAGGACAAATGATTCTGATTCTTCAACAAATGGTATGGAGGGAAGAAAGCAAAAAGGAACTGTCTTATAAAATAAAAGCAATGTGATGACCTCATTTGGATCCTGATTTTTAAAAAAATATTTTTTAAGTTGTTGATAGATCTTTATTTTATTTATTTATACGTGGTACTGAGAATCGAACCCAGTGCCTCTAGCATGCCAGGAAAGTGCACTACTGCTGAGCCCCAGCCCCAGCCCCTGGATCCTGATTTTTAACAAACGAACTGTTAATAAGCATTTTTGAGACAGAAAATTGAACATGGAATAGGTATTAGATGATATTGTAGAATTGTTGATTTTGTTAGGTATTATTCTTTTGAAAAATAAGAAAAGGCCTTCTCTCTTTAGAAATACACAAAATAAAGTATTTATTGATAAAATAAAATGTGTGAGATTTGTTTTAAAATTCTCTGCCAAAAAAAGAGAAAAAAAGGCAAAATGAAAAATGTATTGTAAGGAGGATAGATAAAATAGGAATAGTGGATTGTTCAAACTGGGTGACAACAACGTGGGGATTAATTATATTGTCTCTTGTGTTTGAATATTTCCATATTAAAGGTCTATTTTATAAAATCAAATGTTAAATAAATTTTAAATGTTGGTATTTGGTAATATAAGTTCTTCTAAGTGGAAAATTCTAAGGAACTTCTAGATAAAATATTAGAGTACCAGAATTAAGGTTTTTAGATATGAGATTGTTATATAAAATTAAACAGTGTTACTATATTCCAATAATAATTGAATAGAAAAAAGAACGTGTGAAAAACAGAATAATAAAAATATGAAAAGAAAAATGAAAATAAAAGCCTTTATGACCTAAGGAGAGGAAAGAATTCCTTAGATATAAATAGTGGAGATCATAATCAAGAGATTGATAAATTTATCTACATTAAAATCTAGAGGACAAAACTCCCATCAACAAAGAAGTGTCATATATATATATATATATACATATATATATATATATACACACATATATATAAATTATTATATGTATATATAAGTGAATACAGTAGGCTATCTAAAAATTTGCACATCATTGAGGGAAAGAAAACCCAATAATTAAAGTTTATAAAATAGTGGGCAGTCACAGAACAGTAAATAAAGTTTAATAAATATGAAAGAATACACCATTTTTAAAATGTCAGGGAAATGTAAATTATAGTACCACCCTTCACAGTGGCAAAAATGGTTAAGTCTGGCCATATCTAGTGTTGGTAAGAATGTGGAGCAAAGAGAAAATTCATCACTCATAGTGAGGATGTAAATTGATATTATTTGGTAAGTGACCCAGCATACATGTTAAAAAGATTTTTGTAAAAATGCACAACGAGATCCATACAAATATATTTTACATGAATAGTAAGCAATTGAAAAAACTCAATATCCATCATTAGTGAAATGGAAAAAGATATATATGTATTTGGAAATACCACGTAACAGTTAAAACATGGATAGAACCTCAAAAAGTATGTCAAATGAGAAAGTGATTTGGAGAACATTAGAGTATGATACATTTGTGTAAATTTTACAAAATCACGACTCTAAATGTATTTACAAACATTTAGACATGGTAAAAGCAAAAATAAAATTGTACTAGAATGATTCCTACAACATTTATGATGGAAGTTGCCCATGTGGAGGGAGGAAAACGAAGTAGAAGAAAGAGTTCAATCTTATCTGTAACGTTTAATTTTTTTCTATGAAGAAATATGAGACATAAATGAAAAATGTTAAAATTTGTTAATTCTTGGTGAAAGGTACAGAAATGCTTGCCTCATGATTACCTAAACTTTTTGAATAAAAAATAAAAATCTCTTTAAAAGCTTTAAGTTCAATTATGCTTTTCTTAAAAGATTAAGTTGACTGGTGGATACTGAAGACTTACTATTTTTATGCCATTTTTTAATCAGAGCTTTATAGTTGTACACAATAGTTGGGTTCATCCCGACAAACTCATACATGCATGGAAATCGATTTCAGTTCATGATCCGCCCCCCTATTATGCCAGTTTTTAAAAGTGTATCTGTGCCAGAATGAAAGGGTTATAATTTTTACCTTAAATGAAAACTTGTTAGTAACATGACGACAGAAAGAGTCACCACTGAGTGGTATTTCCTGAATCACCCCACCCCACTCCACCCCTGCTTGGGCCCCGGGTCTGATCGTCTTCTGCAATCTGTTGTAACATCCAGCCACGAGGAGTTGGGAGAATTCTGGGAAGCATTTCTGTTTTGTTTGTAACCATGGGAAAGATTTCTCTCGGTCCTAGAGGGATACATGTTCTTACCATAGAGAACTTTATATAGTGACTAGAGGCTGAAATTAGGAATGAAAAAGAAATACTATTAAATAGCATTCTTGAAACTGTCCTATCAAATTCAGTTTGATTTTTTTCATTTTCAATTTGAGTTCGTGATGTGTGTGGGTTTCTTTTAAATAAAATCCGAATCTTACACTTTAGTAATAAAACGTTTAAGAACTTACATTATTGCAGGTTTTAGTATAGGCTCGGCTTGGACTTTTACTAGTAGTTTTAGAAATTAATCTTTGGGAGATAACTGTGGGCACGGGAGTTTATCTTTAATTTGTTCACATAAAGGTAGACTTTCTAGAAGTATACTTTTATAGTGTCGCTTTCCTCGGATACTGTGCCAGTAGAGACAGTTCTAATGAATGTGGAAAAATAGCTGTGCTTTTCTTTCATTCTCTTTTACATATGGATAATTTTTTACATCAATACAAAATTATAAGAAAAAACTAAATTGCGTTTATGGTTAGTCTCTAATTTTGTTCTGAAAGAACAAATCAGTATGTTCAGAAAGGAATTTTGCAAAATTTCACTTTTAATATTATTGATACAATTTACTTAACCGAAGCTATTTGCGTGCCTTCACCTCCCTCACCGCCCCCTTAAAACAGGGGAACAGGAAAGGTTAAAACTCTAAAAGGGAAACATTTACACAGAGATCCTATTTAGCTTTGTTGACTTTCTCTTGGCTCGTTCCTACTAGTCCCTAGCGCAGTAGGAAGTTTGTCTTCATTCGGCCACCGTCTCGTCAGCGGTACGGAGTATTTTGTCCGCCTGCAGCCGCCGTCCCAGATATTACTCACCGAGTTCTAGGACTGAGGAACTTGTGTTTTCGGGGAGCTGGCTGTTGCCGGCACCATGGAGTCGCCTTTTAGCCCAGGACTCTCTCACAGACCAGATGAAGAGTGGGGTGAGTGGGATCTGCGAATGTACCAGGGGTGGCTCGGGTCCGCGTTTACCGATTTCTTCCTCCCTACTTCCGCCCACTCTTGGTGACAGGTGTGGATGAGCCTAGCCCTGGGAGTAAGGCCACTCGTTGCCCCTGACCGTGGCCCTGGAATTGTCGAGCAGAACCGTTCGGCTTCTCTCTTGGCCACAGTGAGAGCAAAATGTTGTCTTGATTGGAATTATTATCGTTTATTTTACTGTTTCCGTTGGGGAAGTACCAGGTGATGGTTTTGAGGGCGATTAGGAAGCGTGGGACAGGATGGCTGTGACCGCCAGAAAGCCTGTCAGCTGTTTTCTCAGACGGTGGGATGTGGGTGATGATTGCAGTGGTGTGTGTCCGTCCGTCCGTCCGCGCGGTGTGTCTGAAGAAATGTGTATGTAATACAAAAAAATTCTCATCTCGCAGCTTTTACTTTTAGGGCTCTAGTCTGTCTTCACAGATAAGCAAAGCACTCAAGCCCCTGACCTCGAGTCCCTGATTACCTATTTATAAGTTTATTACACTTATAAACTGATACAATCCTAACTTCTCTCCAGATAAAGCTCTGAATTTTTGGTATATTTTGTTTGGTTTTGACGGTCAGAAAGTATGGAATGGAACATAGTGGGAATGAGAGAGAAGCAGCTTTGTCATGTAAGTCTTTAAAGCTTTGTCATGTAAGTCTTTACTCCGACCTGGGTTTGAGCCCAGGAGCCCTCTACCGCTGAGCCACATCCCCAGCCCTTTTTATTTTATTTTCCGACAGAATCTCGCTAAATTGCCCAGGCTGGCCTTGAATGTGGGATCTTCCGGCTTCAGCTTCCCAAGTAACTGGGAGTATAGGCACGAGCCACCATGACTTATTTATTCTCCATTTGACTGCAAGATTTAATACTGTCTTGGGTTTTGGTATGAATTTGGGATTATGAGGGCTCTGAATGGAACCTGTAGTGGGCCTACAGCATTCACCAGCTTTAGAATTTGGGAGGAAACCAGACTGATTTTGTTTTTCTCCCTTGAACCAACGTTCTCTGTGTGAGTGGAATTTCAACTCCATTTATTGAACCGAAGTCCTCATTTAATTTTCTGATGGCAGACATTTTTTTTAGACATTCTTTAAAATTATTGTATGAGAGATTTTTATTTCAGTCTTTGGGTAGATTTTCTAACATTTCTGGAAAAACTGTCCATTCTCAATGCATTTTCCCAAGCCACATATATTAGTCATATTAACAATTACCATTTATTTAGCACTTTATTTTTGTCAGAACTGTACTAAACTCTTTTTTAAAAATATTTATTTTTTAGTTATAGGTGGACCCGTTGCCTTTTATTTTGCTTTATGTGGTGCTGAGGATTGAACCCAGTGCCTCACACATGCTAGGTGAATGCTATACCTCTGAGCCACAACCCCAGCCCCTAAACTCTATATATGCATTATTTTATCTAATCCTTACAGTAATTTACTGAGATACTGTTATTTTACAGATGAGGAAACTGAGGCTGAGAGAGAATTTGTGCTCAAAGACTTAGAGCTAGTGAGTGGTAGAAGCAGGATCAGAATCAGGCTTCTCTACCTCAAAAGCTTATGCCCCTAGTCTGTATCCTATATTGCTTTCCTAACTTTTTTTTTCCTACAAATTTGATTCTTCCTACAATGCCTTTTATTAACAAGTCTACTTCAGTATGTCAGAGAGTTATGATTTGTTTTCTCAGCTAGTTCATATTATATTTTCATGATATTTCTTAAACTATAACTAGGGGTATATTTCCTAATGTTATACTTTATGTTTTAATACCCAGAATCCACTTTCCTGACTCCTAGTTCTAATGTTCTTTAATGGAACATTCAGTTCTTTGTTGTTGGATGAATGACTTTTTTCTCCTAGGTATCCTGTCCTTCCCTTCCCTGAGTGCTTCTCCTTACGTTGTTTTCTAGGCTTCCCTTTTTAAACTCCTTTTCTTTGAAAACTTTCATTTCTTAGGTGTTCACTAAAGGGATAGATCTTTGCAAGCACTTAGGTATAAAACTACTATCTGCTAGTGTTTCTCAGTAAAATATGGATTTGTTCTGTGGGAGTTGTTGTTTGGGTGTTCAAATGCTTTACTGATATACTTGATTTTTAAAAAAATATTAGAAGCTATATAGTTAAGCCAGTTGTGGTGGCACATGCCTGTAATCCCAGAAATTTGGGAGGTTGAGGTAGGAGGATTGCTAATTTGAGGACAGCTTCAGCAATTTAGTAAAAAAAAAAAAAAAGAAAAAAGAAAAAAAGAGTTTTTTCTAATAAAATTGATGTGAATCTGAAAAAAAAAAAAAAAAAAGAAAAGAAAGAAAGGGCTGGAAATGTAACTCAGTGGCAAAGTGACCCTGGGTTCAATCCTGTGCCAAAACAACACTAACCAGATAGGTTTTTAAAAATCAGGTCAGATTAGATAATTTCTATTTCTTGTGACTCTAAGGACTTTAAATAATTTAAATAAAGTGATTGTCTCAGAATAGCCCATGATGGAATGTGCTCCCTGCTCCTTTTAACTTGAGTAATGAAATTAAGAGCAAAGGTCTGTAAACATTTTGAAAAGGTTCAGATAGTAATTATTTCAGGCATTGTGATCATGTAGTCTCTTGTAGCTACTCCTCTCTGTTGCTGTTGTATAAAAGCAGCCATAAAAAATGTAAATGCTAGCCTCAGTAAAAAGTGAGGTGCTAAGCAACTAGGTGAGACCCTGTCTCTAAATAAAATACAAATTAGGACTAGGAGTATGACTCAGTGGCTGAGTGTCCCTGAATTCAATTCCAGAGTTAAAACAAACAAACAAACAAAAAAAATCTGTAAATGAATGAGAATGGCCATGTTCTAATAAAACTTGATGTAAATTGAAATTTGAATTTCACAGTTATTTTTGATCTAGTACTTAAGAGTCTTTTTTTTTTTTTTTTTTTAGTATAGTTTTAGATTTACAGAATAATTGAGCACATATAGTTCTTCCCTACTCCATAAAATTTCCCTATTGGTAACATGTTGGCATTAGATTAACACTTTTGCTACAATTGATAAAATAGTATTGATACATTAATATTAACTAAAGTTCATAAGGTTTACTGTGTGTGTGTGTGTGTGTGTGTGTGTGTGTGTTTTACTGCTTTCACTCTTAAATAATTCAATAATTCTTAAGGTTTTTTTTTTTTTTTGGTACTTTGATTGAACTCTGGGGTGCTTAACCACTGAGCCACATCCCCAGCTTTTTTTTTTTTTTTTAATTTTATTTAGAGACAGGGTCTCACTGAGTTGCAAGTGCCTCGCTAAACTGCTGAGTCTGGCTTTGAACTCATGATCCTACCTTGAGTTGCTGGAATTATAGGCATGCGCCGCCACAACTGCGCACCTTAATGTAAGGTTAATTCTTTGAGTTTTGATGGCCAAAGGAAAGTAACCATCATTACAATATCATACACAATAGTTTTACTGCCCCACAAATTCCCTGTGCTTCACCTATTCATTTCTTTCCCATTCCCTCTTCCCAAGTTCCCCTTCCAACCACTGATCTTTTCACTGTCTCCATAGTTTTGCCTATTGAAGAATGTCATATATTGGGAATTGTACAGTAAGTAACCTTTGTAAATTGACTTCTTTCACTTAGCAGTATACATTTAAGGTCCCTCCCTATCTCTTGTGTCTTGATACCTTATTTTTTCACACTGATTAAATTTACATTGTATGTAAATACCATAGTGTATCAGTTCCATAGTATATTAGTCTGTGAGGCTGCCATAACAAAATATCATAGACTGAGTGGTTTAAACAACATAATTTTAGTTTCTCACAGTTCTAGAGGCTGGAAGTTCCAAATGGAAAGCTCCAGTTGTTTTTTTTTTTAATTTTTTTAAACCTTTTTTTTTTTTTTGAGAGAGAGAGAGAGAGAGAGAGAGAGAACTTTTAATATTTATTTTTTAGTTTTCAGCGGACACAACGTCTTTTGTTTGTATGTGGTGCTGAGGATCGAACCCGGGCCGCACGCATGCCAGGCGAGCGCGCTACTGCTTGAGCCACATCCCCAGCCTGAAAGTTCCAGTTTTGATGAGGGCTCTCTTCTGGTTGTAGATGGCTGCTTCCTTTTTTTTTTCTTTAAATTTTTTTTAGTTATACATGGACACAATATCTTTATCTTATTTTTTTTTATGAGGATTGAACCCAGTGCCTAACATGTGTGAGGCAAGCGCTCTGCCACTGAGCCACAACCCCAGCCTAGATGGCTGCTTTTTTAATGCATTATCACATGTCATTGGGAGAGAATTTTTTTTATGTTTTGTTTGTTCTTTTTAGTTATACATGATAGTAGAGTTTATTTTCACATATTATATATACATGGAGTATAACTTCCTTTTTTTTTCTTTAGAGAGAGAAAGGGAATTTTTTTTTAAACATTTATTTATTTTATTTTTTAGTTTTCGGTGGACACAACATCTTTGTATGTGGTGCTGAGGATCGAACCCGGGCCGCACGCATGCCGGGCGAGCGCGCTACCACTTGAGCCACATCCCCAGCCCCAGGAGTATAACTTCCATTCTTGTGTTTGTACATGATGTGGAGTTATACAGGTCATGTATTCATATATGAACATAAGAAAGTTATGTCCAGTTCATTCTACTTGTAAGGCCATGGTCCTATCAGATTAGGACCACACCCCTTATTACCTCATTTAACTTAGCTCCTAAAGACCTTATTTGTGAATACAGTCATATTGGGTGTTAGGGCTTCAATACATGGATTTGTCAGGGTAGGGGGAACACAGTTTAGTCCATAGTACAGTTTTCATACCCATTTACCTATTAAAGTACATCTAGGTTGTTTCCAACCTAGATGTATAAAGCTGTTATAAAATTGTGTGCAGGTTTTTGTGTGAACATAAGTTTTCAAATCATTTGAGTAAATACCGAGGAGCATGATATTCTGAGTTGTGTGGTTGGAGTACATTTTATTTTGTAAGAAACTGCCAAACTTTCTTCCAAAGTGGCTGTATCATTTTGCTTTCCCACCAGCAATGAATGGGTGTTCTGTTGCTCCACATCCTCATTAACATTTACTATTACCAGTGTTTTGGAGATTAGCAGTTCTAATAGTTGTGTGGTGGTATCTCATTGTTTCAATTTGCAATTTTCTGATGACATATGATGTTGAGCATCTTTTTATAGCTTATTTGCTCTCTCTCTATTCTCCCTCTCCCTCCTGCTTGCTTACCGCCAAACCACTCTTTCTTTTTTGTTCCCCTCCACATAAGACATATGTACCAAGATCAGAAGGTTCCTCCCATTGTGGTTTCTTCTATGTCTTCAGTCTCTTCTGTGAAGGTTCTCATTGCCTTCTGGTACTAACCAAAACCTGATGACACAACTTTCCCTAAGTACCTGAGCAGTAACTTTTTTTATTCTCAAACCTTTTACCATGGTGCCTCTGAAGGTAGCAAAGGTCCTTCCTTTTCCTCCCCTGCTCCCTGAAAATATCTAGGTGTGAAGCTCATTTTGTCACAATATGTCATCCTCGAGTCATTTTCACTCACTTTTTGAAAAATCTCAGCAACTAGCTTACTGTCACTCTCTCCAGCATTATTAGATGATTTCAGTATGCTCAGAGAAGAGCCTTCAAACATTTATTTCCTGGACCTGCACTCTTGTTTTTTACCTGTCTTGGCTATTTACTCCTTTGATCATAAGCCTATGTGCTGTTATGTCCCATAACATGATCTCACTTTCAAAGAATCTAACTCTGATCACTATCTCCTGTCCTACTAGTTCACTCCCTTTAATATTCCAATTCCAAAAATCCTTCAGCTCCACTAAGATTTTTCCATCTTTTCATTGTCTCTCATTACTTTTATGTCATCATTTTCCCCTTACCTGGTTAAAATACCATGGACATCATTGTAACTATTCTTTGCTTACACCTTAACATCCTTGTTGGTAACTTGTTGTGTAGGTCTCTTTGGATAAGCTACCAACCTTTATTAAATCTGACTCTGCGTACCCCATGCCTGCACTAATAGCAGAATGTAGCTGAAATTCAATCTATGCTGACTGGTCTTATTTTAAATTCATGATACTAACCTGAAGCAGGGCAACCATATTTCCCTGATTTTACTCTCTCACTTTGATGATTGTTTTATGAAGTTGCTTCCCTCCTCAAACCTCCAGCATCTTTTCCCTCATTCTTCAAATGAGCTAGAGCCAGCCCTTTTTCATGTGTTTTAAATTCCTCCTCATATATTCAAGAATATTGCTCAATATATTCTTCCTTTTGTTTCCTGCATCATTTATCCCTCTCTACACTAGATCATGTCTGTCAGTACATATGTAGTTAAAAAAAAAGGAAACAAAACTCCTTTTAGAGGTTTTTCTCTTTATTTTATAGCAGAAAATCCATGTTCAGTGATGCTAGTTTCTCTTCTCTCATGTCTCTTAAACTCACTTCAATCAGATTATATCACTCTGCTGAAGCTATTTATTTCTAAGGTCTCCACTGATTTCATACTGCTAAACCTAGTGGCCTATTTCTCATTTTGCTAAACTTACAAGAAGTAAACAAATAAATGATCAAGGTGGAGTCAGGTGGAAAAGGTGGCTATGCAAACTAAAAATAATAGCTGCCATAGTTTATTGCTGTTGAAGGAAATCCAAATACTGGTAGTGTGGAACTGGTGAAAAGGACATAGGAGTAGGCAATAGATATTAGAGATACTATAGGGGTAACCAGTGCCACTAGTTTCTCATGAATTCTAAAATATTCTATAAATATAGTCATATATTTATCAACCACCATCAGTTTGTTAACCACAGAAAAGCTGAAAGATCAGTACATTGATGACCTGTATTTTCCTTATCTAAATTTATCAGCTGTTAACATCCTGCCACACTCTTTAAGAATCACGCGTACTTCATCCTCTGTCTCATCTGAAAATAGGCAGCAGATAATATGGTACTCCTAAACACTTCACCATGAATTTCCTAAGAACAATGAAATATTTTTTAAAAAAATATTTATTCTTAAGTTTTAAGTGGACAGAATATCTTTATATTACGTTTATGTGGTACTGAGGATCAAACCCAGTGCCTTGTGCATGCTAGGTGAGCACTCAGCCCCGAACAAGGAAATATTTATTTTTAAAAAGCATGAATTTAGGGGCTGGGGTTGTGGCTCAGCAGTAGAGTGCTTACCTCGCTCCTGTAAGGCCCAGGGTTCAGTCCTCAGCACCACATAAAAATAAGTAAATAAAATAAAGATATTGTGTTCAACCACAACTAAAAAATAAATATAAAAAAAGCATGATTTCATACTAATACTTAGTGTTCAAAGCCAAATCATAGGGTTTATTGTTACCTTCATGCATTAAATATAGTCATGCACCACTTAACAACAGGGACACATTCTGAGAAGTGTTGTGCAAACATCATAGAGTATACTTACATAAATTAGATTGTATAGTCTATTACACACTTAGATTATATGGTATATATGTATTTAGTGACGCTTGTTGCTCCTCGGGCCATGATGAACAGAGGAACAGGAAATTCAATTAAACAAGAGAGAAAAATGATGCAGTTGAGATGCAGTAAACATGAGATGTATGAGGTGTCTGCTAGTGGAACATGGTGTAGTTTTATTTTTCCTTTTTTTGTGGTACTGGGCATTGAATGCAAGAGTACCCTAACTCTGAGCTACACTGCCAGCTGTTTTTATTTTTTGAATTTTGAGGCAACATCTCACCAAGTTGCTCAGGCTGGCTTTGAACTTGGAATCGTCCTGCCTCAGCGTCCCGAATTGCTGAAATTACTGATGTGTGCCAATGCAACATGGTGTACTGTTTTACAGTAAACTTTTTTCCACATATGGAAGGAGAATACTCTAAATTAATGATAAAAATTATAGTAAATACTAAACTAGTAACATAATCATTGATTATCATAATCAAGTCTTATGTACATTCTATATATAATTGTATATGATATACTTTTATAGAATTGGCAACAGAGTAGTTTTGTTTATATCAGCATCACACAAACACCTGAGTAATGCATTTTACTAAGATATAATGCATCATACTAAAACATAATGATGGCTATGATGTCAGTAGGCAGTAAGAAGTTTTCAGCTCCACTATAATCTTATGGAATGATTGTTATATATGCTGGATGTTGTGGACTGAGATGTTACTGTACATGACTATACTTGCATTTCTTTTCTTTCACTATGAGAATTCTGATTCACTGTAATATCCTTTGTTTTTATAGCCTTAGTTTAGCTGATTCATTGAACATAGATTGAAAGAAGGCAAGACAAGAAGCTGAGGGACTACTTGGAGGCCCCTGTAAGCAATCCCCATGAGTTGTAATGGTAGCAGTGAAAGTAATGATAAGTGGCTAGTTTATGAATATATATGCATTTGTATACATTTTTAAAAATTTTGAAGTACTTTCAAACATACAGAATGTTGTAAGAACAGTGCCGCAGTCTGGCTGGGCACAAATCACGAGCCACTCAAGCAGGAACAAACTTTATTTCTGAACTCCCACAGCACTCCACTCACACTCCCCGGGAACTCTCCTGAACACTACCCTAGGGGCTCCTCCAGGAACACAACACACACCAACCGGAACTCCCTCTCCCGGAACTTCCCCAACCAATGGGAACTCCCCAGGCAATCCTCTGGAGAACTCCAAAGTAGGTGGTGCCCAAGGCGGACAGTAAAGGTCTAATATACAATTGAATCAATCCAGCATCATCTTAATGGCTCTCCTCTCAATCATTACTTCTGGCAAAATGCCATGGGACTGGGTTGTGGCTCTCAGCAGAACAGTACAAAGAAGTCTTGCATGCCCTTCACACTGCATTTGCCCCATTTTTCTTTCTTTAGAGAAAGAGGTATTAATCTATCATCCTTAAATACTATAGTGTATAATGCACCCCCACCCGGAAAAATAAAAAACCAATAAGGGTACTTCCTATCTTGGAGTTCTAAGAGAGGGGACCTTGACTCAGGACAAGTAGGGTCCTCAACATTCCTGAAGGAAAAGAATTTCAGCATGTCAGAGACACAATTTTTTTTTTAATACTTTTAAAATTTATTTTATGTTGTGCTGAGGATTGAATGTTAGACCAGGATGCAAGAAAAGACCACTGACTCCAATTAAAATCAAATTAAAGCAAGCTTATTATTTCGACTGGCTGGGCTGCCTTTCCCTCCCCAAACGGCGGGAACAAGACAGCAACCCCACCTTTCCTATAGCCCAGCTTTATAGCCCAGAAAGTTACACAAAACGGGGGTTACAGATAACAGAACTCTGACAAGCATCACACTAATGGTAGTTTACATTTTTTTTTTGCTGGCCCCAACATCAGAATTTATGAGGACCATTAGAGCCTCAGAGAGGGTCGTTGTCTGGCCAGGGAAGGCCAATATTTATGAGGTGTCACTAAAGTTTCAGAGAGGGCTGCTATCTGGTCAGAGAGCCAGGCATGGGTGAGTTCAAGGCTTGGGCAGGCATTCCAAGCAGGTTCAGAATTTGCAGTAATTTATAGTAAAGCCGAAATTAGCTTTTCATGGCTTTGTGGCAAGATGGCTCCCAATTTTAATAAAAGATCAGGTTGGGTCTATCATTGAACTCAGTGCCTCACACATGCTAGGCAAGCGCTTTACCACTGAGCCACAACCACAGACCCCAGACAAAGTTTTATTTGGGAAAGCAGAGAAACATTTAAGGGAGAGTGCAGGCTATTTCCAGAAGAAGAGACAGAAACCCCTTGGTGTAGGGTGTTAGTATTTATAGAAGGGACAATTGCTAGGGGCTGGACTAGAGGAGGATCCCGGGAGGAGTTACACCATTTTGTACCAGTTTTTCTAGTGCTTGCGCATTACCCTCATATTACTTTTTTTTTTTTTTTAGGCAAGGGCGTGGGTCAAAGGTATGGGCCAAGGGTACGGGCTGGGTTGCTCAAGAGTTTCAGTGGTTTGTGGGCATTTTCTGCATTCCAGTGGTTCATGGGTGTTTCCTGCATTCAACTCTTTCTGAGTGCTTTCTTTGAGATTTGGTCTGTCTTTCTTTATATATCCTCAAATCCCCATCTCATTATCATACAATTCTTCCAGTCAGGAAGTAAACACTGATACAATACTACCATCCAATTTACGGATACCATTCCAGTTTTTCCATTTGTCTTATAATGCTTCTTTCCCCTTTCTAGTCTGGGATTCCACCTGCAAGTACACATTACTTTTACTTGTCCTGTCCATCCGTGTCCTTCGAACTGGAATAGTTTCTCCGTCTTTTCCTGCCTGTCATGACTTGACAATCTTGAAGAGTACAGGTCTTTTATTCTAGAAGATGATCCTAAATCTAGGTATATCTACTTTTTCCTTAAGTTCAAATTTAGTGCATGTATCCATGAAAGAAATGCCAGAGAAATGATGCTATGCTCTTCTCTTTGCATCTCATTTGGAGGCACACTATGCTGATCCATCCCAAGGTGATGTTCACCTTGGTCACCTGGTTAAGTTTGCAGTCTGCCACGTTTCTCTGCTGTAAAGTTGTTGCCAGCTTACCTGGCTAGCGAGATGAGCTGGGTTCAAAGGAGCTGGCTTTATCAATAACTAAGAAAACGGTGAAGAAACCTCACAGCACATGAATATGAGTTTCTAAGAATGAGGGCAGCTCAAGGGTCAGCTCCATGCTGGGCAGCGCTGGAAATAGCGAGCACATCTGAAACCCCCCTATTTATTGGGGAAAAGACATTTAATAGAGTATTCCACCCAACTAATGCAAGGGGTAGGATTTCGAAGGGTGGGCTCTTTCTAGGTGATGTCTTATGGTCAGCAGGTTAATTGACATCTTGGCAAGTCTCACTCATCTCAGGTGCTGTGTGGGATCATAGGCAGAGTGAGAGGAAGGCCACATTTGCGTCGCACAGTCCAATCAGTATGCAACACCAGACCAGTCCCCTCATATGTTCAAATATGCATAGCTCACACACACAACCCATGGATGGCTCACGACGTCAAGTCATTGTTTCTCCTTTTGTATTTTATTACTATTGGGGTGAGATAATCTGACATGACACCAGTATTCTATTCTTATTAAATCTCTACCCACCAACTTTAGCTTCATTAATAATTCCAGTCTGTATTTCCTACTGCTCTAATGGTTGCTAAATGGGAATTATCTATCTCTGTCATTCTGTCTACATTCATTAATTTGCAAGTAATACTGGTGCTGTAAGAAAGAGCCCTCTCTCTTTCTTTATTTTCCTCTTTCTCTTTCTGATTTATTGATTCCTTTTTGGTTCAATGGGTTGTAATCTGATACTCTTATTTTATTGTGATGTTCAGATTTTCCAAGATTTGACCTCTGGGAGTCTATTTATATTGGTGTCTTTGATCTTTTGATATATTCCTATTATTCACTGAGAATTTCCTTATTTCCTAACACAACAAGATTTTTCAGGTTATTTTGCACTTTCTCTGTTTCAGCTCTGGAATCAACCATTTGTCCAAAGAGCTTGGGTTTAGTGGAGGATGGGGAGGCAGGGATTCTTCTTCCTGCCAAGGAGGGTGTAAGCCACCTAAGAAATTAAAGTCTAGAATAATTAGTGAAGAACAAAAGACAAAGTCAGAATTAGGTTTAAAGGATTGGAGCACCTGATAGGTCCAGTCCACACAGGAGCTGGAGCTAGATGATTAGAAAATGGCTCCTGTTGTTTATTTAAGGGGGTACATCAAAGGCAGGGGTAAGATTTCAAGGGTGGAGTCTTGCTTGTGATGTCTTATAGTCAGCCGGTTGATTGGCATCTTGGCAGGTTACACCCATCTCAGAAGGGCTGTGTGCCTGGGTGGTTATAGCAGGTCATCCCATCTCTGGTGCTGTGTGGGACCTTTGGCAGAGCTCACAATGGGTCTGGGCAGTCAACCAGAGGAAATGTCCACTGGAAGTTCCCAGACACCTGTTTATTAGGCTGTGATGTGCAACAGTTCACACACAGCCCATGGATGGCTCTCAACAGATGGTATTTCGTATCCAAGAACGGGGCACACAATAGTTTTTTTTTGGGGGGGGGTTCTGGAGATTGAGTTTAGGGGCATTCGACCATTGAGCTACATCCCCAGTCCTATTTTGTATTTTATTTAGAAACAGGGTTGTTACTGAGTTGCTTAGTGCCTTGCTTTTGCTGAGGCTGGCTTTGAACTCGTGTTTTCCCTGCCTCAGCCTCCCTAGCCGCTGGGATTACAACAAGTGTGCGCCACCATGCCTGGCCACATAAGAGTTTTTTTTTTTTCACGTAATAGTTTTATTGCTACTGAAATGTCATTGTTGGTAGAACCACTTAGTAAACAGAACTAGGAAAAATACGTATGTATATGTTAACACACATTTCCAAACATCTGTAACTACCTGTGTATGTATGTATATATTTTTAAAAGAGCTCATTTACTAATGCTTCCAATTCCAGCCCAACATCTTTTTTTTTTTTAATATTTATTTTTTAGTTATCGGTGGACCAACATCTTTGTTGGTATGTGGTGCTGAGAATCGAACCCGGGCCGCATGCATGCCAGGCGGGCGCGCTACCGCTTGAGCCACATCCCCAGCCCCCAACATCTTTTTTTTTTTTAATATTTTCTTTTTTAGTTATAAGTGGACACAACACCTTTATTTTATTTTTATGTGGTGCTGAAGATCGAACCCAGTGCCTCATGCATGCCAGGCAGGCACTCTATCACTGAGCCACAACCACAGCCTTTATGGTTTTTCTTTTAATTGAAAATATTTTATTTAACCTACTCTATCAACAATGTTTGCATTTCAACACACATAATAAAAATAAAAACTAATAAGATATTTTACATTCTTTTTTTCTCACTAGTCTCAAAATCCAACGTGTGCTTTACCCCTAGAGTGTTCTTTTGTTTTTCTGCTTCGTTTTTAAAACTAATTTTTATTGGTGCATTTTAGTTATATGTAATAGTGGGATTTATTATGCAGTATTTGGCTATGCACTTAAAATAAGGTCAGTCACCTTCCCCAGTCCCTTCTCTTCCTCTCCTCTCCTCCTTCTCTCAATCTGCTTCTTTGCTGAAATGACCTATACTACATATTTGTAAATAATTATTTTTTAATTGGTGCATTGTAATTTTACATAATAATGAGACTGATTATGCCATATTCATTTATGCGTATAACATAATATGATCAATTTTATTCTCCAGTACTTCTCTTTTCCTCCTGCTTATGGTTCTTTTAATCTTTCCCTTTTCCATGTTTTTAACTCCTTTTTTAGATAGGGAGAAATCAGACTCGAGTTATTTTAGATTTAATCATTTGCTCTGCCAGTTAAATATATTGCTAAATGTACTTACTCTCCTAACTACTCAGGCTGCCTTTTCCATCTGCCACTCTGTTCTCTCTCCCTCTGATCCCATTTCATTGGTGGCTGAAACATGCTGCCACTTCCCCTTCTCCCATACAATCCCATTTCTCTGTATACCAGGTACACTGCACAAAACCCCATCACTCTCATTGTTCTATTTCCTCTAAAGCTGACTTCTCTTAATGTTAGGAGGGATAGGGAGAGGAAGCGAAGGAACAATGGAAGGAATTGGTAGGAAGCCATATATGGATTTATATTTTGAATACAAGGCTGACAGAATTTGCTGGGAGATTGAATGCAAAATGTGAGAAGAAAAGTAGGTTTTTTAGCCTGAGCAACTGGGAGAATTGACTTGTCATTAACTGAGATGAAGATAGAACTATTGTTTAATGGAGGTGATCAGGAGCTCAGTTTGGGATGTGTGAAGTTTGAGATGCCTTTCAAACACACAATAGGAGATAACAGTATTTGATGTGTACACGGTTCTTGAAGTGTGGGGAATATATATTTGGGAATGCTTGGCATATAGATGCTATTTAAAGCTATGAGAACTGAGTAGGAACCTGACCCAAAGTTGAAGGTAATAAAGGAGACAAATTCAAAATAAAGGCAGAGATGCCAAGATTTATAATGCCATTGGCATCTGCAGACTTAAAGTAAAAAGTTAGTGCTTTTAGCAAAAGCAGCTTCTCTAAGTCCCTGTGTAAGCTCAGGGACAAGTTCATGTTTGGGAGGGGAGCCCATTAAGGAAGGGGAAACAAATGAGATAGGAGAAAAACAAGGCTAATGTATTTTGGGAAGCTAAGTGAAGAAATGCTTTAGTTAATGTGAAAGTATCTACTGTGTCAATTGCTGTTGATAGGTCAGGTAATTTACTATTGAATTTAACTTATGGAAGTCATTGGTGACATTATTTTTTTTTTTTTTTTTTTTTTGTGTGTGTGTGTGTGTGTGTGTAGGGAGGAACCTGATTGGAGCAGGTTCAAAATCAAATGGGAGGAAAGAAATGAGAGACAGAGGGCATGGAGAAACTCTCAAGGAGTTTCAGCCTACCTGTATAGTCATATAGCCACAGTCACCTACTTAAGTTTTTCAGCTCTGGAGCTGAGTTTAAGGTATCTGTTTCTTAGAGTTGTATTATTATTGCGTGTACTTTGCTAATGCACACATACCTTGATAATTACACATAGTAATAACTTACTATGTATACAATTTTTTAGTAGTTACTATTTATTTATTTAAAAAAATAAACCCACCTTTAATTTTTATGCAGGAAAAGACAGTTTTGTTCTTGATTTTGAAATAACTAGTTACTATTTTAAGTTGGTAAAATGTTTGTCATTGGCCAAGAAAGTAATAGGCTGGCAGTATAATTCATAAACATGTATAGTGAGGAAATGACCAGAGCAGTTTCAGTGATGTAATAATAGAATATACAGGAGGACCTAGATATGTTTGTTTGCTTTTTGAGATAGGGTCTTGATGTTACCTAGGCTCACCTTAAATTGAGGTTCTTCTGCCTCAGCCTCCCTGAGTAGCTAAGATGACAAGCATGCCCCACCGTGCCCAGCTCAAGTGACCTAGATTTGGAAACTTCCTCAAAGCATTTGAAATTCTGAAAGTGTTAGAGAAAACTTTACAGATTATATGTTGATCAATCATCTTGGGCCTTGATCTTTTTCTACAAAATTTTCAATCTAGTTTATTGAAGAGTTGTTTTCTTTCTTCTTCTTTTTTTCCCATACTAGGGATTAAACCCAGGGGTGCTTTATCAGTGAGCTACATTTCCAGCCCTTTTTCTTTTTTATTTTGAGACAGGGTCTCCTTAAGTTGCCTAGGCTGGCCTCAAACTTGCGATCCTCCTGTCTCAGCCTTCTGAGTTGCTGTGATTACAAGGAGTGTGTCACTATGCCTGACTTGAGGAGTCTTTTCTATATTCATATTTTTCTTATAATTAAGCCTCATTAAAAAATTGGGGGGCTGGGGATGTGGCTCAAGCGGTAGCACGCTTGTCTGGCATGCGTGCGGCCCGGGTTCGATCCTCAGCACCACATACCAACAAAGATGTTGTGTCCGCCGAGAACTGAAAAATAAATATTAAAAATTCTCTCACTCTCTCTTTAAAAAAAAAATAAATAAATAAAAATAAAAAAATTGAATTGGAAACCACCTCTTTAAAAAAAAAAAATTGGGATGTAGTTCAGATTGCTGAAATGAATCCCCCCCCCCCCCCATTGAACCCCTTGGTCTGTACATGCTAGGCAAACACTCCACCACTGAGCTACATCCTAGATCAACTGTGTGTGTGTGTGTGTGTGTGTGTGTGTGTGTCGGAGGGAGTATTGGGGATTGAACCCAGGAGTGCTCTACTATGGAGCTATATCCCCAGTCCTGTTTGTTTGTTTTTTGAGAGAAGTTCTCTCTAAATTGCTAAACTCTTCCGGCAGCCTCTCAAGTCAGTTGGATTACCAGTGTATACTACCACAACCAGTCCTAGACCAATTTTTATTATCTAGATAGAAAATTGCTTGAACACTTAACTGAAGGCAGAGATGGCAAACACACAATGCATGTATATTCTCCACAGTCCTCTCCAATCATCGTTGCTGATCAACCACATTATTTTTTTGTGCTGAGCCCGGAGGTATCATCACTATTTTTGTTTGTAATGTTCCAGAAAGTTACTGCCAGTTATTCCAACATGACATACAACAAAAAGCCTTTTTGAATTCCTAGTGTAAGGAGTTAGTCCATAAGATGAAAATTATATGGAAAATAATGCATATGTTGAAACTAGCTTTGAATTGTTTGTCATTCACGTGACTCAAATTTATCAATAAGAGTAGTGGCTAATGAGAAACCCTAGAAAAGCTGGAGTAACAGATACAGTGTTTATTCTCTTGTCAGATCATTAAATTAACAATTAATCTCTCTTCTTTTGTTTAAAGATTCTACCCTGTTTGCTGAACTTGGTTATTTAACAGACACTGATGATCTGCAGTTGGATGCAATAAATGAGACTTATGTAAGTGTTTGTTAGAGGAAGAATGCTGAATAATGTGATGTTTGATTTTCACCCTAATTATTGCAAGAAGGTTTCAGGATAACTGGTTTAGGCTAATAATTTAAATTTAAATAACGTTCATGATCAAGTATGAAAATAGTCATTTTGTAGTTAGTAAATAGGACAGTACAATTTCATTGATGTTGGTATGGGAAGACTTGTATTCTAAGCTTGGCTTTAGGTGTGGGTAACCTTGGAAAAGTCACTTAATGGCTCACTTCTTGTTTTTAGAGATACTTTACTGCATAAGGGAATTGGTGTGATATTAAGGGGTGTATGTGAGTCATGGACCCCGTCAAGTAGAACTTACCAACTTCTTTTTTAAAAGTTATATATTCTTACTGTAGAAAACTGAAAATTAGGTATATCCTTATTTTTGGCCTTTGATTATTTAGAAGTCTATGTAAAAGCTATGATAGTAATACCTTCAGTTCTCAAAAATTTCTTAAATTTTCTTTTTCCTCTTCTTGATGAGTATGTATGAAGTTGATTAGCCTATGAAATTTTTAACTATAATAATGGTGAGATCCTGCTATACTTGGGAAGTAATTCAAGTGAGCACAGTAATTTATCAATCAGGTTGAATATCACTTTATTTATTTATTTATTTGATACTGGTGATTAAACTTAGAGGTGCTTAACCAATAAGCCACATCCCCAGCCCTTTTTTATTTAGAGACAGGGTATTGCTGAGTTGCTTAGGGCTTTACTAAGTCGCTGAGGCTGGCTTTGAACTCATGATCCTCCTGCCTCAGCCTCCTGAGCCACTGAGATTACAGGCATGTGCCACCATGCCTGGTTGAATATCACTATTTTTTAAGCTCTTATTAACATGAGTATAAAAATATATATGTGTACCCAGTAAATTTATCTCAAAGAATGACTTAGAATTGTTTTACTATGAATCAATAGAAGAGAAAGAAACTCATGTTATTTTTAAAAATCAGTGTGTGGGATTTTAATGGTTTTGTTTACTCTTTGAGATATTTTAGATTATGACCTGATGATTAAATTGACTTTTCTTATTGGCAGGTGGACTAAGCAACTCTGTTTCTTTCATAACCTCTTGTTTCTTTCATAACCTCTTGGTCCTGCCACGCATGGTGGTGTTCACCTGTAATCCCTGCTACTCAAGAGGCAGGAGGATTGCAAGTTGCAGGCCAGCCTGGGCAATTTAGGGAGACCCTGTCTCAAAATAAATGGGCTCAGTAATAGAGCACTCTTGGGTTAAATCCCTAGTACTGTAAACAAACAAACAAACCAAAAAACCCCTTTAGATCCCGTTTCTTTTAAATACTATCAAGAAATGGTGTGTTAAGTTTGAAAATTTCTAGGAAATATGATTCTGATTTTATAACTCACATTCTATTACGTTATGGAAGTTGCTCAAAGTCAGTTCCTTAATTTTTCCATTATAACATGAAGGAATTAGATTAGATGATCTCTTAGGGTCCTGGTATCTTCCTTCTTCTATATGATGGAAGAATTTCCCTTGATAAGTCATAAGTGCTAATGTATTTTATCTCACATGAAATGGGCCTGTTACATTTCCAACCAGATAGAATTCTTTTGTTGTAGAAGGTATTTGACTTTTTGGCTGAAGACTGATAGAGTCAGAAGCATCTGTGAAGTCAGTTATACCAATCAATGAACATGTTTAAAAAGACTGCTAGCATGAGGGTCAGCAGCATTGTTAAATTTACTTAGACTAAGAAAGTATAAGTATTTTTTGGATGCTACAAGTCTGCTTAATTTTTTTTTTAAAGCTCTGTCTCCGCCCCCTGTTTTGTTTTGGGTGGTGGTCCTAGGGATTGAACCCCAGGCCTTGTGCATGCGAGGCAAGCACTCTACCAACTGAGCTAGATTCCCAGCCTAATTTTTTTGATATGTACGTTCAAATAAGAGAAAAAAGTGTAAGGAAATTGATTTAATCAATTTGATTGATGGTTCTTTCATGATTTAAGTGTTTTTTAAAAAATATTTATTTTGTAGTTTTAGATGGACACAATATATTTATTTTATTTTTATATGGTGTTGCGAATCGAACCCAGTGTCTCATGCATGCTAGGCGAGTGTTCTAACCACTTAAGCCACATCCCCAGTCCCTAAGTGTTTTTTTTTAAATTAATTTCTTGTGGCTGTGCATAATGGTGAGATTCACTGTGGTATATTCATATATGTACATATGGGAGTTATTCAGATTCATTTACTGTCTTTTCTTTTCCTGTCCTCCCGCCTTTCCTTTTGTTCCCCTTTGACTTCTCCACTGAACTTCTGTGACCTCCACCATTTTGCTGTTGTCTCTTATGCCAAACACTGCAAAATAGACTGTTTGGTACTGTCTTGATCTCAAATTCATTCGAGGATTCTGAAATCATGTCAGTTTTCATTTTTATATACACTAGAAGGTGATCAACCAGATAATCCATAAAAATCATTATTTTTAAGTAAAAAAAAATTAACACCTAAATGAAAAGAAACAAAGGGATCCCCTTTAAGAGGTTTGTTTACTCCTCTTTGAGAGTTTTATCTCCTAAGACTAAAAAATATTTTTTAATTCATAACATTTTAGAAATTTGAAAAGCACAGAACAGTAGAAAAAGAATTACCTTGTGGTAAGTTACTCTCTTTATGATTCTTCCGTGTTTTTTTGGTATATGTGTATTCTTTCCTTTGTATATAGAGATGATATTAGGGACAAGCTCTTTGTTTGGACTTGTTTTCCTTAATGGCAATGGGAAAACCTATTTTGTTGGAGCTCCCTTATGACAAAAGACACATTTTGCGACTCTTTTAATGGTCTATTCCCACAGAAAAGAATAAATCCAACTAAAGCTTTTTGGAATTGGTACCTCCTTTCTAATTTACTACTGTGTTTTAAATAACTTAATTGGTTTGATTTCAAGTTGTGTTTCTTTTATTGTAATATTCTTTTACTGATTTGAAACCTACAGGAAAATAATTTTGATCATCTTGATTTTGATTTGGATTTGATGCCTTGGGAATCAGACATTTGGACCATCAACAACCAATTCTGTACAGGTAATAATGTGCTTTGTTGATAAAAGCTTTAACTAGACATTTATTTTATAGTTTGGTAATAATTGAAATTAGGTGGGTTACTTTGGTGGGGTAAAAGATTCCAGGGAGTATCTATTCCTACTTCTGATATGACAATGCATAAATGAATTTCTTGCCAAAATGAATATAAAGAATTTCATAATTATGTTCCAGTAGCATAATGAATAAATAATTCATATTAGAAATAGAAATATTGATTCAAATTATGAATAATAAATATCTCTATAAGAGATTAACCCATTTAGGAACAATATAGGGCTTAGGGAATCAAAGAGAAGCTGGGGTTATCAGAACCTAGGAATTTGTTGGGGGAATCTCATGTAATTGGTGTACATACCTCTAAGGAGAGTGTACCACTTGGCTGATGTTAACATCTTTAAGGGAGCTCAATGAGTAGGGGTCGGTGTGCTGGAACCTGGAGCAGACTACCACTGATGGAGTAAAGCTCACAGGAGAATAAAGAAATATTTTCTGCTACCTTCTAGCACCTATCCAGTATCCTCTGTTGACTGGAACTAAAAGGAAGCCAACTGGGAAATATATAATAATTTGCATCACAGATTATCGGAGGTAGACTCAGAGTGGAGAGACAATGGATAAATAACCAGCACATTCCTGCATCTAAATTCATCCTTAGCCCCCTTACCTTTCCTATTTCCCTTCCTTTTATATATGTATTTATCTTGCTCAATGCCTGTCTTCCCATATAGAATATGGGAGACACAAAGTCAGTGTTCTGGTTGCTGTTGTATAGTGAACTACTCTAAATCTGAGCAGTTTAAAAATACTGTTTTATTAAGTTCCCAGAGTCTATGGGTCAGGAATTTGGCTTCATATATACTAGGCAAGTACTCTACCACTGAGCTATATCCATAGTCCTTTTTAAAATTTTATTTTGAAAAAGGTCTTGCTAAATTGCTGAGGCTAGCCTCAAACTTGCCATCTACCTGTCTCAAGCTTCCAAGTAGTTGGGGTTACAGGTGTGAACCCCTGTGCTCAGCCTAGACTCTGCTTCTTGCTAGGAAAGTGACAAAATCACTTTATAGACGATCATGAGGGACAGTAGATATTTTGTGGCTTTGGAAAACTCTGTCTGTCATCCCGATTCTGTGGTATCTTTGGCCCTTGGGAATACTGCTAGGCTATAGTTGCTCAGTAAATTTTTTATAAGGTAAATAAATAGTTCAAGAGATATTTTTTGTGAGTTTTAATTGTTTTGTCAAAATACTTTCTAAAATGATTCTTTCCTTTTTCTTGGGTTTAAAAAATTAGGGAAATGGATCTCATTTTTTGAACATGGTATAACATCCAAAAGATATAAAAGTTTATACAGAAGAAAAATGTCTCCTTCTGCACTTATTCCTCAACCAACCAGTTCTGCACCCCAGAAACAACAATCACTGTCATCAGTTTCTTCTTTACTCTTTAAAAGGATACAGATGCAGTGTATACATTTACACAACTTATTATGTGATTGGAGGCTTACTACTATCCATTTTCTGCATCTTGCACTTTCATTTAATAATATATTTTGTTGACCTTAACTTCCATATATGATTGATTTAAAAAAATTTTTTTAGTAGTCAATGGACCATTATTTTATTTATTTAAATGTGGTGCTGAGAATTGAACCCAGTGCTTCACACATGCTAGGCAAGTGCTCTACCACTGAGCCACAACCCCAGCCCCATATGATTAAATTTTGAAAGTAGATTTTACCTTTTTTTCTCATTGATTTTATTCTGAGTTTGTATTGTCCAGTGAGAAAAAAAAATCACTTCATATTTTTCAGTTAAAGATATTAAGACAGAACCTCAGCCACTTTCTCCAGCTTCCTCAAGTTGTTCAGTCTCATCTCCTCAGTCAGTGGACTCTTGTTCTTCAACTCAGCATGTTCCTGTAAGTAGCCAATCTTTTACATGATTTGGGCTATAATGTTATTTGGAAAATACATGCATCAAGTGGGAGGGGGAAGTTTAACATTTATTAAGTGCTAACGAGGAGCTTTATGTTTCCTTAGGAAAGACCTTTTGGGAGCTAAAAAGTTGTTAGTCTTTATGTTCTTGCCTCCATAATTTCATTGAATTTTACCAGTATCTAGTATTTTTTTTTTTTTTTTTTGTTTACTTCTTTCATCCCTCTCTACTCCCTGTTAGGATATGTATTCTTTAGGATATGGAAGAATATAAGATTGTTCTTATAGGTTTTGGTTTATAGGTTCTTGGTCATAGAACCTAGAATTATCTATTTAGTTTAGGAATGCCTAACACTATCTTTTGAATAAGCTAAGATTTTTACAAAAATCCTGTAGTTCCTATTGCTTTTGTTCTCCCTCAAGATAAAAGCCATGATGTCAAGAAAAGGAAGTACCTGATTTTGGTAATGGGAAAAGAGAAAATACAAGAAGAAAAATCGAGTTAACACTTCAGTATATTTTCTTTGTTTTAAATTGAGGCATCTTTATTTTGGTAGGCTCTGTGTTTCTTCAACTACTAAATTCTGATGATTCTATCTACCTATGACTTCAGGATTCTTTTTTGCTCCTACCAGGCCATCTTATCTGGATTAAGTCGATAGGATTTTAACTGGTACTCTGTCTCCCAACCTCCTGAACCTTTCTTAGCAGAGTAATAATCCTCAAAGAGAAATCCTTCAAAAGCACAAACTTGACCATGTCATTCCTTTGCTGTAAAACCTTTTAACAGCTTCCCAACCCTTACAGGATGAAATTCAGATTCCTGGTGTGTCAGGGCCTCTATTATCTGACCCATGGTTAGCTTTCCAGTCTTCTTTCTTACTGTCTCTCCTGCTTTCACACTGATATTTCTTAAACCCTGGAAGAGTTCCTGCCTGAAAGTGTCAGTGTGTTCCATTCATTCACCAGCTGTTCTAGGAGCTGTCTCAGACACTGGCAATGAATAAGAATAGTGAGATTTCTGCTATTCCAGTTTTAGGTTTCTGCACATTCTTTTTCTTCTCCACAAAATAGCCCTATTTTTGTTCTTTCAGAAAAGTCATCCTTTAAGACCCACTTCAAGTTTCCTTTGATTGCCACTATTAGAAGGAATTACTCTATGGTTCCGTAATTTCTCCAAATGATTTAATATTTAAAAAATGTAATTTGCTTTTGGAGTCAGAAATACATAATATTGTATATTCATAAAAGTCTGTTTGTTGGTTTTTGTCTTTTCTGTCCTTTCTTACATAACAGTTAGCATATTGTATACCCTGTTATTTGTTTTTAACTTTATTTCTGTTATATGTTTTCCTTAGATGTACTTTAAAAAAAAACAAAAAACATGTTTTTAGTTGTTGATGGACCTTTATTTTGTTTATTTATTTTTATGTGGTACTGAGGATCAAACCCATTGCCTCACATATGCCTCACATATGCTAGGTAAGGTAAGCGCACTACCACTGAGCTACAATTCCAGCCCTTAGGTGTACTTTTTTGATAGACAAGTTATTGATTGGCCTGTTGACTTTTCCTTTCCTTTTTATTTGATATTCCCTTTTTTTTTTTTTTTTTTGTGAGATAGAGTCTTTCTGTGATGCCCTGGCTGGCCTTGAACTCCTGGGTTTCAACTGATCTTCTTGCATAAACCTTGAGTAACAGACTACAGGTGCATGCCACTGGGTTTGGCCTTTATTGTCGTCCCGTCCCGTCCCGTCCCGTCCCGTCCCAACTCAAAACAGGATTTTCACCACTTAGGTTATATAAAAATTCACTAGTTTTTTATTCTTGTTTTCTTGCTTATATTGATTTTTTGTTTGGAATAATCTCAGATTTACAGAAATGTTGCAAGTATATTACATGATTTTTTCACTAAACTATTTTAGAGTAAGTTGCCAGTCTGATGCCCTGTCTCCCCAAATACTTTAATGTCTCCTTCCTACAAGCCAGAATATTTTTTATATCGCAACAATGTGGCATCAAAATCAGGAAATAAACATTGATACATTACTATCTAATCTTCAGCTCCTATTTAAAGTGTATCAGATGTCCCAGTGATGTCCTTTAGACCAGCAAAAGGATCCAGTTTGGAGTCATATTGGATTGTCTTGTCTCTTTAATTTCCTTCAGTCTGAAATAGTTATTCATTCTTCATTGACTTTCATGACCTTGTCACTTTTGGAGATCAGAGGCTATATATATTTTGTAGAGTACCCTCAGTTAGATTTGTTTGATATTTGCTAAGGGTTGGATTCAGGTTTTGTATTCATGGCAAGAATGTTGCAGAAGTGATACTATGTTCATTTCATTTACTTTTTGTTTTTATTGCAGTATTGGGGATTGAATCCAGAGATGCTTTACCATTAAACTATAATCCAGGCCAGGCTTGGTGGTGCATACCTGTAATTCCAGCAGCTCAGGAGGCTGAGGCAGGGGGATCCTGAGTTCAAAGCCATCCTCAGAAATGGCAAGGCGCTAAGCAACTCAGTGAGACCCTATCTCTAAATAAGATACAAAATAGGGGGCTAGGAATGTGGCTCAGTGGTTGAGTGCCCCTGAGTTCAATGCCTGGTACCAAAAAAAAAAAAAAAAAAAAGCTATAATATATCTAGTGGTTTACAATGAGGCCAGCCTAGGCAACTTAGTGAGACCTTCTCTTAAGATAAAAAAATAAAAAATAAAAAGGGCTGGGGATATAGCTTAGTGGTAGCGTATTGGGGGTTTAAAAAAAAAGTTTATTCTAGTATCATTTATTAAAAAGTTCTTTTTCTCACTGATTTCAATTTTATGCCCATATTTTAAATTTACATAAATGGAACTATTTAGACCTATTTCTACTATTTATTTTTAAAAATTAGCACTATGTTAATATTAATCCATATTGCTCTCTATATATCAAATCTGTTGCATCTGACTTTGCACATTTCAAGTACATGTTTACTGCATTTTACGTACATCACAATACATATTTTCACACTTGTGGGCCAGTGTGAGAATTCCTTTGGGATGTATGCCCAGGAGTAGAGTTGTTGGATGGTAGGATGTATAGATATTTAATTTGACATGTGCTTCCTTCCATATGGCTCTACAAGGTCATTGTAGTACTCTGTAGGCCAATCAGCAGTGCTTGAGTATCCCTGTAACTTCTCTGATAATGCTTGACATTGTCAGATTTTCTAATTTTTGCCAGATGTTGAACCTTTTTTTTATTTGCATTTCTTGGATTACTGATCGTTTTCGACATTTATTTACATTCTCATTAGTGTTGGACTTCTGCTATAAATTGTTTATTCCTGTTCTTTGAAATTTTTTCTGTTGTCTTTTTCTTGTTTATTTGAAAGAATTCCATGTATATTTAATATATTAAGCTCTTATTAGGCTTAATATCTTTTTCACTTGCTATTATTTATCACCTTTGTGTCTTAAGAAATTCTTAATTTTCTTTCTTTTTTTCCCCTTTTCTTTGTGATACTAGGGATTGAACCTAGGGACACTCAACCACTGAGCTCCATCCCTGGTTCTTTATATTTTGAGACAGGGTCTTGCTAAATTGCCCAGGCTGGACTTGAATTTGTAATCCTCTTGCCTTAGCCTCTGGAGTTGCTGGGATTATAGGCCTATGCTACAGTGCACTCAGGGGCACACTCAACCATTGAGCCACATCCCCAGTCCTGTTTTGTATTTTATTTAGAGACAGGGTCTTACTGAGTTGCTTAGTGCCTTGCTAAGTTGCTGAGGCTGGCTTTGAACTTGGGATTCTTCTGCCTCAGCTTCTTGAGCCTCTGGGATTGCAGACATGTGCCACCGGGCCTAGCTTATTTCTTTAATATAAGGGGATGGCATAGACATATTCCACATTTTTTAAAAAATATTTTTTTTTTTTTTTTTTAGTTGTAGATGGACACAGTATCTTTATTTATTTATTTATTTGTTTTTTTGTGGAGTTGAGGATCGAACCCAGGGTCTCACACATGCAAGGCAAACACCCAGCCCCATACTCCACATTTTGAGTTAGTTTTCCTTTGGTATTGATTGATAATGTTGATTTATCCATAGTCACTTAGTATTTAGCCTGTAGTTTCTAGTATATAACATCTTTTTTTTTTTTAGTCATACACGACAGCAGAATGAATTTTGACATATAATACATACATGGAATGTACATACATCAATTATATTGTCAATTCTATTCTGCTGCCCTTCCTATCTTCCTTACTCCTCCCCTCCTCTCCCATCCTTTCTCTCTATCCAATCTAATGTGACACACTTTTTTTTTCTTTTTCTCATTACAACATCATATATGTATTCTGTGTATATAACATCTTTGCCTTGAAATTGCCTTTGAAGAATTTTTCTATTTATATATGGATGTCGCCTCTCTTATTAAGCAAATTTACGCTTAAGGATTATACTCTTCTGCATTAAATTGTTTGTTTTTATTTTGCTGCAGGAGGAGGAGTTGGATTTGTCTTCTAGTTCCCAGATGTATCCCCTTTCCTTATATGGTGAAAATTGTAATAGTCCTTCCTCAGCAGAGCCACTAAGAGAAGATAAGCCCATCATTGGTCCTAAGAGCAAAACTGGTATTACTCTAACTCCTAATTTCTCTATATCTATTTCCAACTGAGCTTAGGTTCATTTTTTTCTTTTTCTTTTTGGTACCAGGCATTGAACCCATGGGTGCTTAACCACTGAGCTGCATCCCAAGCCCCCCATTTTTTTTTATTTTGAGTCTGGAACTTGCCAAATTGTTTAGGGCCTCACAAAATTGCTGAGGCTAGCCTTGAATTTGTGGTCTTCCTGCCTCAGCCTCCCATGTTGCTGGGATTACAGGTGTATGCTACCATACTTGATATTACTTTACATTTCTTAAAAGAAAATGTTGGATTAAGCATGTTTATTAAACTGGCTTGTTGTTTTTAAATTATTAGATCTATATTATTTGTTATATATAATTACTGCAGAGAGGAAAGGGAAGAAATAATCTCCTTTGATTATCTCTTTAAGTTTTTAATATATTTTTTGGTACCAGGCATTGAATCCAGGGGTGCTAACCACTGAGAAACATCCCCAGCCCTTTTTTTTCTTTCTTTCTTTTTTTTTTTTTTAATTTTGAAACAGTTGCTTAGGGCCTTGCTAAGTTGTGGAGGCTGGCTTTGAACTTGAGGTCCTCCTGTTTCAGCCTCCAGGGGCATGCACCAGCACACCTTGATGATTATCTCCCTTTCTTTTTTTTTTTCTTTGTGTGTGGGGTACTAGTGATTAAACTCAGGGGCACTTGGCCACTGAGCTACATCCCTAGCCCTATTTTGCATTTTATTTAGAAACAGGGTCTCACTGAGTTGCTTAGTGCCTTGTTTTGGTTGAGGCTGGCTTTGAACTTTGGATCCTCTTGCCTTGCCTCAGCCTCCTGAGCCACTGGGATTACAGACATGGGCCACTGCACCTGGCTGATAATATCTTTGTAGGTGAAAAAACTTTAAAATAGACTTTGACTTAATCGTCTTTAGGAGAGTTTTCAGTTTTGATTAAAGATAGTGAATGTGAGGGTCATTTTTCCACAACATTTATTAACTTACTCATCTCTAAGCTTTATTCAGTGATTTTAGCTATTCTCCTTTACGGTTCCTTCTCAAAACTGCAGTTTGGTCAAAAAGGAGGATCTCAGATTAAGGAATTTTCTTTGGTCCTTTCAGGTACAGGTATGCTTAAACTCCAGTACAAGATAGTTACTCAGAAGTCAAGATAATGTATAAAGTGTTTAAATAAAATCTGTTTTCTAGGACTTGCTCAATTGCCTTAGATTGATTTGTGGTTTGTTTTTTTTCCAGAAAATGGACTGACTCCAAAGAAAAAAATTCAGATGGGTTCAAAGCCTTCAATTCAGCCCAAACCTTTATTACTTCCAGCAGCACCCAAGACTCAAACAAACTCCAGTGTTCCAGCAAAAACCATCATTATTCAGACACTACCAACACTTATGCCCTTGGCAAAGCAGCAACCAATTATTAGTATACAGCCTGCACCCACTAAAGGTACTATTGTGGAAATTGAGGCTGTATATGTTTATTTGGAAGATAGTATAAAGATTTTGTCACTTTTTAAATATATATATAATTCAGGTTATAATTACTGAACATGTGTGATGTGTCAGGAATTGTCCTTGCTTCTGAGGATGTTGAAGAGATAACTAATATGTGGTTCTTGTCCTAACAGAGAGAGCTCTCCAGATCAATTATATCCAATACTTCTTTTTTCTTACAGTTTTTATTGATACCTGTTTTCAAGGCTTTTTTGTTTTTTTCTTTTTCCTTCAGTATTAGGTTTAAACCCAGGGGTGCTTATCCCTAGCCCTTTTGATTTTATTTTGAGAGAGATATTTTGCTAAGTTGCTCAGGCTGGCCTCAAATTCCCAAATCTCCTTCCTTCCTCCTAAGTAGCTGAGATAATAGTTGTTTGCATCCATGGCTGTTTAAAGCGTTTGGTTTTATATAACCACTTGAAATGTAGGAGTTAAAATAAAAGGTTGCCATTTTATTCTGAAAATTTGTGGCCGTGGGTTTTTTTTTTGGTTTTGTTTTGTTTTAAGGAGTGATCGGTATTTAAAGTAATATGTTCTATTTTTGGTCATATAGGTATGTTTCAGCAGTAGAGTCTGGTTCTTTATCTCCGAGGAGACTGAATGGTTTAGTAAACAGGGCATTAGGAAGAAACCTAAACTCTCTTCAACTAGCTAAGAATTTGTATTTCTGTATTTTATCCACCAGATGGCCTCACATACCTGGGATTCTTCAAGAATTTTAGGTTGACACTGAAAGAAGTTCAATGAGGATTTGGTGCTACTCACATATGGGAATCACTTGCTTATGGCAATCTTTTAGGCAGCTTAGTTATATACTGATATGTATATGTATGAATATGAGAAAGTTTGTATAACATTATTTTCTCTGGATTTAACTTCTTGGCACCAAGTAGTAGGTGTTAGTAGTAGGTGTTACTGGGTATGAGTTGTAAATAAACATCAATGTAACGTTTGCCTTCATGGTTGTATTTATAGTTGTTAGCTTATTTTTTTGAAGCTTAATTTTAATAAAAGCAAGGTAATACATTTGAGCTCCACTGTTAGCTTTGTTCTATTACATGGTCATAGATAATTAGACATTGATGGAAAGAAAGGAACTAAACAGAATAGATGAATTCTACCAAAAAACAAAATGAAACAAAACAAAAATAGCTGAAATGCCTGCCATCTCAGTACAGTCAAAATTTTTTCATATGAAAAATAGTAATCTTGTAGAATAGATATTCTTGTGATCTATAACTGAGTGTTAATGTTCATAAACTCCTTGAAATAAAGTGAAAGATTTATTATATGCTTATAATATGGTTTTTTAAAGAGATAGTCTCAAAAGCTTTCATTAGGATCTCAAAAGGATCTGTGTCTTTCCAAAGACTAAGAATTTTAAACTCACAAAGAACCTCATTATCATTCCTGTAAGCTGTTAGAGCACATCTATAAAAAGTAAAAGTCTGGCATTAATATGACAGTGTGTAAAGAATGGGATATTCCTAAGAGTTTGTTCTTGGACCATTGAATATGTTTAAGTGATAGAAGATCTCACCTATAGCAGGAAGACAGATTGTTCTTTTCTGAACAGTTTCTTAGTTCTAGAAACTGGAATCACACATTATTTAGAATTTCAATGGTTTCCCATGATCTGAAGATTATTTTTTGTAACCATGTGTTAATACGAGGCACTGAACCTTGTTTGTTTTTGTAATACAGTATAGAGAGGTGATATTATTATTTTACAGATTAAATATATATCTTTCATTTATTTGAGAATGGGAAGGGAGGAAGAAGAAATATAGGTAAGGAATTTTATAGTTAATTGGTTTCTGCATTAATAGAATTTTACCATTGAAAAACAAGACATAATTCCCATATGGTTAAATCCTAATTCTCTAGTGTGGAACGTAAAACCTTTCACAGTTTCTCTTCTGTTTAGTTTTCTAACTTTACATTATTAATATTATTTTTAATTTATTTATTAGTTGTAGATGGACATAATACCTTTATTTATTTATTTATTTTCATGTGGTGCTGAGGATCGAACCCAGGGCCTTGCATGTGCTAGGCGAGCACTCTACCGCTGAGCCACAACCCAGCCGCTGTAACTTTACATTATAATATTACTTTTTTCTAAAAGCCCCTTCTTGTAACTCTTATAATCGGTCATTGTCCCTTGAATTCTCTTGGTTTTCCTAGTAGTTTTTTTTTTTTTTTTTTTTGCTCACACTATTCTATATTCTATCAACCTGGTATATTTTTTTGCTTCTAAGTTCTGCACATGTCCTTTAAGACTAATTTGAGTAGTGTGGGCAAAAATATGAAAGTCTGGAATGTAATGAAAATGGACAGCTAGGGCTGGGATGTTGCTCAGTGAAAGAGCATTTCCCTAGCATTCATGTGGCCCTAGGTTCAATCCCTAGAACTGAAGTGGGGCAGGGATGACAACCAGGATGGAGAATAGATATGTTAAAAATGTAGAATTGGGGCTGGGGATGTGGCTCAAGCGGTAGCGCGCTCGCCTGGCATGCGTGTGGCCCGGGTTGGATCCTCAGCACCACATACCAACAAAGATGTTGTGTCTGCCGAGAACTAAAAAATAAATATTAAAAATTCTCTCTCTCTCTCTCTCTCTCTCTCTCTCTCTCTCTCTCTCTCTCTCCCTCCCTCCCTCCCTCCTCTCTCTCTCTCTCTCTCTTAAAAAAAAATGTAGAATTGTAGGCCTTGGTAACTGGATGGTGTGGAGGGTGGATGAAGGATAGAGAGGAAGATCTACAATGTCTTCTGTATTTCTGCCTTGGGCTTTTTGGGTAGGTGATAGTGCAAATCATTAAACAGGATGGAAGTCACATTACTTTATATTGCTGCTAAAAGAATGAGATATGTTCTTGTTCTCAAGAATTCCCTACCCTTGAGTAGTTAAATTTACATAAACAAGTAACAGTTACTCTGAAAACTAGTGAATTAATAATACATGCAGTGTCCTTAGAGAATCTGTTATTCAAAAAAGGTGTTAGTATACATAATATTTTAAGCTCTTACAATGTGCCAGACACTCTTCTAAGTGCTTAAGTACATTATCTTATGTAATCCTTATATCTCTATAAGGATAGTTGAGGATAGATGTATTTCCATTTTATAGGTGAGATAACTGGCATAAATTGTTTATCCAAAGTCAAACAGGTATTCTATTTTAGGTAGAATAGGTATTTGATAAATGTTTGATACATGGTTTGCAATCTGTGAAGAAAGTTGAAAAGGAAGAAGTGACTATCAAAATCAGTGAGTCATACATTGTCAGAATTCTCCAGCATCAAATCCAGCTGCCTTTCATTAAGAGGATTTGCATGTAATGCCAAGGAGGATTTTGAGCATGCTAAAATGAATAAACAGGTTTTTGGTATGTCCTTTTTATCTGTTTCCACACCAGGAACAGTAGTAATTATGTTCCGCTGCTATTAAAAGCCCCAGTCCTTTGCATTGTAGTTTGTGGTCTGGTCAGCATTTAGCAAGTCACCATGAGGATTTTTTGTTCTTGAACACATTTTAGTAGAAATTTATTTCCTTTCATTCCTTCCTGAATGGGAACATGCCTGGAATATATAGGGGATCCTTGTCCTAGTTGCTGGATAACTTGAGAATAGTTGAAACTTCTATGACTAAAGGACTTGATGTACCACATGGGAAAAAAAGGAGCCCTGGTAGAACTTGAGCCACATTTGTTGCACAGACGTTGCCTTGAGAATCCTCCCTCTTTCTCTCCAAGTTGCAGTTCTTTCAATAAGGAGATGGTGATAACTAGACAGAAGACAGGATAAACTTGGATTATTTTTCTTAATTAATTTTTTTTGAGAGAGAGAGAGAGAATTTAATATTTATTTTTTTTAGTTTTCAGCGGACACAACATCTTTATTTGTATGTGGTGCTGAGGATCGAACCCAGCACCGCACACATGCCAGGCGAGCGAGCTACTGCTTGAGCCACAACCCCAGCCCTCTTAATTAATTTTAAGCAATATTACAGCTGCCTGCATGCATTATCTGCCAATCCTTTAAATCTAAAACTGAAGTTAGAAGTCTGATGATTTCTTTGAAGAAATTTAAATCTGTTTCCCTTGTCCTCTATTCTTGGGAGTAGTCCCAAAGTTTTGGGCAGGCATTTTTTTTTAATCATAATTTTTAAACTAAGAGGATATGGAACATTACATCACTTCTCAAAATATTGGTTTAAGTCAGTGGTTTTCAATCTGCGAACTATAGATCCTGGAGTATGGGTCAGACAGAGGGTTGGTAGCCTTGTGACATTTTGCAAGGCATCCTCTAATCCATATTTGTAGCAAGAATTTTCTGTAGATTTTTTTTTAAAGAGAGGGTGATAGAAAGAGAGAGAGAGAGAGAGAGAGAGAGAGAGAGAATTTTTTAATATTTATTTTTTAGTTATTGGCGGACACAACATCGTGTTTGTATGTGGTGCTGAGGATCAAACCCGGGCCGCACGCATGCCAGACGAGCGCGCTACCGCTTGAGCCACATCCCCAGCCCTTTTCTGTAGATTTTAATTGTAATTTCTTACTAAGTATTACTAAAAACCTAATCCTTGGTCTTATGTTTAAATTTATATCTGCTTAGGGGCCATTTCCCCAGTTTGTTTTTATGTCATAATAGAAATGAGTACAAGAGAAAATGAGAAGATAAAAATGTTTAGCAATTATTTAAATAAACTGTATATATTATAAATCTATAAAATTATTTTTAGATCTTTCTTCTTGCTAATTTACTAATTTATCTAGGATAAAATGCTGTTAGTTAAATTCTATTTTTTGTGTGTTTTCTAGGTCATCTGAAACAAAGACATTAATTTTATAACAGTGATCTTTTTTAACCAAGAAAGATGTTCTAAAAAAACAGGTGTTCTAAAACATTATTTTGATTTTTAGTTTTTCCTAATCCTTTGAAATACCAAGCTGAATTTTATGAGCCATGTTAAACTGTCTGAAAGAATAATACTTTTTTTTCCTTAAAGAAGAATTATAAATTTATATGGAAATTTAGTTGCTGGTTGCTATAGTACCTTTAGTTTGCTAGCTAGGCCCAAGCAGCTGTGGATATTAGGCCAGGCTTTCAGCATCTTATAAAATTGGTCAGATCTGAAAGTAAACACTTAGCAGGCAAGTAAAACTTTTAATAGATCAGTGTTATGAGTTATATAAATTTTCTTTAGGGTAATAATACTAGTTCTCAGGTAAGCACAAGTTTAAAATACTGATAAATGTGAAGGCTAAGAAAAGATTTGAAGGCCTTTTTTTTTTTTGGGCAGGGGTTGAAAGAGTTGGTATTATCTACAGGCTTTTAAATTACAGATTTGTGTTTACTGTGTTTATTAGCTAAGAATTCATCTAAAATGGTTTTAACTTTTTTGGTATTTGTAATCCTTATTATTCCATTTTTTCAGTAGCTTTTCAGTATTGTATATGTTTATAATCATATAATTTAAAATATATGGTTCTTTGTATTCAATATAAAATATTTGTTATTTATAATATGAAAAATCCTTATAGCACTAGTACACTTTAGAGGTTAATACTTAGAGAATCTTTCTCTATATAAATAGTAGCAAATTTGATGTGTATGTAGTTGAAAAGGTAAATATGAAAAATACTGCTTTTTATATTTATTTTTTTGTGATGAGGTCTCCCTGTGTTGTCCAAACTGGGCTCCAACTCCTTGGCTCAAGGAATCCTCCTGCCTTAGCTTTTCAAGTACTGGGACTACAGACGTGTATCATCATACCTGTTTTGGAAGTATATTGTTAGTGATAACTCAAAGAGGATGGTTTCATTAAAAACACAATAGCAGAATGTATGGTGCTATTGGTTATGTTTTACTTGCTGGTGTGAAATTCCTCAGTGTTGATCTTAGCTATTATGTCTGCAGAAAAGACCTAGATTTTAAACTGTTTTCCCAGCCACCATAGTTATGCACTCTCTGATTTCTTTTTTCTAACACAGGTCAGACTCTTTTGCTCTCTCAGCCTACTGTGGTACAACTTCAGACACCTGGAGTTCTGCCCTCTGCTCAGCCTGTCCTTGCTGTGGGTGGGGGAGCCACACAGCTACCTAACCAGGTGGTGAATGTAGTTCCCGCCCCTGTGGTGAACAGCCCAGTGAATGGAAAACTTTCTGTGACTAAAACTGTCCTACAAAGTCCCGTGAAAAATGTGGTTTCAGATGTAAGTTTAAAACTTCACCCTTTTTTAATGCCTGATTTCTAAAGTCCAAAAATACCTTCTGCTTTTGTTGTCTTGTTTTTCTGTTTTTAAAAGCTTGTTATATTGTGTGAAATAAAAAAATTGCACATCTAGTGTTAGGTAGAAAATGAGGGTAAGGCTTATTATGTTTGAATCTAAATGAAAAAAATTTTTTTTTCTTAAAATTTTTTTTTCCATGAAGGCAAATGTTAAAGACTGAGGTGATTTGATGAAAAATGAAGTATGCATATCTCCCTCTTCTTTACTACTACTTTAGAACCCTCTCATCACATTCCTCAAACCTCCTCCACCTAATCATCTATTAATATTTTACAGATTCTTTCATGTTTCCTGACTGAAATATTTTTAGCAACTTCCCAGATAAGAGTCTGTGGACAACTTTTTAAGGCAGGTTTTATATTTAGCTTCTCTAGACTTCGTGAAGGGTTTTCAGCACTGCATAATGATATTCCCACGCTTAGGAATTCTGTCTCTTGATAATTATTTGGAACTTTCCTATCTTTGCAAACCTTCAAATTTTCTAGCATGTTGTAGGGATTTGTTGTAACTTATACTTCACAGAGTTTCCTAAGATCTGTTATTCTCTAAAGCCAGTTACATCACTTGCCAGCTAACTTGCTTTCTTTGAAAGTGACTAGAAATATTTTGTTATATATTCCACAGTGAGTGAATATATAACAAAATATCCAGGTCCTAAAATATAATCAAAGTTTCATAATCTAACAGTAGATTCTCTCAAATTTTGACAAGCAAAGCCTATATATTTTCTTTAAAATAAAAATGGATATCACTAGTTGTTAATATTGCTATTTCATCCTTTCTTCTAAAGGACTTTTACAAAATATTTTATGAGTCCAGTGAATATGCTGTTTTTTTTTTTTTATCAGACCGCTCTCTGATCTGCCTATCAGAATTCATTAATCATGGTGTCAGTTACCCATTTAGTTGTGAATTTGCTCTACTATCGCATAAACACAACCACGTAATCTCAAGTAACAATATTGTAAAAACTCATAACAAAGAAATACTGTCTAGTGAGAGTAGAACACCCAAGTTCTAGAAAAGGGTCCTATAGTTTGTGTAAACACTAAAGATAGTGCATGCCAAGACATGGTATAGGCAAATTACTGTCATAACAGAATAGAGAATATGAACAATATGGAATTAGAGTTGACTATTAGTTTATTTTGAGGACTAGAAAAGGTAAGCACAATGCTTACAGCTTAATAGATACTAATGTATAGGATGTGTTTCAGTTGAAGGTGGAACAGTACAAAGCAAGATTTTATTTTAAAATATTTTGTAGGTATGTGGTAAGCATAGGATAAAGAAAGCAAGATTGGAAAAATATGATAGAAGCTGGTTGTTTTATATTTCTTTTCTTTTGGTGTATGGGAAAATTTATAAAATATTGTAAAAGAACAGTGATAAGAAAAATCCTAAAATATTCCATGGTATTTACTATCAAAAAGTTGTACAACCAATAAAAAAAGAGTATGCTTTTCAGAGAAGACTAGAGTTAAGAATGAGGAAAAAGGATATAAGAAAATTAAAAGGATCCCTTTATATTTCCTTTTAATACTCTTTAAATTATGAACTTGAATGTTTCTTATATAATATACCCAAATGAAACTTAACAATAGAAAATATTTGAAGTTAATTTATGTAATATGTTAGGACATTTAAAATATTTTTTAAAAATAATTTGCACATAAAATAAAAAATAGCATGTGTGAAGAAGCCCTGGGTTCAATTCTCAGCACTGCAAAAAAAAGAAAAGGAAAAAAAAAGATAAAGACTAATCAGAACTTTTAAAATATATAGGTCAACAGTATGATATAGTTGTTAAAGACTGTATTCATGCATTTATGACATCCCAATCTTGGACAATCAAGAGGAACATAGCTAGGAGGGGAGGGTGTCTAGAAACTGTGTTATAGGAAGAGGAGTGGTTTAAGGATTGGAATAATTCAGTAATGTAACTTGGGAGAAATCTTCCAAGAAGTGAAGGTTGTCATGTGGAAAATAAGAGCATTTTTCTAGAGGACTTATCTAGAACAAGTGCAGATAAGTTATCTGGAGTTGGAAACCAGAGGAGATCTTTTTTTCTTCTTTTAGATTCAGTATCTAAATAATGAGCATCTGAATATTGGCAATCATCATTGTATGATGCTGACCCATTTATAATCTGGAAACATATTTCAGTTAATTATATGTTGGTATATTAGCCAGGCATATTTTATTAGTTCTTTGATGTGAAAGATCATGTCTCTTCTGCTTTTGTACTCTTAAGAAGGCTCTGAAAATTTATTGAGTAATTTGCTGTCAAAGTTGCATTGACACTGAGGAACTAGGGGATGTGTGAGATGAGAAAGTGTCACACTAATTAGTATTAGCTTGTTTTTAGCAATATTTATTGACTAGCTTTCTAATTACTTTCCAAAAATTAGAATTGACATTATTATAAAAGACTAACTCAGGTACTCTGTGTTTAGTGCTAGAGACCTAAAGACTATCAGAATAATTTTCTAGTCAACTTACATTGAAGTTTTTGTGCTTATTTTCACTTGGCTAGTACATCAGGAAGTGAGCCAAGACTTTTCAGCAAAAGTTTTTTAGTAGAGTTTTGACTATTTATTTCAACTAAAGAAGCACCAGTCTGTCCTATCAGCTGGCCAACACATTCAGGAACTCAAAGTAAATCTCTTCCAGAAGGAGCTGCAGAAGAGAACTTTGATATGCTTATATAGTCTTCTGTAAGTTAGTTGACCTTAACAGTATATGTGCTTGTTGGACTCAAGTCACATTAAATTAGGATAAATTTGAATTAGTATAAATTTCTAATTCACAAAGAAAATTTTTTATCATATTTTTTTTTTGTATTTTTAAACCAAAAGTGTGGAGAAAAAGTTTTAATTCAGAAAAAAAAAATTATCAACCTTGTGGTTTTGTGATGGTGACATGGATACTTTTTTCCTACCTTTTTAAGTTCTTTTGTTTGGCTGGTTTTACTCTCTAGAGGCCTCCTACTGCCATAAGTAGCGTTTTTAGCATACCATATTCTGCAAACTGCATTAAGTGCCACATTTTCTGTTATGAAACAGTTTGCCTGGTTCAAATTATAATTTCACTCTTCCTGCCTTTTACTGGTAAATCTGTTTTGTTTAACAAAACCTCACCTAAGTTTTCAAAAAATATGGTTTGTTTTTGGCTCTGATCCTGATGGAAAAAATGAACGTGATCTCTCATTTCAATTTAGAAATTCTCTATGCAGTTTGTTAATAAATGGTAATCTCAGAACTACAAAGTTGACTTCATAGGAGTGCATGCTTATCTTTCTCTAAAGGGCAATTGAATGTTGCCAGATGCTGAACCAAAGGCTTGAAAACAAGCACTGTGTTTGTGTTTCAATCTGCACTGCATTTACTAGTTCCTCCTACCCACCATAATCCCAAAAGTTTATGAAATGTTACTGCCTTGGTTTGAAGATTATTGAATTACATTATTAGGATTGTTGGGACAAAAGACCAAGAAAACATTGGTTAAATTATACGTATTTCACAGTGGGCTAAGGTGGAACAAAGACTCCTAGTGGAAATCAGGTTTGAACAATGGAAAGAAAATTATCAAGAATTAGAAATAACCTTACATGGGAAGACGATTAAGAGGTACAGACTAAAAGGGTGCAGTGGCACCCGCCTATAATCCCAGTGACTTGGAAGGCTGAGGCAGGGGGTTCACAAATTTGAGGCTAGCCTCAGAAAATTGGTGAGATGCTGCCTCAACATAAAAAATTAAAATTAAAAGGGTGGAGAGTGTAGCTGAGTTGTAGAGTGCCTCTGGGTTCAACCTCTAGTACAACCCCCCCCCCCACCCTTCCCCACCAAAAACAAAAAGTACAGACTATACTGCCAGGAGGTCCTAGGTATTCCTTCTGAACATCTTCCAAACCCTATATCACTTTACATCCTCTTTTCTAAACCTTTGGTTAAAGACTTTGATTCCCCTTTGTTGCCAAAAGACTATCCTTTGGAAGTTTCTGCCTGGGGTCCCACAACCATGATGAAAAGAGAGGTGGTGGTTGGGAAATCCCTTTCCATTGGCCTTTAGGTTTAGAAATGGTGTGAAGGACCATTCTCCAGACATGCCAAATTGGATCTTTGTATTTCTTTTCTCTAGAAAGGGCGTTAAAGAGTTAAGTTTGAGATTTCAGATGTTAGTATTGTTAGCATGGGAGTAATGTGATGTGGGCCCAGGTGGATGCTCTGTATATAGCATTCCTTTTTTTTCAGGGGAAGAATGTGAACTTGAGGAATCTACCATTTTTACCGCAAACAGAAAGCAAGCTTCTTCATTGTCTAAATGCAGGCTTTACCTTATTGTTTGAAGATGCTGGAAACTCTGGAAAATGGCCTGGGAAATAGTGATCAGGGCTTTGCATTCTTAGCATACTCAGTAGATGTGTGTAGGAACAACAAGAGACCCACTAGCAGTGTCTCTCAAGAAACATGAGTCTGTAATAATCTATTTGTAATGCAGAGCAACTCGAAAAAATGAAGAGTGCCTGTGTTCTGTTTCAGAAAAAAAGCAAGCTAAATGTCTATAGAGATTTTGCTTTGTTTTAAGAGTAAGACCCAAGAATAGGGCCTCTGTTTGAGATATGAACTGAATCTTCAGCCTTAAATTATGTGGCTGGCTTATATTTTAGAAGATAAATGATGAATAGACACTTTTTAATAACTGAATTCTTTAACAATGAAAACATTACATTTATGGTATTTCTTTAGGCTGCAAAGTAGATGAATCTATCAGAACCAATTCAACAAGAAAAATTTGGAGATCTAAAAACCTATCTAGAGTTTAGAAAAAATTACTTCTGTGCTGACTACTTTTATTTGCAGAGTTCCTGCTACTACCAGGGACTCTGCAAATAAAGGAAAAACATGCCTTGTTAAAATATTTGCCATTTCTTTTAAATGGAGTTTTGGGGCTTCTAAAAGTTTATCTTGAATAAAGATTTTGGAAGTTAAATTTCATTGTGGTTACAGTAGCTTTGGAAATGGAAGTGAACAGGGTTGCTATCCCTCTCCTGTCCCCTTGTGCATTAGTGCAGATTTTTGTTGTGGCAGCTCTAGCTTCTTTATTTTCTGTTTTTCAGTTTGGCACCCTGATAAAGCTAGCTAATAATCATTTTTAAAGGATATGGATTATATCTTACATAATTAAATACTTTTCTCTCCTTTCTCTGATTGCCTTTCAGTGTTTTTGTTGTTGTTGTTGTTTGTTTTTTTTTGGTACCGGGGATTGAATCCAGGAGTACTTAAACACTAAGCCATAACCCCAGCCCTTTTTATATTTTATTTAGAGACAGGGTCTCACTTTGTTTAGGGCCTCAGTAAGTTGCCGAGACTGGCTTTGAACTCACAATCCTCCTGCCTAAACCTCCCAAGCTGCTGGGACTTCAGGTGCGAGCTACCATTCCTGGCTCTGATTACCTTTCCTGCAGACTTATCCTGGGAATTCATTCTAGGGAGATAGTTCTTAGCAAATAGGTTCCTCTGCCCAGAAGCAGTCATGCAGTGTACTAGTTTTGTGTGCATCTTTTCTGATGCAGTTCTTTTTATGATTATGGAGTTCATTTTGACATGTTCATATATTTATGGAATATGTTTTGCTTCATTAGAATCCCCAGTACTTCTATTTTTTCTCCCCTTTTCCCTTCCACCTGCCTTCCTGTACTTTACAATTCTTCAGGTTATCTTTTCTCCTGTGTATGTTTTTGGCACACCTTTATCTAATGTCAGATGACTGTATTTATGTGGGTTTGTCTCTCTGTCTTCTATTCTGTTCCACTGGTCTTCATGTTTGTTTTGGAGCCAATACCATGCTGTTTGTGTTACTATAGCTCTGTAGTACAACCTGAGGTCCATTATTGTGATGCCTTCAGCATTGCTCTTTTTGCTTTAAGATTGCTTTGGCTATTCTGGATCTCTTATTTTTCCAAATGAATTTTAGAACTGCTTTTTCTAATTTTGTGGAGAATGTCATTGTTATTTTGATGGAGATTGCATTGAATCTGTATGAAATGCTTTTGGTAATATGACCATCTTGATGATATTAATTCTGCCTATCCAAGAACCTGGGAGGTCTTTCTTCTTCTAGGGTCTTCTTCATGTTATTTTTTCAATGTTCTGTAATTTTCATTGTAGATGTCTTCCACCTCCTTGGTTAGATTCCCAAGGGTGTTGTTGTTGCTGTGTGTTTGTTTTGATGTTATTGTGAATAGAACAGTGTTCCTAATTTTTTTTTAGCAAATTTATTTTTGGAGTATAAGAAAGCAATTGATTTATGAGTTTTGATCTTGTATATTGCTATTTTACTAAATTTGTTTATCAGGTCTAAAAGTTGTCTGTTGGAGTTTTTTGGGTCTTCTAAGTATAGAATCATGTTGTTAGCAAATAGAGATAATTTGAACTCTTCTTTACTTATTTGTATTTCTTTAATTTCTCTCTCTTGCCTGTTTGCTCTGGGTAGAGTTTCAAGGACTATGTTGAACAGGAGTGATGAGAGTAGGCAAATTTGTCTTGTTTCTGCTTTTATAGGAAATGCTTTCACTTTTTCTATGTTCAGTATAATGTTGACCTTGGGTTTGTAGTTTTTACAATGTTGAGTTAAGTTACTTCTGTTGCTAGTTTCTCTATTTTTTAAAATATGAGTCAAATGCTTTTTTCTGCATCTATTGAAATAATCAAGTGGTTCATGTCCTTAACTGTTTGCGTGGTGAATTACATTTATTGATTTTTATATGATGAACTAAGTCTGCTTCCCTGGAATGAAGCCCATTTGATCACAGTGCATTATCTTTTTATGTGTTTTTGTATGTGGTTTGTCAATATTTTTAAGAATTTTTGCATATGTGTTCTTCAAAATTATTGGTCTGAAGTTTTCTTTGATGTGTCCATCTGATTTTGGTATTAGAGTGATACAAGGTTGCCACAGTCTGGCTGGGCACAATTCAGGAGCCACTTGTCAAAAGAAATGAACTTTATTTTTAGAACACACACACCTTACCACACAGCTCTTCAGGAATTCCCTCAGAGCCCAACTGCCACCACCGGCTTCCCACAGCCTCTCAACGCGCCCCCCCCCCTCCTGCTCTTGAGGCCAATTGGCTGGGTCGCGTGGGCGGAGCCAAAAAAAGTCCCCCAATGAACAGCTCCGTGGTCTGAAAGGGCCGGGAAACAGCCCAATGAGCATCACCGCAGAGGAGCCAATCAGTTGGCAGCTAGAAGTTTGCTGAGGCCACTGTGAGCCAATCATCAGCTGGCAGCTGGAAGTTTGCTGGGGCCCCCTGGAAGTTTGCTGGGGCCCCTTTGGCTGTGGCTCTCAACATCTCCCCCTCTCTGTTTAAACAACAGGCATGTGGCTTAGGGACCATGCCTGCCTTAGGTTGTCCAATACTACATATGGTCCTTACCCGTCATCGGATGAGCTGACCTTAAGGCGTCAGCCTCCTGTCTTAGGTTGGTACTATTGCAATTGGATCTTACCCGTCATTGACTACTGGTCCAGCATACAGCCACACCTGTGGATAGGTCTTTGTACCAGCGGAGGGTGGGGGGTGAGGTTCTTTGCCTCACCTCTGTCGGCCCCCAAATTTTAGCTGAACGACCATCACAAGCAAAAGAGAGGAGGATACACCAAGCCAATTGATGGTTCCTTTTGGAGAAATTATACCACCAATGACACCATCAGCAAAAATACCCCAACACTACCACAAGTCGCTGCATCAACAGATAGTTCACAGTGCATACAAGTGAGTTCACAATGCATACAAGTGATACATAGTCCAGGCAAGTTCTGCAAGCAGTTCAGTGATGGCTCCTTTTGGAAAAATTGTACCACTGATGACACCATCAGCAAAAATACCCCAACACTACCACAGTTGCTGCACCAACAGATAGTTCACAATGCATACAAGTGAGTTCACAATGCATACAAGTGGTACATAGTCCAGGCAAGTTCTGCAAGCAGTTCAGTGATAGCTATTGCAGAAGCTGTAGATTGGTTTTTATCTTTGTCTTCACCGGCACTGGGATGAAGATAGGAATTCTGGCAATAATGGCTAAAGAAAAAATTATGTAACATTCCAGAAGGCACTAAAAGAAAACAATTTTCTGAACAATTTACATTATCTTGAACAGAATTATTAAATATAATGAAAAGGAAAGGTGAAAGTAAACAAACAGATCTGTTAACCTCCTTTTTTGTTCACATATTAAAACAATCCTCAACAGCTGTTTACCCAATTTAAATTAAACCATTTAAATCACGTGAATAAAAAAAATATTTGGATCCATTTTTTTCATGAGCGCTCATCATATATGATATATGGACATACGTACATACAAACATATAACATAAAACACAAGTGTGCACACATAATACATACAAAACATAACATAATAGTAAAGGCCTTATAACTTTTTACAAGTGAAATTTCCATTGCAATGTTTAAAAACTCTATAGTCAAAAATAGATCTGATCAGCAAAACATTAACCTAGGTCTGTATGAGCTCAAAAAACAAAATAGAACTTCATGATGTGGGAAAGGGCAATAATAAAATAGATATTGAAAAAAGCATCCTGGTTCTGTCGCAGATGTAAGGGTAGCCAAACTGGAGTTCTGGATATCAGCTGTTATGGATTTGAGCCAAATCATCTTCTTTTTGGTCTGTAGAAATCGATTTAGTTAATCTCTTTGGAATCCAAATCGGCTGTTGTTTTCCCTGTAGAAACACACAAACAGACCTCCGACTCCAGACAATCACTGAGTCAGGACCTTAGTTAATCTCTGGAATCCAAATCAGCTGCTGTTCTCCCTGTGGAAACACACAAACAGACCCCCGACTCCAGACAATTACTGGGTCAGGACCTTTCCATTGTCCTGTTAGAATATCCTTCCAAAGTACCTTGGGTTTATGTACATTTTTTGGACACATATGCCTTTCCGCAGCACTAAGTCCTGATGAATCCCAATTTAAAAAGTTTAGAGTAAAAAAGGTTATTTTAAGTTTATCTTTGGGGAATATATACCCCTTCCCAATTCCCTCTTTTTGCTTTAATAAGTACATTTTAATAGTTTGATGAGCTCTTTCAACTATGCCTTGTCCCTGTGGATTGTATGGGATTCCTGTTATATAAGTAATGCCAAATGATGAGCAAAATTGTTTAAAAGAGGTAGAAGTATAACCAGGGGCATTATCTATTTTTAACTGTTTAAAACACAGTGGCAAAATTTTGTAAGCAATGAGCTATAATATCTTTAGTTTTTTCTCTGACATGAAGGGAGCCCATCAAAAATCTGGAAGAAGTATCAACTGTAACATGCAAATATTTTAATTTTCCAAATTCTGGCAAGTGTGTGACATCCATCTGCCAAATATAGTTAGGTATCAGTCCTCTAGGATTGACTTCAAGATTAACTTGTGGTAAAAAGGTCACACAATTTTGACATTGTTTTATTATTTGTCTAGCTTGTTCCTTAGTTATTTTAAAATGCTTTTGTAAAGTATTAGCATTGACATGGAACTTTTTATGAAAATTTGTAGCTTCTTCTAGTGTAGAGAAAATATGTATGTCATGTGTAGTTTTATCTGCTAAATCATTGCCCAAACTAAGGGCTCCAGGTAATCCTGTATGTGCCCTGATATGTCCTATAAAGAATGGATCTTTTCTGTCCCAGATTAGACTTTGTATAGTGTAAAGCAAAGAGAAAACAGTAGAGGAAGGGGAAATCCTACCAGCATCTTCAAGGGATACTATAGCATTAACTATATACTGACTATCGGAAAATAAATTAAATACAGAATCTTTAAACATCACAAAAGCTTGTAATACTGCATTAAGCTCTACCTTTTGAGCTGATTGTTTGGGTACTAAAAATGTAAAAGTTTGATCAGGTGTAACTATTGCTGCTGTACCATTATTTGACCCATCAGTGAATATATTTGGAGCATTCATGATAGGTGTTTTTCTTGTCATTTTTGGAAAAATTACAGGATGCAATGACCAAAAAGACAATAAAGGATTAGATGGTAAGTGGTTATCAAATGAAACATTAGATTTACACATGATTATTGCCCAAGTATTTAACTCATTAGCTAACTCATCAATTTGATCCATAGTATATGGAGTAATAATTTTATTGGGAGAAATTCCAAACACTCCCTTTGCTGCTTTTATTCCTTTGAATATTGTCCTACAGCCTCAGGATACCTAGTAAGAATAGTGTTAGGAGAATAAGATAAATGTATCCATAATAATGGACCTTCTTGCCAAAAACTCCTGTAGGAATATTTTTTGTTGGTAGTACAATAAATAATAAAGGCAAACTTGTATCAATTCTATCCAAATGCATATTTTCCATATATGTTTCAATGATTTTTAATGCCTTTCTTGCTTCAGGCATTAACATTCGGGGTGAATTTGGATTTGATGGACCTTTTAGGATATCAAATAAAGGTCCCAATTCTCCTGTTGGTATACCTATATAAGGCCTTATCCAATTTATGTCTCCTAATAACTTTTGAAAGTCGTTAAGTGATTTGAGTTGATCTACTCGTATTTGAATTTTTGGTGGATGGACCATGGTTGAGGATAATAGAACTCCTAAATAATTAATTGGAAAATTTAATTGTACTTTATCTATTCCTATCTCTAGATTATAATTTTTTAATAAGTTTGTAAGTGTGGCATAACATTCTAGCAATGTGTTTTTATCTTTGTGTGCGAATAATACATCATCCATATAGTGAAATATTTGTAGTTCAGGATTTTGATTTCTAAGTGGCTGGATTACTTTATTAACATAAATTTGACACATAGTTGGGCTGTTAGCCATCCCTTGAGGGAGTACTTTCCATTCATATCTCTGATCAGGACCTTCATGATTCAGTGCAGGGATAGTAAATGCAAAACGTCGACTATCCTCAGGATGAATTGGAATTGAAAAAAAAACAATCTTTAATATCTATAACTAAAACATACCAGGTTTTTGGCAAAGCAGACAATTGAGGAATCCCCGATTGAGCAGGTCCCATAATAACCATCTCATTATTAATGGCTCTTAAATCTTGCAATAATCTCCATTTACCAGATTTCTTTTTGATGACAAAAATGGGAGTATTGTGGGGAGTTACAGAAGGTTGTATATGTCCTTCCGCTAACTGTTGTTTGACCAGGTCGTGGGCTGCTTGTATCTTTTCTTTAGTGAGGGGCCACTGAGGAACCCATACTGGTCTTTCTGATTTCCAAGTAATTTTTATTGTCTCAGTGGCCCTTTCTGAAAATTCAACCCATGTCTGTCCGTTCCTTGATCTATTTGTATTGGTGCTGCTATACCTTGTTCTTGTTTTTCTAATCTTTTTCCTTTCCTAAAACCTTGTCTAGTCATAATAGTGGGTGCATTTTGGTTGATGTTATTTGTTAATGTCAAACCTAATTGATCTAGGACATCTCGTCCCCATAAATTTACGGGAAGATGATATTTTTTCCTCTGTCTGACTAGCTCGAGAGACCTTCTTTTTTACTTGAATTTTTTTCTCTGTCTGACTAGCTCGAGAGACCTTCTCTTTTACTTGAATATTTCTACTATAACTATAATACAACCCAACAAGATAACGCCAAACAAAACTGAAACAGAATGAAACAAAATTGGAACAACAGAAAATCATTATAGCCTTTCTATCCTCCTGAAATGTTCATCCGTCCTTTCTCCCTATCTGTTCCTCAGATGTGAGCGGTTTTTCTTCCATCTTACACATCTCCAGGGACAGGCAACTTAAAACAAAAGTGAAGCAAAAGAAAAGAAGAATCTTAAAATGGCTACCCATCCTCTCACCCTGCCCTCAGGGGCGAGTAGTTTACCTTATCACTTACCCTCAGTCATTCCCCTTGCTGGCCACCAAATGCCGCATTCTGGCTGGGCACAATTCAGGAGCCACTTGTCAAAAGAAATGAACTTTATTTTTAGAACACACACCACACCACACAGCTCTTCAGGAATTCCCTCAGAGCCCAACTGCCACCACCGGCTTCCCACAAGCCTCTCAACCCCCCCACCCCCCCCACCCCCCGCTCTTGAGGCCGATTGGCTGGGTCGCGTGGGCAGAGCCAAAAAAAGTCCCCCAAAGTCCCCCAATGAGCAGCTCTGTGGTCTGAAAGGGCAGGGAAACAGCCCAATGAGCATCACCGCAGAGGAGCCAATCAGTTGGCAGCTAGAAGTTTCCTGGGGCTGCTGTGAGCCAATCATCAGCTGGCAGCTGGAAGTTTGCTGGGGCCCCTTCAGCTGTGGCTCTCAACAGGCACACTCCTAAATTCTGGTGGGACTGCAAATTGGTGCAGCCAATATGGAAAGCAGTATGGAGATTCCTTGGAAAACTTGGGATGGAACCACCATTTGACCCAGCTATCCCTCTCCTCTGTCTATACCCAAAAGACTTAAAAAAAACAGCATACTACAGGGACACAGCCACATCAATGTTTATAGCAGGACAATTCACAATAGTTAAATGGTGGAACCAACCTAGATGCCCTTCAGTAGATGAATGGATTAAAAAAAGTGGCATATATACACATTGTAATATTACTCAGCAATAAAAGAGAATAAAATCATGGCATTTGCAGGCAAATGGATGTAGTTGGAGAAGATAATGCTAAGTGAGGTTAGCCAATCCAAAAAAAAACAAATGGTGAGTGTTTTCTCTGATATAAGGTGACTGACTCATAGTGGGTTAGGGAGAGGGAACATGGGAGGAATAGATGAACTCTAGATAGGGCAGAGGGGTGGGAGTGGAAGAGAGAGGGCAGAGAGTTAGCAATGATGGTGGAATGTGATGGATATCATTATCTAAAGTAGATGTATGAAGACATGAATTGGGGGCTGGAGAGGTGGCTCAAGTGGTAGCGCGCTCGCCCTGCATGCATGTGGCCCGGGTTCGATCCTCAGCACTACAAATAAAGATGTTGTATCCGCTGAAAACTTAAAAAAAAAAAAAATTAAATATTAAAAAATTCCCTCTCTCTCTCTCTCAAAAAAAAAGACATGAATTGGTGTCAACATACTTTATATACAAACAGATATGAAAAATTGTGGTATGTATGTGTAATAAGAATTGTGATGCATTCCACTGTCATGTATTTAAAAAAAAAAAAAGAAATTAAAAAAAAAAGCAGCATGGAACCATTTTATAAGTACGTTTGGGCTTGGAGGGTGACCTTTAACCTTGGCCCTTCTACTCTCTAACAGTAAATCCAATAATGAGGCTTATTTTAAGGAATTTTAAAAACTGTAGTAATTTCAACAAATGGAGATGATTTAAATATTTTATGAAATGTCAAAATAATAGAAATCCTATAGTGCTGTTCTCATTGCATGCCAAAGATGATTATGACGCATCATATGTGCAAAAATCAGTTTACCAAACAGAATTTACAGAGTAGCCTGGCGCAGTGGCGCATGCCTGTAATCCCAGCTGCTTGGGAAGCTGAGGCAGGAGGATCTCCAGTTCAAAGCCAACCTCAGCAAAAGCAAGGTGCTAAGCAACTCAGTGAGACCCTGTCTCTAAATAAAATACAAAATAGGGCTGGGGATGTGGCTCAGAGGTCAAGTGCCCTTGATTCTATCCCTGTTTCCCCTTTCCCTACCAAAAAAAAAAAAGTCCTTTTTTTCTTGTAGAGTTAAATAACTCTCTCCTCCAGCAACATCACACAGTACATAAGTGTTTAGTCTAAAAAATCATATAACTTTTTAAAAATAATTTAATGTTTATTCGGATAATTGAACATAGGTTGCTAGAAATGAAGTTGGAAGCCTATATTCTTTGATTCCTGTGGTTTTCCTTTCCCTTCTGTTTTTTTTTTGTTTGTTTATTGAGTAATTTCAGGACTATTATAATGAATCTTTTTCTGTGTGAAAAATGAATATTTTACCACGGGGGGTTTTCTTTCTTTCTTTCTTTGGTAAGAAGCATATGGATTGACAACCTTTAAAACTTTAGTATTGCATAATATGCAGGTTCTTTTCTTGTTTGTAGAAATACCCAATTCTTGTTTGAAATTTATTAAACAGTGTGCCATCTGTATGCCTCCCCAGATTCCATAGGTTATGTGACCTTTAAAAACAGGTTGGCTTTGACCTAACTTTTAGTATGAACTCTTCCATTTGGAACCTTCTTTTTTGTGTACTTGTTCAGTGCTCTGTGTACTTCAGCACTCTGTTATTAAGTATTAATTATGGACACTGGCATTCTCAGGAATAATGACAATAACTAAAAATAACATTAGACTGAACAGAGTGGTATTTTCCAGAGAATAGTATAAAATTGGTGAATAATCAATCCAGCAGCAGCTTGCTGCTGCTCTGTGTGTATATGTGTGTGTGTGTGTGAGAGAGAGAGAGAGAGAGAGAGAGAGAGAGAACATTATTGAAGAGTGGGATAGTTGTTACCCAGGGGAAATTTTTATAGATGATGGTTGTAATCATATAATTAGCACACTTGTGAAGTTAAAAAAGAAAAAAAAAACACCCCTTTTTGATACTTCATATAACATTTCTTGTAGGTTATGATTGAGAGATTGTTGACAGTACTTGGTGATGGGAGATCACATGATTGGTTCTGGCATACCTGTTTCTAGGAAATGTATTTGGATGGGAATTGTGTTACTATTTTAAAACAAATTGATGTGAAATTTTTAAATTTACTGATTGAGTTATGGAACACCCCACAGTAGGATATTTATTTTTTTAAAGTCCATTCCAAAGTACATAGAAGTCAATATTTTAGGCATCTGTATACTTAACACTAATCAATTTAAATATTATTCTCTGGTGCTTTTTTATGGATTTAATTTTGTTACCTCTTTCCCTTAATACCCCTGCCCCTGAATTAGACTAATGTTATTATAATGGTTTCTATAACTTAGTTTAGAAAACTTAACAAAAATAACTTGGTTTAATTAGTTTTTATTATGGTAGATATTGTGGGTATCAAACAAAAAAGTATTATCAGACATAGTTTTGGTTTCCAAGGTTGAAAAGCTAGGTAAAGTGAACATTCTTAAAATAGTTGAGACCATTGGAGTGTTCTGGTGTATCTTCCAAATAATAAGGAATAAGATGTTCAGAGAAAATTTAAATATCAAATAAGGATAATTGGAATTTAGAGGGACCTTAGAACAAAGTCAGTAGAGGAGATGACATCCCAAATAGGAACAAACAGTATTAATAAAGAAATCATTTAGACATGTGAGGAGATTATTAAGTAGCCTTAAATGAGAAGATTGAAGGATGTAGCATGAATGGTTGTATAGTTAGGGCAAAAAGTATCCTTAGGTAGGGAGTGATCACATTAGGGAAGGATTTGAAAATAAAAGTGGGTAGCTGGGAAGTATGAATAGCTTGTCTTTGCAATGGATTGGTAAGATAAACATTTGGAGGGTTGTTTTAGAATTGGTGGACAAGATAAAACCAAAGACAATTCAAATAGGCATCTATTGCAGTAGTCTGGGTAAGTTAGTGAGTGCCTGTGTTAAGAGAATGTTAGTGGAAAATAGGAAGGGATAACTAAGACACATATTTACTGGAAGAAAGTTGGTCATTAACATATATTTCACACATTATTTGGTGAATAAATGAGGGATTGGGAGTGGGAATGAATATAGAGAATAAAAGATATAATAATGATCATTTCCTCCTTTATATTTTGAGAAATACTATTGATAGAAGATGGATAGATTTTTTAAAAATCTAGGTAGAGGGAAATGTGTTCACTTTTCACATACTGAATTTGGATTCTACAAGTAGAAGTAGTCTTATAAGTAATTGGATATATGGGTTTGGAGCATAGTCAATTAATTTAGGGACAGAGATGTTGATTAAAGATGTATATATCATTGGTCCTCTGTATCTTTGTGTTCCATATTCAGTTGATTTAATCAACTGAGATAGAAAACATTCAGAAAAATATTATTTCTGTGTTGTACATAAATAGACTTTTTTTCTTTGTTATTATTTCCTAAACAATATGGTACAATGGCTACTTACACATTATACTGGATATAATAAGTAATCCAGAGATGGTTTACAATATACAAGAGAATGTGAGTAGGTTATATGCAGAAACTAAACTATTTTATATAAGGGTCTTGAGTATCTGCAGATTTTGGTAACTGGGGAGTATTGAAACCAGCTCCCCGTGAATACTGAGGAGTGACTGTGTATGCTTATGTATTTAAAGGAACTTTCTAAGGGAGTGTCTAAAGAGAAAATTGGAAGATCAATAAATAAGCTTTAGGAACACTTCAGAAGAAATTATTTAACATTTAGGTTCCCAAAAGCCTTGTTTCATCTTTTGATTTTTATTTACTTAGTTTGAACAGTACATTTTAAAAGCTGTTTTAAGATATAGTTTTAAGCAATATATCCCAATCTATTTTGATCTGATTCTGAAATCATAATATTCTGATTTTTCCTAACTTTTCCTAGATTGCTGTGCTAAGGAGGCAGCAACGTATGATAAAAAATCGAGAGTCGGCTTGTCAGTCACGCAAGAAAAAGAAAGAATATATGCTAGGGTTAGAGGCTAGATTAAAGGCTGCCCTTTCAGAGAATGAGCAACTGAAGAAAGAGAATGGGTCACTGAAACGGCAATTGGACGAAGTTGTATCAGAGGTGAGTGTGATGGAGCTTGCTAAGATGGGTTAAAGTTGTTTTTTCTTATAAATTAATAAACTTTTACATCTTAAATGATATAAAACAATAGTGCCAGGAAAACAAGGGTACGATAAGTCCAAAAACATTTTTCAGTAAGGATAAAAAATTTGAAAGATAATCTTTTGAACTGTACTTCCCAATCTATTTACAAGTCTACTTTTCTTGGGTTACTTCTAACTCATTCATTACCTTAGTACCTTCTATACTCCTGGATAGTCCTATGAGGGCTTCCCTCTTAAAAAAGAAAATATAAAATAAAATGTTATCTTTTCTCTGACTGCCTGCACTGCTTTTTGCCTTCGGTTGTCATACTTGTCCCAGGGTTAATCATCTCTCCTCAGTTCTGTTCGTAAGTCTGCTGCCTTAGGATTTCCCACTGCAGTGGAGTTCTGAACCAAATAGATACCTGTTTAGTGGGATTTCTTATATTGTTTTTTCTATCTTAACGCCTGAGCACATGGTAACACTCCAGTGCATTGGTGAAAACAGTGATTTTAAAGACAGGGAGACAGACTACAGAAGTGTCTCAAAATTCTTTGGGGATTCATGAAAATATAAAACTATTGAATTCTCTGCTCTATTTGTTTCTCTTTGACTTCTCTCTTTTGGAAAAGAAATCTTGGAAGGCTCTACTTCAGTATTTCAAAAAGAACTATTTTCTCAACTTTTCAGTTTTGTTTTTGTTTTTAAATAAGAAAAGGCATTCATATAGCTAGTAAAGAGGAAAGATTTTTTTTTTTTTTTAGATAATGCTTTTTGTGAGATTGATGTGTAGTTTAATTGTATTTCATATGGTCATTTCCTTTAGAACCAGAGGCTTAAAGTCCCTAGTCCAAAGCGAAGAGCTATCTGTGTCATGATAGTATTGGCATTTGTAATACTGAACTATGGACCCATGAGGTAAGTATGTAGCTATTTGTTTTGGATAATAATGCTAAAAATTGGAATACTCATTGTTTGTTATTCTTTAGCTCTAGTAATAATCTAGAGATAAACTGATTTGTTTAAAACAAAATCAGCATCCTAGATACGTAAAGAGTAATTGTACAGGAGCCATACCTTCAAATATATCATGATCCAACTGAGAGAAGAGACATGTAACTATGGTATAATATGGTGAGTATAATTACTGCAGTATGAACAAAGCACTGAAAGAACATAAATGAGAGTGCGGGTTCTTAGGGTGACAGTTTATGACATATTGATAAGTGTAACAGCACATTTTTTTGTTGAATGATTGAATGACAAGGAAAATCCCCAATGAGGAATCTGAACTTTGAAGTGTAATGCCAGTTTTCCAGATGGAAAGTTTGGGAAAGACATGTCAAGTAGGGGAAACAGCACGTTTAAAGGCACCATGATGAAATGGTATGACGTTTTCAGAAAAAAATGAAAAGTTTGGTGTCTCTTATACATACAAGGAGTGTGCATGAGCCTCTTGGGCATTTGTGGAGCCAGATAATGAAGGGTACTTTTATACAATGAGAAATCCCTAAGTTTTTAGGCAGAGGGTAATGTAATTAGCTTTGTGTATCTGGGAGATGACTGTGAGGGTTATATTGAGAATGGACTGGATCAAAGGCAGAGACAGCATTAGAATACCTTTGCTTTAATTCAGGTAATTATTGAGAGTCTAAACTTGAACCATGGTTATCAAGGATGGACTATATCAGATACAGACTCTGAGATTTAATACCTGGTACAATGAAGACATGAGGAAGAAAAAAAGGGAAATTAAAGATAATTCCAAAATTTCTATCTTAAGAGACTGAACGGTGATACAGTTATCTGAAATAGCAATCAGAAACATGGACAATTTATGATGACGACACAGTTTTTATTTTTAGCATGGGAAGTTTGGGACAGTGACTGAATACTGACATTACCATTATAGACACATAGATAGATAGTGGTAGTGGAGTAAATGAGATTATCCAAGGAGAACGATAGACAAAGGAGAGTAATAAGAACATGAACAGGGGCTGGAGATATAACTCAGTTGGTAGAGTGCTTACCTAGCATGCATAACACCTTGGGTTCAATATCCAGCACCACCAAAAAAAAAAAAAAAAAAAAAGAACATGAACAGTAGAACAAGAAAATCAGAGCAAACAGGGTTAAGGACAGAATCAAAGAAATGGTTTTCTCAAGCTAAGATAAAAAGAATTTCAAGGTGGTCTTGGGCAATGGTATCTCATGCTACTGAGAGTTTGGGAGAGGCAGAAAATGGAATTTGATAATTAACAGGTCAATGGTAGTCTTGAACAGCAGATTTATTAGGGGTAGACGTGGAGTCTAGCTTAAAGTTATTTGAAAACTGAAAGGAGCTATGAGTTGAATAATTTTCTCTCTCTTTATTATTAGGCAGTGTGGGGGATTGAGTCCAGGGGTGCTTTACCACTGAGCTAAACTCCCAGCTGTTTTATTTTTTATTTTGAATAGGGTCTTGCTAAGTTGCCAAGGTGAGCCTCAAATTTGTGATCCTCTTGCCTCAGCCTCCACAGTAGTTGGGATAATAGGCCCGTGCCACCATGCCTGGTGAATAATCTCTTTTTTATTAATGAAGTTAGTTATGAAGATTATCAAGCTGTAGAAAACTAGAGAAAGTTGTTATAAACCCACTTAAACCCATTATCTAGCTTCAGTAATTATCAACATTTTGCCAGTTTTCCTGAAAAGACTTTAAGAAGTCAAGACAGTGAGTATGGACTATCCTTTTAAGAACTTTGGGGTAAAAAGGTGGTAAGAAAATGGCAGGATTAAATAGTTTCTTTTAGGCTATAAGAAACTTTATGAATGCTCATTTAGTTTTTGGTTAATTTTTAGTGAAATTTACTTCTTAGAAATCATTATGTCTTTAAAACTAATTATGTTATCTTCCTTTATTTTTCTCTCCCTGCTGCAAGCCTGCAACCAGACTTAACTGTCCTAATTCTTGACCTATTTGTCCTATGATTTAGTTTTCAAATCCTCTCCTGGCTCCAGTTCCTCTCAAACTGACTTGCTTCAGTGCTCAGCCTTACTAAAGGCTTTGTGCTTGTCACTGATGATCAGTGTACATGTTGGAAGGTGATATCCTGGTATGAATGCATTTCCTCAGGTATATTCTGACCTATGTAGAATGTAGTGAAATTCTTACTTCCTGAGAGTTCCCCCTCTTTATTTTTTCCATGCAGCCTTATATCATTGGCTCTATCACTGAGTCAACCCTTTTTTATTTTGAGACACTGTCTCACTAAGTTGCCCAGGCTGACCTTCAACTTGAGATCCTCTTGCATCAGCTTCCTGAATTGCTAAGATTATAGGCATGTATCACTGTACTGGGCATAAGTTGACTCTTTTTTTTTTTTTAAGAGTGTATTATTAACTAAAATTCTGTATCTTCTCCACAGGTTTGATAGCTAGCTTAGGTCACTCCCATTTTATTTCTGGATAGCATCTGAAAGCTAGTATAGCTTTTATTTTATTTTATTTTATTTTTTTTATTGTTGGTTGTTCAAAACATTTCATAGTTCTTGATATATCATATTTCACACTTTGATTCAAGTGGGTTATGAACTCCCATTTAGTATAGCTTTTATATTAAACTTTTGTTGTCATTTGGTATCGGTACAACTCTCTAGAGCATTTGATATTTCATCATGTAATCACCAGAGACCCATATACTGTTTTTTTTTTTTTTTTTTAGAGAGAGAGTGAGAGAGGAGAGAGAGAGAGAGAGAGAGAGAGAGAGAGAGAGAAAGAGAGAGAGAATTTTTAATATTTATTTTTTAGTTCTCGGCGGACACAACATCTTTGTTGGTATGTGGTGCTGAGGATCGAACCCGGGCCGCACGCATGCCAGGCGAGCGCGCTACCGCTTGAGCCACATCTCCAGCCCCCCATATACTGTTAAATGAATGAACTAAGATAATTCATTTTGAAAATGTCATAAATTTCTGAGTTTATCTATTTTTAAAAATTCACACTGTACTAGACATGTTATATAGGATATGCAAAAATGACACCTGGAATAAACATTTGAATTATTAAAAATATTTTTACTACATTCTTCATTATATGCCATTGACATTTTGCCCATATTCTTCATTTAAAGTTATTCTGACATTTTAATTTTTGTGTTTGTCTCTTGGTTAATAAAGGAGAAAAGAAACATGCTAATCTAAACTTTATCCTCCTGAGTTAGGAAGTTGAAAATAAATTCTGCAAATAAACAGAGCCAAATTTCTATATAGTGAATACCAGGAAGACTTAAAACAAAGCATGTTATACTGGTATTCCCCAGTATCAAGGAAGACTCCATGGCTATAGGACATTTGGTAGAACTTCTCCAGCTATACTTAAGGCTAACTATCCAAGTTGTCTCTCTTTAAAAAATTATTTACATATTTAATTGACACATCATCATTGTACATATTTATAGAGTACAGTGTGATATTTCAAGGTATCAGTACAATGTATAATGATCATATTAGGGTTATTGGCATATTTGTCACCTGACACATTTACCATTTGTGCTGAGAGCATTTAAGATCCTTTCTACTAGATATTTTAAATTATACAATTAATTGTCATCAAACACAATTACCGAATGTGCTTTAGAACATTAAAAGTTATTTCTCTTATCCACTTATAACCTTGTACTAAATTACCATCTCTCGATCCCTCCTTCTCCTTCCCATCCTCTAGTAACTATTTTTTGACTCTCTACTTCTATAAGATCAACTTTTGTGTGTGTGTGTGTGTGTGTGTGTGTGTGTGTGTGTGGTACTGGGGATTGAACTCAGGGGCACTTAACTACTGAACCACATCCCCAGCCCTTTTTATTTATTTATTTATTTTCCCTAAGTTGCTGAGACCTTTGCTAAATTGCCGAGGCTGGCTTTGAATTTGTAATCCTCCAGCCTCTGCCTCCTTAGCCATTGGGAATACAGGCGTGTGCTATTTTGCCCAGCTATGAGATCAACTTTTTAATTTTAAGATGTCTTTTATTTAATAACTTTTTTCCCATTGACTTTCTTCCTTGACTTTCTTCCATGGCCTGTTGAGGAAAATTGAGCCATAGGTTGTAATTATTATCTTGAATTTAAATATTGGATTTTAAAGGTAACCATTAGTCACTTTGCCCTGAAGATTCTAACTTTCATGATTGCAGAAGCTGTTCCTTTTCCTTTTTTATGTAACTTAATGTTTTAATTTACTTTTAATTACCAGAGTAATAAATGAAAGTAGAATAATGATTACTGGGGATTGGGAAGGGTGCAGGTAGAGTAGAAAAAGTATGGTTGGATTTGACGAGTGGATGCTTGTATGCAGTTGTGGAAATACCACAAAAACAATTTTTAGAAAGTATAAAAAACTATGTAGAGTTAAAAAATGAAAGGCACCAGGTGCGGTGGCACATGGCTGGGGAGTCTGAGGCAAGAGGATTGCAAGTTTGAGGCTAGTTTAGAAAATTTAGAGACACCCTGTCTCAAAATAAAAATAAAACAGGATAGCTCAATGGTAAAGTGCCCCTGGGTTCAGTCTCCAGTACCAAAACAACATCATCTACAACAAAAATACTAAACAAACAAAAAGACTTCATGACCACCTTTCTCCTAACCCACTTCATTTTTCCCAGTCTACTCCTTATAATTATTATTTTTTTTACAGATTTTCAAACTTACATTATTTTACTAGTTGAGTCAGAATATATATATATATATATATATATATATATATACATATATATATAACATAATTTAATATATTTTTTATTATTAAATATATTTTTTATTAAATATATTTTTTTATTAAATATATATATATTTGTTGTTGTTGTTGTTTGTTTTGGGGGGAGTAGAAGTTTATTGTATTAGACAAAGGGGAATGAAGGGAAGGGAGAGGGAATGAAAATAGGAAAGACATCAGAATGACTTGGACATAACTTTCCTATGATCATGTATGAATACACGACCAGCAAAATTCCACATCATGTACAAACACAAGAATGGGAAGTCATACTCCATATATGTATAACATGTCAAAATACCTTCCATTGCTATGTATATCCAAAAAGAAAAAATTAAAATAAAAAAAGAGGGTTCAGGGCTGCCATCATACTGTTTATTGCCCTGATTCCATAGCAAGTTCATTCTTTCTCCTTGCAGCCTGTCAGCCTTTTGCCTGTGAACTAGTCTGTGAAAAGTGAGTGGCGGGCTTAGGCTCTCACTGAGTGCCCCCCAGGAAAAGCATCTTACAAAAAGCCTCCCTCCCAACCGCCGGCCCTGTTCCAACTCTCCCTCCTTCTCGGGGATCTCTATCATAACATTTACATAGTTCAAATCATATTATTCTCATTTTTTTTAACTTGTGGTTCTTTATGTAGGCTTAAGTAGGAGCCATGACCTTCTGTCTTTGCAGCTTTTATGTGTAACAGATAAAAAAATGTTCATTGGATAAATGACAGAATATCTTACAGTTTAAGTACGTCTCATACATCTCCACAGAGGAGATATTGAATCTAATCAATAAATCTTCCTTAATTTTATTAGTAATTACTAATAATTGTGTATATATACATGATACAATGCGATATTCCAATTTGTTTACATTGTGGAATGAAAAAGTCAAGCTAGTTAAAATATTCTTTTACCTCATATTCTATTTTTAGTGTGTTCATACATTTAAAAATCTGCCCTTTTAGCAATTGTCTAATATATAACACATTATTATTAACTGTAGTCGCCATGCTACATAATAGAACTATAAAATTTATCCCCCCCCTTTTTTAAGAAAGCCTCTTTTAAAAAAAAATACCTTTATTTCACTTATTTATTTTTATGTGGTGCTGAGGATCGAACCCAGGTCTCGCACATGCAAAGCGATTGCTCTACTGCTGAGCCACAACCCCAGCCCTATTCCTCCTTTTTAAAGACTGAATAGTATACCACTGTGTGTGTGTGTGTGCATAACACATTTTCTTTATTCATTCATTCATTGCCAATCATCAAAAATTACTCAGCTTTAAAGAAGAGTAAAGTTATGGCATTTGCCAGTAAATGGTTGGAGTTGGAGAATATCATGCTAAGCGAAATAAGCCAATCCCCCCAAAACAAAGGCTGAATGTTTTTTCTAATATGTGGATACTAATTGACAATAAGGCGGGAGGGAGAGCACTAGGGAAGAATAGTGTTACCATAGATTAGGTTTGAGGGAAGTGATGGGAGGGAAGGAGTGGGGATGTAGGGTAGGAAAGATAGTAGAATGAAACAGACATTGTTACTGTATATATATGTATGACTGCATGACCAGTATGATTCTGTAACATGTGCACTCAGGGGGGTGGGAAGTTGTATCCCATCTATTATGATATATTAAAGTGCATAGATGCATTCTGCTATCATGTATAACTAATTAAAACAAATGAAAAAAATTTTAAATTATGTAACATTAAAAAAATAGACTCAATTAGCAAACAACAATATAAAGGTATATAGAAAATTCCCAAATATATAGAAACTAACATGCTTCTAAATGAACCCATGGGTTGAAGAAGAGGGGAAAAAAGTAGGGTGGGAGGAGGAATAGAAAGTATTTGGGGCTGAAATAAAATGAAAATGTTATATATCAAAATTTGTGCAATGCAGAATATATTTATTATTTACTAAGTATTAGATATAATGAAAAACTAATAATACAATGGTGAGCAAAATTAACTTAGTCCCAGCCCTAATCAAATTTGTAGTCTAATGTAAATGATATATATTAATCAAAATAATTATACAAATAAGTTACATAAAATTATAACCATGTCAGATGCCATGAAAGAAGGGTACATAATATTATGAGACCACATAGTAGGTTTACTTGACCTAGTTAGAGTGGTAAGGCAAGGTTTCTCTGAGAAAGGAATGATTATAAGTATTTATAAATTTTATTTTTATAAATTTTTATAAATTTATAAGTATTTATAAATTTTATGTTAAGATCTAAAAATAAGATTCAGGGGGCTGGGGCTGTGGCTCAGTGGTAGAGCACCTGCCTTGCACATGTGAGGCACTGGGTTCAATCCTTAGCACCACATAAAAATAAATAAATAAATAAAGATATTTTAAAAAAAATAATAAGATTCAGTAATTAGGTAAGGTACAGGAAGACCATTTGGGATATAATAAATAGCATCTATAAATGTGTATTATGTACACATTTGTGTTTGTGTATTTATATGTATATTATTTTAAAGTTTGGTTTTACATAAAGCTATTATTTATATATTGTTGAAAAATGCTTTTTCACTTTAAAATATGTCAGTATACTCCTTTTTTTCTTTTTCCAGTAATATCTTTTAATTTTTATTGACACTTGTTTGTTACACAATGAAACACAACATTGTACTCCGTAAGTATTTATAAATTTTATGTGCCGACATATTTTTTTAAAATTAGAGCCTAATAGTTATACTTAATAATTAGATTAATTCTGAGAAAATTCATACATTGCATGGAATTCGATTTCAGTTCATGATCCCCTGTTCCATCCTTCCTCCCTTCTCCTTTCTTGTTCCTTTACTCTGCTAGACTTTTTTTTTGCTCATCTATGTATCTATTTTTGATTGGTTCTTTTTACTTAAAGGTGAGATTCTCGGTGGGATATTTATATATCCACATAAATGATTTAAAAAAAATTTATTTGTCTGGGTTTTTAGCCCCCTGTTCCCTCCTGATGGGCAGGAGAGATTGGGGGAGCAGGCCCGATCAGGACGAACCAAGAAAGGTAAAGGTCAACTGGCCGCCCGCACCCAGCCCTCCCTTGCAGGAGGACAATCAGAGGCGCCAGGGAGAACAGTCAAAGCATGATCTTGTTTTGTTTTTTGTTTTTTTTTTTTTAAGAGAGAGTGAGGAGAGAGAGAGAGAGAGAGAGAGAGAGAATTTTTAATATTTATTTTTTAGTTCTCGGCGGACACAACATCTTTGTTGGTATGTGGTGTTGAGGATAGAACCCAGGCCGCACGCATGCCAGGCGAGCGCGCTACCGCTTGAGCCATATCCCCAGCCCATGATCTTGTTTAATGAGAAAACATACACAGCTAATATAATGTGCAGGAACTAATCAGGGTAAAGGTCAGCAGGGTGGGGAGAATTTACATCTACACCCATCCTACAGGCAGTAATGGGGGACAGGAGTTGTCTGTGAGGGCAGAAGGGTTCTGAGCCTATCCTAGAGGTGGTTCTTCATCACAACCCATGGCAATGCCTTCTGGCTAATCGCTAGGTGCTCGCTTAGCTACATGTGGCCCCAGGACTGGGAAGCAGGTAGCAGCCAGCAAGTTAAGTTTTCTCTTTTCTGATGCAACATGCCCCACGTTACATCATGCCCTACATTTATTCTTTTTCATCTCTCTACCTCTCAAACTTCTTTTTCTATACTACCGATCTTCCCTATATTTTTATGGTACCTTACCTCCTGAGCTGCTGGGATTATAGGCGTGTACCATTGTGCCTGGCTCCTCCTCCTTACTCTAATTTTCACATATGAGAGAGAAAACATTTAATCTTTAAGGTTTTTTTTTTTCCTTTAAGTTTCTCTCTCTTTTTTTTTTTAAATAATTGTCCTTTTATTTTGTTTACATTTTATGTGGTGCTGGGGATTGAAACCAGGGGCCTCAGAAATACTAGGCAAGTGCTTTACCACTGATCTCTCTCTCCACTTCTCAACCTTTGAGTTTCTGAGTGGCTTATTTCGCTTGGCATGATGTTCTCCATTTATATCCATTTACCAGCAAATGCTATAATTTCATTCTTCTTTATATTGACTAGAACTTCACTGTGTATGTATGCCACAATTCCTTAATTCATTCATCTATTGATGGGTATCTGGGTTGATTCCATAATTTAGCTATTGTAAACTGTGCTGCTATAAACATTGAGGTGGCTATATTGCTATAATATATTGATTTTAGTTCTTTTGGAAAATACCAAGGAGTGGGATAGATGGAACAAATGGTGGTTCCATCCCTAGTTTTCTGTATAGTCACCATACTGCTTTCCAGAGTGGTTGTACTAGTCTGCATTCCCACCAAAAAGTACAAGTATACCTTTCCCCCCACATTTTTCTTTGTATTATTGATAATTGCCATTCTGACTGGAATAAGATAAAATCTTGATGTAATTTTGACTTTCAATCCCCTGATTGCTTTTTTCCTTTGAGAAATTTTTGTTTGTTTGTTTGTTTGTTTTGCCCAGCTATTGATTGGGTTATTCATTTTTGGTGTTAAGTTTTTTGAAATTTTTATATACTCTGGATATTAATTCCCTTTTGGAGGAGTAGCTGGCAAAGATTTTCTCCCATTCTGTAGACTCTCACTTCATGCTTTTAATTGTTTCCTTTGCTATGCAGAAACTTTTTAATTTGATGGAATTGATTCTTGGTTTTATTTCTTGTGCTTTAGGGCTCTTGTTAAGGAAGTTGCTGACAGCACCAGTATGATGTAGTGTTGACTCAATGTTTTCTTCTACAAGTTGTAAGGTTTCTTGTCTAATTCCTAAGTCTGATCCATTTTGATTTAACTTTGTTTAGGGTGAGAGATTGAGATCTATTTTCATTTCCCTACATATGGCTGTCCTATAGTTTTCCTAGCACTGTTTGTTAAAAAGGCTGTCTTTTCTCCAAAATATATATCTTTGGCATGTTTGTGAAGTATCAGATAACTGTAAGTGTGTGTGTTTGTCTCTGTACCTTTTATTCTGTTCCATTGGTCTTTATGTATGCTTTGAGGCCAATACCATGCAGTTTTCGTATTATAGCTTTGTAGTATAATTTCAGATCAGGTATTGTGATGTCTTTTGTATCACTTTTCTTGCTTAATACTGGTACCAGGGATTATTTTGGGTATTTTGAGTCTCTTCCAAATGAATTTAAGGATTGTTTTGAAGAATGTCATTTTTTAAAAAATTCTTTTTAGTTATACATGTCAGTAGATTGTATTTTGACATTTCATACATATGTGGAGTATAACTTCCCATTCTTGTGGTTGTGTCATTGATATTTTGATGGGGATTGCATTTTATCTGTACATTGTTTTTGGTATTTTGGCCATTTGACCATATTAATTCTGCATACCCAAGAACATGGGAAGTCTTTCTATCTTCTAAGGTCTTATTCAATTTCTTTCTTCCAGTGTTCTATAATTTTCATTGTGGAGCTCTTTTACCTCCCTGGTTAGATTAATTCCCAGGACACTGCAATTAAGGGCTCTATGCCACAATTTTAGTCACTAGTCATAAGTCCCAGGTAACTTATTATCAACTGACTATAAATTGAGGAGTTTTACAACATCCCCCAAAAGTTCAGTGACTTGGTAGAATGGCTCATAAAACTCAGATAAACACTTTACATACTGCTATTGGTTATTATAAATGGAAGTGTAACTGATGTGATACAGCAATCTGTATATTAAAAAAAAAGGATACATAGGGCAAATCAAGTGGAGGAAATGCAAAGGATAAGGTATAGGAGGGGTGAAAAACCTCTGTAACTTCTACAGGGTTACTACTGTCTCAGCAATTTCTTGTATTTGCCAACCTGGAAGCTCTCTAGTTCCTTTTGTTTAAAGTTTTTTTTTTTTTTTTTTTTTTTTTGAGACTTTATTATGCCAGTGAGACTAAACCATTGGCCTTTGGTGATTGAGTTCAGTCTCTACTCTTCTTCCTCCCCTAGAGTTGGAGGAGGGACTGAAAATTCCAACTCAGAAATCACATGATTGGTTCCTCTCGAAATCACCCCCCCCCCCGCCCCCCCTGCCCAAGGGTCATCTCTGGGTTAGCACAAACTCAAGTATGGTTGAAAGGGGCTCCTAAATAATAAAAGACACTCTTTTACTCAGGAAATCCCAAGGGTTTTAGGAGCTTGTGCCCAGAACCCAAGATAACAGCCAAACTGTATATTTCTTACATATCACAATATCACAGGCATCTCTTCTTCTTCTTCTTCTTTTTTTTTTAATTATATTGCCCAGGCTGGTCCAAACTCTGAGGAGCTCAAGTGATTCTCTCAATTCAGCCTCCTGAGTGTCTGAGACTATAGGTGTGTCCCCACAAGCCTGGCACAGGCATATTCTTGAGGGAACATAGAAGTAACCAGTAGCTCTGATAGTGGCATTTGTGGAAGGCTTTATGTAATTGCATTCAGTGAAAAACATAAAGAGGACTGAATCATGCTGCCAGGAAGTAAGGATGGGCTTGGAGGAGGCATTTTGCTGTGAAATCACTCATGAGAAAACAGAAATTTGAGAAAAAAAGACTGGAACAAAAAAGGTTTAAATAAATTAATGATGTTCGTAGCTGCTATGGGGATGGATTACATTTCCATGGTAGGTTGGTTTAGTATGAAAGGAAGAGTTGATGGTCCACATTTTATCAAGAAAAGATTTGTGTTAAAAAAACAATCAGTGAACTGTATAGAAAGGGTAATAAGAGAGAAAGTCTTTTTAAAATATTTGGTAATCCTGAGGATCAGCTAGTTGAAATCTTTCTCTGTGTGAAGCTTTAAGAATTCAGAAAGCAGTAGGAATATTAGCAACTATTCAAATTTGAAAACATGCTAAAAGATTCAAATTTAAGAAAATTAACAAGGAGAAAGAGCTGACAGGAATAAAGAAATATAGAAGTATCTTAAGAAGTTGGAATATCTCCAAACACCAGGAAGAAAGAAAGAAACTGGCTGTGAAACTCATAAAAACTAAGAACCATTTCTTCTAAATTTGGCATGAATAATAAAATATCAAAGCTCAGAAAACAACAATGATTTGAAACACTGACACTTGTCCCTGAACCAGAAACATTTCTTGATTATCCCTGTCCTTTGTAATCTCTACTTCAGGGTGGTGCCTTCGCAGGTCTGGGGTTTAGCCAGAGGAGCAGGAACTTCCACCTGCAAGATATTTATTGAACAAATTCCACATCTGTGGTCTTGTGTCTCTAGAAACTTGAAGCAAGCATTATGTTTTCATTTGTGCAGATTTGAAGTTCTACCTGCAGTTTTCTCAGATGCCACAAAATTAAATTTGGCCAGACAAATACACATTTTAATCAGAGCTTTCCAAAGCATTTTAAATTTGGGAACCTAAACTTTTTTAGAACAAATCATATTACTATAATAAGATTAATTATGTTGTTTCAGATGTTCAATGTAAAATTGGAACTGATGTGTCTTATTGGTATGGGCCCAAATGAAAGCAATGTATGACACATGTTTACCAAATATTTATATACACACACACACATACATACACACACATATATACTCACACACTTACACAAATACACAAACACATACATTTATCTTAAATGTGTGTATAAAAAAGGAACTTTTCTGAAAGCATTTGGCGATGAAATGTGAATATGTCTTACATCTAAAGTAACGGTTTTGGGGCTGGGGTTGTGGCTCAGTGGTAGAGCGCTCACCTCGCATGTGCAAGGCCCTGGGTTCAATCCTCAGCACTACATAAAAATAAATAAATAAAATCAAGGTATTGCATCCAACTAAAATTAAAAATAAATAAAAAAATAAAGTAGCAGTTTTGTAAAACTTACAGAAAGACTGGCTAATTTGAAGAGTTTTGGGTTACTAAAGATTTATCACACAGAAAAAGAAAATTAACAGACTTAAAAAGGTTAATTTTTCAGACTTTATTGATGTGTTATGAATAATAAAGTAGTCATCCAGCTATTTTTGGCACAGAATTCAAGGAACTGGCCCACTGTATGTAGTCTGTAAAAATAGTAATTTTAGGCAGCATGGAATGGCTAAAACAGGATACCTGTGAATTGATATGAAACATTTCTATCTCACTACTCAGTGAGGTTAATTCTGTTTTATAGTTGAGGAATCTAAATATCAATCCAAGTCACTTTTTATAAAATTATCTTTTCAACTATATCATAATTTTTTTTTTCCTCTACAGTAGTACAAGAGGTTCATGAACACTTAAGAACTTCTGATTTTGGCAATATGGTAGGCTAAAGGTACAGAGAAACTCACTGCAGTTTAGCATACCAGAAAATGCTGTATTAAAAAATAAATTGGAATTCTTTTATTTCATGGCTCATCTGTAAACAAAGTAAGGACTTACCAGAGGTCAGAAATGTTAAAATTAAAATAATACAAATCTATAATGGTAAACTAGTGAAAGTAATGCTTATTCTAGGTTTATTTCCTGATCCCTGAGGTCGAGAGTCTGGGGATAGGAGAGAAAGCTCTAGAGACAAAGAAGTGGAAAACATAAGAGCTTCTAAGAAATTGTCATAACCAAATAATCAAGATAATATCATGAGTAACACAATATTCAACATCTTGTACCTCCTGATGTGATGCACTGAGAACGCTATCACTTCTATAAAATTCTTGCCAAAAAATGCATAGCCTGAATTTTATCATGAAGAAACATCAGATAAACCTGAAAGAGGGACATTTTATAAATAAATAGCTTATAAGGTTAAGGTCATGAAAAATCAAAGAAAAACTGATGAACATTCTGAGACTGGAGGAGACTAAGGAGATAGACATGGATACGTACCTATAATGTGTGATAGTCAACCAGAAAAGGGACATTTGTAGGACAATTGGTGAACTATGAAAGACTATAGGGTACTTATTGGAATAAGATCTATAGATCAAAGTTAATGCCCTATTTTTGCTTTATTTAAATTTTTTATTAAAATATATTTTTAGTTATAGATAAACATAATAGCTTAATGTGAAATTGCTGTGCTACTTGTAGAACTCTTATGAAAATATTTCATGAAAAAAGTTTAAAAACAAAAATGAATGTATTTAAAAAGAGAGAACGAGACACAGACAGACAGAAGGATAGAATAGAGAGACAAAGTCCAACATACATCAAAATAGAATTCCAAAAAGAGATAATAGAGAAAATGGGAGAAGACAATATTTGGAGAGATAATAAACTAAGAACTTTGTGAAATTAATGAAAGATAACAATCTTCAAAATTAACTAACTTCAGATAAATAAAAGAACTCCAGGAAAAAATATAAAAAAGAATCGGGTAAATAAAAAGATACCCTCATCTAGATACCTCCTACAAATGTTATAGAATACCCGAGCAAAGATATCTTAAAAACAGCTGAGAGCTAAGACAGATTACATACAAAATCATTTTTATTAGACTGATGGTATCAATGTAAGCTAGAAACCAGTGGAATAATATCCTTAAAGTTCTGAGAAAAAAAAACCCAAACAAACCTCAATCTAGAAGTCCTTGTCTAATAAAACCATCTTTCAAGCATAACATAAGGATATCTAATAACTAATGAAACTGGAGAGAATTTACTATTAGCAGACCTTGCTGAAAAAATTTCTGAAAGATATATTTCAGGAAGAAGGAAAATGACCTCAGAAAGAATAGCCAACAATGAGAAGAACAATAAATGGGGTTGAAGCTTTAAAAAAAAAAAAGTTGAAGAGTGACTTCGGATGCAGGATAGCTCAGTAGTAGAGCACTTGCCTAGCATGTACAAGGGCCCAGATTCAATTCCTAGCATCCTCTAAAAATTGATATCAAGTATTAACAATGCCTAGTTGGTAAGGTTAAAAAATCAAGATGGAAATAGTTTTTGGACAGTAATACCTGATGAATTGGAAGTATGTGATTAAAATTAAAACACTCAAAATTTTTGTTTTCTTTTGAGAGCTAAAAATCCATCCTTCTTTTTAGAGCAGGGTAGTAAAGAGCTGGTTTGAAATCCATCAGTTTTAAACATCACTTGCCCTCTGTTGTTTATTGTCAACCTTGTTATGTTCTAGGCTTTGTTGGCTATTGAGCCAGGGTAGGGACTATAGTATTTTTTTATTAAAAAGGTTTTTTGATATGCAAATTTCTCTGCCTCTTTACAGTTTAGATGACTTTTTGTCATTTCTCTCAATTTGACAAACTTAGTAGTGCTCTCATTTAGTAGTTCTCATCCTTGGCTGTACATCATAATCACTGTGGAATTTAAAAAGATTGTTAACTGACTTCTTCCCAAGACTAGTGGAAACTGGTAGGGTGGATCTAAGGCATTTGTTTTTAAAACATTTTCCCCAAGTGATTCTGAACCAAGTGTTGAAAACTATTGTGCATAGTTTTGTATTTCTTTTTTTTTCTATATAATAGCCTTTATGCAAACTGTAAAAGGACTTATTCATTAAATTAGAGGAAAATGTATAAAAGGGAAACTTTATTAAATCTCTAGATAGATACCTCTTTGTTTATAAGTTTGTCTTACATACGTAAGGAAATTTGTGGATCTCAGTTTTGAATAGAACAGGAACCACAGCAGAATCTTCAGAGAAACTTCTCCCTGGCACCTACTGCTGCAGTTTATGGAATCCTTTGTTGTTTTCCCTTTTCCATTTTAAAGGTCACTGTCGTCATCTTCCTTTTCTGCCAATAGTAAATCAACATTCCAAGGAGGTTGTAAGTATGCTAGGTCTTAAAAAGCAAACAAACAAACAAAAAAACCCCCAAGTGTTTGAAATTGAGAGTGCTTTTCCCTTGTTTATTCTGGGTTAGTTGATATGATCTTACTAGATCTACAGTTCTTTATAGTTTGAGACATCACACATGAATGAGGAAGAATAAATTACACTACTAAAGGGCCAACTACTCTGTGGTTTTCTTATAAGACTTACTTTAAGGAAAAGGTGACCACAGACGTATGGCTTTGACTCTGAATTGTCTGGAACTGATTAGGAATAAAATGTCTCTCTATTCCAGCATTCTGTGTTTGTCAGCTTTTCAATATTATACAAGAAGAATTCTAGCTTCTTATCCTGAGATGAGCTTGTCCTCAAGTCTGGTTTCAATTTTTTTTCCTTTTCAGTCAACATTCAAGCATTTTGCTGTATGATATCACTGTTGGCTGTAGGTTAAAAGTTACTATATAACTTAGATGTCAGAATTCAAACCACCAAGTGTACATTGTTTTGTTCAGCCAGATTTTTTAATGAAATCTAATTCAAATTCTTTGCTAAAAGCACTTTTCACATTTATCAAAGTGACACATAAACTGAAGAAATACAATACTAGGTGTCATTGAATCTGGGATTGCAGAGGTATAGCTGAGCCAATGGCAGTTTTTTCCCCTAATAGTTTAACTTATTCATGATCATCACAAAGTGTCTGTGCAAAGTAATTGGTTCTCTTTTCTTATAACCTTTATAGATTTAATTCTTAGTTTTCAAAAGCTGGCTTAGAATCTGTCAAGTATAAAGCTGGGCTTTAAGGGCATGGAAAATTCTGCTGATGATTCTCTTGTTTTGGTTTTCACGTCAATTGTACATAGAGAGTTTATAAGAGTATCCCAGTGGCTTTATCATGTATTGCTTGGCTACCATTCTTCCCAGACTTCAGTTAGTACAGTGAAATGAAAGGCAGTTGGAAAAAAAAAAAAAAAAAAAAACTACATCCCTTGGTAACTTCCTTCTTTACCTTGAATAAGTCACTTTGTGTCACTTTTAGAATTAAAAAGATATAGAAATCTGTCTTCTGTTTTCTCTCTTGTGAAAGGTGAGCCATATGTGAAAACTACCAAAACTACCATGAGTTGAAATACTTTGATATTTTCTTCAGACCAACATCTTAGTCAACATAAAACAAGGATGGTTTGTCAATAATAGCTTATTCAGCTACTTTCAGTGCTTAGTATATTCAGGTGGAATCATGTTTTGTAAACTCTAAAAAACAAAAAACAAAACTAATAAAGGAATAAACAGTGTAACTTTGTATTAAGTGAAGGTTTTACCTTCACTAATATTAACATAGTATAGAATAACTTTGAAACCTTAATATTAAGGTAGTATAGGATAACTTTGAAACTTCTGAATATTATATGTCCCTTAGACTTTAAGGCAGTTTGTCATTATGCCTTTGTCTCCAGTTTTGACTGTTTTATCATTTCAGTAAACATTTGGACACAATATATTTATTTGATTTTTATGTGGTGCTGAGGATCCAACCCAGGGTCTTGCACGTGCTAGATGAGCGATCTACCACTGAGCCACAACCCCAGCCCTCAGTAAACATTTGGAACTTTGAGGGGCCATTCCACAGATTGTTCTTAATTGAGTTATGGCTAATATCAGCATGAACTATGGATATATGCTATGCATTTAGACTTTTTGGTATTCTTTTTTCTGAACCTAAACAGGGATTACTATGTTATGGACATAGTCTGTTTACCACAATACATGACCTTTAAGGAATTAGATATAGGGAAAGAACAGGTAATCAGTGTATATATTTTTAAATATGTATTTTTTTAGCTGTAGGTGGACACAATACCTTTATTTTATTTTTATGTGGTGCTGAGATGGAACCCAGTGCCTCATGCATGCCAAGCGAGCGCTCTACCATTGAGCCCCACCTCCAGCCCTAGTCTGTATATTTTGTATGACTTTCTGTTTCAGCACTTTTACCAGTATTCTCATTAAAGAAGCATTGCTTGCTTTCATTTTTTATTCCTTCCTTTCTGTTTTTTTTAAGACATTGAGAGAGAAACCAAAATAAGGCAGTTGGAAGAAAAAAATGAAAAAAAAAAGATAAAGCTTATTCTAGAATAATCTGGGTTGTCTGTATGTGCTTGATTGGTATGTAGCTATTTTTCTGTTCGTTGTATTAAGCTATTATTCAGCAGATACTTTAATATGCACCAAGTACTAGTCTAAGTACTGTACACGAATTAACTCATGTATTCTTCCCAGGGCCAGAAGATAAGTATTATCCTATTTTACAGATGAGGAAATTGGAAACATAGCTAATGTGTGGTAGTGTTAGCATTCATAGTCTGCCTTGGAACCTTGTCTTAATCACTAATAGAACAACAGTTACTCAAGCAGAGAAAAGGAAATTGTCATTTATAGATAGAGAAATTAGGACTTTATCCTGTAATTCAGCCCATTCCCCCAAAGCTTAGTATTGGCTGTGAATGGGGGAAGTATTTATCTTATGAATTGAATGGATTGATGTAAGTTTAATAGAAAAGATTGTCCTCATATTTGCAGCCATGATTTTTTACATTTAGAATCAGAAGGTACCTCTCTGAAAGAGATATCCACAACTTGTTTGCACACAAACTTTTTATTAAACATTGAATCATTAATTTTTGAAATCTAATAAGTGTAGTTGTATCAGTTATTTATTGCTGTATAACAAACTACCCCAAAACCTAAAGCCTTAAAACATTGCTTAAAATTCTGCACATTGAGTTGGGCACAGTGGTGCATGCCTGTAATCCCAGCTGCTTGGGAAGGTGAGGCAGGAGGATCTCGAGTTCAAAGCCAGCCTCAGCAAAAGCAAGGTGCTAAGCAACTCAGTGAGACTGTGTTTCTAAATAAAATACAAAATAGGGATATGGCTCAGTGGTCGAGTGTCCCTGAATTCAATTCCTGGGAAACATCTCCCGCACACCCCTGACCAAAGTGTGCACATTGGCCAGTGCTCAGTAGAGACAGCTTCTTTTTGCCTCCATGAAGGATTAACTGGGTGGCTTGGGTTGGAGGTCTCACTTTCAAGACAGTTCACTCATATGGTAGGTGCTGGCTTTCGCTAGGTCCTGAGCCAGGGCTTTGGGCCAGGGTTCTTGATTTCTTTGGGGCCTCTCCAAAGCTGCTGGGGCTTCCTCACTGTATAGTGGCTGAGTTACAAGAATGAGCATCACCTGTTAGAATAGTGCTTATTTTCTAATTGCTTTTTGAATGCATTTTTTTTTCCTCATTTGGCAAATTGCCCTTGCAAAGTGCATATTTCTTCCCATGGTATGATAATCCCTGGCTCCGAGAACTGCTGTTTAGAGTGTTCTTTTATCTTCACTTGAAGACTTTATTTTTTCATTCAGCCACATTTTTGTTTCTAGTAAATCATCCCCAGTTACTGTCAGCCTGTAAAAATAACCTGTGAACCACTCAATAAACAGAGAAGAAAACCTTTTTAAAGTTTGGAGAACTCTCTTGAGAACTCTTGTCTTTTCCTCTTTAGCCTCAATTGCATTGAAAATTAACAAAATATCCTGTTGCTGATTCTGGAAATAGTGCAATGAATTTACCACCTGCTGTTCATGAATTATGAGTTAATTTTCCTAAAATGAAGATAAGAATTTTTCTTTTGACAAGAGGTAGAATAGTACATGAAGTTCATTTATTGTTTTTTTTTTTTTTTTTTAAAGAACACCTGCTATGAGCCAGGCTTGCCTAGAACAAAACAGAAATCTCTGTACCCTTTAGTTTATATTCTAGTGGGAAGAGAGGCAAGACACATAATAAGTAAAATGATAAAGTTTACAAAGAAATAAAATGTTGCAAGATAAATGGTTTGAACAACTGTGAGGGTGGTGGTTGGAGATATAGTGATCATTGTTCAGCAGATATTTGAGCCAAGGCTTAAAGGAAATGAAAGGACTAGCCATATGGATATTTGGGGAAGAGCATTCCAGCAATTGTAAGGATCCAAGGGTGGAAGTATGGATTTTCAAGGAAATTCATGTGGTTTGGCTGTAGTAAGCAAGGGGGGAAAGTAGTAGGAGTATTCAGTATTCAGAGGTGCTGAATGAAGTAAAATCCTTGGTCCTTTTAAAAATTTAGTCTTTTACCATGATAGAAATGGGTAGCCATCAAAGAACTTGAGCTATGGAGTGACATATGACCTGACCCCAATTTTAAGAGGATCACGCCAGTTGCCGTTTTGAGCATCTTGAACTAGGCTAGCAGGAACACAGCTGTGTCACTAACTGCATTGTGCCCTCTTTGGATTTTATCAAACATGTTCATATCTGTCGTTTCCTTTGAATTTCAGAAAAACAAAATATTTGTTATTGTTTTTGAACACAGATCTTCTTTCTCCAGATTGTGTGCTCTTCCCACATTAAAACCTGAAGCTTTCCATGTTCTTTTCAACTTACATTTTTTTTCAAGTGTAGTTTGAGCATCAGCACCATATGATTTCTTTTTCCTTTCTTTCTTTTTTTTTGGTTTGGTGCTGAGGATTGAACCTAGGGCCTTGAGCCTGGGCAAGTGCTCTGCCACTGAGCTAAATCTCCAACCCAGCATATGGTTTTTTTTGGAGACAAGAAACAGTATGAATCTTACATGCTAAGATGGTTTAAATTTAAAATTGACCTACTTGTACCATAAGAAAGCAGATTTTCAAGGGGTAGAGTAGACTTGGAGATGTGCCAATTTATGTTCAGCCACTTGGTATAAAGATTGGATATCTAAATCATATCTTAAGGATTAAATGGCTTTATTCATAATCCACAACAGTTGTTGGCTTTTAGAATTTCACAAATGAAAAAGGAAAGTAACAATTCTTATAATACTTCTCCCAGACTTTTGGGGAAATTGAGATCGTTTGTGTTTTATTAATCCATGCTTTTCAGGCTTACTGGCCCATGACATGAGCAAGTTTTTTTGGTGTAATGATTATTTTGTGGCTTAAAACAATTGTGACTCTTGTGAAAAAACATGTTTCTGATCATAGAGACATAGATCAGAGACTTCTATTTTCTTTTTTTTATTAGTTTATTTAAAAATACTGAATAGAATCTGGTTTAAACTAATTATAAAGTGTATAGGTTAGGTTGCTTTATTAATATTATGAACTAGAAACAGTCATTGGACACAATCATTACATTCACCCTTCCTGGGACTGAGTCTTCTCTTCATATTCTTGGGAATTTAATTTTTCCAAAATTGACAAAAAGGAACATTGAATGATGGAAACAAATACTCAGACCCAGGATCTAAAAGTTCATATCAACAATAACTTTCTCATACTCTTTTCTATATTTGGCCATTACAAGGACTGTTAAATTCCTCTTAATATTTGTAGTGTCACAATTAGATAATTTTGAATTTTTGGCAGTGAAATAAAGTTCTTAGAAGTCTCTTAAATATTTATAAAAATGAGAAACATAAATCTGCAATTATTTACATGGCTAACCTTAGTTTCTGTAGGTCATTTCACAGAGCTCTAGTATTTATAATGTTTTGTATTTAGCTGAATTGGATGTTAGCTTGCCTGCATATAAACTTAAGAGAAATTTCTATAATTTTTTTTTTTTTTGCAATTTTACTTTAACACTGAAAATTTACAGGGAATGGAGGCCAAACTGCGATAAAACCCAAAAAAACCAACAAGTAAAGAACTTGAAAAGTGGGCTGGGGGGTTGGGCTGGGGATGTGGCTCAAGCAGTAGCGCGCTCGCCTGGCATGCGTGCGCCCGGGTTCGATCCTCAGCACCACATACCAACAAAGATGTTGTGTCCGCCGAGAACTAAAAAATAAATATTAAAAATTCTCTCTCTCTCTCTCTCTCTCTCTCCTAACTCTCTCCTCTCTCACTCTCTCTTAAAAAAAAAAAAAAAAGTGGGCTGGGGTTGTGGCTCAGTGGTAGAGTGTTTGCCTAGCACCTGTGAGGCACTGGATTTGATCCCCAGCACCTCATAAAAATAAATAAATAAAATAAAAGTATTATGTCCATCTATGACTAAGAAGAATATTTTTAAAAAAGAACATGAAAAGTTTCTTAACAGAATTGTTAAATATGCAATTTATCTTTTCAATGGGTAGATAATATCATTGAAACTCAAGACTATTTGGATCCTATTTTTTTCCCCCTGTTTCCCTTGTTTAAAATATTTTGTTGACTATGTGTAATATTAGTGTTGTGAAGATGATTTTTTAAGTCTATTCAATGAGATCTGAGCTCTTTGTCTAAAAAAATATAAGTTACTAAATTAGGTATGGTTAAGGGTATACTGTCATTACAGTATTAAATCATTACCAACATGGAGAGTGGGAAAAATAGTGACCACTTATGAGTCAACATCAAAATTCATTTCCAACAAGTGTGGCTATAGTGCAGTCTAATTACAGATAAAACAGGCTGAGCAAATAGTTAAACTCAAAGCATTTTAAATTTATTTTTAGTTGTAGATAGGCAAAATGCCTTCATTCTTTCCTTCCTTCCCCCTCCCCTTTTCCCTCCCCTCCCCCTTGAACTTGCAGACCTCCTGCCTCACCCTCCTGAGTACCTAGCATTATAGAACATGTCCCATGACGCTTAGCTCAAAATGATATTTTAAAAGGAATATGTAATATATGTAAATTATTCAGATGACTCTAAAAGCTCAAATATATTTAGAATTGAAGGGGAGAGAGGGAGAGAAGGGAAGGAAAAGATTCAAAATCAGTTAATAAGAAAAGTCTTAGGGTTTTGATTAATCCAGGATCAACTTAACTAGAATATGAAGGAAGACTAACTAAAAAAGCTTTTATGACATTATTCTTTATCGTTAAAGTATTATCTAGAACCAGGCAAGGAATTATCCTGCAATGGTCATTCCACTTGAGAAGCACTGTGGCCAATGCTGGATACCACCTCTGAGAAGCATGCTAATAGAATGTGACTAAATGTGCTGAAGGAAACCAAGACTGTTATAAAGAGGAACATGTGAGAGAACCAAGAAACCATAAATTTAAAAAGGAAGGCCTGGGAAGGGGGGATGTTGGATGTCTTTGGACAGTGAAAGAAGGCTTGCTTATACTTGTTCTGAATAGTCAGAGTCCAGAATTAGTACCAAAAATTGGAAATTATGAGGAAGCACATTTCTGGTTAAAACAAGAGGAAAAAAAAATTTTTTTTTTTTTTTTTTTTTTTGGTGGTACTGGGGATTAAACCCAGGGGTGCTTAATGACCAAGCCACATCCCTAGCCCTTTTTGTATTCTATTTAATGACAGGGTCTTGCTGAGTTGCTTAGGGCCTCACTAATTTGCTGAAGCTGGCTTGGAACTCAAGATCCTGGGCAAGTTACTTAGACCCTGGCTTAAAATTAAAAAACAAACAAACAAACAAAATCCTAAAAGGGCTAGTGATGTAATTCAATGGTAGAGTGCTTACCTAGCATGCCTCAACTTCCTGAGCCATTGGGATTACTGGCATGAGCCACGGTGCCTGGCAGGAAACTCTTAATAATTAGAATGATAGATCTAGTTGGAGGGAACTGGGAGTGCTGCAGCCAAATGGGAATGTTAATATGATTATTTTAATAATACAATGGAGTAGGGGTTGAATGAACTAAGGTTTTGTCAACTTAAGGGAAAGTTCATAACTTTGATTTTACTTAAGTAGATTTTTATTTTTTGGCACCACACATGAGAAAATTATAAAATAAATAATATAAAAAATATAAATCTCAAAACAAAAAAAATTCTTTAATTAATTACAGCCCCCACCCCCATTGATATCATTTACTGCTTGTCTCATGTTTTCTTAAATACTTACGAGGCTAAGTTTATTTAGGTATTCCACTAGGCCCCTTACCTCTTTTATAGCAAGGCTGTACTGATTTGTGACTGCTCAAGTAAACATTCAGTCTGAAATCTACAATTGTAATTTAAAAATATAGCCTCAATTGTGGCAAAATTATATTTTATGCAATGGCCATAATTTCTGAGTTTATAACTTGTAAACTCTGAGTTTACAGTGTGCCAAAATGCCACAGTATACCATGTGAGAATCACTGGGCAGCAATGATTGCTAGGGCTAAAGGGGAGAATGGGAAATATTATATAATAAAAGATCAGAAAGATTCTAGAAAGATATATCTGCCTCCCTCCAACACTGCTCTCCCCTCAACACTGTTCTCCCCATCTTTGGAGGTAAGCTATTATATCCCAAAGAACTCCTTTTAGAACCATGGGAGCATTAACTTTTTCCATCAGCTCTACTTTCTGTTTTCACTTCATTCCTCTAAATAGAATCTTTTATGCCTAGCTAGGGAGGTTTCACTCTTTGTATTGGATTTCAAGATTATGACTGGTGTAAATTACGTATGTGGCATCATGAAATACAGCATACACATAAAAATGTTATTGGTGAACCAGGTTTCCAAGCCACCAATTTAATCTGATTAATGAATTAAAAGTGTTAAAAAACTATTGGAGTATTTGATATAGGTATCAATATATGACACATTATGTATTTTTTTGTCCCCAAATGCTTGTACCTAACAGGAGAATATACATTAGATGAAAAAAGATATTGGCAAGGGTGGGGAGAAAGAAGTAAACAAAAAATTTTACATGTAAATAAAAATAGAAGTATTTTTAAGATAAATTTTTTTGTTAGTTTTATTTGATAGTTTGCCTCCTGGATTTGCAAAAGGCTAATAACAAATTTGACTATTGAAAGAGAATAATTCTTATTTCATTTGAAGCATTCTCTAATTGAAAACATCAATTTGCAGCATCCAGGAGGACTTATTTCAATTATTATCTAAGTTTAGAATGTGTTTATATGTAGGTTGTACATATTTCTAGTTTGTATACTTTGTGTTTGTCAGCTTTCCATTGCTATAACAAATACCTGAGATAAATCAGCTTAAAAAAGGAAAGGCTTATTTTGGCTCATGATTTTAGAGGTTTCAGTCTATGATCACTTGGCACTATTGCTTTGGGACTTTGGTGGCACAGTGCATGATCGATCACAAGAGCATGTGGCAAAGTAGGCTTATTCACCTTATGGTGGTTGGGAAGTGAAAGAGAGAGGATGAGGAGGGGCTTGGGGTCCCAATATCTTCTTCAAGGGTACATACCAGTTGAACTAACTTCCTTCTACCAGGTACCACCTTCTAGTTTCTGTCACATCTGAACAGTGCCATGGACTGAGACTAGGTCTTCATTCAACACATGGACTTTTAGAGGACATTTAAGATCCAAGTTATAGCAAGCAACTTATATAATAACATAGGGTTTTATAAACACATAGAATTCCTTTTGTTTAAACATTTACAAATAATGTTCTTTTTACTTGAAAAATTATTTTCAAGATTATTGTTATATGTTTAGGATGCTAAGCCTAGAGTATTTAAACATATCTACAACATGTTGTTTTGACTTTCTACTATGCCTAACATTTTTGCTGCATGTGTGGACCTGTGAAGGAAGTCATATACATGTATATGTGACATTTTAATTTTAACGGTTGCTTTATGTTTTTAAAATTTTCAGCATGCTGGAACAGGATTCTAGAAGAATGAACCCTAATGTGAGCCCTGCAAATCAAAGGAGGCACCTTTTAGAATTTTCTGCTAAAGAAGTACAGGACACATCAGATGGTATCATCCAGAAAAACAGCTACAGGTTAGATGGCATGTTAATCCAATTGATTTATTAAAATGAAACAGTTCTATCTAATATAACTTTACATTTCAATTGTTTGTATATAGATTTGAAGAGTAGAACAGATGAATTACTGAGACCATTAATAATTTTATTTTTAAGATTAATTCTAAGAGTAAATCTCCAGTTTTAGAATTCTTGTTGAGATGTGACTGAAAAATCTTAGTTTGTGTGCAGTATCCACATACATTGAAACACAAATATTATATTAAAACACATATAGAATCTTTAGTTCTTTCATTATTTTATGTGTTTGTATATTTAATTTATCTAATACTTGTTTCTGTATCATCTATGAGTGGATATGATATGGTGGAGTGATAAGGTTGAAACTTTTTCAGTCATTAGGTAAAACTATGTGTACTTTTTGTTGTGGTCTTTGCTGAATCCCTCCCTTTTTGTAATTTAATACTGACTTGATAAATTTTCATACTGGTTGTCAATAGCAAAAGACTTAGAATTAAATGAAAATGTAATTCCAATATTCTGTTAGCTAGAAGAAGGTTATAGTGACTCTTTTCATAGCTGTACTTTTTGATAAACATTTACCTGTGGTTTTGGAATTTTTGTCAGAGTCAAATGGATCCAGGACTTGACTTATTTATTTATTTATTTATTTAAGAGAGAGTGAGAGAGGGAGAGAGAGAGAATTTTTTAATATTTATTTTTTAGTTCTCGGCGGACACAACATCTTTGTTTGTATGTGGTGCTGAGGATCGAACCCGGGCAGCATGCATGCCAGGCGAGCGTGCTACCGCTTGAGCCACATCCCCAGCCCGGGACTTGACTTATAAAGCAAAGAGAGGTCTTAGTATGGCAACCATTTCACAGTATAATACTTGAAAATTATTAAATATTTGTTTACTCTGAGGTTTTACAAACTGAGGGCTAGAGAGAAATCATTGTTTCTGACTTTTACTCTGTTATACCCATACTATTGATAAGGTTATGACCATAGGTACAGGCTTGTCTTCGTACCTGAAAATAAAATGCGGTATTCATTTTGTTCTAGGAGTTTGAACTGTGCAAAGTACTATGCTAGGTGTAGCAGAAGATCCAAAGGATTATATAGCAAATTATGTAATACAACACAGCATGTGATAGAAGCCATAATATAGGAGAATATTACATAACATTTTTTTTTTTGTTGTTACTGGAGATTGAACTCAGGGGCACTCAACCACTGAGCCACATCCCTAGCTCTATTTTTATTTTATTTAGAGACAGGGTCTCACTGAGTTGCTTAGCACCTTGTTTTTGCTGAGGCTGGCTTTGAACTCACATTGCTCCTGTCTCAGCCTCCCAAGCTGCTGGGATTACTAATAGGTGTGCACCACCGTGCCTTGTTTTTCTATGTATCAAAATTTGCCACTTAAAAATTTCGGGTCACTTGCTCTTCTTTAAATTAAATTTTTCTTTCTTTTTTTTTTTTTTAACTGTTGAATTCTTTGATATCCTTATGTTCTGGATATTAATTGCTTATTGGATCAGTAGTTATCAGATACTTTCTTATATTCTGTGAATTGTTTCTTCACTCTTGATTATTTTCTTTGTGGTACAAAAGCTTTTTAATTTGATATAATCCATTTGTTAATTTTTTGCTTTTGTTGCTTGTGCTTTTGGGGTCGTATCCAAAAAACCTTTGCCCAGATCAATGTCCTGAAGTATTTTCTCTATGTTTTCTTCTAGTAGTTTCATAGGTTCAAGTTTTATATTTAAGTTCTTGATTCATTTTGAGTTGATTTTTGAATATGGCAGGCTTTTTTTCTTCTGCACATGGATATCCAGTTTTCCTAGCACCATTTATTGAAGAACCTTGTTTAAACATTTTAAAAATAAGTTTCTTTTATATTTACAAAATTTATTTTCAAAATTATTTTTAGTATGAACAGGGTGCCGGGCCTTGAATGTTTAAACATATTGATACACTGTTTTTGAGTTTCTTCTATGCCTAGCACAAGTGCTGTATGTGTGTACTTACAAAGAAAGCCTGGTTAGCTTTAGAGCTATATATAGCATGTGCATATGTGTAACATTTGTTCTTACTGCCTTTGTAAAAAATCAGTTGGTTATAAATACATGAATTTATTTCTGAGATCCCTATTCTGTTTTAATTGTTTGTGTGTTTTTATGCCCATACCATGCTATTTTGGTTACTATAGCTTCATAATAAGTTTTAAAGTCAGATATTATAAAGCCTTTAGTATTGTTCTTCTAGCTGAGGATTGATTTGGCTCTTTAAGGTCTGTGGTTCTATACAGATTTTAGAAGTGTGTTGTCTATTTTTGTGAAGAAAGCATTTGATAGGAATTGCATTGACTCAGTAGATTGCTTTGGGTAGCATGGACATTTTAACAATATTAATTCTTCCCATCCATGAACATGGGATGTCTTTCCATTTTTCTCCATCTTCTATGATTTCTTTCATTGATGTTTTGTAAGTTTCATTGTAGATATCAACAACTTCCTTGTTTAAATTTATTCCTAGGTATTAAAAAAATATTTATTTATTGTAGCTATTGTGAATGGGATTACTTTCTTGATTTCTTTCTCAGCAGTTTTGTTATCGGTGTATTAAAAAGCTACTGGTTTTCTTTTTGAATTTTTATTTATTTAATTTTTATAGATGGGATTGTGTTGAGGGTTGATCTTCTTAAATCTCAATGGCACTGTGGTCATTACCAAACATTCCATTGTGTGCTTCTTTTAAAAATCACAGAGATTCAAAGGCCAAAAAAGTATTTAAAGTTTATGTTTTATCTGTGTTCTTTGGTTTATACAACTAGCTGAAAATATAAAGATGATAAATACCTGTAACATCAACTCTAATTGTCCCATATTGCTTTTTTTCATTGCTTTTGAGCTTATTTGATTTTATTGACTTTTTCTCATCACATTAGCAAATGAAGAGATCTTTATTTTGTTTTTAATACATCCTGAGCAAGTTCTCAATAAATGTTAACATAAGGAATGAATGCCAGTTAGTTTTAGAAAAATTACCATAGTAAAGTACACATTTTAAATACTTGAGTCATCTTTTTTTTTTTTTTTTCTTTTTCCTGGGCTTCTTGGGTTTGAAGAATTGCAGTGAAGACTGAAGGACAAAAAATTAGGCAGCTTTTACAAAGTCTCATAGGATTTCATGTTAAGGGTGAAGCCAGAAACAAAAGAACTAATTACATTCTTTCCTATTCTGTCATTCTAAAAGTAATTTATGTTAAGTATTTTAAAATTGAGACATGCAAAGAAACACTACTGGCTTCTGCTAAACTCTTATATTAGATTTTTTTTTTCCTTTGGAACAAACAAAAAAAATCTCAGAAGGAGACATTTGCTTAAGTGTGGAAACAGAAAGGGACTCTTTCATATTGACTGAAAATGTAGATGGGACAAGGTTTTGGATTATATGTGTCATTTGAAGTTATCAAAATTACACGTCAGTTGAATTTCCACAGTGTTTAACTGCATGAGCAGTTAGCAATGTTAATGAAATATCCTATACATTTGTAAAGGTGGTATCACAAAACTTGTTTGAATACAGTTAAAAACATAAAACTACTGATCTTTATGTTGATTTTGTATCCTGCAATCTTACTGATTTATCAGTTTTAACAGTTTTGGTAGAATCTTCAGATTTTTCTCTATATAAAATAAAGTTGTCTGCAACATGGAGGTTGATCTTTTCTTTTACTCTTTGGATGTCCTTTATTTCTTCTCTTGCTTTATTGCTCTGGCTAAGACTTCCAATACCATATTGAATAAGAGTGGTGAAAGTGAACACCTTTGTCTTGTTCCTCATCTTAGAGGAACATATTTCTGCTTTTACGCATGTAGTATAATGTTGGCTTAGGGTTTGTCACATGTAGCCTTTATTGCATTGAGGTAGTTAACTGATTTAAAAAACATATTATTTATTTTTTAGTTGTAGTTGGACAAAATACCTTTATTTTATTTATTTTTATGTGGTGCTGAAGATTGAACCTAGGGCCTCACAAGTGCTAGGCCAGTGCTCTACTGTTGAGTCACAACCCCAGTTCCTGTAACTGATTTTTGAAGGTTTTTTTTTAATCACAAAGGAATGTCAAATTTTATCAAATGCTTTTTATTCATATATTGATGTGTTCATAGAGGTTTTTTTTTTTTTTTGCACATATTGATTTGCATATGTTGAACCATCCTTGTATCTCTGGAATAAATCTCACTGGATCCTGAGTCAAGTTGCCAGTATTTGGTTGAGAATCTTTGTGTCTATGTTCATTACAGATATTAGTCTATAGATTTCTTTTTGGTTGATGTGCCCTTGTCTGGTTTTGATACCAGGTTAATGTTGGCCTTACAGAATGAGTTTGGAAGGGTTTCATCTCTTTCAATTTTTTTAGAATAGTGTGAGAAGCATGAGTATTAGTTCTTCTTTAAAGGTGTGGTAAGAGTCAGCAGTGAAACCCTCCAGTCCTGGGCTTTTCTTTTTTGGGGAGATGTTTATTGATTTAGTCTCCTTACTTATTTTTGGCTTGTTCTCATTTTCTACATTCTTATCTGTATTTATTTTTAAACACAGTTTGTTTTATATTATTTTTCATTTTTAGGAGAATTGTGGTTCAAATAAAAAAGGAGTAGATTACAATCCCAGTATATAATATTGTATTTGCCTTTCAGTTAATTAATTGCATCTATTTTTTTCACTGTTAGAAGTGGGTGCTTTGTAAATAATGTGCCTGTATAATTTATCAACCAAACTAGGACACTTTAAGAAGTAAAGGTAGTACTGGTAATGATTATATCAGAACATCATGCATAAATCAGACTGTCTTGGATAAACTGTAAAGGATTGTCAAGCTCCGTATTAGACATCAGCCATAACCTGTCTTTAATCTTGGAATTCCCATTAACTCTAGCTCCCTAAGATTATTATTTACTTTAGTGATTTATTTTCTGAATATTTTGCAATTGATATAGAATGGTTCACAAGCAGCCCAGAACTGTCTCTGTGTTAGTTTGAGACTAATTGTTTCCAGATTGTACATTGGCTTAGGTTTTTCCCTTTCCTTTCTCCTGAAGCTCCACCCAAACCCTCTCTGGTATTTATCCTATCAGATTTTTTTTTCTCTTCCTCAAAATATTTTTGGCTGTTAGAACAAAGCCAGGGAGCATGGATGTGCAGAAATCATTACTAGAGCTTATTACAAGGAAAGAAAATTATAGATCAGAAATATATTTTTTAAAAATAGTTTATCTTTTAAATAATTTTATCTTCTTCTGAGAAGTGTCTGTTCAGCTCCTTAGCCTATTTTTTATTGGGTTGTTTGTGTTTTTGGTGTTAAGTTTTTTGAGTTCTTTATATCTTCTGGAGATTAGTTTTTTATCTGACGTGTGTGTGTGTGTGTGTGTGTGTGTGTGTGTGTGTGGCAAAAATGTAGGCTCTTTCTTCACTTCATTGATTGTTTCTTTTCCTGAGAAGAAGCATTTCAGTTTGAGTCCATCCCATTTATTAATCATTGATTTTATTTCTTGAGCTTTAGGAGTCTTGTTAAGGAAGTTGGGACCTAATCTGACATGATGAAGATTTGGGCCTACTTTTTCCTCTATTATGCACAGGGTCTCTGGACTAATTCCTAGGTCCTTGATCCACTTTGAGTTGAGTTTTGTGCATGGTGAGAGGTAGGGGTTTATAAAAATCATTTTGCTGCATATGGATTTCCAGTTCTCCCAACACCATTTGTTGAAGAGGTTATCTTTTCTCCACTGTATGTTTTTGGCACCTTTGTCTAGTGTGAGATAACTATATTTATGTGGGTTTGTCTCTGTATCTTCTATTTTGTACCATTGGTCTACAAGTCTGTTTTGGTGCCAATACCATGTTGCTTTTGTTACTATAGCTCCGAGGTATAGTTTAGTGTCTGGTATTGTGATGCCTCCTGCTTCACTCTTCTTGCTAAGGATTGCTTTGGCTATTCTGGGTCTCTTATTTTTCCAAATGAATTTCATGATTGCTTTTTCTGTTTTTATAAGGAATGATATTGGAATTTTAATTGGAATCACTTTGAATCTGTATAGTGCTTAGGTAGTATGGCCATTTTGACAGTATTAATTTTGCCTATCCAAGAGCATGGGAGATCTTTCCATTTTTAAAAAATTTTAATTTGTTATATATGACAACAGAATGCATTACAATTCATATTACACATTCAGAGCACAATTTTTTCCCAATTAGTAGGCTCTCACCTCACTAATTGTTTCTTTTGCTGAGAAGAAGCTTTTTATTTTGATTCCATCCCATTTATTGATTCTTGATATTAATTCTTATGCTATAAGAGTCTTATTAAGGAAGTTGGGGCCTAATCCCACATGATGGAGATTTGTGTCTACTTTTTCTTCTAATAGACTCGGTGTCTCTGGTTTAATTCCTAGGTCCTTGATCCACTTTGAGTTGAGTTTTGTATATGGTAAGAGATAGGGGTTTAATTTCATTTGGTTGCATATGGATTTCCAATTTTCCCAGCACCATTTATTGAAGAGGCTATCTTTTCTCCAATGTATGTTTTTGGTGCCTTTGTCAAATATAAGATAACTAATTATGTGATAAGATAACTAAATATAAGATGTAATTATGTGGGTTAGTCTCTGTGTCCTCTCTTCTGTACCGTTGGTCTACAAATCTATTTTGGTGCCAATACTATGCTGTTTTTGTTACTGTTGCTCTGTTGTATAGTTTAAGGTCTGGTATAGTGATGTCAACTGCTTCGCTCTTCTTGCTAAGGGTTGCTTTAGCTCTTCTGGGTCTCTTATTTTTCCAGATGAATATCATGACTGCTTTTTCTATTTCTATGAGGAATGTCATTGGGATTTTGATTGGACTTGCATTAAATCTATATAATGCTTTTGGTAGTATGATCATTTTGACAATGTTAATTCTGCCTATCCAAGCCAAGGGAGATCTTTCCATTTTCTAAGGTCTTCTTCAATTTCTTTCTTTAGTGTTCTGTAGTTTTCATTGTAGAGGTCTTTCACCTCTTTTGTTAAGTTGATTCCCAAGATTTTTTTAAAATTTTTTTTATTTTTGGTTTTTTTTTTTTTTTGAGGCTAATGTGAATGAGGTAGTTTTCCTAATTCCTCTTTCAGTGTATTCATCACTTATATATAGAAATGCATTTGACTTATGGATGTTGATTTTATATCCTGCTACTTTGCTGATTCATTTATGCATTCTAGAAGTCTTCTGGTGGAGTTTTTTTTGATCCTCTAAGTATAGAATCATGTCATCGAAAAAAGACAGTTTGAGTTCTTTTCTCATCCATATTCCTTTAATTTCTTTCATCTGTCTAATTGCTCTGGCTAGACTATGTTGAATAGAAGTGGTGAAAGAGGGCATCCCTGTCTTGTTCCAGTTTTTACAGCTGAACAGATTCTTTTCAGAAGAAGATATACACTCAATCAACAAATATATGAAAAAATGTTCAATATCTCTAGTAATTAAAGAAATGCAAATCAAACTACTCTAAGATTTCACTCATGCCAGTCAAAATGGCAGGTATAAAAAAATACAGACAACAATAAATGTTGGTGAGAGTATGGGGGAAAAGGCACTCTCATACATTGCTGGTGGGACTGTAAATTGGTACAACCAATCTGGAAAACAGTTACATTGCTGGTGGGACTACAACTTGGTACAACCAATTGGAAAGCAGTAAGGAGATTCCTTAGAAAACTTGGAATGGAACCACCATTTTACCCAGCTATCCCACTCCTCAGTCTATATCCAAAGGACTTAAAATCAGCATACTATAGTAACGCAGCAATATTAATGTTCATAGCAGCTCAGTTCACAGTAGCTAAACTGTGGAAGCAACCTAGATGTCCTTCAGTAGATGAATGGATAAAGAAACTGTGGTATATATACACAATGGAATATTATTCAGCATTAAAAGAGAATAAGATTATGACATTTGCAGATAAATGGATGGAGTTGGAGAATATCATGCTAAGCGAAGTAAGCCAATCCCCAAAAAATCAATGGCCGAATGTTCTCTGTGATATGTGGGTGCTGATCCAAAAACGGGGAGGAGGGAGGTATGGCAAAAATGGAGGAACTGTGATTGGGCAATGGGAGGGAGAGTATGGAGAGTGCATGGGGAAGGAAAGATGGTGGAATGAGATGGATGTCATTACCTTAGATACATGTATGACTGTACATGCTACATCATGTACAACCAAAGAAATGTAAAGTTGTGCTTCAGTTGTGTACAATGAATCAAAATACATTCTGCTCTCATATATATCTAGTTAGAATAAATAAATAAATTTAAAAAATAAAATAGTCTTAGACTTTTCTCAAGGACTACCTTGCTTATAGTTTTGTAAGTGTATAGGCATGATTTTTAACATAATGTATATGTGACAGGTCTTTGTAAGATTTTGTGTGTGTGTGTGTGTGTGTGTGTGTGAGAGAGAGAGAGAGAGAGAGAGAGAGAGAGAGAGAGAGAGATAGCAGCTGCCTCTTACAGGCATTCATTTACCAAGCACAAGACAGATATTTTTCCCTCTCCCTCCACTGTTAATTTTAGGCTGATCTCTTTCTATGTGTATAGTCATTTCCTGTGTATCAACATTTTTATTTTATTCCAAACAACTTAGCTCTATTTAACCTTAATAGCCAGAGGAGAGGACAAAAAGAATGTTCCTCAGGCTGGGGCTGGGGCTGAGTGGCAGAGCGCCTGCCTTGCACGTGTGAGGCACTGGGTTCGATCCTCAGCACCACATAAAAATAAACAAATAAAATAAAGGCATGCTGTCTACCTATAACTACAAAAATTAAAAAAAAAAAAAGAATGTTCCTGATACAAGTTGCAGGGAAGAATGTTCTATATATCTTCAGCTCTTGCTTCTTTTCCCTTGTATATGGTATACACACAGATCTCTGACTTTTACCTTTTTTTTTTTCTTTTGACTTTTACCTTTTTAAAAAAATTTGTAGGGCCTGGGGATGTGGCTCAAGCGGTAGCATGCTCGCCTGGCATGCATGGGGTTCTTGGTTCCATCTTCAACACCACATTAAAATAAAATAAAGATGTTGTGTCCGCCGAGAACTAAAAAATAAAATATTGAAAAATTCTTTCTCTCTCTCTCTCTCTCTCTCTTTCTAAAAAAAAAAAATTGTTCTTTTTATTTATACATGATACTAGAATGTATTTTGACATTATACATATGTGGAGTACAACTTTGCTAAGAGCCATAGCCCAGTAGGAATGACGCCTGGCATTTTTGGTTGAAAGGTGAAGCCAGCAAGCCATTGAGATGATAATGATTATGTTAAGATGTGCATTCAATTGGATATTAGACCCCTGCTGCCCGCCTCAGCCTGCTACTTTGGAGCTCTCTGGAGAGTTCCCATTGGTTGGGGAAGTGCGGTAGGAGGGATTTCCGGAGGAGGGATTGCCGGTTGGTGTGGTGTGTCCCGGGAGAAGGCCATGTGCGGGAGAAGGCCACGTGCGTGGCGTTATCGGGAGTTTTGGAAATAAAGTTTGTTCCTGCTTGAGTGGCTCATGATTTTGTGCCCAGACAGACTGTGGCACAACTTCTCTTTCTTCTAGTTGTACATGATGTAGAATTACATTGCTTGTGTAATCACATATGCACATAGGATAGTAATATCTGATTAATTCTACTATCTTTCCTATTCCCATTTCTCCTCCCTTCCCTTCATTCCCCTTTGTCTAATCCAAAGTACTTCTATTCTCCCTTAATCCCCTTCTTATTGTGAATTAGCATCCGCATATCGGAGAAAAAGTTTAGCCTTTGTTTTTTGGGGGATCGGCTTATTTCACTTAGCATGATATTCTCCAGTTCCATCCATTTACTGGCAAATGCCATAATTTCATTCTTACTTATGGATGAGTAATACTCCATGTGTAGAGACAACATTATTTTCTTTATCCATTCATCTGTTGAAGGGCACCTAGGTTTTAGCTATTGTGAATTGAGCTTCTGTAAACATTGATGTGTCTGTGTTGCTATAGTATGCTGAATTTAAGCCCTTTGGTAGAAACTGAGGAGTGGGATAGCTGAATCAAATGGTGGTTCCATTCCAAGTTGTCTGAGGATTTATGTGTGTTAATTTTATATCCTGCTACTTTGCTGATTCATTTATGTATTCTAGAAGTTTTCTGGTAGAATTTTCTGGGTCTTCTAAATATAGAATCATGTCATCAGCAAATGGTGATAGTTTGAGTTCTTCTTTTCCTATTCATATCCCTTTAATTTCTTTCTTCTGTCTGAATTTATCTTGAAGTTAGCTTTCCACTCTGCCAAAATTATTTTTGTCAAGGAGGCCAGTGATTTCAGTATTGCCAAATCCAATGGAAATTTCTGTCTTCATCTTGACTTCACCTTTCCTTAGCATTTGACTGTGTGGATCACTCTCTCCTTGAAAAGACATTTCTTTTGTGGTGCTACATATGTTAGTCTTCCATTTTACTGACGATGCTTCATAGTTTGTTTTTGTTTGGTTGGTTGGTTGGTTTCGTTGGGCTCCTCCTCTATCCAAATATCAAAGTTTTGAACTGTGAGCTTTTTTGTTTTCTTTCTGCCTAAGTGACTCACCCATAATTTAACACAGAATCCATATCTGTATCTGATGTCTGAGATGTATGTTTCTAGTCCATACTTCTCTTTTGAGTCATCAAACTCCAAACACATGTATCTACTTGTCTCCTTGGCCCACCCCATCTTTTTCCGGAGATTGAACCCAGGGACACTTTACCACTAAGGGACATCTCATCCTTTTTAATTTTGTTTAGTTTTAAGACAGGGCCTCACCAAGTTGCTAATGGCCTTGCTAAATTGCTAAGGCTGACCTCAAACTTAAATCTTCCTGCCTCAGCCTCCCAAGTTGCTGGAATTACATGTGTGCACCCCGGCTTGACTTCTCTTTTGTAATATTTCAAACTTAACATATGCAAGGTGTAATTTGGTTCCTTTTCTTGTTGTACCTCCAATTGGTTTTCTACAACAGTCTTCATTTTTTTTTCTGTTGTTTAAGTGAGAAACCCTTGTTTATCTCTTTCACCACTGTTGTTGAACTTCTTTCCAAAATTGCCTTGAATTGGTCTACTGTCTCCATTTTTATTGCCATGAAACTAGTCCATGCTATTGTCAGTTCTTGCTTGAATTGCTATACTTCTCTCCTAACTGGTCTTTAGGCTTCTCCTTTTCATTAAATTCATTTTTTGTATAGTGTCAAGGTGTAAATGTAAATAGAAATATGTTCTTAAAATATGATTGTGACTTCTCTTTGCATGTAGCAGTTCCTTATATTAATCTCATTTTCCTCTGTCTTCTTCACTTCTTGTGCCTGCTTACCTTTTTGTCTGCTCACAACTCTTAAGCCCGGGGTCTTTTTTAATGTTCTTTGAGCTTGCTTTTTCCCTCACCTGATTCTACCCAGAATACTCTTCCCCTCCTCTCTGTGGGGCTAGTTATCACTTAGGCCTTATCTTAAATACCATCTCCTTCTCGGGCCAGTAAGTACTGCTGCTGCTTTGAAATTTCAATTGTTTGTTTCTTTCATAATACATACCAGTTTGGATTTATTTTATGCCTTTTCCCCTTTTATTTGGTCCGTCTTCCCTGTTTGAGGGCAGAGACTTCATTTCTCTTGTTCGCTTTTGGATACCCAGCACACAGTTAGCAGTTAACAAATATTTGTTGAATGAATAAATGAAAAGTGTGAATATTGTCATGTTCAGTTTTATGAATTTATATTTTTTTTCCTTTTTTAGTGTTTTAGCACATCTAGTTTTATAAATACAGAGCATCTTATGTAAAGAAATTCAGGACTAATCTAAATAAGAATTTTTAGTAATAGAGATTAAAATAGCAGACAAACCTCTGTAATCCCAGCAACTCAGGAGGCTGAGGTGGAAGGATCACAGGTTCAAAGCCAGCTTCGCCAACTTATTGAAAACCTCAGCAACTGAGTAAGACCCTGTTTCAAAATAAAATATAATAAGGTCTGGAATATAGATCAACAGTAAATGCCCAGTAAAAATAAAATAGCAGACTGAAGATAATAAATAGCATAATGTCTCCAGTTCAGATTCTAATTTTTACCTAAGATTTTGATGAAGATCAAATCCTAGATATGAATTCATATAAGTTGATGATTTTATATCAAATTTGCTAGGAATTTAGGAAGCAAGAAATCCAATTTTTTGCATGTTTGTTTCAGATATGATCATTCTGTTTCAAATGACAAAGCCCTAATGGTGCTAACTGAAGAGCCACTACTTTATATTCCTCCTCCTCCTTGTCAACCCCTGATTAACACAACAGAATCTCTCAGGTAAGTATTATAAGTTGTTGTAAAATAAATAAGTGGGCTCCCATGATTAGCTTTGGAACCTAGGAAAGTCTTTGTTTAGATTTGCTGAGTGGTTGAATCTCTAAATTATTTGTTGGATAGCCACAGGCATATCAGTTGCTATGCAGTTGCCCTACTAGTCTGAGATAGATGATTATGGGTCTATTTAATATAATGGTTGCATATTGCAATATGTCTTATTTGAAAACTACAGAATGAAATTAATTAAAATTCCAGGGTAAGTGCTAAGCTTATGGGTAGTGACTTTCATAGCAGAAGGTACCTTTTTCTTCAAATTAGGAAGACAATAATTTGAGGTTGTGTGGTTCTAGAGACACTTTCCCATTATTGCACCCTTCTTGTATCGCCTTTTCTCTCAATTTTTTTTCCCTGATTTTGGACATATCCTTGAGCCTTAAAAACTGCCTCCTTTTTAAATGTTAAATAGTACTCAGCTATAATTAAATAAGGATAGTCTAACATATTTGCGACTTCTGTAGAAAGTAAGCAAAATAAAGGGAAGTTTTATTGAATTGATCTTTTAAATTTCTACTATTGGAAAAATTTATTCCCCCCTCCCAGGTAGTTAGGTTTTCCTTCTCTCCAAAGGCATGATTTTCAAAGGCCTTAATATATTCTTTTGCAATAGGAGTCCTATGGATTGTTTTCTCCAGTATCTTAGATATTTGTATATCACACAGCCCAAGAGAAAAAAAAAACACTTTGCATTCAATATTTATATTTGGCAAATACTTAGCTATGGTTTTCTTTAAATTTTGAATTTTTGATGGAGGAACCTACCATATAAAAATGCATGTCTTACTAAATATTCAGTTGAGAATCTTAGTTATTCAAATCAAAGAGAAATACTGAGTAATTAGGCACTTGGAACACTCTTTGGAACCTACAGAATGATTAAATTCATTTCTCACCAGGAGATAAGAATTTTATTTCTGAGAAATATGTTTAATTGATTATCTGTTTTATAGATTAAATCATGAACTTCGAGGTTGGGTTCATAGACATGAAGTGGAAAGGACCAAGTCAAGAAGAATGACAAATAATCAACAGAAAACTCGTGTTCTTCAGGTTTGTTTCTACTTGTCTTGGAATAGTGATTGCTAATCATTGGAAGCTCTCTCCCTACCCCGCCACAGAGGTGGTATCTCTCCTGGAAGATATGGCAAGCTTAAGCTTTACCTACTTCTCATGGCTGCTTCTGGTGCAGCTTCATTGTCACCAATGTTCTTAGCCCAGGTTTTATGGCACTTGGTTTAAGTTTTATAATACTCATTTCCTGTGTTCAGGCATGATGCGCTTTCCTGCTCTCTTCTTCAAATTTGCTTCCGTCCAGGAGTTACTGTGCATGGATATCTTATCAAATATTTTTGGCACCACTGGTGTAATAAACAATACTTTTTGTTTCCTTACTTCTGAGAGCTCTTCAGAAATAGGGTATTAAAACATGGGACACATCAATGGAGGACATTTTTGAACATAGACAAGTGCCACTACTGGGTTTAATGACAGTGCTTACTCAGCTATTCAGTAAAGCTTCTATCTTAATCTTGTTTTCCACAAAGCACCATTTACAATCATTCATCATTCATCAGATATATGTTGCTACTTCTGAAGTGCTTAGACTAGCAACTGGCACAGTGTGAGTACCCAATAAACATTATCTGTGGTAGTGATAATGAGCCAGGAACTGTTCCAGACCCTGGAATACAGTAGCGAGTATAATAAAGTCTCTCCCCTTCTAGTGGGAGAACTAAACAATAAACAAATAAATGCATAGGTACCTCAAACTTAAGATAAATTCTCTAAAAAGTAAAGCGTGGTAGAAGGTTAGAATTTGAATTGAGAAATGAAAAGCTATTTTAGATTGAGTGGTCAGAAAAGGCTTCTCTGAAAAAGTTTCAATTTAATAAGGTATTGTCAAGATAATTAATGCTGGCTGTTAGAATGACCTTAAAATCTCCCTAGCTTAATAGAATAAAAACTTGATTCTTAACATAGTTCTCTAGAATGGCTTTTCTCCAAATAGTGTCTTAGGGATCCACGTACCTTCTATTGTGTAGCTCCAACAACTTGATAACTTGAAATCTTTGTTTCTAGTTTTAAATGGTGGGAAGAGAGCTTGGAAGATAATACAAATGGTTTTAGGGATCAGGCCTGGACTTTAGCCACTGTTTAGTTGGCTAAAATTGTCATTTTGCCTAATTGACTATAAGAGAGAATGGGAATATGTAGCCTTCCTGAGTGCTCAGGAAGAAGAAAAAGTTGCAATGACAACATTGTTTTTTACTATGTAGACAGAAAATGTTAGAGTAAACAATGTAAAGATTTAGGGGAAAATCTGGTGAAAGATCTAGAGAGAGAAACAGCAAATGTAAAGATCTTTAAGAAGGAACAGTTTACTTCTGTAGGCAACATCAAGAAGTTGAGTAAGGTTGGAATGCATTGACTGAGGGAAGATGGTAGATGATATTAGAGAGACTTGCAGAGGTGAAATGCAGTTTCATAGGCTGTGGTGAGAATGTTGGATTTCATCCTTGGCATGACGAAACACCATTGAAAGACTTGATTAGGGTAGTGACTTGACCTGATTTTTATGTGTGAATGTGTATATGGCAGGGTGAGGAGAGGGTTAGGGATTGAATCCAGGGCCTCTCATATATTAGGCAAGTGCTCTACCACTGAGCTACATCCACAGCACCTGGTTTATATGTATTTTTAAAGTTTTATTTGTCCTTTTTAATTGTACAAGTATATTTTGACATATTTATACAAACATTGAGTTTGTCTTATTCTAATTAGGAGCCCAGTCTTGTGATTGTACATGATGTGGGTATTCATTGTGGTGTGTTCATATATATACATAGGAAAGTTGTATCAGATTCATTCATTCCACTGTCTTTCCTATTCCTATCTCTCTTCTTTTCATTCCCTTTTGTCTAATCCACTGAACTTCCATTCTCCCCTCACCTCTCTTTATGTATGTTAGCATCCATATATCAGAGAAAACATTCAACCTTTGGTTTTTTGAGATTGGTTTATTTCACTTAGCATGATAGTCTCCAGATTCATCAGTTTACTGACAAATGTCATAAAGTCATCATTTTTTATGGCTGAGTAATATTCCATCACACACACATATACACACACATATATATGTATGTATGCATCTATATGTATGTACATATGTATATTACATACACACACACACACACACATTTTTAAAAAATCCATTCATCTGTTGAAGGCACCTAGGTTGGTTCCATAACTTAGCCTATTGTGAATTGAGCTGCTATAAACATTGATGTGGCTGCATCACTGTAGTATGCTGATTTTAAGTCCTTTGGGTATAAATTGAGGAGTGGGATAGCTGAGTCAAATCATGATTCTGAGGAATTTTCATACTGCTTTCTATAGTGGTTGCACCAATTTGCAGTCTCTGGTGGGGAATGCAATGTATGGTGTACCCTTTTCTCCACATCCTCGCCAACATTTATTGTTACTTGTATTCTTGAAAATTGCCATTCCGACTGGAATGAGATGAAAATGGTGTCGTTTGCATTTCTTTAATTGCTAGAGATATTGAACTTTTTTTTCACATTTATTGAGTGACTGATCATATTTCTTCTCTGTGAAGTGTCTGTTCAGTTTCTTTGCCCATTTATTGATTAGGTTACTTGGTTTTTGAGTTCTTTAAATATCCTCTAGTTGCAGGTTGCAAAGATTTTCTCCCATTCTGTAGACTGTCTCTTCATGTTCTTGATTGTTTTCTTCACTGTGAAGAAGTTTTTTAGTTTGATTCCATACCCTTTATTGATTCTTGATTTTACTTTTTGTGCTTTAGGAGTCTTATTGAGGAATTCAGTTCCTAAGCCAAATGATGGAGTTTTAGACTGACATTTTCTTCTAGTAGGCACAGGGTTTCTGGTTAAATGTATAGGTCTTTGATCCACTTTGAGTTGAGTTTTGTGCAGGGTGAAAGAGGTTAAATTTCATTCTGTAACACATGGATTCCATTTTTCCCAGCACCATTTGTTGAAGAGGCCATCTTTTCTCCAATGTATGTTTATGGTGCCTTTGTCTAATAAGAGATAATTGTATTTATGTGGGTTTATCTCTGTTTCTTCTATTCTATTCCATTGGTCTTGTCTGTTTTGCTATTACTATAGCTCTATTATATAAATTAAGTTCTAGTACGGTGAGCCTCATCCTTCGCTTTTCTCACTAAAGATTGCTTTCGCTATTCTGGGCCTGTGATTTTTCTAAATGAATTTAATGACTGCTCTTTCTATTTTTATGAAGAATGTTATAGGGATTTTAATAGGAATTGCATTAAATCTGTATAGCGCTTTTGATAGTATGATCATTTTGACAATATTTATTCTGGCTATCTGAGAACATGGGAAATCTTTCTATCTTCTAAGGTCTTTTTCAATTTCTTTCTTTAGTGTTCTGTAGTTTTCATTGTAGTGGTCTTTCACCTCTTTTGTAAGATTGAATCCCACGTTTTTTTTGTTTTGTTTTGGCTTGGTTGTTTTTGAGGCTAATGTGAATGGGATAGTTTTCCTAAATTTTCTTTCTACTGATTCATCATTAGTGTATCTCGCCACGTCCCGTGCCTGTGGTAGAATTTAGGTCTCCTCTACATGAAGTGGGCTGGACGTGAAATTAAGCTAAGAAAAAAAGGCAGAAAAGAAATACACTAGAGAAAGTAATTGTGAAAAGAGAGGGTAGGACGGCTCTTCAACCTTAGAGGTCGAGCTTCCACACTGGAAAGAGAGCAAGAGCCTGCAGTTGCTTTTTTATATGGGGGAACCTTCAAAGGTTTTCCATAGAGTGTTTTTATGCCAAATAAAGCAGGAGGTGGGTTGTCCAGCTCCCAGTGGGTTATGCCCAACTCCAGAGCTACAAGATCTGTCTCCCTAGGGGAGCAAAGACAGAGGTCAGTGTTTTGCACAATCCATTAAGTGGGAGGAGCCACAAAAGAGCTTGCAATGCTAAATCAAAATCTCCTTGGCTCAAGGCCCAGTGAAGATGTTCAAATAGCTCAGGGGTGGCTCCCCTCAGATGTATAGGAACACAGCTGATTATGGTTTATATCCTGCTACTTTGCTGAATTCCTGTACCAGTTCTAGCAGTTTTCTGGTGGAATTTTTTGAGTCTTCTAAATATAGAACCATGTTCTCGGCTGACAGGAATGTTTGAGCTCTTCTTTTCCTATTCATATCCTTTTAATTTCTTTCTTTTGCCTAATTGCTTTGGCTAGAGTTTCAAGGATTATTTTGAATAGGAGTGGTGAAAGAGGGCATCCCTGTCTTATTCCAGTTTTAGAGGAAAAGCTTTCAGTTTTTCTCCATTTAGAATGATATTGCCCTTTAGTTTAATGTATATAGCTTTTACAATGTTAAGGTATATTCTTATTATCCCTAGTTTTTTTCTAGTGTTTTGAATATAAATGGATACTGTGTTTTGTCAAATGTTTTTTTCTGCATCTATTGAGATAATCATGTGATTAGTGTTCTTAAATCTGTTTATATGTTGAATTACATTTATTGATTTCCATATGTTGAACTAACCTTGTATCCCTGGGATGAAACTCACTCAATCATGGTGTGGTATCTTTTTAATATGTTTTGTATGAGATTTGCCAGTATTTTATAAGAATTTTTGCATCTGTATTCATCAAGGATATTGGTCTGAAGTTTTCTTTTCTTGATGTGTCTTTGGTTTTGGTATTAGGATGATACTAGCCTCATAGAATGAGTTTGGAAGGGTTCCCTTCTTTTCTAGTTCATGGAATAATTTGAGGAGAATTGGTGTTATTTCTTTTTTGAAGGTCTGGTAGAACTCAGCTGAGAATTCATTCAGTCCTGGGCTTTTCTTTGTTGGTAGGCTTTTGATGGCATATTCAATTTCATTGCTTGGAATTCATCATTTCTGTGCCCTCCTGATTCAATTTGGGGAGGTCATATGTCGTTAGAAATTTGTCCTAACTTATATTTTTAAAAGATCATTCCAGCTGCTACACAAAGTAGACCATGGTGTGGGGGTATGAATGGAAATAGGGAGGCCAGTTAAGATGCTATTTCAGTAGTCTAGATAAGAGATCTGTGGAGCCTGTACTTGTGGGGTAGATGTGGAGCTAGAGGAAAGCACTTGGATGTCAAATATATTTTGAAATTAGAGCTGTTAGAAATTGTTGCTGTAAAATAAAAAGGAATTAATGGAAATTCCTACGTGCTAAGTACTAGTTGAACAGAGATGCCATTATTGATAACAAGATTGGGGAAAGAGGAACTGGAGACAGGAGTGTAAGAAACTAAAAAGGAAAAAAGAGAGAGTGAGGCATTGAGCCCTGGGCCAACTCCAACATTAGAGGCTGAAAGAGAAAGAAGAACTAGCAATTGAGAAGTAAGATGAGTGACTGACCAGTAAGATAGGAGAAAATGCAGGATTGTGGTACCCCAAACCCCAAGCAAAGAGTGTCTTAAGAAGGAGGTATATGATTAATCATTACAGAGGTCAAGAAATGTTAAGATGATGACTAAGAAGTTATCATTAAAATAAACCATTAGAACTTGATTGATGAAAGTTGTTTCATTATAGTTGTGATGATAAAGGCCTCACTTTGAAGCCTTTGTGGGAAATGATACAATATGAGAAAATGGAAAAGAGTATTTTAGGATCATCTCCATAAGTGTAAATAGAGAAATAGAGTAGCTACAGGAATCAAGAAAGAGGTTTTATTTTTAGATAGAAGATATGACACCAGGTTTGCATATTTATAGGCTAATGGAAACATCTTAACTATTTGATTTTTTTGGAGACTTAACTGTAAGCAGCATGTGATTTGTTCAAAAGCATATTAAAATTATATTAAGAGACATAGATTTTGCCATTATAGAACTGTTTCATCAATAATGTGAGCATTCATGTTGGTGAACTCAAACTCTGACTTTCTGAGATTCTATGATTATCAAGTATGTGCTTAGATGATCTATTATCTAGTATGTGCATAGATAATCTATTATGATTCTACTATGTGCTTCTCTGGCCCTCTCCAATACCTTTTCTTCTCCTACTATGGCAATTGTATTGGTTGTTAGTACTTTTAGAGGCTACCGGGCGGTCAGTGTATGCCGTGGGTACCTCATAGCCCCCATCCTGCTTACTGGCATTAGACTGCAGAGTTTGGTACTGCAAAACTCTTGTCTGCTAAGTCTTAAACATCAGCTGCTATCATGGCTAGAAAAAAAATTAATTTTATTTTGCTTTCTAAGTCTGGAACAAGGCACATTTTATTGTCAGAACCTAAGTTATATCCAGAACCCTGCTGACAAAAGAGTTTAGGTAATGTGGTTTTTAGACTTCCATCTTTTGCAATACAGGGGAAGAGCACAGGAGGCAAAAATAGGTAATTGCCAATAGATAATCCCACATAGCTGCTATAGTGTTCTGTATGAAAAATTAGATTCAAATTCTTGGCCTTAATGAGGATTTTTTGTTTGTTTTGTTTTGTCTTATCTTTAGATACAATTTGTCATATTATCCTGTTCATTAGATTAAAAAATAACGTATTTACTGTGGAAGGGGTTTGTTCTTTAATCTTAAAGGAATTCCAACACAAGAAAAATAATTTTATTTTAGTTTTATAGTCTTTGTTCATTTAGAGAAGATTTGTAACTTAAAGTCTTGTCTCTTTCTCTATTTTGGGTGCATATCTTACTGTAGGGGGCTTAAATCATGGTCAGAATTGTAGGACTCTTAGGTATTACCAAAAAAGGAATGGCAAGGATGAATCTATATTTATCCAAGCAAAAGAAGTTCTCCATTAGAGGAACAGAAAGATCATTCTGCTTGTACTGTTGTCGATTCTAAAGCATGTAAAAATTCTTTTGATTCTCTTCCATAGGGTAGAGAGCCTGAAGTTGCTCTTCTTTTATCTTCTTTTTTTATTTCAACTTTCTTTTTCCTCCAGATTACCTCTTTCAAATGCCACAAGGAGTCAAAAGTCTTATAAAATATTTTGCAACTCTGGCAAATTGACATTTATTTGAAATTTCTGTTGCTTTTAAATATTATGTCTTTGATTTGACACATCCTCTCTCATTATCTTACCCTCTTCCTAGAATATGAGCTGTTAGAAAAGGTGCAGGGACAAATTAATGAAAATATCTTTCAAAATGAAGGCAAAATAAAGATATTTTCAGATAGACAAAAAGCTGAGAAAATTGGTATCCAGAAAACCCAAACTGTCAGACATTCCCAAAGTTTTTTAGACTAAGAAAAATGATAACACATAGAGGAAGGAAGGATACAAGAATAAGTAATATCTTATTACTAATAAAAAGCAGGCTTAAAAATCTGTGTGCTTCGTATGTTTAAATGTTTTTAAAAGAGTATTGTCTTTTTAAAGCAAAAGGAAAAATGGTTGTGAGGTTAATATTTAATAAAAGAATACAAAGATGAATGGGTAAATAGAATTATACTGCTAAGCAGGGGTCTGCAGTGGAGCAAACTATATTATAAGCATTTATGAATATGTCCAAATTAACCCCACTAGTATGTATAACTATAACACACTAATAAAGGATTTTTTCAAAAAGAATTATACTGCTAGAATTTTATATTGTTCAAATACTATTTCAAGGTACATTGTGATTAACTTAAAGTGGATAGTACTATGTATGTACTATTTTTTCCCTATACATCCTTAGCTCTAATAAAGGTTAATTTACAAATTAGGCACAATAAGAGACAAACTACAATAACTAACATTAAAATAGAATAATTGTAAAAGTATACCGTAACAAAATTGCCAGCATCACTACTCTTGTGCTTTTAGGCCATTATTAGGTAAAATAAAGGTTACCTGAACACAAGACATGTAATACCATGACAAGTTGATCTGATAACTGAGATGACTACTAAGTGAAACAGAAAAATAGTGAATACAGCATGTCCAGGGTAGGATGGAGTTGGAAGGCTTGAGATTTTATAACACTGCTCAGAATAGCACAGAATTTAAAATATATGGATTGGGCTGGGGATGTGGCTCAAGCGGTAGCGCGCTTGCCTGGCATGCGTGCGGCCTGGGTTCGATCCTCAGCACCACATACCAACAAAGATGTTGTGTCTGCCGAGAACTAAAAAATAAATATTAAAAATTCTCTCTCTCTCTCTCTCTCTCTCTCTCTCTCTCTCACTCTCTCTCTCCTCTCTCACTCTCTCTTTAAAAAAAATATATGGATTATTTTTTTCTGGAATATTCCCTTTAACATTTTTGACCACAGTTAACCATGGATAACTGGAACAATAGTTAGCAAAATCATGGATAATGGAGTCCTACTAGACAGCTAAAAAGCCAATACAAGACATATAAATGGAATTGAACTAATTTAATGAAAAGAGGATAGGAAAAGAAAAACAAATAAAGAACAAAAAATTGAGAAATAGAAAGCACAAAAATAAACAAATGCCAGGAGATGTATAATTAAACAATTATTTAAGCCACTGATGGGGTAGCAGTAGGGTCACTTTATAGTGTAATAATAGTAATATGTCTTTGAATTCTGATACCTTTACCAAATTCTTCTGAAGATCAGCTTACAAAACTGCCAGGAAGTATAACAAGGTCACAGACGCATGTTAAAGAAAGGTTTCTAGTGTAGCATGTGTGGACTACTGATGGTTCCAGATTAAACTGGTTTCTTGCCAAGTGAGTCATCAGTGAGATCTCTTTAATTACAAATAGTCCATAAATGTATTGGCATGAATATATTTGTGTTTAAGTAAACAATGGGGATCTAGTTTCATTTTGGATTTTTCATACTGCTTAGGAACTTTTCATTGATAAACATAATTATTTTAGATAAATTTAAGTTGTGATGTGTCCAGTAATACTTGTATAGCTTGTTCATAAAACCTGTGCTTGGTCTAAACTTCTGTTCTTTTTCTTTAAACTCTATATGGGTAAGTGCTTTGAGTGTCTTAATCTCCAAGAGCCACATCTTTGTGAAACTGTGAGCTAAAGGGTTTGGATTTTTATGCTGATGTTTAATTACATGAGCTTAATTTGTCACAACATGAATAGAAAAACCAATATGAATTCTTTAATACATATAAATGTAGAATAAGACAGCATAGGAATAGCATCATATAATTTCACTATATGGCATTAGACCTTTTTTTTTTTTTCTTTTTCTCTTTCAGGGTGCTCTAGAACAGGGCTCAAATTCTCAGCTGATGGCTGTCCAATACACAGAAACCACTAGTATCAGGTAAGAAAGTATCAAGAAGCTTTTGGCCAGGGAATTTAAAATAGCTTGTGTTTTAGTAAAGTTGAAATTCATAGTTCTTTTTTACCTTAATTTGTCTTAATCTGTGCCTTTCATATTAATTCATATAAAATATACTACTTCTAAAAAAATACTACTTCTGAGTAAAGTCAGATAATTTCTAAGGATAATCTCTCCTCAGTCCCTTAAATGCAGATTTAGTCAGAATGCTGTTCATTTGTAATTTTATTGAAAATCTTAAAAACACATAGCTCCCCTCTCCTTGATTTGCCTCTATTTCATAAGCCTAAGGGAGGGGAATATTGTTTTTCACTATTCTATGCAGATGCCTTGCTGGATGCTTTATTCATTTTTATCTTTAAATCCATATAATAATTTGAAGTATATTTTATATATGAAAAAACTGGGCAAGTCATTAATTTTTTTTTTTGTAATTTTTCATTGTCATAGAACCAAGTGCCAGAACCAGAATTCAGACCCTAGCATTTGACATAAAATTCCCTTTTCACTACACAATAGTACTTAAGATTTTGAAACAATTCAAAGAAAGTACTATACCTAGGAGTATCTTCACTAATCCATCCCATGTATTGATTCTTGATTTTATTTCTTGTGCTAGGAGTCTTACTAAGGAAGTTGGAGCCTAATCTGACATGATGAAGATTTGGGCCTATTTTCTCTTTTATTAGGCACAAGGTCTGTGGTCTAATTCCTAGGTCCTTGGACCTCTACAAACTACAAAATGCTAAAGAAAGAAATTAATGAAGTCCTTAGAAGATTGAAAGATCTCCCTTGTTCTTGGACAGACAGAAATAATATTGTCAAAATGATCATACTACCAAAAGCACTATACAGATTTAATGCAATCCCAATCAAAATCCCAATGACACTTCTCATAGAAATAGTAAAAGCAACTATACTACAGAGCAATAATAACAAAAATGGCATTGTATTGGCACCAAAATAGATTTGTAGACCATTGGTACAGAATACAGGACACAGAATCAAACCCACATAAAAACAGTTATCTCATACTGGACAAAGGCACCAAAAGCAAATACTGGAGAAAAGGTGGCCTCTTCAACAAATTGTGCTGGGAAAACTGGAAATCCATATGCAATAAAATGAATTAAGCATTTTCTTTCACCATGGCATAGTATTTTTTTCATTAGTTAAAAATGTTTTTAATGAGTTACAGTCCATTCTCATTCATGGATCATCTTACTTATGGATTTTATATTTGCTTAATTGCTAAAATTTATTTGTAGCTGGGCACAGTGGCACACACCTGTAATCCCAGCAAGTCAGGAGGCTGAGGCAAGAGATCAAGATTTCAAAGCTGGCCTTAACAATTTAGCAAGGCCCTACGCTACTCAGTGAAGCCCTAAGCAACCAGCAAGACCTTGTCTGTAAATCACATTTAAAAATGTGGCTTACTGGTTAAGCACTCCTGGGTTCAATCCTTGATACCAAAATATAAATAAATGAAAATAAAAGTTATTTGTAACCCCCAAATAATACAGCATTTTGAAACATGCATAGATATTCTAAGGTAAGGTTAAACCAGACAACCTTTTACCTTCTTGATTCACTATTTAGTATATACAAGGTCCTTTTTGTAGTTCATTTAGTGTCATGTTTTTCATATTTTTATACCTTTTATTGGCAATTGTCCTGTTTAAAAGGGCCCCAAGCATATTGCTGAGGTGCTGTCTAGTGTACCTAAGCCCATGAAGGGTCCAAGGTATTATAAAGTTTTATTCAGGCATGAGCTACCATGCTTTTGGCTGTAAGTTCAATGTTTATTAAAGAAAGTGTCCTTAAACAAAAACATGCATAAAATGAGGTTACATATTGAATGACAAAAATATAATCATCTTTCAGAGGCTTACATTAACCCAATCCTGTATTTATTTGTCTTAGGATTCACTAATTCATTGTTAGTGGTGACTCTTTAGAACACATCTATCAGAAATAACAAGAATTGTCTGTATATCCAAAATACTGTAATCAAGCACTGTCTAATGAGCAAATGCAGTTATTTCAAAGGAAAATCTTTTTAAAAATTTTTTAAAAGTTATCGATAGAACTTTATTTATTTATATGTGGTGCTGAGAATCGAACTCCGTGCCTCACACATGCTAGGCAAGCGCTCTACCACTGAGCCATCACCCCAGCCCCTCAAAGGAAGAACTTATAGCTCATTTATAGTTTCCATTTAGGTCAACCTTTTTCTCTCTTAAGTTAATAATATTTGATTGATAATAAAAGTTTTTCTCTTTGGAGAAGAATGAAGCATTATAGGGTCCCATTCATTCTTCTGGGTGTTGGTTTATTGTGTTCAACACTAAAGACTGAAAATATTATTAAGAACTACTTAGTATCATTTGAGTATATCTTTTCACATATGATATAGTTTGAGGTATTATTAAAGTTTGGTCATTAATTTTTTTTTAATTTTTTTATTTTTTATTTTTTATTTTTTTTATTGGTTGTTCACAACATTACAAAGCTCTTGACATATCATATTTCATACATTAGATTGAAGTGGGTTATGAACCCCCAATTTTACCCCAAATGCAGATTGCAGAATCACGTCGGTTACACATCCACAATTTTACATAATGCCCTATTAGTAATTGTTGTATTCTGCTACCTTTCCTATCCCCTACTATCCCCCCTCCCCTCCCCTCCCCTCCCATCTTCTCTCTCTACCCCATCTACTGTAATTCATTTCTCTCCTTGTTTATTTTCCCATTCCCCTCACAACCTCTTATATGTAATTTTGTATAGCAATGAGGTTCTCCCTTCATTTCCATGGAATTTCCCTTTTCTCTCCCTTTCCCTCCCATCTCATGTCTCTGTTTAATGTTAATCTTTTCTTCCTGCTCTTCCTCCCTGCTCTGTTCATAGTTGCTCTCATTATATCAAAGAAGACATTTGGTATTTGTTTTTTAGGGATTGGCTAGCTTCACTAAGCATAATCTGCTCTAGTGCCATCCATTTCCCTGCAAATTCTATGATTTTGTCATTTTTTATTGCTGCATAGTACTCCATTGTGTATAGATGCCACATCTTTTTTATCCATTCATCTATTGAAGGGCATCTGGGTTGGTTCCACAGTCTAGCTATTGTGAATTGTGCTGCTATGAACATCGATGTGGCAGTATCCCTGTAGCATGCTCTTTTAAGGTCTTCAGGGAATAGTCCGAGAAGGGCAATAGCAGGGTCAAATGGTGGTTCCATTCCCATCTTTCCCAGGAATCTCCAAACTGCTTTCCAAATTGGCCGCACCAATTTGCAGTCCCACCAGCAATGTACAAGTGTACCCTTTTCTCCACATCCTCGCCAGCACTTGTTGTTGTTTGACTTCAGAGTGGCTGCCAATCTTACTGGAGTGAGATGGTATCTTAGGGTGGTTTTGATTTGCATTTCTCTGACTGCTAGAGATGGTGAGCATTTTTTCATGTACTTGTTGATTGATTGTATATCCTCCTCTGAGAAGTGTCTGTTCAGGTCCTTGGCCCATTTGTTGATTGGGTGATTTGTTATCTTATTGTCTAATTTTTTGAGTTCTTTGTATACTCTGGATATTAGGGCTCTATCTGAAGTGTGAGGAGTAAAAATTTGTTCCCAGGATGTAGGCTCTCTATTTACCTCTCTTATTGTTTCTCTTGCTGAGAAAAAACTTTTTAGTTTAAGTAAGTCCCATTTGTTGATTCTAGTTATTAACTCTTGTGCTATGGGTGTCCTATTAAGGAATTTGGAGCCCGACCCCACAATATGTAGATCGGAGCCAACTTTTTCTTCTATCAGACGCAGAGTCTCTGATGTGATATCAAGCTCCTTGATCCATTTTGAGTTAACTTTTGTGCATGGCGAGAGAAAGGGATTCAGTTTCATTTTGTTGCATATGGATTTCCAGTTTTCCCAACACCATTTGTTGAAGATGCTATCCTTCCTCCATTGCATGCTTTTAGCCCCTTTATCGAATATAAGATAGTTGTAACTTTGTGGATTAGTCTCTGTGTCCTCTATTATATACCATTGGTCCACCCGCCTGTTTTGGTACCAGTACCATGCTGTTTTTGTCACTATTGCTCTGTAATATAGTTTGAAATCTGGTATCACTATACCGCCTGATTCACACTTCCTGTTTAGAATTGCTTTTGCTATTCTGGGTCTTTTATTTTTCCATATGAATTTCATGATTGCTTTATCTATTTCTACAACAAATGCCGTTGGGATTTTGATTGGCATTGCATTAAACCTATAGAGAACTTTTGGTAATATCGCCATTTTGATGATGTTAGTTCTGCCTATCCATGAACAGGGTATATTTTTTCCATCTTCTAAGATCTTCTTCTACTTCTCTCTTTAGGGTTCTGTAGTTTTCATTATATAAATCTTTCACCTCTTTTGTTAGGTTGATTCCCAAGTATTTTATTTTTTTTGAGGATATTGTAAATGGAGTGTTTTTCCTCATTTCCGTTTCAGAAGTTTTGTCGCTGATATACAGAAATGCCTTTGATTTATGCGTGTTGATTTTATATCCTGCCACTTTGCTGAATTCATTTATTAGCTCTAATAGTTTCTTTGTAGACCCTTTTGGGTCTGCTAGATATAGAATCATGTCATCTGCAAATAGTGATAATTTAAGTTCTTCTTTTCCTATTTTTATGCCTTTAATTTCTTTCGTCTGTATAATTGCTCTGGCCAGTGTTTCAAGAACTATATTGAATAGAAGTGGTGATAGAGGGCATCCCTGTCTTGTTCCAGATTTTAGAGGGAATGCCTTCAATTTTTCTCCATTCAGAATGATGCTAGCCTGAGGCTTAGCATAGATAGCTTTTACAGTGTCGAGGAAAGTTCCTGTTATCCCTAGTTTTTCTAATGTTTTGAACATAAAGGGATGCTGTACTTTGTCGAATGCTTTTTCTGCGTCTATCGAGATGATCATATGGTTCTTATCTTTAAGTCTATTGATGTGGTGAATAACATTTATTGATTTCCGTATATTGAACCATCCTTGCATCCCAGGGATGAATCCTACTTGATCATGGTGCACAATTTTTTTGATGTGCCTTTGTATTCGATTTGCCAGAATTTTATTGAGGATTTTTGCATCTAGGTTCATCAGAGATATTGGTCTGTAGTTTTCTTTCTTTGAGGTGTGTTTGTCCGTTTCGGAATCAGGGTGATGTTGGCCTCATAGAATGAATTTGGCAGAGCTCCCTCTTTTTCTATTTCCTGAAATAACTTGAAAAGTATTGGTATTAATTCTTCTTTAAAGGTTTTGTAAAACTCCACTGTATACCCATCCGGTCCTGGGCTTTTCTTGGTTGGTAGTCTTTTGATTGCTTCTTCAATTTCATCCATTGATATTGGTCTGTTCAAATTGTGTGTATCCTCCTGACTCAGTCTGGGCAAATCATATGACTTAAGAAATTTATCGATGTCTTCACTATCTTCTATTTTATTGGAATATAGGTTTTCAAAATAATTTCTAATTGTCTTCTGTATTTCTGTAGCATCTGTTGTGATATTGCCTTTTTCATCCCGTATGTTAGTAATTTGAGTTCTCTCTCTTCTTCTCTTCGTTAGCATGGCTAAAGGTCTGTCGATCTTATTTATTTTTTCTAAGAACCAACTTTTAGTTTTGTTAATTTTTTCAATAGTTTCTTTTGTTTCAATTTCATTGATTTCCGCTCTGATTTTAATTATTTCTTGCCTTCTGCTACATTTGCTGTTGTTTTGCTCTTCCTTTTCTAGGGCTTTGAGATGAAGTGTGAGCTCATTTATTTGTTGGTTTTTTCTTTTTTTTGAGGAATGACCACCAGGCGATGAATTTTCCTCTTAAAACTGCTTTCATTGTGTCCCATAGATTCCGATATGTTGTGTCTGTATTTTCATTTATCTCTAAGAATTTTTTGATTTCCTCCATTATGTCTTCTGTAACCCATTGATCATTCAGTAACATATTGTTCATTTTCCATGTGATGTAGGATTTTTCCTTCCTTCTTTTATCATTGATTTCCAGTTTCATTCCATTATGATCAGATAAAATGCAAGGTATTATCTCCACCCCTTTATATTTACTGAGGGTTGCCCTATGGCATAATATATGGTCTATTTTTGAGAAGGATCCATGTGCTGCTGAGAAAAAAGTATATCCATTTGATGATGGTTGATATATTCTATATATGTCAGTTAAGTCTAGGTTATTGATTGTGATATTGAGTTCTATAGTTTTTTTATTCAACTTTTGTTTGGAGGATCTGTCCAATGGTGAGAGAGGTGTGTTGAAGTCACCCATAATTATTGTGTTGTGATCTATTTGATTCTTGAACTTGAGGAGAATTTGTTTTATGAATGTCGCAGCACCATTATTTGGTGCATAAGTATTGATAATTGTTATGTCTTGTTGGTGAATGGTTCCTTTTAACAGTATATAATGTCCTTCTTTATCCCTTTTGATTAACTTAGTCTTGAAGTCGATTTTATTCGATATGAGGATGGCCACCCCTGCTTGCTTACGAGGACCGTGTGCGTGGTATATTTTTTCCCATCCTTTCACCTTCAGCCTGTGTATATCTTTCCAATCAGATGTGTCTCCTGGAGGCAGCATATTGTTGGATTTGTTTTTTTAATCCATGATACCAGCCTATGTCGCTTTATTGGAGAGTTTAAGCCATTAACATCCAGAGTTACTATTGATATATGGTTTGTACTTCCATCCATGTTTGATTATTTATCCTTTTTTTAAAAAATTTAGTTTGTTTCTCCATGATTATTTTTCCCCTCGCCCTCTGTCTTTACCGAGGTACTTCCTACTGATGGTTTTGGTTATTGTTTTTCATTTCTTCCTCGTGTAGTGTTTTGCTCAAAATGCTTTGCAATGCTGGTTTTCTGGCTGCAAATTCTTTTAACTTTTGTTTATCATGAAAGATTTTCATTTCGTTGTTGTACCTGAAGCTTAATTTTGCTGGATACAGAATTCTTGGTTGGCATCCATTGTCTTTCAGTGTTTGAAATACGTTTTCCATGACCTTCTTGCTTTCAGTGTCTGTGATGAAAAATCCGTTGTTAACCTTATTGGTTTACCCCTGAATGTAATCTGTCTCCTTTCTCTTGTAGTTTTTAATATTTTCTCTTTGTTCTGTATATTGGATATCTTCATAACAATGTGTCTTGGCGTTGGTCTACTGTGATTTTGTGTGCTCGGTGTCCTGTATGCATCATTAATTTATCAAGGTGCCTATATGGTGCTTTTCATGTCAGTAAGCTAGCACTTGTGGAATGACTCCTATAGAACAGGACTCATGCTTGGTCATTTACATAGATGACATCTCTGACCCCATTAAAAATTCTCCAAGGCTTCTGTGGTTATATTCATTTTATTCATGAGGAAACTGGGGTTACTCAGAGAGATCCATACCCTGAAGAATGTCCACGCAAGTAGACCAAGAATTCAAAACCAGGTGTATTTGTTTCTAAACCTAGATTCTTTTCATTTTTGATGTAGCCTCATAGGCAAGATCACCTTTGTATATTTGACAGAATGGTGAAAAATATCATTTCTTCAGACTTAATTTTCATTATAAAATTTTGTAAATCATACAAACTTATGCGGAAATCTTTGGTTTTGATAATTTAAAAAATTTTACATGATTTACAGTATATTTGACCATATGTTATATTTTAGAACCTTGATTCAGAAATGAGAATTTTAGAACTGGACCTTATAAATATCCTAATTTGGGGTTTTTCAAAATGTTACTTTAATGGATGTGGCTCAAGTGGTAGCGCGCTCGTTTGGCATGCGTGCGGCCAGGTTCGATCCTTAGCACCACATACAAACAAAGATGTTGTGTCCGCCGAAAACTAAAAAAAAAAAAAAAATATATATATATATATATATATATTAAAAAATTCTCTCTCTTTCTCTCTCTCTCTCTCTTAAAAAAAAAAAAAGTTACTACCAAACATCTGCATTTGCATGTTTATTGCAGCCCTTTTCACAATAGTGAAAAAATGGAAACAAGCTAATTGTATGTAATGAATAAATGAAGAAAATATGGTCTGTATACATAATGGGATATTATTCATCTATAAAAAGGAAATCCCGGTATTTGTGACAACATGACTGGATCTGGGGAACATTCAGGCACAGAAAGAACAAATACTGCATTGATCTTGTTCATATATGGAATCTGAAAACTGTTCCCATGGAAGTTGGGAATAGAATGGTGATTACCAGATACTGGGGAGAACAGGAGGGAAGGATAGATGGGGAAAGGTTGATCAATGGGTACTAAGTCACAGTTAGATAAGAGAAATAAGTTTTGGTGTTCTGGTGTGTAGAAGAGTGACTATAGCTAATGATTATGTACTGTATATTTCAAAAACGTTAGAAGAGAGTATTTTAAAAAATTATTTATTCTAATTTGTTATACATGATGGCAGAATGCAATTCATTTCATATTACACATATAGAGCACAATTTTTCAAGTCACTGATTATACACAAAGTATTTTCACACCATTCGTGTCTTCATCCATGAACTTAGGGTAAAGATGTCTAACTCATTCCACCATCATTCCTATTCCATCACACCCATCTTTTCCCTTCCTCCCCTTTGCCCTAACTATAAAATTCCTCCATTCCTCCCATGCTACCCACCCCATGGTCATTATGAGTCAGCACCCTCATATCATATTCAGCCTTTGGTTTTTGGGGATTGGGTTATTTCACTTAGCATTATATTCTCCAACTCCATCCATTTATCTTGCCATGATTTTAGAATAGAGTATTTTGAATGCCTTTACCATAATGAAATGATAAATGTTTGAGGTGATAAGTATGCTTACTCTGGTTTGAACATTATAACAATGTACACATGTATCAAAACATCACATGGTGCCCCGGAAATATGTGTAATTTTTATGTATCAATTTAAAATAATTTTTAAGAAGTAAAAAAAATGATTTCTATAATGCTACTGATTTTTTGTTGAAAAGACTCTTATAATTCAGACATAGACTTAAGAGTAGAAAGTATTTTTGGGAGGATGAGACATTTTTTACTTGTTAACGCTCTACCTTTTTCTTACTTTAGTAGGAACTCAGGGAATGAGCTACAAGTATATTATGCTTCACCCAGAAGTTATCAAGACTTCTTTGAAGCCATCCGCAGAAGGGGAGATACATTTTATGTTGTGTCCTTTCGAAGGGTAAGTTCATTTTGAAAAAATATGCAAATATTTTTAAGTACTTACTGTGTATAAGACATTGGGCTGAATATTGTTGGAGATAGATTGAGAGATAGGAAGCAATATAGAATAAATATGTGAGTGGAATACTCTCCGTGCTATATATATGCTTGACTTTGAACTGTTTAGCATCATGAAGGCACACATGGAATTAGACTATGACTGTATATTTAGAAAATATAAGCTGTGTATTGATTTTTATTCTCAATTATCCCTATAACCATACTATTTGTTTATAACCAAAGGAAAAGTAAAAGCATAAACATTTCATATTTAGGCTTTTAAAGCCCATTTCCATTTGGTTATTGAGGAATTTAAGATGAATGTAGGTTTTAGATGAATTAAAGATGAATCATGGACTCATTAACATATTGTGGAATGTTTAGATCTGTGTTCTAGGGAATCTCTATTCCTCTTTCTTCTCTTCAATATTTACTTTATTAGTGAAGAATACATTAGATAATCATTCAGGTTATGCAAATGTAAATGTTTATACTAACATGGCTGAATTTTACAGATGTTAGACTAAATGGAAACAAATGTATAGCTATTTACATTCCATTTACCTTTCCTACAAAATGACAATATATTCTTCATAGAGGTGCCATGTGAATATCTCTAGAGTGCTGTATGTTAAACCAGAAACATACAAGTGACTTGGAATTCCTCAATGGTTTATAACCTAACCCTTCCTTCCTTTTTTTTTTTTTTTGTCTTTTTTTTTTAAAAAAAGAATATGGGGGGAATGTATATGGCTAGAAGTAAGTTTATACTAACAATAGAAATAAATAATTCATTCTCTGATTATTGTTGCTACTCACTATTACTAAAATTCTCAATTACTAGTAATTCTTTTCCTAAACTATAAATATCTAGCAGCTCAGTATTTTAGGGCAAAAAATTTTGGCATTTGTAGATTAGGTAGATAAAATGTTTTATATATTTTTAGTTATTATTCAGATATCCTAAGATATCTGGAATTCTTTAGACATGGCATCTCATGATCTTTGCCTTTTGATTGGATTCCTTATGCTCACCTTATTTGCTCAGACAGTTTGTGTATTTCTAAAGTTCCTTTTTAGCAGCAAGAGGGCAGCTAAGAACAGGGTTTCAGCAAGACTTCAACTGTATTGACTGATGAGTATTTACTATTGATATAATTGTTTAAAATGGGGAGGAAATATACTTTTAAAAAAGGTGTCTACCACTATGTGGAGACTGATGGATGTTAAAACAAATGCATTAAAATGTATGTTATGGAGGTTACTACGGAACAATATTTTTAACACTCAATTAGTCAAATAGTTTCCTTTCATTGTTTAATAGTTCAGGACACTTTATTAGTTTCTGAAAGCAGTATAATGTATATAAGAAATAACAGTTGTGAAACCATGGATTGAAGTCATGGTTAGTATTTTCTGGGGAAGAAAAAAAGTTATTTTAATAGATATAAAAATATTTTTATATTTAATAGAAATAAAAATAAGTATAAAAAATAGATATAAAATATTTCTTAATAGAAAAAATATTTTTATAAAAGAAGATGTGCAGAGTTCTTTTTAATTAATTTTTTATTCTAATTTGCTATATATGACAGCAGAATGCATTACAATTCATATTACACATACAGACAAAATTTTTTCATATCTCTGGTTGTATACAAAGTATATTCACACCATTAATGTCTTCATACATGTACTTAGGATAATGATGTCTATCTCATTCCATCGTCTTTCCTGTGCCCTCTCCCTTTCCCTCCCACCCCTTCAGAGTTCTTTTTTTTTTTTTTTTTTAATAGACAAGTTGCACTTTCCAGCATGTAGGAAAAGCTGTTTCTCATTAGTTTACTGTGAAAAGTACTGTTAGAAAATTAATGATTTCCACTCCTACCCTTTGATGTTCAGGCAGACTTTTGAGACTGTCTCAACGTTTTGTTTAGATTGTTCGTTTACTAATTGGTGATTTATCACTTTTTAGCATTTTATGTTAAAGAAAAAGTAAGTATAGACCCAGATAGCAGAGTTACTAAACAATAGTCTTGCATTTTTTCTTAACTGTAGGAGAAAGGGAGTTAATTTTATTGTGATGACTTTAAATTATGTCATGAGACAGGAATTTGGATCTTAAATACCTAGATTGTTCTTTTTGCTCTTGTTGAAATGAAAATGAAAGAAGTAATGAATTACTTCATTCTTGGTCTTTTCTAAAATACTTTCCTAAAATGCAAGTGGCATTACTTTTGCAGGGGGCATGTAGACTTTTTCTCCCACTTAGGTTATTAATTTCATTGGCAGAAATTAGTATAATGGAAACTCACAAATGCAGAACTTCTGAAGCCTCAAGTTTCTGCTTTGCAGGAACTGGACATTAATAACAGCCAATAAACAAGCCATATTTTTATATTGAATATATATTTTAAAATGTTTTAATAACTGGAAAAAGTAGAAGTAGTCATTGACTGTTCACTGTACCATTATTTAATAAATAAAGTCTCTCCCAAACTTACACTCCCTCATGCCCGACATTCCTGTACCCTTTAATCTCATTACAGTTGAGCTGCTGACATTATTTCTCTAATGTAGACACACTCTTGGATAACTACTGAGCTCCTGGTATAGGTCAGCAATAAAGAATGCTTATGTACCCAGACATTTTGACAAAGGCCCAAAAAGTTGTCTGTTCTTTCGATTTTTTTAAGTGTTTTTACCTCTAGCTCAGTATTCATAACTTGTTTCCCTCTAACTACCTTGTCTTTTCCCTTTATCTTTTAAATGTATTAAAACATTTAATATGATTTGGAGTACTGGGGATGGAGAATAACTTTTTTCTCAAACTTCCAAGTCACTTTGAACGTGTCATAACTGATAACATGAAGAAGAAAAAAGCTAAATAATATTTATTTTTTTCTTAATGTGTTTTTATGATGGTCTTTTTAGAGAGGGAGAGGATATTAAAGAATATAACAATAATTTCAAGAGCATGAAACAAAAATAGTCAGAAAAGCTCAAGTAAAGTTAGATAAGAAAGTGATTCAAGAGAGGGGGAAAAAAGAAAACATTGAGAAGAAAGGTAGGGAAATATATTAGTTTGTCTATCATTTCAATAAAAATTTTAATTTTACCCTTAGATGCTTCTTTCTCATGTAGTAATATCTAGAGAAAGGATTTAAAAAAAATCTTTCTAGGGTTGTTTCTTATTAAGAATGGGCTCTTGGACTGAGATTGTGGCTCACTAGTAGAGCACTTACATACCATGTATAAGGGACTGGGTTTGATCCTCAGAACTGCATAAAAATAAAATAAAGGTACATTTAAAATGCAATAACAACAACAACAAAAAGAATTGATTCTCTTTGATTCAGTTGGCTCTGAATGTCTGTTTGCCAATATATCCCTACTCATTTGATATTTCTTTTTCAAATGAGATTGATGCCTACTTTTGGAAATTTTTATTTATTTATTTTTAAGTTTTCTGTCCTACAAATAAAGAGTAAACACTTGAAAGTATCTTTTCATCTATTTCAAACACTTGCATAATAAAAGAGGAGAACCTGAGTTATAGATAGATATATGCCTGCCTCGAAGATGTTTGTTTCTCCCTCTTTCCAGGTATTTCATGTATTCTAGGTATAGTACCATACCATATTTGAGCATTTCACTCCTTTTTGGTCACTTACAAAACATTTATTAGCATTTCATATATAGGTATGGATTCTAAGGAGAACCTTAAATAATAGGGACTTACTATAGGATATGTAGAAATTGAAGAAGCACAGAGGATTGGCTCAGCAGCCAAATAGTCCCTCTGTGCTTACACTGTATACACTGGAAGGTACACAAGTCCTCATGGAGAATTGAAATAATAACTTGTTGTAACTCCTTATTCAACATCAGGCCCAGCGATTCTACTTTAGTCTTTTTCACATGTTGCTGATTCAAACTTTAAAAGGTGGTCACCGTCTCATATGAAGGAGTACTATGGCAGTCTTGGCTCATGCTTCATGTTCCATTCATTTGTGACCAGGAAATAGGGTTGGTTTCGTTAAAGATGTTCTCTTGCTTTGTAAGCTAGCAACTTTAAGCAGAAGGAAGAGCCTGGGGCCACTCTTCTGGGCTGCTGTGGTGGGTCCTTATACTTCATGAACTTTATTATACCACACAACCTATATTAGTACTATTTTTAAAATTCTTTCTTCTGTTGGTTCCTAATTCATCTAAAAGGCTCATCTTCTTATCTATTTTTTAAGCCTCTTAAAGATGGGAAGTGTCATGCTTCTTTTTTGTGGCAGGGGGTGGATACCAGGGATTGAACTCAGAGGCACTTGACCACTGAACAACATCCCCAGCCCTATTTTGTATTTTATTTAGAGACAGGTCTCACTGAGTTGCTTAGTGCCTCACTTTTTGCTGAGGCTGGTTTTGAGCTCGAGATCCTCCTGTCTCAGCCTCCCGAGCTGCTCGGATTATATGTGTGTGCCACTGTGCCAGGCATGTCATATGCTTCTTTATTAGCACCCTTACACTCAGCACAATACTTGCCACTCAGAATTGTTTTAAGCACATTTCGAGGAGAGAAGTCACAGTGATGAAAATTCATTGATTTTCATGATCATTTAAAAGCTGTTTTCCCATTGTTTTGTTTAAAGAAATTTGAATCTATTTTGCTGATTCAAGTAACATAAGCAGTGCAAAATCCCACAGAAAGTTTAGTTAGTGATGACTTCTCTTTTGTTCAGTTATGGTTTCACTAGTCAGGGATGAATCAGCTTTTTTTCTTTTCTTAATCTTGAGAACTAAAGAAATCACTTAAGTGAAATGTTTGACAGCCTTCTACATCAAAAGGTAGAACTTGGAGGTACATTCTTATTTTTAAATATTTGATGGGAGCAATTTGAAAGGGATTGCTTTTTTTTTGGTGGGTGGTGTTTAGTATCTGTATAAATTCAAGCCACATGAGTCAGAAACTTGAAATTTAGGACAAACTCTAGGAAATCCTCTGATAATTGCAAAAAGGTTGACTAGTGATGTTATTTGTTCAAAATGTTTGCCAAAGGTTTATTCCCATGGTTGGCCACTGAAAAAATCTCATAGAAAACAATATTTCCTAAATTAATGCCTAGATTAATACCTAATACATGCAGAAAGGCATGTTTTTCTAATGCATGCTATTTTTAAGAAATTTATGTTTACTTATATATATCCTGTATAAATGATATATACACAAAACAATTGTTATATATATTTGTGCACCCCCATATGTGCATGACAGTATGTGTCTAAAATCTTCATAGGCAGGCAGAATTGCCTAGTAACCAAAGGAAATTAGTCCATTTATAAACTCCCTTCAGAAAGATCCAGCTTCATAATTTGTTTCTAAGATTTTACATCTTAAAGCATACACGTGGATCTTTGGCTATTTTTTAATCTCTACTTTCATGATGTGTCAGCCAAATTCTGCCTGGAGAAAAGTGTGAATAAATGAGTTTGGCAAGACAAAGTTTTTAAAAAAAGTGTTATCAGAGAAGAGGGAATTAAAAACAACTTATTTTGGAAGGCTTTTTTCCTAACTTTTAATAAACAGGTTGTAAAAAATAGAATAGGGTTGTCTATTCACTTAACTTAGGTTTACTTAATTATTGTATCAGCAACATTCTCTCTATGTATCCTTTTTCTATTGTATTTCATTACATATAATTATTGACAACTTTAATATATGCAAACTTAATAGTTAACAAAGCTCTGTCCAATGCATAAGCTCATTAGTTCCTTACATACTTATATAAGTATTTCTAGTCCTATTTTATAGATGAAAATTGAGGCAAAGAGGTTGAATAGTTTAAGGACATAAAAACTGTAAGCATTAGAATGAGGACAACAATTAGAGGGATTCTAAGTTAATACAATGATTTTTTTTCTTCCCATACAGGGTCTTTTTTCTTTATATCTAGTGCTTTTAGATATATTACAGATTATATAAATAGCAAATTATACTTGCCTTCCAAAACCAAATTTGTTGCCAAATCTGCTAGACAGCTTTGGTGGAGTTTTTACCTCAAATTATCTGTTTGTTAAAATTACCTGGTTACAGATTAAGCATTTCATTAAGTTAAATTTTTGTAATACTAAAGAATAACTTAGGGATTGGGGTTGTGGCTCAGCGGTAGAGTGCTTGCCTAGCATGTGTGAGGCATTGGATTTGATTCTCAGCACCATATACTAATAAATAAAATAAAGGTCCATCAACAATTAAAAAATATTTTAAAAAGAATAACTTAACAGTCTAAAGATTTTAAATATAGCTTCTAATTTTAAAACAAGGAATAGAATAAATAGGCCTTGGAAGTTCTGTTTTTTCAAAATAGTAACTGGAATTATCAATGTGTTGAAAAAGAAATATTTTTGCTGTTTCTTAAAAAGGAAGTATGTTATCCAAAGCAGACCAATTTTAATTTTTGTTTCCTTAGAGCTTCTCATTGAAAAGAGTGGTTTTTATGTGTAAGTGAATTCTGTTATGGATTCTGTATGAGGCATGCTAGATCCTTGAGATCAGAAACTTTTGATCTCAAACTCCTTGTTAAATATGATTTAGAGTTGTGTGGTTTTAGGGGATTTAGTTGTTTGTTCCTTGGCTCTATGACAGATTGCTTGCTAACATAAAAAAACAGTTTTATGTTTGAAAAATGATTTTTCAATAGTCTATATAACTAGACATTTGCATAGAATAGCCATTGACACAAAGAATAATTTAAAAATAGTTATTTTAATTGATACACAATTGAACATGTTTATATGAGGTATTGTGTGATATTTCAGTACACATATACAGTGTGATGATTGTATCAGAGTAATTGACATATCCATCATTTCAAACATTTATTGTTTCTTTGTGCTGGGAATATTCAAAATCCTCTCTTTTGAAATGTAAAATTAATTGTTGTCATACATAGTTATCCTGTTGTGTTATAGAACATTAGAAATTATTCCTCCTGTCCAACTGCATCCCACAAATAATTCTCTCTCCATCCCTCTCCCTTTCCCAGCCTTATTCTAACAAAGCAAACTCATGAATAATATGAAGTCTTTAAAATTCTCAGAATGAGGGGCTGGGGTTGTGGCTAAGTGGTAGAGCGCTTCCCTAGCATGCCTGAGGCACTGGATTTGATCCTCAGCACCACATACAAATAAATAAAATAAGCATCCACCAACAACTAAAATTCTCAGAATGAGGGGCAGATTCATCTAGTTCAGGATAGTTTCCCAAGTGTTCATTATTTGTTTGCTCTATTTAGTAGTTGTACTGTTTTATAATGTATTTTTCCATATGTAGTTGTTTCATCTCCCTTTTTAGATTGCATTTTGAAAAATAGCCATAGCAAAAAACAACAAAAGTTGTCAAATTACAAGGTAGGCTCATGAATTAATGATTTGATTCTTGAAGAGCTGGCAGTTTTGTAATTTAAATTTAGTAATAATTTATGCAGTGTACAATATGTCATTCTTTAATCCTTACAATATTCCTATGAGACAGGTAGAATTATTATCCTCATTTTATAGATGGAGAAACTTTAGCACAGAATTCATTAATTTTTCTATTTTGACATAGGTTGAAAGTGGCAGAGCCAAGATTTGATCTAAAATAAGTCTGGCACCACTGTTTCATTTCCCTGCATTGCCTATATAAAGCTTTTATATACAAATGTCATACCTTTTAAAGACATCAACTTGGAGTTTAATTTCATTGCTCTGTTCAAAACATGTTTTGAGTTCCTTTGGGTTTATTTTTCAAAGAGAATGAGACCAAGACAAAGCCCTGTGGAGAACAAAGCCGAGGGCCATTTAAGGAAATAGTGTGGGAGGAACAAGAACTAACAGGTAAATGCAGAGGAAATTATTAGAGATATAGAAGGAGAATTAGAAGAAGGGAAAAAAATTCAACCTGTTTATTTTATTTTAAAATGTGAAGTCAAGGAAGAAGAGTTCAAATGTAGGTGATCAGCACTATCAGATGTTACAGAGAATGAGAAATAAAAAATCCCATTTGGTTTTTGTAAACATAGAAATCATTGGTGACTTGAGATCACATTTATGGTAGAGTAATCAGAACAGAATCCAACTAAAGACAGAAGAGAACAGGAGAGAAATTAGATGGAGAGTTTGGTAAATTTGACCCTTAAGGGAAGAAGAGATAGCCTAGATATAATTAAAAGGAAGAGAACTAAGGGTTTATGTGTCTGTTTTAAAGACAGGAGTGCTATAAAGGTAGAGTGTTAGATAAAGAGATTATCATGATTGGTTTACATACATATAAATGTAAAAATAGAGCTGTTTTATCCTTGACTAATGTTCTGAAGGAAAATAAATAAGTTAGTGTTTGTTCTTCATGTGCATTAATGTTTTTCTGTTTAAAACAAAGCATGGAGAAAGTTGAAGAACAATTTTTGTTAGTTTATTTGAAATACTACAAAGAAAAATGAAAGAGCATATGGATCTAAAACCAGATTTACAAAAATAGAATAATATTTAAAGTGTTCCTTGAGAATCAAAAGTTTCCAAATCTTGAAAATGGAGGTGGTTTTTAATAATGGCAATGAGTTTTAAAAACTTAAAAGTTGATAGAACTGTTTCTAATTAAATTTATTTATAAATAGTCTTAGAATTTTTTCTCATAAAGAAACTAGCAAAGTAGTCTATTAAATCATTTTACATTTAAAAAGAAATTGTTACAAGTTTTTGATGATGTCACAAAACTATGGAGGGAGCAATTATTATAGTTAGAAAAACTTGATAATTTATGATCTGACTCATGATTAAGGTCTGAAACACTCATGTCATTTCCTCTCCTTCCCCTATATGCAATGACTTGTTCATTTTGGATCCTGAGTTGTTTAACTTTTGACATTAGCAAATCTGAACACTGACACTTAGTTGGTTTTTCCTGAAAAATCTTAAGGCTAATGATTGTGTGATATTTATTTTAACACATTGCTTGCTGGTAATCCACAATGGAACTCTTTTTGGGGTAGACTTTGAGGTTGTGTCTAATCCATAATATGGATATCACACTTAAAGCCATCAGGATGATTAGCTGCAAGTAGAAGAGAATACTTATGTAGAAAAAAAAACTTTTATTTTTTAATATTTTAAAAATTGTAGATGGACACAATAGCTTTGATTTATTTATTTTTATAAATAAATAAATACTTATAGAACCTCAGTTCCAACTCTTGGAAACTGGAAAATTTATAAAAACTTGTAGAATAAATTATCATTTTTAAACTATTTGGCATGGTCTTTGTCATTCTCAAATAAAACTTTAATTTTGTGCTGTTATAATCAGTAATATTTGAACATTTAGTGTTGTTCTTGAATTTATATTCCATTAACTAATGAGGAGTTAGGAAGTATAATTGTGTATCCAAGAATAAAATATATGGCTGATTTGAATTTAATTCTTTGCTACATGAAGTAAAGATTCATTATTTAATATAACTTATAATTAAAATTAATAGTAAAATTTTATATGCCATGCCAGTGCTGTGTATTCTTTAAAGTAAAGGTTAGGTTTTTTTTTTTAACTTTTTTAGAAAACAAATATTTTTGATATATATAAAAACAGTATTTAACTGTGCGTTTTATAAGTTTGGACAAGTATATGTCTGTGAAACCATCACCATAGTCAAAATAATTAGCAAGTCCATCATTCCCCAGAAGTTTTTGATTTCTTCATATCCTTCTTGATCGTTACTGTCCTCTGTCACCAGGCAATCACCCTTCTTTCTGTTACTATAGTTTACATTTTTTAGAATTTTGTGTAAAAGGATATACATATTCTTCCAGAATCATTATCTTGAGATTTATCTCCATGGTTGCATTTCTTTGCTGTTTTGGTATAGTGTTTCTAATTTGTTTCTTCATTCATTTTACAACTTTTGTCTACTACATATAAAACTATTATGAATATCTATAAGTCTTTGTAAAGAATATGTGCTTTCATTTGTGTAAATATGTAGAACTGGAATGGCTGGGTTATGTAGTAAGTATATGTTTAAGAAACTGCCAAACTATTCCCCAAAGTGGTTGTATATTTTACATTACCACCAGCAGTTTATGGGAGTTCCAGTGCCTCCATACCCTGGCCAACACTGACATAGCCAGTCTTTTAGATTTTAGGGATTCTAAAAGGTGTATAGTAATATCTCATTGTGGCTTTAATTTTAAATTATTAACATTTCCCTAATGATTAATAATTTTGACTATCCTTTTATGTGCTTATTTGCCATCTATATATCATCTTTGGAGAAGTCTCTGTTCAAATCTTTTGTTCATTTTTTAAAATTGACTTATTTTCTCATAATTGATTTGGGAGTTATTTTTGTTCATTTGTTTGTTTTATCCTGTTTTGTTTTAGCAGCTTGAATCAAAACCCATTTAGTATTTCACAGTTTCTGTGGATCAGGAAGCCAGGCACAGCTTTTGAGTTTTCTATTGCAGGATTTAATCTAGGGGTACAATCTCATTTCAAGATTCAACCAGGGAAGGATCCACTCCTAAGTTCACATGATTCAACATCCTTGTGGGATGTTGGACTGTTTTTTGCTGTCAGTTGGAGATTTCTCAGTTCCTGCTTCCTGGGTCTCTTCAAAAATCAGCTCACAACATTGCAAACAGTTCATTGAAGCCAGCAGGGGCATGTTGGTGCATTCCTGTAATCTCAGTTACTCAGACGGATAAGGCAGGAGGATCATAAGTTTGAGGCCAGTCTCGGCAACTTAGCAAGAACTGTTTAAAAATAAAATATGTAACTCAGAGGTAGAACCCTCTTGGTTCCATCCCAAGTAATCTCCCCAAACAAACAAACAACAACAACAACAAATGCAAGGAGGAGTTTATGTCTGCTAGTTTATTATAGTTACAAAGGATTCTGATAACAATTATGTGGGAGAGACACATAGGACAAAGTATGTAAGCGGAGCATGAAGCTTCCGGGCACTTCAGTGTGTTCAGCAATCCATAATCTTTGAAAGTTCTTTTTATATTCCAGATACAAGTCTTTTATCAAATATGTGATTTGGAAATATTTTCTCCTGATTTTTTACTTGTCTTTTAATTTCCTTATCACTGTTTTTTAAATAGAAGAAAATTTTAATTTTGATGAAGTCTAATTTGTCAGCTTTTTCTTTATGGATTGTGTTTTTGTTCTCTTAAGAAATACTTTGGGGGCAGGAATGATGGTGGGATGAGATGAACATCATTACCCTAGGTACTGCACATGTGGTACAACTTTACATTGTGTATAACCAGAGAAATGAAAAGTTGTACTCCACTTATGTATAATGAACTGAAATGTATTCTGTTATCATATATAACTAATTAGAACAGTTTTTAAATAATCTGTAAATTTTTAAAAAAGAATTATTTGTCTAACTCAAGGTCACAAAGATTTTTCTCTTATGCTTTTTATTTTAAAACTTTTATGGTTTTACCTCTTATATTCAGGTCTGTGATCCATGAGTTAATTTTTTATATGGTTCTAGGTATGGATCAGAGTTCACTTTTGCTTATGAATATACAGTATTGTATGATATTCAGTACTGTGTTTTCATCCAATAGCTTTTTTTAAAATATTCATCCAATATCTTCTAAAGGAAAAATTAAAGCAAAGCCAAGTTAAAAAGATTATACCAGGTTGTCCATTTTCCTTGGTTATCCTTGTAAGTTTGCACATTTTGCTGTAACTTTGTAAAACAGTATTCTGTGATTGAACTTCTTTAATCTCCAACTTCCAGTCTTTATACTTAACCAATGAAATGTTATTTATATGTTCTCTGGGAGCATAACATATACTATAGATAGTTACAGCAAAAATGTAATGGGTAGCGAAAGATATTGCCGAACCAAAATTCTGAGGACCAGACAAGACACACATGTGCCTGGATAGATCCGTGCTAGGAAACCCAGAAAAGTAGTGAAAGAGGAACTAAATATAAGGTTCTTATAAGAAATGTCTGCTACTTGTTTAGTGGTTTGTTTTCCTTAATTTAGTTTAAAAAAAGCTTTATTATCAGACTTAGAATGAATCTTTTAAAAATGTATATTATATATTTATACATATTCAATGCATTGGCTTAAAGAGTTAAAAAAAGTAAAAAGTATAGTTTTTTTCTATAGCATTATGCAGTCTTATTTAGAACTTAAAAAAAAACAGTTTTTCCATTCAGCTGTGAGTCAGCTTTTAGTTTAGTGGGGAAAAAATGAAATTTGGTGGGGGGGCATGGCTGATGCAGCACTTTTCTGTAGACAATCATATAACATGGGCTTTGGAGTCATATAAATCTAGATTTTTATCCAGCATTGTTCTACTGCTTACAAAAACTTAAGAACTTTAGGGATATACTATTCAGAGCCTCAGTGTTTTTACCTCTAATACAGTATATATAAATAGTTACCTCTTCCTGGCTTGTTGAGAAGTCTGAATGAAATATTAAACCAAGTACTGCCATAGTTCTTAAAACATAGTAGGTATTCAATACATTGTTTATTTCTCTACCTTCAGTGAATTGACCTTTGAAGCACAGGGCTACTATATGAAAAACTCATAAATGATTAGGGGAGAGTTTTTACAGGAAAGGTAATCAGAAATTTGAAAGGAACAGCTCTTTCCAAACAGAAAGATAGCTAGAATCTTTTTCAGTAGTCTATAACTTCTTCTAGTAGTCTTTCGAAAAAGTGATTTTGGAGTTTTTAAAATGTTTCTTCTATTGATTCTAATTCAACATTTGTTTCACATGGTGTCTACAGAAAGCCTAGAAGTATTACAGTATCACAGAAAACTGAGTAACAGCAGATATAAGTTTTCAGGGTTTATTCAATTAACTAGATCACATTCATTTGATCACATCACATTCATTAAGTGACATCAGATGATAATTGGAAGAAACCGTGTAGTCTTTTTTTTTAAATATTTTCTTAGTTGTAGATAGACACAATACCTTTATTTATTTATTCATTCATTCATTCATTTAAATGTGGTGCTGAGAATTGATTACAGGGCCTCAACACATGCCAGGCAAGCACTTTACCATGAGCCACATTCCCATATTGACATTAGATAGGAGCCACATAACATGTGTCTTGAGTTCATCCAGAAGATGTAATAAACACTGTATTGTACCACAGTGCCAACTTTTAATTTTCTTTGAAATATTAATAACTTACACACATAATCATATAGGTTTTAAAAAACTACATCAGCATAGGTTTCATAATTGTTAAATAAATATAATAGCACAAGGTTTTGAGTCTTATTTTTTTTTCAAGAGTCTTATTTCTTATTTGCAGATAACCTGTTACCTGACATAATGATATGAGTTCACAGGTTATTAAAAAGATTAAAAATTAATAAGATAATTTGAATTCAGATTATAAAATAGTTAAAGTCTATTCTGATGAAGGAATTTAACTTAGTCCTGAGGCTTTGGGTCTGCTTTCTAGTTACAAAATTTATTTTTTAGTAAAATATTTAAGTATATATAATTACCTATTAGGTTGCTAGTTATTTAAAAGGAACTGTTTTCTTAATATTTTTTTTTGCCAATATTTGTCTTATGGGGACCAAAAAACTCAAAATAAATTGTTTATTTGTAATTTTTATCTTTAGTTCAGTTTTATGCAGTTGAACTTGGTTCTAAAATATAAAATTTGGGAGGCATATTTTCCATCTACCAAAATGTGAATCTCCATTTTATTTTGAAATAAACACTTCTGTTTTAAGAATGTGAATGGTAGTAGTAAATACCAAACTCTCCCTCCCAATTTTTTAAACTACTGGTACCTTTTTTATTTAAGAGAAAACATAAATATGAGATATTTTCAGATCATAAAAGGTTTCTTTTTTCGAACCTTTTAAGAATGGATTTTATTATTCAAAAAACTATAGTCATTCTAAGTTGTGACTGGCTTTTAAAATACCCCCCCACCCCCCCTCCCACACACACACAAGGGAAAGCTTTTCCAACTGTGACTATTCCCAAAGAATTATTTAATTAAGATTTAGTCAATTCTATTGTGGTTATTCCAACAAAGTTTCACTGAGTAGCCATTATGTTCCTGGATGCTCTCTCTGCAAAGAATCTGGCAATGGACAAAAACAAGCCCTTATTTTTCAAAAGCTTACAGTCTAGAGAAAGACACTAAACTAAACATACAAATAAATATGTGATGAAATATCAGTTTGTGATAAGTGTTAAGAAAGAAAATCAGAGTAAGAGGCCAGAGTGATTTTAAGTGAACACTGAGAAATTACAGGTTTTTTCATTTGAAACATAAATTTTTTGGGCTTGTCTTTTAAACTTTGCTTTTGTCTATTTCTTGGTGAGATTTTTCTAAAAGAAATTAAGAATTCACTGTACATATTTCATATACTAATTTAAAAATCTAGCTCCAACTAGTGAATTTAGCATTTACCAAAGGAGATGTCTATAGAGGAATAAAACCTTTGGTTAATCACTACTTTACTTTTAGCAGTAAAGTCTGCAGCTCATGAAATTTATAATTCTGGAGTGGTTTCAGCTTGCACCAGCCCCTGGGGAGCCTGTTGATACAGCACTGAGTTACAAGTTATTATTCAGCTGTAGAAGTTTAATGCTTAGACATTTTTTTTTTACATCTTCCTTTCTCAGTCAGTTGAAATCTTGTATTTTTGCCAAATAAAACAAATCTCATACTAATAAGAAGCTAAAAATAAACAGAAGGAGCATGAGTCAGAACCAGCATCACCGTATTCCTTCTGTGTACCTCTCTGGTACTCTGCAATATGTTCATTTTGCACAAACACGTAGTACTGCATAACTACTGTTTTACAGATGGAACATTGATTATTTAAGTGAGGTCTATTTTTTAGAAGAAAGTAATACTGTAACTGAATAGTAACTGGTAGAATTCTGGCCTGTTACCAGAATGTGAAAGCAGAATGTGAAGCTCTGCATGCAATTGATGAAAGAAAAAAAGAAATATATTTCCTACTTTTCTGTTGAAAGCCCTAAAGAGTTCAATCTGGATACTGCTCTTAGATCTCCAGAATGGATTTTTATATGATTTAACATAATTCAGCAGTTTTTCAAGGGGGAAAAACCACCAGTAAGTTGCTCGAAAGTCCCATCTCTTTTGCTCTTCAGGTCCTATCTGCGAAAATCTTATCCTATCTTGCTTTATTGTTTTATTCATGCAGTAAACTTTCATTGAACACGTACTGTTACCAGACATTGTGCTACCATAGAATATATAAAAACAAGCTAAAATCTTTGTTCTCAGGGAATTTAGAAAAGTGGCTCATAAATCCAGAATTACAACATTTGGATAGTATCTGTAAAAAAAAGATATAATAACGAATGCCCCGAGATTACACATAAAACTACTACTGTTTATGAAGCACTTATTGTCCTTGATGTTTTATATAAGTTATTTCATTTAATCCTTTGAACAGCTTTATGAGGTAGATATTATTTAACTTGTGCCAGCAGCACTAACTTATCAAGGAAGGAGGAGGTGGTATCAGGGAATTGAAAAAACATTTCTTGAGTTGATTATGGAAGAATGAGTATGGAAGAGAGTGGGAAGAAGATGAGGCAGTGTGGCATTTCACACAGAGAGCTGCATATGTAAATGTGCAGGACTCTTGAGAGAACTGTTATTGGAAATAGAGTAGGTTCTGGGAAATAAATCAGGGCAGGATCCAGAAAATGAAGGAGCTCATAGGCCATGACTAAGGAATTTGGTCCTTACCCTGTAGAAGACAGAAATATGACTAGACTTGCATTTCAGGAAGAAACTGTGTAATTGTTTGCACAAGGCATTTAGAAAGATTTTATTTTAAGGAAATAATTTCCTTTAATGGAAGAAATTCTCCTCAAGCACTGACTTATGTTTATCAAAGATAGCAAGTCCCTCTTCATAATTTGTTTCTGAATTTGCAGCAATCTAGGAGAAAGAATGAAGGAAGGGGAAGTGATTTATTTGTCAACTCTAGAAACTGGCTCTGTTAGGGTTTTTAACAATGACAGTGTAAAATTAAGCATTTTACAATATTTACTAGAGGGTATTCATAACTGGTAAATTAATTCACTGAGCTGGATAACTGAAGATCCATTGCAACTCAGAGATAAAAAATTCTGTAAATACAAGAAGATAAATATTACTACCTACCAAAGTCTTAAGATTACTAAATTTAGTCCTATTGATTATATTTCTCCTAAGTTTTATACACAGAGAAATCAGTGAAAAATGTATTTGAAGGATTAAATGCCAAACCATAATTTCAAGCTTACATTTATGTCCAATAGTTGACACAACAACAGTTGCTTAGGATAGTTTTGAAAATGGAATTCACATATAGGACACAGAATTATTTCTTTACAGAGCATAATTTCAGAGTTGGAGGATATACAAAAGGATAAATCAATCCATAAGTTTGGAAGTATTTCTAAAAAGAAGAGTGGTATGTTAGTTTCTGGCCCCACTACATGATGAACCCTGCTGGTTGTGGAGAAAGGAGAAACTGATCTGAACAAGACCACACTCTACACAGCTGTCCCTGGCATTCTTCCACCTGTTAGAACCCAGGATTAATTTCATTAGTTGAATCAAAGCATGAAACTGTATTATATAATTTTTAGAAAACAACTGCTGATTGCTGATAGTTGATAGGGGAAGAAAAATTAAGAGCTGTAATTTTCCTACCAGCCATTATTCATGTTAACAAGGACTGGAAACATTATGAATGAATAAAACTCTTACATCAGACCAGAAAAAATAACAGCTGAATCCCCTAAAGGATTATATATTCTATTATCAGACATCTGAAGAAAATAATTCCATATAAGTGGCTGCATTAATCAGCATCATAATATAAGTAGAAAGAATCTTGCCCATTTCTCTAAAGCAGCAACTAGAAATATTTACTTTTTGAAAATAGAATAACCATTTGTTAAAACATATATATTATATATGTGTGTATATATATAAAATAATGAGAATATTTTTATGTTCCTATGCTTTGCAGGAGTTTACAATCTTAACTGAAATGACAGCTACATATGAAACTAATTATACTAAAGCATATTTAAAATAATCTTTTTAAAGATTTAATAATATTAGTGTAAAAGTCAAGGTCATGGACTTTGTGTTGTTGCAGAGAACAAAAGGAAATATGTCAGAGGAAGAAAAAGGAATATAAATCAATTGTCTCAGATTTTTAGGTCATAGAATTTGTCTTAATTCCAGAAGCCTTTAGGGAAAAGGTAGTTACTTTTTATTTTGAAATAATTTCAAACTTACAGAAAAGTTATAATACTGAACTCCCATATCCCCTTTATTCAGATTCATCAGTTTTTGACATTTGCCTTCATTCTTTCTATACATACAACTTATTTTCCTGAGCCATCTTAGAATAGATTAAATACAAAATACATCCTTTTCCTCTTCCTTATCTTCCTCCTCCTTCTCCTCTTTCACCTCTCCTCCCACTTTTTTTTTTTTTTATTGTACTGGAAATAGATCCCAGGGGCACTCTACCACTGAGCTATGTCCCCAGCCCTTCCCCCTTTATTAATTTTTATTTTGAGATGGGGTCTTGCTAAGTTGCTGAGGCCAGCCTCAAACTTGAGATCCTTCTGCCTCAGCCTCCTGAATCACTGTGATTGCATGGGGATTGCATACTTTATTCTTTAATAACAGTAGTATGTATATTCTAAAAACAAAGGTGTTCATTCTGGAATCACAATATAGTTATCAAATTCAGGAAATATGACCTTGATACTCTAATCTAGCATCTGTATTTAAATTTTGTTAATTGTCCCCGAAAAGATGAAGTTTTTGTTGTTATTTGTTTGGTGCTGGGGATTGAACCCAGGGCCACACCCACACGCTCTACCACTGAGCTACATTCCCAGCTCTAAAAAGATGAGTTTTAAGAAGAATCATGTAACAATTTTTGTAATTTAAACTTTAAAACTTGTGGGAAGTAAGCCATAGAAGACCTCAGAAATTTGGTAATGATTGAAAAAGTATTTACAGGAAAGCATGAATGCGCAGGCTCAGATTACAGTACAAATGGGATTTACCTGCCCTCATATGAGAGTTTTGTTCTGGAGAGCCCATTTGGTGAAGTAATTCCTAGAAGGCTGTGTATTCTGGATGCAAGGACGGTGCATTTTGTTGAGCTTCCATGTAAAAAGTACACTGACTTGTCATTACTAGGTCTTTACGATACTGAAACAATATCTTCTTTGGAACTTCTGTTTGTGTTCAGGCTTCCGGCCAGCTAGGTCAAGGTAGGAAGGGCAGCTTGGGGAAGCAGATCCTGCCATATATCCCCCAACAACGTGGTCCCTGACGCTTTAGCAGCCAGGCGTCTGAAATGTCGGTTCTCTGAGACTTTGCAGGACCTGCGACCCTTCCTCGTCTACCTAAGGCGCCATCGCAGGTGTGATTGGGCGCGGGCGCCAGACTCCGGACGTCATTTCCGGTTTGGTCTGTTGGGAGTTGGTGACCGCCGCCGAGGCCAAGTCCAGCCTGCCAAGGTTGTGTCTGCCCAATACTGGACGCCTCTGGAAGCCATGGCTTCCCCGCTGAAGCTAGAGCAAGACGTGCAGGGGAAAGTAGATTCGTTCCGTGCTCGTATCGCACAGGAGGCCGAGGATCTGGTGTCCACCTTCTTCCCCCAGAAGTTGTCAGAGCTGGATAGCCGGGTCCAGGAGCTCCGGCTGCAAGACCTGTCCAGAATCCGTTCGGTGCCAGCCCCGGAGCCGCCCGCCACCCCAGACACCGCGGGGGATGGTCCCAACCGGGATCCTCTGCCTCTGCAGACCCAGTCTTCAGTCAAGGTGCCTGGTGGCGAGGGACGTCTTCTGAGGAGCAACCAGCATCTGGTGGAGCTGATTGAACGGGTAAAACCTGAGATTGAGCTGCTGAGAGAGAAATGCAACACTGTGCGGATGTGGGTGCAGCTGCTCATCCCGAAGGTGGAAGACGGCAATAACTTTGGAGTGTCTATCCAGGAAGACACCGTGGACCAGCTATGGACTGTGGAGAGCACAGCAGCCTCCTACCTACGCCGCTTCTCCACCTACTATAACACCCGGGCCAAACTCGTGTCCAAGATAGTGAAGTACCCCCAAGTGGAAGATTATCGCCGCACCGTGGCAGAGGTGGACGAAAACGAGTACTTGAGCGTACGCCAGATCCTGCTGCACGTGCGGAACCAGTATGCCACCTTGCATGATGTGATCCTCAAAAATATTGAGAAAATCAAGACCCCTAGGAGCACCAACACCGACAACCTGTACTGAAGACCTTTCTCCACCCCACTTTACTTCAGGAGTTGGCCGAGCTGTTAAGGCAGCTAGAAGGCTGGTTATTAACGACTCTACAGATGATCGAAATGACTGGAAACCTGTTACCATTTAGTTAGAATTTCATACAGCTATCCTCACACTGAATCCTCTTTTGGTATTATTTTTTATTTTCCTTTTGGGGTACTATGGGGACAAACCATCTGGTAGAAAGTGGTAAGGTTGTCCAAGGAGAAAGGACTGCCATTTTAAAAGCAGCTTTGTGGATGATTGTTGGCCAAGGTTTATTTATTATGGCATTGATGACATTCAATGGCTTCAGGGGTTCCTTATAAAGTTAAAAGGAGAGTTAAATGAAACTTTTCCTGAGCTTCTACTAAATGTTACTTTTTCAAAACTCCTTAACACCATAAAAATTTTTTTCCAAGAAAGGAGTTTAAAAAGAGAGATGTTTAGCTCATTGTATGCCTCCAATTTGCAGATTGAAATAAAACATGGTTATATCATTTTATGATGGTCTATTGTACTTATCTGAACTTTAATTTTCAGAAGTATGGGGTTCCCCTCCTCCTCAGTTGTACTCACACCCTTGATATTTTTCCATACTGATACATAAGAATAGATTTTAATTCTCCTAAAGAAATGAACTTCCACCTTTCTTAGAATGAAGAGAAATCTGTGAACAAGGCTTTCTTACATAACCTTCTTCTGCATATACATTTATCTCAGAAGTGCATGGTAAACCCTTCAAGTCTTAAATCACATTTACTTTTTAAAGCCCTCGTTAGAATTTCCCTCTCAAATCGTATTGGTCATTCTTTCAATATAAATGTGACTGGTTCTTCTTCCATCTGCTTGCTTTGCTGTCTTGTTGAAGGGAAACCTGTTTGTAGTTCTCAACAGTCACCTGTACTACTGGTATTTTTAAAGTTAAGCATTTACAGATTTCATTTACAGGTAAGGTAAAGTACTGTTCTGTGAGCCATGTTATGCACCATGGAGAATTTGGGGGCTTATGATGTGATGTGATGAATTAGTCCTTTTTTCAAAAAGGTTTGTTCAGAGTTTCATCTTTTTTGATGATAAAAGTATTTTAGTCACTTGAAATATATTTATTCAGAACACCATTGTCTCAGTGTAATTTGAGGATATTGACCACTCAACACTACCCATGAAAATTATATAGCACAAGTTTGATAAAAGGGTGAGTATGAGTTAATTTTTGATGTCTTTTAGTTTATAGGGATGAGATTATTTCTATGCATAATTGACAGCTTCATCTCTTTTTCACATTTAACTAACTAGACTGTGCTCTGAATTCTCATGATATTTTTAAGACTATATATATAGAAGGTATATCCTTAATCTTTTAATATATTTTGTAATAATATTTGCAAGCAACAATTTACTTCTCACATGAAACTTTTTGTAGGAAAATTATGGAGAGTAAACTTATTTTTTTGTAAGAAATGAGAATATATTTTCCAATGAAATTTTTTTTTCTACATAAGACCTTTTAAAACAAGGTGACCATATAAGAATCAGAGTCTAGTATCTATTATTAAATCATTTGTAATTCCACCTTTTATTATCCTTTATAGAATATCTTTGTAAGGATAGAACAAGATGATTTCTTGCTGTAAATGAAATTAACCTGATATCTTGCTATAACATGACTATATTAGCTTTTTTTAAAAAAACTGATTCTAAGAATTCTCCTTCCCCACTACCAATTTCCCCATTTAATAAGATAAATCACTTTTGAATAAGACTTTTTCCTTTCAGAGGGTCTTCAGAAATATGTTTTGGTTACCAAGGGTGAAAAACAACATGAATCTTGATTGTGCAGACTTGACTCTAAAAGCTGCTGTAAAAATGATTTCCTACTTAGCAACAAGAATTTTTTGACGTGTAAAGCTAAGGTGTATTCTTTTGCATGTTTTTTTAAAAAATAAATATTTCTGAGTTTGAACCCATTATTGGTGGGTGGTTTTTTTGGTTATTCTAAGGGAATAGTGACACTCATAGGTTTTCTGAGGCAATGTCATTATCTGTCCAGGAAGTATCTGATTCCTGGAATTTCATTTGCTTTTTCACTTTCTTGTCTGTGTCACCTGAAGGAATAAAAAAGGAATATATTTCTCCATGAACAAGGAGAATTAATTTGAGACACAAAATTGTTTTAATCACCATTTAAAAATTTTTATCTATAGTTATACCCAGAAAATGTACTTTATACTTTGGGCCTGTCCATACTAAAATGCATACGAATGTTTGCCTATTCTAAACCATGGAGATTGAAAAAAAATTGTAAGCTGGCTTAGTGGAAAGTTCATTTTTAAAGTAAACTTCCCAAATATGATAACAAGGTAAAACAGGTTTATTCTTTATTTATATATATATTTTCAGATGTATTCTTTAAAAAAATACCAAAAAAAATGACCAGAAAAAAAAAAAAGATTCCCTAATAGACATCTTGCTTGCATTTCACCTCTGCCTCCCAAGAGTTCTCTTTATTTCCCTTGTAAGGTTTATACTTGATTCAGAAAAGTGCCAGGAACTTCATCATTTGAATGGCATTTAGTTGTTCACAAGTGTGAAGTGGACTATGTAAGGAGCATCTAAGTGTTGCTTCATTTTTCAACTAACAGTAATCCTCTATGGTTTTAAAAGATCTGTTCTTTGCATAATAGCAATCATCTTTGTGCTGTTCTTTTTACTCATAAACTATTAAACGCTGAGCCAGACTGAAATAAATTGTTTCTAATCCCAGGCATTCCTTTTACTAAGAAAATATGCAGGTACTTTGTAGTTAAAGATTTCTGGTATTTACATTTTGCTCCCTGCTCTAACACTGTATCAAACTAAATTGATGGTGGAATGCAAAGTCCCTACTTTGCAAAAATGAATCCCTTTGTGATTTTCCCCTTTCTCGAAAATGGTTGGAAAAGCTTTTATAGTAATAAGCCTACTTTAGAATTTAATGTTAAAACATGGTATCCATTATGAATTAGTTGTCTGTTATTTGAGTAGAGATTTAAAGCCTGTTTTGTCCCTTTTAATAAGAAAACTGAAAAGAGGAGGAGAAATAATATGCATTGTGTGTTTACAAAGTAGGTTTACATTGAAGAAAGAAATTTAAGAAAACTTCAGAAATAAAAAGACCTGCCATGTTCATGGATAGGCAGAATTAATGTTGTTAAAATGGCCATTCTACCAAAAGCAATATACATATTCAGTGCAATCCCCATCAAAATACCAGTGATATTCTTCATGAAATTTTAAAAAAAGTCCTAAAATTCATTTGAAAGAAAGACTGATAAGAGTCAAAGCAATTCTAAGCCAAAAAAAGCAATGCTAGAGGCCATAATACCTGACTTCGGATTATAATATGGAGCTATAGTAACAAAAACTGCATGGTACTGGCATAAAAACATACATAGATCAGTGGTACGGAACAGAAGACACAGAGACAGACCCACATATCTACTACAGAACAGAAGACAAAGAGACAGACCCATACATCTATCATCATCTGATCCTTGGCAAAGGTGCAAAAACATACATTGGAGAAAAGAGCTCTTTTAAGAAATGGTGCTGAGACAACTGGTTATCCATATGTAGAAGAATGAAACTAGACCCTTATTTCTCAGCCTGCACAAAAATCAACTCAAAATGGATCAAACACCTTGGAATTAGACCAGAAACTATGCAACTTCTAGAAAAAATAATGTAGGGTCAAGAGGCTGGGGTTGTAGCTCAGTGATACAGTGCTTGCCTAGTGTGTATGAGGCACTGGGTTCAATCCTCAGCACCACATAAAAAATAAATAAATAAAATAAAGGCATTGTGTCCATCTACAACTAAAAATATATTTTTTAAAAATGTAGGATCAACATTCCAGGGCTCCTAAAGTTAATAAATGGGATGGTGTCAAATTAAAAAGCTCTGCACAACAAAGGAAACAATTTGGAATGTGAAGAGAGAACCTAAAGAACCTGAGGAAATCTTTGCTAGTTACTCTTCTGACAGGATTAACATCTAGAAGATATAAAGGAAGAAAAAACTTTATACCCAAAATCAAATAACCCCGTTAATAAATGGGCAGGTGAATTAAACAGACACTTCTCAGAAGAAATACAAATGGCCAACAGATATATAAAAAAAGTTCGGGGCTGGGGATGTGGCTCAAGCGGTAGCGTGCTCGCCTGGCATGCGTGTGGCCCGGGTTCGATCCTCAGCACCACATACCAACAAAGATGTTGTGTCCGCCGAGAACTAAAAAATAAATATTAAAAATTTTCTCTCTCTCTCTCTCTCTCCTCTCTCACTCTCTCTTAAAAAAAAAAGTTCAACATTATTAGCAATTAGAGAAATACAAATCAAAACTATACTAAGAGTCATCTCATACCAGTCATAGCGGCAATCATCAAAAATACAAATAATAATAAATGCTGGAGAGGATATGAAGAAAAAGGACCTTTTACATTGTTGGTAGGACTGTAAATTAGTATAAGCACTACGGAAATTAGTATGGAGGTTTCCTAAAAGACTAGGCATTGCATCCCCATATGGCCCAGCTATACTACTCTTCCATATTTATCCTGAAGAATTAAAGTCATCATATAGTGATACATGCATACCCATGTTTATGGCAGCACCAATCTAGTCTATCAACAGTTGGATAAAGAGAATGTAATGTGTATACACACACAATGGAATTTTATTCAGCCCTAAAGAAAATTGAAATTATATCATTTGCAGGAAAATAGGTAGAGCTAGAGACCATTATGTTGAACAAAATAAGTCAAACTTAGAAGGTCAAGGGTCCAAGAGTCTTAGTTTTCTTTCATATATGGAAGCTAGAGAGGAAAAGGAAAAGAAAGATGGGGGTTGGGGACCTCATGAAAATCAAAGGAAGATCAGTAGAGGAAAGGGACCAGTGTGTGGGACGTAGGGTTGAAGGGGGAAGTGCTGAGGAGTGATATTGCCCAAATTATATTGTTAAATTGTGTGCATGTTCAAATACGTAACAGGTCCCATCATTATGTACAACTATAATGCACCAGTAAAAATGTGGAGAAAAATTGTTTTTAAAAATCATTTTGGAATTAAATAATTTTAGTTTTAAATTCCCTGTAATTCATGAAAGTCACTAAAATTTGATTGGAAACTCTAAGATTAGTCAATCTGTATTTTTTTAAAAAATTTTATTGCTATTTTATAATTTTACATAATAATGGGATTCATTAAGTGCATTATAATTATATGCAAAAGCAGAAATTATTGTGTTATATTTGTATATGGTTTTTAGAATGTAATGAAATACCTTTCCATGCTTGATCTTAGCCAGAAAGCTGAAAGGCAGTGGAATAACTTTCTTAAACCACATAAATGGTGTTACAGTCACAATTTTAAAGTTGTTCTTAAGCTTTTGAGTTTTGAGTTTTAAAAATTACACAATTGTTTATAAACTTTTTGTTATCAGAGACAACACTTTTTGTAGTTTCTATGAGGTTTACATATTCCTATAGATCTCTTACCAAATGATTTGAATCATTAACAGATAACTAGGTGATCAATTTAAAATATTTGTTTTGTTTTTAATTTCAAAAGGACTGTCTCACTGCTTAGAAATTTGAAATATCAAAAAGGAGAACTCACCCATAGTATACTAGTCTAACAAGAATATTGAAATTTATGTGTTTCACTTATTTTAAAGGATGTATATATGTTTTTACATCATATCAATTTAACATGCATACTTTTGTAAAGGATAAGCATATTTTAGTTTGTTTTAATATTATAATTTTATTTGACTGATATCTTCATATTCAGATAACAATAGATAAGTCCCCATCCATTCTGTCTTCCAAAGATTCTTAAGGTTCTGTTCCCTAATTGTGAGAATATTTGCATCAGGATTTTGTTTTGTCTTTTTTAAAATTAAGAGTGAGAAAAATAGAAATAAATAAAATTAAGAGTGAGAAAAATAGAAATCAAGTGTTTGAAAGGACATGACTATAAGAATATCCAGATAGATTAGGAATTACTATGTTGTTGTTATTGTGTGTGTGCTCACACACGAATTGAACCCAGGACATCTCATATGCAGGCAAGCACTTTACCACTGCATTTTACTTCCATCCCTATTCTACTTTCAAATTGGGCCTCCATAATTGCTTTAGCAATATATCTGTGTTCATTTTATTATTTCTTACCTACCTCCTGCTCGTCCTGAAAAAGCATTTAATCATCTGTATTAAAGATCTCCCACAAAGCAATCACATTTTCTTATACAGATCCCATGAATTGTTCTGCTTATGTGATTTGGTATGAGTAGGAGGGAATCTGACTTCTGTCAACATTTAAACATTTATGAAAAATGCTATTGTTCATTGACATCAAGGCATTTAAAAAAAAGTGGGGGGGGGGACCAAAACAAAAACAAAGGATCCGGTCAGTTAAAGAAACAGGTGCTGTTCTCTACTCTCTGCATTCAAAAATTATGCTGTCAAGATATAGATATATTTGCCTACCTTGGACTGAAATTATCTGTGGTAAACAGAGTTTTATATAAGTTTCATTGTCTTTTCATCAACTGGTGTTTTTTATTTGCTTTCTATACTTTGGTGAGTCTTCAAGGTCCACCATAGAATTTTATCACTGAGGCTTAGTGATCCCATTTATTCAAGTTTTCACATTTGACATTCAAATGTTTCACTAGTAAGCTGAACTCAGTGAATTCTCTTAAGTACCATCAGGAGAATTCTATTCCTTTCACAACCTGACCATTTATTTAGCTTTATTATTTAATTTCATTTTGTAAAAAAGTTTTACATTGAAAATAATAACATTGCAATACTTTGAAAATAATAACATTATAATAACATCTAAAAATCTGATTCAGAAGTAGACAAAGGCCAAATAAGCTTTAATACTATTTTTTGGCTTCTAATTAAAAAGTTTTCATATCACAATAACCTAAATATTTTAAAGTACTCTAGGCAGTTCTTTAGTATTCCCGGTGATTTCACTATGTCTTTTCATCCTGCAACAGCTGCAGGTTATTCCAAACATCTGCACTGAATCCTCATTCTGTATAACTCCAGTTGAAAGCAACTCTCTTACCCCATTAATAGCCTCAATAATTCTCTATTACTTTTCTAACCAAGAGTTAGGGAGAAATAAGTTTAGTATATCAGAATGAAGAATTACGAAACTTTCTTTTTAAAACTGATTCTCTATGGTCATGAACATACTTCTTTATTTGCCCATGTGTATTTCTATATTTAAGAATTTAAGAGTTTCCTAAATACTTAAAAGTTAGTATATTAAATATTTTTAAAAGTTTTTTTAGCTTTATTAAGTCTTATTTGGTAATATAAAGACAACATTCTGGGTAAAATATTTCATAGATTTTAAACAGTACAATGAATTCAGCACTTCACTATTATTCCTCTACTACTTCCATATTGGTAAACATTTTTCTGTGCTGTTTTTCTGCATTTTATGCTGTGGGATGGGCACAGAATTATTGAACCCATTACTTATATATTCCACAACTTACTCCAGTACATCTATTAGGCACCCATCCAGAACTGAAGAAACTTGAGACTGTATGGTTGCTTTCTGTGAGAGATAGTATTCGTTTAACAGATAACATGAAAAGATGCCTCTTAAAAAGCCATTGTTATGAACTTTTTGAGTTGGGGGTTAATATTTTTGATAATAACCCTGTGAGTCAAACAATCTTCTGCATTTAAACTTCGAGTCATCGTATGTGGTATTATGAGAAGTTGAAAGACCAATTAATGTGGTAGGTAGAATAAAAAATTATTTATGAATGCCATTTCTGTTTTAGAATTTAGTATTTAGTGTTCAGAAAGATTAAGAGTTCTGCATGTAGTGGTGCACACCTATAATTCCAGCAACTCAGGAGGCTAGAATTGTAAGTTTGAGACCAGCCTCAACAAATTATCTAGGCCCTAAGCAATTTAGTGAGATTCTGTCTCAAAATAAAAAAATTAAAAAAAAAAATGAAAGGGGTGAAATGTTTCTCGTTCAATCCCTGGTACTAAAAAAAAAGAAGTGTATTGGTAACAAATTAAGCTGGAATAGTTTAATTAAAGCAGCAAATGATTACAGTTTATTGAAAGTATCTCCCTAGTGTTATAGTATGTGTTGTTTTGATTTGTAAATACACACACACACACACACACACACACACACACACACATGAAGTTATGTATTAACTGAAACATGCTCATTCTGTAAAATTTGTGGGCAAAAAACTAATTATCTTCAGTTATACAAGAAAAAAATTTAAATTTGACTTTTGAAATTAAAAATTAAAGGATGATATTGGAAGAATGAAAATTTTGATAAAAGCAGAGGCTCTGGGGTCTGGGGATGTAGCTTAGTGGTGGAGAGCACATGGCCCTGGATTCAATCTCCAGCACTAAAAAAAATTTAAAAAACAGGCCATGGGAACTGTCGTAGAAAGAAACATTATATTACTCATATTTCTTTTAGTTCTTCCATTCCTACCTCAGAAATCATTTAAATTTATCCAGAAAGGTTAAATTTAAAAGTCGCACCTAGAAAATAAATTTGAGAGCATTAGTATTATTTTACAGTAGTGCTACATTTGACTTCTTATATTAATTTGGACATTTAAAACATATGCTTATACAAAAAGACAATTGTTATTCCTTTTTATGAATGAATACCAGAATATAGTTGTACCTTTAATTATGTCAGTCTGTTTGAAACTTCACTAATTTCTAGATTAGCTAAATTTACTCTGAAGTTAGTATTGAACGTTTTTGCTATACTTTCAGATTAATGGCTGATTTATTTTTTCAGATATGATCTTGTTCTCAGTAATTTCAAGAAGCAATATGACATCATTAAATTATAAAATTATGCTGTTTCATTGATTAATATATCCTAATGGTATATTTGTTTGTCTTTTTTGTTCAACTATATATGAAGCTTTTTCTGTATGTGCTCTCATGCTCAGAGTTAATATTAATTGCATGTATTAACCTATGTTTGAGAATATTTTTGATGTACAGTCTTAATAACATTATGATGTGCAGTAGACATACCAGTATATCATCCATTCATATATTCTTCTGTCCTGTTAACCAACAAACATTCTCACCTATTATAAAAAGGCTTTCCTATTTGTCATACTTAGGAAATATTTCATCTACTTATATGAAGCAGTTATTAAAGCCAGTTAGTCTTGAATGGCCAAAATATATTCTTTAGTCCAGACACTTTATCTGTTGGATACTTAAGTGTGTCTTAGTTGAGCCATAAATTGGATTTATATACATATTTTAGCAATATTAATGTGGGTAGCAAATAGAATCTGATTTTTGTGTTTAAATTTGAAATTGCTTTTGGATCATTTATAAATAAAAATCTAAGTTATACACTCACCTGAGGTTTAACAATTTAAAACTATTATTAATAAGCAATAATTTATATTATTATTCTGTATGGGAGTGATATTTATTTCCTATAAAAGTTTTATATTCTGAGAGTTGTCATAGATCACACTCTGGTTATTTTTTCTTCTTTTGTGGTACTGGGATCAAACTCAGGGTCTCGTGCATGCCAGGGTACCACTGAGCCACATCCCTAGCCCCTGGTCATTCTTTATAATCTTCTGCCCAAAGTTGAATGTCACATATTTAGATTATCTTTGTTAATAAAAAACATTACTCAGTCAGTAGTTCTGTTCATAAACAAAGTGTATTCTGGGAGTTATGGAAATAATAGATTCAAAGACATATAAGATAGTTTCAACTGTTCCTGACTTGAAACATATAAGAATAATTTCTGATATATAAGAATATCTATCTATTCACTATTCCTATTTTGATTTTAACATGTGACTATGTTAGAATTATTCATGTAAATCCATTTTGGGTCCTATTGATAATATCTAAATAACTTTTATGTTGATGTGAAATTACCTCAGCTCACCTTCACTTACTATCATTCTTGTATCTTGCTTTCTTATAATTTTACTTGTTCTTCATATAAATTAGAGGCTGTAAAGATTATCTATGAAATGTTTTTCCAGTATATTTAGCATCCTGATCTTTATGACTTAGAGTCACAAAAGATAGTATGCCTTTCTGACCACAAATACACAAGAAAGAGAGCAGAAATTTTGTGTTAAGGACAGTATGACTTGATAGATATATTTGTTAGGTCATTTTTAAACATTGATTTCCTTTTATTAGGGACAAAAAAACCCAGAAACCTAACCACATAGTGGGCAGAATACAGCACTTTTAACAATTTGATCAAGCGCCTTTTGTGAGTGAATTTTACTTTTCACTTTTAAGGTCTCAATATATTATTTTTCTTGTTGACTTTAGAAACATTTATTTTGATTTGGGGATCATTGGAATATTGGAATAAAATATATTAGAATATTTACACAACAATATTTACACAACAAATCCAAGCTTGGTCAGTTGTTCGGCTATCTATCTATCTATCATCCATCCATCCATCCATCCATCTATCCATCCATCTATCTATTTAAGTGAAGGCAGGGGTTACATGATCTGTGCTTTTGTTTAATATAATTTATGTCATTTCTGTCATATTTTGGTTGACTTTCTGAATGTGATTGCAGACCTTTACAGAAATCTCCTATATGATACTGAGACCTGAAATTTGCAGGGGATGGGGACAAAAATGATCATAAAGCCTTCAAAGACAAGAAATGCACAAATTGAGTCATGTAAGATGAAAAGGTATTTCCAGCACGGAAAAGAGGCAGTTCTGACACAGGAAACCTCACTGCAAAGTTAAAGATATACAGAAGAATGTGGTTTATCAAAGAAAGTAAATAAGTTGAGTTTGTTAGAATTCAGGGAGTATTATATAGGATAAGGTTGGAGAAGTTGAGACCATATTTTCAGTTTACTGTTATTTCTATATATCATATTGATATGGTTTTTGAATGTCACAGGTATATCAAAAGTTGGAAAATAGAAAAATTTTATAGAAATATTATACTGCTTTGGGTAGTTTAATTTTTAAAACATTTTAGAAAGCAGCCATTTGATATTTTTACTTAATTATTGTGAGTATGTTAATAAAGAACAGATTAGATTTAATCCAACTGAATATCTTTACTTCCTTTTATTATATAGCATTTACTTTCACTCCTTAGACACTCCCTTTTTCTTTTTTCATATGTGTGTGTGTGTGTGTGTGTGTGTGTGTGTGTGTGTTTCATGTTCTGGGGTTTGAACCTAAGGCCAGTTAAGTTAAGCTTGGCAGGTGCCCTACTATTGAACTACATTGCCAGATCTTTTTTAAATTTTATATTGAATCAGAGTCTTGATAAATTACCCATGTTGACCTCTAATTTGCGATTATCTTGCCTCAGCCCCCAAACAACTAGGATTACAGCATGTACCACTGTGTCCAGCCATTGGTGGCTTTTTCATTCTGGAATGAGTTCCAGAATATTGACAATTTAACTACATTTTAATAATTGAAAAAAAAAGTAAAAAATAGTGATAAAATCAGAGAAGCAAGCAGGTGGGTCATATCAGTTATTCACAGCCTTAAGAGGCCATTGAGGTGATTTTAAGTTTACTCTGAGAGTGGAAGTCATTGGAGCATTTTGACTTATGTTTTAACAGGATCATTCTGGTTACTAGAATGAGAATAGTACCTACTTGCCTACTTGATACAGGCTTTTGTTCCCCTTTTTAAAGAGTTTATCATTCCTGTTTATAATTAGCCTACTATTCCATTCAGCTATTTTATTCCATTTTTTTTCCAGTAGAAGAACAACAAACTTTAATCTGTATTCTCACTCACTCAACACAACACTTTACCTGTGGTCACCAAAATGTATGTGGGGATTTTTCCTCACCAGCCAAGCAGTTCTCCAGCATACACCAACTTGATATCCTACAGTTTAACTCAATTCTGATTCTGCATGAATAGTGTCAGATCACACATATTAAGGGCTCAGCTCCACAAGACTTCCCCCACTTCAGATGCCACTCACAAGCTCCAGGTTGTAACCTGTGCTTCTGACTGAATGACTGTAAGTCAGGAGTTTCCACAACCCCTTACTTGGGTTCATTTAATTTGCTAGAGTGACTCACAGGTAAATGCTTACATTTACCCATTTATTATGAAGAATATTACAAAGAATACAGATTAATACCCAGTTAGAAGAGATGTATAGAGCAAGATATATAGGAAGAGGTGTGAAACTTCTGTAGCCACTCTGGACACACCATTCTCCAGGCACCTCCACATGTTTAGCAACCTGAAAGCTCTCCAAACCCCATAGATATGGAATATATATATATATACACACACACACACACACATACATACATACATATATACATACACATACACACTGTTCTGAGGATTAAACCCAGGAGTGCTGTATCACTGAGCCACACCTGCTCCAAAGAATCAGGGGAGTGAGAGTGGGAGATAGAACTAAAAACTTCAACTTATAATCATGTTTTTTTCTTTATGGTGATCAGCCCCCATCCAGGGGCCCACCAAGAGTTGCCTCTACCCAGAAAATTCCAAGGATTTTCGGACCTCTGTGCCAGGGACTAGGGAGTTCTAAACTTTCTCTTTTTATCCTATCTTACGCATGTGTGTTTTTGCCATCTTTTCAGCTAAGAAATTCTATGAAAAATGAATTTGCCTAAATATAATAAGCCTTTTGAAATGAGTGTACTTCATGCTCTTTAAAGACTTCATTCAACAAGAAAAAAAGATTCATTAATTTATTCATTTTTAAGAAGTTTTAATGAGCTCCTATTATTTACTCAACATATTCTGGAGTTATGGATTCAAAAGTTTCAAACTTCTTACCTCTTAAAAGTTATCTTCATAGACTAGCCCTTAATTCTTTTCATTTCTAGAATATCTCATCATACCATGAATACAGGTTGATAATAGTATTGGTTTTGGTGGAATTTGAGATATGTTAGGAAAAGAGTACAGTTGTAAGCAATAAGCTTATGAGTGTTTTCTAAAGATCTGACTGAATAGCCATGATAATAGAATAGCCCCAGACTGATCGGAGCTATTTTTAGTCATTTCTATTAAATCACATCTAGAATGTTAGAAAACAACAATCTGAAATGAAATGGTCATATCAACTGTTCCTTATAAGATATTTTGCTAAAGATTGAAAAGAATGTGTTACACAGTTTCAGAAGATCTATGGATCCTATCATTATAAATCTTACCCTGAAGAAATATAGTCCAGTAGAAACAGACATATAAACACAAAGTATGTTCATTGCTTTAATAGTGATGAATATAAGGGATTATGGGAACATAATAGTTGTAGGTGGTAAAGAATGGAAATGGAAAGAGGAGAAAATGGGTACATGGGAATGAGTTCCAGAGTATTGACAATTTAACTGCATTTTAATAATTGAAAAAAAAGTAAAAAATAGTGATAAAACCAGAGAAGCAAGCAGGTGGGTCATATCAATTATACACAGCCTTAAGAGGCCATTGAGGTGATTTTAAGTTTACTCTGAGAGTGGAAGTCATTGGAGCATTTTGACTTATATTTTAACAGGATCATTCTGGTTACTAGAATGAGAATAGACTTCAGGAGAAAAGATTAGAAGGGGGCAGATCATTGAGACAATTACAGCTATATAGACAGTAGATAATGATGGCTTGGATTGATGGTTAGTTTTCAGATATAGTGGGAACGTGGAATCAATAGTTTTCATTAATAAGTTGATTGATTATGGAATATGGGAACATCTTAAGAAAAATGGTATTGCCACTGCACAGGGAAGTACTTGGCAAAGGCACGTTTAAGAGATATATCTGGAGATTGGTTTTAGAGATTTTAACTTTGAGGCATCAAGTAGATATTTTGAATAGGAAATTGAATAGTGAATAGTGGGAGTGATGCAAGCGGGAAATATTTGGGTTTCATCAACATATGGGTAATACTTAAAACTCTGAGACTAAATGAAATTACCAAGAAATGAATAGAGATAGAAACATAAGACAAGCTAATGTGAATGTAAACTCAGGGATAAGAAAGGAGCATATTTAGTGTTGAAGGTAAGAGAATGGAGGAGTCCAAGATCACTGTGTTTCAATTTGATTAGCAAAATAGAAATTGGTGAAGTTAATTAAATAGGAAACCCAGGAGGAAGATAAATTGAAATTTAAGACCTAGACAGGAGATTGGAAGTGTAGCTCAGTGATAGAGCAAATGCCTAGTATGCATGAGACCTTGAATTCAATTCCCGCTATCCCCCTCTTCCCCTTCTCATAAAAGAATATTCTGATAGAGATGGTTAAAAAAAAAAATATATATATATATATATATATATATGAATCTTGAGATAAGATATGAGCCAAATGTATATTTTAAGTCATAGAATTAGGAAAGAATACCAAAAGACCAAAGGCATTAAAAAAAACAAGATAACCCATCAGAAACACCAATATTTAATCCACATAAATATTATGGTGGGTGGAAGAGAAAGAATCAATCAATTTATGAGAGAATAAATATTGGAGGGAAATAAGAACTAAGAGTTTACAGAGGGAAAATTGAAAGTGTCACATGCTTCAGATAGAAGTGGGGGCAAGCAACTAGGTTTACAATCAGATTGTAATATTTATCAAGATAGTTTCAGAATGATAGTGATGGAGCCAAATTTTATTACTTTGGGAATCAAACAGTAGATAAGGGTGTATCCATTGGTTTATGGCTCTTTCAGTCTATTGTATTTTACTTACCTAAAACAATACCATGATTAATCAAATTAAAATTAATTTTTGGACATTATCAGGTCAAACATTAGTCACCAAAATCAAATGTGAGAAACGAAGTTTCAGTATCGTGCCAACTGGGGTTCTTGGTTGTAGACAATGGAAACCTTCTGTAATTTAGTTAAAATAAAAAGTTAACTGCTTATGTTAAACAGAAAAGGAATTTATTGGAAAGCTGTTTGTTCACATACTTCATAGAAGACTGGGGAAATAGGCTTAGAACAGTGATGAGAACCAAAAGAGGCTATACAGCCAAGAATAGCCATTCAGAAAGTTGGGTTAGGATAACCCACCACTGAACCCCCTCATTGCTACTAGCACTGATACCACCATCACTGCTATAAATATTCTAAATATGAGTCTTTATTCACTAATAGCTAAGTCTTTGGTTTTTTTGGAGGGGAGGTTTTTCTGGTAATTAAACTTATGGGTGCTTTACCACTGAGTCCTTTTTATTTTTTGTTTTAAAATTTTGAGACAGGGTCTCACTAAGTTGTCCCACCTGGCCTAGAACTTGCAATCTGCGTACCTCAGCCTGCCAGGGCACTGGGATTAGAGGCATGGACACGCTTAGATCACGTGTCTGTGCCCCATTGCCAGAAAGCTGGCAGAGAAAGTATGGATCCCCCCCACTTCAGAGTTCTGTAGTTGTAGATATTTTCCCCACAGAAACCCACTCCGTGGTAATACCTTCAAGTAGACAAAATAATCAAGTACCAGATAGCCAGCATCAGCTCATATTATAAGTATCAAAGTTTAAAACTTTGAGGAAATTAATTTGAAATTCACATGACCAAAATGAAAAGTATTAGTAAACTCAAAATCTAAGTATTGACTTACTAATATTAAATTCAGGAATATCAAGTTAAAAACTTGGCTTAGGTCTCTCCTAATTCATACTTTATATTAGAGTCTCTTCTATATCCTCTCTCTCCCAAATCTTTGAGCATCTGTAACCCAGTTAGGATGCATGACAGCTACCTTGTCAAACCACAAGAAACAATTGAAGACACCATTATGGAGGCCAGTAGCAAGAGCACATTTCTAGAGATGACATTAATCTGAGCTAGACCTGAAGAGCCATTAGGAATAGTTGTGACCCTTCAGAGGGGGAAAGAGAAATAACCACAGGCAGGAGAGCAGACTAGTCTGAGGCTGGGCGGAAAGTACAACAGGTCATAGCAGAAGCTAACTGAATGGGTGGGCCTGGCGGGATCAGGAGGGATAAGACACATGGCAGTAGAGGGGAGAGCAGATAAAGGTATCTGTCCTACAGATAATGGCTGCCCAAATTCTTCAAATATCTAGGCTTATGAAAATCTTTTGTTTTCCGGGGGAGGCTAAGATTTAATTTGATTTTTTAAAATGCTTCTCTGCCAGACCATTATGAAGTCTCCACAGAAGAAAAGGCTCCTTATCTCTATAATTCATACCATAGTGGACTTTTGGCTTGCCCCCTTTTTAGCCATAGATAGCAAAATTCCCAAAGATGTTTTTTCTCCCACAACCCTCCATCTGTATGCCCTACATATACGCCACATGTAGGGACCAACCCAGTCTCTTCTGCCATTTCAAGGCCACAGCTCAGGCTGGACCTCTTTACCCATTTCTTTTCCTTCTTTCCAGCCTCCAGAACTGTTTTCTCCATTAACTCATACCTCTTAAAATTTAAACCAAATTAGCTTCTCCTCTCTTTCTAATCAATTACCCTGTCTCTACCATATATACAATCTATCAGTGCTAAAAAGAAAGAAAGAAAAAAAAAAAAAACTCCTTGGAAAGCGCCCAGAGATACAGTGGAGGTTTTGAATACTTTGTGCTTCAAGTATTTTTCCCTGTAATTTTTAAATGAAAGGAAGTAAAATGTAGGAGATTGGGGTGGCTTTTCCTGGCTAAATTCAGGGAGGGTATCTATGACAGCTGGCATTACTATTTATGAAAAGAAGAGAGGTCATGATGGAAAGAGAAGGACAGAAAGGTAGGGGTCAAATTTACAAAGAACTTTTTTTTTCCAGGCTAGAATTTGGATCATTCATGAGTTCCTACCATTCTCTCTTATTCAGCCAACTATGGAGTTGAGGGGAATAATTTAGACAAATCTAGATTTCCTCTAAAGGTGTCCATGTTGGTGTTCCCTATTATGTTTTTTCAAGGATTTCCCTGATCTCAGACTTAAAAAAAAAAAAAATTCTCAAACACTTAAAATAGTGCTTTCTATGTGCCACTGTTCCAAGTACTTTAAAATATTAACTTATATAATCTTTACAAACAATCCTTGAAATTGTTTTGGTTACTGTCCTGTTTTATTGATGAAAAAATGAGGGCATAGAGAGATTAAGGAATTTGCTCTAGATACTACAGCTAGAAATCAGGTAGTAGAAACATAATTCAAACCCTGACAGTGGCTCCTGAGTCCACATTTTTTACCTCTGTCTGTGCCACACTGGCCAGTGCTTGAGAAAGCAGAGTCCTGGAACTACCTGCATCAGAATCAACAGAGGTGCTTGGCCCACTTCAGACCTACCATATTAAAAAAAAAAAATGTACAGGGTGGGGCACCTAGTTATTTATATTATAAAGTCCCTCAGGCTACTCTGATATGCATCTTTCCTTAGGAACTTCTATTTTAGAATAATCTAGTGTCACTATGTTCACTTTTTTGTATAGTTCCTTTGACCATAAGAGTAAATGTTTTCTGAAGACTACCTTATTAGTATAGAACTTAAAAATTCATACTGTTATACTTTAGTTTGACTTTTAAGCTTTAACCTGAAATTTATATGAAATTCTTTCTGGAACACTCTTGACCACCAATGAAGATAGAATTTTCATTTATTTCCTACTTATGCATTATATCTCAAAAATGCACTTTAAAACTGAGTAGAATCTCAGAACTATATGATGAAAATGAAGAAAACTGCTAGGTTCTAGACAGTACATCCTGTGTGATATGAAAAGAACTCTGGATTACAGAACAGGTCTGTGTATTACTATAGCTCTGTTCTTAACTGGGTTGATAGATGGGAATAAAGCTCAACTTCCAGAGTGAGCAAGGGTTCACTAGCTGTTTTGCTAACCCAAGATCCTAATATAAAATTATTCACTAAGGTAGGAAAGTCAGATTACTATAGATAATGATTAAAATTTTAAGGGCATTAAACTTAAGTGACATACTTTTTCTTACTTTGCAATTTGTCTTGGAAAAACCAGTCTTTACTAAAATGTACTCTAGTGACATTTTATAGTCCTTCCTATTTGTTTGAAACCAAGATCAAAATTTTCTTGGAAAGAAAAGGATCCAGATCTGCAGAGAAGATTGGGACAATATCCAAAACACCAAGGTCATACAAGGAGAGAGAACTTTAGAAGTATGAATTAAGTGGGACTCCTTTTATTAATTCCCTTCCAGGAAGCTGTAGAATCACTGATATGAAATATCTTCCTGTGCTTTCTTCCCACCCTGCCATGCTAACTTACACATCCATGTGGAGTTTGGGACTGCTTGAATCTCTGCCTAGGACTTTAAAAATAATTTTGTTTCAACCCAGCACCCCCCCCTTACCTTTTTTTCCCAACAAAAATAAAATAATTCTCTGATGTATCTATGTTTAATTTTTTTTTCTTGAAATATTTCCTAATATTTCTTTTCTCAGAAAACTTGACTTAATTTGCTGTAGCCACAGACCTTTCTCTCTGCCCTCCTGTGGTTTGCTGTGGTAGTATATCTGTAGGATACAATTTAATCTTCAGAAAATTTACTTTCTACCAGCAGTGCTGGGCAAAGTAAATTTTCTAAATGAAACATCTTGCAAACATTATGTCTGACAAACTCTGAAATGGTGAACTTTTTTAGTGTTTGATCTTTTTCCTTAATAAGACTTTTTAGAAAAATTGTTGCACTATTGGCACTCAATAATGATGATTGATAACCAATTTCAGGAATCCTAACTTATTTCACACATTTCCCAGTCTTTGAAAAATCTCTCTATTCGAGCTGATAAAGTTTTGAACTTTGATTAGCTCACATTATTGAATAAAGTACTAGATCAAAGATAAAATGGTCCTATACCTGTTTTAATCATGTAACCAACATTTTGTCTACCAGCTTTCTCTAAGGAAAACAATCCTGACCTGGTTAGAAACACTTTTCCCTGCAAGTCTCAAGAGAGAAGAAAGATTTGGAAGCTACTATTTTTATTCTTAGGAAAATATTATAAGAAACCATCTGGACCAAGAAACTAAAAATTAGTTGTATGTTTTTAAGAAAGAGAGTTGTATGTAACTGTTAGGTTGAAGCTTTCCAAATTACTGATAAATATTTACCCACAATCGTAACAGTTTAGTATGGTTCAATTCAATACTTTTGTGTGTGTGAATGAAAGACAAGGCAAAGGTCAACTGGGCATGTTTACAGTGGGGGCTTCCTGCAGAGTTTGATATGATAAGTATATACTAAGGCAAAACTTCAGTTTGCACTTATTAGAATTTCAAGCTAATTTTTTCTCTCTTGACCTTGCCAGCATTATCAGGTTTGTATTAAGTGTCAAAAATAAACATTGGCTCATTCTTGGGCCATCTGTTGTACACTAATAGTTTTGATTTATTCTTCCTCTGTCTCACATACTAATGGTGCAGATGCAAGGTTTACGTTTAATTTTATTGAGTACATTAGTGGCACAAATACTGCATTCACATTAGCTATTTATATAAACTATTCCTAGTTTTGAGATGAGTAATGTAATTTGCTTATGTTTTTACTATGATGAGAAGCTCTATATCATAAGCATTTTAATAGATTTTAAATGATTATAATCCACTTAATTTTACTACATTTTTTTTGCAATTTTCATTTTCAGGATAGGTCATTGTATTTGTCTATGTGCTTTAATGATTTCATGTTTCCTAACTGACCATGCTTTAGTGAATGAACACATTTGGTTTCTAGTCAACAATTAGTATAGCTTTAAGAAAACAACTTTAGTTCCAAATGTTGTGAATTCAGATAAGTAATTTTGAAAGGTCTACTTTTTTTTGTTCTAATTAGTTATACATGACAGTAGAATGCATTTTGACGCATCATACATAAATGGAGTACAAGCTTCTCATTCTTTTAGTTGTACATGATATAGAATCACTCCAGTCATGTAAACATATATACACATAGGATAACAATGTCCAAATCATTCTACTATCCTTCCTAACCCAATACCCCCCTCCCCTCCTTTCGCTCCCCTCTAACCTATAGTACCTCTATTCTTCCCTAGCCCCACCCCCTTATTATGAATTAGCATCCACATATCAGAGAAAACATTCGGGATTGGCTTATTCTGCTTAGTATATTATTTTCTACCTCCATCCATTTACCTGAAAATGCCATAATTTCATTCTTCTTTAAGTCTGAGTAATATTCCATTGTGTATATATGCCACATTTTCTTTATGCCACATTTTCTTTATACATTCATCTGTTGAAAGGCATCTAGGTAGGTTCCATAGTTTGGCTATCATGAATTGAGCTGCTATAAACATTGATGTGTCTGCATCACTGTAGTACGCTGATTTTAAGTGCTTTGAGTATAAACCAAAGAGTGGGATAGCTGGGTCAAATGGTGGTTCCATTCCAAGTTTTCTGAAGAATCCCCATACTGTTTTCCATAATGGTTGCACCAGTTTGCAGTCCCACCAACAATGTACAAGTGTACTTTTCCCCCTACATCCTCTCCAACATTTATTATTACTTGTATTTTTGATAATTGCCATTCTGACTGGAGTGGGATGCAATCTTAGAGTAGTTTTGGTTTACATTTCTCTAATTGCTAGAAATGATGAATATTTTTTCATGTATTTGTTGATTGATTGTATTTCTTCTTCTTTGAAGTGCCTATTCAGTTCCTTAGCCCATTTATTGATTGGGTTATTTGTTTTTTTTTTTTTTTTTTTGGTGTCATGTTTTTAGAATTATTTATTTATCCTAATTGCTCTGAGATGCATGTGGTAAAGATTTTCTCCCATTCTGTAGGCTCTCTTTTCACATTATTCTTTCTTTTGCTGAGAAGAAACTTTTTAGTATGAATTTATCCTATTTATCAATTCTTGATTTTACTTATTGTGCTTTAGGAGTGTTGTTAAAGACTAAATGAAATAGTGAAGATTTGGGCCTGCTTTTTCTTCTATTAGGCATAGGGTCTCTGTTCAAGTTGAAAGGCCTACTTTTTTTTTCTTTAAAGGGTAGAATAATTGTTCAATTTATTCATTGATATTCTATTTATATTTCTTTTTTTTACATGACAGTAGAATGCATTTATACTCTTTGATATATCATACATAGATGGGGCATATAATTTCTCATTTTTCTGATTGTACATGTTATAGAATCACATTAGTCATGCAGTCATATATGTACAGAAAGTAATAATGTCTGTTTCATTCTACTATCCTCCCCATCCTCACAAACCCTCTCCTCCCTTCCCTTCATGCTCCTCTACCTTATCTAAGGTAATTGTGTTCTTCCCTAGTGCCTCCCCCCTTATTGTGAATTAGCATCCTCATATTAGAGAAAACATTCAGCCTTTGGTGTTTTGGGATTGGCTTATTTTGCTTAGCATGGTATTCTCTGAAGGGCCTACTTTTAATTGTGCTTTGGCTCTCTTATTTTTGAGGGCTAAAACTTCAATTTGTTTGGCAGTTTGAAAGAGCTTGTAAGATAAATGAGTAGAGTGATTAGGAAAAAAAACTCTCTCAGACATGAACATAGATTAGAGAAAATTTAATGCAAAACTATTTTTGAAGTAAGGATAAGTAATGTTTTAATTTTTGGTCTGATTTTAAGAGTTTCTGTATTTGCAAACTAACCTCATTTCAGGAATTCAGTGGATATGGGCCAAATATAAAATGTTAACTAAGAGGTCATCATTGTCAGTATTGTCCTGATATGCAAAGTTTTTTGACTAATAGAGGACCATGTTGATGCAAGTCAGAGCTGCTCAGTGTCACAATTACGGCCAATTGCAAACTTGAATTTCCTTCATTCTTAGGGTACCTTATTTAATTAATGCCTTTCTTTCTATCAAAGATAAAGGGCTCCAACCCTGAGCCATAGAAGGCATCTTATCTAGTATAACATGGACTAGTAAATGGTCTGCTAATTAACAAGAAGAGTGGTTAAAGCAGGGATTTTTTTTAAAGATATCTTTATTTCATTTTATTTAATTATGTAAATGTGCAGTCATTGGCCAGTTTTCAATGTAGGACTGATGCCTTTTTGATGTCCAGATCTACTATTTAGAATTCCATTTTGCTCTTCTTGCATAAACTACACTCACATTTCATAAACCATAATTTCCAATATCACTTACAGTTGTTTTAAATTAGAATAAGAACTTAAAGATACTTGGTAATCAATCTGACTTATGATTTTCCCCATGTTCTTAATACTGGTTTTGCAATGAGAAAACATAATTTAATCTACTCACTTATCAAGACTTGATCTCTTTCTTTCCACATTATTTTTATCAGTTTACATAGTATTTTATAAAATACATAGTTATACTAACAAATGCACTAAGCAAAATTAGTTTTGGAAAAAAGCACAATTCAAATAGTCATGAAGGTATGGTATGCTATAGGCTCTAGTTAGTGAGTTTCATAGGGGGAACAGAAAGAATCTTTTAATTTAGTAAATCAATTTCTACTCTATGTGGATACGTAGAATCGACATCTGATAACTCTGTAGGACCTTAATGCTGTTGTGAATCACTACCATAACCTTAAGCTAAGCAAAATGTGGTCCTCTTCTTTTGGTAAGTCATTCTTCAACATCTTTGCTTTTCTGAAAAAAAAAGAAACAAATAACTTTGGATTCTGTGTCATAAAACTACTACTGTTTGGTTTATTCTAACAAAGTGAAAGAGGGAATTGAAGAACTATAAAAAATAGCACATTTTCTCACGTACAAATTGCATAACATTGGAAAATTGATGCTTTATTCTCACAGTTCAATGTTTTGATTCCCCCACCCTTGTTTCTGTAACTTCTTCTGGGAATATGATTAACAAATCATTTCATATAATTTTCGTCTACATTGTTTCATCCCTGAGGGTATCCTGTATATGTAAGCCTTATAAAGTCTTCTCAGAACTCCATTTGGAAATGTCATTTTAATTTTTTTTTAAATTAGTGGCATAATTTTGAATAACAGTGCAGAAATAGATTTATTTCTATGGCAAAATCCTTTTCCTACATTTCTTTATCATTTTTAAATAGTTTTAGTTTTGCCATAGTTGGACTATTTTAACTGATTTAATAGAAACAATTTTGTTCAAATTCGTCAAATTCTACCTCTACTTTCAAGATTAACTTTCTTTCATTAGTTCATTAATAGGATTTAAGTAAAAAGGAGTAGGGCGGCAAGAAGGCTAAATAATAAATATGTTCTTTCTATGCTGTTAAAAAATAATAGAGCTGTCCCTGATTACTTCAAGCCTTATTAAGATTCCTCTTGACCAAATACCTTTAGTATTGTTTCACAAATTTATAATATAACTAGTAACTGGGCTCAAGTTTAGGCTTTGATTGACAGAAAATCCAAAATAATAGTGACTTAGATAAATTAGAATTTTGAAGTTTCAGAGGTCTTGGTCATCAGGATCTCCATTTCCTGTCTGGTAGCTCTGGTTGCTCTGCTTATATTTCCAGCTCATGGTCCAAAGGGGCTACTCCAGCTCTAGCAGTCAGATCTGCTTTCTAGCCAGCAGGAAAAGGGAAGGAGGAGGGGCCCCTCCATTAGTACCACCTTAAAGAAGAAGTGGCAGGTACCACTTCTTATCTTCATTGATGAGAAATGCGGCTTCACCTGCTTGCAACAGAAACTGAAGAGTATGGTCTTATTCAGAGTGGTGGCATACAGACTAATATCAAAGGTCCTATTTCTATGCTAAAATTACCAAAGAAGAGCATTTATTGTCATATAAACAAATGTCTGTTTATATGGCAATTCATATTGTTTCTCTAACAAAATAAAAACTTAGGTTTGTATTCCTTAAAAGAAAACATTCTCTGTAGCACAGTGCTGAATATATGCCAGGATACTTTGCTCAGTAAATTTTTTTAAAATGAAGTTAATAAATATTTGTTGATTAACTAAAGCTTCTTTGTTTCTATAGTCATGACTAAAAGGATTAATGATCTAAAAAAGAGTGATGAATACAGAGAAGAAAAATGATTCAGGGTTCATTGTTGTGAGGTTCAAAGCTCATTTATTTGAAGGCAGTGAAGGTAACTGTTAAATGAAGCAACTGCACTGTTCTAGCTGTCTATATGTATGTAATTATTTATTATATAAGGTAAGTACTACTAGAATTTATAATATACCAAATTTGGTTTCCTGCAGTTATGGTCTTTGGGTTTTTTGCCAAACATGCACTTTAAATTGCAGGCTATATCACATGTGAGACCCTGCACTCAATTCCCAGCACTGTTAAAAATTAAAAATGTAAGCTGTTCCTCCCCAGTTTGCAAATCTCTAATGATCAGAGATGAAGCAGGTTAACTAATCATTTGTATGCATGGAAATTGTGATTCTTTTTTCATAAATAATAACATAATTTTTTACTAATGAAGAGTGTCTGCAGGAGATATTGTGTTAATCCCAGCTACTTGGGAACCTAGGCAAGAGGATCACAAGTTCCAGGCCAGCCAGGGCAGCTTAGCAATGACCCTGCCTCAGAGTAAAAACAAGTTTAAAAAAGGGCTGGGAGGCGCTTGGGGTTGTGGCTCAGTGGTAGAGCGCTCACCTAGCATGTACGAGGCCCTAGGTTTGATCCTCAGCACCATATAAAAATAAATAAATAAATAAATGGTATTAAAAAACAATAATAATAATAAAAGAAGGGCTGGGAATGTAGCTTCGTGGTAGAGCACTAGCATGTACAAGGTCCTGGGTTCAATTGTCAAAACTGCAAAAGAAAGAAAGAAAATTGTGTTTAAAAACAACAATTTTTGTTTTGCAGGCAACTCAGAATTAAGTCTAAGTCTCATCTTAACTCATGACCACTGGAATCTAAGTGTATTTATTTTTATAATAACCTAAATTTGGGGCTTACATGTTTTTGGTTTGTTTTCTCATTCAAATTAGAGACCCCGAAACAGTATTTTAATTCTAGGAATTAAGCTATTTATACTTTTCATACCAGGAAGATCAGCAAATTGTGTTTTTTTCCTTGGTTATGTTATCTTATTCTCAGAAATGTGTGATCTTTGTGCCCAACAATGCTCCTTAAAAATGAGAGAAAACAAAACCAGAAAAAGAAAAGAAAGAAAAACTACTATACTGCCATGCTAGAATTCTAACAAAACTTCACTCATCCTTCCTTGCTTCCTTTTTTAAAAAAAGTATTCTTGTGGAAATGTTGTCTTGAGTTATACAAAGCACAAGTTACTGGAAATGTTTTCTACACAGTTCTGTCTATATCAATTTCAATTTGCTCTTCATACTCTAAATTTCTTTTTTATTAGCTTTGCTGATAATTGCATTTCAATCACACTTTAAACTAAGTTGCATTGGGTTTTTGTTACTCTTAACTATGTCAAATTTACATTTTAAGGAGTTCTAACCTATAGCAAGTTTGAAGGAATTATGAAACAATGAACATAGGAACTAGGAAACAAAACAGGTTAAACTTAGGTTCAGTTTTATGTAATTTTAATGATGCTCCCTTAAGTGGAAATACTATCATGCTTTTTTCTCTCTGTGATAATTTTTGTTTTTGCTAGAGGGAAGAATAGTTATTTGAAATAGTTGTTAATATCAGTCATACGTCATTTATAATCAGCTTTAGAATACCTACAGCCACACATATATTTTTTCCAAAACATTTCTATTGCCCTCTTTTCCAAAGCCAAGCTCTTCTTGACTCATTGTTACTTTTAGTAATTGTGTGGCTAGAGACCAGGAATTTCAGATATACCTGATTCACTTACAGGTCATCAAAAGTTTTCTGTGGTGTATTTATTTTTTCTTTGATGCATTATAATTGTTCATAATTGTGCAACATTGCAATATAATTTGGCCAATATTATTTCCCAGTATTTCCCCTTTCCCTTCCCTTGTGCCTTTCCTCTACTCTATTATCTCCCTTCAATTTTCATGAGATCCCCTGCCCCCCACCATCTTTCTTTTCCTTTTTCCCCTCTAGCTTCCACACATGAAAGAAAACACACAAACTTTGACTTTCTGAGTTTGGTTTATTTCACTTAACATAATGCTTTCAAGTTTCATCTATGTTCCTGAAAATGACATAATTTCACTGTTCTTTATGGCTGAATCAAACTCCATTGTGTGTGTGTGTGTGTGTGTGTGTGTGTGTGTGTGTATGTGTGTATATATATATATATATATATATATATATATCACATTTTCTTTATCCATTCATCTGTTGATGGATACCTAGATTGATTTCATAATTTGATAATTTTGAATTATGTTGCTATAAATATGGGTATTATAATAGTATGCTGACTTTACTTCTTTAGAATAAATACTGAGGAGTGTTATAGATGGGTCATATGATGGTTCCATACCTACTCTTCTGAGGAGCCTCCATACTGAATAATGGATTTACAATCCCACCAATAGTATAAAAGTGTTCCTTTTCTTCCACATCCTCACCAGCATTGTTTGTATTCTTTTTTTAATTAGACCTTTATGTTTATACATAATAGTTGGATTCATTCTGACAAACTCATACATACATCATTGTTTGTATTCTTGATGACTGCCAATCTAACTAGAGTAAGGTGAAATTTCAGTGTAGTTTTGATTTGTATTTCCCTAATTGCTAAAATTGTTGAACATTTTTTCACATATTTGTTGGCCATTTGTATTTTTCTTTGAGAAGTATTTGTTGAGTTAATTTGCCCATTTATTAATTGGGTTATTTGGGGTTTTGTTTGTTTGTTTGCTTTTGGTGTTAAGTTTTCTTTCTTTCTTTTTTTATATTTATATATAATAGCAGAATGCATTATAATTCTTATTACATATATAGAGCTTAATTTTTTGTATCTCTGGTTGTATACATAATATACTCACACCAATTCGTGTCTTCATACATGTACTTTGGATAATAATGATCATCACATTCAACCATCATTAATTACCCTATGCCCCCTCCCTTCCTCTCCCACCCCTCTGCCCTATCTAGAGTTCGCGTATTCCTCTCATGCTCCTGCTCCCTATCCCACTATGAATCAGCTTCCTTATATCAAAGAAAACATTTGGCATTTGGTTTTTCGGAATTGGCTAACTTCACTTAGCAATATATTTCTTGGTGTTAAGGTGTTTTTTTTTTTAGTTCTTTATATATTTTGGATATTAATCCTCTGTGAGAAGAGTAGCTAGCAAAGATTTTATTTTGTAGATTCTCTTATATTAATCCTTTCCTTTGCTGTGCAGAAGCTTTTTAATTTGCTACCATCCCATTTATTAATTCTTGGCATTGTTTCCTGAATATGAGGGGTCCAATTAAGAAAGATGTTTCCTGTGCCTGTGTGTTGGAGTGTTGACCTCATGTTGTCTTCTAGGAGTTTCGAAGTTTCTGGTCTAGTTCCTAGATTTTTGATCTGTTTTGAGTTGAGTTCCATGCAGGGTGAGAGATAAGCATTTAGTCTCGTTCTTCTACATATGAATAACCAGTTTTCCTAGCCCCAGTTGTCAAAAAGGCTATCTTTTCTCCAGTGTATGTTTTTGGCACCTCTGTCAAGGATTAGATGACTGTAGATAAATGGGTTTGTCTTTGTGTCTTCTATTTTGTTCCATTGATCTACATGTCTGTTTTTATGCCTGTTACTGTAACTCTGTGGTATATTTGAAGTTTGGCTGTGTTATAGTTAGAGCTATATAATTGTGCTAGACACGTATTTATGATTCTTTAAACTCTTCTACTAAGCTATATGCTTTTTAAGGGTAAGAACTATATATCATCTTTAGCATATACCTGTCACAAATAAATATCTAATGTCCTGGCCACTTCAAAGGGGCAAGACTAAGCAGGAAAGGTACTAGGCCCTTTCCCTGCTTTAAGCAGAACTTCTCTTTTACATATTAGTAATTTTGGATAATATTTTAGAGGAAAATTTCTCTTTTAAAATGGGGTTTGAAAATGACTGTTTAGTGGGTACACAATTTAGTATTGTGTAATATTATTTAGTCTAACCCTCATCATTTTACAGGACTGGAAAGTGAGACCCAGAAAGGATATATATAGAGAGAGAGTCCAGATCATACAGCTATTCAGTGGTGGAATTAGAATTAAAACTCCCTTTCCTGACTGCTTAAATGACACTCTTTATAATATACTGAAGCATATGTATTATCAGCACCCATGAGTATTCCCCAAATTCTGCATAACCCCTGGTAATGGTACATACTCAGTAAATGTGTATTGTGTTAATTAATGAATGATCTTAATTACCTTTAAGCCAGGTCCAAATAAAAACTCATTTTCATGATCCCAATGAAATGTCAACTTCATAGAAAACCTAAATTTGGCCTGTTCTAGTGCTGAGCCAGTTGTTATATATAACAAATTATTCTTTGTTAATTTTAGGATCACCTACTGTTACCAGCTACCACCCATAACAAGACCACAAGACCAAAAATGTCAATTGTATTACCAGCAATAAACATAAATGGTAAGTTGAAATTTCAGTTTATAAACAACATGAAATTCCTGTGCTTAACCAGGATTCTCTGGATTAATGGAAAGACATTTGAAGTGTTCAGTTGGGCAAGTATAACTCCATGCATTATTTTTTAAACATTTTCCCATGTTTTTCACAAAATGTTATTTTTAAATTCCATTGTTCATATATTTTTAAAGAAAAAAATAGTTCTCTTTTATTTACAGAATTGGGAAACTTAGCATTTGACTGCGTTCTGTTGGGAACCTTTCTAGTCATACCTGCAGTATAAGAAGTCCTTGTTGCCAGGTGCAGTGGCTCATGTTTGTAATTTAGGAGGCTGAGGCATCAGGATCGAAAGCTTAAGGTCAGCAACTTAGTGAGACCCTGTCTCAAAAAGAAAAGGGGTAGGGCTGGAGATGTAGCTCAGAAAAGTCCCTGTTGTGTTCTGACAGTGATTTTGTAATTAAGTTTTTAGAATTCAAAACAGTTTTCTGTTTTACCTAAATGTTGACATGATTCTAGATCAAATAACAAAAGCCTATTTATGTGTAATCCATAATATTGATGAGTTTGATATTGATAGTGTCACTATGGCATTTTGTTCTATGAGTACTGGGTATGAAATGGAATACAAATAATGCTATGATACTTTGAGGCTGTTGAAAAATGTCAAGGTGTAGTTTACTTGCTTATAATCTAGAAGGAAAATAAAACAAGAACAAAAATCTTGTCCTCCAAAGAGAAATTCCTGTAAGTAATATACAAAGTACTAAAGAACTGTGGTGAAGTAGAGATTACTTCCAGCTGGGTTCTTCATGAAGAAGAGAAATAATTTGCTTCCAGCTGTGTGTAATAAATGAGCACAGTATATTATTGACAATTTGCTCTGACACATCATATTAGGCTTATTGAAATAGAAGAGTTGGCCTTTCTCAAATCCATTTGTCCATTTATCTGGCATAATAAAACTACTAGTAAATTTTCTGTCTAGTGATTAGAATCTGATAGTCTTTGAGGAAGACAGAACTAACCTGCAGTTGAATCAGCTGATATTTCTGATTAATGATCATGATTAAACCATCACATACCACTATAAAACAAACCACTGGATTTTGATGGGAGATTCTAGGTAAATTTCATAAAATTTTATCTTTATAGAACAGATTTTTTTTTGTATATTTAAGACCCTAAAGGACTATATAATTTCATGAGCTACATACAGACAGCTTAGTAGACATATTTAGAAGGCAACCTATGGACATAAAATACAATTTTTCTGTTAAAGCATAAAAAAGTGTTGACATTTACATAGTCTTAAAAATATTCAGAAGAAATTTAAGGGGAAAAACTATGATATTAGGACAAACATCTCTTTTTCAGTAATGTCATACCTCTAAAGTTATTCATGGAATAATCATATTTTTACTTGGAGAAGGACTATATATTCCAAAATATCTGTATCTGTACTCCAAAGATTATACTTAGGAAATCTATTTATTTACATCCCATAGGTATCTGTTTCTGTGCTTGAACTATAAGAGTTAACTTTGTTCAGCTTGTGCTCAGAGAGGCTATTTTCTAAGTTTCATCAAAGCAGAATTCACTTAATTTTATTCCTCTGATATTGAATTCTTATGCAAGAGAATGCCTGGTTTTGTTTTATAATAGCTGTCCATTTATATTAAGCCAAAAACAATAATATGCTGGATTCTTTTTATCTTGGCTAGGAGACTAACTTTTGAAGATGAGTTTTTCATGGATTTGGAAAATAAAGTCATTAGAGGATTATTTCCTTTTTAATCTGTTCCAGATTCTTTGTAAATAAATTTTTAATATTTTTCCTTTTTAAGATATAGTAAACTATTAGGAAAATTGAGATTCAAATTTAAGAAAGATTGATTGTGAACACACCAAGTTCAAGTACTATGCTACATCCTCAGCTTCTTCTTAGAACAGTCCCTTCACCTTTTTGTTCTAAGGATACTTCCCAAATTGGAACCTGATTTTCCTTCCCTACCTCATGTACCTCAGAGCCCATGGGGAGAAAGGTGGATCCTTGTTATCCAATATAGCCTCCAAATTATTTTTCTTTCTTTCTCCTTCAGTTCCCCTAACATCTTTCAAGTATATAATATCAGGGTTTGTTTTTTTTTTATTTCTTTAAGCGTTTTTGTTGGTGTCACCTACCCCACCTTCACTGATGACTCTTCACCACTGCTTTTGACATCTCTTTGTGTAACTTGAACATCACATAACAGTTTCATCCAGTGCTCTAGCCTTCTTTGATAGTCTTTTATGCTCTGCCACCTCAACCTCCCATCTACATGATTATAATATATACCTTATCATCATTATTATCACAGAAATGTGTGATCTTTGTGTCTAACAAATTCACTTAAAAAATAAAACAAAATTACTCTGATGTTGCAATACTGGAATTCTAACAGTGTTTTACTTATCTTCCTCTCCTCCTTTAAAAACAAGTGTTTTCGTGGATATGTGTTAATTATGCAGAATTCTAGCAGTTACTAGAAATGTTTTCTACACAGTTCTCTTCATGTACATCATAATTTCAATTTGTTTTTCACAATCTAGGGTTGTTGTTGTTGTTAGCTTTGCTGATAATTTTATTTCACAGTCACATTGACTTTGAGCTAAGTTTCATTGGGTTTTATGACTCTCAGCTACATCGAATTACACATTTTGAATGGGTTCTTTCATATAGCAGTTTTAATGAATGAATGATGAGACAACATTGGAACAAGAAACAAAGGGTTAAACTTAGATGTGGTTTTGTCCCAGTTTAGCCATGTTCCTTAATGGAAATAATAACATGCTTTTTCTTTTTCTGTGACAGTTCTTGTTTTTGGTAGGAGGAAGAGTAGTTATTGAAAATAATAGTTAATATCAAAGCCATGAGTCATTTATGATCAACTTTAGAATACTTACAGATACACATATATTTTCTAAAACACTTGTATTGGGACCCTTTTCTGAAGCCAAACTCCCTCTGGGATCTTCTCACATATCCTACTCTTTGATGGTTACTTACTCTCTTACTTTAATATCTACATCCCAACTATTTTCTTTCCTCACAAATCTCTAGTCCTTTGACCCGATCACCTTTTCTGTCTTTCACATCATTAATGTTCATGCATTCCTTATGATTTCCTAGCCTAGATTCCATGGTTTCTGACTGTCAGCCCTCTTGCAGACTCCTCTTACTCCCTGCCTCCTATCTTCATAGATGCCCTCCCCCCCCCCACCCTAGTTAAACCCATCTATTCTTTTTATGCCTGCTGTCAGTCAGCTAAAAATAACTGGAAAGTATCATCCAATCAGGACAAGTGGATTCACTTCAAATTCAATACTGCTGTTCATTGCTACTAAATTTACTTTTCTCCTCCCTGAAGCAAGATTTTCTCACCTTTTCTTCTCTAATCTCCAGCATCCTTTCTTCCTCCTCCCCTCAGCTGATGAACCCACCAAAAGCTGCTTGGAGAAAATGTTATTATGCAAGAGCTATGTCATTTTTTCACTACTGCCAGCCTACCTGTATCTATACACACAAACTTTGCTTTGCCTCTAATTTCACTGAAAGAAAAAAAATCTCTCCTTTGGGGTCTAAATCCTGGCTTTTCTGCTTACCAAATATGTATTGTTAGGCAAATAAATTAACTTTTCTGTATGTCAGCATCCATCTATCAAAGGAAATATTAGTAATATCTTCCTTCTAGTGTTGGTATGAGAATTAAAGTTCTTTAAATAGCACCTGTTTTTTGGGTGAGCTGCTGTGGTGCCACCATTGTCATTGTCATCATCATCGCCTCATGTGAAGTGACTCCTTCCTTATTGGGCCCTAAATCTTAGCACTTCTCACAGTTTCAAGACAGCCCCTGCATTTATACCCTTTTTCTACTAGAAGATCAATTTCTTTTTCTCTTCTGGATCATTCCCATCAACATATTAAATGTCTAAATATTACCTTTGGAGACTCCTTGACTCCACATCCTATTTCTCCGCTACTCTTCATGGGAAAATTTTTGAAAGAGTTACTTGTACTCACTTCCTCCACTTCATTATTTATCTCTAATTCTCACTTCTGTTTACTCTTTATCAAGATTTTTCCCCTTCCAGAGGGGAAAGGAAATTGAATTGAAATTGAATTGAAATTGAAATGCTTTATTAAAACAGTCATCAATGATCAGTAAAAGGCATAGCTCCATTCTCATACTCAACCTCTCAACAGTATTTGACAAAGTCGCCTATTGTTTTTTTTAGTCCCCCAAGTTCTTATCTTTAAAAATTTCAAATCTGTAGAAAAGTTTAAAGATGAGTAGAGTGAATATGCTGAGACACATTGCTTAGTTTTCACCAGTTGTTCACATTTTTCTTTTTTTCTTTTTTTTTCTTTTTTTATTGGTTGTTCAAAACATTACAAAGCTCTTGACATATCATATTTCATACATTAGATTCAAGTGGGTTATGAACTCCCATTTTTGCCCCAAATACAGATTGCAGAATCACATCGGTTACACATCCACATTTTTACATAATGCCATACTAGTGACTGTTGTATTCTGCTACCTTTCCTATCCTCTACTATCCTCCTTCCCCTCCCCTCCCATCTTCTCTCTTGACCCCATCTACTGTAATTCATTTTTCTCCTTGTTTATTTTCCCATTCCCCTCACAACCTCTTATATGTAATTTTGTATAACAATGAGGGTCTCCCTCCATTTCCATGCCATTTCCCTTTTCTCTCCCTTTCCCTCCCACCTCATGTCTCTGTTTAATGTTAATCTTTTCTTTCTGTTCTTCCTCCCTGCTCTGTTCTTAGTTGCTCTCATTATATCAAAGACGACATTTGGTATTTGTTTTTTAGGGATTGGCTAGCTTCACTAAGCATAATCTGCTCTAGTGCCATCCATTTCCCTGCAAATTCCATGATTTTGTCATTTTTTAGCGCTGCGTAATACTCCATGGTGTATAAATGCCACATTTTTTTTTATCCATTCATCTATTGAAGGGCATCTGGGTTGGTTCCACAGTCTAGCAATTGTGAACTGTGCTGCTATGAACATCGATGTGGCAGTATCCCTGTAGTACGATCTTTTAAGGTCTTCAGGGAATAGTCCAAGAAGGGCAATAGCTGGGTCAAATGGTGGTTCCATTCCCATCTTTCCCAGGAATCTCCATACTGCTTTCCAAATTGGCCGCACCAGTTTGCAGTCCCACCAGCAATGTACAAGAGTACCCTTTTGCCCACATCCTCGCCAGCACTTGTTGTTTTACTTCATAATGGCTGCCAATCTTACTGGAGTGAGATGGTATCTTAGGGTGGTTTTGATTTGCATTTCTCTGACTGCTAGAGATGGTGAGCATTTTTTCATGTACTTGTTGATTGATTGTATGTCCTCCTCTGAGAAGTGTCTGTTCAGGTCCTTGGCCCATTTGTTGATTGGGTTATTTGTTGTCTTATTGTCTAATTTTTTGAGTTCTTTGTATACTTTGGATATTAGGGCTCTATCTGAAGTGTGAGGAGTAAAAATTTGTTCCCAGGATGTAGGCTCCCTATTTACCTCTCTTATTGTTTCTCTTGCTGAGAAAAAACTTTTTAGTTTAAGTAAGTCCCATTTGTTGATTCTAGTTATTAACTCTTGTGCTATGGGTGTCCTATTAAGGAATTTGGAGCCCGACCCCACAATATGTAGATCAGAGCCAACTTTTTCTTCTATCAGACGCAGAGTCTCTGATGTGATATCTAGATCCTTGATCCACTTTGAGTTAACTTTTGTGCATGGCGAGAGGAGGGGATTCAGTTTCATTTTGTTGCATATGGATTTCCAGTTTTCCCAACACCATTTGTTGAAGATGCTATCCTTCCTCCATTGCAGCTCCTTTATCAAATATAAGATAGTTGTAGCTTTGTGGATTAGTTTCTGTGTCCTCTATTCTGTACCATTGGTCCACCCGCCTGTTTTGGTACCAGTACCATGCTGTTTTTGTTACTATTGCTCTGTAATATAGTTTGAAATCTGGTATCGCTATACCGCCTGATTCACACTTCCTGCTTAGAATTGCTTTTGCTATTCTGGGTCTTTTATTTTTCCATATGAATTTTATGATTGCTTTATCTATTTCTACAAGAAATGCCGTTGGGATTTTGATTGGCATTGCATTAAACCTGTAGAGAGCTTTTGGTAATATCGCCATTTTGATGATGTTAGTTCTGCCTATCCATGAACAGGGTATATTTTTCCATCTTCTAAGATCTTCTTCTACTTCTCTTTTTAGGGTTCTGTAGTTTTCATTGTATAAATCTTTCACCTCTTTTGTTAGGTTGATTCCCAAGTTTTTTTTTTTTTTTTGAGGATATTGTAAATGGAGTGTTTTTCCTCATTTCCGTTTCAGAAGTTTTGTCGCTGATATACAGAAATGCCTTTGATTTATGCGTGTTGATTTTATATCCTGCCACTTTGCTGAATTCATTTATTAGCTCTAATAGTTTCTTTGTAGACCCTTTTGGGTCTGCTAGATATAGAATCATGTCATCTGCAAATAGTGATAATTTAAGTTCTTCTTTTCCTATTTTTATGCCTTTAATTTCTTTCGTCTGTATAATTGCGCTGGCCAGTGTTTCAAGAACTATATTGAATAGAAGTGGTGATAGAGGGCATCCCTGTCTTGTTCCAGATTTTAGAGGGAATGCCTTCAATTTTTCTCCATTCAGAATGATGCTAGCCTGAGGCTTAGCATAGATAGCTTTTACAGTGTCGAGGAAAGTTCCTGTTATCCCTAGTTTTTCTAATGTTTTGAACATAAAGGGATGCTGTACTTTGTCGAATGCTTTTTCTGCGTCTATCGAGATGATCATATGGTTCTTATCTTTAAGTCTATTGATGTGGTGAATAACATTTATTGATTTCCGTATATTGAACCATCCTTGCATCCCAGGGATGAATCCTACTTGATCATGGTGCACAATTTTTTTGATGTGCCTTTGTATCCGATTCGCCAGAATTTTATTGAGGATTTTTGCATCTAGGTTCATCAGAGATATTGGTCTGTAGTTTTCTTTCTTTGAGGTGTTTTTGTCTGTTTCGGAATCAGGGTGATGTTGGCCTCATAGAATGAATTTGGCAGAGCTCCCTCTTTTTCTGTTTCCTGAAATAACTTGAAAAGTATTGGTATTAATTCTTCTTTAAAGGTTTTGTAAAACTCCGCTGTATACCCATCCGGTCCTGGGCTTTTCTTGGTTGGTAGTCTTTTGATTGCTTCTTCTATTTCATCCATTGATATTGGTCTGTTTAAATTGTGTGTATCCTCCTGACTCAGTCTGGGCAAATCATATGACTTAAGAAATTTATCGATGTCTTCACTATCTTCTATTTTATTGGAATATAGGTTTTCAAAATAATCTCTAATTGTCTTCTGTATTTCTGTAGCATCTGTTGTGATATTGCCTTTTTCATCCCGTATGTTAGTAATTTGAGTTCTCTCTCTTCTTCTCTTCGTTAGCATGGCCAAGGGTCTGTCGATCTTATTTATTTTTTCTAAGAACCAACTTTTAGTTTTGTTAATTTTTTCAATAGTTTCTTTTGTTTCAATTTCGTTGATTTCTGCTCTGATTTTAATTATTTCTTGCCTTCTGCTACATTTGCTGTTGTTTTGCTCTTCCTTTTCTAGGGCTTTGAGATGAAGTGTGAGCTCATTTATTTGTTGGTTTTTCCTTTTTTTGAGGAATGACCTCCAGGCAATGAATTTCCCTCTTAAAACTGCTTTCATTGTGTCCCATAGATTCCTATATGTTGTGTCTGTGTTTTCATTTGTCTCTAATAATTTTTTTATTTCCTCCATTTTGTCTTCTGTAACCCATTAATCATTCAGTAACATATTGTTCATTTTCCATGTGATGTAGAATTTTTCCTTCCTTCTTTTATCATTGATTTCCAGTTTCATTCCATTATGATCAGATAAAATGCATGGTATTATCTCCACCCCTTTATATTTACTGAGGGTTGCCCTATGGCATAATATATGGTCTGTTTTTGAGAAGGATCCATGTGCTGCTGAGAAAAAAGTATATCCACTTGATGATGGTTGATATATTCTATATATGTCAGTTAAGTCTAGGTTATTGATTGTGATATTGAGTTCTATAGTTTTTTTATTCAACTTTTGTTTGGAGGTCTGTCCAATGGTGAGAGAGGTGTGTTGAAGTCACCCATAATTATTGTGTTGTGGTCTATTTGATTCTTGAACTTGAGGAGAATTTGTTTTATGAATGTCGCAGCACCATTATTTGGTGCATAAATATTGATAATTGTTATGTCTTGTTGGTGAATGGTTCCTTTTAACAGTATATAATGTCCTTCTTTATCCCTTTTGATTAACTTAGTCTTGAAGTCGATTTTATTCGCTATGAGGATGGCCACCCCTGCTTGCTTACGAGGACCGTGTGCATGGTATATTTTTTCCCAACCTTTCACCTTCAGCCTGTGTATGTCTTTTCCAATCAGATGTATCTCCTGGAGGCAACATATTGTTGGATTTGTTTTTTTAATCCATGTTACCAGCCTATGTCGCTTTATTGGAGAGTTAAGCCATTAACGTTTAGAGTTACTATTGATATATGGTTTGTACTGCCAGCCATGTTTGATTATTTATCTTTTTTTTAATTTAGTTTGTTTCTCCATGATTAGCTTTCCCCACCGCCCTCTGTCATTACCAAGGCACTTTCCACTGATGGTTTTGGTTGTTGTTTTTCATTTCTTCCCCGTGTAGTGTTTTGCTCAAGACGCTTTGCAATGCTGGTTTTCTGGCTGCAAATTCTTTTAGCTTTTGTTTATCATGAAAGATTTTTATTTCGTTGTTGTACCTGAAGCTTAATTTTGCTGCATACAGAATTCTTGGTTGGCATCCATTGTCTTTCAGTGTTTGAAATACCTTGTTCCAGGATCTTCTCGCTTTCAGCGCTATGATGAAAAATCCGTTTTTAACCTTATTGGTTTACCCCTGAATGTAATCTGCCTCCTTTCTCTTGTAGCTTTTAGTATTTTCTCTTTGTTCTGTATATTGGCTATCTTTATAACAGTGTGTCTTGGTGTTGGTCTACTGTGATTTTGTGTGCTCGGTGTCCTGTATGCATCTACAATTTGTATATCTGTTTCCTTTTTTATTTCTGGAAAGTTTTCTGTAATTATTTCATTTAGCAAGTTACTCATTCCCTTGGTTTGAATCTCTGTACCTTCCTCTATCCCGATGACTCTTAAGTTTGGTTTTTTTATGTTATCCCATATCTCTTGGATGTTTTTCTCGTGATTTTTACCAGCCTTTCTGAGTTGGCTAGACTCTTTTCAAGATGATATATTTTGTGTTCATTATCTGACGTTCTGGCTTCTACTTGTTCCACTCTGTTAATGATACTCTCAATTGAGTTTTTAATTTGGTTTATCGTTTCCTTCATTTCTAGAATTATTGTTTGATTTTTTTATAATCTCTATCTCCTGATAAAGATGCTTAACTTCTTCTTTTATCTGTTTATGTAATTCATTCTCAATGTGTTCTTTCGCTGCTTGAATTTGCTGTCTTGTATCCTCTTTAAGGTTCCATTCCATCTGTCTAAGGTGTTCCTTGAGTTCTTTATATGACCATTTTTCTGATGACTCTAGGTCCTCCTGAATATTTAGGCTGTCCTTCATTGTTTGTACTCCTTTTCTTCCTTGCTTTTTCATGCTTCTCATGTTACTTCTTGTTCTGTTTGACTGCTGAGTTACTGTTTACTCTTATAAATTTATTTGATGTTTGGGAGGAAAGATATTCGAAGGGAAGGGAAGAAGTCACTGTCGCCGCTGGTTTCAATGAAGTTATCTCCTCCGCCCGTGACATCAGTTCTCTGCCATTGTGGTATTCCATGCAAATGGTGACTGTTCGTTCCCTTTGCCGGGTGACCAATGCAACGGTTGGGTCCTGACTGTCTCTCCCAAGCCCTGTTTCAATCCTGTGGCCACTGCCTATGAAGGCTCGGTTGGCTTTTACCTCTGTAAGTTCAGAAGGGCCGGTTGGGTCCTGACTGTCTCTCCCAAGTCCTGTTTCAATCCTGTGGCCACTGCCTATGAAGGCTCGGTTGGCTTTTACCTCTGTAAGTTCAGAAGGGCCGACCAGTTATTTCAGCGGGATCGTTAGTGCTGAGTCACGAGAAGCAGGCAAACTGGAGCTTGAATGCAGCCGATCCGGGCTCAGTGTGTGTTCTGAGAGGCCCAAACTGTTCGCCCCAGATCCACGTCAGTTCAGCATTGCCTAGTGCTCCTGAGCAAACAGCATTTAGACAGTTTACGACTCCCTATGCCCGTGCAGCTGAAGAGGTCAGAGACTTGATCTCTCCGTGCCCGCCGCCATGTTGGATCCTGTTCACATTTTTCTACATTTGCTTTATCTCTGTCTACACTCACATTTTTTAAAATCTACACTTACATTTTTTTTAAACCTTGAAAGTAGCTGATCTCCTAACTCTTTATCCCTAAATATGTCTCGTACAAAAAGGACATTCTCTTACATAACTATAGTAAAATGATTATAACATACACACACACACACACACACCATACACACACACACACACACACACACACACAATATATATATATATAAAAGCTTTTTTATCATTCACGATCCATAGATCATACATTACATTCACTTATCTCTTTCATGACATTTACATTTTAAAAAACTGGACTTATTGAGGAATGGTGTATTTATAATAAAACCTACCAATTTTGTGTGTATCATTTAGTGAGTTTTGGCAAATGTAAATCATTGTAAAATCACCACTTCAGTCACAATATAAATATTTTTATTACTTCGAAAAGTCCCCTCATTCCCCTTTCCAGTCAGTTCCCTCTTGTATATATTTTTTTACATTCCCTTCTTTACTGAAGCACTTCCAGTTTTTTTAGGCTTTCATGTTACCATGGTTTGTCTAGTTGCCCTCATATTTCTCCTTAGTCAGCTTAGCCAGTTTCTCCTCCTCAGAGAGAACAGAAATTGTATTTGTTATGTTTGCCCCTTATCACCATATCCTCAGCATCTAGAACAGTGTCTGGCATAGGTCACATTGCAAGATCTCCAGGAGCTGTAATCTGTGTTAACTCCTGTAATACTCACCTGCCAGCTAAGTATTGTCTTCATTTTATAGCAGAGATATTAAGCCTCAAGCCATGTACACAGCCAGTACATAGCAGAACCAGAACTTAAATACATCCTGTAAAATATCGTCTGATTAGATATTATGTTGTGGTTTTAGTATTAAAGATGGATATGCAAGTTTTGAAAATATTTGGACCCCTAAAATTTCAGATATATATTTATACCACTTTATCCCTTTGACATATTTATTATATGCACTCATTAAGAGCAGTATAATACAATATAATACAGTGTTTGGAATTTGACAAACATGTGATTGTTGAATGAAAGACTAAGTTAAGTAAGGTAAATTTTATTTAATCATTACTTTGAGGTCATTTGAAAGATTTAATTTTTTGTGCTTAGTAATATTTGGCAAGCACAGTTGTATCATTTAGAAAGGTAAAATAATTAAAATATGTACTATGCCACTTTTATAACACATTAATTGATATTTAAAGTTCACAAGAAAGAATGAATTGAAATTATTAATTTTATTTTTAACAACTGTTCTACAAAGGAAAACATGTTAAAAGCTTGACCCACAGGAAATTTTAATCCTATGGAACCCTTCAAGATCCAGAGGTAGATTTCTTTGAATTGTGAGACAAATAAATTTGATAAGCTATATAATTTATTAATTATAATCTAAAGATATAAGTTATATAGGTACCTATATATTGAAAGAGCAGAGACTTGTGAGGCTATTCCTAACAGCAGAATTTTTCATCTGAGCAATCTAAGGGTTTAAGGAAGTTGAATAAAATATATTTTATGTCTTTTCTGAATCTAGAAGTTACATATACCTTGGAAATAATAATGAATTATTGGTCATCCCTTTTTCTCTCTTAATAGAACCTGTAGAATTTTAGAGAAGGTGGAAAAAGGCAAAAAGTAGAGACACAAAGTCAAAATTTATAGAGCACTTGGTTTATGTAGTACACTGGATGGCAATATATTTGGGAAGAATAATTTGATTTTCCAGTTTCAGCAAAGTAAATTACATTTCCAGGTCAATGTTTGGTCTTAAACTCAGTGTATGATGATTGTACTTTGTAATTTTGAACTGTGGAAAAAAGTTTAAGAATTCGCAAAAGAGAGTAGGAAATGGGCATAAAATTAATGACATTTAGATATTACCAGTCACATCACTCTTTGATCTCTGTCAGTTTTATTTTTGTAATATTTTTGCTCTTCATTTTTATTAATTATTTAAATCTCTTTCTTTTGCAAGAGAGTTGAAAACAGGTTAATGAAACTGCAAAGAAAGAAAGCCTTTCTTTGGGAAAGTATTCATGCTGAAGATTATTGAAATAAAATGCTATGCATATTTTTAAAAGGATTTTAAAACATGATTGCTTGCTTAGCCAGAGAAATGGATGATGAATTAAAAGCTGTTACTGCTTTAGGATCTGGAAGTTCTGCTTCTAGTACTTTAAATCAACATTTCCTGCTTTTAGATTATTTCCATTTTGCTGTGGTAAAACTGCTCCTTTTCCATCTTTCACTCTTGATAAATAACTGACCAAGAAACAACACAGAAGAAACTTTTGGGTTTATTTATTTCCACATTTTTTATTGGTGCATTATAGTTGTACATAATGATGGGATTTGTTGTTACATATTTGTATGCGCATACAATATAACAGTATAATTTGGCCAGTATCATTTCCCAGAACTTTTCCCCCTTGATTTTAATTTTTTAATGGTAGCTACTTTGTATACATTTTCATCAGGGAATGAACCTGATATCAGCAGATATATTTCATCATTTGACTATGTGTGTTTTTGATTTGCTTTTACTCTTCTCCTTCCCTCCGTATGCCATGTAACAGTTAGTGTGGTATGTGAATAATAAAAATGAACAATCCTGTTACCCTTGTTCTAACAAGTTATTATTAACAGTCCTAGCAGATGAACAAATGAGTACCAGACTAAACTGTAATTATACTTAATCTCAAAGTAGTTTCCATATAAGGAAGATCTAGGAGAATCTACTAGCAATGGTATGCAAGTGCCAGTGCCAGTGCCAGCACATGAAACACATTTTAAGTTGGAAAGCCCAGAATAGCGGGGCAGGAAAGAAACCAACTGAATAAATGTGTTGGTTTTAATAATAAGAAAATGTTGATACAACTGCTTTTTATGATTACAGTTTTGTAGAAGTGGCTATCCCAAAGCAAATGTATTTGGGAATTGTCCTATTTGTTCTGCCCAATAGGCTAGTTGCCTAGCAGACTGAGATTGGTATCTTTTTACTCATATAAGTTTATTTCTATGTAGAGACCTGCAGTTTTTCTTTTTTTTTTTTTCTTAAAAAATTTTAGCCTTTCATTTTTCATTCCATTTCATAGTTACATCCAAAAAGGCTGAGTGAATTGAGTCTTCTCTTTAACCATGCTCTAACTTTTAAATACATAATCATAATTGTCGGGGCTGGGGATGTGGCTCAAGTGGTAGCGTGCTCACCTGGCATGCATGAGGCACCTGGTTCGATTCTCAGCACCACATAAAAATAAAAATAAAGATATTGTGTCCACCTAAAACTAAAAAATAAAATATTAAAAAAATAATAATCATAATTCTCAGACTTTTGACTCATTACTAAAACCAGTAGTAAATCTAGTCTGTTGACACATACCAGTAATCTCAGTAACTCAAGAGGCCGAGGCTTAAGTATCACAAGCTTAAGACCAGCCTCAGCAACTTAGTGAGACCCTTTCTCAAAATAGAAAATAAAAAGGACTGTGTATGTACACAATGTAATATTATCCAACCATAAAGAAGAATGACTTTATGACATTTATGGGTAAAATGGAAGGATCTAGAGACTATCATGTAAAGTAAAATAAGCCAATCCCCAAAAAAGGGTTGAATGGACTCTCTGATACCTGGATGCTAACACTGCAAGGAGTGGGGGTGGGGAGAGAATAGAAATTCAGTGGATTAGACAAAGGGGAATGAAGGGAAGGGAGGGGAGATAGGAACAGGAAAGACAGTGGAATGAATCTGATACCACAGTGAATCTCAACATTGTGTACATCCACAAGACTGGGATCCTAATTAGAATAAGGTATATTCTATGTTTATATATTATGTCAAAATAGACTCTACTGTCATATATAACCAAAAACAACAAATAAAAAATGTAAATGTATTAAACTTCCTAATTCAATAGGTGTGGGGGGGACAAAAGACTGTAGATGTATTTCGGTGGTGTAGCGTTCCCCAATACTGAAAATAATATAAGATAAAATAGTAGTAAAATTCCCACACTGAGAATTTCCACTGAGGAAAGGAGAAAAATCACACTATGCACCTGAAAAAAGTTTATTTTTATCCTCAAAATACAGACATATATTTATTTATTAATGATTACTACAAACAAGATAATGAGAATTAACATTTCTACTATACAAATTCTGGTAAGTAATACCTTTGTAAGGACCTAAGTTTATATTTTGAGCTCTTGGACTGACTTCCCAGTTTTCTACTGACAAGATCATCATAGAGTCTAATTCAAATTATCTTTAGAATTTGGGTATAATTTGGTTTAAATCCTCAGAACTTTTTGAAGACCACCTACCACCCCACCCCATTGATGCTAAGATACCAGATGGACCTGGACCAACAGAGATTATTTAGATAAGTTCTAAATCGAACACACTATACCAATTAATTTTTTCTAAGAAAAATCAGTTAGTGCCTGGTAGTATAAATTCCCAAAACCTACAATATAGAATGAAAATTTATAAGGATATGGTAGATAATAGAATTTTAATGACTAACATCAGTTGGTAGTGATAAAAAGTTGAAATAAAGATAAAGGTTGGAGTGGAGCAACTGTAAAGCAATCTTCAAATCCGAGTATAAGATAAGAAGAGTGAAGGGCATTAATATATTGAAAAGCCCACAGCAAAGAACCACAATGAACCAATCCAGTTGCAACAATCCAGTTGTTGATTTAAGAACTTAAGAGTACTAAGGACAAGATTGCTGAAATTCTCTTGGCTTTTCTCAGACAATCTGAAAGTGACTCCTATAAATTAAGTCATCAAATTTTGTGTTCCAGGCAGGAAAAAGGAGGAAAGTTAGTGTCTATCAGGAAAACAAATTTTATAACAAAGTTCTTTCCTATATCTCATTGAGGATAAACTGTGTCAAATGTTTAAGCCTAGCTTCAGGGTAGGCTCAGCAATGTAATATTTTTACTAAGCACACTAAGAACTGAAAAAAAATTGTGTAGTGCTTTTGGTAAGAAAATAATGGATTTTGGGTGGACAAATTAGCGGCTGCCGCTTGCTGTAGTACTCCATGATGGACTGAATAGGAGTTGGGCAAAATGTCTGGGAGGAGACAGTAAAGAGAGGATTAGTGTTGAAAAAGGAAGAGAATTAAATGTTTATTGCATTGCATGGGATGCAGTCAGATAATTTGGGTCACTAATGAATGAAGAAAGTGACTATAAGCTATAAAACATAAAAATAACACAATGAAGATTCTGTTAAGAGACTGTTAAGCTGGGTACAATGGTGTTGTAATCCCAGCTACTCAGGAAACCGAGGCAGGAGAATACCAAGTTTGAGGCTATCCTAGTCAACTTAGTGAGACTCTGTCTCAAAATAAAAACTAAAAAGAACTGGGAAATAGCTTAGTAGTAGAGCACACCTGGGTTCAAGCCCCAGTACTGAAGAGAAAGAGAGAGATTATTAATCATTAAAATGTACTAGGAATAAATGAACTAAAATAAATTTGGAGAAGATGAACTAGGAGACATTGCAGTAATTTGGGGATGAGGATCTTAAAGTGTGGAATGGAGAGAAAGGAAAAAAGTTTTAAAAGAAATTTTGAGAGAATTTCTTGGAATTTTATTTGGAAGCCGATGGTATATAAAGGAGAAAGAATGAAAAGTCGATCCCATGACTTCAATATCAAGAAACTAGTACTGCCATCAAATAAATGGGTAAAATTGGAAGGACTGGTGTTAGATTTAAGTATCTTGAATTTGAGATAGCATTGGGGATTTTTAATGTGACTCTTGTGAAAGAATACCACTAAGTAATTCTTTAAAAAAAAATAGTTTTAGGTGGACACAATATCTTTGTTTTATTTTTATGTGGTGCTGAGGATCAAACCCAGTACCTCATGCATACTAGGCAAGCATTCTACCACTGAACCACATGACCCCAACCCTACTAAGTCATTGAATGACAGATTCTGTTTTTTCTTTCTGCTTTTCTTTTTCTTAGATATCACCAGCACCCCCTCCCCCCATAAACTAGTGTTCCCTTCTGTCCCTTGTATTGTTGTCTTGGATTCCTTCTTATTCATTACCTCAGTACTTTTGCAAAACACAAAGTTTAAGGAGATGGGGGTGGGCAGCAAGAAATAAGGAGTGGGGATCTGAAGGAAAAAGGAAGAAAGCTGAATTCCGTTTCTTTGCTTGTTTTCCCTGGGCTTGCTTTCCTTTTTCTCTTCTTTTCTTTTGTTTTCTTTTCTTTTTCTTCTCTTCTTCCTCCTTCCCTCCCTCCCTCCCTCCCTCTCTCCCCCCTTCATTATTAGGAATATTAACCTCTCTACATTGTTGTAGTAGTGTCCTAACAGGTCTGCCTAATTTATTTTTATATCTTAATCTCTATAATTCAGCCTGCGTATTGCTACCAAATTTAATCGGTGGGCACAGCAGCGTATGCCTGTAATCCCAGCTGTTCAGAAGACCAAGGCAGAAGGGCAGCAAATTCGAGGCCAGCCTTGGCAACTTAGCAATACCCTGTCTCAAAATAAAGTTAATTAATTAATTAAAAGAAAAGCTGGCCAGGCACGGTGGTGCATGCCTGTAATCCCAGTGGCTCAGGAAGCTAAAACAAGAGGATCACAAGTTTAAAGCCAACCTCAGCAATGGCAAAGGGCTTAGCACCTCAGTGAGACGCTGGAGATGTGGCTCAGTGGTTGAGTGCCCCCAAGTTCAATCCCCAGTACCAAAGGAAAAAAAAAGCTGCCCTTACATATTGCTCTTATTATGTCATTTCAAGAAAGTCAAAGGTTGAATTTTTTTCTCAAATATAGAAACTAGAGAGAAGTAAGGAATTAAAAAGGAGAAATCTCAGAAAAGTAAATGGGAGAAGAGTAGAGAAGGGAATCAAAGGGGGAGGAAGGAATAGAGGGAAGAGGAGGAAACTGTGGAATGAAATTGATCAAATTATGCTAAATCCACACAAGAATCTATAACAGTGAATCCCACTTTTATGTGTAAGCATAATGCACCAATTAAAAAGATAAATAAAGGAAGGTCAGAGTAGAAGAAGGGAATCCAGAGGGGGTGGGGAGGGGAATGAAATGGAGCAAATTATGTTACATGCAAATATAAATATATCACAATGAACCTCACTGTTATATATAATTATAATGCACTAATTTAAAAAAAAAAGAACCAGCAATAGATCTTCAGTATTCATGAGATGAAATCCAAATACCTTGACCTTGCATCAAGCTATCTTCTCAACTCAGACTGCTCTACCCACTGTCCCTTAAAATCTATATTCATTAGTTCATTCAAAAATACTTAATTCACTGGGAGTCTATGCTGGTCACTGAGGATATCAGCATTGAATAAGATGTACACATTTCCTACCTCATGGAGCTTTTAAGTAAAAAAGGCAGAAGAAAACAAGCAGTTACAACCCAAACACAATTATAGCTTGTGATAATTTGGAGGGAAAAATGAAAGCCTTGATGAAATATAATGTGAAATTAAGGTGCCTTAATGAAATAAAATGTCAGGAGTGAGGAATAGAAAGGCCCCTTTTGATTGGATGAGGAGGAGATAACAGTTAAACCAAGACCTGAAGGATGAGAAGAGCCAACAGGCAGGAGATTCCAAGCAGAAGGAGCAACCAGAAAGCAGAGGGCCTGAGGCAGGAAAGAACATGTTATTTTTAGAAATTATCAGAATATTGGGGAGACCAGAGTAGAAGTGGGATAGGAAGAGAGGACAGTAATACAAGAAATGGTTGAGGAGATGAGCAGGGGCCAGATCACAGGGAGTTGTAGGTCATGGTGAGGAGTTTAAATTTTTTAGTATAGTAAGGAGAAGCTAAAGAGTCTAAGGTAGGGAAGCAAGGTGATCTGATTTATATTTAAAGAGATCACTCTGGCTGCCTTTGCACATACAGTGTACATATCCTAGATTGTCTGACCTGTTTCCTCTATACCGTATTTCCCTTGAAGATCCAGGTGAAATCCTATCACCTCTATACAATTTTTTTCTCACTTCTTTGGGTCACTAGATTTGGATAGGTAGTTTAGTAATCTTTCTTCTGCTACACAACTATAGTCACCTCTCATTATCTTAAACTACCTAAAGATAATCACTTTAAGTGTGTTATATTGTTCACATTTATCACTGTCTCCTTCTCCCCATCCCATACCTAAAAATGCTGTGTAGGACTACGGATATAGCTCAGTGGTGGAGTGCTTGCCTAGCATGTGCTAGGCCCTGGGTTTAATTCCCAGTACTGGAGGAAAAGCAAGGTTACATTACTTAATTTTCACTAAAATTTTTACCATTTTATTATTCAAATGAAATAGCTGTCCTGTGAAATCACGTCAGTGTTTATAGCAGCTCAATTCACAATAGCTAAGCTATGGAACCAACCTGGGTGCCATTCAACAGATGAATAGATAAAGAAAATGTGGTACATATATAAAAGGCTGAATGATCTCTCTCATAAGTGCATGCTGACACACAATAAGGGGAAGGGAGGGAAAGAATAAAAGTTCATTGTTTCAGACAAAGGGAAATGTAGGCAAGGTAGGGGAGATGGGAATAGGACAGACAGAGGAATTAATCAGACATAACTCCTATGTTCGTGTATGAATACATATTAGTGTAACTCCACATCATGTACAACCACAAAAATGGGAAATTATATTTCATGTATATATGATATGTCCAAATGCATTCTACTGTCATGTTTAACTAAAAAAGAACAGATTTTTAAAAGGATTAAAAAGACTTACAAAAAAAAAAAAGGAATAGTTATCCTGTAGCTGTATCTTGCCTCTCTCATTTCCTCTGTCTTCCTTTCATTTGTTGAAGTCATCAGTATCTTTTTGGAGGGTATCAGGGATTGAACCCACGGGCACTTACCTCTGAGCCACATCCCCAGCCCCCGCCCCTTTTTTAAACATGTTTTATTTAGAGACAGGGTCTCACTAAGTTGCTGAGGCTGGCTTTGAACTTGTGATACTTCTGCCTCATTCTCCAGAGCTGCTGTGATTACAGGTGTGCACCACTGCACCCAGCCCAGTGTATCCATTTTTAACTCTTGTCACACCATTAGGTTTTCCCCAATTCACATAGTCTTTTCTGAATTCTTTTCTATGAAGTAAACTTGAAAATAGTGTGTGTGTGTGTGTGTGTGTGTAAAAGCAGGGTTAATGATAGAGTTGCCTTTATATATTTGGAATATTATCACTTTGCTGGGAATGGTTGCTGCTTTGATGATTTATTGATAGTTGCATAGGTAATGTTTTCTGTGAAAGTTTCTTTTTTGTATTTGTTTTACTAATTAATTATCTAATCTATAGGAACCTTCTTAAGACCTCAGAGGTTTAGATGACAGCAGCTTGCATTGCGCCTTCTAAGATATTAGTATTTCCTTGACCAACTGTACCTAACTGACCTTCAGTGTCTCCTTTGCTTTCAGTGAGATTATTTTCACTCTTTCTCCCTAGTGGCAAAAAAAAAAAAAAATCTGTTTCTACTCAAACAGATGGTTTAGCTTTCACAAATAAAAACTAGAGATTGGCATCTATTTAAGCCAACAAAGTTGGTTTGCATCTCCTACTAACTTGAAAATCTGAATTATTTTTTTCTTTTATATGTATTAACTTTTTGGATTGGACTTTTCTTTGTACTGGGAAAGTACAAAGAACCTTGTACTTTGTCAGAATATTGAAACCATATCACATAGTCTCAAATTTCTGTTTTCCAGAAGAATTGCTTAATAAGCATAGGTTCAGCTCCTCTGTGTATTCTCTTTTGCTGTGATACCAACTACAAACACTAGGGACAGCTCTTTCAGTGCTTCAACTAAAAGACCCAACCAGAACAATTGTAAAAGAGGAAAGGTTTATTTGAGAGCTCACGGTTTCAGAGGTCTCAATCCATAGACAGCAGACTCCATTCCTTGGGACTCATGGCAGAAGAGTGTGGCAAAGGGAAGCCGCTCAAGTGTTGATCAGGAAGCAAAGAGAGAGAAAGACTGACTCTACTTTCCAGATACAAAATATATATCCCATAACCACTCTCTCAATGAGCCACTTCCTCCAGTTACACTCTACCTGACTCCAGTTACCATTCAGTTAATCCATCAGGGATTCATTCACTAATTAGTTAAAGTTATAACCCAATCATTTCTCCTCCAAACTTTCCTGCATTGTCTCACACCTGAGCTTTTCAGGGACACCACATCTAAACCATAATAGGACCATAACTTTCTGTAAAGTGTTTCATATTCTTTCAGCACTTGCATGATTTCTTTGTTATTTAAGACATCTGCAATCTGGGGACAGGGTGATGGGCCAAGCATCATTTCACAGATGTCAAATATATTATAACTTTTGTTCATATTAGGAAGTATGCTGCCTTTTGAATTTTTACAATAAAGATTAGAGAGTCCTAAGAAATATTTCTCTTTGGTTTTTTAAAATATAGAATATTGAAATTGAACATATAGATTGTTGATTAGATATTCATGAGAGAGAACTTTGATATGATATGAGAGCCTGGGGTAAGTGAGGGATTCAACCAAATGTCCAAAAATATATTTTCCTCTATATTCATTATAGACTTTGCAGAAACAAATGCATGCCTTAAAGATAAGATTTAGATTAAGTAACTGGACAAATGTGAAATGTAAAATCATTACTTGGAAAGGAGTTGATTAGGAAGACCATATAAGCGGTTTCTTAGAAGATATCTAAAGCCCATCATTCTTAATCTATGACATAGGACAGAACCTTAAGGGAAATGTGATCTACTTGGCATCATTACAGTATAGATTAAGACAAAAAAGATTCATTAATATTCATATATCCAAGCCATAACATATTAGGATTGAAAAGGCTTTAGTATAAAGTCATCCCTTCCAGGTTTTTTTTTTTTTCTTCAGTGCTAGGGATTGAACCCAAGGCCTCACATATGCCCAGCAAGGGCTCTACCACTGAGCCACATCCCTAGATCCCCCTTCCAGGGTTTGGATTCCCTTCTGCAACATTTTGCTCAGTGGCCAACCAGATTAGATATAATCACCTCCAAGGATAAGAGACTGCCAGCTTTAAATAGCTCTGGCAAATTGTAAATTGTTCCTTTTCGGTCTTTCTTACTGTACTCATAGACCCATAGGATTATATATGAATATAATTTTTCGTCCACGTGACACTGAGTACCTTTTAAATCTTCACATACTAAGATCTTCCAGTTTGGGGAAGTTATTTTTCTTGTGATTTGGTTTCATGGTGATTTGGTTCTGATCATTCTCTTCTGAATGGGTTCTGCTTTTTCACATCTCTTAAGAGAACTGATGAATGCTGAGCACAATGGAATCTCCCCAGATTCTATGTAGTACATTTCTGTTTGTGAAATCAAGGTTTTTTCCCTATTAAATCATGTTATCAAATATAGCCCATAATGTTTTCACATACATTATTACCAAGACATTTTCTTCCTTTTGTCTGCTGATTTGAATTCTTAGGTTAAAGTTTCTTACTGAAAAAAACATTCAGGGAAGGGTTCCCTAAGTCCATAGAATAGGTTACATTCTCTTCCTCACTTCATGTGCCCAGAATACTTTTAACTCCTTTATTTTTATAACATTCATTTCACTTGTAATCAGTTTATTATGTAACTTCTCTGCTAAATTGTAGACTCCTAAAGGTTAAGGACCTTATTTGCTTAAGTTTCTTTGTTGCTCCTAATGCCTTACAAAAATAAGTGCCTAGTACATAGTAAGTGCTCTAAAATACTTGTTGAAATGAATCAAATATATGTTATCTGTATAAACCAGGCATTATCCTTTGTATTCAAGAAAAAATGTAGTTGAATAAACATGCACACACACATACACCCAGAGTGACATTTGAACTGAATCTTGAAGATTGACCAAGTAGATGAGGCATTCTAGTTATAGGAAACAGTATAAGTAGGAATATTAGAGAGAGAAATGATTTTAGCCTATTTAGGAAATCAAAGTAGGATTCATGTACATTGGCATTGAGGGTGTAGATAAAACTTAAGAGGCAAGGAGAAGCAGGTTTGCAAAGTCCTTATTTGACACAGTATGGAATTTGGTTTATCCTACGAATAGTAGAAAGCTACTAAAAAATTTTGAGCAGGGGAGAGGCATAAATTATATCATTTTCAAAGCTTTCCCTGACAACATAACAGATAGATTAGAAGATTATCATCTAGAAAAGGAATGTTGTACTTTATCTAAAAAAAATTATTGTTATGTTAGTTATCTATTTTTCTGTATAATAAACTATCCCCAAACATAGAAGTTTTATAAAACAAACATTTCACACAGTTTCTGAATTTCAAGAAGCTTAGCAGGGTGATAGTTCTGGTTTCTAAGTCTCTCTTGGGGTTGCAATCAAGATGCTGACTGGAGCCAGACATAGTGGTGCATGCCTGTAATCCCAGTGACTCAGGAGGCTGAGGCAAATTCAAGGCCAGCCTGGGCAATTTAGCAAGACCCTGTCTCAGAATGTAAACAAGGTCTAGGGATGTAGCTCAGTGGTGCAGCATCCCGGGTTCAATCCCCAGTTCTCCCCTCCCCACAAAAAGCTGGCTGATATTGAGACTGCATCTAAAGGATTTGCTTTTAAATTAACTCACATATTTAGGAGATTTCAGCTTCTCACCATATTGGCCTCTCACTGGGGCTGCGCATGACATGGCTTCCCTGAAAACAACTCTTAATCCATGAGAATAAGAGAGTGAGTGTGAGAGAGCGAGCTCCTAAAATATTTAATCCTGGAAGTTACATACCATCATTTTTGCTGCATGTTGTTAGTTTCATAGACCAACCCTGGCACATTGTAGGAGGGGACTGTATGAAGGTGTGAACACCAGGAGTGGGGAATCATGCAAAGGTGTCTTAAAGGCTGCCTGCCATGCTGGCTTGTATATAGAGTACAAGAATACTGCACATTTAAGCCATCCTATTAGTCAGTCCTCCTAGCTTCCTATTGCCTAGAGTAGGTAAATAAAGAATTTGTTTAACCGAAAGGTAAGATAGTTAAGACTCCACTATAAATGTTAAGTATAGGTTATTTTGCAATCACTATTTAATTTATACTATGAAATGTGATAATTTGGTGTCATATTTGCTTTTATGTTGTAATATAATTGCAGTTTAGTTTTACAGAAATTCAGTACATAGCACTATGCTAAGTAATGTGTGGGTTCAAAAGAAGACTAAGATTGATTTATGCCACCAGAGAGTTAATAAACTTACTGGGAAGTAGAACATATGTAAGTGATAGAGAATCTTGGTACTAGGAGGAAAAATAAAGGCAATCTAACACAATAGCCTCATGATACAAATAAGAAAACAGGTTGAGGAAGGTGAATGAATGATCCAACACAGCTACTAATCAAGTTAAGAACAGAGCACAAGCCTTTAGATCCCTAGACAGAGAACTTTAGTTAAATTGGAAAGGAAATTTATATATATTACCAAGCATATTCTTTGCAGCTATCATTTTTATATTTGAAAGCAAAATGACTTATTATTTGGCATGGGGAAAGGTAAAACATAAATGTGTTAGTAATTTCTGTCTTCTATTGGAAGACTAACTCATTCTGTCACTGATTATTCTATGACTTTGAGCTCAATTAAAATATAGGAAAAAATAATGAGCAGTCCACATATCGCTTGCAGTTTTTCAAAGAAAAAAACCACCCTAATTGGCAATGAGATATTTACATAAACGTTCCCATTTTAAAGTGGTAATATACAGGATACAATGAGATAAAAATTATCAAGTGAATTATGGGTAAAAATAGTATATAAATATAAGCTACACTACTGTAATGAAAGGATATAAGTAAATAAAATTAAGCATTTATAAGATTTTAAATATTTTGGAAATTTTTTTAGAAAAGTTTCTTTTTCACCATTCACTCCTATATTACTAAATAGTTTTTGGTTGCAAGTATGGATTCAGTTCCCTTTTTGTGCACCCACTATGTAAGTTAAGTATATTGCTGGGTTCCTTAACATATATAATTTGCATTTGGTCCTTACAAAAGCCTCTATGGGATATGCATTATCTCATTTTCCTGTTGAGGTGACTGAGAAATTCAGAGAACCATAATTGAACTTTCTGTATGGTCTTTGCACACAGTTTTCTGTAGACCAAGTGCTAACTTTTAATAGTGTCTTCAGCCTTTCCCTTAAGTACCATGTATGACTACCTGAAGACTAAATAGTTTACATTACTAGTACACTAGTTTTGCTACTATAATTTCAGAGGCAAAGCTCCTGTGTTTATGTTCTAGGCATCTGCCATATTTACTATTAAGCACAAATTTGGCATGATGGCCAACAAAGAAATGAACTATAAGATTTGCTCACAAGCAAGTTTCTCTGGAGTTTCCTTGATAAGTCAGAAAGACCTTATTTTTCACCACTGTATTAAAATATGAAGAAACAGATGGGAGACTGTAAATTACAATTTTCTTGGCTTTTTAAGGTTACCTAAGATACTTTTTAAAAATAAATTAATTCCATACAAATTTAGCAGACATCAGTTTCAAAGTTTTCTTACTTTTTCCAAGGCATTTAAACATACAAAAGCTTTTATATATATTAGTTGTTGATAGACCTTTATTTTATTCATTCATTTATATGTGGTGCTGAGAATTGAACCCAGTGCCTCACACATGCCAGGCAAGCGCTCCACCATGGAGCCACAACCCCAGGCCTACAAAATCCTTTTAAAAAAATATTTTCTATTAAGTAAATATACTTTCATAAACTAGCCCATCCCAGACCAATAAACCAGTTTTTTTAAATTTATATATGACAGCAAATGCATTACAATTCTTATTACACATATAGAGCACAATTTTCATATCTGTGGTTGTATACAAAATATATTCACACCGGGGCTGGGGATGTGGCTCAAGCGGTAGCGCGCTTGCCTGGCATGCGGCCGCCCGGGTTCGATCCTCAGCACCACATACAAACAAAGATGTTGTATCTGCCAAAAACTAAAAAATAAACATTAAAATATATATATATATATATATATGTATGTATATATATACATACATATATATATATATTCACACCAATTCGTGTCTTCATACATGTACTTTGGTTAATAATTATCATCACATTCCACCATCGTTTCTAACCCCATGCCCACTCCCTTCCCCTCCAACCCTTTGTCCTATCTAGAGTTTGTCCATTCCTCCCGTGCTCCCTCTCCCTGTATCACTGTGGATCAGCCTCCTTATATCAAAGAAAGCATTCAGCATTTGGTTTCTTGGGATTGGCTACCTTCCCTTAGCACATTGTCTTCTCTAACTCCATCCATTTACCTGCAAATGCCATGATTTTCCAATAAACCAGTTTTATATTTAAAATAAAATATACCATTTAATTGTAAAAAAATAAAGTCTGTCTTCTCATTAATGAATTTACTGTCTATATTTCTATAGATGATATTGTGTATTTTCCAAAGAAACCTGGCTTGCACTGAAACAGAGATTGCTAATATGATTGATTCATTTAAAGAATTTGGGCTACAAACATGAAAAATCTCTTGCCTCCCATTGTGAGGGTGCTTACTATTGATGTTTTCACATTCCTGCAGACGTGCTATCCTTCTGGTGTCATGTTTTCCCTTTATTCCAGGAAGTCTTGTTTTTTTATACCATAAAGTGTTTAGTGCTTTTATAAACAACCAAACCACATATATTAAGCAATAATTACGTGTTTTATGACCTGAGAGATACATAGTTGAAAACTATATGTACTATCTCTGCCCCAGATAAACTCATAATATAGTAAAGCATTTTTATCTCTATTTAATAATTTGAATCAATCAGTTTTCTTAGTTTCGAGTGACAGAAACTAACTCTGGATAACTTAAGTTGAATTTTTAAAGGGCCAAAGGCTCTGACTTGGAGGTCCCTTAAACAAAAACAAAGCCCCAAATTACACTACAGAACTAACTGATCATACACCATGGCTGAAACCACCAATATCACTGATTCTGAACTTAACTTCCAGAACTAAAGCCACAGCTGGCTTTTGCAGCTAGATTCCCACAGCAACTCTGCCATTTTACATCCCCACAGTTGTGCTTGAGGGTTCTGCTTTCTTCACATCCTTGACAGCGCTTGTCATTACCTGCCATTTTAGATATAATCAAACTAATGGGTGTGAAGTAGTAGTTCATTGCCAGTTTTGATTTGCATTTTACCAGTGGCTAGAAATGTTGAGCATCTTTTTGTGTGTTTATTGGTCATTTGTATATCTTCTTTGAAGAACTATCTATTCAGATTGTTGGTCCATTTTAAATTTTTTATTTATTTTGCAGTACTAGGGAATGAGCCCAGGATCTTGCACATGCTAGGCTGCCCATGAAAAGTATCAGAGCTACTTTTCATCCCAGAAGAGTCTTGATAGCTTTATGACTATAAAGGGCTAGTGCTAGTGCATCTGATTGGAAAAGCCTAAGTCACATGCTTGCAGCCTTGTTACAAGAAAGTCTGGAAAATAAAGTATCAGGTATTTTACACTTGCATAGTGGAAGGTGGAAGCCTCCCTTGGGAGGAGGGTCTCTAAATCTAGGAAGGAAATCTGGTGCTAAGTGGTCCAAAACTTCTATCAGCAGTATTTTGAATAATCAGAGAAGTTTAAACACAGCAACCAAGAGGCAAGAAACCGAAGGAAAAATATAGTGAGTTTGGCCTTGATGTCCACAAAAGAATAGAAACTATCTTTTTTCTTATTGGACAAAAACACAGTGAAAGGCTAATAATTTGTATTCTCAGAAATTTTAATAAGATCCTAGAGAATATAACTTTTATTTGAGGGCCATTGCACTAAGCAGGTCTTAGAACCGTCATCTCTATAATAGGTAAAGTTTCAGCATAATGTACAGGGAAACAACCCATACTTGGAGACAAAACCCTTACTCCTCACCCTGGTTATCCTTTAACAAGATGTGTTCCTCGTTAGCAAGTAGTTCAGTTAGTTTCTTTATTTATAAAATGAGAAAGTTGAGATAAATCATTTTAACATCCCCCTCTTACCTCTCAAATTCTGTTACATGTGCATGATAGGCTATAGATAATTACTGTCTTTTTTGAAGTTGGTTGTATGTTTTAGAAAGAAAAAATAAATTATGAGCTTACTTTTTTATGACAGTAAATTTCCATGAATCAAAAAAATTTGATCTCTACCTCCCACTTAGTGTTTGTTTTTTTTTTAAACAATTGTATTTTCCCACACAGTACAGTTTGGGCATTCAAGTTGCAGCAGGGGAAATACTCATTGAATTTGTCATCATTGTTTTTGGCTTCTTTCTTTATGAGAGCCTTTTTCATTTCTTAGTATTCAGCATCTGAAGATTAAATTGCCTTTACGATAAGGAATTACAAAAATAATTTTATTTCAATATGAAATACAAGGCTCTTCACATTTATTACAAAATGAAAAATTCTTGAGACTTCCATATTAACAGAAGTAGCAAAGTGTTCATTTAAATAAAGTGAAGATGTAACTTTGTACAGAGAAAGGTTGAAGGAGCCATTTGGAGACAAGGATGCACTTCCATTGCCTTCAGGAACGACTATACTTAAATGAGACCAGAAGAATTCAAACTACACCATATTTACTTTAATAAAATCGTCTTTGATGTAAAAATTTTAGATCTAACACAAGATTTTATTTCTGAAATAATCTGAAGGACTTTATTATAAAAACTATTTCATTTAAAACATGTTCCTGTAACATGGCCTCCAAGAATTAGTTCTAAGAAAGTTTAATGTTTGTTCTCTCTTTAAAAAGAAAAATTATTGAATTACCTCTAAACTATAGCCCTTTACTAATAAACACTACTGTTAAAAAGTTCTTATAGCTGTTGGGCATGATGGTGCATGCCTATAATCTCAGCAGCTTGGGCGGCTGAGGCAGGAGGATCACACGTTTGAGACCAGCCTCAGCAACTTAGCAAGGTCCTCAGTGAGAACTTGTTTTAATACAAAAAATAAAAAGGGCTGGGATGTAGCACAGAGGTAAAGCATCCCAGGATTCAATCCCCAGTACCAAAACAAAAGCAACAACAACAAATAATTATTACAGCTATATAATATGATATCTTTACTTAAACTTAAAGGAAATAGAGAAAAATTGGCTAACATCCCTTTATGTTATTAAAAACTAGTTATTGGGTTGCTTTCCAGTGTCTTTTTCACATTGAATAATTATTTTTAAACTTTGTGAGCCTTATTCTTTTTATACTACTTTTTAAAAAAAAATAATAACTTTATCAAGATAATTCACATCCTATATTTTACCCATTTAAAATGTACAATTCAGTGATTTTTAGTAAATTCACAGACATCACTGTGCAACCATCACTACAGTAAATTTTAGAATATTTCATCACTCCTGAAAGAAACTCATTCCCTTTGGCAGTCACTCCCAGTTCACCCTGCCCCCACCTCTGTTAACCACTGATGTGCTTTCTTTTTCTATGAATTTGTCCTGAACTTTTCCTGTAAATGGAGTCATACAATATGTGACCTTTTGTGTTTGGCTTCACTCACTTAGTACTTAATGTTTTTAAGGTCTATTCATGTTGTAATACATATCAGTTTTTCATTCTTTGGATGAATAATATTCTCTTGGTATTACTGGGTCGTACAATAATTTGTTTCACTTTTTGTGTAATTGCCAAACCATTTCCCACAGCAACTCTGCCATTTTACATCCCCACAGTTGTGCTTGAGGGTTCTGCTTTCTTCACATCCTTGACAGCGCTTGTCATTACCTGCCATTTTAGTTATAATCAAACTAATGGGTTTGGAGTAGTAGTTCATTGCCAGTTTTGATTTGCATTTTACCAGTGGCTAGAAATGTTGAGCATCTTTTTGTGTGTTTATTGGTCATTTGTATATCTTCTTTGAAGAACTATCTATTCAGATTGTTGGTCCATTTTAAAATTTTTATTTATTTTGCAGTACTAGGGAATGAGCCCAGGACCTTGCACATGCTAGGCTGCCCATTTTTTAATTGGATAATTTGTCTTTCTATTTTTGAGTTTTAAGAGTTCTTTTTATATTCTAAATATAACATATATAATTTGTATATTTTTCACTTATTCTGTAGTTTTGTCTTTTTTCTTTATCTAGCAAGGCCTATTTTTGATTTCCTGAATAAGGAAATTTTGGTTTCCTGACATTCTGCTAAATTTTTTAGGTATCTGTAGTTATGAAGTAACCTGCAATGAATACTGTATTCTTTGAAAATACAACTGTACTCTAATTTAAGACTTTCATAGAAACAACATAGATTGTTTTACCCTCTACTACCCTAAAATACAGGGTTTTGTTGTTGTTGTTGTTGTTTTTCTTTTCTTTTTTTTTTTTTTTTTCAGTTCTAAGGAATTGAACATCTTCCACTAAGCTACATCCTCAGCCCTTTTATTTTTATTTTAAGACAGGGTCTTGCTAAGTTGTCCCAAACTTGATAGTCTTCCTGCCTTAGCTTCCTTCCCCAGTCTCTGGGGTTATGTATGCATGTTTCAGTGAGGGACCCAATATTGCTCTCAAAAACATTATTTTATTAAAGAAAGATCAGTAGAGTAGAGGGAAGGGAAGAGGGGATGGAAAGGGGAAGTAATGGGGACTGAGAGCAAATTTTATCCATGCTTTTATAATTATATAAAAATGAGCCCCAATGTTATATATAACTAAAATGAATTATTAAAAATTATTTTATAGTCTCACTTTTTATCTATTATAAGCCTATATTTTTTCAGATTTGAGAATCATTTACTTCTGTCTTTATATTTCTGCTTCTTTTAAACTGAAATTTTTAGTTTCTGACCCAATTTTTTATTTATATAACCTTTTAATTTTTTTTACTGTCCTCTCCAAATTAGCCCTTTCAAGCTAATTCTAATCTTAGTCAAAGCTTAAAAAAACTATCCAAGCAAACTTGTTATTGCTATTATTCAGACAGTTTTAAGTGTCTTTTTGGATCAAGTGTTAAGAGTTTAACTTCTATACTTTATTAAAACTTATTAGTAGCTCAGTGTGTCACTTAGATGTCTATGTAATAAATCATCCCAATACTTGGTAGCTTTATTTATTGTTTATAATTTTTTTTGAGAAAAAAAATGTAAATTATCAGGGTGACTCTGTCCCAGGTCTCTTATGAAATTACAAGCCACCACCTCATGCTATAGACTTATTAAGAAGGCTCAGTTTGGGGAGGAAACATGCTCACTTATGTGGGTTTTGGAAGAATTCAATTTCTTCTAAGATGTTGTACTATGCTGTACTAAAAGCTACAGTTTCTCACTGGCCTCACTTATTTTCTTCCCTAATGAGCCTTTCACTAGAATAGCTTATAACATGGGCTGTCAGAATCACCAAAGAATAGAATGCCCATGATAGAAGTCTCTCTGCAACCTAATCTTGGAGTTGTTATCTGTTACTTTTATCATATTTTACTTATTAGTAGCAAATTTTTTTGTTGGTTTAATTTATTTTTATTGGTTCTTTTTAGTTCATACATGACAGTAGAATCCATTTTGACACAATTATAAAAGCATGGAATATAACTTGTTCTAATTTTGTCTTTAGTACCTTTCCTTCCCCTCCCTTCCTCCATTCCCTGGTCCCTTCCCTCTACTCTACTTATCTTTATGCCTTTCATCCATAGTTACTTTTTAAATTAGGTTCTGTGGATGTACACAATGGTGAGCTTCATTATGGTATTTTCATATATTCAAATAGAAATGTTATATCAGATTCTTTGCACTGTCTTTCTTTGTCCCATCCTTCCTCTCTTCCCTTCATTCTCTTTTGTCTACTTCACTGATCTTTTTTTTTTTTTTTTTTTTTTTTTTTTTAAGAGAGAGAGAGGGCTGGGGATGTGGCTCAAGCGGTAACGCGCTCGCCTGGCATGTGTGCAGCCCGGGTTCGATCCTCAGCAGGAGAGAGAGAGAGAGAGAGAGAGAGAGAGAGAGAGAGAGAGAGAGAGAGAGAGAGAGAGAGAGCCCTTTTTATTGTATTTTTGAGACAGAGGAGTCTCACTAAGTAACTGAGGCTGGACTTGATCTTGTGATTCTCTTACCTCAGCCTGCTTAATAGCTGAGATTATAGGAACGCACAACTAATTTTTAAAAGCATCTTAATTCTGAATATTTATTTATTTATCCATTTATCAATGGAGAAGTAGAGAACCTGTCTCAAAATAAAATTGTTTTTAAAACGCTGAGGATGTAACTTAGTGGTAAAGCACTCCTGGGTTCAGTCCCCAATACCAAAGGGGGGAGCTGAGAGAGGGGTGTAGATAAGGTTAGGGTTGTAATTTTATTTTTTTTCCATGACTTTAAAGATTATAATTCAGTTTTAGCAGTGGAAACCTTTGGTCACTGTAATGATTATTTTAATTTCAGTATGTGCAACATGTTTTTTCTTCCACTTAATTCATGCTATGAACTTCAGCCCTAGTTTAGTAAAATAATTGATTCTGAATGGACTTTTTTTTTCAGTTTATTTTTTTTTATTGGTTGTTCACAACATTACGAAGTTCATGACATATCATATTTCATACATTAGATTGAAGTGGGTTATGAACTCCCAATTTTACCCCAAATGCAGATTGCAGAATCACGTCGGTTTGAATGGACTTTAATAATTCGTTTCTTTAGCAGACCTTACTGAGTTATTCTCTGAACTCATCATGAGTATTCTCATAATAAAGTTCACACTCCTAACTTTGGCCTCCCATAACTCAATTAGCTGACCTCTATTTCTCCAATTTCATTTCCTATATGATTACCCCCCTTAATCATTCCACTTTATCTCATACTCCTTACTTTTCCTCATCTTGACTGTTTATTCGTACTTCAGGGTCTTTCCATCTTCTTGGACCTCTTACCCCAGTTCATCACATAGCTTATTCCTTTATTCATTTATTTATTCCTTATTTATTCATTTATTTCTCTGCTCCAGTATTACCACCAGAAAGAGACATGTTGTGAAGAGGCATTCTTCATAATATAGCAGAGACCACTAAAAGGAAGGGACATAAGAAAAATGAAATAAAGATCTTTTTCAAAGAAAAATTAATCTGCAGACAGTAGATACAATAACTTATATGTAAACAGGATGTGTCAAGTTTCCTGTTGCCATGACAAAATACCTGAGGTAAACCAAGGAAAGGTTTATTTGGGTTAATGGTTTCAAAGGTTTCAGTCCATGGTGACTCGACATCATTGCCTTTGGGCCTGTAGTGAGACAGCACATCATGGTGGGGAGCTGGTGATGGAGAAAGGTGCTCACTTCATGACAGCCAAGAAGCAACTAGACGGGGAGAGGCCAGGGTCTCAATATCCTCCATGGGCATACCCCCGGTGATCACCCTAACTTCCACTAGGCCCACTTCTTAAAGGTTCTTCTACCTCCCAGTAGTGCCACAGGCTGGGGACCAAACCTTAAACACATGAGCCTTTGATGAACAGTCCAGATCCACACTATAATATAGAGGTTAGATTAGACATGTGTGAGCAGGGGCCAAATTAAGAACTTTCACATTTATTCAGTTGTAAATTTATAATTATTTCACTGCCAAAACCACAAAACTTTTTTGACCATTGAATTGATCTTGTTTCTTTTTTTTAAGGACCCCATTAAACTATTTGCATACAATCTTGTTCATTTTATTCCTTTTTTGTGGAGAAATATTTCTCATCTTCATGAGAAATATTTCTATCATGAATCCAACCCAAATTACATGTTGATAAAGGAAGGTGTCTCCATGGTTACTCTGTGATCAGCTCCATTTTGCACATGGGAGGTATCTTTCTGTGAGCTTAAATGGAAAACATCTGTTATCATCCTTTCTGTTTACCTTACTAGTGTAATGTACAGGGTCATCTTTCCTTGATCTGGCGGTTTGGTTGTCTTTGTATTTTCAGTAAGATTTATGAACTACTCTTTCCCATTTTATTTTATTCTATTATTTTATTTTATTTTTGTAATACTGGGAATCAAACCCAGGGGTACTCTACCACTAAGCTATACCCCCAGTCTTTTAATTTTGAGACAAGTCCTCACTAAGTCACTGAAGCTATCCTCAAACTTGTGATCCTCCTGTCTCAGCCTCCCAAGTTACTGGAATTATAGGCATATGCCACCACTCCTGACTATAAACCATTCTTTCTGCTCTACCTTTGCATAGAGAAATCTCATGGATTTTTCAGAGTTCATGTCAGTATTAGTGTTGCTGTGACTGATTGTGACTAGCTCTCCTGCTTGTCTCTATAGCATACCCCAATATTACCCATTCTTTTAGAGCCATTTGTTACATTTATTCTATTTTCTGGAACAAATATGAGGTTTTCTTCATATATATTTTTCTTCACCCATCTGTGATGGGAATGTTTCAGAGCCAATAGAGTATTATTATGGGTAGGTTAGTCCACCTGGTAAAGAATATTCCAATATTCTAAACTAATGAATTTGTTAGTCTCAGGTTTAATTCTGTTGATCCTGTCATAAAAGTAAATGTCATATAATGGAAAGTTAGAGAATGCAACTACAAAAGGGTAAGTTAGTGAAAACTTTATTTAGGCCAATTTTTGTGCAACAACCTTCCCAACAGTTCTACAGTGATCTTTGTAAAATCTGTAAGACTATGATGTCATCTGTTATCACCACATGGAGAAGCAAAATTTTCATTTTTAATACAGTCCACTATATTAAGGAGTAAAATGGACGCTAATGCAATACATGCAATGTACAGAGTGACAGTTGGAAATCAAGGATCGGGCCAGTTAATCTTCAGGTACTGTGAGGATAATACATGTTGCTCTATGAAGAATTTTAGTCAGGACACAGTGGTTGAAGCCACATATCCTTTTTTCTTCCATATTTTTTAACTGGTACATTATAGTGGTACGTATCATATGGTGGACTTTGTTGTTACATGTTTGTATATGCGTGCAATATAACAATGTAAATTGGCAGGTATCATTTCCCAGTATTTCACCTTTCCCTCCCTTCCTCCCTCCCTCTGGTCCCTTTCCTCTACTTTACTGATCTCCCTTAAATTTTGAAGCCACATACCCTTTTAATGTGTGCTGCCACCCAGAGAAAAAATTCCATCCAAGCATGTGCTCTTATGCCACTTGAGGTCTTTGTGGAAGCTGAGTCAACTCTCCTGAGCCACCCAGCAGTAAGACCACTTTGGGCATGAGTTAAGCTACACAAATGTACCCCTCCATCCAGATCTTCTTTCTGATTTATAATGTCAATAAATTGTCATTTACTATCCTCCATACTTTAGTAGATCCACTTCACAACCAAAATTCAATTAAAAGTTTGATAAAAATAGGGAGTGCCCAAGAAGTAGTAGGAAATTCTTTACCAGGAATAAAGCCATTGATGTAATAGGGATTCTGTTAGAGGAAGGAGTACTTCAAAGTAACACACATCTGTGAGCTGCTGATCATAGATCATAGGCCTTTGGTTCATAGGCCTTTCGTAGTGGTGGTGACTATACCGTCTAACTTTCCCAAAGCCTTCTTAATGAGCATGTGACCAGTGCCCTCCCTCTAATGTCTTACACTTCTGATAAGCACAGATTCAAATGTAGGTGTCTTTTATAGTAGTTACAATTTGTGCACTTCTGCTTCTTCTAAACTCTTTTCTAATTTTTGTTCCCCTTAGTCTTATGTTCAATTATCCCCCCCCCCCCCGGTATTTTTCATGTTTGTAGAAAGAACAGATATGTTTCCAACTTAGCATGTTATGTTAATTTTTTTTTCCATATTTTTCATGGAATAAGATTATTCTACCATTGAGGGTCCTAAATCTTTGTTCCTCAGATAATTCATGTTTTCCAAGGGGCAAGATAAAGTCATGACCAGCTTTCATATTCTCTGTTTTGGAGTCATCATTCTTTGTGCTAACCAATCCCAGGGAGTGTCTTGTCAAAAATATTACATCTCTCCTTACCTCCATTCAATGGCCTTTCATTATAGATTAAGAGAATCTGATTTTATAGATAAATCTGATAGACACTGCATCCAGATGTAAAGAAAGACAGATGTAGATGGGTTACATAGGTGGTATAAAATTTTCACAAAACTCTTTAGGTGAATAGGTATTCAACTGGGATGATGATGGTGGTGATGGTGATGATGATGACGTTGTTACTCATAAGAATGTCCTAACATCCTAACCCTCTATGCGTACTTGAAAATATTCATAAAAAGAGAAAGACATGTTTTGTAAGTGTGGACTTTTGAGATAGGTGGACATAGATGCTGCTATAGTTTGAATATTTGTGCCCCTGCAAGACTTATATATTGACATCTTAACCCCCAGTATGATGTCATTAGGGTGGGGGTATCTATGGTGGGTGGATCATGAGGATGGATCCTTCATACATGTGATCAGTGCCCATATAAGAAAGGTCTCAGATAACTTCCTTGCCCCTTTGCTGTATGAATACATGACAAAAGATAACTGTTGATGAACAAGGAAGCAAACCCTCACCAGACACCAAATCTGCTATGCATTGATCTTAGAACCTCCCACCTTCCAGAACTGTGAGAAATAAGTTTCTGGCTTTATAAGCCACCCAATCACTAAGAAAGGTGTAATCCCAGTTCTTCTTAGCTATACTATTTGTTGGCTTTTTTTCAAACTGTAATTTTCTCATCTGAGGGAAAGAACCATTTATTATGTAAAGTGCTTAATAATGTGTTCAGCATATAAAAGCATTCAAAATAGGTCTTTGGTATGGCAATGCTCAAAGATAAATTGATTATGTCTGGAGATGATCTCTTCTGTTTTAGACAGCTGTGAATGTTAGAAATTTCTTTCTGTTCATGTTCCAGAATCTGTGCCCTTCAATTATTGGTCTAATTCAGTATTCTTAAATCTCAGAGAAAAAGTTTAATCCCTCTTCTGTGTTGTAGGCTTCTAGGTCTTTGGAGACTTGCTGTATTCCCCTGTATTTTCTCCCCACCAGTTTATAGAAATGCATGCAAACCCTCCATCAACTGACTCATGGCCTAGGTTCAAAACAATCAGAATGGAACACAGCACTGAAGGTGAAGGTGCTTGTGGTTAGAAGATAGAGAATGAAATTCATCATCTTTTTTTGTTGTGTTCTTGTGGGGGGGGGGCGTGTACACGCCTGTGCATGTGCACATGTGCAATACTAGAGATACCAGGGTTGCTGTACCACTCAGTCACATCCCCAGACCCTCCCTCCACCTTTTTTTTTTTTTTTTTTTTGAGACAGGATCTTGCTCTGTTACCCAGGCTGAACTTGAACTCCTGGACTCAAGCAATTCTCCTGTACAACTTCCTTTTGGTATTGTGTCCTAATTCAACCTTAATTGGCATGAGTTTGTGGAGCAGTTATATTTCACCTTTGATTCATCATACTTGTATTTGATTAAAACCTACAAATTTTTTTCAAATATATCTATGTTTCACCCTGTCCTCATCATAATAGTTGTATGGAATTTCTTTTCTTTTCCTTCCTTCCTTCCTCCCTCCCTCCCTCCCTCTGGAGATTGATCCCAGGGATTCCCACGTACTACAAAGCACTCTACCACTGAGCTATACCTCCAATCCTTTTTTTTTAAATTTCATTTTGACACAGGGTATCATCAAGTTACCCAGGCTGGTCTCAAATTTGTAAATCTGTTACCTCAGCCTCCTAGTAGCTGGGCTTTTACATTTTTGCCTATTAAATTTCAACTTCTTAAGAGTTTACACATTTTTTTCTTGCCTATCAAGCTGTGCTATGCACTATGCTTGTTTTAATATATTTTATCAGTGCATTTTAATACATAATGCTAGGTTTCATTGTGACATAGTCACACATGCACTTAACATAATTGCTCAGTTCCATTCCCCAGTACTTCATCTTTTTCTCCCTCCTCCGTCCTCCAGCCCCCTTCTATTTATTGGTCTCCTGTCAATTTTTTTAGTTGGTGTATTTATACAAAAAAGTAGGAGTCGTTGTGGTATATTCATGCACATAGAATAATTTGGTTGATTTCGTTATCCAATTTCTCCTCTTTCCCTCCCTTCCTCTTTTCACCTAGATCCCCTTTTTGTACTCTACTATTGTCTCTTTTATTTTCATGAGATCTTTTTTTTTTTTTTTTTGCATAACAGCCGCTCAGTCCTTTGTATTTACTTTTTCCTTTGCCCCAGCGTACACCTTCCCCATCCTTCTCACTGTCTGTGAATCTTTCACATAAAATCTTTAGCTCTCAGTTTAGCTTAAGTTATAAGATTCTATGGTACTAATAGGAATTATGGGGTTCTTTTGGCTAATAGCAATTACAAATTTGGCTTCTGGTCTAATAACAGAATATGTTAGACTTACATCCAAAGAAATAATTGCCCATATATACTGATTATTGTGTGTGAACAGTTAGAGTCCTCCCTAATCACATTTGCTATTAAATTTTGACAATTTTCACAGTACCTGAGATATCCCTTTGAGACCAAGAAAAATATAGTAGTCTAAATATTTTCTTATTTCTCTGGTGAGAAAAGTTTTCCTATTGGTGCCAAAATTATAAAGTAGACAAAAAAAGTTAGAAGAAAGTTGTAGACTATTATAGCTTTTTTTTAAAGTTGCAGATACTGATTTCCAAATGAGTCCCATAAAGCATCATTATTTCCATTTATAGAGTAGTAGTATTTGTGATATTAATGTGACCTAAAGATTTCATGTTTAACAATTTATTATGAAGTAACCTGCCTTTTCTATAAGAAAGTGAGTTTAGATTATCTTTTCAAAGAAAGCATTACTCTTTTATAAAAATTTAACTACATTTTACTATATTTCAGAGCTCTTGCTTTTAAAATAAAACTTATAATCTTAGTGATTTGGATAATAGTGCTCATTAAAAAAAAATCTTTCCTCAGGTTACCACCCTATTCCTCTCTTAACCTTCTTCAGCAAAAATCCTTGAAAGACTTGTCTGTATGTGCCATTTCCTCCTTATTTCTTTCTGTTCTTTTTTTATTATTATCATTATTATTGGCACATTGTAATTATACATAATAATGAAATTTATTATGCCATATTTGTACCTGCACATTTGTACCTTCCCTGTTCTTCCCCTTGTCTACTGATATACTATGCTGATCTCCCTTCTATTATTATTATTATTTTAATTAGTGCATTATAAGTAGGATAGAAGCAGGATTCACTGTTGTATATTTGTACACAGACATAGCATAATTTGGTAAATTTGTTTCCCATGCTTTCCTCCTTCTCAACCTCCTTCCTCTACTCTGTTGGTCTCCCTTCTGTTTTCATGAGATCCTCCCTTTTAAAATTTCATATCTCTCTCTCTCTTTCTCTCTCTCTCTCTCTCTCTCTCTCTCTCTCTCTCTCTCTCAGGTCCATTCAACCCTTGACTGAGTCTGGCTTATTTCATTTAGCATGATGTTCTCCAGTTCCATCCATTTACCAGAAAATGACATAATTTCACTCTTCTTTACAGCTAAATACAACTTAATTGGGTATATATGCCACATTTTCTTATCCATTTGTCTGTTGACAGATACCTAGACTGGTTTCATAACATGGCTATTGTGAATTATGGTGCTGTAACACATTGGTATGCAGATATCACTATAGCATGCTGATTTTAGTTCTTTTGGATAAATACCAAGGAGTGGGATAGCTAGTTCTTAAAGTGGTTCCGTTCCTAGTCTTTTGCAGAATCTCCATTCTGCTTTTCCAAAGTAGTTGTACCAATTTGCTGTCCTAGCATTTCTGTTTAACCTACTTAAAATAAGGTTCTATCTTATCACTCCACTGAAACTACTTGTCAAAGTTTTCATCACTTTCCTCCTTCCACATTCTCTTCTCTGTCCTCACCATACTCTCAACATCATTTGACACCATGTTGTAATATTTTACTTGAGCTCTACTATGCCTTCCTGTTTTGTTTTTCATCTTATTTAATTAGCTACTTTGTCTCCATGTCATTTGTTAAGCCTTTGTTTTCTCCTAAGCCCTAAATATTAGAATATCCCAGAACTTAGAGCTTATCTAAATACATATCTCCTATAATCTTTGCCTTGATGATCTACAATATGTAAATTAAGTTTGCCTTGATGATCTATAATATGTAAGTTAAGTTTGCCTTGATGATCTACAGTATGTAAGTTACAATATAGTTTAGGCTGCTGTGACAAGGAGACCACAGAACACAGGTGTTTAAACAAAATGAAAGTTGATTTTCCTTCCCTGTGAAAATGGAGGAGGTAGTCCAGGGCTGATAGGATGGCTTGTTAGTATTGGGGACCCAGGCTCACTCTTTCCTGTTTCTCTGATGTTCTCAACATGCAACCCCCAGCTCCTTTATCCAAATGGTTGCTCCATTCCTCAATCATATCTATATTCTAACCAGCAAGAAGAAGAAAATTGAAGTGAAGGACATAGCACTTCCCTTTAGGACACAGTTAGAAGTTAAACACATATCTCTTATAATCTTTGGTCATGTAGCTATGAATTCCAGCTACAGTTTGGCAATTATTTGACTAAAGGAAAAAGAGGATAATGGATTTGGGGGCATAGGGGCCAATTTCTGCCACACATGGCTTTAAATATTGTGTACTGATGTCTCCCAGCTAGAGATATTCTAGCCTGGACCTATTCCCTAAGTCATAGTTTCTGTATCCAGCTGCCTGTCCAACATCCCCACATTCCTGCATGTCCAAACTGAATCCTTTGACTTTTGTCCTCAAACCCCTTCCTCATCTTAGTTCTCCCCACTGCTCATGCCAGAAACTTAGGACAACCTTTATTTATCTCTTTCTCTCTCTCCCAACATCTAACCCATTTGCAACTTTACTTTCAGAATAGACCTAAGCACTAGCACTTCTCTCCATCTCCACTGGTCATTCTAAGCCACCATTATCTCTCAGCAGGGTGACTGAATACCTTTCTATTCTGCACACAGCAGCCCAGGGTGAATTTTTAAAATCTAAATCAAATCATATCCCTCTTGTGCACAAAATCCTATAGCTTCCTGTTACAATTAGGAGGAAAAAAAAAAACTCTAATTCCCTTTCCTGGCTTACAGATTCCTGCCAGATTTGGTCCCTGCCATCTTCTTTGACTGTATTTTTCTTCTTCACCCACCGCACCCTAACTTCCCTGGTTTGGGGCTTTCTGGAACATGTGAAGCTCCTTTCTTCTGTGGGGCCTTTACACTTGTGGTTCCTCTGCCTGTAACACTCTTGGTCTGATCTTCCCTGGTTCTCTCCTGCCCATTCCTCAGATCTCAACTAAAGAGGATATCCTCCGAGAGATCTTTCTTTCTCTCCCTCTCTCTCCTTCCTTTCTTCTCTGGATAGTTACCCTGCTTTGGTTTCTTCACAGCACTGTCTCTATCTGAAACTGTACCTTTGTTTTTAATCTGATTTCTCCACTGGTATATAAGTACCACGAGGGCGGGAATTTAGATTTCTTTATTGATCTCTCTAGCCCCCAAAATAGTGTCTGTTACTTAGTAGGTGCTTAATATTTATTGAATATTCAAGTATTTCTTTGTATTTCACCATGGTAAATAAATAGGCTACTATAATAAGAGACCCGACCACCATGGAATAGGTGAAGTAAGAATTCAGTGTTTGTAGCATGATTAGATATACAGAATAGAGATGGGCAGAATTTCTTTTGTACTTTGAGTCAGCTAAAATATTAAACCCAACCAGTCTCAGATTTGGAAATCAAATCTCAACTATGCTAAGGGATTCTGTTTTTATACTTCTTTTTCCTGTGATAAGATTGTCACAGAAATCTTTGCCATGCCTTTTCTTCTTTTAAAAAGAAATAAATAGAGGGGGTTGAAAAAGAATGAGAAGAAAAGAAATGGACATAATGGGAACATTTATAAATATGGGAAATTATGTATACAAATGTATGCATATATGTATTTTTGCAGTACTAGGGATTGAACTCTACTACTGACCTAATCTCTAGACCTTTTTATATTTTTTAATTTTGAGACAGAGTCTCACTAAGTTGCCCACACTTATCTCAAATTTGTAATCCTCCTGCCTCAGTCTCCCAAGTCACTGGGATTACAGGTGTATGGCACCATACCCTGCAATAGGGGAATTTTAATCAACCTACAAGGTCTTTCTGACCCAAAAGTTGATCAGTATTGGTAATGTTTGAATTATTCTTCTTGAGAAAGCACATAGTTTGCTATCATGGAAAAATATCCAAACTCTGTCATCAAACCTAAATTCAAATCTGATTCTGTCACTTCACTAGCTCTATGTTTTGTGACAATTTATATAAATCTCTGAGACTCAGATTTCTTAAGTATTAATATGAGGAATATAACAGCCACCATAAATAGGGGTGTCTTAAGGATTAAATGAAATAAGGTATGCTTTTCCCTTCTAGTTTCTATAACCTTTCCCATTCCTCATTACTCTAACCCACCTTGCTCCTTCCTCACAAAAGTATTTTATTACTGTTGTACTATTTAATTGTGCTAATGTCTCAGCAGACATAGCCACAGAAGTATGTATGCCTGCTCTTTAATCATGTAACCAGAGTTAGTTTAAATAGGAATCAGTGATGAGTTGAAAGCAATGTAGGAAATGTAGCAAATTCTTCAGTAATCCCTTAGTAATTCTGTATTTCTCCAGATCCTTTTTGAACAGACTATTCCTGAAAATTCTCCTTAAAGAGGTGATGCAGTGGGTTGTGCTACTTTGTTACCAAAAGAAGAGGGGTCACTCTGGGCCTAAATGCCATATTGTACTTTCCAGTATCTTCCTTTTACATTGGGCTTCTATATCAGAGACAAACCATACTTAACAATGGCAGGGTGTGATTCGTGCATCAAGTGAGATATGCTTTAGAATACTGGACATACATCAAAACTATTTTCTCTATACTTTTATCTTAACTGATAGATGTAAGACAAAACTAACAGACTTCTTAGCTCCTGAGGAAATAAATCAGAATGTGTAAAATTTAAGATTGAATCATCCATTTATTGTTGTCTCCATTTTCCACTAGACCTTTCTTCCACATTACCATTGGAATAACCTATTTCCATAAAATACATTTATGATCCTGTGTCTCACTTCCTTACAGTTCTTCACTGGCTCCCCATTGCCATTGGGGTATATTTTCCCCCGCCCTAGTACTGGGGCTTGAATCCAGGGGCACTCTACCACGAAGCTGTATCCCAGCCCTTTTTATTTTTATTTTGAGAAAGGACCTAACTGAGCTGTCCACCCTGGCCTTGGGTTTGCCCCAACACACTCAGCTACTGGGATACATTCTGCGTTCTATGTGAACTGCCCCTTCTCCCGCCGCCAACCTCATATTACCACTTTCCACTTCACATTTTGTTCTTCATCAACACCTTGCACAGCACCATTGCTTTGGGACTTGATGTATTTAATATTGCTTATCCCTCTCCAGAATTTTCTCCAGCTGAGACCTGGCTGAAGAGTCCTTCAGAATTGGGCTCAAGAGTCACATCCTTCAGAAAGCTTTCCTTGTCACACTCCACCCTGCCCACTGGTTAGGGTAGGCACCCCTCCACTTCATTCTTACTACACCATATGCCTGCCCATCTCACACTTATGCCAGTTATGAGGGTTTACATAGCTGCCTTTTTTACTAGATGGCAAATGCCTTGATCAGGGGCCAGGTCTTACTCATCTCTGTTTCTCTAGCACCCAGCCCTCTGCTCAGCACATAACAGCTGCTAAGTAAATATTTGTGTAACTGAATCATATTGATCCTAGGAACAAACTCCCCTTGGGAGAACATCAGCCACGCCTTATATATTTGAGGAAAACCCTTGTTTATGATACTGTATTAATTGAATTTGCTGTTATATATTAAATTGGGTATTTTAGTCTCTGCTTTAAAAATAAAGATTAAATTGAGCATATTCATAGCTCTGTTCAGATTACATAATGCCTGTTAGTGCAAAAACATAGGTGGTAACTGCACTTTACAGTTGTTTGGAGTTTGTGATGCCCAGCTGCAGTCTAAGGTGCCTTTGTAGGTTTTGGAGGTATTTTGACTACATGAGCTAATAGTATAAAAAGTCAGTGTTGGTTTGTGGAAGAAGTTAGGTGCACTTACACTTGCCTTCACTGCTTTAAAGTCTTGGTTTGTAAAAATCTTAAGAAAGGTGGTTTCTCCTAAGAAATTTATGGCCTATGTTTTTCTAAGTCATAAACCAAACTAGTTTTCAGCTTTTAGCTTGGCTTCTGTGGAGACGAACAGTAACCCATATAAACTGTGTGGTGGTTCCAGTTGCTTTTACTCAGGAAAGTCCCCAAGATTTTCATTGAAAAGTCCAGAAAGAAGAAGTATCAAGGACTCTGGTGATAAGTACTAAGTTACAAGAAGCTGATTGAAAAAAATTATCTTAAAAATAGAGAGATAGGAAACTTGCCAGATTTTCTAGGACTTTCTTAACACTAAATCAGAACTTTGAATTTTAGTCCTTGCCAAATTTTGTTCTCTGTAACTGTTTTCACTGTTTGATAGAGTTATGCTGCTATAAGCTGCCTCTCCTCTTCATCCTACTTTTGTCCTTCTTCCTCCTCCTACTCATATTTCTTATACTAAGTCTTGGAATTCAAAAGACTCTGGAGACTGTTTTTAGGGCAAACAGATAAATTCCAGGTTGTTTTTAGAACAGCAGCTTCCTCTGGATTTTTTCACTGTCTCCTTAACATAAGTCTTAGTCACACTTGTGTTAACAGCAGAAACACTCTGCAGTGTTTCCTTTCATACAGTGGTGTTATAAGCCTTAGCTCCTCAACCCCCACACCAGTACAGGAAAACAGCAGTCATTGTAATGCACATCCATTGGAGAAACTGAATGAACTGTGTATAATGAAATTGGTTTCTTCTCCACAAGACCATGAAGCAGTGGAAGGTCAGGTTAGACCCCAGGATTGATAATTCCTATTCCCTGTGCTCCAGATGCAGTGATACCTTTCAGTTCTTGCTGTATTGAAAGGTCTATGTTCCATGCTGTGATAAGGATTTAACATAACTAAGTTTGACTCTTGATATGACAATACAGGTTAGGAATTACTTTTGTTATGTTATAGATGAAGTTACAAAAACTTATGGCAGGTGATTAAAATAGCTAGCCTTCAGATCCACGTCTATGGTTCTCAAGCCTGAGGTCTCTCCACTGTGCCACAAAGACTTCACACAATAACAATTCTCACATTTTATATCTCTTGACGTCCCAAAAGCTCTCCACAAATATCATAGTATTTAATCCTTAGGAACTTTGGAGATGTGAGTGGTAATCATATACTTTGAAATAAATAAACAGGTTTCCCAATCTAACCAGAGTTAAGACCCAAGTCTATGTGGCTATGAAGAGTTTGGCCCCTTGGTTCTCTCTCTGGCTTCATCTCCTCTTACTTTTTCCCATATTTTCTCTGCCCCAATCACACTGGCCTCCTTACTGTTCCTCAAATACATGGGCACATCACTGCCTCAAGGCCTTCATAATGGCAGTTCCCTTTCTCTCTAATGCCAGTTCCTCACATACTTGCATTACTAGCTCATTTCTATCAGATCTTGACCAAAAAGTTACCTTCACCACCACCACCACCCCAAAAAATAATCTTGCTGGCCAAACCATTTCCAGATCACTTTTTCTAAAATTCTAGTTTTTTATCTTTTTTTATTTTTTTATTTATATATGACAGCAGAATGCATTACAATTCTTATTACACATACAGAGCACAATTTTTCATATCTCTGGTTGTATACAAAGTTTATTCACACCAATTTGTGTCTTCATACATGTACTTTGGATAATAATGATCATCACTTTCCACCATCATTTTTAACCCCATGCCCCGTCCCTTCCCCTCCAATCCCTCTGCCCTATCTAGAGCTTGTTTCATCTTTAGACTTCATCATTTTCAAATATATATATATATATTTTTTTTAACTTCTTGTTTCCTGTCTGCCTTCTCCTTCTCACTAGAATGCTAGAATGTAAATAGAGTAGGGCTTGCCTATTTTGTTTCTTTCTCAACTCCAACACCTATAACAGACTTAGCACAGTTGTGATCCAGTAAATATTTGGTGAATGAAAATAGACTAGAAAATGAAAGATCAAAGAAGTTAAGTGTTTTTCCTTAGAATAATGTGGCCCAGAAGTTTCAGAGCTAAAATTGACCCTGGTCTTCTGTCCATATTTCATGCTTCTTTAGTTTGGAGCCTCACTGTTCCAAAGTCCAGACAAAGTTTAAAGTAATGATATAAATAAAACTCAGTTTGTTATAAATATTTGTTATTTATGCATTTTAAAACAATTGTTTCATAATTACTATATCATGGGGAATGTCTCTAAGAAGCAGAAATAATGAGAATAAATTGTAGAACCCATAATAAACTTAGGTATACCTGGACCTCAGATTTCTAACATCTGAAATGAAGGACTAGAGCCAGGCATCATGGCACCTGTAATCCAAGCTACTCAGTAGGCTGAGGCACAAGTTTGAGGCCAGCCTGGGCAATTTAGCAAGACCCTGACTCAAAATAAAAAGGGTTGCGGATATAGCTCAGTGGTAAAACACCCCTGGGTTTCATCCTCAGCATTGAAAAAAAGAGAGAGAAAGAGAATTAAAATGATGGACCATATCATTTCAAAGCCCCACAAGCCCTAACTTATCTTGAATCCATCACAAAGAATAGATAAAATCCCTAGTTTTCTTTGTAATTTGTTCAATTTTGTACACAGAGGTATTCAGTTTGTTTGGGAGATTAACCATGAGTGGTTATTTCTGTAAATTCCCTTTTGTCAAAGATTGCCATATGCTTGATTCTTTCTGCTACATTTGTGGAAAATGTAGGCTTTTTGTTTCCCTGTGTTACACTGCAGGATCAGCAAGCAGGCTGATGATCTCATCAACCCCTGAGCTCATGCAGGAAAACTTTAACGGCTGCTTCCTCTGAGTTCTCCAAGGGGCAGGCAAATCAGAAGGCAAGGCCCACTCAAAGCCAAGGAACTAAATCAGTAATGGTGACCTCTGGGTCAGTAAAGGAAGTATGTAGACAGCCTGGCCTTGCACTCTTTGCCAGTCTGAATTAAGGACACACACCAATAAATCAGGCCATTAGTTGTCCAACTTTGTGCAAGTTTTGGCATTGTGTCTCAGCCTGGTACATTTCTTTGACAAAAATCCCCTCTATAGAGTAAAATGCACTTAGGTGGTGTATATTACCCTGTGAACAGGAGGTAGCTTCCCAAGTATCTTTAGGAACATTTTTGGTAAATGTGTAACTTGAGTAAAGTTTGTAATTCTCCCTCGTATTATGCTGTTACACGATGGCTTATGACAAAGTGAATCTGCAAAACCTTGGCAACATAGAACAAGTTTGAAAAAGTAAGAATAGCAAGTTAATTACTGAGGTTGGGATTTGATTAGTAATTAAATCCAAAACTTTTATTTGAAAATAAAATAAAACATCAGCACCCTCAGCTGCTCTTCTCTGACTCTATTTTCATTGTTCCAGAAGGAATTAATCTTTCTCTTATCCCTGAGCACTTTTATATATCCGTACATGGGTCAAAGGCAGCTCTGTGGATTTCTGTTTAGACATAAGTTTCCTTAATTTATTATAACCATTACTCTTGTCACTGTACCAGACAGATATCTGTGTTTGGACTCCACAAATTGAGTCTTATAGTTTCCAAAACGCCATCCCCCTTACTGTTTATTCTTGAATGACTTTTCACTGGGAGATATTATAATTATCCTTTACAACAGAGCTACAAATAGGATTCTAATGGCAGGTTTTCTCTTTGTTAACTTTTTTTAGATATAAGCACTCTGTTATATTTCTCTGCAGTTTTTCATATCTTGTGAACTGTTATTAGCTTTACTTCCCAGTGTGTATTTTGCATAACAATTTGATTGTAAATTGCATACAGATAGAACCTGTCTTGTTCAAGCATTTGGAGCAGAATACCTTCTAGTTCTATGAATGATCACAAATAATTGGAAATTTGGTGAGACATCTCAGCCAAAAATAGTCCCTGCCCTGATTTCACCCTTCAGCCTTCAGCCACATGCTTTTATGAGCACATTCCCTGTCTCCCACTTACATATTTGCATGAGATGCCACAAAGTGCCTGACTTTACACCTGCAGGCATTGCCAAACAAGGAAAATATTAGGAAGAACATGAGGCAGATTCTCATTCATGTTAGTCCTGTTACTAACACTCCTGTGAGACAACTGTGGAGCCTCTAGAAAGATTATATTTTTCCTCTATCTGTGACACCTATTGGGAGTTGTTGCAGGAGAGAGCATGAGAAACTGGAGTTCAAAAAAATTCAAATGACATCCTTGATAAAAAATCTCTTTATGGTTTGAATCCCGTAGCTGCAATCAGGAATCTCTGGGAATTTGGTCTCCAAGCTATTCTCAGACCGTGTGTTGCATACATTCCACAAGGGCCTTGGGGAATGGCGCAGGCCTAGTTTTTTGGTTTTCAGCCGTGTTTGTCTTCTTCACAGTTGAATGGAACTGGAATGTGACATTTACCCAATTATTCCCATTTTTCATTCAATATTTATAATTTTTCTTCACTGTAACAGGTCTTAATACTAAAAAAAGAAAAAAAAAAACCTCTTTGGTTTTGTTAATTGAGTTTGTAAAATAAATAGAAGCAAGAAATTTCTCTCTATTGGACTTCATCCCAGGGTGTTATCCTTCACTAAACTCCTATTTTACTTTCCTCATCAACTCAGATATAACATTTATTGATCAGAATATTTTATGAATAATTCACTTTTTAATCTCCAAAAATGCCTTTTTGCTTCTTGCTTACAGAGCTATGGTGCCAGGATGCAGTTTTGTAAACATGACTACTCCCATTTTCTGAAAGAAATAGAAACAGGACTGAGAGGAATGACTCCTTTTGTTTAAAAAAAATATGACACTTGTTGAAGTTGATAAGATGGATTTCATACAAGGGGGCCACGACAATAAGTATAGGATGGACCAATGCCATCGGGTCTTGTAGTAGGGGAGAAAGGTAGGGCTTGACTAAGATTCCAGCAAGGGAAGGGGAGATTTAGCAACAAGGAACAAGGTGAGGGTCAGTAGATGGAAAATTACTAAGAGAAAACACGGAGTTAAGAGGAATCCTTTCTAGACTCAAAAGAATTTATACTGAGGGCAGGCCCGAGTGATCAGATATGGAAGGTGTTTATATCCCAAGTTGAATAGAGGATTTTTGCTGAACTCACATAGCGGAATTCTTGCTCAAACCTGACTATACAGACAGAGGGAAGCCCAATGTTGAGTCCCTTTGAACAGAGGGCTAAGAATACCCTAATTAAAGAAAAGAGTCTTTGTCACCTGCTAAAAGAAAAATCACTTTCGATGGCTCAAATAATGAATCACTATATCAAAACAGATGGCTTGTCATTTTACAATAATAATTCAAAGATCATAATGATAATTTGGTATGGTAGCTCACATCTGTAGTCCCAGCTACTGGAGAGGTTGAGGCAGAGGGATCACAAGTTTGAGAATAGCCTAGGAAACTTAGCAAGACCCTGCCTCAAAAATAAGATATAAAAAGGACTGGGTGAGTACCTTAGTAGTAGAGCACCCCTCAATTCAGTCCCAAGGACCAGAAAAAGAAAAATGTGATACTTTCTTGAGAAAGTAGCATTTCTTAAAGTTATAAGTAATACTATTTGTAAATTTACATAATTTTATATCTAAATTCATAGAAAAAGTATCAATGTGTAGAATACTATATTATAAATTATTTTTTATTATGGATATAAAAATATTCTGTAATCTTGAAGCCGTTTTTTTTGAGAATTTAAGAGAAGGCAAATTTAAGCTATTATATTCCTAGTTTGTTTGGCTTGGGGATATAAGAACTCAGGAGAGTAGTGCCTTGATTACATTTGGTAGTGACCTCTACTAGCTATTCAATCATATATCCTCCAGTACTTCTTATCTAAATAATATAGAAATACTTTTATTAGATCTTTGTTAAAAAGCTTTTCTAGATTTATTTCCAGTAGTAGCAAAAGTAATTTTTAGCAATATCTAAATAATACAATCATAAACTGAGTGTGATAGCATGTACACCTGTAATCCCAGAGCCTTAGGAGGCTGAGGCAGGAGAATGGCAAGTTCAAGATCAACCTTAGCAACTTAATAAAACTCTTTCTCCAGGTTTAAAAAAAATGGAAGGGTATGGGAATGGAGCTCGGGGTACTCTACCCCTGGGGGCAGGGGGGAAGAATCATTAGTTTGTGTGTGTGTGTGTGTGTGTGTGTGTGTGTTTAATTGGCTGAAAGTAGTACCTGCTTTAGTCTCTTAACTTTTAAGATTTTTTTCAAAATCCTACTTATTATCAAAGGCTTATTGTGAAGTTTAAATGGAGCAATAAAACTATTTATAAACCCAGAGGCCTTTATGCAAATCTGTTTCCTTGGTTTCACTTAGGTAAGCCTTTCAAAACTCTCATTTGTAAGGGATGGAGAGAAATAATGAATGTACTCAAAGGCCTAAGTTTTTCTGAACATTGTGTGATTAAAAAGCATCCGAGTTTAATGCAGACTGTGAACTGCTGACATGTCAGTGGAGAAAATGAGATCCAGAATGGCAAATAGTGTTCTTGTGAGCCTGGTCTCTACCCTGCTCCTAATCCCACTCCTGCCCTTTTGAAGATGAAAGAATTTGATTAAAAACTAAATGTGTAGAACAGTACATCAGTTCTGAGGCAGCTGTCTTTCTCTAATTCTTGTTTAGTTCAGATCCCTGAGTGTAGCCCAGAACACCTCAACTCATCCCTCTTTAAGTTAGCATTCTCTGGGGCCATTTCTATATCACCAAACCTTCATTTGTTTATTTATTTTTAAAAAATTTTGTTGAATATCTTTTCTGAGCCAAGCAGTAGGGATTCAGCAGTGAACAAATAAAAATGTCTGCCCTCAGGGAGCTGACATTCTAGTGTGATTCCTGTCAGATCAGTCGGGGCAGGCAATGGCCAAAGAAGGCAGATTTAAAAGGGCCGCTGAACAGGCTTTATTGAGATATCACTCGCTGGCGGAACTCCATCAGACCCACAGAGGGGACAGGACCGCGTGGAAGCTCGACTGGACTGGACTTTTATGGGGCTTACAGCAGGAAGGGAAGGGCTTGGGACAGGAAAAGGTGTTTCTAGGGTCCCTTGCCCCCTTGAAGTTGGTCAGGAGAGTTGGCTGAACTCCAGGATTGGCCAGGGGGGTCCTGTTGATTGACAGGCGTTAGTCAGGAGATCTGGCTGATTGACAGGCGTTTCCGCCGGCATCTGATTGATGTGCAGGCTGCTTTGTTCTAAGTTGCCACTAAGTCTCCACCAAGTTGCCGCCACCGACCTAACAGTTCCTCCTAGGGTCATGTCTTATGTGGAATTGAGCTTCAAGATGGGAGGGGAGGGGAGGGGGGATAGTAGAGGATAGGAAAGGCAGCAGAATACAACAGTCACTAATATGGCAGTATGTAAAAATGTGATGTGTAACCGATGTGATTCTGCAATCTGTATTTGGGGTGAAAATGGGAGTTCATAACCCACTTGATTCTAATGTATGAAATATGATGTGTCAAGAGCTTTGTAATGTTGTGAACAACCAATAAAAAAAATGAAAAAAAAAAAAAGAGTGACTATGTCTGAAAAGCCTCAGCAATTTGCAAGTCCCCCTAACCTGTTTTTATGTTGTCTAACAGGCCATCTGTTAAAAATAAGAATAATAATAATAATGAGTTGCCTTCAGTAGTGCATGCCTGTAAATCCAGTGTTATACAGACTGCTTTCTGATTGTAATGTATAAGAAAATTCAGTGTATTGTTTTTTTTAATCTAAAATTGCAATGCCATGACCAATCTCATTCATTTAAATCTGTTGGCAATTGTTTCTAGCTTTTATGTGAATTTTTCTGAATATACTTGAAACCATGTGACTATTATTCAAAATATTTTTAAGATTCCATAGTATGAAGAAAAAATTATGCCAAGCCAGGTGTGGTAGTGCATGCCTGTAATCCCAGCATCTCAGAAGGCTGAAGCAGGAATGGGTGTCAGGTGGGAGGCCAACCCTGGCAATTTACAAGACCCTGTCTCAAAATAAAAATTAAAAAGGACTAGAGATGTGCTCAGTGATAGAACAATCCTGAGTTCAATCTCCAGTATGGGGGCGGGGGCAGTGTGTCACAGGATTTTTAATGGGCTGAGAGTAATTTGGTCTATCAGGCTTCATTATCCTTCAGAGTGCCACCATGGTCTAGAATTTCCATTCAGCAATCTTGTAGCTGCTGAGCCTTCCCAACACAGAAATACTTCAGAGAAAGCCATATTTGGTGCTCAGAGAAGAATATATTATTCCCATGCATCAATTTTTAAATGCAATTAAAGAGCCATAATTTTCTATAACCCATATTCATAACTGCAGAGATTTGATTTGGGGTGATTACGGCCTTTGGGTAATTACTCTGCAGGTCCTAGATGTTAAAGTAAAGTGCTTCAGAACATTGGTTCAGCTTTTCAGATCCTGACCTAAAATAGTTTTCTAGTACTTGGTGCCAGTGATTTACTTATTAGATGCAGGAGAGTTATTGTATATTCCCAGCTTTGGTCTATGACTTGAGGCTAAAACTCCACACTGAGTTCTAGGACAGTGAATCTGATCCCAGGTCCAGTTCACTCTTTATTCAGAAAGAGGTTTTATATGTTAGGCTGTAAAAACAGTGACATTATCAGCATGGCTTTTTATGCAATAAGCATCCCAACAATAACTGTCCTAGTGTATGTAAAAGAAATTTGATGACACTAACTTGCTCTACTTCCCAGTAAGCCTAAAAAGAAAGCCAGTGTCCTTCAAGATAATATGTATCTGGACTTACTGTCCCAAGCTTGCTTTCATTTTTCTCTTCATTTGGCTAGGTTTGGGGGAACAGGGGGAAACATTCAGAGACAGGTGTTTTACTGTTTCTCTTTTCTTTAGAGACCATACAGGAATACTGTTGAGCTTTGGTAGTAGGAGAAGGCCAGTGTATTTATTTGATGTTGTAGCAATATTTTTTCAAATTTTTAATTTGTTTTAATTAGTTATGCATGGCAGTAGAATGCATTTATGCACTTTGACATATCACACAAAAATGGGGTATAATTTCTCATTTTTCTGATTGTGCATGTTGTGGAATCATATCAGTCATGTGGGCATATATGCACACAAGGTAATAATGTCTGTTTCATTCTGCTGTCCTTCTTATCCCCACATACCCTTGACTCCCCTCCACCTAATCTAAAGTAACTCTAAAGTAACTCTATTATTCCCTAGCGCTCCCCTCCCCATTGTGAATTAGCATCCTCATATCAGAGAAAACATTTGGCCTTTGGTTTTTTGGGATTAGCTTATTTTGCTTAGCATGATATTCTCCACTCCATTTACCAGCAAATGCCATAATTCCATTCTTCTTTAAGGCTGAGTAATATTCCATCAAATATATATACCACATGCACCTCAGATAAAGTAGTAATCTCTAGGAATATGAAGAGCTCAAAAAACTTAACATCAAAAAAAAAAAAAAACAAATAACCCAATCAATAAATGAGCTAAGGAACTGAGCAGACATTTCACTGAAGAAGAAATACAATTGATCAACAAATATATTTAAAATTGTTCAACATCTCTAGCAATTAAAGAAATGCAAATTAAAACTACACTGAGATTTCATCTTACTCCAATCAGAATGTCAATTTTCAAGAATGGCAAATATCAAGGCAACAATAAATGTTGGAGAGGAGTGGGGGAAAAGGCACACTCATACATTGCTGGTGGGACTGCAAATTAGTGTTACCACTCTGGAAAGCAGTATGGAGACTCCTCAGAAAACTTAGAATGGAACCACCATTTGACCCAGCTATCCCCCTCCTCCATTTATACTCAAAGTACTTAAAATCAGCATACTACTGTGAAAAAGCCATGTCAATGTTTGTAGCAATATTTTATTTTTTTTTACATTTCAATATTAATACTTTATTAAGGACATTAAAATTATCTTTAGTAGAATAACATTATCATTTACTTAGAGGCTTAAATAACATTTGTTTGTGATCTCACAGTTCTGTAGGTCAGGAGTCAGGTATGAAAGTTCTGGTTCTCTGCTCAGGATTTTAGAGGCTAAAATATAAGCATTAGCAGAGCTTGTAGCAATATTTTAAATGTTATTCTGTTGCTGCTTTCACAGCACTTAGGTAAGCTGTGGAAATGAGGAAACCCCATTTTCTTTTATACTTTCTCATAGTTTCTTAAATCACTAAGTAAATGTTGACTGACAGTTTTTTAGATATATTGTGTTCATTTTCCTTTGGATAATTTCTATCTAATTTGAGTTCAGAAGATGGGATCTAAATGCTTATTTAGACAAGGGTCTTATGTAACAGTGCCTAGCACAGTATCAGTGCTCACATAATTGTTGAATGGATGAATAAATGTTACAAATTGAGTTCAGCTTTTCAGTTAAAAGTGCTCTCACAAGGGGCCAGAAGTACAGCTTCGGGCATACATGGCATTTGCTTAGGAGTGCTTTGCCCTGCCTGTGTTCTTACGTCTCCAGGTTCTTGAGGTTGAAAGCAACTTTCTGTGTTTCCATCTACAGAGGGACAGTTACTTAATTCACTCCATGTTCCTCCCAGCCGATAAGTGACAGGTCCTAGTTTTATTACCCTTACCCACTTCAATTTCACCCTGCCTTAGCTTTGCCAGGCATTTCTTAAGGGAGCCAAACCTTTTTCTCTAACTATTTTAGTACTGTTCGGGGAAATAGAATATTTATATATTGGCTATAAGGGAAAATGTCAATATTGGAGTTCTCATAGAAGATTTCTTAGAAATGGGACTCAAACTGGTCTTGAAGGATTAACAGAATGGGGCTAGATAGAGAGTTTGAGTAGAAAAGAGTTTTTCCCCCTCCCTAGTCAGAGGAAAAAAAAATAGTAGTGATGCATGGCATGTTGGAATGTCAAAACCAGGACTTGTGTTGGAAATTGAAGAGAAGATTGGCATAGTAGAGTTTCGCTTATGGAAATTATGGAAATGTGACATTTTTACCACTTCTTTGTTCATTTGTATTCCTACCCCCCCAACCACACACCCACCCATCCCCTTTTTTCCATTTGTTTCTTTAGTGGGTACAAGTTATCTCTTGTGGTCCATGAATGGGTGAATATCTATCCATCTTTATGCCCACCCCACTGCCAGCACATGTATCCTATATTTCAGTAGATTTAGGTGCAGAAGTCAAGATCATGGCATGTCACCAGCCTGGCTTGCACAGAGCAAACTACCTTGTTAGAGTTGGTGTTTGATTCTAATGAGAAATCTGTTTTTATTACATATGCTTCTTTGCTAAGTACTGGTGAAGTCTTGTCCACTTTTTAAAAATTAAGCTTTCTGTAAATTTTTGAATATTTAGTTCTGCCTTTGGTCAAGGTTCTGGCTTTTGTGTTAGTCATCTCCCAGCTAACAGCCTCTTGGCAGGCTGTGCTTGATTCAGTTATTGTGTGTTTACAGGCAGTTCAAAATTCCACCTCGCCCAGAATTTTTCCACCTTCAATGTCCAGACACTTTTTCTGGCTTCCCCTATCGTTCTGAAAATTCAGAATCACATTTAAGTGCTCATGTTTGAAGCTGTTAATTTCTTCTTTTTATTTGCCTGATTAATTTTGAATTTGAAGTACTCATACTTAACACATTTAAACATTTACACATTTCCCTTTACTAGACCCCTGCACATTAACAGTGAAGACCTGGTCTTAATGTAGTCATCATTACCCTAGGTACACGTATGATTTCACGAATTGTGTGACTCTACATCGTGCACAACAGAGAAATGAAAAGTTGTGCTCTATTTGTGTACAATGAATTGAAGTGTACTCTGCTGTCAAGTATAACTAATTAGAACAAATAAAAAATAAAAATGTGTGATCCATTCTCAGTCCCTCACACCTCTGCCTGGGATTCCCTTCAAGGCCTCCTTTTCCCATCTAAGTCACCAGTTTTCTGGCTCTATCTCCCCATTTAGAACCTGTTCTCATATTTTTTATTCACACAGGGCCAAATTGTAGGCTTCAGTTGAGATTGCTTTCCTTTCCAATGGTGGAAATAAAAATCATAACCTTAAATTTAGGGTTAATGGAGGCCTTGTGTGCCCCTAATGTGAGTTTTGGAAACTCTGTCCTGTTCCTGGATGTATATAATGTGTACACTATACAAATGTCATACAGTCCAGGGGGGGACTTAAAAGATCATGAGTTATCATGTGCCATTTCCCACTCTGACCTCCTCTAATTAAAATACTTCAAACCTCATCAGTAATTATGAGACTGCTTCATTAATTATCCACGGGGTTCCACAGGGTTTCGTATGAAATCCCCAAAGGTCTCACAGAGTGGACCAGTGTTGTTATCATCACTTTAACTGGTCTTTAGAGGTATTAGAATTTCAGGGCTTTAATGGCACATCACTCCAAACATGAAAGTATCCAGCTTGTCTTTAAGAGGGGCTTCCTAAATCCAGCCTCAGACATTTACATACTACCTAGAAAAGTCGTCTTCTAGCAATGTTAATAATTTCCTTGGCCCAGAAGAAGGCAGTGAAGACCAGAACCCATTTTAGAACCACCCTGACCTAACCAACCTTGAGTTTCCATCTGGTTGGGCTTAAGATGACCATGCCATTTCAACACGACTAGGGACTCCAAGGTTTTGGAATGATATTGGGACTTTAGTTTTCCCTTAAAGCATTCGAACTTTTATTTCCAGGGTTTCCACCTCTTCTTGATATTTAAAATATTAAAGAACTCCAGTTATCAGTTTAAATCATAGCAGACACATAGGCTCTAATGACTTCTGCAGGTGGTTTGGGCTGTATTAGAGAACCTAGTCTTGATCTTAAACTGTCATCTGGATTCTGAGTTAATTCTGGAAAGCAGTAAAAATTAGTAATGTGTCTTGCATGTCTCTGATGCATATGTTTTCCATTATTTGGTCTTCTATGCCACAGTGCCTGCATACTACACAAATGTGTACACACACACACACACACACACACACACACACACACAAGATTTCTGTTCCAAAAGGAAATGACTGGTGTTGTGCCTTGAAATTTGAACTTGATCACATGTTCTGAATGAAATAACTCCAAATACATTTGCAGAATATCTTTCTTCCATCTCCTACTTTTTGGAAAATACTTCAGTGAGAAACATTGACTAACTTATAGCCATTAAAATTTAATTCTCTAAAGATAAGAAAATGATTTGATAGTCATTGCAAAGAGGCAAGACTTGTAAAATTAGACTTAAACTTCCTAACAATAGTCTTAAAAATAGGTAGCGTTTGTTCATATACAGCAGCAACAAGTTGTTGTTGTTTTTTTTTTAATCTCTGGTAAGTAATTAACCTCAACTGTAATAGAAGAGATTTATATGACTTGTAATGGGAAATTTATCATTGTTGGAGACTATTTTAAACAATGGAACAATGGAACCGACCAATAGAAGTGGAAGAATGATATTTTCTGTTGGATTTAAAGTAGAATATATCATCTATTCAAAACACTTAATATTGGTAGATCATTAGATTTGTCTAGTAATTTTTAACTTCTTGGGGGGGGGTCACAAAGCTCATTGGGAATCTGATGGACCCTATTTCAATACACACACAAATTTCATACAATTTCAGGGAATTTAGAGACCCTAAAGTCTGTAAATTAGACCCCAATTTATGACACTCCAGAATAGATGGTCTCCAGAAGTCTTTGCTAGCTTCCTAAATGATAAGCTGTATGATTCAATTTTCTCAAACATAACAAGGAATCTGAAGATCAGATGTCAAACTTTGGAGTTTCCTTCTCTAGATTTATAATACTTGACATGTATGGTGTCAAAGTAAAAATAAAGCATAATGGAATAGAAAGAAATTCTACTTTTGTATATTCAATTATTGTAGAGAAGCCAAATGTTTAAATTTTAAAAATCAGTGGTTGATTTTTGTATCATCTTCGTAGAAAGACAGTATAGGACAAGGCCACCTGCACACCCAACTCCAAATTCACAGAAGAAAATGCAAAATCGGACACCACGTTGACTACTCAATATTATTCCAAGTTCACACTGCTTCTAACCATAATGCTGTGGTTATTCAGCTGGGCTTGAAAAATGTTTTGTCTATAGTTCTCTCATCAGTTTTATGCACAATTTTAGTTGACTACAAATTGGAAAATGATCACCCAGGATTACGAATCAGAGAGTAATTTGGCCCTCTCCCTAAAATTAAGAACTTTCATCCTCTTAGGAATTAAGAAGGGAATATAGTTTGTATCTGTGTATTTTGAACTCATGTTAATGAGCTAACCTTATGTATGGTAAGCATGACTCTACCTGGGTTTCCTGTTCCCTTCTGCAAATACCCTCTAGTGTCCCTGCAAGCCTTAGCACACTTCCTTTAATCTCAAATTGTAACTGTATTGATTCTTTGTACCTGAAATCAGAAACTGTGGGAATGAAAATTACCTTGATATGGAAGGGATGTGATAATGATCTCTGGGCAAGAGTATAATTGTCAAATACCCTTGAGTTCTTGTCAGTTTTCACTGTACTTTATTCTTCTAATGCAAACCCTTAAATTCCCAGTTGGGAGTATCTTAATGAAATTAGATTAATGAATAGGAGCCAAGCAGTCTAGGCCAAAGGTCTCCTTACATTCACATCATTGGTTCTTTGGATAGTTAGTTGTTCTTTCCCATTGTTGAAGGGAAGGAGAAGGGCTTAAATAACCTTTCTGCTCCTTATTAAAATCCCTTTCTGTTCTAATTGTTCCAGTTATGATAATTTACTGCATGGAAAGCACACAAGACATACAATGTCTACGGGTAGATATTCTGTGGTATTATCTCTGACAGTGGGTCCAGCCCTTATGAGCTAATAAATGTTGTTTGGGAATTAAAATTGAGAGAGGACAGGCCCTCTTGGCACTGAGCCCTGCTGTAGCTCTGCTACTGGTGAACTTCCTTTGCATCCTTGAAAATGTATCAGCAGTTCTTACCCTTAAAGCACATTCATGTCCTTCTGGGATTAAAGCTCCTAGCAGAGATGCACATTCTGTTGAACATTTACACCTGTGTATATTCCTTTCTACAGAAAACGTGATCAACGGGCAGGATTACGAAGTGATGATGCAAATTGACTGTCAGGTGATGGATACCAGGATCCTCCACATCAAAAGCTCCTCCGTCCCTCCTTACCTCCGAGATCAGCAGAGGAATCAAACCAACACTTACTTTGGTTCTCCTCCAGCAGCCACCAAGGCGACCCATGTTGTCAGCACCATCCCTGAATCATTACAATAGTACCCTGCAGCTACATTGGAAGACTAAGAATGAGACCCTGCCAAACTGAAGAGTGGTGAGAGAAATGGTGTTCTCTGCCTCCTTTGTGGCAAGCAGACAACTGTCTCATGCTGTAGCTCAAGGATGGGGAGAGATTGAAAAAGAAGCTGCTGTTTTCCACCATCCACCCATCTATTTGCAAAGCACTGGAAATTGTATGCAAGGGAACATTTCTTTAGTGGCAAATGTGGCCTGCATCCTCCAGTGTTACCTTGTGTGGATTTTTTTCCCCATACTTTTCTTAAATGCTTTCCCTGCTGTATTTGTTTTATATTTAGTCATCTTCTTTCAAGAGAGATCCAGTTCCCCTTTCTGCCATTTCACTTATTGATACAGTAAAGTGATTTTTCTTTAAAGCTGTAGCACATGGTTGTTCAGATGGTTCCCACTTACTGAGTTTCTCATTCCTTTAATGCACACCCATTCTGGAAATTGTGCAAATTTCAAAACCAGAACAGCCAATAATACACTTCACAAAGAATCAAAACAATTTGGAGCTTTGGCTAAAAAGGGAATATACCCATTTAGTAAAGTTTATTTTTACTTAGCATTCATGGTTCACACCTGAATGGGTGGCTGTGTTGGGGGTCAGAGGTAAACTACATATTTGAGAGAATGGAAGGGAGTTTAATTAATTGATACATGTGTTAAAACATTGAAAATTTGATGTGATTGCAGTTTAAGATTAAAGCCATAGCTACTTTTTATTTTTAGGATTCAAGGTCCCCAAGTGATAGCATGCAGATTTATGTGTTTTTTTTTTTTTCCTTTGTGGTACTGGGGATTGAACCCAGAACCTTGTGCATGCAAGACAAGCACTCTACCAACTGAGCTATATCCCCAGCCCCAGATTTATGTCTTCTTAACTAACCTGTGCAATCCTCAAGGACTACAGGGCAGTTCCTTATATTTCATGGTGAATCTCTACCCACTACACACATACTACTCTCTATATAATACCAAATTGAGTTAAGGAACATGGAGGTGACGTAAGCAAGACAAGAGCTTTCGAGGATTGACAAGTATTATTTAATACAATGCAGACAAGCAAGCTTGTTTTCCTGCTGGATGCAACCCATAATATGGCAACAATCTTCAGTTTCTCCAGTGAACAGTGAAGAAATTAACTCTTTTGTTGTCCCATGGCTTGAAAAAAATTATATTCTTATATTTTACTGTACTTTGACTATTTTTTTTTCATTTGGTGAATTCTCAAAAATGGATCTCAGGTAGTGATCTCCACTCAGATGTTCTGCCTTCAGTTTTCTAATGGAACTCTTTCTCCCTCTCCTTCCTGAAACTTTTCAACTTCTTGATAAAACTCATTCTACAAACACTGCTTCTCACCTCCACAAATTTGCCTTTGTGCAATTCCTTTCTTTCCATTCCACACTGTATCAACTAATTCCTCTTCCTCCCTGCAAGAGAAGAAAATTTTTATCAATCCCTCAAGGATTACATGTAGTCAGTTCATTTTCTGCCTTCAAACCTATTAGACTTGCAGTAATAAATAGTTTTAAAGAATCACCAGTACTTCTAACTCTCTAGATAGTGATCTCTCAGGCTACTAGATGCTTTCTAAGGAAATCAGTTTCATTTTGTAGGGATGGAGGCCTCTATTGCTCTTTTACCTGAGAATCTGGAGATGGAGGAGTATTAGCTACCTCTCATCTTTTTCCACATTTGAAACTATTTTAAGTCAATGGAGCACTCTCTGATTTGGCTTCTGTGTGATTTGCCAGACAAAAACCATTTCTCTGGGGCTGGGGATGTGGCTCAAGCGGTAGCGCGCTCGCCTGGCGTGCGTGCGGCCCAGGTTCGATCCTCAGCACCACATACCAACAAAGATGTTGTGTCCACTGAGAACTAAAAAATAAATATTAAAAATTCTCTCTCTCTCCTCTCTCACTCTCTCTAAAAAAAAAAAAAAAAGAAAGAAAAAAAAAAGAAAAAAAAAACCATTTCTCTGGAGACTTTTCTTCTAATGGGTACCAAGGAATATAAAATGAATGTCTAGAAGACCTCTAGGTTACTAGGCAAGTAACCTATAGGGTAACCTCCAGCCCCACTCCTTTCCATTCTTGCAATGTGAATTAGCCCAATAAGGGACTGGGACTGTGGCTAGTAGGCAGTGGCAGCATACACTTCACAAAGAATCAAAACAGTTTGGATCTTTGGGTAAAAAGGGAATATCCCCAGTTGGTAAAGTTTATTTGTACTTAGCATTTGTGGTTTATACCTGAATGGGTGGCCTTCCCTTTTTACTTTATTCCCAAGCTGCTGATCTGCTGAAACTGTCATTTCCAGCAGATTCAGTACATCTGAAATGATTGTAGGTGGAGCCTCTCTCCTCTTCCTGGCACCAAGTCACACAAAAAGAAGCCATCACATGATCTTCTTGTGTTTAGCACTTCATTTTCACTTCATTTCTTCCCAGCTTTTCTTATGTTCATTCTATCAACTCATCAGACTGAAGACTTCAATATGTCATGAACACCAAGATTAATTCCTCTCTTCTGGGTGACAATGCGGATGGTGGTTAGGAGAGAGTCACAATCAAAGAGCAGACTGATGTTAGGAGGGCCAGAAGCTCCAGTCACAGAGCTGGGCACCTGAGAAGTGATTCCGAAAGCAGTCTGGGAGCCTTGCCTCCTCTTTTCACTCTCTGCCCCTATGTGCTTGAATTGATCTTTTGAGAATGAGGGAACAGAATCCTCCTCATGGTAGAGTTTCGGAAAACAAGTAAAATGTTACTGACAAGCACAAAGAAATATTCTACTTTTTAAAGTACTGAAAGAACTATTATAAAACCCTAGGCACAGTAGCAGTTTTCACTTTAATGTTTGTGTGCTAGCACTGGGCTTTTTAGGAAATATAAAGTTGCTATGCCAAGTTAATAAATTGAGCAGATATTTGGGCTAAGTATTTTGGTGGGGTTGCCTGTTGGGGGTTGTACCCAGGAAGTGTGAGAGATATACGTACCTATCTATCTATATTATCTTTTTATTATTATTTATTAAAGTCTGAAGTGAGGCTTTGCAAGCTGTGAGAAAATTAGACAAATTCATGGAGGAAGAAAGTCCATCTATTATTAAGGTGGTTTTGAGCTCTTGGGCCAATAATACTATAATGTGGGGAAGTGACAGTGGAGACTAATAGGGGCAGTCTTTCCATCTGTTGCAAGTCCTGAATTTTTAGGCTTAATGGAAGTAAGTGAGTGTTTCCTCATGCTATCTACTGAAGGTGTTTGGAGCGGGCTTCTCTGTACACCAATAGCACAGGAACAACTTCACTAGACTGTGAAGGTAAACCAACGCTCAAGGTAGGGGTTAATGTGAAAGGATGGATCATTCTCAAGGCAAATCTATCATTTGCCATGCTTGTAGTACAGCAACTTTACATCAGATTAATAGGTGGAATTTATGTTTTCAGAAATAAAAAGTCCCCCATGATATAAAAGCTCAGAGCATCTTCTGATTTTTTTTTTATGACTTCAAGTTTTAGCACAAAATTGGCACCTCTGTGCCTTTTCTTGTTAGCCAGAAGTAGATAGAAGGTATTTGAAAGCAAGGAGATTATATGAGTCATTCTTAAGTATTCCCAATAAACATTCCTTAGAAAGAGAGAAGGAACTTGGAATTCAAACTGATTTTCCTATCATGTTTAAAGAGATACTACCCTGACTAATTTTTGTTGGCCCGAATCTTCCTCCCCAGTAGTCACAGCAGCAGGTGCTAGTTAGATACCATTGCTGTGGCATTTAGTGTTTAAAACTGGAGAACTCTCAAGCTCTCCCAGTGTTCAGACTATTATTTGATTCTTGCTATTTAACTAAGCTCAGGTTGTGAAACTTGACAGAAATGTACCACAGGAAAAAACTTGTCCTTGTATTCAACTTATGCATTGAAGAGTTTCAAAGCAACTTCCACTTTCAATAACATATTAGAAGCAGCCACTTTTACTTTCATAACCTGAAGAGCCAGTCTGATCTGATAGCCTCTTTCAATCTAACCGCCTGGAAATTTCTACCCATGAAAGTCTTCTTTCCACTGCATACCAACAGACTGACTCAGCTTCCCTCAACAAACCCATAGGAGCTGAACTTCAAATGAGCCCATTGTCATGCTATTGGCTGTGTCATAGGAATTAACCTCTCAAATAAGATTGTTTCTTGCCAGAATGCATAGAAGCTTATCACAACCTACACCCTCCATACTCCTTACCAGAATGTTATTTTCCTTAGTCTTAGGCATTTTAATGTACATAATTTAGGATCTTTGCTGCTAATATGAATACCCAATTATAAGTTATACCATAAAAGCAAGAAAGCCTAAAAGAAAGAGAATGAAATATTAGAATTCATTCCTGTCCTAATAACATTTGGAAGGGGAAATTCCTGTCTTCCCTATCCCCACCCCCTTGCAGGGATTGTGGTCGATTTTTAAGGAAGCAGAATATTGGACTGTCCAAAAAAGATGTTGCCAGAGTCCAAAAGGACCTATGCCCATAAAAGAAATGGAGTTTTCTCCTGAAGGAAAAAAAAATCAGAGCGTATTCTGTTAACTTATATTTTTAATGACTAAGCTTATGGCAGAGTTTATTTTGGATAAGACTGGAACTTGCGGCAGTTGTAATATCTGTGTTATCTGTCAGGTGCAAAAGAATTTATGAAAAAGAATAATAAAAGTATGTGATTAGAAAGTTTAATTTTACATATGAATCATGTCATGGCTAGCCAGTGTCACATAATGAACATCATTCTTAACTAACATTAAGCATTAAGGATTTAGCACATTAAAAGACTTTTAATTATATTAAGCTTGAGAACTGATAAATGAGAAATGATAAATCAAGTTTATCATTTTTCAAGATCAACAAACACCACACTGTTATGCTGTTTGCCTTCAATGAAATTGGTGACCATTAGTTAAATAAATCAGGAGGCTTAGCATATCCTTTCGTGTGCTAATCTCAGATAAGAATTAGAAGGTTGACTTTCACAGCAAATGTTTATTGGTTGAAATGTTTTAATTCATACTCAGCCATAATTCCTGGTCCAGTCATCAGGATAGAGGAGATGCTGGGAAAACAACCAACTTTACATGAAAACAACTAGCCTGAGAGATACCAGTTTATTTCCCTCATCATGTTGACAATTATGTTTGGGCTAAGACCAGTAATGCTGCATCCATGGACTCATTAGAACCAGAGGAGAGCGTTAGAAATCCTATTTCACCACGGTTTTCTTCCTAAGGCTATATTGTGCTAATGTAAGGACGGGTTGAAAATGAGCTGGAAAGATAAACCAATATCTCCCTTAATAATTATGTTGTTTTACAAATACATAAAGAAATGACAGCAGACTATTTCATACTTTTAAGCAAGTCTTTATAATGTGAAACCTGTTCTTTCTCTAAAGTTCAAATAAAGAATTTTTAAACTTGCTTTGTTTTGTTCTGTATGTAGAAAGAAAAAAAATAATCTTTGAAGTCAAGTAGTTAGGAAGCCTAAAAAGGTTTTGTGGCTTGTGTTACTTTTTAGATGAAACTGTTAAGATTCTTTTCCACTCTTCTCCCATGCCTGGTTAAGTAAAAATTTCCTTTTTTGTGTCCAAATATTTAAACTTCGGTCTCATTGAGGAAAAAAAGAAAAATGCCTAAAACCCATTCTTTATCCTTCTGTGTCATCAGGAAATTGTGTTATTCAATTACATTCAGTCTTCACCAAAAGCCTCTTCCCAGCTTGGAATGGCAGATGCCACCATACCAAAGCTAGTCACTGCAGATAACAGGAGCTGATCTATCTAGGAATAATGAATGCGGGCATTTATTGAGCACCCAGTGCATGCTGCATATATGGCTTATGTTCATTAACTATTATCTTATTTCAATCCTCTCTATCACCTATTTCTTAAGATAGTTACAGAATTAGTTAATGGAACCAATATTTAGACCATGGCAATTTAGCTCCAACACATAGATTATTAATTACTATATTGTTCCACCTCCTGAGATTAGATCTGGCGTAGGTTCTAGCCCTAAACAAGTTTACAGACAGATTATGGAGTCCAATACAAAAAAAATGTAAAAATATGATAACATCAGTGTTCTCTTAGAGGCTGTGTTAGTTTACTGTTGCTGTGACAAAATACCTGAGATAAACAACTTATAAAGAGGAAAGGTTTATTTTGGCTCACAGTTTCAGAGGTTTCAGTTCTGATTGCCTTTGGGCCTGTGGTGAGGCAGCACATCGTGGCAGGAACATATGGCCAAGGAGCTGTTCATTTCATTGCAGCCAGAAAGCAAAGAGACAGGAAGGGACCAGAGTCCCAATATCTTCTTCAAGTGTACACCCCTAAAACCTAACTTCCTTTCATAAGACCCCAACTCCTAAGGTTTCATCACCTCCTAATAGTACCACAGGCCAGGAACCAAGCCTTCAATGCATGCACTTTTAGGGGACATTCCATATCCAAACTGTATCAGAGCAAAATTGCTTTTGTTTCAAAAGACACCTTAATAGACTTATTTAGAAAGTGAGAGCCCCCTCCCATCTAGGGGACTGACCTCAAATCACCTCTTCTGCAGAAGTTAGTGGAGATTACAGGGTGGAGGGTTGACTAGCAGAAAAGAGAAATTGGAACCAAAGAACAAGGCTGGGATCTAGAGCCTCCAGAGTGTCATGAGAAGACTCCATAGCAAGAGGGCAAATGATGTATACAACTAGCAATGCTAAACTGTAAATCTTCTTGGTTCTGATTCTTTAGTAAAAGCTAAAATACGGTATTGTATGCACATTATTTGAGGAGTGGAGGACAGGGCTCAGGTTCAACATGGTATAACTAATAAAGAAGAAAGCATGCAGACAGTCCAATTCAGCCATACACTGAAGAGTCAGTGGAAGCAACAGATAAATAAGGGAAATTGAACTCCCTCCACCCAACTACCCACCATCACCACCAAATCCTTATGGGATTGTCCCCTGGGACTTCTCATGGGTCTCAAAGTGTGACCACAAATGACATTTGGTTACACAATACATGGTATCATAAACAGAGGGCTCTTCTAGCATATACCCTGCAATTTTTCTGTTCCTCTTTGGGTACACATATTCAGATGACTTCCAATGTTTTGCTTACCACAGGAATCTATAGCATGTTTCATGCCATCACATTCATTTGGTGTGATCTGAACAGTGCCCATAGAGAATCCTTCTCTTAGTTCCATTAATGGTAATGGCTGATGTTTATTGAAGACAACCTTCTGACATACATTGTGCCTTCCCAAACATTAGCATAAGCTTTACAGAATCCTTAATCATAGACAAAGATATCATTATGTACCCAGCCAGAGAAGAAATAGGCACAAAAGATCAAGTAACTCACTCAAGATCTTACAACTAGAAGAGCTGGTACTAGTCTATAGTGATTTTATTTTATTTTTTTTATTGGTTGTTCAAAACATTACAAAGCTCATGACATATCATCTTCCATACATTTGATTCAAGTGGGTTATGAACTCCCCTTTTTTACCCCAAATACAAGTTGCAGAATCACATCGGTTACACATCCACATTTTTACATAATACCATATTAATGACTGTTGTATTCTACCTTTCCTATCCCCTACTATCCCCCCTCCCCTTCCCTCTCATTTTCCCTCTCTATCCCATCTGCTGTTGTTTAATTCTCTCCCTTGTTTTTTTTTCCCCTTTCCCCTCACAAACTCTTGTACGTAATTTTGTGTAACAATGAGGGTCTCCTTCCATTTCCATACATTTTCCCTTCGAACCTACATCCTGGGAACAAATTTTTACTCCTCACACTTCAGATAGAGCCCTAATATCCAGAATATACAAAGAACTCAAAAAATTAAACAATAAGATAACAAACAACCCTATCAACAAATGGGCCAAGGACCTGAACAGACTTCTCAGAGGAGGACATATAATCAATCAATAAGTATATGAAAAAATGCTCACCATCTCTAGCAGTCAGAGAAATGCAAATCAAAACCACCCTAAGATACCATCTCACTCCAGTAAGATTGGCAGCCATTATGAAGTCAAACAACAATAAGTGCTGGAGAGGATGTGGGGAAAAGGGTACACTTGTACTCTGCTGGTGGGACTGCAAATTGGTGCGGCCAATATGGAAAGCAGTATGGAGATTCCTAGGAAAGCTGGGAATGGAACCACCATTTGACCCAGCTATCGCCCTTCTCGGTCTATTCCCGGAGGACCTTAAAAGAGCATACTATAGGGATACTGCCACATCAATGATCATAGCAGCACAATTCACAATAGCTAGACTTTGGAATCAACCTAGATGCCCTTCAATAGATGAATGGATTAAAAAACTGTGGCATTTATACACAATGGAGTATTACGCAGCACTAAAAAATGACAAAACCGTGGATTTTGCAGGGAAATGGATGGCATTAGAGCAGATAATGCTAAGTGAAGCTAGCCAATCCTTAAAAAACAAATGCCAAATGTCTTCTTTGATATAAAGAGAGCAACTAAGATCAGAACAGGGAAGAAGAGCACGAGGAAAAGTTTAACATTAAACAGAGACGAGTGGGGTGGGAGATAGGGAGAGAGTAGGGAAAATGTATCGTGATTTTAAAGTCACATTCTATTTACACTACATTACCATTTGTCCTTCAAAGACATAAAGGACAACAGGAGACCAAAAAGAAAGGAAGATACCAAGTCACACAACATGGACAAACACAGTGCTGAGGATGTTCTGGAAAGAGGAATTAAGCTAAGAGGCAAGGTCCAACATGGCCAGAGAGTTTACTATGAACTGTTCATTCCCTCTTAAAGTTCAGTGCCACCTGCTTGCTGTATTTCTTCTGGACCTCAGCGTTTGTGGTCCCCATGTTGGATGAGTTACCTGGTGGTGCATGGGCAAGATGGGTTCTTCCATAATTGAAGGCTCCAGTCTCTGCCAACAATCCCATGCTGCTCATGTTCAGGAGTCCAAATGTGACATGTGAGCCCATCCTAGGATGCACCCACACCTATGATGACAAGTTCTGACTTTAGAGAGTTTTCCCTGAAGAATTAACTACTAAGGAGGGAGCTAGATTATAAGATGATGAAAGATGCTTATGTAAGAGATCACTAATCTTCAGATCCAAAATTGAAATGCATTGGTCCGGAACTCAAGGACATACCTTTAACATGAACACAACATACCATATTAATAAATAGATTATCTTGTAAGAGTGACTATTTGCAGCATTATCACTCCATGCTCATTTAGATGGGGGAGGGTACTTGAGAGGCAAACAAAAAAAATATTGCTTTCATTTGTTTACAGGCATGTCTCATTTTTCTGTGAAAAGTCAGCTGATACAAGGGAAGAACTGAGACGTCAATTGATATCTCAGATTCTCATTCCCCAAGTGTTCTGCTCAACTTCCAAAACCTCCAGGGTCATCCCCATTATCTGATGTTTTAGTCACCTTTTTGTTACTGTGATCAAAATACATGACAAGAACAACATAGAAAAGGAAAATTTTTATTTCAACCATGGTTTCAGAGGTTCAGTCCGTGGTTCGCCAACTCCATTGTGCTGAGCCTGAGGTGAGGCAGAACTTCATGGTGGAAGGGCATGGCTACTCAGGTCCTGGCAGCCCAGAAGCAAGGACAGTAATTAAGGAGCCATCGACAAAATATAATCCCCAAAGGTACACTCCCCAGTGACCTACTTACTTTAGCCATACCCTGCCTCCCTACAGTTACTACCCAGTAGTCCATTCAAATTATTAATGCTTATGAATTAATGCACAAATTAGGTTACAGCTCAGATAGTCTAATCAGTTCACCTCTGAACATTCTTGCATGGTCTAACACATAGCTTTTGGGGGGACTCCTCATATCCAACCAAGTGGAACCTGGACTCTTTGGATGTGTTTCTTCACAGACTATGGGTTAGAAGAATTGACCCTGAAATTTAAACCTTTACTGTATGTGAAGAGCAGGCTGTGCCCTCCTGAGTTACTCCATGATGTGTAGAACAGTTTTCAGGTTGTGTCTAAACCTAAGTGAGTTCATTTTGAGAATAAGGTAGAATGACTGCACACCTTACTTACACAGGTAAACCATCACCATCTGCCCTGCACAACCATAAGGCACAAATTGATAACTTGTCCATGCCAACTTATCAAGATAAATCAAGGAGTACCTGGACATGTGCATCTTCCAAATCCTACCAGGAACAGACATGATAACTTACCAACCTCACCAGATGCAACCCCCCTCAAAGGAGGAGCCCCCCCAACACTGGACACAATTGCACTCTGACCACATCACCTAGTCATTCTCACCATGAGCCTTGTCCAGGATATTCCTCCAATATCCTGTCCCTGTAAGGCTTCAACAGTATGGTTTTTCCTGCCAGTGATGATAGTGCTCAGCCCACTCCAAGCTGACATCTCAAACTGAAACTCCGTGCTAACACCTGGAGCTGACACTCTGAATCTGAAACTGTCTTCTGACCGAACTCTCTCCTTTGACCACTCTGTGGAACTGGTTAGTTAAAATCCTTATCAGGCCGGGCTTGGTGGCTGAGGCAGGAGGATCGCAAGTTCAAAGCAGCTTCAGCAATTTAGCAAGGCCCTAAGCAATTCAGCGAGACCCTCCCTCTCTCTAAATAAAACATTTTTAAAAGGCCAAGGATGTGGTTCAGTGGTTAAGTGGCCCTGGGTTGGATCCCCAGTACCAAAATATATATATATCCTTATCTGACCACCTACCGTTACTCTTTGACTCTGCACTTATGCCTCTCTCTGCCTGTGCTCTTGGTTCAGCATCCTGTAACCTTATGGCAATATTTACCCTTTCTTAGCCCTTCTGTTATATATGTATATTTAAGTGACTCCATTTTGAGAACAAGTGCCAAGGTAGAATGACTCCACACCTTGCTTATACAGGTAAACCTTCACCATCTGCCCTGCAGGTATATCATTATGTGAAGTCTAATTGTGTGACGTGAGTGTTATAGATATTAGAAATTAAGATTGGAATAAAAGATTTTGTATTTCCTTGGTTTATGACTATCAGGTGAGTATTTGGAGAATTACCACTGAGGAAAGTGTAACCTGTGAATTTACTGCTATTCAAAAAATTCTGTCACTGGAAAGATAGCAAACATGTTTGTTCTGTCTTGATGGCATAGCTTGCTCACAGCACACAGACTCTTAAGTGCTGTACTAAAGCCAGACATCTACCACTGAGCTGTGGGAAACTACAGATAAACTAAACAATGCTCTTGTCCTCCAAGACATTTGAATAATGTCTTTTCCCTGGGTCTATGTGGTCACCCTCTGTCTCCACAGAAGAGTAAAGATAAATTCCAGAAGAGGATAAGATTTCTGGTTAAGCCTGACACAATAAAGCTCAGTTAGACACAAGCTACTCTCAGGGGAGCTTTGGGACTAGAGGTTCATTAGCCAGTGTCTTTATCATGGCCACAGAGCTCACCCACTCACTTGGCTTCTGGTCCCAGGACATAAAATGGTGCACTTCACCAAATTGCCTCTGGTTTTTCCTGCAGTTTCTGGAATCCTTCTCTGCTAAGTGACTTGTTCACATCAGACCAATACATTGCCCCCTGTTGCCTGGCAGCTTCTAGGAAGACAGAATTACAGGGACCCCCACAGAACCAGCAAGACTGTATCCATCAAATCGCCAGCTGTGGGGGCGGGACTGGAAATTCATCTTGATTAAACAGCCTGAGCAGAAAAGATGCTGAAACATTTAGCACTTGTTGTAAATGGCTCTTTGGGTTACCACCCAGGTGCACACTGCCAGAAGCACATTGCTACGTGCAGTACAGGTGGGGCTAATTCATCTCTTCAAGAGTTATAACCTGGTGCAGTTATAAGCAGGGCAATAACAATACAAGGAAGAAAACCATACTCACACAGATGTTTTCCCTCCCACTGATTTCTTTTCCTCTCCTTTCCTTATTACCTCTGCAGTTACTTGTTAAATATTTGTCATCCCTAAAGGACAATAATTTCCAGAAGGGCAGGGACCCTAGCAGGGTCTCATTGACTATATGAGCCTAGTCGCTTTGTGGGCCATGTGCTTGAGACATGGTGCTTTAGGCCTTTTAGACTAGATCGGTATTTTGAGTTGAATTGTTGAGCATTTGGAAGGTCACAAATCTACATTGTGCAATAGACTGGCATTTATGACATGTGTTTCCACGTCAACATATTCAAATATTCATATGGTGCTAGAAATGTAGAGTCCTCGGCTTTCCCCACTGAGACAAGACAGTGGGGAGATAAGAATAGCCTTGAGGGCTGGGGTTGTGGCTCAGTGGTAGAGTGCTCGCCTAGCATGCACGAGGCACTGGGTTCGATCCTCAGCACCACATAAATGTAAAATAAAGATATTGTGTCCACCTAAAGCTTAAGAATAAATATTAAAAACAAAAGAATAGCCCTGACTTCCCTCAATAGGTGAGGCATCAGTAACTCCCTCTCCTCTCCGGCTTCAGTCTATGGCAAATTAAAAGTGGATTCAGAAAGAGGATGGAGACCAGTGGGTCTGCAAGTACAGCCCTCAGACTGCGGCAGCACCTCAGAACTTCATAGAAAGGGGAAGTTCTAGAATCCTTCCCTGGATGTAACACAGATCTATTGAGTCAGACTCTGAGGCTGGGTCCTGCAACCTGTTTCAACACTCCCCCCACAGAACTCTCATAGAATTTTGAGAAGCACCCAGAGAGACTGGAGCATGGGAATATTTAGACTCCCGTCACAGGTGAACCTTCCCAGGGGTGCCATTACTGGGGATTTAGGAAAATTTCAATAAAGAGGTTTCTTTTTTTAGCTGGTTGTGGTGGTGCATGCCTATAATCCCAGCCACTGGGGAGGCTGAGGCAGGAGGATCACAAATTCAAGGCTAGCCTTGGCAACTTAGGGAGACTCTGTCTCAAAATAAATAAATACATATAAAGTGTTGGGGATATAGCTCAGTGGGTAGAGCACCCTGAGTTTAAAGCCCACCCCCCAAAAAAATTCTTTTTGTGACTGCCTTCAGCCTCCCACCGCTTGTTGCATCAACTAGCCTCTGCTGACCAGGATGGCTACACTCCCAGCTGAGGGGCACAGTCATTGCCGGGCAGATGTGTGTGCTCAGCCAAGTCAGCAACCACCACGTCTCAGGATCGTCATCCAAGAAGCACACAGCACTTTCTGCTCCACAGATCCAAGATGCTACTGAGCACTGGTCTCCTGGGAGGACCTGCTTTTAATCAGCACCCTCTGCTGTGGAAGGAGGAGGTCTCCTGGGAGGACCCTGTACTCCTGGCAGGGCTTCTGGGCCCTCTTCTCTTTCCTTCACAGTCTTGAAAGACAAGGGCCATGGCCCAGGCTCCACAGGCTTTATTCATCTGGCTATAAACTCCAACTGCCTTTAGTACAGCTCTATGCTGGTGATTCCCAACATTTCTTATACATTGGAATCACCTGGGGATCATTAAAAACTGCTGGTTCCTGGCTCCCACCCCCAGATGTTCTGACTTAATTGGCATAGGGTGTGCCCTGAGCTGACATGTGTTAAAAGTTTCCCAGCTGACTCTAATGTGCAGAAAGGTTCGGGAACCAATGAACTATGTCTTTTTGAGGACTAGCTCTGATGTTTATGGAGCAACACAATCCTAGAGGTTCAGGGTGGAGCAGGGTTCCAGGGACAAGAAAAGTTGTGTTTAAATAATCAGACAGTTAAGACTAAGCAAATAGCTAGTTTAAAAAAAAAAAAAAGGAGAGAAGAGAGGTAGAAGTGGGGGCTGGCGGCCATTGGATCCATTTGTGGGAATGACGTCAGACATTCCTCTGAGATGTCAGAACTGGGGAAACATGAAAATAGCCATAGCTGTGAAAATGGAACTTTCTGTGAAATGGCATATTCTTGGAAGGAGAGGGAGCAGGAAAGGAGGAAAGGGCAAGAAGAAAAGGGAAAAATGAGAGGAGGAGGGGAGGCCCCAGGCCAGAGAGAACAAATGGGGGAGACTCTGCTCCCAGGCCTTTGGCAAATTGTGGAAAAAGCATGAAGCTATGAAAAGATGAGCAGAAAGGAGAAGGTTTGGGTTGGCATGAAGAATGGGTGGAAGAGGACAACCGCTGACCCCAAAGAACCCTGAAGCCACACAAAAAGAGATAAGCCAGGAGGGAGAGAAGGAATCGACTGCTAAGAAAATAAAAACACCCCAATGTGGTGGGTGACCCAAATCCACCCAGCTTCAGGCTCCGGAGCTAGTTGGAGGGTTTCCCAGGATGAGGCTGAGCATGCAGATTCTGGCCACAACAGCTCTCCAGGGAAAGGACCAGACTCAACAATGCCTTTACTCCCTTCCCTTTCTCCTCCTGCTCCTGAGGAAGGAGTGCCAGGCCTGAACTTGGAAGGGCAACCCCTCTTCCTCAGGAGTCTCCCTGGGAGACAGAGCTGGCACTCAGGGGCGGCCAACGGGCAGTGCCTGGGGGACAGGTGAGCTCTCTGTGCAGGCCTCTGGTTCCCAACTGTGTTTATGGGGGTAAGGGAGAGGCAGTGCCCCTTTCCTAACCTGGCACCAGCCACTGATTCTTAGATCTCGTTCTAATGACTTCTTTCAGGGACAGCCATCCAAATACTGAGTCATAGAAAGAAAAAAAAAGAAAGAAAACTTAAAGACAAAACCAAGAAAAAATTATACAAGCTCTTCAATTCCTGGAGGACAGATTTTATACCTTCTTTGTGCAAAATTGGGAGATTCCTCATGACTGGAGTGTTTGTAGCCTACCTGCTGTGACAAACCATGTCACAGGATTCTCAGCATACCTTGGGAGAGGGCAGGCATGATTTTCCCCCACCTCATCCCATTCTGGGCTCAGTGCTCTCTGCCATGGGAGCTGTTTCTTGGGAGTGTCCAGAGAGATGCTGGTTGGGCTCAAGGAACCTTGTGGGGTTATGGGAAACTCATGTTAACATCAAGTACTTCAAGATGTTGGAAGTCTCTACCATCCAGTGTTGCTCACCCCCAGGCACAATAGGCCCCTCAGTGCCTTTTCTTAGGCTGCACCCTGGCTCTGGCCTGGCCTACCGGCCAGGTTCAAATTCACACAATAACAATACTCGGAGCCCTGCAGTTTCCAGTCAGCAGTTTGCTGTGGAAGAGCAGTCCAACCTCTTGTTCTACTTCTGGCAGGCCTCCCTGATCTCTGCTCTGCCTCCCATCTGTCCTGACCACTGGCCTGGGATCACAGAGGAACCAAAAGTGGATTGGCTTCCTCCGAGTCAAGGCAGCAAAGCCTGGGAGCCAGAGCCAGCCTCTAGCCCTTATATTTCAGAAGAGAAGAAAAAAGGTGAGGGGCACCTTAGGATCAAGGGCCTGTCCCCAGCAGAGCTATAAAGGGTAGGACAGTCTGTCCTACAGAAATTCTGTAACTACAAGAGAATCCCAGCAAAGGTCCTTTCTATTCTGAAAATGCATCATGGAGGGAAATGACCCCTCTGTAACAGAAGTGGCTATTGTGGGGTGAAGATGTCAGTGCAGGGCTAAGGTCTAAAGGGGAGGAACAAAATGCCATTGCTAGCACAGCAGGCTAGAAGGGCACAGCAACTTAGGGACCACTGGAGCCTGGCAGCTTCCAGGGGCTTTGGGGAGGATCAATAGTCCTTCTGTGTGAACAAGAGATCTTTGGTGGCAGCCTGTAAGTCAACACATCAACCTACCAACTCTCCTGGGTGGACACTGATAGGGAATCAGAGGTGTTCTCCAGGGACAACCAGCCTAGGGAGGAAGATACCCACAAGCAGGAGCTGCTCTGTTATGGTTTGGATCTTTAATGTCCCCTGAAAAGCTCATGAGTTAGGCAATGTAGGAATGTTCAGAGGTGAAATGATTAGATGGTGAGAGCTATAATCTAACTGAAGGATTAATCCATTTGATAGATTAATCATTTGAATGGACTACTGGGTGATAACTATAGGCAGGTAGGATGTAGCTGGAGGAGTTAAGTCACTGGGAGTGACCCTTGAATAATATAACTTGTCCCTGGCTTCTCTTCCTCTTCCTCCTCTTCCTCCTCTTCCTCCTCTTCCTCCCTCCTTCTTCCTCCCCTCCTCCTCCTCTCTCTCTCTCCTTCCCTCCCTCTCTGCCTCCTGGTTGCCATGAACTGAGTAGCTTTCCTCTGCCATGTCTTCCCCCCGCCCCGTTGTTCTGCCTCACCTCAGGCTCAGAGCAAGGGAATTGGCTAGCCAGGGACCGAACCTCTGAGACGTTGAGCCCCGAAAAAGCTTTTCCTTCTCTAAGTTTGTCTTGTCAAGTATTTGGCTCACAGAAATGAAAAGCTCACTAACACAAGCTCTGCGGGGGCCAGACATGCATGTGCTAAGACACAGAAGCACAAAGGATGGGGAGAGAGGAAGATGGAGGGGGGGATCTTCATGTGGGAGGTGGGCTTTGTTTGAGGTCTTAAAGGAAGGGGGGAATTCAATCAGGTGGCAACTGGGAGGGACAGCTGGGCAAAGGCAGGGAAGGCACACAAGGGCCAGTGCAGTCTTTGAGGGTCAAGGCCTGTTTTGCCTAGGAAAGAGTACACCTGGCTGGTAGGTAGTGTTCTGCATCTCAGAGGACCACTTAGATGCTGAAAGTGGTCTTAGATCATTACAAAGGGTTCAAATAGTTCCTTGAGCTTGGATAGTGCTGTCTCAAGAGAGACATGCTCTGAGGAGTTATTTTTCTAGGAGAAACCACAGAGGTGTCAACCTGCAAAAGTAAATCTATTTTTTTTTTGAAAGTCACAGAGCACTGCTCTTCTCCAGGGGCCATAACGCCTCCTGTCCTCAGAGTCATTGAGCCCAGTGGCCAAGGTACAGGAATCCTTTAGCAACATTCCTGACAGAAGTCCATCTGGATCCATCTCTTGAGGCCTTCAACTCGAAGAAAAGTCAGCACTGACATGCCACAATGGAGTTGATATTTTTGGAGCCCTCCTATGATCCTAAGGGACTAAATGACTGACTCAACTAGGCATGGCTGGCTGGATGAGGGATGGATGTGGTCAATCCACATGCTAAACACGAAGATAAATGAGGCCAATAAGGGAGTTTGAATAGGAGACATAGGGATGGAACCATGGGTACTCAAGCTCAGAGAGCTGGTTGAGCTCCTTGCACAGCCACCATGTTAGGCCACATGTGAGAGGAGTGAGCAGAAGTAGGAGGCTCTCGGAGGGCCCTGAGGGATGGAGAAGACAGACACAGTTTCTGAATTCTCTGTTCTTGTTCCTGAGAGGATAAGAATAATGTCACCAGATAATGATCAGGCTGCCTATTGTATCTTACCAACCAGCGTCTTCTATTTGAGCCAGACTGAGTGGGTTTCTGATATCTGCAACCAAAATATCTTTGATGAGAACTCATCCCCCACAGGCCTCTCCTGGTGGGAAATGCCAGCTTATCACCCAGGCTGGAGGGTAGAACTGGGGTTCTTTTGAAACCTCCCATCTTTCTCTCCAAACCATAGCTGAAGTTGCTATGGGACTCTGGGAATTCCACCACAGTTCTTTGGCCATTCTTGGTACCTGCTGCTATTGGCTGCACTCCAATTCCCCTGGGTACTGCCAAATTTTTTTTCCTTGGTGCTCTTGAGCCAGCCAGCCTCCTCCAGAGAGAGCTCAGCTGAGATCACTTGGACAGTAACCCTAGAGCAGAGCTCTGCCCCAAGCTGCTTCTGCTTTATCCAACTTTTGTTGTGTTCGTTCTCAATCTCCCTCTTTCCCTCTCCCTCTCCCTCTTGCTCTCCCTCTCTCATATTAATCTGGCCTATATTGCCACAGGTCAGATTGCATGTCCCTAAACATAGGAGTACTATGCAGTAAAAGTTTGACACAACTTGCTTGTATCTAATGACTCACAACATCTTTGTAACCGTTGGCTTCTAGACTCCCAGAATATCCGGTGGGAAAATTTTCAGTACAGACAAACCTTGCTTTGCAGCATAACACATTCTTGAAGAGTCACAGATAATCTGCTCATTTATATTCTGCCTTTTTTTTAAAAAAAATCACAGTACACACCAAGATGGCAAACCACAGGAAAAGAAAAGTGAACATCAAAAACAAAACAGAACCAACAGAAAGGCAAAGCCAATGTGAAAACCATAAAAGTCCTCCGGGCTTGCTATAAGGCTTCAGCTTTCCAGCAGCTAATGTGAAAAGAAAAATTTGCTTAAAGAGTTGTGTATAAACTGAACTTTGGAAAATTGAATCATATTTCAACTATATTAGTGGAGGTTGCTATTAAAGAAAACCTTTGTTATGGACATCTGGTTTGATTTGGTTTTGTTTTTGCTCAGCAGCCCTTCATGCTGGAACTGGCTCCCCCTAATTGGCAATGGTAAGAGAGGGATTGTCAATCACAGATGATGAGGTGGGCTTTGCACCTGAACTCACCAATCAGACCCTCTCCTGGAAATTTACATCTTGAGGGGAGACACCTGGAAGACTATAGGTCTCTAAAACAGAGATTTTCACAACAAAGTATCATCAAAGGACAAATCACAATGTTCTCTTACCCAGAACTGGCCTGGTTCTGTCCTCCCATGGCCAAATTGTCCAGATTTGTCTTTGAGTCTATAAATTTCCCAGTATCTTTCCAATAAATTTGTTTTCACTTAAGCTAGCACAGGTCTATTTCCGTGGCTTACAATCAAGGTCTCTTAAAGATATGCTAACAGATTTATGTAGAATGTGAGAATACTCTCAAAAAGTAAATATTTATTCTGCATTGACTTCTTAGAAAGTCACAATTCAAGACCTTTTATTGGTGCTGATTTGTGATTTCATGAGAGGGCAGGATATGTGGGAACATCAAGCAGTTAAGGAAAAAGTGGGGAGAATGTTCCAGAGGGAGTGTGTGTGGCAAGTCATAGGAAATTCCATGGTCAGGAAAGCTAAGTTCGCTCACCAACCTACCCTAGGATCAACGCTTTAGAGATTGAATATTGCCCATCTGTGCTCAGTGGAAACCCCAAGTGGCCATATTTCCTGTTAATTGGTTAGCTGGTCAAGCAACTGGGTGTAACTCTGTGTCTTTTGATTTTGAGTGGGGGAAGCAGCCCATCACCCTCACTGAGGCCTAGGCAATGAGGACATATGCTGGGCTCATGGATGACCACTGAGTGGATTGTTGTACCTTGTAGGAATCCTCTTCCTTAGTAAGTCCAAGAGTCTGCTCTACTCAAATCTTAACTTCCCCAAGTTTCAACATGGCCACATTACATTCCCCTTGGTCTGTTGAGCATTGACAATAAGACTATTGGCAGGAGAACCTTGAAGAAAATGCAAGAGAATGACTCCCTGGATATATGTAGTAGGAAAACCTATGTCAAATTACAGTTTGTGGAGTCACTTATTTGACCTTGAATTTATGTGACCCAAATCAATCCCTCATTCATTCAGCAGATCCATAATGAATAGGCAATGTAGACTAGACTCTGCTCAGAGCTGTGAGGAGTCCCGGAGGAAGAAGGACTAGTCTCACTGAGAAGAGGAGATCTGGTCACAAATAAATGCAAGAAAAGGCAAATGTGCTTGGTACTGTGTACATGTTAAGGGCTACTCTTGCTCTGGCTTGGACACTGGACAGGACTTCACTTGGACTGCACCTGATAGTCTGAGGTGTCAAGAAGAGCAGGAGATGGTAACAGGAAGGTATCTGGGTGAGGGGATGGGGGACTGTCAAAGTATTAGGATGTAAAAGTAGGAGTTTCATGTGCTAAGGAGACCCAGGATCTCACATTCCAAAAGACGGCCCACACCACACGCAATATTCACCAGAGAGGTGTCCAAAAGCTAATCAGAGACTTTTAAACTCTTCACCCATAGTAAGAGCATAAAAGTATTTGAGAGTTAGAAAAAAAAATTAAGAAGATGTTTGAAGAGGATTCCTTAGGAGAGAGCTACCCACTTTCCACCCTCCCCCTGGGGGAGGGGGTGCCTGCCGTTCATGCAATGCTAAGGAAAGAGAGCTTTAAGTGGATCTTATTTTGGAGGTGCTGAGGGTGGAACTCAGAGCCTCACAAATGCTAGGCAATCACTCTATCACTGAGCTATACATCCTCAGCTCTTTTTATTTTTTATTCTGACAGGGTCCACTAAGTTGCTGAGGCTGGCCTTGAATTTTCGATCCTCCTGCTTCAGCCTTCTTAGTTGTTGGGATTACAGGCATGCACCACCACTCGTAACGTCAAGAGAATATTTTAAACATTATCTCTCAGGAGAGCTGTGCCACCAGGACCTTGCCAGAGCAGCACAATTCACAATAGCCAAAGTATGGAACCAGCCTAAGTGTCCATCCATGTATGAATGGAGAAAGAAAGTGTGATATATATATATATATATATATATATATATATATATATATATATATATATATATATATATATACACACACACACAATGGAATTTCAGTCATCCATAAAGCAGAATGGAATTGTGTCATTTAAAAAGGGTGAGGGGAGCCAATCTAGACTAAAGAGACTAAACTGAGAGTAATTTACCAATTCTGGTGTCTTAGTTTTGACAAATACAGTTATTATTTAAGATGTAATAGTGGAGGAACTGGGTACAGAGTATGCGGGAACACTCTAGTAGCTTGGCAACTTTTCTGTTCATCTAAAATTACTCCATTATAAAAAAAATTATCAGAGTAAGAGAAAAGAGTCAAGCTACAAAAACCATAAATACAATGTGTGGATATTCATTCATCCTAGTTCAAAGACCCACTTTACAAGACATTTTTGAGACCACTGGAGAAATTTAATGGGTTGAGAGTTATTGATTTTTAAGGAATCATTGTTAAACAAATTACGTTTGAGTTTCTGTAGGAAAATATCTTTCTTTTAAGAGAAGTTTACTGAAGTGTTTGATGCCTACTGAACTTAAAACATATCAGCAAAAATTTTCAAAAGGATGTGAAGCAAATATAACAAAATATTGATGATTATTATTTCTTGGTGGTAAGAATATGGGGTTTGTTATACTCTCTATGTTGTAGGGACAAATGAGGCAAGGCACCGAAGACAGCAGTTTTATTTGGCTGCAGCCAGGTTCAGAGGGCACAGCTTTTGCTGTAATCAATCAATCCCCTGAACCCTGAGTTCAGGGAGTTTCAGAGTTTTATACCCAGCATGTAAGGGGAGGGGCTCAGAAGTTCACAGTCTGCAGAAGTTCACATAAAAGCAGCTTTTTCTTTCACTGTTTTGGGCAAGTTAACTCTTCAAGGACAACACCTGAGAAGGGGGGAGCTTCTTCTCCCCTTTCTTTCCTCCCCCTGCCAGCTGTTACCATGGAGCCCAACTGTAACTTATCTTAAAAATGTAGACATCTCTGTGAAGCCCAGCTCAAGGCCAGAGGCCTTGTTTGCACATTTCTACAAACAGCTATACTGGATATGTTTGTGAAAAACTAGTAAGGGGGTGTCCAGCACCCGGAGTGCTGGTATCTTCTCAGCCAGTGGCCAAGTAAACAGGGCGACATGAAAATAGGAAACCTACCTACATTGGACTCTTTTGCAGAGACTCTTTTGCTGACAATTCTAAAATCAGCCATGGTGAAGACGGCTTTTCTGTGGAGAAAGGGGGTGCCATTTCATCTATTTTTTCGTGTAATTGAAAAATCACACAAAATAAAATAAGCGGTGGAGTGCCTATTTTGCCTTGTACTTCAGATGTTGTTTCATTATGTCTCCTAAAAGCCATCTAAGATCCATTGCTCTCTGGCCCGCGTCCTGACAGGGCTATAATTCTTGAGTTTCCCTCTGCAGGAGATGTGGTGGCTGAGAAATACGGTGAAAAATCATACGACACAGAAGTGGTTTTTTTAGAAAGAGGGGGTAGGACGGCTCTATGACCTGCTTCCACACTGGAAGGAGAGAGAGAGAAGAGCCCACATTTGCTTTATTTATACAAAGGGGGCTTCAAAGGATTTCAATGGAATGTTCTTTTGCCAAATAAGGTAGGCGGGGAGCTATCCAAGCCCAATGGGTAATGCCCAAGTCTGTAGCTACAGAGCAGCCTCTCTAGCTGAGGTCACGTGCTTTGTGTGATATGCCACAGAAGGACCTGCAATGCCAGACCAAAAGCTCCTTGGCTCCAGGGAGGAATAGAGGCTATTCAAATAGCTCAGGGGTGGCCCCCCACATTGCTTACTTTATTTTTTTTCCAGTTAAGTTTATACAATAGAAAGAATGAACAGGTGAATTAATGTACCAAAAACATCTACATTGAATGAAAATCTAAAATCCTCAGTAAAAAGATCTAAAAAATAATAATAATCGAATCATCTCAGCATTACCATTACTCACATTTTAAAGAGAAAGAAAATGAGCCTCAGAGAAAGTTCAAGGTCTTGTCCAAGATCACACAGCCAGAACAGGAGAGCTGGAAATTGTCCACAAGGGCATACCAACTCCCACAATGCTGTTATGGAGAGCCAGGGAGAGGGAAATAAAAAGAGGGCTTGTTATCTTGAATCTCAGGGGACCAGGAGACCATTAAGGAAGTCCAGAGGAGGAGCTGTTTGGAGAAATTAAGATAAGCAATTTGGCTAGGTACAGTGGTGCATGACCATAAAATTCCTGCTGCTGGGGAGGCTGAGGAAGGAGGATTACAAGTTCATAGCCAGCCTCAGCAACTTAGCAAGGAATATATTTCAATGGCAGAGTACCCCTGGGCACCCCTGGGTTCAATCCTAATAAAAAAAAAAAGACAAAAAAAGCAATTCAGCTTTAGGCAATAATAATGGCCATTGCTTTTCATTTATTTTTACTTGTGCCCCTTACTCAAATCTTTCATGAATTGACCCTCCTTATAGGCAGAGTGAGGTCCATTTATGAATGACAACCGGACTCGGAGAAGTGAAGGGATTTATCCAAGTTTGCACAAATGCCAAGTCGGGGAACTAAGTGCAAGGAGACATCTCTGTAGCAAACATCTTTTTTAATATCTCTCTTCACAGTGGAAGAAGGCCCTTTGTAATTGCCCAATAAGGTTCAGGTGTGTTGACATTTTAAGGGGCAGCAGAGTAAACCTTCTCACTGCCCTTGTGCTGGTTGGTCGCAGGTGCTTCCACCAGCCTCACCATTTGCCTGCAGGATTTCTGGGATTCTGCAGGTTTGGGGTTCCTTCTTTTTGCGGTTCCACATGCTGTCAGCCTTTGGGTCTGCATGCTCTTCCTCTCACCAGTCCCTCAATCATTGTGCTCTGTTTCTGCCCAAAAGTCCTTTATCACGCAGGTTTTCTTTGACCTATGTTAATAGCACACTCCCTTCCCATCTTTCTCTGAGTCCCTGGGTCCTTTCCCTGCTTTATGTCACTACTACCTGTCATGTCACGCATAATGTATTCCCCCACCCCACTCGTGGGCATGCGCAAAAGCTCATGAGGGCAAAGAGTCTGTCTTTTCGCTCAGTAATCCCAGTAGGGATTCCATGATCATTTGTTGAATGAATAAATAAATATAAAACTGAGTGGACTACAGGGTGCAGTGACACACACCTGGAATCTCAGTTATGCAGGAGGCTGAGGCAGGAGGATGGCATGTTCAAGGCCAACCTGGGCAACTAAATGACACCCTCAAAATTTTTTTTTAAAAGGTGGAGGCTCAGGGATAGAGACTCAGTGTGTATAGGGTTCAGAAGAGAAGCAGGAGGAGGAGTAGGAAGAGGGGAAGGAGGAGGAGGAGAAGAAGGAGGAAAGGCTTAATGGTTCATAATGTTTTTTCCACTTTTGAAATTATACTGTTGGGGTACTTTACTAGTATACTTTTCCATCAGTGTTGGGCAACTAAAATGTCCTAGTTACATAGAGGGTTACAAAGTTGAAAAAGGCTTAGTTAGAGGTCTGAGAGTTGGGAAATATCCCCTCATTTTAGAGGTGAGGACAGAGTTGTGGAACGAGAGGCCATGCCTCAGGCCTGCCACACATAGCAGCATGCGGAATACAAACTGGCCCAGCATGGAATGCTTCAGTCTTCTGAAACTCATTCTCTGAGTCTTGATGTTTTCCAAGTTTAGTTTAAGGTGAGAAAGCTGCTTGGAGAAGCCCTGGATTTGTTCAGGGAAAACTTTCTGACCACCCAGCTTCAGGCCCTGGTCACAGCCTGGAAGAGGAAAAGTATTTTGTGGGGGGGGGGGCACAGTTTTAGAGGTTGCAACCAGGGTCAGCCAAATCCTTTGCTTTGGTCTCAAAGTGACAGAATATCATAGCAGAGGAGAGATGATAGAAAAACTGCTCAGGTCATAGTGGTGGGAAGAAGAAAGGGGGTGGGGCATGACCTCTGTGACTCACCAAGTTAGTCCATTCAAATCATCAATCCATCAAATGGACCAATTCATCATTTAGGTCATCACTCCCACAATCCAATCATTTTATCTCCTGCATTAACACAGGAGATTTTGGGGGGACACCTCATATCCAAACCATAATACTCCCTCATCTCTCTCCCTCTAGCCTGTGGTTGGCACCGGAAGTTTCCTCACCTATCTTCAGCAGGTGGTTTGGTCTGAAGACGATTAATTCACCCAGTCAAACTGGGGTGGCTTCCCCCAGTTTGGGTTTATTTGACCCAAACAGCCCCAAGACAAAGTATAGTTATTTGATCTCCAAGTTGCAGGAGTTCCTCGATATGACTCCCTAACTAGGGGTCAGGAAATGAGGACCCCTACAAAGAGGGTTAAAGGAGATTCAGAGGCTCCACAATAAGAGAGTGACAGGTGGGAGCCTGATGACTTTCACTAAAGGGGTGACTATTAAGGCCTCTGACCTGGGCCAGCAGATCCTGGCCATGGTAGTCGGCAGACTGCTCCCTTTGGCTCAGGGGATATGCCTGCCTGGTCCCTACACTACTCCTTCCCACTTGAGGCTTCTCAGTCTGGATCCAGCCTGAGCCTGTCAATTATTTAACATGTTAGCTGTGCCCTCACCAAGCCCTTGACCTCTTGCCATGGACCCTGATTGTTTTCTTCTTAGGCCCATCCTTGAAATCCACCTGCCCAGGAACCCTGAGATCTGAGGCTGCTCTGGACAGTGTAGGCCAGCTCTGCTTGACAGAGGGTTAATGCAGAGACCCAAAGAATGGGCAGATCAGATGCCCTGGGATTGTATGAATCACCTAAGCTGGAGGTAAGACACAGGTGGTAAACAGCAGAATATGCTGGGCTGGCCTCTGGGCAACCAGACAATGAGGTCCTTGGGAGGGGTGGATAGTCCAGTCTGGGAGTTTGGCAATTATAAATATATCATCTTAGATATATAGTAAGTAAGTGTAGATAACATCTTCATTTGATGTAATTCCCCAGGGAGCCTCATTCACTCCTTCACTCCCCTGAGCAGCACTGCCAGGCTGGGGCTTGGATCTCTGCTATAGTTTCCAACCCAGGTCCCAACAGAAAGGCCAGGGCTTCAGGAGGGTAAGACTTCTGGACATGAGATGCTCCATTACCTCAGTATCCATCAAATGCTTTCTCTCCCTCTAACCCTTCTTTTGCCACCAAACCAGACCATTGCTTGCATTTGCTAAGTCAAATTTGACCCAAACAGCCTCAAGACAAAGTATATTCATTTGCATATTTATTATTTGAAAATGGGGGGGGGGTGGAATGGGAAGCCATCTACCCTTTGGGGAGATTTAAGCAGCACAAGCATTGGCAGGCAGGTGGGGGGGGGAAGGTCTGAGGTCTGTGAAGGATAGGTAGCAGCTGTTTCCCAAAGTTAGGGCAGAGGCAGTGAGCACAGAGATGCGCTTGTCTCCCTGCCTCATGCCCAAGCTCTCCCACACACACCTCAGGCCATGCTGGTCAAAGCATCTTCAGGTGTTCTGTCTCCTGCTGGGTGTACTGGGGAGGAAAAAGCCCACCCCCAGGGCTATACAGAGCTTAGCCTTGCACTGGGAGGGGCTGTGGTTCTCTCTTCTGCTCAGAGGACTTGTTTCAGAAATGGGTCATTTTCCTGGATGGAAAGGTGGAAAGGAAAACCCTGGCTAATAGAATTTTTTAAATGAGGCAGAGGACAGGATTATGGAGACAAAGAGAGACTGACTGATTAAAAGCTTCTTAAGGTATGGTGAAGACACCCAGCTTTACATTTTTGACAGTGCCAGACAATGTGAAAAATGACTAAGGAACAAAGAGGTTCCCACATCTTGGGTAAAATGACCAGGAAAAAAAAAAAAAAGCAGTACAGTAAGAGCAAAAAATCTGGTGAGACTGCAGAAGAGAAATGAAGGAATCAGTGTTGCAAAATTGAAGAGAACACAGGTCACTTCGTTCCAAATTCCCCATGAGAAAAACCCCCATCCAGAGGGGAGAAAGAGTCCCTTGGACCTGAACTTGGACACAGTCCATTCAGCAAAAAAACATTTGTGGATTACACCAAGTAGCACCTCCTCCTGGGAGAGGGATCCAACACCTGTCAAGACACATTCCTGCTAAACAAAAACACACCGGGGGAGGATTTTAAAATTCTTCTTTATTAAAAAAAAAAAAGCATTTTTCTGTGTTTTTAAAACTTCTCCAATACATAAAACTTTTTTCCCGCCACTGAGCACTTCTTTCTTGCCTCCTTCATTCCTACTCCTGGTAGTCTGTCCACAAGAGCCAGACTAAGAGACCTTTCGACTATTGGGATCTGGGAGCTGGAGGGGTGGAGGGCAGGAAGGAAGGTGGTTACTGGTCAAAAGGAGAAGTTCATTTGCACAAAAATATAAACTGTGGAAGATGAGACCAGCACATACACGTATGGATCGATCTACAATCCATATAAAAAAAAATAGACCCAAACTGTCATTTTACATTTGTCATATTATACAAAATAATATATATTTTTAAACAACACCCGTCCACGTGCTCTCTCTCTCTCTCTCTCTCTCTCTCTCTCTCTCACACACACACACACACACACACACACACACACACACACACACGATGCAAGTGGCCCCTCTGTGCTTCTTTTTGCAGGGACAAGGGTGTCAGTAGGCAAAGATGACATGGTAGGTAACCTGATGGCCATTGTCCCAGGCGTAGAGGAGGCGATCCTTGGGGTTGTAGTCTATCTGGGTAGTGTAGGAATACTCATTCTCAAACAGCAGCCTGGGGATGATCTGTGTGTTGGTGTGGGTGTCGAAAGCATAGGAGATGTTGGCATTCCGCTGGTTATAGCTGTCCACAGCGTACAGCACCCCACAGATGACAAAGCAGTTGCCATAGAAATTCCTCCGCAGCCCTGTGCGCCATGTGGTCTCCTTCTGTGTGCTCAGGTCCACAGCATTGAGCTTGCTCAGGACAATGACCTCCTGGCTGAAGCCCTCGTCATCCAGGGCTGGGTAGATGAGCCACAGGCCATTCTCGTCCACAGCAAAGTCCACGTCTGAGTGGCCCTGCCACCGCCAGGGGGTGGCCTCCTCATAGGCCACATCATGGAGCATGGCCCAAGCAGCCACATAGCGCTGTTTCAGATCGTACTTGATGATGTTGCGGGTGAAGGCCCGGTTGTAGTAGAAGGAGCCATTGTACACCACATGGCCCGTGCCGATCCAGCTGTATGGGAGCTTGTAGGAATTGCTCCAGCGACCTGTGGGTAGCAAGAAGGCGGAGGCTTCAGGGCAGTATTGCAGAGGGACAGGGCAACTTCTGTGATGGGACAAGTTATCAACTAGGGGTCTTTAGACCTGGGTTGGTATCTTGGGTCTGCCCCTTTCTAGTGTTGTACAGAAAGCTGCTTAAATATCCTGTACATTATCTCATCTGATGATCATCCTCATCTGTCATGTGGAAAGAGCAAATTCCCCTTGCCTTACTGGATTATATCAAGAATCCAGGGTGCTTAACATATTTCAGTGAGATTTGTAAACTCTCAAGGACAATAGGAAAGGGAAATTATTTCGCTACTATTTCCTGGACTAGACTCAAGGTCATCCTGTGTTACAGAAGCTAGGAAGGAGCAGCTGAGCTGAGAGAAGAGAGACAGTAGAGCTTGTGAGGCAGTGTGGGAGAGCACCTCCCAGGACAGGCCCTTCCGCCATCAGAAGATGTCACCATTCTCATTGAAAGAGGTTTGGCTGTGATTAAAACAGAGGACTATGAAGCAAGGAAGAGGTACCTGAGTTGGACCCATCGCATGTACCTTGTTTGAAGTTTTCCAGGTTCCGGAACTCTATCAGGGTATTGCCGTAGTAATAGTTGGTGACATAAATCCGCTCGTCCTTGGCCAGGGGGTCCTTCATCCAAGCTCCTTCATTCCGCCCATATGTGTTCTGAGTGGTCGGCCCCGTGATTGTGGACAGGGTGTCTTTGCACCTTCCTGGTGGATAAGAGGTGGATGGAAGTGTTGGGACCATCTAATAATGCCCCACCCCAGAAGTCTTGGTTGGCTCTTCCACCCAGATCTAAATTCCTTGGCAGCCTTTAACAGCCCTGTATGACCTAACCCTAGACATCTGCTGCTATTCCCCTTATCTATCCTACACTCTCCTACAAAACCATCCACTCTCCCCATCCTGGGCCACTATCATGCCACCAGGCTTTGCTCCTATTGTTTTCTCAATTTTTGATCCTATTCCTCAAGGACCTAATATCCAAAGTCCTTTTCTGGCTCTACACCCTCCTCTGAAAAGCCTTTCTATCCTTCTATTCCATGCTGCTCCCACAGAGCCACACATGTGTCTTTCTCTGTGGTTCAGGGGATCAAACAGGGTGCTCTACTACTGAGCTACATCTCCAGCCATTTTTATTTTTTATTTTGATATAGGATCTTGCAAGTTGCCCAGGCTGGCCTTGAAATTGTGATCCTTCTGCCTCAGCCTCCTGAGTCACTGGGATTTCAACAGTGTACCACCATGTCCAGCATGAAGGTACCTGTCTGACAGGATGTGCCATCTTGATCTCCACAATGCCTGTGCATCTCTCTCCTCCCACAACACCCACCCCAACCCGAGTGTAAGCACCAAGGGAGCAGGGGCTGTGGTCTTTCCTTTTGTATTCTTGGTACCCAGAACACACAGCACCTGTCACTTCACAGACACCAGTGGATGAGCTGATACTTGAGTGAGTGCACCACAGTGACTCAGTAACAGCATCACATGTTAACACAGTAACACTGTTACTGCATCACATGAGAAATGTGAGAAGAGGAGAGGAATCTGCTGGGTGTAACCAGGAACACTGGAACAAGGAACATCAGCTCTTTAAGTTGCCAAGCTGCCCGGGACCAGTCCCCACACGTGGGTATTCACTTTCCTGAGGCTCACCCACCAGATCCTAGAGCATTATCCCCAATCCATGTCTGTCACTCTGGCAGCAGGATGCCAGGGCCCCTTGCTTGGGAATTGGAGGGGAAGAGCACCAAGTCCCCACACAAAGTGCTTACTGTGGATGTAGGAACCTCCTGTGTTCAATCCCCAGTATCTCACACACATATACACATGTGTGTGCGAGACACACACACACACACACACACACACACACACACACAGTTCAAGTCTGCCTTAATGAAACAGGAACTCAGCAATATCCTTCTTAATGACTCTTTAGAGTGGCTTAGTATCCAGGATAGACTTTAAAAAGTCACTAAAACTATACTGGGTTCCAGACCAACTTGACAGCCTACGATGCTTAATATGTAATACTAGTTTTTAACATATCCTTGAATGAGACTGAAGTCCCACATGAGATTAAGGGCATGTTGATCTTTCCATACCCACACAAGTGAGCAATGGAGGAGATAGCACAAGAGGGCAGCAGGAGAAGCAGATGAATGCTCAAAGCTTCCTCAGCCCCTTCTAACAGCGGGGACCAGCAAGACTATGGGCCATCAAGACTGGAAGACCAGAAGAACAACAGTGAGGAGAGTGATTGGTTCTTTTGCTAATTGATGTATTTGGCAACGCTGGGGATTAAATCCAGAGCTTTCTACACGCTAGACAAATGCTCTACCACTAAACCACATCCCTAGACCTTTCTATTTTTTATTTTGAGACAGGTTCTCACTAAGTTGTTCAGCCTGGACTCTAACTCACAATCCTCCTGCCTCAGCCTCTGGTGTCACTGAGATTATGGGTGTGTGTCACTGCACCCAGCAATTAATCGGTTCTTGACACTCACCTGGGATAAAAGTACCACAGGCCTATAGTTTGAATTCGGGGTTCTCTAGAGTCCAAGCCACCCCATTTCCAAATTGCTCCAATCTGTTCATCCAAAAGTGAGGTGAGGAAGGAGCCCAAGGCATCCAGCTGGCAGGATGGGGGCAGACAGCTGTGCCCTTGGCACAGGGCCCAGGGCAGCCAGGGGGTAGAAATGAGATGAACATTGTTTTCCAGGCAGGCCCCACAGCAGGGTGCACTTGGCAGGGTTTAGCAGCTTAGTGTGGGGTTTATTGAGTCCTACTCTGACAGAGAGAGGAGAGGTTCAGTCTCCACAAGACAAACAACAGAACCTACCGGCCAATGCCTCATCCCCCCACAACTGAGCTCATCTGTTCAAGACAATAAAACAGAAGTCTCTGGCCGAGCCCTGCCTGTGGCGCCTGATGGAAAAATATCTCATTCTCTGGCGCTAAGTGAGGCCCTGGCTGCCCGTGGAGACGCTGTGCTCCCTGCACTGAGGTAAGCCCTTGCATGCCGTTGCCAGGAAGGGCACTTTCATGTGCCCCTTCCTGGCAGAGTCCAGTAAAACATGGATTCCCTGTCTCAGAGGTGCCTGCCAGCCATGTCCCAAAGCCCCACAAACAGCTATGTGAGGTGAGGTATTTCTGTTGGGGTGGCCACAGCCATGCTACCTCTCTGACCAGACAAAGAAAATGTTAATGGGCCTGGAAAGCATGTTTTGTTGTTGTTGTTGTTGTTGTTTGTTTTGTTTTTTAATGTCCTGAACCACTCTGGGCATCCCCTCAAATCCCTTCAAGATCCTGTCTCAGAATGAGGCTCTCCCTCTTTTTTGGGGGGGGCGGGGAGGGGGAAGAGAGTATTTGGAATTGAACTCAGATGTTTTACTGAGTTACATCTCCAGCCCTTTTTTATTTTTTATTTTGAGCAGGTTCAGGGTCTCCCTAAGTTGCCCAGGCTGGCCCCAAACTTGTGATCCTCCTGATTCCTGAGATTACAGGTGTGCACCATTGCACCTGGCTAGCACCAAGACTCTCATGGGCTCATGTGGAGCTATAGATGTGCCCAGGCTTGGAGTCAATGGCCTGGCTTTTGTCTTAGCCCTGCCACTAACTCCAAAGTTGGTGTTGCCTCCAAAACGTTACAGAGATTTAACCTTTTCAGCAGTGAATCGAGTATAATATGTGCTCTGCCTACTTTACCAGAGTGCTTGGAGAATCTGTCTTGATAAAGGTATGGCAGGCTGAGTGATGTCCCCCTAGATATGGCTATAATCCCTGGAACCTGTGAATGTGACCTTAGATGGCCTTAGATGGCAAAAGGAACTTTGTAGCTATAACTAAGTTATGAATCTTGAAAAGATTAGCTTGGATATGTAAACGCCATCACAGGATCCTTCTAACAGAGTCACAGGGATATTTGACAACCAAAAGGGAGAGGGCAATGTGATAAGTGGAAGCAAAGATTGGAGTTTTGTGGCCACAAGCCAAGGATGGCTGGCAGCCATCAGAAGCTGGAAAGGACAAGGAACGAATTCTCCCCTGGAGCCTCTGGAAGGAAACAGCCCTTTGACACCAGGATTTTAGCTCTATAAAACTAATTTTGGACTTCTGGCCTCCAGATCTGTTAGAGAATAAATTTCTGTTGTTTTTCAGCCGCTAAACTTGTTATAATTCAGAGGCCCAGGAAACTAATACAAATGGAGTCAACTTCTGGGGTTCAGGGAGGCAACCTGATTTCTGAAGGAAGAGGTTACAGCCTCATAGTTCTAATACCTGGGAGCATAGAACACACTTCCACATGCTTTGAACTACAGCAAACACCAGCCAGCACTTGGGGTGGACGAGCCCAGGCAAGAATGACAGCACTGATGCAGCTTCAGAGGATTTGAAGACAGAATCCAGGGAGGAGGTCAGGCACATCACCATTCTGTGAGAGGCTGGGGCAGTGCAGAAGCTCCTACTCTTGGTAAGAGATTGTCAGCCTTGGAAAGAAGACAACTGTATGTTGACGCCTTTTCAAGGTTAATGTCAGAAACATGGGAAGCAGTTCAAAGGAATTTCAGAGAAAGGATGGTGCTGTCTTGTGACTCATCTTAGGTTTCCCAAAGCAGAGCTGCCAAAGAAGATGGTGATGGTGATGGATAACGTTGACCACAAACTTTCTGTGTATTAACTCGCTTATCCATCAATAGTCCTGTGAAGCAGCTGGCCCTACTTCAAATGTTACCAAAGTCTGAGATGAAGAAACCCTCCCTTCAGCATAAAAACCCACTTGAATCTCAGCATCCTAAAAAAAGTACACCAACAAACGAGACCCATTCCTCCCCTCCCTGCCCCCAGCTGTGAGCCCCCCTGGCCAGCCTCTCTGCAGGGTATTCCCCTTGTCACTCATGATACCTGCACGCTCCTCAGCTCAATTAGACTATTGCCCTGTACACCTGGCACTGTCCCTCAGGGAAGCTCTCTAATCCTCTGGTTCTTGTCAAGCCTCTCTTCAGGTCAGAGGCTGCCTCCAGGCCCCTTACCCAGCCCAAGGGTTATCTCCCCACCCCACCATTAGTCTTCCATACCCCACTCTCTCCTGGGGCCACCCATTTCCCTGACCATCCCATCTCCAGCTCTTGGGCTGGCTCTGCCCACCTTCCAGATGTTATTCCTTCAATCTCCAAGTTCCACTGCCAGCCTCCTCTCCTCTCAGCCCTGTGCCCTCATTGGCTAAGCTCAGTTCTTATTGATGACTCTCAGACCAGGTCTTGTTTCTGAGCATCAGACATCCAATGGCCTACCCTGTTTTCCCCAGGTGTCCTCCTGGTTCTTCAAACTTAATGCATTACAGTGGGAATCAACTTGCTTCAGTTCGTAGCTTGCTCTGCCTGTGTGTCCTGTCCTAGAAAGGCCCGGTATGCTACACACTAGCCAAGCCAGAAGTGTAGGTCATTCTGATGTCCCCTTCTTCTCCACCCACATCCCTAGTGGTCAGTGAGTGGCACCCTTTCTCTCTCCTCTTCGCTTCTTGGCCTTTCCCCTCCACCTCTGGGACTTAGTTGGGGCCTCATTGACTTTGGCCTGGCTCACTCCATTTATACTAGTTGATCTCTAGCTCATCTCTGCCTTCTTCTGACATATTCTACCCATAATCCCTGAGCTGCTGCTCTGGTGGACATTTGCTTAAACCTTTAATAACTCACCATTTCCAACCAATCTGTGAAGTCCAAGGTCCCTACCCTAGCATATCAGCCCCTCTGGCATTGCCATTCTTACTTCCTGCCATCTGCCTCTATTCAGAGATCTCAAACTCAGCTGCCTCCAGGGTCCAGGCAGAACTGAGCCAATTAGAGCGTGAGACCAACCTGCAGCAATAGACAAAGGAGAACTGGAAGAGCAGCTGTCCCAAAAGCATTCAAATTTAAGACGGTAAAAGTACGTTATGGGGTAAATTTGATCCTCAGATTACCAGCTTAAAGTAAATCTCTTGCCCATTCCTACTTGCATGTATCAGCATTGGGGCAGGGAGGTGGGTTTGAGCCCAGGGCACTCTAACCATAAGCTACATCCCCAGCCCTTTTTATTTTTTTGAGACAGGGTCTTATTAAGTTGCTGAAGCTGGCCTCAAACTTGAGATCCTCCTGTCTCAGCATCCTCAGTCACTTGGATTACAGGTGTGCACTACTAAGTTCAGCTAAAATCATGTTTCTCTGTTGGTCCATACCCAAGTCTGGGTATGGCCTCTAGGGCAGAATGTTTCTTGGTATCCTGACACACAATTGCCAGTGCTCATTATAACAACTGATCAAATCTGCACATTGTTTCCATGCTCAGACCCCTCCCTACCACTTTTAGAATGAAATCCTAACTTCTTATGCCCCCTCATCCTCTGGCCCTGGTTCCCTATCCAGGAATCTCACCCTTCTCCCTGTCATCCCAGGCTGTGAGCATATACCTGGCTGCCTTCACTTTGCCCTGCCCACCCATGACTCCCATGGTTACCTCTGCCTCAGGTTCCTCTCTGTCCTGTGAGCTGGGTAAGTAAATTCATGGCTACCCTTGGAGAGGGAACCTGAGAGCATGCATTGGCCACTTGCTTTCTGCCCCTTTAGCCATCTGTGGCCTTTCCCATGCAGTTAGCTCCTCTATGGAAGGGATCATGTCTCACTCCCTCTGGATCTTTCTAGCCTGGCCTGGCATGGGCAGAAGACATTACGAGTAGACTCCTTATCCTTGTCCAGAGGCTTAGACTTTGATCCATATTCATTTATAAAGAATAGCCCCACTTTCTATTTTTTTTTTTTTTTGAGGTATTGGGAATTGAACTCAGGTATGCTCCACCACTGAGCTACATTCCCAGCCTTTTTATTTTTTATTTTGAGACAGAGTCTCCCTAGGTTGCTGAGGCTGGATTTGAACTTGTAATCCTCCTGACTTTGCCTACCAAGTTGCTGGAATTACAGGCATGTGTTACCATGCCTGGCTCTCGTCTTACTTCTAGGGTTCGTACCCCTGTGTTCTAAGATGACTGAAGCTTCCAGAAGTTTGAGGGGTGAGACTAGGGGAGCCTTCAGGGTGCCTGTGGATTCAGAAGGGACCTGCCTGTCAAGGACTTAAAGAAACTGATTAGGAAAAAGCCTGGGCAGACTCCACAGTTGGAGTCTTTGGAAGGCACTTTCCCTAGTCCACATCAGCATCCCCTCTCCAGCTGCCACGGAGCAGCTTCCATGACCCGAGGCCAGCAGGCCTGGCCATCTCACACTGCAGCCAGAGTGGCCGGCCAAGGCTTGGGAATTGTTAAGGCTATGTGCTTTGTGGGGGAGACATTCTTTACAGATCATGATTTTTCCTAGATGCAAATATGAGACAGGCTCTTGCCTGTATTGTCCTAAGATGACTATCCTCTTTGTCTGCTCCTTCCCACTCCCTGCTCCCTGTCCAAACCAGTTCCTTCTAAAAAACACATCAGGAATCATCTTCGATGAGGCCTAGGACGTGCAAAGTCACGGCCACATGGCTCAACTGTTCTATTCCTCTGCAGCAGCTGAAGCAATCCACTCCAAGCCACGCTGTGAGCAGGGCACCACCTCCAAGGTCATCCCTCCTTCCCACAGCCCTGGCTCCTGTCACTGACAGCATCTTTCTTCTCCCTGTTCTTGAGCAATGCTACCACCAAAGGCTTATCTGCTCAGCCAAGAATAATTTCTTATTTCCTTATGCTTGACATTCTTCTAAAATCTTACAACTCTTCTGAGGATAATGGTAGGCATTTTACAACATCACAAAATCAGGTTTGGAAACCCTGGGATAAGACGTGCCTTTTAAAAGCAGCCCAGTTTAAAACCACATCTTAAGCAGCTCAAAAATCAAAATTGCCATCAAACAGCTTTCCCCCAGCAGGAAGTCAGTGGCCTGTGTCTGTTTCAGCCAAATGATATAGTGATACTAGGGACTGAACCCAGAGGTGCCCTACCACTGAGTTACATACCCAGACCTTATTTTTTAATTTTGAGACAGCATATCACTATGTTTCCCAAGCCAGCCTCAAACTTGTGATCCTCCTGCTTCAGCCTCTAGAGTCACTGCAATTATAGGCATGTGTCACCATGCCTGGGTCACATCCAAGTTTTTTCTGAGTAAACACAGAGGCAAAACCCCCAGCTATTCTGGGAAACACTGCTGGCTAATGAGCCTAAAATCCTCTCCGCCTGACAGTTATTCTAGTTAAAAGAGAATATGTGTCCCTAGTCCCCAGCTCCCAAGTAAATAGCTGCCTAAGATAAGGGTTTTTCTTTGGGGGTATCAGCATCCCCATCAGGAGGGGGCAGAGTCTTAAGAACCCCAGAAAGGTACAAGTCAGAATTCACACTGGAAAAGCCCACTGGTGACAAAACCTAGAAAAAACAGACAGGGAAAGGGTGGAAGCTGGGAGCCAGGATGGAGGCTGGTTATTGAGATAATGGGGAATGCCTCTCCTGGCTAGTGCATCTCCAAAGGAAGAGGCTCCCAGGCTCAAACCCATGGCTTGAGAACAGACAGGTGTGTGAGTCCCACCTGTAGCCTGTCCATACCATGAGTGTCCAGTCTACGTGTGGAGGGGCCATGAGAGCAGATTTCTAAATACCAGCAGGAACTGCCCTCCTACCCAAGGTTGATAGAAAGCTCAAGAGTAGAGGTACCAGTGCCCAGCAGAGCTCACTCCATGGCAAAGTAGGGGTGGTGTGCTAGACTAAAGGACCGTGGTTCCAGAAGCTTGAAATCCAGGCTGCCTAGAGCCTGTGTAGAAGTAGGAGCCTCTGTTCAGACCCCAAGGCATTCTGCAGAAATTAAGCGGCACCCAGAGCAACAAAACTTATCCATGCAGTGGAGAATCAGCCTTCTGCTCTCATTAGCCGCTCCTACCATGGAAGGAAAATTAAAAACAAACAAACAAACAAAAAAACACTCTCTCCTGCTCCCACTCCAGCCTCTATGGCCCAGAACTGCTTTCTTGCTCAGTGTTCTCCAGGCCAGCATTTATGAGGGTTTGCCCCGGGGTCTATTCTTAATGGCCGTGTCCTTGTTTCTGCCAGTACTTTGGGATTTTTACCCAATAAGAATCCCTTCTATATCAGGGTGTGGTAAACTTTAGCAGAACACCAGGATAATGATGTAAGTGATGGTTCTGAACAAAAGGCAGGGATGTAAACAGGGTTACACAATGGCAGGGACCAGGCCATCCCAGGGGCGTGTCTCCCGGTGGGTGCTCCTTCCACTACGTTGGGTCTACAAGAAGCTGACATCTTCACATCTTATTCTGAAGACAGGTTGGGAACAAGGCTGCCAAGTAAACGGAAATTGGGGAGAAGGAAAACAGATGTATAAGGCAAACTGTGTATTTTCAACAAGTTTGGTGTGTGTGTGTGTGTGTGTGTGTGTGTGTGTGTGAGAGAGAGAGAGAGAGAGAGAGAGAGAGAGAGAGAGAGAGAGACACTGTGAATTGAACCCAGGGTGAATCCCTGGCCTTATTCTGAGACAGGATTTGTTAAATTGCCCAGGCTAGCCTTGACCTTGAAATCTTCCTGCCTCAGCCTCCTGAGTCCCTGGAATTATAGATGTACTCCACTGCACCCTGCTCCACAAGTATTTGGACAACATTATTATCCGTTAGCAGTTTTTAGTGATTCTCAATGGTGACTTAATAAATAATTGGTTTAGGTCTTTTTGGAAGACATATGTGTAACTGCTCCATTTTCCTTCTCCTACCTCACTCTCCTGTTTCACTGTTTTCATAGTCGTCTTGTAGCCATGGAACTTCCATGCTTCTGGAACACACCTAGCTCCTTTAGACCTAATATCAGAAGACTTCCCTTTTTTGCATCAAAAGCTTCTACTCATCCTTCAAAACCCAGTTCAAATAATGTCTCCTTTAGAAACATTCCCTGGTCTTCCTAGCAGCCAGACCAATAAGTGTCTCCTATTTCATTTTTTCATTTCTCCTGTTTCTCTGTTATAGCGTTTGTCACATGATACCACAATGTTTCCATGTTCTCAAGGGATAGGGTTCATAGGATTTTGCACTAGGGCCCATCGTACTGATCATTCTCTTGCTCCCACTCTGCTATGATTCTGGGACCTGCCCTCAGTAACAACCCTTTGCTATTTCATAATGAGGCCTGATAAAATTACTATAGATGCCAGGTGTGGTGGTACACTGTAATCCCAGTGACTCAGGAGGCCAGCCTGGATAATTTAGTGAGACCTTGTCGCAAAATAAAAAATAAAAAGGACTAGGGATGTAACTCAGAGGTAAAGAACCCCTTGGTTCATCTTTAGTCCCAAATAAATAAAATAAAGTAAAATTACTGTAGAAAACTTTACTCACTAATTGCACATACTTTAATACTCATCACAAAGTCTACTTGATAAATGTCTATAAAACTGACAAATAAAGACGAGATATTGTCTGTATTCATTTATACATATATTTTGGAAAGGAGATTCTGAACTTGTCACTGGAACATTTTAAATTCATAAACCCTGGATGTTAAAATTAATTATTTGCCAAAGACATAATTCCACTTCCCTTTTGGATTTGTTTTTGCAAATCTGGTGATCTGTTTTTTTGTTTGTTTGTTTTTTTGATTATTTATTTGGGGTACAAGGGTTGACACAGGGGTTCTTTACCATTGAACTACACCCCTAACACCCCACTTGCCTTTCTTTTTTTTTAAATTTTATTCGTTGTCGGTGGCCCTTTATTTATTTCTTTATGTCGTGCTGAGAATTGAACCCAGTGCTTCACACATGCTAGGCAAGCGCTCTACCACTGAGCCACAACTCCAGCCCCCCCACTTGCCTTTCTTTATGAAGATCTTTGACCATCTGGCTTCTTACTCTTCTTTCAACCTATTTCCATGCTTAGTCTTTTCCCTGAACTGTCCTGGAGATTAAGGCCAGATAGGAGGAACTCACCTATGATGTTCCGAATGTCATCTTCTTCTTCAGGGCTCAGGGTGGGGCTGGCTAGGGTTGCGCCCTGCCCAGCAGTTACATCTTTCTCCAGGAAGTTTGTCCTGACTGTAGTGGGAAGCCCTGGGACTTTGTGCATCCCTTCCACAAACATGTCTCCCGGAGCCATTGCCAGAGAAGCCGAGACTGGAGGCTGCTGGGTGGCTGTGTGGGCCACAGTGGTGGGTGGCACCTGAGTAGGAGGTAGCTCCCCCATGTGGTCTGGAAACACTGAGGTGGCCTGGAGAGTGGTTGAGAGTTGTTCAGAGGAGGCCTGGAGAGTGGGCTCCGTGAGGCCAGATGCTGAGGTCGAGGCCTGTGGCAGTGCTGAGAACAGGGGTGCGGTCTGGGTGCTCAGGTCAGTTGTCACAACAGCAGCATGACTGGTAGCTGCCGGTCTCCGGGTGGCACTGGCCAGTAGGTCATCGTGTCTCAGGAGTTGATCTTCAATCAGCAAATCCACGCCACTGTCACCACTGAAAAGTTCATCTTCTACGGAACAGATATAAGGTCAATTTGGTCCCTGGAGTAAGAAACAACCTGGCCAAAAGCAAGTGAAACCCACCAGTTTAGGGACTCCTTTTCTCAACATGGTGGCTTGGTTGGAGATGGACCCTAGCTGGGATTTTAGACGAAGGTGATAAGGGACACTGTATTTCCTGGAGAGTATTTCTGAACAGACTGCAGCTAAACTCCACCCAGAACTCAGGGGTCCCCTGGTGGAGGCTATGAACCCTGATAACCAGCAGGACATTATTTATCCAGTTCCATTCATCCAACAAGTGTTTAAAGGGCACATCCAACAACACTGAGCAAGATAAAGACCCTTGACCTCGGAGGCTTCTGCTGTCTAGTAGTGGAGACACTAAATCAATGGATCGATTGCAGTTTAGAGGTGCTGTGAGGGGGAGTAGGGTAAGGTGGCTCAAGTACACTGGGAATGAACCTGCAGTTATGAATACAGTGGTCAGATGGGGCTCACTGAGATGAAGGGATGAGCACAGTTCTGGAGAAGAAGGAGATAGCCTGGCCAAGCATTCCAGGGGGGAAAAACAGTAGTGCAAAGATCCTGAGGGTAGAACATGCCTGCGGAAGTGCAGGAGCAGCAAGATAGACAGAGAATGAGGCAGAAGGGGTGGATGGGAGACTAACAGGACAGCAAGGTCAGAGGGAATCAGGAGCCAGGTCACATGGGGGACCCCAGTCTGATTGTGTATTTTTGGTACTGGGGATTGAACTCAGGGGGGTTCTACCGCTGATGACATCACCAGTCCTTTATCTTTTCTCTTTTGAGACAGGGTCTTGTTAAGTTTCCCAGGCTGGCCTCCAACTCGCAGTCCTCCCACCTTAGTCTCTTGAGCAGCTGGGATTACAGGTACATGCTGCCACATCCGGCCTGGACTTTCATTTTTATTGTAAGTAAAACAGAATAGGCTGAAGGGTTTTAAGCAGAAACAAAACATGGGAGGGCAAAGATTTCTTAGAGAGGCTACAAAGACTGCAAAAAAGATAATTAGTAAATCGGACTTCATGGACTCTTCAGAAGCACCATTTAAGGAACTGAAAAAGCAGGGCTGAGGGCACACAGGTCAGTGGTCAATTACTTGCCTGGCCTGCAGGCATTTGGCCCAGGGTTTGCTCCCCATCACTGGGAAAAAAGAAAGAAAAGGAAAGAGGAACTGAAAATGCAAGCCAGGTGGGAGCAAATATTTGCAATACATAACAATGACAAAGGATCTGAATCCAGAATATGTTAAAGAGCTCCCCCAAATCAATAACGACACCAACAAGAATAAAAAGACCAAAACACAGTTCAGAATGAGCCAAATGACTGCCAGCTACTGAGAATAAACTGGATGAAAGAAAAGACCAAAGGAGGGAGCATACCCAGGAGGCCGCTGCATAGACCAGGTAGTGGAAGGAGCTTGTCTGGGGAGAGGAAAAGAATGGAGGCCTTTGGGGGACTCCAGGAAAAGGAATAGAAAGGAGACAAGAGAAGGACGGGAGGAGGCAGGAGACCAGGAAGAGCACAGGCAAAGGAAGTGTTAAGGAAACAAGATTAAAATGATGAGGAGAGGGATAAGCTGTTTTCTGTTAAAAAAATAAATAAATAATAAGGATGAGATCCAAAGGGGAGGGGTCTGGAGGCTCAGATAGCAAGCTCAAAGGCCCTGGAGGGAGAAACAGGTGGTAGAAGCCTACCATGTGGTTCTAAGGAGTCTTTCCCCCAAACTGTTTCTCTCAAATCTGCAAACAGGGAGGACTGAGCTAGAGGGCACTGAAGTCCCTTCCAGCATCAGCCACATTCTGTCATGTGGTCTTCTGCAAGCCCAGAGAAGTTAAGTAACTTGCCCAAGACCACTCAGTAAGTTATAAAGAACTGCACCACAATTCTGGATAACTTGTAACCCTGCAGCGTGGGGCTACAACAGTCATCCAGACTGTGGGAGGTGTGTGTGTGGCTCCATCTCACATGGTCCAAATGGCCACTCCCTCCCTGCTGGCCCCAACTCACGATGCTCTTCGATGTCATTCTCTTCCTCAGAGACTTTGGCTTTATAATAGGTGATGCCCCGGATGACGGTGGGCTTGGAGGCCGGCCGACCCCTCAGATGGACCTGCCTGTGAAGGGGTCGCTGCCGCTTCACCACCTCAGGTGGGGTCAGGGGTCGAGTCTGCAGGAGCTCAATGGAGTTGATCTGCTGGGACACAGTTTCTTCCTGCAGAAACCGCTCTTCATACTGCTCCTCAGAGGGGACACAAGGGAAGGTCAGGTCACTGGTCAGAGAGAGAGTGGTTAGGTGGGGGCAAAGGCAGAGAGATAACAGTAACACTCCCCAAGAGCCGCGTCCTGTTTTAAGTACTTCATGTGTGTTTAGAAATGTTAAATAAGTAAATCTTCTCATTAGCCCTGAGAGGTAGGGTCCCATTTTTATCATGCTCATTTACAGATTAGGAAACAGAGGCACAGAGAAGTCATTAAAATTGCCCAAGATCCCACAACAAGTAAGTAGTAGAAGCAGGATTTGAACCCATGCAGCAGCGTGGCTGTGGAATTGATGTCTCTGACCTCAGGGCTACTCTGCCCAGAGAACCCAGTTCTACTCTCAGTTCTGGCCTAGGTAACTTAGCCCTAAGTTGCTTCCAGAGAGACAAATGTGGGGGGAGGGTGCCCAGATGGGACATGAAGCCTGAAGACCATCAGGCACATTGTCTCCAGATGAAGCCTGATTGGTTTTATAGCTATCAGAATGGGTACCCGACAACTTTGTCACTCCCCAGCCCCAAACACTTCCTACTGCATACAGAACAATGTCCAAAGTCCTTGACTTCTTCTCTTGCCTACTCCATCAATACCCACACTCCACATACTCCAGTCAGTTGACGAACTCCTAAGCTCTCCTGAACAGCTGGATCTTTGCTCAGACTATTTTTTACTTCCTATCTGGAAAGTTATTACCAACTCCTCTCCACGTCCCTCCACATATAGCCACTTACTAAAATCTACCCTCTGCAGGAAATAGTCCCAGACCTTCTCATACAGAATTAATCTTTCCTCTCCGACCCCACTTAACTCCTTGTGGCAGAGATTTCTAATTGATTATCCAAATCCTAACAGACACCCAATATTATGGACATGGGCATTCTCGCTAGTGGGGTACAGGCAGAAGAAACTGGTTGGAGGAGCTTTCGGAAGAGTTGCTAAAAGGGAGTGCCAACTAAGTCGGGAGGCATCTTTTGCTTTCTTCCTCATTTTCCTGGATTAAAATGTGAACAGGATGGCTGGAGCTGAGCAGCCACCCCCTTGTGATCACGAGGGTATTCTGGAGGATGGAAACCACTATGTCTTGGAGCTAACCATACCAGCTGTGGACTGTCTGAGTCCAGAGCTCTTCTTTGTGAAACGACAACAAACCTTTCTATTATTTTTGTTTGCTTTCTTTTCTTGTGGTGCTAGGGATAGAACCTAGAGCCTTGCACATTCTAGGCAAGTGCTTCTGCCTCTGATCCACACACTCAGCCTTTTTAAAATTTTGATTTTGAGACAGGGTCTCATTTAGTTGCCCAGGCTGGCCTCAAACTTGTGATCTCTTGCCTCAGCCTCCTGAGTCACTGGGATTACAGGTGTGAGCCACTGCAGTTGGCAAGAACTGACCTCTTGTGTCCACAGTATGGCAGGGTCTCAGTCCTGCACTAGGCTGTTCAGTCATATTCCCTTCCCATAGAGTATGCTCCCTTAAATTTAAAAAGCAAAGGACAATGGGCACAAGGCTTGTGATCTAGCTGGGCTCAAAGTCAGGGCCACACTTCAGGGAGTCCAGCTTCTGAGAGGCATGGCTCCTTCAGGAGAGTGTGGAAACCTGAGAGGAATGTGGTCCAGATCTTTTGTCACAAGGACTCCAACAGGTAATAAAGAAGAGGTTAGCTTCCTGCTGTCACTTGAGCCATCAAAACCTCCCCCTTTTTACCAGGAGGAGGCAGGTGAACTCCTCTAGACCCTGTAATTCTGGGTCATGGTGAAATCCTCCTTGACTGCAGAGCCCATGAAGAAATAAAACCTATGTCCCAGACAGCAAATGCCTGTTGGCAGAATAGGGCCTTAGCCACTTCACATTAACTGCAGGGACCCACTACCACAGCCAATTTCTTCACTTTGCACAGGGGGAAAAAAAAAAAAACAGTCTGTTTTGACCTTTAAATTTTTGCCTGGAGAAACCCAGAGTCCTTATTCCCAACCACACCTCCAAGTCTGTTCTTGTTTTCCCGTGACAAGAGTTTACTCAGATGGTGCAAGAGATATGGCAGTTCCCAAACATGCCTGTGTCTCTCTCTCCTGGCACGCAGTGGCGACAGACTCCTGGAATGCAAGAGACACCTTTCTGCCAGCCTTCCCTGGCTGGGGCCAAAGAGCTTCCCAGAAGAAGGAGGCCCACATGCTGACCATGCCCTCAGCAGCCCCCACTCCAGCTACCTGCCCCTCCCTTAAGTCCCTGTTCTTGATGATGAAGTGACCTTATCCAGAGGTGTGGTGGACACCTGGTCATTGATAATGATATTTTAGTAAGCACCTATTACCGCTATGACCCTTTATATTATTTCTAACCCTTACATCATCACGGGGCAAAGTAGTTATTGCTATCCACATTTTACAGATGAGGAAACAGAGGCTCAGAGTCATTTAGCAGTTTAGTTGAAAATCACTTAATTAAGGGGCTGAGGAAGTGGTACTTATCAAATCACATGACCAACAAATAGGCCCATACTTTGGGGTCTGCACTCTTTCTTTTTCTGAGCCACACTACCCACAGCTGTGACCACAGGACCATTTGTTTGCCATCCCAAAACTCCCTTACATCCCCGTGACCTCAGGGCCATGGTCTGGCTACTGCCCAGCAGACTTGGGAGATCCCTCATTTCCCAGTGGAAAGAGCTATCTGGGAGGCTGACAAGAGGCCCCCGGCCACATCCCCTGACTCAGACCCAGAGAGGCATCTAATTGCCGAGCCTCGGTCTCCCTCTGCATTGCAAAAGTAGGTTGTCATTTCTTCGTGGCAAACCCTAGCAACTGTCTTTAGTTCCAGGCTCCCAGGCAAGGGTGGGAACTTCAGTTTTTTTGTTCCAGCCAAGGAGATGGAGCAAGACCATGGACAGCCTTTGCCAGGGAACATATAATTTCCCTGGATTCACTGGCGACAGGCTGCACTGGGCGGCAGCTGCTCCAACCAAGCTTTGATTTCCTCTCTGTTAATCCAAGAGGCTGTTGTATGACTTCAACTCCTGGCACTGATGTTCCCATTCCCACCCTGCCCTCTCCACTCCAGTCCCCCAGCCCCCTGCCAACCCTCTAGGCAGGGGCCAGGTTGAAGAGAGGCCTCCTACAAATTGACCACTCACCATTCCAAGAAACCCCTGACGTCATCTGCAAGAACCCTGAAAATGAACAACCATGTCCATCGACCCCCTTTTCAGCATGGGGTTCACTAAAGAGACAGGGTTGCAAAGGGAGAGGAAGATCCTACCTTTGGGTCTTCTTCACCACTTCCCCTGACCACCCCGCCCATCTGGTTTGGGTGGATTGTGCTAACTGCAGCAGTGTGCTGAATGGGAATTTGGGGAGGAGAAGGACTTTGCTGAGCAAGGAGAAAAAGAGTTTAGTGTGTTTGGTTTGGTTTGTTGTTTGCCCTCAGGAAATCTGAGCTGGGTTCCTTGAGCATACCACATACTGTGTCATCAAGACAACAGATAAATCCTCCAGCCTAGCCGACTGGGAAACTGGAAGCTAGAGATGGTCAGGAATGCTGGCTCCCCTGGGCAGCTGGTGGCTGGGGAGGCCAGATGAACTGGGATAAGGTTCTGGCTCCACATGTGATAAGCAGGTGCCTTCCATTCCCCTTCTTGTCAAAAGTCCCCTGGCTCTTCCGTTACAAGCTCAGGCCCACTCAGGAGTGACCCACCGAGCAGACTAAACACATGCTTAGTGGTCAGCATGTTGGGGACACCCCAAAATGAGAATAAAAATAATTTCTGAAGGAATATGATATTTCCAAAAAATCACCAAAGTAGTCATCATGGGCAAAGCAAGACTTATTGCCCTGCCTTATAATTATTCTATGGTTTGGGATTGTTTTTACTTTGGTTATATATTGGGGAGGTGCAGGAACCATTCTTTTTCAGGGCTTATTGCCTCAGAGACCTAATCTGCCTGCTGTCCTGCCTCCAGTATACATGTGACCAAGATTCCCTAAACCCTTTGCTGTGGCCTGCTTGGAAGCTCTGTGATGAGTTTCTTTATCCTAAAGTTTTGAGCCACATACCCAGCCTTCCTTCCCTCTCAACTCATAAAGTTCTGCAAAACAATGCTTCCTACTATAGTTTAAACCTTAAGTGTCCCCCAAAGGACCATGTGTTAAAGGGTTGGCTCATCCCATGGTGTTTTTGAGAGATGGGAAGAAGGTAGATCATTGAAGGCATGCCCTTGGAGGAGGTGCTGGGACCCCCGAGCCTCTTTCTCATCTTCTCTTTTGCTTCCTAGCCACTATGAGGTGACTGGCTTTGTGGTACCACATACGCCCTACCAAAAGCAATGAGATTAACCAACCATGGACTGAAACCTCTGAAATTGTGAGCCACATTAAATCTTTTCTCTTTTTCAGTCAATTATCTCAGGTGTTTTGTTGCATTAACAGAAAGCTAACACACTTCCCAACCCTTGTTCATGTCACAACACACAGAGGAACTGGCTCAGGGGATCTAACTGACCCAGACCCTGCTCAACCCATACCCATACCTATGTTCTTTCTTTCTTTCTTTCTTTCTCTCTTTCTTTCTTTCTTTCTTTCTTTCTTTCTTTCTTTCTTTCTTTTTAAAGAGAGAGAGAGAGAGAGAGAGAATTTTTTAGTTTTTCAGCAGACACAACATCTTTGTTTGTATGTGGTGCTGAGGATTGCCAGGCAAGCGCGCTACCGCTTGAGCCACATCCCCAGCCCCCCCCATACCTACTTTCCACAGAGGGATTTTCTCAATGACACACCTATCCCCAAGGCACCAATGTGCATCCACCACTAATTCTTGGTATCCAGTTTAAGTCAGTAAGCAAGACTTCCCTGAAGTGTTTCTGTCCCTGAGACCCTTTTATAAAACTTTGTCCAGACCAGCTTTGCTAACATCATGTCTTACAGGACTCTTTCAGTCCTGCCACCAAAATTTACTTGTTTCCTCTTCCACACTTTCAGGTTATCTTCCAAATTAATGCCTGTTCCTTGGCAATGAATTTAGTAGATAACTCAGTACATTGCATTTAATCACTAGCACATAAACATAAGTTGGTAGTAACTGGAGCCAAAAGAAACAGGCATTAAATGTAGAGGCACTTTTAAGCAAGCAGATCTTTTGGCATCACTCAAATTATCTTAGTGCTCTATTTCCCAAAAGTGTAGCTTCATACTAGCGATAGAACTGGATGGGAAGAAATAGAGGTTTGAGGCTCTGCCATTGCTTTCCAACTGAGCCAGGGAGATAAGGAACATTGCTGGATCTGTGTCCTCTGCAAGATAGTGGGGTATTGACCTCTGCCTGGCCTACTTTCCAGAGCTGCGGTGAAGACCACACAGTTAGTGGTGAAAGTATGTAGTAAATAACTAAACCCTTTGTAAATGGGGGAACCATGTAATTTATCATTTTCAAGCAGAGACATTTCTGAGAAGAAAAGAAAATGTTATTAATGATGCCAGGACAGCGGAATGAGCATGTATGGTCCCATGCTAGGCAACACGTATGTCCTCTTTATCTGTCAGTGATCACAAATGCATGATGGGTATAATGAAAAGAATGGGGCTGGGACTGGAGGGATCCTGATCTGAGTCTTGGCTTCGACACTTACTCACTGAACTTCTCTGGGCTTCAGGGTTAAGTAAATGGGATCATCCCCTGCCCAGTACACTTACAGAACTAAGTACAGATGAAATGAGACCATGACTGCTAAAGGACTGAACCCTGAAAAGCTCTATGCAAATGAGAGATACCAGCATCATACCCTCACTGCTGTAAGGAGAGGACCTTAGGGGCTGGGGCTGTACCTCTGGGTGGGCGTAGGCTGCCGCTGCATCCCTCTGCAGAGCTGAGCGGATGTCTGGCATGCTGTCTAAGATGTTATCAGAGCAGTTCTCTTTGCCTCGCTTATTCATCTCAGTTCGGATTTCTTCCATGTACTCTTTGATTTGCTCGTTTTCCTTGGTGAGGTTTTTAGAAACTTCCTGGGAAGAGAGAAGATTCAAAAAGAGGATCTGTTACAGTGTTTTAAGACACGCAGGAGGCAGCCAGCAGCCACGGAGCCTAGATACACAATAGACATGGAGACTCCTGAGAACACTCCTGAGGAATTGGCCAATAAGTGACTGCAGCCCAAGAGTGTGCCCAGCCCCAGGCAGGGCACAGGATGTCCAACTGTTGAAAATATTGCCCAAATCATCATTGTTTTTCTAATAATAGCATTGCCACTCCTAGGAGACCTGGCTCCTTTCCTGTCATTTGTAAAGTCTGCCTTACCCAGTGATGAAGAACATTATAACAAACCTCTATTCATCTGCACATGTGAATCAGTTGCTCAATTAAAGATTTTCCAAGCAATTTTAGAAGAGGGGCCAAAAAAATCTACTCAGTTTGCTATTCTAATGAGCACAAACTATTTTCTAGCTTTAGTATCATTTACGTAGACAATTGATAGGCTAACTTCAAACCTTTCTATTCACCAATGGGAAGTTTCCCTACACCACCCCTCCTTGGCATATCAGCCCTGTTCAGACCTGGTTCATACCATAAAGGGCCAAAGCTATATTTCAGTCAACCAACTCTGGCGAGTGTCTTCCAAGTGTCTAAAGTGCAGTATGGCAGAGAAAAAGGACCTAAATGCTCATGGGGTTCTTGTCCTGGATTACAGACTACCTATATTCTATGAGTGAGGTTTAGTGAGTTCAGAGCAGGGCAAGAGTGGGCTGGGGGCAGCAGAGGCAGCATCCAGCCGAAGTTAAACACTGAATAGGATCTGAATCATAGGAAAGCTGTCAACTCCTGTCTCCTGGAGTTATTTTTAGAGAAGTTTGACTACCTTGAGATCTAATACCTTCCAATCTTGGCCCCTATACTAAGGTTTCCATGAGCATTTAAAATGTTTGATGTGATGTTCTCTGGGCCCTGTTTATGAGGTTGGTAGAGGAAGCAACTATGCAAAATACAGGATGTGTTTGCTTTTCATCGTCCTTAACAGATAGACATGGGAAGTGTAAAGTTCAGACATGGCCAGCCACAGATCTGCAGCCTGGTAAGATGTTACTAATGTCCCAGAGGGAAGCCTTGGTGGCTCAGAGCCAGGGCAACGTGTATATATCCAGGCAGACCGTGACACCCAGACACTGTGGCTCCAATGGCTCTTACGGGGGCTGCCCAGAGAAGCCCAGTAGATGCTTGTTAAACTAACCAGACTCCAGAAACATTGGCCATGCCATTCTCAGGACATCTCAATGCATGCCAGATTTTAAGCCCTGGAAGGACTTACTGTGTTCTATGGGGCTTAAGCCAGACCAGCCTCTGTAAATTGCACAGAATTAACTGTAAGAGCAAAAGTGCATGAGAAAGAGGTCTTGTTTTGAGAATTCACAGAGTGAGTGGTCTTACTGGGTGTGCAGTCATTCTTCATGGAGGCTGTTAAGGACAGTCAAGAGCAATGGTTAACCGCATGAGTTCTGGAGAAAACTGGTTCATATCTCATTACTTCTATTCCTAGATCTGGAATCTCAGGCAAATTACTCAAACTCCCTCTGCTTCAGTCTCCTATCTGTAAAAATGGGGATAGTATAGTACTAGCACTTTCCCTATGCATTGTTATAAGGACTGAGTGAGTTAATACACACAGATGTGCATGGAATATGTTAAGTGGTTATTTTTCATAGACTGTCACAACTGGAACAGACCCCAGAACTCAAGCCTAACCTTTCATAGGAAGAATCCTGAGGCCCTGAATAAGGCTGTGATTTGCTGAAAGTCATTTTATAATTTTTCTTTCTTTCTTTTCTTTTCTTTTTTTTTTTTTTTTTTTTTTGCAGTACTGGGGATTGAACTCAGGGCCGTGCACATGCTAGGCAAAAGCTTTATTACTAAGCTACCTTAATAGCTGAAAGTCATTTTAAAAAGTGGCAGAGCTTGCTAGGTATGGTGGTAAACTTCTGTAATCCCAGATATTTGGGAGGCTGAGGGAGGAGGATTGCAAGTTCAAGGCCAGCCTGGGCTATTTAGTGAGAGGGTTTCAAAATAAAATTTTTAAAAAGGCTCAGGGTATAGCTCAGTGGTAGTGCACTTGCCTACTATGTGTGAGACCCTTTTGGAATCCTCAGTATTCCCCTGCCCCCTAAAAGCTGCTGAGCTGAATCAGCACCCAGCCTCCTGGCCCTGGTCCTGGTAGGTAGAGACCAACAGCATCAGCATCATACAGGAATTTATAGAAATGCAGATTTTCAAACTGGTATGGGTGCAGGCCTGCCTGTAATCCCAGCAACTCTGGAGGAAGAGGCAGGAGAATCACAGGTTGGGGCCAGCTTCAACAAACTCAAAATAAAAGTAGAGCAGGTTGGGAATGTACTTCAGTCAGTGGTGAAGGGCCCCTGGAGTCCATCCCCAGTATCTCACCAAAAAACAAAACAAGCATGAAAAGTGCCACCTTAAGTATGGCTGCTGGAAAAGGGGACAGAACTGTGTGAGAGGCTGTGAGAGGGGCAGGTCTTCCTCAGGCTGAGATTCTGGTATCTTAATGGGGTTCAAGCATTTCCATAATCCATAAGCACCTGTCAAGAGCAGCGCTGTGGATGTCCCTGCTGTAGTTCTCTGTCCTAAGATAACAGAGCCCACTAGGTCCAGTGTGTTGTTCTTTCATTAATGTGTCCAGTGCTGAGGGATCAAGTGTGAGCAAGACCAATGAACATGGTGCCCTGGTGAAGATCACCCTCCGAAAGCGGGCAGGAAGCAATAAACAAACAAGAAGATCCTAACTAGTGAAAAGTGCTACCCTGAGACCCTCATTGTTATACAAAATTACATATAAGAGGTTATGAGGGGAATGGGATAACAAACATGGAGGGAAATGAATTACAGTAGATGGGGTAGAGAGAGAAGATGGGAGGGGAGGGGAGGGGGGATAGTAGGGGATAGGAAAGGTAGCAGAATACAACAGTCACTAATATGGCAGTATGTAAAAATGTGATGTGTAACCGATGTGATTCTGCAATCTGTATTTGGGGTAAAAATGGGAGTTCATAACCCACTTGATTCTAATGTATGAAATATGATATGTCAAGAGCTTTGTAATGTTGTGAACAACCAATAAAAAAAAAAAAAAAAGAAAAGTGCTACCCTAAGTCAGGGCAATCTGACAGACAAAGGTACTGACCCCTTAGCCACCTTGACAATAGACTACCTTGAGAACTAACACCTTACAATCTTGGCCTCTATACTAAGGATGGGACTAATGTAGTCCATACCTGTCGCCCTGTGTTCTGGTTCCCTGTGGTGGATACAGGACTCTATGAAAAGTTTTGGTAACTCTGTGTGGACAGAATATCTTTTTTATTTGAAATAAGTTCTCACCTGACTCCCGAATACCTTGAAACTGGCCCTAAGTGAGGCAAGGGGCAGCCTCACAAATGTAGCTCATGCCTCCTGATCCCCAGAGGGACCCCTGCTCACTGACTTATAATCTCCAATCTCTTCTGCTTTCAGTAGAAGCCATTATTCTAGATTTCCACAGGGGAGGGTTTGAGGCCAGCCTGGCTCTGAGAACCCAGAGGAGCAGTATAGTTTATTCCCCTCGTGGGAACAGCAAAGCCCGCCAGTCGCCTGAATAAACACTGGGCTAGAAGTGGCATCACCCCATTGGCCTGCTGGGCTAAGCCAGCTGGTGTCCCTAGGGCAGCAGCAGCAGCTGCCCTTCCTTGGACACCCCCACCCCAACCCGGAGCTGCTGACCTTGCCTTGTTCCCTACTCCTCCCTAGGGCTCTGCTTCCCTCACACCAAGAGCATTTTGTGGGTTCTTTTAGGCAGGGCAGGGGACGCTCCTAATGCAGAGTGCTCTAGATCCTACCCTGGCAGACAACTGAACCCCATGACCTCATGCCTCAGGCTCTTCCCCTCTGGGACAGCTGCAACTGTGACATTTATGGTGTAGGCAACTTGGCTTGTGGGCAGGGCTAGCAAGGTGGCAGAGGAGGTGGGAAGGGTGCCAGTGTGCCACATGGTCCCTCCCAAGGACGCTGGCGCTGTGAAGAGGGAAGGTGGTGGGGAGAGGCAGCTAGAGGACTAGGACAGAAGGATGGATACAATTAAGATCTGGGAACTCTGTCATGACTCCTTCAGCTAGAGAGGTGTTCTGAAAAGCTTGAACTGAGAGGGTTCACAGAACAAATGTCACCCTGCAGGAGGGGCATGCTGAAGGGCTGTGCAGTTTGGAAACAGGAGATTGTCTTCTGAGAGCAAGGCCACATGGACAGATGGGGACAGGTCTCAGTCAGACACACAGAGAGCAGGGAATAGGAAGCAAGTAAACTGGGAAGGGTCCCTTGGCAAGGGGGATCAGAACATAGATGGAGTTTGAGGTACAGCTGGCTATCATTGGTGAGCACAGCTGGTCGACACAGCTTGCTAAGGGGCTGAGAATATGGCTCAGTTGGTAGAGTGCTTGCTTAGCATGCACAAGGCCCTGGGTTCAATCCCCAGCACGCCAAAAACAAACTAACAAACAAAAAAACCACAGCTTGAGTGAGCTGTGGGTGGGCTAACACAACCAGATGTGCAGATTGGTGGAATGGCCTTGGAAAGGTTGTGCCCTGGCTATGGACTCAACTTGTCCAGCTCTTAGACAAGTGTGATCATGCAGTGGCTTAAGCTAGGGGGAAAGATGACCATGCTGCAGGGCTCTGGCCATTCCCTGTGAATGGGAGGACTCGGGGGAAAAATGCTGGCTCTGGAGATAAGGTGTGAAATCCGCTCCATAGTCATAGCCTGGTAATGTAACCATAGGATAGAAGTGATGAAATCTCTCTAGGACCCTTGGGAAAAGAAAGAATAAGCCAGGGACTATGATGGACACCTGTAATCCCAGCAACTTGGGAGGTTAAGGTAGGAAGATTGCAAGTTTGAGGCCAACCTGGGCAACTTAGTGAGACTTTGTCTCAAAAATTTTAATAAATGACTGGGGGTATAGTAAGGGAAAGGAGGAAGAGGGGGATGACAAGAGGAAGACAAAGAGGAGGAAGAGAAGGAGGAAGAGGAAGAAAAGAAGGAAAAAATGGAAAAGAAAAAAAAAAGAAGTGATGATGGTATCTACATTGACAATCTTAGTATTGAGAATGGATGAGTGCCTGGCATCAAAGAGGACTGTGGACATACATAGGTGTGAAAGGAGGAACAGCTAAGGTTGGTATGACTAGGCCAGGGAGGAAGAGAGGACCCAAGGCTGGTATGTGGGAGAGAGGCACAAGATACCTGTTGGAGGAGACTGGGCTAGACTGCAGGTGGGACAAACTTTGTCCCCCAAATCACATAGCAGGCATGTGCCACTGTATCCAAGGAGGCTGCCTGGGAGCCCTGTGGGTGTCAGGCCCACTGGCAGATGGCTGGATGTGCACAGCTCTGGTGCAGATGATAATCTTAAGGACTGAGGGGACCTGGTTCCTGTGGGAGTGAAGTGAGCAAGCATAGGGTGACGAGGCCCATAGTGCAAGGGCTCTGGGTTTTCACTAGCTCACCCTGCCCTTCCCCCTCTGAGCCCTCCAGGACCCAACAAGGACCAGATGGCCTGGATCAGCCACCCAGCTGACAGCTGCCCCCAAGCCCCTGTAAGAGAAATAGAGGGGGAGAGCAGCTGGAAACAGCCGACTCCTGATGGCGGAAAAGGCAGCAGGGGTCCAATCCCTCAAGCACAGCTGGTGGAGACAGGCAGGCAGGCCTGAGGTAAGGGAGACACCAGCTGCTGCCTTAATCCCCCATCCATCCAAACAGCTGCTCAGCTTCCATTCCATGGCAGGTGCTAGGCTAGGACTGGAGACACAAAGAGAGGACTTAGACCCTGGCCGCCCTCAAAAGACCCCAAGCTTGGAAAGAGAATCAACAAGTGCAGAGCAGAAGTCCCAGGCCTCTGATGATGAATTTCTGCATGAGGGGGAACCTTATCCTCTGCAATAACCATACACTCCTCACATCCTGGCAGCTATCAGCTATTCCTAAGCCAGCAGATGGAGGGCTGACTCTTACACCATAAGCCAAGAAGAAAAAAGCTCACAATCCATGGTGGCAAATTAGATTTTAAGGATATACAACCCCAAGAGAGGTTGAACTCATATTAAGATGTAAATTGAATTAAATAACCTTAACGTCAAAATGTATCTTAGAGACATCATCTCCAGCCCTCTGCCTTCTTTCACTTCAGGAGGACAGGGTGAGTGACACTCCTCTCCAAGTCTGCACTTGAGGAAAGAGTAAAATGGCTGACTGTGAACCTTCTGCAGAAGTAGATTCAATCAGGAGACAGTGACAAGTGGGGGTGTCTTGATGGGAGCACAAGGAGGCTGGGAAAGAGGAGACTTGGAAAGACACAGCTCCCCTAAGTCTCTGCCAGGAACGCACAGATGAAAATTACATTTTTCTACTAATGGTAAAAAGATACATCCCCAAGGGGCAGGAATCCTCCTTTGATCTTGCATTGTAGGCTGGAAACACAAAAGCCACCAAACTTTTAGGTTTGGGAGAGAAGCTCCCACATTCTGAGATGCGGGCCAGTTCTGGGTCTGCTAAACCCATAACACATTTCAGATCTTCCGCGGGGGCAACATTATGAGGAGTGAAGTCTTCAGCTGACACACAAAGTTCCCTGGTGCCTATCTGTGCCCATGGATGGAGTCCACAAACTCCAGTGGGGAGGTGAGAAAGGAGGAGAAGAATCACACACACCACACGGGGCAGAGCTTCCATTACAAACATCACACTGTGGAAGCTTATAGGGATTCACCTATTTTAAAAGAGTGACATATGTCACACACATATATGAAGGTATATATGCACACAGTCATGAGCATACCAAGAATTTATAAATGTTTACAGGTATACTGCAGCTAGACCGTGAAGGAGGGTTTACCACAAAGAGTTTCAACTTTTATGGGAATACTTTAATTCAGTTAGTACTTTAATGCTAGAGATTATAATCTGTCCCTGTCTTTTTCTACCACTTTGAAAATAAATCTGCTCATGGAAGCAGTACATGATACTATCCCATGCTTCTAGTCCTGCTGCCTCACAAATCCATTTTTAGGTCTAGGCAGCCTATAAGTCTCTGGGTCTCTGGGAGTTCAGATGAAAGTCTTTTCTCCAGCTGAATCAATGCCAAACTTGGGTCTATGTGCAATGAACAGGGTTTATGTCTTTGGAAGCTACAGGTTTTCCTTGTAGACTTCTATTTCCCATCTTCCCTAGATCCTATGCTCTGTGCCCAATTACTGTACCCCCAATCTAACACTGTACCCCCCACTTCCTACATCTTCTTTCCCTTTTCAGATGTTCACAGGGCTGTTCATGGGCCATTATGAATTCTGAACTTGGAAACAATCCACATATCTATCATTAGGAGATGGGTAAATATGTTGTGGCATAGTCATACAATAGAATAATACATAGCAATAAAAATGAATGAGCAAGACACAAAAACAATATAGGTAAATATCAAAAACATAAAATTGAATGAGAGAAGCCCAATACATGCACACACACACTCATACACACACATCACTAACACACACACAATTCTGTAGAATTCTGTACATTTAAAATTCAAAATAGGCAAAATGGTTCCTGGGAAGGAGGAGGAGCAGGAAAGAGGAGGAATGAAGTTGACCAAACTATGTTATGTGCAATGAATCCCACTATTAAATTTAATGCACCAATAAAAAATTTAAAAATAGGGCTGGGGTTGTAGCTCAGTGGTAGAGTGCTTGCATCGAATGTGTAAGGCATTGAATTCAATTCTCAGCACCGTGTATAAATAAATAAAAATAAACCTTCATCGATAATCAAAATTTTTTTTTTAATCTAAAAATAAAAATAATAAATTATAAATTCCCTTTAAAAAGAAAATAGGCAAAAATAGACTGCTGGACATGCTGGTACAGGTCTATAATTGCAGCAACTTGAGGGGCTGAGGCAGGAGGATTGCAAGTTCTAGGCCAGCCACAAAAACTTAGTGAGACTTTGTCTCAAAAATAAGAAACGGTTGGTGATATAGCTCAGTGTGAAAGCACCCCTGGGTTTGATCTCTGGTAAAGAAAGAAAAGAAGGGGCTGGGGATGTGGCTCAAGCGGTAGCGCGCTTGCCTGGCATGCGTGCTGCCCGGGTTCGATCCTCGGCACCACATACCAACAAAGATGTTGTGTCCGCCGAGAACTAAAAAATAAATAAATATTTAAAAAAATTTAAAAAAAAGAAAGAAAAGAAGGAAGGAAAGAAGGGAGGAAGGAAGGCAAGCAGGCAGGCAAAAATGTTATATTGGAGGATGAATTATTTTGGGAGATTTGGGGGATGTATTCTTATTTGTGAATACTATTTTAAAAAAGCAAGAAAGATAACTAAAATACAAGGCTCTAAATAGAGAGGTTCCCCTCAGGAAGGGGGTGTGAGTAGAAGACATGTTGTAGGGAGGGCTTGGGGGATGTTAATATTAACCTATTTCTGAAGCTGGATAATGATGACAGGGGTATTTGCTTTATAATAGGTTATCAAGCTGTATACTCATTGTGCACTTATCTGTGCTGTTATTTTTCACAATTTACGACAAAAGTTTAAACCAAATCATCCCACTAGGCAGAGCTCCCAGTGCTGATTTTCCTGAGTGTGAGGCTCTGAACAGTTCAGATTCCATTTCTCTCTCCTTCCTTCCCCTTTCATCTGCAAATGAAGTTTCCATTCCTACATCCTCCTATGTACCCAAGGTGGATGTACACACATGTGCCCACTTATACTGCCAAGCACTGATCTGACTCTGGGCAAAAAGCCCTTCCAATCTGACCCCTGTTGTCCTGTCTGACCTTCAAAGAACTCCCTTTGGGATTTAAGAATATCCAAGGACCCAGAGCAGAATTTCACTTCCATTCCTTCTGCAGAGCCAGGCTGGAGAGGGAATGTTTTATCCATTTACCCAACATTCTGCCTTTTCAATTACTGTATACTCCAGACAGCCGGCACAAGCCAGGAGACAACCTTAATCCAAGATACAGTATTCCATTCCATGGCTTCTGGGCCCAACCAAAGACCCTCCTGTCATACCACAGCACCCTGTCTCTTGGACTGTGGTTTTGGGAAAACTCCCATTGGGTGGGACCTTCCCCAACTCAACTTTAATTCTGTTTAATGAGGCTTATGAGATGCAGCCACAGTCCTGCCTAGAAATTCCCTTGGAAGAACTGTTATTTTCAAGTTCTGGTTAGGAAAAACTGATGCTTACAGGGCAGACAAGAATGATTCGAAGAAACTGACACAGTTGATTAGAAAGAGCCCTGGACTATGAGCCAAAAGGCCTGAGCTCCAACCCTATATGTCTTTGCACGGTGATCTCAGGGGATTCATCTAATTTCCTTAGATCTCACATCCTGCCCAGCTCACAGGAACAAGTGGACTAAGTGTATATGAAATGTTAGAAACTGTAAAATGTTATACAAATATAAGGGATCGTTATTATAAAAGTCCAGTGTTTGCTACGAAATACCACAGTTTTGAAAGAAGAGATATTCCCATCCATATAAAAATATTTGTTTTGGGGCTAGGGTTGTGGCTCAGCAGTAGAGCGCTCATGTAGCATGTGTGAGGCCCCGGGTTCAGTCCTCAGCACCACATATAAATGAATGAAATGAAGGTACTGTGCCCACCTACAACTAACTAAATAAATAAATAAATAAAGTTCATTGGGTGTGGTGCTGCATGCCTATAATCCCAGTGGCTCAGGAAGCTGAGGCAGGATGATCTTGAGTTCAAAGACAGCCTTAGCAATTTAGTGAGGGTATTTAGCAAGACCTTGTCTCAAAATAAAATATAAAAAGTACTGGGGATGTAGCTCAGTGATTAAGCATCCCTGGGTTCAATCCCCAGTATCAAAATAAAAAAACACAAAGTTCATTTTGGCCAAGCCCTAGTTACTGTGCTCCTATACACAGGATACCACACATTTGAGCTGGCACTGCACCAAATTCATCCACACTCCTACCCTTGGCCAGTAAGGAGGAGGCTCTGCTGCTAGATAAGGTTGGGGATGAACTATAGCCCTTGATCAGAACTCAGCCCATTGGCCCCCTCAGAGGCTGGGTCCCTGACCTTGGCCTCCCAAGCACTCTGCTCTTCCCCTACAGCTAACTTTCCCAATCTGTATTCTCTAGACAGACTAAAACCACATGTTTACCAAAGTCAGGTAAAAGCAGATGTTGCCAATGCTCCTTGATCCCATAGAAATACAATCCTTTTCTTAAAGGGGCATATCTCAGGGGAGGCTCAGGAAACATAGATACTGTCCAATATCGGACCCTGGTCCAATTCCTTTTGAACCATTCTGGAAGGATCAGACAGAAGTTTTGCATGAAGTCCCCTGGGAGCAGGACGGTGTTGACTATTTCCAGTCTCATCATTTCAGCTCTCAATGTCATGCTTGGGGAAGGAGAGATTCAAGATGTCTTGTGTCCTAGGTCTCTAAGGTAGCCCCTTTTGGGGAGAATGGACAGATATTTCAGGAGGCTGATATGATCTTCGTGGCCACATCAACCTGTCTACAAAGCTCTGGCTCCAGTGCCCTCACCCTTTTTCTTAAGAGTTTATAACTGAAGTGACCGTGGACCTGCCACCCCACCAAGAACAAAATGGCAACATTCAGAGCTGAAGGGGCCAAGCTTAAGGGTGGGTAGAGAAGGAGCTGGGTTTAAATTTTTGAGACTATTTTTAGGAATAGAAGGAACATGCTAGAATGATCCTTTTAACTTCAATGTTTTTCACCTCTGTCTTAGCTCTCTGGGCAAAGGAATGTAGGAATGTGTTCCCCAATCTCTCTTTGGTCATAACTCAAGTGCCACGTTTAATCATTTCAAAATATTTTCATAATCATTAGTGTGCATTTTATTCCCTCAGGAATCATATGGAGTAGGTAGGGTTCCATTCCCACTTTACATATGGAGAACCTAAGATATGGTTGCTTGGGAATAGCAGGCAAAGAGTAGCTTTCTCTGTCTTGACTCAGTCAGGTACTCTTTCAGCCACAAACTAGAGATTCTTATATTTTTTTACATCCCATATCTACTAAACACTTATCAGGGAACCCCGAAAAAGACCCTCAAAAGTCCATTTTTCCCCATGAGGAATACTGATATGTTTACAGTTATTCCTTTATTAAATTTATCACTTATAAGTAACATTATGAAAATTAAAGAATAGATTTCTACTTGAAGTAGCAGCTCTTTGGTAACTATTTCAAATATCAGTCCAAAAACTAGATGCCAGTCAATAAAACATATCCATAAGCCTCTTACCAGTAGGGTTGAATGATGAATATTACTTTTCTGGTGACTAGACTTTCTTATTTATAAATAAAGCCTTACAACCACAAAACAATGTCTCCATTATTATTATGTCCATAACTATTTATAACTCTTACATCACATCACATACCATTAAATGAAAACCATGGCACCAGTTGTGTATTCCTCTATACCCAAAGTGATGTGGTGACTTTGACTGTGAACATTATATTACTGGTATTATGGACTGGTATTCATCCTGGGCATGAACAGCCTGAATGTCCAATGAAGGAACATTATTGATTATAAATTACTTTTATGTCACATTATCATCTCAGTAGATGCAGAGAAATCATTAGATAAAAGTTAACACCCTTTAATGATTAAAATCCTGAATAAATTAAGTATAGAAGGATCATACCAAAACATAATAAAGAATATACATGACACACCCATATCCAACATCATACCGAATAGGGAAAACATGAAAGCATTTCCTCCAAAAATAGGAACAAGACAAGGGTATCCATTCTGAACACTCTTATTCAAAATTGTACTTGAATTTTTAGCTAGAACAATTAGGAAAGAGAAAAAATGAAAGGGATACAAATAGGAAAGGAGGAAGCCAAAATATCCCTATGGATGATATGATTCTATCTACAAGAAAACTCTTGGAATTGATAAGCAAAATACAGCAAAGTACAAAATCAACATACATATAAAATCAATATCTTTTCTGTATACCAATAATAAAATTGTTGGAAAAGAGAGCAAGAAAACAATTCCATTCCAAATAGCTTCAAAAAAATAAATCTAAGAATAAACTTAACTGAGATGAAAGACTGCTTTGAAAATTACAAAACACTGAAGAAATTGAAGAAGACACTAGAAGATGGAAAGATCTCCCATGTTCTTAGAGTAGGAGAATTCATATTGTTAAAATTTCCAAACTCTCTGCATACTCAGTACAATCTCCATCAAAATACCAATAACATTCTTCACAAAACTAGAAACAATAATCCTAAAGTTCATATGGAAGCATACAAGACCGTGAATACCCAAAGCAATCCTGAGCAAAAACAAAACAAACAAACAAAAAAAAAAACAAAAAAAACCAATGCTAGAAGCATCCAAATACACTATAGAGCCATAGTAATAAAAACAGCATGTGTTAGTATAAAAACAGAGATACTGACCAATTGAACAGAATAGAAGACCCAGAAATAAACCTATTCATTTGCAGCTGACAGATTCTCAACAAGAACACAAAAACACATTAGAGAAGACAGCCTTTTCACAAGTAGTTGGTTCTGGGAAAACTGGAAATCCATGTGTATAAGATTGAAAGTAGACCCCTCTACCCTGCACAAAAATCAGACCTGAAATGTTGAAACTACTACAAGAAAATAAGGAAACACCCCCAGATATTGGAACAGCCAACAATTTCCTGAATAGGACTCCCATAGCTCAGGAAACGAAAGCAAGAATTGACAAATAAGATCACATCAAATTAAAAAGCTTCTGCACAGCAAAGGAAACAATCAAGAGTGAAAAAGACAACCAACAGAACGGGAGAAAATCTTTGCCTGCTATTCATCTGACAGAGGAATAATGTCCAGAATATACAAAGAATTTTAAAAATCATAACAACCAAGAAATAGGTAATCCAACAGCCACTATGGAAATCAGCATGAAGGTTCCTCAAAAAACTGAAAATACGGGGCTGGGGATGTGGCTCAAGCGGTAGCGCACTCGCCTGGCATGCGTGCGGCCCGGGTTCGATCCTCAGCACCACATACAAACAAAGATGTTGTGTCCGCCGAGAACTAAAAAAAAATAAATATTAAAAAAAAAACTGAAAATAGAACTACCATATGATCCAGCCATATGACTCCTAGGTATATATATCCAAAGGAAACAAAGTCATCATTCAAAAGATGTGCACACATTTACTGTAGCACTCTTTACCATACATAAGATATGAAATCAGCCCAGGGGCCCATCCACAGATGAATGGATAAAGAAAACAGGATACATATATATACAACTGAGTTATTATTCATCCATAAAAATAAAATCATGTCATTTGCAGAAAAACAGATGGAAATGAAAGGCATCATGTTGAGTGAAATAAACCAGAAACAGAAAGACAAATATCATATGTTTTCTCTCATTATGTGGAAACAAACAAAAAAAAATTGAAAAAGACGACCTCAAAGTGGAAGAGGGCTTTCAGAGAAGGGAATGGGAATAGTAATCAGAGAAGAGAGGGTATGGCAAGAGAGGACAGAAGGGAAGATGGACATGATCAAGGGGGGATATACACATATATTTAAATGTCACAGTGGAACCCACTATTTGTACAATCAATATGTGTTAATGATTACAATAATAAAATAAAATGATCACTTTTATGTTTTCTTTCTCTCAAGTGGATGAGATACACACACATTCTCACACATACACCACATACACACACAGAGATATGTGCACTAGAACAGTTTAAAAAAAAAAAGAACAAATCAATAACCACATTCCCAGGAGGTGACAACTCTACCTTAAAAATGAAGTAAGATGTTTATTGTAATTTTACATATCACTTAGCTCTGAGTTCCCTGGAAGTCAAAATAAAAATAAAAACAGATTATTTATGTAGTTCTTATAGAGAAAAAGAATAAAGTCTTTACATTTTTATTTCACTCATTCACCAACAATTTGTACAATTTTGGATGCGTTTTTTTAAATATATTTTTCTCTTTCCAAAGAAGAGAATGGGTTTAGTTAGGACACATGCTTTCTGTAAAAAAATATTGTGAGAGGCCAGGCACAGTGGTGCACACCTGTAATCCCAGCTACCCAGAAGGTTGGAGCAGGAGGACTGCAACTTAGGGGCCATTTTGGTCAACAGTGAGACCCTGACTCAAAATAAAATATAAAAAATGTAGATAAAGATGTAGCTCAGTGGAAAAGCACTTGCCTAGCATGTGACATACTCTGGTTCAATTCCCAGGACTGCAAAAAGAAGAGAGAAGAGAGGGGAAGGGAATGGAAGGGAAGGGAAGGGAAGGGAGGGGAAGGGAAATCAGAATATTCCTTACCTCCTCCAGTTTATCTACTCGCCCCACCAATCTGGTGGTGACCGAATGCAGCTTCAGGAGATCCAGGCCATAGAAAGCTCCTTCCAGCATATCTATGATGGTGGAGAGCTATGAAACAAGAGCCAGGGGTTAGTCCAGGGTTGGGATAGAGAGAGCACAGTGGGAGAAGTTTCCTTCAGATCTCCATGTTGTAGGCTCAACAGGGAAGCCACTAGCCAGGAATTGAAAGGTAGCCCTAGAAGCACATTTGTAGGGATGAGCCAAATGATGTATTCTGCCTTCTGAAATATTTGGGTAAAAAAAAAAATAGAAGAATCCTACAAGAACAAGTAAATACAAGGTCTGAACATCTTCACAAACTGTTTAGGACTCTTTTATGAATCCATCAGTCATCAGCATCTCTCCTATTAGACTATAACTCCTTCAAAGCTTCTTCATCTCGGTTTCCTCAAGATACCTAGCAGAGTACCTGGCCCATAACAGGTAATCTATAAATGCTCAACAAAGTGATTGTAACATAAGTACCTTCAGGATATGGTTATGAAACCCTCCCTCAACTTCATTGTCTACTAAAGGTCCTGGAAGATATCAAGAGATGATTTCTTAGCATCAAAAGCATAGTTGCATCTATTCAGAAAACCAACTCAAGAGACTCAATTGAGCCCAGTAGTTCCAGAACAGACTGGAGACCATAATAGGAACCCATCTCAAAAAATTCAGCTAGGCTGAGAAAATGGCTTAGTGTTAGAGGATTTGCCTAGCATGTACAGGCCCTGGGCAGAGTGGGGACAGCTTAACCAATCCTGATGTAAAAGAGACCCAGTGGTGTGGTGGGCATGGTGGCACATGCCTATAATCTCAACAACTCAGGAGGCCGAGGCAGGAAGAAGGCAAGTTCAAGGCCAGCCTGGGCAACTGAGCAAGAACCTTTCTCAAAATAAGATAAAATGGCTGGGAATGTAGTCTAGTAGCAAAGCACTTTGGGGTTCAATCCCTAGTATCATCCCCTCCAAAAAAAAAAAATAATAACAAGAGAGAGGCCCAATAGCCCATGTCTGAGGTAGCTCCTTGTCATCGGGCACCTAAACTTGTCACTTTTTTTTTTCAATATGATCCTCTGCCAGTATAGTGCCACTGGGAGGAAGGTGGCTGAGGCTCAGATAGCATTTAGCAGGTGAGGATACAGGAATGGGGGCAGATGAGATATGCTTAAATGGAGCCTCCCTACCAAGAACCAGACCCTGGAAAAGTTGGCTGGGTGACCCACTGCAATCTCTCTATTCCCCACTCACTTCCTAGCCTTGCTTCCAGATAAAACATTCCACAGAAATACTCGTTTTTTGAAGTTCTCTTTCTTTCTCTCTCTCTCTCTCTCTTTTTTTTTTTTTTTTTGGCGGGGGGTGGGTGCTGACGATTGAACCCAGGGGTACTTAACCACTGAGCCACATCCCAGCCCTTTTTATATTTTATTTCAAGACAGGGTCTCACTAAGTTGCTTAGGGCCTTGCTAAGTTGCTAAGGCTGGCTTTGAACTTGTGATCATCCCTGCCTCAGCCTCCAAAGCTGCTGGGATTATTGGAGTGTGTCACTGCACCTGGCTAGAAGTTTTTTTTCTTTTGCATCAGAGGAAGACAGCTGTATCCTGGGTAAGGACCATAGCTGATTAGTATGCAATGGGATGATTTTCTGATTCCTAATAGAAATTTTGCCTGATATAGTTCCAGAAGTTCCCCCAGAGTCCTATTCTAGAACTAAGTGAGTGCGGCACATGGTTCAGAAAGTAGTTTCATGGAAGAACTGCAGCTCTGAGTAATATGGCCAAATCCTGGGGCATTCCTTGTCCTGATAAACACGACTGCTTTAAGAGATACCAATGACTACTAGTCCCTGAGTATCAGGTACCAGCAGGAGTGCATTACATGAGCATTCATTCATCCATTTACACAGGCATGCCTCACTGAATATCAGGCATTGTGCTCTGTACTCAATAGTTGTCATCTCATCAATTCTCATAGTAGATATTATTCCCACATTTTATTCAAGGAAACCGAGGTCAGACAAATTAAGTAACTTCAGCAAGTTCATGCAGTGCTGATTTAAACCCAGGTTTGCCTGACTCCAAAAACAAGCTTATTCTACTACCCCACATCATGAGCAAAGCTGGGGTATCACATGAAGTCAGCCAGTAAAGATGCCCAGGTAGGGCCTGAGCTTCCCCACTCTATAAAGTATGACCACAGCATCAGTTTTGATGAGAGGCCCCAGGCCTCTCATCCCCGGGTCACTTCAACAATGGTGCCAAGGACTGAGAGGCTCACTTCTCTGTCTTTTACCTCTTCAACATCCACCCTGGGCTGACAGGAAATTGTGACAGCAATTTTCCTGGAGAACACTGAGTTCTTTTGGCCAGCTGGGCCTGGCAGTGGATCCCAGGCCTGGCCTCCTAGTCTCTATGAGGAGGGGCAAGTGTTCTTTGCTCTCACATCTCCCTCAGACTCCAGAGCTGAAATTGACCATTTTGTCAAAACAACAGCCTTATCTCCACACACAAGACTCCAGGGACTAGGCCTGGCCTCCTTCAAAGGCCTTACAATCCCCAGCCATGGCCCTGTAGGCTCATGGGTTCCCAGGAGAGCTTCTCATCTGTGGCACTGCCCCCCACCAGCTCCTACCTTCAAGTCTCGGCTGTCTGCTTCCCGTAGCTTCTGGAGCCTGAAGTCTCCCTCGCAGGGATTGAGGGCAGATGGGGGTGCAACACAGGCACACTTGCAGGATGAGCCTGAAGTGATGGTTTCCACAGTGTAAAAGTCTTCCCTCCTGGATGCTCCCTCATTGATCCTCTGGCAGGCATCTCGGCCCAGCGGTCTCACCACACACTTGCACTGACAGTCTGAGCCCTCGGACACGGCTTTCACCTTGTCATAGTCCCCCAGCAACTAAGACACACACAGAGTAAATGAGTTGGGGTTATACAAATATATGGTTCCTCAAAGAGTCTGTCGATTAACTTAGTCAAATATACTACTCTAGAAGAAAAATAATATATATCGACATGGAAAAAATCTCCAGGAATTATTGTTAAGCCACTCAAGTTATAGATCCATATATATAAAACAATTAGTTTTATGTAAAAAAATTCAAAAGTCAAAGCAATAAGTACATATGCAAATAAAATACACCTAAAAAATGTCCTACACCAGCCAGACACCTCAAACAACACTGAACCATGGAATGAACAGGTCATCACAAAGCAATTTGCTGACTTGGACATTTCCGGGAAGGCACTCGGAGTTCAGCTCTCTTCGTTTATCTTGGAAGGCTGTGGATTTTCAGGGGGCCTTTGCCTTTAATCATTTAAAAGAAAAAAAAAATGAGCTCCATCCTTCTTCCAATAGTCTTGCCTTTAGCTAGAATCCAGGTTTGGATGTGAAAAGGAAAGGAAGAAAGAGTTGAAGAAGAGATGATTGGAAAGTTGGTATTCAGATTTGAGGACTACTGGGGCGTCTTTCCTGATTCATCATTTGACACTTATTGAGTACCTCCTAGGGACTGGGGGAAGTGCAGTCAAAGGTAGAGATGGGTCAGGCAGACAGCCTGCTTTCAAGGAGCCTACAGTGCAAGAGGCAAATAAAAAATAGTCACAGATTAGACAGGGATAAGTGCCCTGAAGAGCAGGGATAAAGTATAATTTGAAGTCAACAGAGGCTCCAATTGGGTATCAGGGAAGATTTCCTGGAGGAAATGGTATTTGATCTGAGCCTGGGATGATGGGTTAGAATTGGAGAAAGGGAGCCAGATGGTGGCACACACCTGTAATCCCAGATACTCAGATGACTGAGGACAATCTTGACAATTTAGCAAGACCCTGTCTCAAAAAAGTAAAAACTAAAGGGGTAGGAATGTAGCTTGATGGTAGAGCACCTCTGAGTTCAATCCCCAGTACCAAGAAAACAAAAAGAGAATATAGTTGGAGAAAGGGAGTTGGGAAGAGAGAGACAGGTCCAGAAGTCAGTAAGGTTTATTCAGTGTAAGGGCTCATTTGGCTCCTAGAGCAGTTTCTGAACCCAAACCCAGGGCCAAAACCAGGAAACTGGCTACATCTGCTTCTTTCTACAATACAAACACTTCCTTCTGTGTTCTTGCTCCTACTATCTTCCCCCAAACAAGAAAACACTTGCAAGAGCAGACTTTATAGAGCCCTCACCCTGGGCACTTAGTGGGAAAAAAGGTTCCCCCACCCCAAATTGCTTTCCAGCATGCCCTAAATACTTAAAGCCAGGACTCCCTTCCTAGACAGCCAGAGTGTTCAATTCATTTGACTTAGGATCCCAGCAGGCAGGCATGAAACTTGTTTGAGTAGAAATGTTCTTTGGGATGCTGTGTAGGGGGAGTTTCCCCTGCCAAGGTTGGGTTTCTTCTAAGACTAATATTTGCTTAAGTGTTGTTGTCAAATACAGAATGGGTCAGTGGAAGAAGGAGGTGTAGTTCGGGGTGACTTAAGCAGCTGTTTTTTTCTGGGCTGGCAGTAAATCATGGCTGTCTATTTTCTGAAACTTATCCTAGATTCCTATGCAACCCTGCTCTGAGAACCCTGGGTGGGTTCCTTCCTTTCTGGAGGCTCGGGTTTCAGGAAAGCTTTTGTTTATGATATTCCAGAGTCCCAATGTGAGGGATTTTTGTGTCTTTTCGATTTATGGGTCAGTATGAGGTTATGGGTGGGCACAAAGCATATATTAACATAATTATGAAAGAAGAATGAGGAGAATAGTGTTTGAGAAATCTCAAAGCAGAGCTGATCGCTCCCTCTACAGGAAGGAGACAAGACCCAGTCTAAGGGCTTAATGGAGATACGGGCTTGCTCTAGGGATCCTTCCCCTGATATCTCTGGTCCTGAGGATCATAGTGTCACCCACAGCATACCATCACGCCAGCTCTGGAGAGTTTACAACACCAGAGAGAAGTATCTTTTACAGTCACGAGCTCTGGGCTGAAAATTGCCAGATGGTTTGATTCTTACCACTCCCAGCACTCTTTAGCTTTCTGGTCCTTATCTATAGAATGGGTATCAGGATGTTTTGGGGATTGATTCAGGTTCACAAATGGACATATTTCAAAGCTCATCACTATAATCTGTGGCTCAGCCTCCACTGAGAAGCAGGCCAGACTGTGGATATAAATTTCCACTGTATCCTTGCAATACCCTGGGTCTTGTCAAGTCCTCTGTTCTGGGGGTACCTCGCATGAATTACACATGTTGTAGCTCTGTCTACACCCCATGTCTCTGCCTGGGTGGTTCACCCTAGGCCATAAAATCTCTCTCATGAATTATGCCATCTGACTCCTCCTGTTTACGCATTCCAAATCTGACAAACAGCTACATAGACAAGAAGTATTCTTCACAACCCAAAAAACAAAACACAAAAAAACCTTTTCTTCCTTCTCAGAGAGTCCTGTGAAGTCCTCCCTTTCCTCTCCTCTCCTTTATCCGGATTTGGTAACTTTGAAAGACCTCATGATTTTGGGAATAGGACCCCTGATTTCCCTTTAAGAAAATATTCTGATAAACGAAAACCAAATGTCCTTCCTATTAGTAATGGAAAGAAAAACTTCTCCCTCCAAACGCTTCATCCAGAACCATCCTTTGGCCCTTGCCACCACCCAGAACAAGGTGTGCGGGACATCCTACCTGAGATAAAACGTTCTCTTGGTTGTCCGCCTCATTTTGCAGAATCTCATCCTCTGTGGGAGCCACCGTCTGCTCATCTGGAGGCTCGCTGGTCCCTGTGGGGACAGTGCTGGAACCCCAGACCCGCGCCGCAATCAGAGAGAAGCAAAGAACTAGCAGCAGAGCCTTGGCCATGAGGGACAAGACCACAGAGACCTTCGCCCCTACGGAGAACGGCTTGGGTCAGGGATCTCAGCAAAGACTGAGGTTACAGAATGTTTTAGCAGGAGCCCGAGAGTGGCTGCCCCGCGCACCTTCTAAAGATGGGTGCAGCTAAGCGGGGCTGGAGGGTGCGCCCCGGAGACTCTGGGCATCTCCTGCCTTCCAGACTCTAGCTAAGACTAAAGAGGCGTGAGCAGGGAAGAGGAGGTGACCCGAAGGTGGAGGCCGGCACAGGCTAGCCAAGCGCGCTCAGGTGGAAGGCGGGCGTCCAGGCAGACGCGGTCTGCAGGGATCCTCCGGGCGCACGGGGACTGGGCGCCGGGAGGATAGCGGCGGCTGCGGCGCGGGAGGCGACGGCGCAGCGAAGGGAGGGCGCGGGGAGAGGGCGGAGCCTCTATTGTGCCGGGGCCGCGGAGATGCAGCCAGTGACGGCGCGGAGGAGGAGGACCGGGAAGCGCACGGGGCTCCGGCAGAGGGGCGCCCGCCGACCCCGCCCCCGACTGCAGCTCGGCTGCGGCTCACTGCCGAGGGCCGAGGCTGCAAGTTCGCTTTCCTTCATCAGACTGCAAACGATGAACCGAGAGGACCCCGAGCAGGGCCTCTGAAGTTTAGGGATTCCTTGTACCCATTTTCTCGGCCTCTGAAGTTTGGGGATGCCTTGTACCCATTTTCTCCGCTCGGAGAAGAGCGACTCTTCCTAAGGTGTGGGAGGCAGGCACCGAGCGCCGATGCGAAGACTCGGTTCTCTCCCTTTACACGGAACCTGGGGCCGGAAAGAAGGCGCGTTTGCTCTTCTGGGTGTTTCTTTTCTCTGGACCTGACTCTGGGCGTGATCTCTGGTAGCTTTGAACTTAGCGCCGTTGGTAGTTTGATTGCTTGCCACGGTTTTAGAACCTAGTACTACCTCCACCCAGAGGATGACTGTTGAACTCCCGGCTGGAGTGCGTCTTCAGTGTTAAAAATAAGGAGAGTGACTGGAAGTCTCGGATATTCGGATGATCGCGAAAGACAACACCTTTTACCCTCGCCTAGGTTGGAAGTATCGGGGTTTCTGTCACCAGATGATCTCTACAAGGGCACCTGCTTTTCACAGTGTTCAATTATGTTGCTAGGTCCTTTAATTATTGTCCCTTTAATAAACCCGCTGTGAAGATTAACAGTTTGTGGGTTTAAGGGTATTGTCCTTCCAGAACAGCTGTCACCCTGAAAATATTGAAGAGCCAGGTCACTTCAAAGACGTAAAAAGTATGTCACGACCTTGAGAAGTCCAAGCACTCTACCGTTATGCTAAGGAATAAAGGTTTTCATAATCCAGGTAACCGAGGAGACTTCTTCTCCTATACATAATGATAGTGGACAGGATAATTATAATCATTAATTGTGGTTTTTGTTTGTTTGTTTGTTTTTGTTTTGCCATGTTGGGGATCCAACTCAGAGTCTACAACCAAGCTCATGCCCAGCCCCAATAATAAACATTATTAATAAATTTTGGTAGTTTAAAAAAAAACAGTTTATGGGGGGAAATCCAAGGTTCGGGATTTGTGAAGATTTGGGTTTACGAAGATGTCACACAATAAACACCTTTCTATGTAAGTTATCAAATCTTTTCTGAAACAAGATGGAAGTAAACGTCTATAAGATGTAATTTAAAGGCTCAATTGAAATAAATGTTTAGCTGAATGTGGAGGCATGTACTTTTAATCCCAACTACTGGGATTAAAAGGCTGAGGCAGAAGGATCACAAGTTCAAGGTCAGCCTGGGCAAAATAAAAATAAAATAAAAAGGGCTGGGGATATAGCTCAGTGGTAGAGCACCACTGGATTCAATCCCCAGTACCACAGTGATAATCATAATATAATTTGAATGTTGGCTAAGTCCAAAGCAACAAGCTAGGTTGCTAGACATTTGCTGGGAGCATGAGAGCATTTCTTACAGAAGGAGTGGGGGTGAGGATGAGGAAGTACTTGAAACAGTCCTGGAATTGTGAGGCAGATTTGAATGTATCCAGTGAGGCTTAAAAGGAATAGGTCACTTCAGTTGAAAGGTCAGAAAGGATTTCTTAAAAGAGTGATACTGAAGACAACTGGGTTGGGAGATTTCAACATGGTGGTAGATAAGTCAACAAGATGTAGGCAAGAGACAGAAGCCATTCTGGGTAGAGACAGTAGTCTGAATATACATATTCAGTTCTCAAACTGGTGCTCCCTTCTCAGGAAAGACTTCCCTGACTCCATCTGACTTCCTCTGTTGCATGTTCCCATATGCCATGTACCTCTTCTTTACAGATTCATGGGAGGTAGGTATTTGTATACATAGTGGGTTATTTCAGTGGTGCCTGTCTTCCCTGCATAGACTGTTAACTCCACTAGGACAGGAAGTTTGTCTGTTTTGCTCACCATTACATCCTCAGTTTCACCCATCTCTGTGACCTAGTGGACACTAAATAAATGATTGAATGAATGGGAACTACAAATATGTTGAATATATTCCCAATTACCCTCATAAATAGTGTCTTTGTAGCTGTTAGGGTGCATTTAACTGCAAGTACAAGAGACTCCTCACAATGGCTTAATTAAATACACATTTATTTTCTCTAAGAAGACTGAAAATTGGCTGTTGAGTATCTCAATGATATCATCAAGGACCCAAACTCTTTCCATTTTCCATTCCATTTTTCTTTCTCTCCTCCTCCTCCTCCTTTTCTTTTTATCAGGGATTGAACGCAGGGGTGCTTAAACACTGAACCATATGTCCAGCCCTTTTTTGATTTTCTATTTTTTTTAAGAGAGAGGGAGAGAGAGAGAGAGAGAGAGAGAGAGAGAGAGAGAGAGAGAGAGAGAATTTTAATATTTTATTTTTATTTTTTTAGTTATTGGCGGACACAACATCTTTGTTTGTATGTGGTGCTGAGAATCGAACCCGGGCCGCACGCATGCCAGGCGAGCATGCTACCACTTGAGCCACATCCCCAGCCCTGATTTTCTATTTTGAGACAGGGTCTTGCTAAGTTTCTTAGGGCCTCGCTAAATTGCTGAGGCTGACTTTGAACTTGTGATCCTCCTGCTTAGTCTTCTGAGCCACTGGAATTACAGGCATCTGCTACCATGCCTGGCTCCTGGCTCCATCTCATTATTCTTAATTTTGACCTAATCATAATTGATTTAAGATTGTCTCAACTACCTTATTACCATTCAATTTCACAGTCTTTTAAAGATAGGGGTAGCCTTATTAGTTCTGGCCAATAAAATAAAATAGATGTTCAGGGAGTTTCTGGAAATAATACATTGTTTCCTGATAAAAGAAATAAATAGGAGAGTAGAGCTTTCTGATACCATATGGTCCTTCTCTCACTAATAGTCTTTGCTTATGGTCATGATGCCTGGAGCTATTGCAACCATAGCATGACCATGAGTCCCTTCTCCTATTGAAGTGAAATTTATATTTTCTTTTAAAGCTCACTTTTAAAGTCTCCTTTTAATGTTCAGTCCTATGCTCTATACAAAAACTAGTCTAAAATATACAACAGGACTTTTCTTTTGCTTAAAGATAGAAAATCAGTACCTTCCAAATCTGTTTCTTAAGTTAACTATGTTCACTTTCTTCGTCTTCTATCTCCATTTTATTAACCCATTTTTCAGACCATGTGGACTCCCAGATTCTCCATTATTCTGATCATTTTCTCACTAGAAAGACTCCAGTTAGAATAGAGGTTACAGCATATTGAAATCATTTCTTATTTCTTTCTGTGCACTGTTCTTTTATTAATGCAATCCAAGATTGCCTTAGCTTTTTTGGCAACCACATTGCACCAGTGATTCATATTGATTTATTTTTTAAATGTACTTTTTAAAAATATGAATGTTAAGCTGGTTTCCTCTATCCTGTTTTTTCCAGCTATGTTCTCTATTTAACCCAAATACAGACTTATACATTTTTACCCACTGAATAGTATGGTGGTTTTGGCTCATTTTTTAATCCTGTTGCAATCTTGATATTTTTTCTTTTATCCCAGTTTTGGGTAATTTCCAAATTCAATAAGCATAGTTTCTGTCTTAATTCCAATCATTAATTAAGAAAAAAAAAAAACTAGTGGATTGTGGTGGCACATGCCTATAATCCCCAGCAGACTCGAAAGCCTGAGGCAGGAGGATTCCAAGTTCAAAACCAGCCTCAGCAACTTAGTGAGGCTCTAAGCAATTTAGAGAGACCCTGTCTAATTTAAACAAAGTGTTGGGGATGTTGCTCAGTGGTTAAGAAACCTGGGTTCAATCTCCAGCACCTAAATTAAACAAACGAACAAACCCCTGTTTATTCAAATAGGCCCAGATTCTAGAACTTTACATTCATCATAGGGAAAGTCTCTCCTTTTTTTTTTTTTTTTCTTTTCTGTTGTTGTTGGTGGTGGTGGAGAAAATAAAATACAGAACCTCATGTGCTGAGGACCTTGTGCTCTCTACCACTGAGCCACATCTCCAGTCCTTCCCTTTATTGATGTTAACGTTTTCTGTGTGTGACCAGGCAGAGGTGCTAGTGCTGAGACCACATGTATTCACTCTGTATACAAGCATATCTAGAGATGTGTCACCTACTTTTTGAAATCAAGATACACTGTCCGTGGCATTTCTCCCACCTGCCAGTCTGGTGACCTGGCTGGAAGATCCTGAGTTGAGTTTGGTTTGGCGTTAGAACACCCAAGTTGACATATTGTAAGTTCCCTGCATCCTTTGCTGAGAGCCCACAGATTCCAGTTCACTTGATCCTCAGCATATTAGTGTGAAATAAGTATCACTCTCTTTGTTAACAGATGGAGTCCCTGAGGCACCAACACAATGACATGTGTGATAACGATTCTGCATTTAATGCTTACCACATGCATCATTTGACAGCCAGAACCCCAGAGTTGGTGGAATCATTTTCTTTTTGAATGAGGAAGTGGGCTTAGAGAGGAATGCTCAAAGAACCAGGGTCTCAGAAAGCCACGAGGTGCCTCTTTAGGACCCAGGACCCTCTCCAGTTTTGTTCAGCCGGCAGGTTGCTGAATGCTAGGGATCCCTCAGCCTGCACATCCACCATCCCTCCCCAGCCACGTCCACTTCTGACGTGAGCAGCTGTTTTCCAGTTGACCCAGGAGTCTCCGGGCTTTGCTCTGAAATGTCTGTCTGTCGCCAATCAAGTCTTCATTTGCCAGGTGGGGCTGGGGGAGCTAGAAATGACCTGCCACCTCAGTGTGTAATTTAGAAAATGCACCTGCCCCTTAGCCGTAGGATCAAAGAGCAGAGCAAAGTCCCATGAGCAACATCATTCTGCCATCTCCCTTCCCTGGCCGGCTGGAGAGTGGGAGCTGTGCCAGGGAACTGCCATAAAATGCTGGAAAGGGATGATGGAAAGCACAGCCCAAAAATGAGCTCTTTCTTCCCTGTTCACTCTGCTTTGCTGCTTTTCCAGCTTCTTATTTTGCCTTTGATCTTCTACCCTCTTTCTCTCCTTTAGTTCGGTTTAACTCAGTTGCTGATCATATATTATGAGCAGTCACTCTGGGACCTGCTGAGCATAAAGGAATGAACACGACAAGTCCTCTGCCTTCGGGAGCTTATGTCATAAAGATTAGAAATGTGTGACCCTGGGAAGGGGTACAAAGAGCATTTCCCCCCAAGATATTTTAGTAAAGAAAAAAAGATTTTTTTCCCCTCTGGATTTTCTCAGGGTTTTTTTTTAATTTTAATTTAATTTCTTTATGCTATTTACTATGCCAACCAACTATGGAAACCTTTTTATTTGGGTAGCAGGGATTGAACCCAGGGACACTTAACCATTGAGCCATACCATACCCCCAGCCCTTTTTATTTTATTTTATTTTATTTTTTGTTTTGAGACAGGGTTTTGCTAACTTGCTGAGGCTGGCTTTGAACTTGCGATCCTCCTGTCTCAGCTTCCTGAGTTGCTGGGATTACAAGCCTGGGTCACCATGCCCGGCTGGAGATTTCTTCCTAGTAAATCAAACTTTACATAATTAAATTTAGATTTCAAGGCAATTAAAGTAAAATCAACATGTAGCTATCAATCACATAGGTTCAATAAAGACATGTTGTTTAGGTTTCTAGATTCTGAGCATTTCTATCTGCTCACAGTTTCTATGGATTCCACAAAAAGTCATTGTTCCTGCCTCTCCCTGAAATGACTTCAATGTGTCCAGATATGTATGAGAGAGAGAGAGAGAGAGAGAGAGAGAGAGAGAGAGAGAGAGAGAGAGAGAAAGAGAGACTGAGGTTTCAACTCAAGGGTGCTCTACTACTTGAGCCAAATCCCCATCCCTTTTTATTTATTTTGAGGTAGAATCTCCCTGAGTTGCTCAGGCTAGCCTTAAACTTTCAATCTTCATGTCTCAGTGGCTATTTATATTCTTATTCTTACCTAGGTAATGTATAAGTAACTAGAATTTGAAAATACCATTTGCACTGAGATGGGCCTTAGACACATTTGGAATCATGCATGGCCTGTTCACCCATTCAGCATTTATTCAGCAAGTATAAAGCATAATATCTGTGTGCCAGGTACTGAGACACTAACGAGACATGAACTCATATGACGTTAATTCAAGATAATAATTAATTCAACAATCTCTCTTTTTAAAATTTCTTCATTTTTATTTTTTTAATTGATTTTTTAAAAAACAAATGACAGTTTACAATTCTTATTACACACATACAGTATAATTTTTCATGTCTCTGGTTGTGTATAAAGTATGTTGACATCGATTCGTGACTTCAGACATGTACTTTGGATAATGATGTCCATCACATTCCACCATCCTTGCTGATCCCCTGCCCCCTCCCTTTCCTTCCCACCTCTCTGCCCTATCTAGAGTTCATCTATTCCTCCCATGCTCCCCAGCTCTCTATCCCACTATGAGTCAGCCTCCTTATATCAGAGAAAACATTTGGCATTTGTTTTTTGGGATCTCACAGCCTCCTGAGAAAGATACAGAAAGAGATAAATGCCAGACAGCTTGGAAGCACTGACAGGATGCTCCAGTCATGGCTAGCCAACCCAGTAGGGCAGTGTCAGGGTGTCCCAGGGAACCTACCAAGGGGAAGGATGCCTACGCAGAGCCTTTCAGGGGGGAACAAGAGTTGGCCAGATCAAGGACAGTGATGCTGAGGGCAGGAGAACAAGCAGGTAGGACCAGGGGAAGCAGGTGTGGAGCAAGGAGAGTACCTTCCAGGTCAAGTGGAAGGCCAGGAGCTACGGTGGCAATACATGAGCAATGTGATGTGGGCAGAGGCTAGAGTGTAAAATACAAAGCAAGGAGCCATGGGAAACGAAGCTGGCAAGCAGGGCCCCGTGCCAGAGAGCTGGGACTATGTCTTCCAGGCAATGAAGAGCCATGAGTGCTCTAGGCAAATTAGCCAAATCACCCTGGGGCAATGAATAGGCCGCACAGGGAAAGACAAAGTGAAGGCCATAATTCTCTTTTTGCAGAACACTTGGCAATGGGTTTGCCTGAGCCAGAGTCCTGCACTGGATGGGTCACAGCTCTGATTCAAAAGGAAGCTTCCTTGCTTCTGTGACTTCTGGTGACCAAAGGAGGGAAAGATAGAGGCAATTTACCTTTGCAGAGAATTATGCAGTGCTTCTACATGACAACACTCCAGGGAATGCCATTCATATCACAGTTCATGGGAATGGAGCCCAGTAAGGCACATCTGGCAACCACTGATCCCTGTCCTGGGACAGGTTGAGAACACCACATACAGCCTGTGGCTCTCCACACACCAGGACCTCTTTCTTTCCCTCTCTCTAGTTCTGGGAGACCTCCATGCTCAGGGTAGCCCCTACACACCCTGAGCTCTTTGTGTGGTGTGCTTTTCTGGGCCCTTCAGGTGCCTCTCCTGCCTTTTCACAGATACCTCGTATCCCTGTGATGGGGTCAGCAGGTCCTGCCTTCAGTGGTAAGTTTTGTTGTGGTTGCTGTTGTTTCGTGCAAGGAATTGAACCCAGGGGCACTTTACCACTGAGCTACATTCCCAGCCCTTTGTTGTTTTTTTTTTTTTTAAGAGAGAGAGAGAGAGAGAGAGAGAATTTTTAATATTTATTTTAGTTTCTGGCAGACACAACATCTTTGTCTGTATGTGGTGCTGAGGATCAAACCCGGGCCGCACGCATGCCAGACAAGCGCGCTACCGCTTGAGCCACATCCCCAGCCCCGCCCTTTGTATTTTTTATTTTGAAACAGCGTCTCCCTAAATTGTCCAGGCTGTCCTTGAACTTGTGATCCTCCTGCCCCGGCCTCCTGAGTTGCTGGGATTACAGGTGTGCACCACTGTGTACAGCCCATCGGGCAATTGTGATTTAGATAGGTGAAGGTGATTGTGACTTAGGTAGATGAGTTTTTCCCATTTTCTGGTTTACTTTGTTCTAGGAACTAACTATTACATAACTTTGTAAAGTTTGGGTTATTCCTGAAATGATCTCAGAGACTGGGCTGTGGGGCCAGCTCCTGCTTTTGTTGGCAGAGTGGCCAGTCACATTCACCAGCTGCCACTGTGTGCAGAAGTGCTGCCTGCAGTCCTGGGGCCTGGGGAGGACTTCTGTGGGAGAGCAGATAGCACCACCTGAAGCAAGATGGTAAGCAGAGTGAGGCTGGCATAGGTATCCCTGGCCTGACACTGAAAACCTAAGGGACATCTCACGCCAGACAAGAGGAAACCCAGCTCTGAGCCCTAAGAGCCAAAGATCCCATCCCAGGAGAGAGTTACCTAAATAGCAGCAACATACTCAAGTCAGATGTCACTGAGTCAAGTTCCAACTCCTGTTGACATTTCTTCTTCCTCTTCCTCTAAAAAATGTTTTTCTTCCTTTTGAAAACTTAACCTGGATCCAGGCATGATGACACATGCCTGTAATCCCAGCAACTTGGGTGGCTGATGCAGGAGGATCGCAAGTTTGTGGCAGGTCTGGGCAACTTACAGAGACCCTGTCTCAAAATTTAAAAAAATAAAAAACGTCTGGGGATGTAGCTCAGTGGTAGAGCACCCCTGGATTCAATCCCCATCATGTACATGTGTGTGTGCGTGCACACACACACACACACACACACCCCAAAATGGAGCAAAACCAAACAAAAAACCATATAACCTTGGGCTGGGGTTGTGGCTCAGAGGTAGAACGCTTGCCTAGCATGTGTGAGGCACTGGTTTTGATCCTCAGTACCACATTAAAATAAGGATATTGTGTCCGCCTATAACTAAAAAATAAATATTTTTTTAAAAAACCTTATAACCTCACCTTAAGCTTGTTCCAATTAATTTTGGAAGTCCCTTCATTTCTAAACTTCCTTCTCCTTGTTGATTTTACCTGGGTTTCTTTTATTCTCTCTTCTCTCCTCACTTCTTGCAAGAAAAAAAAAAATATTTGGAACTCTGTTTTCTGAAAACGGTAGGTGTGTTTCTAAACAGCTGTGTGCTGTTTGAATTCTCCATTCTTTCACAAGAGTTTTTAGTGTCTTACTCTCACTTCTTAGAGTTATATGCCTAGAACCACACTGCCTTTTTGTGCCTTCAGAGGGGACCCTTCAAGATGAATTGTGTCCCCTGGGGTTAATGAAGCTTTGCAGACCTCATATGGTCCCTTCTGAGCATTCTATTTCATTTCACAATCATCCTGCAGTGCAGATACTGTTAACCTCAGACTGCAGACGAGGAGACTGAGGCAGAAAGCTGCACTTGACAAAGGACAAGACTAAACAACTGGAAAGTCGTAGGCAAAATTGAAAAAACAAACAAGAATGTTTATAACCACAGGCAGGTGGTGGTGCAACTAGCAACTCAGAAAGCTAAGGCAGGAGGATTATAAGTTGGAAGTCAGTTTGGGCAACATAGTGAGATCCTCAGCAACTTAGCAAGACTCTGTCTCAAAAAAATAAAATAAAATAAAAACAAAAAGGGCTGAAGATGTAGCTCAGTGGTAGAGCATACCTGTGGTCAATCCTCAGTACCCCAACAAAAACAACAAATACATACATATATATGCTTTATTTGTAACAACTCCAAACTGGAAGCAATACGAATATATATGAATTGGAGAACAGATTTTTTAAAAAATGGTATATTCAAGTAACAGAATACACAGTAAAAAGGTACTAATTAACTATGGATACATGCAATAACAGAAATAAAAGTAGAAAGTACTGCACTGAGCTAAAAAAATAGACAAATCACCATATACTCTTTGAGGCTGTAATATGTAAAAAACAAGAACATATAAAACTAATGTATGGTGCTAGAAATTGGAATAGTTTTCTCTTTGGAAATGTTGGTATTGACTGGGAAGGAACAGAAGAAAATTTTCTGGGTTTAGGAACATTGTGTATTGTGATATGGGTGGTGTTTACACAAAGTACATCTAGCTAGAAATTAACAGGCTTAAGACTTTTGCAAACAGAGACATGAGGTGGGAGGGAAAGGGAGACAAAAGGGAAATTGCATGGAAATGGAGGGAGACCCTCATTGTTATACAAAATTACATATAAGAGGTTGTGAGGGGAATGGGAAAATAAACAAGGAGAGAAATGAATTAGAGTAGATGGGGTAGAGAGAGAAGATGGGAGGGGAGGGGAGGGGGGATAGTAGAGGATAGGAAAGGTAGCAGAATACAACAGTTACTAATAGGGCATTATGTAAAAATGTGGATGTGTAACCGATGTGATTCTGCAATCTGTATTTGGGGTAAAAATGGGAGTTCATAACCCACTTGAATCTAACGTATGAAATATGATATGTCAAGAGCTTTGTAATGTTTTGAACAACCAATAAAAAAAAGAAAACTGAAAAAAAAGACTTTTGCATCTTGCTGTGTGTAATTTATCCCTTATAATGTTTGAAAGAGTTTAATTTTGCTATCAAGTGCCCCTCTAAAAATCTTATAGTAACCTAAGGCTTTTATTGATGTATTTTCCCCACTTTGGTACCAGGGATGGAACTCAGGGGCACCCGACCACTGAGCCACATCCCCAGCCCTATGTTGTATTTTATTTAGATACAGGATCTCACTGAGTTGCTTAGTGCCTAGCTTTTGCTGAGGCTGGCTTTGAATTCTCGATCCTCCTGCCTCAGCCTCCCGAGCCACTAGGATTACCGGCGTGTGCCACCGCACCCAGCTTATTGATGTATTTTGCTGTTGACATTCTGCAAGTCTGTGGGCTCAAAGACCCTCAGAGACTCACTATTCAGGCAGGTGCACCCAACACCAGATTTCTGATTTAAGTTCTGCTCAGATTTGCTGTTATAGTTTGGATGTAGAATGTTCCTCAAAGGCCTATATGTTGAAGCTTGTGACCAGGCACCATGAGGAGGTGGTGGAACCTTTAAGAGCTGAGGCCTAGTGGGAGGTCTTCAGGTCATTGGGAGCATACCCTTGAAAGGGATAATAAAACCCCGTTCCTTCCTCTTCCCTTCTTTTGAGTTCTGGCCATGAGGTAAATGGTTTTGCTCCACTGTATGTTCCTGCCGAGATGTGCTGTGCTCCCTGCAACCAGAGGCCTAAAACCAATGGGTCCCCATAATCATGGACTGGAATCTTCAAAACTGTGAAGTTTTGAATAATTAAATAAAATAAACATTTCTCTCTATAAGTTGATTTTCTAAGGCATTTGTCACAGTGGGGCAAGACTGAGTGATACAGACACTGTGATTCCACAGACTACTTCTCTTTCTAAACTAAGCTGCACCCATGAGGTGTGTATGGATCTGCTAAACAGTAAGAATTTTAGCACTTGGTACTTAGTCCCTGCCCCCACCCCTGTCTAGTACTGGAGATTGAGCCCAGGGTGCTCTGACACTGGGCTACATCCCCAGCTATTTTAAAATTTTATTTTGAGACAAGGCCTTACTAAGATTTGAGGCTGGCCTTGAACCATCCTTCTGCCCCAGCCTCCTGAGCTGCTGGGATTATAGGCATGTGCCAGCACACGTGGCTCTAGTATTGTGTTTTAATTTGTGGCTTATTATTTTTGGTTTGTCTATTATTTTTATTTGGGGGTTGTCATGAGGTTTACAAGAAAAGTGCCTTTTTGATTATGCCTAAATGATAACAAGCTATTTTGAAATGATAGCAACATTAGATGATCATAAAACAAGGAACACAGAAAGAGATAAATAATAAAAAAAACTGTATGTGCGTTCTATTCATCCTCACGTTTTGAATTTTTGGTGTTCTTTTTGTATCTTTCTATCTTACCCATCTCTCAAGCTAACTTTGATTCCAGGTCTATTTTATCCTAAGTTTATGCTGTTTATCACATCCTATCCTGGAACATTTAGACTTTTAAAACCTAACTTTAGCCTGGCATAGGAGCACACACCTGTAATCCCAGAGACTTGGGAGGTGCAGGAGAATCACAAGTTCAAGGCCAGCCTCAGCAACTTAGTGAGATTCTGTCTCCAAATAAAAAATAAAAAGGGCTGAGATATAGCTCAGTAGAACACTCTGGGGGAGGAGAGAGAGAGAGAGAGAGAGAGAGAGAGAGAGAGAGAGAGAGAGAGAGAAGAAGAAGAAGAAGAAGAAGAAGAAGAAGAAGAAGAAGAAGAAGAAGAAGAGAAGAGAAGAGAAGAGAAGAGAAGAGAAGAGAAGAGAAGAGAAGAGAAGAGAAGAGAAGAGAAGAAAGACCCTGAATTTAGCTCCTTACCCACATACCTTCTCTCTAAAATTCTGGACTTAAGGTTCTTTAACCACTACATGCAAGGGGCAAAATTATGCAAAAAAATAACCAACTGCAGAAGCAGTGGGTAGTGAGCTGTCCCAGTCTAGGAGACCTGGCACCTGGCCTCACCACTGCCACTGCAGCTGTGTGTACTTGGGAAGCTACTGGCCTCTTTGGGAAGACAGAGGCCTCAATTTTGTCTGTTTGCCAAGAAAATTGGTTATACCCAGTGCTTTCCAGGGTGGTCCCCTTCAACCCTAAGATTTTGAATTCTTGGGTAAAACCAAGTAATTTGATTTATTGGTCCTTCTGTTGTATGAGCTGGAATACAGCTGGCTTGAATGCAGTTTTCCACAAAAATCACTTGTTTTGTACATTTCTGTAAGGCCAACAGTCCCTATAGGAGATGTTGAATATTTGAGATATGAGAAACGTAGGCATTTTGTGGTTTTCATGACACATTCTCCCACACCTGTGCATCCTGTGTTTCCTTAAATTATAACATAGTGACTACATAGCCAACTTGTGCCACCTACAGCTTGAAGGCAGGTGGGAGAGAAGAGAAGAGCAGGAGGGCTGCCCCAGGGTCTGCTGCCAGAATTTACTGGTCTCGTCAGAATCAAGCTGGTTGTGGTGGTACATTACTGTAATCCCAGAGATTTGGGAGGCTGAGGCAGGAGGATTGCAAGTTCAAGGCCAGTCTGGGCAATTTAGCAAGACCCTGTCTCAAAATAAAAAATAAAGAGGGCTGGGATATTGCAGAGTGGTAAAGTACCTCTAGGTTAAATCCTCAGTACCATGAGTTTAGCGTCCCCCAAATCAAAAATCTTTAAAAGCCCCAAGGACTGGTTTTTCAATCATGGAACTTCACAGCACAGAGCTCTGAGCTCCTAGCGAACCACAGACAATATGGAATAGCTAACACATCTCAAGTCTCTAGTGCTTGTGGAGCTTCTGTGCCAGCCCTGCAGGAGAAGGGAAGTCAAGACAGGATCCTGACAAGAGATGGCAGTGGACACAGCTTAGTGCGATCCTTTGGTAGCTGTGGCTGCTTTGCGATTTTCATAGTGGGAGTATAGTGACACCTGGTGTCTGGTGCCATTTTTTAAACTCAACAAGTTCCAATTTGAGTTTATCATCTCCATCCCCAAACCAGCTTCTCCTCTTCCCCATCATGCCTCTGTTTGGGTGCAAACAACCACCAGGTAGGAAACCTGACACACATCATGAATAACTTACTCTCGCTGCTCTTCTTTGCCAAGATCTATCAGTACGATTGGCATCAGTTTCATATATCTTGTCTCTACTTGCTGCTGCCTCTTTTGGACTCATGAGCTCATCTTTCCTGGTATAAAAACTTTAAGTTTTGCTGTAGTTTGAATGTCCCCACCAGAACTTGTGTTGAAATTTAATCTCCCTTGTGAGGTATTCGAAGTGGGAGCAGGTGGGACATTAAAGAGGGTTCTGCCCTCCTGAGTGGATTAATCCATTAGTGGTTTGTTATAAAAGATGCCCCTCTCGCCATGTGACACCACGTGCCCTCATGGGGTTCTGCAGAGAGTCCCTACAACAAGAAGTTCTTTACCATATGTTGCCGCTTGACCTTGGACCTCCCATTCTCCAGAACTGTGAGCTGAATAAACTTTTATTCTTTGTACATTCCCTGGTCTGTGGTATTCAGGTATAGCAAGAAAAAATGGACCAAGTCTGTTCTCATCTGCACACTGCTATCTGATTAATAAACTGCATTCCAATGGATCACTTCCCTGCCAGAGGTCAGTAGCTCCCCATGACTTTCAGGTCAAAGTTCAACACCCCAGCTTGCCCATGATTTGCCCCACACCACCTTCAGTCCTCTCTTCCATCCCTGTCTGTATTCTTCAGTCATGCTCCAGGCTTTCTTGAAACTCAGCAGCTTCTACCTGTATGGATCATTCTTTCAGGAGTTTGGGTTATGAAGAGATATGGGATAAAGAGCAAATGGTGCTAGGCATGGTGGCGCATGCCTGTAATCCCAGCTACTCAGGAGGCTGTGCAGGAGGATGACAAGTTCGAGGCCAGCCTGGGCAACTTACTGAGACCATGTCTCAGAATGAAATTTTAAAAGGCCTTGGGGTATAACTCAGTAGTAGGATGCTTGTCTAGCATGGTGAGGTCCTGTGTTCAAGTCCCAGCATGGCAAAAAGAAAAAAAAAAAAGCAAATGGTAAAGGAGGTGAGAATTTGTTTCTAAAGACAGAAGTGACTTCAGCATGATCTGAGAGAGAAATTAAAGAGCCCACTGATGGGGAGGTTAAAGATACATACAGGCACTCATTGAACAACTTCTCAAGGTCAGTGACTAGATTTTTTTTTTTTTTTTACAAGGAATAGCTCATGTATTCCCCTGGACCCTACAAAGTAAGTCCTTTTGTTGTTCCCATTTTACACATAGGTAACTATTTTTTTTTTTTTGGTACCAAGTATTGAACCCGGGGTGCTTAACCACTGAGTCACATCCCCAGTTTATTTTTAATTTTGAGACAGGGTCTCACTAAGTTTCTTAGGACCTCATTAAATTGCTGAGGCTGGCTTTGAACTTGCAATTCTCCTGCCTCAGCCTCCCAAGCCCCTGGGATTACAGGTATGCAACATTGCACCTGGCCACTTAGGTAAATTAAAACAAACTCCAGAAAGGGGTAATATTCATGTCACAGCTAGGAGGAAGCAGAGTGGAGATTTGAGCCCAACTGTCCACGTCAAGACTGCTCTCTTAACCACTTCACGTAAGAGAAAGGAAATACCAAGCAGAGCAAAGTCCAGCAAGAGGTCAAATGAGGCATAATTCCAAGCACAAGGTGGGGTGGTTATTCATCCCTTCCACCTCTTCTGTGAGCTGGAGAGAAGCAGGGTGGATGAGGGCTATGCAGTTAGGCTCACATGTTCTTTGGACAACCTAAGAGTTCTCAATAAGAATTAGGGGAAGAATGGGAGTAGGGAAGGTGCAGAGGATCTAAAATAGTTGCCATGTGGGAAGGATAGACTTGTAAGGACCTAGAGAAAATCTGCCTCATATTAAAGCTTTGCTCAGCTGAGGTTATAGACCATGGATTTGTAAAATACTCTGCCCCAAAGCTGTGTGACCTCTTTTGTCTCTTCTGTACTAATTCTAGTATCACACATACTTTGTGTCCTTCATGGAAACTTCCCTGATCCCTTTTGCTAGGTGTAGATTTTTCTTTAAGTCCCACATATTTTTTTTCTTCCATTTTTCAGCACTGGGTATTGAACCCAAGGGTGATCTACCACTGAGCTACATCCCTAGCCCTTCTTATTTTTAAACAGTCTCCCTAAGTTGCTGAGGGCCTTGCTAAATTGCCCAGGCTGATTTTGAACTTGCTATCCTCCTGCCTCAGCCTCCTGAGTCACGGGGATTACAGGAATGTGCCATTGTACCTGAAATTCCCATATCATTTGGACCCTTTTATTTGGTCCTTACATTAATAAACCCTATATTTTCGTTAGACTTGTACATTCCTCTCTTCCTACATTGAAGGCTCGCTATGGAAGGACAAGGTTCTACCTCTTTTCTTTCCTTCACCAGGATCTAGTATATTACATTGTATTATAATTGTTCATTAATTGATTGATATTTATTGGTTGACATTTACCTTCCAGATAGAGCTATTTCTTTCTATTTATTCCCTCTTTTATCTCTTACTGCCTGTCTGTGTCTCAGAATCTTCTTTTTTGCTTTATATACCTTTTCTGTGTTCTTAAGCTCTTAGGTCATTACTTGTGGCTCTGGGCATTGCCTTGCCAATATGGGTTCTCTTGAGGCTAAGAGGCTACGCAGCACAGTTCTACAATAAATGAAGCTTACATAATGAGTAGAGAAAGTAGTGTCATCTGTACACCCTCTGATATATGTCAATGTACTTGCAGAAATAGACTAGTGTGAGCCTCAAGCAGACAAAAAGAAAAAAGCTTTACTTACTAGAGAGAATAAGTATTTAATTTAATACTGGTACAGGGGGCCCTTAAAAATCCATTTTCCTACTTAGTCCATTTTTTATGGGCTTTAGTTGTTATCCTCAAAATGCTACAATATGCCCAGAAAACTTGTTGTACAAAATTCAGCAGTAATTGCGGAAATGTGCATAGATATGATGTAATATGTGGTAGGCTGAAAAATGCCCCCCATATCTAAATACTAATCTCTGGAACCCATAAATGTTATCTTATTTGGAAAAAGAGTCTTTGCAGCCATGATTCAAGATCTTGAGATTTTTCCTGAATTATCCAGGTGGACCTTCAATTTTATCACAAATGTCTTTATAGGAAAGAGAGAAAGATTTGCTACAGAGAAGAAAGCAATGTGAAGAAGGAATCTAGAGATTTAGCCAGGCCTGGTGGCACAGGCCTGAAATCCCAGCAACTCAGGAGTTTGAGGCAGGAGAATTGCAAATTAAGGGCAGCCTCAGCAAGTTAATGAGATTCTATCTCGAAATAAAAATTTAACAGGATTAGGATGTAGCGCAGTGGCACAGCTCCCCTGGGTTCAACTCCTCTTCCCGCTCCCCCCATCAAAAAACAAGCAGAGAGAAAGATTTGAAGATGCTAGTAAGAATTAGAGAAAACCAAGTGAGACAGTGCATGCCTGTAATCCCAGTGGCTCAGGAGGCTGAGGTAAGAGGATCACAGTTCAAAGCCAGTGTCAGCAACTTCGTGAGACCCTTTCTCAAAATAAAAATATAGAAAGGACTGGAGATGTGGCTCAGTGTTTAAGTGCCCCTGGGTTCAATCCCTGGTTAAAGAAAGAAAGAAGGGGAGAGAGGAAGAGGGAGGGAGAAAGGGAGGAAAGGAGGGAGGGAGGGGTGAGAGAGAGTGAAATAACATTCATTTTAGTTATTTTAGTTCAGTGAAACTGATTTTGGACTTTTTACCTCCAAAATCAGGGGAGAAGAAATTTTCATTGTTTAAAGTTACCAGGTAGATGGGTGCAGACATGCACAACTGTAATCCCAGCATCTCAGGAGGCTGAAGCAGAAAGATTGCAAGTTTGAGACCAACCTCAGCAACTTAGTGAGGCCTTAAGAACTTAGCAAGACCTGTCTCAAAATAAAACATAAAAATAAGGGCTATGAATGGGGCTCAGTGGTTAAGCAACCCTGGGTTTAATCCCCAGTACAAAGAAAAAGAAGGAAGGTAGGAAGGAAGGAAGAAAGGAAGGAAGGAAGGAAGGAAGGAAGGAAGGAAGTTACCAGGTACGTGGTACTTTGTTATTGTAGCCACAGGAAACTAATATGCCACATCACACAAAAAAAGACAAGCCATTTCCTAATGACAGGCAACCGCTGGGAGGTATTTTATGGAACATGTTGGAAGAAAGAGAAATCTCATTTTTATTTTAGTTGTTAAAAACCCCATAGTAGGCTTCTTCAGAGAAACAAAATCACAAAGACATATAGTCATGCATTACTTAACAAAGAGAAATATGTTAGATAATTTCATCATTGTGCAAACTTTATCAGATGTGCTGGCACAAACCTAATCACTGGTTGCAGCCTCTTGATAAAATCAAGACAGCAACATGAGATATCTGAGGTCGTTGCTGGTGTAACATGGCAAACTGTTTCATAGTAATTTTTTTTTATAGGTGAGCGGGTACACTCTAAAACAATAAGTGTAATATGTCCTGGCATGATGGTGCACACCTTCAGTCATGGCTACATGGGAGGGTGAGGCAGGAGGATTTCAAATTCAAGGCCAGCCTGGGCAACTTAGTGAAATCCTGTCAAAAAATAAAAAAATAAAAAGGGCTGCAGATGTGGCTCAGTGATAAAGCACTTCTGGGTTCAATCTCCAGAACAGTCAGAGGAGTGCAGTACATATATAAACTTGTACTTCATTTATTATAATTCTCAAATATGTGCTGTATATGTTATATGTGCTATGCTTTCATATGTCTGACAATAGGACGTTTATTTATATCAACATCATTATGAGCATGTCAGTAATGCATTGCACAATGACATTACAATGACTTAAGATGTCACTAAGCAATGGGACTTTTTTTTTTTTTCAATGTTGAGAATCAAACCCAGGGCCTTGTACATGCTATGCAAGACTCTACCACTGAACTGCATCTCAGCCCTGAGATAGGAATTTTTTAGGTCTATTATAATTTTATGGTACCACCATTGTATATTTTCTTTATCATTGATTAAAATGTTAGTTGCACATGACTTAGAGAAATCTGAGAGGGGATTTATTATGGAATTGGCTCACACATTATGGAAACTGAGAAGTCCCATGCTATCACATCTCTAAGCTGGAGAACAAGGGGAGCTGGTATTACAGCTCTGTCCTAGGTCAAAGGCCTGAAAACCTGGGGCGCAACTTTTGGAGTCCAAGGGTCCTAGGACACTTTTGCAATCAGGACACCCAGATCACAAAGATTTCTATTCTGGACCCAACTCAGAATTGGCAGTTTTTCAAGTTACTCAATAAAGGGCCAGAATAACATACTCAGATAGGAGTGTACTACTCCAAAATCCAAATAAGCCCACTAGACATTGTGCCTCATTCTTTGTTGTAGGAGAAACAGATGCAAGGACTTATCCTTCACCTTAGAAGTGGTATCTCAATATGCCCCACACTGCTGAACCTCCTAGATATTTCACTGTGTTAGAGGTACCTGAATTTTAATCTGATATATTTCTAACACTCTGCCACACAAATGTTTTTCCAGTAATACAAGAGAATTTGCTTACCAGGTTTAATCAGCATAATTTCATAAACCATTATGATACATTGTGGGAAGGAAAGGCAATTAAGATCCCTTAAGATTTCAATTATGACACAGGGCTAGAGAGTTATATCCTGAGATAGGACAGTGATGGTGTATTACTGGTCATGACAGCTACAAACAAATGCTTCTGGTGAGTCTTGTGGACAGATATGGAGGAAAAGCCATTTGCTAGATCAATAGCTGGTTACCAGGTGCCAGGAAATGTGTTAAATTGCTTAAGCAATGAAATCACATCTGATATACCAGCTGCAGTTAGATTCAGCACTTGGTTAAGCTTATGATAATCCATTGTTATTCTTCAAGATTTGTCTTCCACATAGGCCAATGGGAGAGTTGGAGGAGAATATGGTGGGAATTACCACCCCTGAATTTTTCAAGTTGTTGTTGTTGTTGTTTGGTGGTGTTGGGGATTGAACCCAGGGCCTTGTGCGTGTTAACTGAGCTATATCCCCAGCCCCTCGAGTTCTTGAGAGTGGCTCTGTAATCTCTCCAAGGATGTGACATTGCTTTTTATTTACTATTTTGCTAGATAGAGGCAGCTCTAATGGCTTCCATATAGCTTTTCCTATATAATGTCTCTCATTCCACAGGTTAGGGAACAAATATGAAAGTTCTGCCAGCTGCTAAGTATGTCTATTCCAATTAAACACTTCAGAACTGGAGGAATTACCATAGGATGGTTTTAGGGGCCTCCTGGACCCACTGTAAATTGAACCTTAGCTAATACTCCATTGATCCCCTGACTTCCATAGGCCTCTATACTGACTGGATGATTGGGGTTTTCTGGATTCAATGTCAGCTCAAAGCCAGTGTCCAGTAGTACTTGAAAGGTCTCATTACTTCCTTTCACCCAACACTGTTACACCTGGTAACCCATAAGTTCCTTTGGGGAAGACTGGAAGGAAGATTAACAGAATAGATTTTTTTTGGTAGTGTACTTGGGTCCTTCCTTAAGGGGACCTAGCATTCCTGTCATTCAAAGTGTTCTGTATCTGTAAATTGATTCAAGTCTGGAGATTGGTCAAGGGACCATGACTTACTGTTTCTATGATTTAAATTATTTTTTTTCTCAAGTGAGAATTAAATTTCAGCTCAAGTAGCTAAAAACTTTCTGTTGATACAGATCAAGTAAGAATTTAGTAGGCTCATTGGGTGAAGTGGTACATGCCTCTAATCTCAGTTACTAGGAAGGCTGAGGCAGGAAGATTGCAGGTTCAAGGCCAGCCTGGGAAACTTTGTGAGACCCTGTCTCAAAATAATAAATACAAAGGTTCCTGGGTTCAATTTCCAGTACCACAGAAGGTTTGTTTGTTTGTTGCAACCTCTTGGCAATGTGCCTTCTTTGTTAGCCTGCATAAAAACAGGCCAAACAAATGAAAATGGCTGGGGGTGCAGGGCTGAAGCTGGGGGCTGGTTGGGCAATGCTGCTGCCTCCATTCAAAATATCCATTCCCACACCATTTGTTTAGTAGGCTTTCTATCTATTTCACCTCTAAAAATACCAAGGTCAACTAGCCAACGCCATCGTCTGACAGATTCTTCTGATTATTGCTTTGCCTCTGCTGTCCATTATGATAACAATGCCCACCTTGCCTTGAATGGCTTAATACCATGCCACCCCATGGTCCAATTACTCTTGTTGCCTTTAAGTTTTCCAATCCAGTGATCATAGTTCCCAATAAAGGTCCAGCCTACACAGAAGATCATCACAGGAAAGCTGGGTTCCCCTCACAAATCGATTTCTCAAAGTGTTGATGAAAGGTATGTCTTCTGGACCCTCCCAGGGTAGGTGAGTGAGTTGGTCTTAAGTGACAAATCCTCTCTCCTATTCCAGTATTCCTGAGGTTTTGAATCCCTTGCTCTACATTAAGCCAGGGGAGATCAGGAATCTCCAGTTTGTTCTTTCATGATCATCTTCTGATCATGCTTCAATCAACCAAACAAACTGTGGGAAGATTTTCTTTCTTTCTTTTCTCTTTTCTCCCCAAGTTTTGGGGATTGAACTCAAGGATGCTTTACCACTGAACTAGATCCCCAGCCCATTGTGTTTTTTATTTTGAGACTATGTCTTGCTAAATTTCGGATACTGGACTTAAACTAGTGATCAGCTGCCTCAACCTCCTGAGTTGCTGGATTTACAGTCATGCACCACCATGTCCAGCCCTGTGGGAGACCTTTCTAACTTCCTGAGATGCAGCATTAAATGCAGAATCTCTCTGCTCAGCAGGCCCATCTCAATAACTTTGCTCTGATTAACTTTGTTCCTTCTGTTATTGTTCAGAATATCCATTTAAAATATCCATCCCCACACATTTCCCAGATTTCTGCTTTGTTTTGTTGTTGTTTGTTTTATTTTATTTTTTGTTTAAAAAAAACTGGGGATTGAATTCAGGGACAATCTACCACTGAGCTACATCCCTGTCCATTTTATTCTTTATTTTGAGATAAGGGGGGTGGGGGTGGGCAGTACAGAGGGCAGCTGGGGATGTGGCTCAGTAGTAGAGTGCTTGCCTGGCATACATAAGCCATGTTGGGCAGGCCCAAGATGTCTGTAATTAGGCTCCAGCCAGCTGTGTTTTAATATGTAGTCAAGGTCATAAACACCCTGATTCAGTGTTTTATACTCAAGGTCATAAACATTTGTTTGTGAGCATGTATTCACTTATGCAACCTCTTGGCAATGTGCCTTCTTTGTTTGGTCTGCAATAAACAGGGTCTATGAAAATGGCTGGGGGTGCAGGGCTGAAGCTGGGGGCTGGTTGAGCAATGCTGCTGCCTCCAAATAAAACCTGTCTACTCTCCCGACTGTGCCTTGCATCTTCTTATAACGGCAGGAGCCTCAAACCTTGCTGCCTGGGTCTGAGCCCCCCACAACACCCCAGCACCACAAACAATTTTTAAAAATTTAAAAACAAAAGAGACAGGCTCTTGATGAATTTGAGATCCTTCTGCCTCAGCCCTCAGTCCTAGGTTTCTGCTCTATCAGTGTTTTCTCTCATTTAATTATTTGATTCTTAACTCAAATTACAAGATTCAATTCTTTCCCAGTCTATGCCTTCACTGAAAGGCTGAGAGTTCAACTTTCATTCTAATTCATGCAATCACATGATGAAGTCTTGTGCTTGATTTTCAACAGTTTCAACCCTGTGGCTATGGGACATAAGATTATCCCTCAGGGCTTATCTAGAAATTTTTAGTTCATAAATGTATTGCCTGAGCCCAGGAATACAAATCCTTGGGCTCATCTTTTTCTTTCATCACTTTGTTCAATACCATTAGAAGCAACCAACCCACATCATTATATTCCTTAGTCTCTCACAAATGTTCAAAAGTATCACATGTAGTCTCTAAACTCTTTGACTCTTTTTTTTTTTTTTTTTTTTTTTGGTACTGGGGATTGAACCCAGAGGGGCTTAACCACTGAGAAACATCCCCAGCCCTTTAAAAAATATATTTTATCTAGAGATAGGGTCTTGCTCAGTTGCTTAGGACCTCACTAAGTTGATGAGGCTGGCTTTGAACTCACAATCTTCCTGCCTCAGCCTCCCAGGCTGCTGGGATTACAGGTGTGTACCACTGCATGCAGCTAGCTCCTTGACTTTTATAAGTGGTCAATTAGGAGTATCTGCTAGGGTTTGAATGTGTCTTCCAAAGATCATGTATCAGGAACTTAATCCCTAATGCAGCCGTGTTGAGAGGTGGGAACTATAACAGATTATTAGGTCATAAGAGCTCTGCCTTCATGAATGGAGGAATGTCATTACTGGGAACGAGTTGGTTACTGTAAGAGAGGATTTATTACAAAGAAATATTTTGCCCTCTCTTGCTCTTTCATCATGTGATATCTTTCACCATGTGATAATGCAGCAAAAAAAGGCCCTCACCAAGTTCAACCCTTTATCTGGGGACTTCCCAGACAGCAGAACTATGAGACAAAAAATGTTTTACTGTTTGTAAATTGCCCAATCTATGGTATTATGTTATAGGGACACAAAGCTGACTTAAGGTTTAGCGACTCAGCGAGACCCTGTCTCTAATAAAATACAAAATAGGGCTGAGGATATGGCTCAGTGGTCGAGTGCTCCTGAGTTCAATCCCCTGTACCCCACCAGAAAAACTGACTTAAGATAGGATTCAATGCAGATATTTTGTGGATCTCTATAAGTAGTTCATGCAATGGACTATCATTGCTCTCTGTATTATTGGAAATACAGTTCTAGAAATTTTAAATCTAATCAGATTAGGGAACCAGTTCCGGAAAACTTAACACCAATTTAAGAAACTCATTTTTGCTCAACGTGGTGATGCACGTCTGTAATCCGAGCAGCTCCGGAGGCTGAGACAAGAGAATCGCAAGTTCAAAGCCAGCCTCAGCAAAAGTGAGGTGCTAGGCAACTCATTGAGACCCTGTTGCTAAATAAAAAAAGAAAAAAATAGGCCTGAGGGTGTGGCTCAGTGATTGAGTGCCCCTGAGTTCAATCCCTGGTACCAAACAACAACAACAACAAATACAAAACAACCCCCTCTCATTTTTATAATTCTATTTTTTTTTCATTTTATTAGTGCATTATAATTGTTCATATTGATGGGATTTGTTGCTACATATTTGTATATGCACAGAATATAATTTGGCCTATATCACTCCCCAGCATTTTCCCCTTCCTCCTTATCTCCTACCCCTTGGTCCCTTTCCTCTAATGATCTACCTTTGATATTTAGGAGATCCATCTCCATCTCTGTTTTTGTTTTTCCTTGTTAGCTTCTGTATAAGAGAGGAAACATATGACCTTTAACCTTCTGAGTTTGACTTATTTAATGTGATAGTATCTAGCTCCATCCGTTTTCCTGCAAATGACATAATTTCATTTTTCTTTATGGCTGAATAAAATTCCTTTGTATACCACATTTTCTTTATTCATTCGTTTGTTGATGGACACCTAGGCTGGTTCCCTGGTTTGGTTATAATGATGCTGTTATAATGTGCTGTTATAAACATGGGTATGCATGTATCACTGTGATAAGATGACTTTAATTCTTCCGGGTAATTACTGAGAAGTGGAATAGCTGGGTCATAGGATGGTTCCATGCCTAGTCTTTTGAAATGCCTTCATATTGATATCCCTAGCAGTTGTATGAATTTACAGTCCCACCAACAGAGTGAAAGTATTCCTTTTTCTGCACATCCTTTCCAGCATTTATTATTATTTGCATTCTTGATAACTGCCATTCTGACCGGTGTGAGACGACAAATCTCAGTGTAGTTTTGATTTGCATTCCCTAATTGCTAATAATGTTGAACATTTTTTCATGTATTTGTTAGCCATTTTGTATTTCGTCTTTTGAGAAGTGTCTGGTTATTTCATTTGCCCATTTATTAATTGTGCTATTCAATTTTTTGGTGTAAAGTTTTTTGAGTTCTTTATATATTCCAGATATTAATCTCTGCAAGCTGAATAGCTAGCAAAGATTTTCTCTTATTCTGTAGGTTCTCTCTTCATATTCCTAATTATTTCCTTTGCTGAGCAGAAGCTTTTTAATTTGTTGCTGTTCCATTAACTTTTTAAAAAATATCTTTGTTTATTAATTTATTTTTATGTGGGGCTGAGGATCAAACCCAGTGCCTCACACATGCAAGGCAAGCACTCTACCACTGAACTACAGCCCCAGCCCTGTTCCATTAACTTTTGGCATTATTTCCTGAGCTTAGGGGTCCTACTGAGAAAGTCAATGTCTGTGCCTAAAAGCTGGAGGGTTGACCCTACTTTTTCTTCTAGGAGTTGCATTGTTTTTGGTCTAATTCTGAGGGCTTTGATCCATTTTGAGTTGATTTTTTTGTGCAGGGTGAGAGATAAGGGTCTAATTTCATTCTTTTACATATGGATAGCCAGTTGTCCCAAGCACCATTTATTAAAGAGGCTGTATTTTCTCCAATGTGTGTTTTTGGCACCTTTGTCAAGGGTCAGATGACTGTAGATGTGTGGGTTGTTTCTGGGTCTTCTATTATGTACCATTGGTCTATTTGTCTGTTTTTATGACAGTACCATGCAGTTTTTGTTACTCTAGCTCTGTAGTATAATTTGAAGTCAGGTATTGTGATGCTTTTTTGGTTCAAAATTGCTTTGGATATTCTGAGTCTTGTATTTTTTCAAATGAATTTTATGACTATTTTTTCTAGTTCTATGAAGAATGTCATTGATATTTTGCTTATAATTCTAATCTTTAGAACGATTCCTGGTACCAAAATATGTATTATTCAGGGTTTTCTAGCAAAACAAATAGATAGATAGATAGACGAATAGATAGATGAGAGGGGATTCATTGGGGGAATTTGCTTATATGATTATAGTGGCTAAGAAGTCCCACAATATGTCATCTACAATTTATGGAACAGGGGAAGTCCAAAAACTTGAGAACCAAGGGATTGATGGTATCACTTTTTTTAAAAAATTGAGGATTGAACCCAGGGGCACTCTACTGTTGAGCTACATCCCCATCCCTTTTTATTTTGAAACAGGGTCTCACTGAGTTTCTCAAGCTAGCATTGAACTTGAGATTCACCTGCCTCAGACTCTTGGATCATTGGGATTACAGATGTGCAATACCACACCTGGCATGATGGTATAACTTTCGGTCTGAGGCCAAAGGTCTGAGAACCTGGGGTTCTAATAATGTATGCCAGCTCTAAATGTGAGAGAAAATTCTCCTTTCTTCTGCTTTTTGCTTTATCCCTGCCCTTGTATGATTAGATAGTGTCACATTGCATGAGAGAAGGTCTTCCTTACTCATTCACTGATTCAAATGCTAGCATCTTAGAGGATAGGAAAGGCAGCAGAATACAACAGACACTAGTATGGCAATATGTAAAACAGTGGATGTGTAACCGATGTGATTCTGCAATCTGTATAGGGGGTAAAAATGGAGTTCATAACCCACTTGAATCAAAGTGTGAAATAAGATATGTCAAGAACTATGTAATGTTTTGAACAACCAACAATAAAAATTAAAAAAAAAAAAACAAATGCTAGCATCTTTGGGAAACACCCTTACAAACACACTCACAAGTCGTGCTTTACAGCTATGTTGGTATCCCTTAACCCAGTCAAGTTGACACTTAAAATTAACCACACAAGACTGGACATGTAGCTCAGTTGTGAAGCACTTGCCAATATGTGCAAAGCTCTGGATTAGATTCTCAGGTAGAGAAGGGAAAACACTTTAATCATTACAGACCCTGATTTTCCAAGCAATTTCCATTCAGGATAAAAAAAAAATAGTCATGCATTGGGTAAGAAAGGCACTGGTAAGCAGGGCATGGTGGCAAAATTCTGCAATCCCAGCAGCTCAAGAGGCTGAGGCAGGAGAATCACAAGCTCAAACCCAGCCTCAGCAATTTAGCGAGGCCTTAAGCAACTTAGAAAGACCCTGTCTCTAAATAAAAATGATAATTAAGGCGGGGGGAGGGGTGCTGGGGACATGGCTTAGTGATGCTGGGTTCAATCTCTGATACAAAAAAAAAAAAAAAGTAACTGGTAAATAGATAACTTTCTCCCAGTACAGGCTTATGAATCAATAATGACTTGAGAAAAAAATGTCATGGGACATTCAGAAAATCTGCCAACCCCAGAAAATGAAGAAAAAAAAAAGGAAAAATCTTAATTGTTCTAGAATAAACTTGGGCTTTTAGGCATACTTGGCTAAATATTTTCCCCATTTCTTTATAAGGAAGAATTTGAAGTCAATATTTTTAAAAATCTACTGACCCAATGCATAGCTCAGTGGTAGAGCACTTGCTACCGCATGGCAAGGTGTCAAATTCCATCCTCAGCACTGCAAAAGCAAAACCAAAAAACCCACTTGTCATTTTATGTTTAACGTGTAACAAATTGTAGCTTATTCTTATTTGTTGATAATGAGTTCAGTTACTATCAATTAACCCTCACATTGTTTCTTAATTCCCTGAGGTATAGAATATTGTTATCCAGATATTGTTATGGATAATTCTGGATCCAATGAACCCTATATGGGTATATAAGTCAAGGTTCTGTTATCAGAGAGAATAATCAGATATGAATGGCTCCTCTTTCAGATTACTCCCCCACCCCTAATGGTAACAGGGGTTGAACCCAGCGGTACTCTACCACTGAGTCACACCTCAGTCCTGTTTGTTTTATTTTGAGATGAGTCTCCCTAAATTGCCCAGACTGGTATCAAACTTGAGATCCTCCTTTATGGAAAGCCTAGTCCTTATCCCCAGTGCCAAGCCAATAATGAGGACATGGTTTTGAGAAAAAGGAAAAGAAGTTTTATTGCTTTGTTAGCAAAGGAGAAGCAGAAGGGACTCCTGTCCCAGAGGCTGTGATTCTCCCAATCAGGGAAGAATAGGGAGACTTTAAAGAGAATTGGCAGCAGGAACAAGAACTGAGCTTTTGGTAACACTCTCATGAGAAAACTGGTCAAAGTATATGAGACAATTATCTCAGACACTGCACAACAGGGAGAGCCGAACTATGATCCCCCAAAGACAGGAAATAAACAAGGTGAGACCTACAAGGATCTCCAGGAGGACGTTGTAGGAATGTGATGCAGGGGTGGGAAAATCCAAGACCATAGCAGTCTCGCTGAACTGGGGAGACAGACATCAGAATTCAGGAAGGCCAAGGGAGCTTGAAAGTACAAGGTAGCAAGGAAGCATGACAGAAAGAAGGGAGGCACCTAAGGTTTCCTTTTTGTTTTTTCTTCAGTCCTGGGAAACTGAACCCAGGACCCTGCACATGCTAAGCAAGTGCTGTACCACTGAGCTACATCCCAGCCCATAAGCTTTTCTCCCGAATCCATAACTGAACACTAAGCTGTACATATGTAAACTAAAACTCCATGAAAGCTGTAAAACATCTAATAAAAAATTAAACATATGAAAAATCAAGAAATGCAGCTGATCATCCAAAGGAAAAAAAAAAATCTGTCAATAGAGAAACTGACCTAGGTGGAATTAGTAGAGAAAAATTTAAAACACATAAATATGGTCAAGATTTAATTGAAAACTATTGTCACATTAAATAAACAGACAAATAAAGTGAATCTTTAAAAGGTTCAATGTATCTAATGTTTCAAAGAGGTCATTATTTTCTTCTAAACTCCTACACTAGGCCCCAGGAGACTAGGCTAAAAGTAAAAATGCAGTCCTTCCTGCTAAACTAAGTTGTTTATCTAAACTTTCTAGAAACCAGGATTAGAGGTTTATAGTCAAATTTCCTAAATAGGCCAGTTTTAATTTATTTTATGATGAAATTCCTTCTGCCTTCTTACATAACAAACTTAATCTGATGTTATAACTAATTAATTATTTTGGTATTGTTCTGTCTCTCTGTCCCTACCTTACTAGGAAAAATAACTTAGAAATAACTAATCTGCTGAGCCATGCCCCAACACTTTTTCTTTTTTATTTTGAGACAGGCTGTGCTCAAATTTTCAACCCTCTTGCGTTAGCCTTCAGAGTCACTGGGATTACAGGCATGTGCCATCATCAAACCTGGCCAATCTGCTTTTTAAAAATAAATTAATTTATGTATAATATGTCAAAAATACACTCTACTGTCATGTATATCTAAAAAGACAAAAATATTATTTATTTAGGTGCCAGGATTGAACACAGGGCCACAGGCTACCACTGAACTACACTGCAGCTCTTCAATCTGCATTTTTGTTTTTGCTTTCTTCAGCTCTTTTCTATCTGTAAATCCAAGTTATTTCCCTTGTCAAAACACTAATTCTATTTTTTAAAAATATTTTTTTAGCTGTAGTTGGACACAATACCTTTATTTTATTTATTTATATGTGGTGCTGAGGATCAAATCCAGGGCCTCGAAAGTGCTAGGTGAGTGCTCAATCACTGAGCCACAACCCCAGCCCCTAATTCTATTTTAAAGAATAAAATTGAAAATAAAGCCAATGGAGGTGTTTAAATTAGGCTGGTACAGTGGCTCACACCTGTAATCCCAGTGACTCAGGAGGCTGAGGCAGGAGGACCTTGAGTTTGAGGCCAACCTGGTCAACTTAGTGACCCTGTCTCAAAATAACATTTAAAAAAGGGCTGGCGAATGTCTTCTCTGATATAATGAGGGTGACTCAAAATGGGGTAGGGAGGAAGAGCATGAGAAGAAGATTACCTCTAGATAGGGAAGAGAGGTGGAGGGAAAGGAAGGAAGAAAGGGAATTGCATGGAAGATGGAAGGAGACCCTCATCGTTATACAGAATACACGTATGAAGATGTGAGGGGAAAAAAAAAAAGAACTGCATCACCTTAGATTGAATAGAAAGAAGTGATGGGAGGGGAGGGGAAGGGAGGGGGGGAAAGGAAGGACTGTAGAATGAAATAGACATTATTATTGCTGTGGGTATATACGTGACTACATGACCAATGTGATTCTGTAACCTGTACACTCAGAATAATGAGAAATTATATCCCATTTGATTCAAATGCATGATGTGTCAAGGTCTTTGTACTGTCATGTATAACTAATTTTAAAAAAAGGGCTGGGATGTAACTCAGTGGAAGAGCTCTTGTCTATCTTGTTTGACACCCTGAGTTCAATCACCAGTAACAAAATTTTTAAAAATTAAAAAAACAAACAAACCGAATTTTGTCCTCTGACAAATGGAAATATGAATATGAGAAAAGAAAAGAAATAAACAAAAAATAAATAAAATGAATTTCTAGCACTTAAAAATACAGTGACTGAAGCCAAGTGCAGTTGTGCACCCATGTAATCCCTGCAACTCAAGAGGCAGGAGGATTGCAAGTTCAAGGCCAGCTGGGACAACTTAGTGAGACTTGTTTCAAAATACAAAATAAAAAGAACTGGGGATGTAACTCAGTGGTAGAGCACTCCGTAGTTTAATCCCCAGTACTGTAGCAAATAAATAAATAAACAAACAAACAGTATCTGAAGTGAACAATGTGTTGAGTGGTTTTAGCAATTAGAAACTATAGAAAAAATTAGTCAATTTGAAGACAACAATAGAAACTATTTAAAATGAGCATCAGACAGAGAAAAAACATGGAAAAACCTAATATACTGTGCCACACACAGTGACTTGTGGGACATCAAGAGGCTGAATTGGAGTCAAGGCTGGGGAAAGAAAATACCTCAAACTATAATAACTGAAATTTTTCCATTTCAATGAAAATTATAAATTCAATCATCTAAGGACCTAAATGAGCTCCTATTGAACACACACACACACACACACACACACACACACACACACGTAAAATAATTAAATTGATGACAATCAGTAACAAAGAGAAAATCTTAAAAGCAAAAACAACAAAAAAGATTTTATTTACAGTCATTCAAAGATAAGAATTCTTAACTTCTTATCAGAAACGATGCAAGCCAGGAGATAATGGCATAACTATTTTAAAGTGCTGAAAGAAAAAAAAAAGAAGCCTATCAATGTATGATTCTATATTGGCAAAACTATTTTTCAGAGATAAGGCAAAATCAAGACATTTTTAGATAAGCAGAAGCTGAGAAAAATTTGTCATCAGCAGACCTGCTCTAAAATAAATGTTAAAGGAAGTTCTTCAGACTGAAGAAAAATAAAGACAGATGGAAAGTAAAGATAGACAAAAAGGAATTAAGAGACCAAGACATGGTAAACATTTGGAAATATATGACACTTTCCCCTTCATTTAAAAATCTCTCTAAATAGAATTGTTTATGGCAAAAACTTGAAAAAATACAATGTATGCCAGTGTTTATGATGTGTTATGGTTTGGATATGGTTTGTTCCCTGAGAATTCATGAGTTGAATGCTTGGTTTCAGTGTGGCAATATAAGAGGTGGTGAGACCTTTAAGAAGTGGGGCCCAGTGGGAGGCGTTTAGGTCACTGGGGACTGCCCTTGGAAGTATGAAAGTAGTTTCTGTGGGACACCTGAGTTATCATGAGATTTTATTTAATAAAAAAAAATGGAGGCCAGGCGCCACCCAAATCTGTGCCTTCCTGTCTTACTGTGTGATCATTCCCTCTTGCATGCATTCCTGCCAATATGGTGCTGTCCACCATGAAGTGATGCAGCCTAGTGGTGTCCTCACCAGAGCTGACACTATGCTGTTCGGACTGTCAGTCTCTAAAACTGTGAGCTACATAAATCTCTTCCCTTTATGGGTACCCAGTCTCAGGTATTTCAGTATACTAATGAAAAAACACATATTTATATGTACACACACACACACACACACACACACACACATGCATGTCAGTAGAAATTACAAGAATACAAAGAATTGGAGTAGGGATTTTAAGTATACTGTTACATATTTTTTTAGATTATTTCTGAAGTTGCATATTTTGAAAGTAGACTATGATATGGCTATATTCCTGTAGTATTCTGATTTTAAGTCTTTGGGTATAGACTGAGGAGAGGGATAGCTGGGTCAAATGGTGGTTCCATTCCCAGATTTCCAAGTAATCTCCATACCGCTTTCCATATTTGCAGTCCCACCAGCAATGTATGACTGTACCTTTTTCCCCACATCCTCGCCGACACTTATTGTTGTTTGTCTTCATAATAGCTGCCATTTTGACTGGAATGAGACGATATCTTAGAGTAGTTTTGATTTGCATTTCTCTGATTGCTAGAGATGATGAGAATTTTTTCATGTTTGTTGATTGATTGTATATCCTCTTTTGAGAATTATCTATTCAGGTCCCTGGCCTATTTATTGATTGGGTTATTTGGTTTTTTTTTTTTTTTTTGGTGCTTAGCTTTTTTAGTTCTTTATATACCCTAGAGATTAGTGCTCTATCTGATGTGTGAGGGGTAAAACTTTGCTTCCAGGATGTAGGCTCTCTGTTCACCTCACATATTGTTTATTTTGCTGAGAAGAAACTTTTTAGTTTAGCAGCACAATTCACAATAGCTAAACTGTGGAGCCAACCTAGATGCCCTTCAGTAGATGAATGGATAAAAAAATGTGGCATATATACACAATGGAATTTTACTCAGCAATTAAAGAGAATAAAATCATGGCATTTGCAGGTAAATGGATGGCATTGGAGAAGATAATGCTAAGTGAAGTTGCCAATCCCAAAGAAACAAATGCTGAATATTTTCTCTGATATAAAGAGGCTGATTCATAGTGGGATAGGGAGGAGGAGCATGGGAGGAACAGATGAACTCTAGATAGTCCAGAGGGGTGGGAAGGTAAGGGAGAGGGCAGGGGGTTAGCAAGGATGCTGAAATCTGATAGACATCATTATCCAAAGTACATGTATGAAGACACGAATTGGTGTCCCCATACTTTATATACAACCAGAGATATGAAAAAATTGTGCTGTATATGTGTAATAAGAATTATAATGCATTCCACTGTCATTTATTTTTAAAAAAGAAAGTAGACTATGATGAATTTAAAATGTTATGAACCCTAAAAAGTAAGACCAAGAGATAAAACTAATATCTTAGCTTCCTAGAGCTGCCCTACAAGTTATCACAACTGGGTGGCTCAGACAGCAGAAATTTATCCTTTTACAGTTTTAAAAGCTAGAAACCTGCAGTCAAAGTGTTAGCAGAGTCAAGCAAATTCAAAGGTCTAGGAAAGAATCCTCCTTTCTAGCTTCTGGTTTTTGCCAGCGATCTTTGGCATTCCCTGGTTTCTGGATGCATCACTCCAATCTCTGCCTCCCTCTCGTGGCATTCTATGTCTGTTTTCTCTTCTGACAAGTACACTAGTCAGTGGATTAGGCCACATTCAAATCCAGTATGACCTCATTTTAACTAATTATATCTACAAAGACCTTATTTTAGAATAAAATCACGTTCTGAGTTTCTGCAATTATGAATTTTGGGAAATGCGATTTTCTTTTTTCTTGCTTACAGTGATTCATCTGTTGCCCAAGTGGCTCATCAGATAGTAACCCCGTCCACTGCTCAGAGTGATCTATTTAAATCACTTGCAGTGCTCCTGTTTCCTTGCCTGTCATTTGTGTAGGTGTGAGCGTGTAATAATGCTATCCTCACTAATGAAATATGGTAGATGCTACTGAGATTTCTCTGGGGTAAGGTTTTCTTACTCCAAGAAATATACACTAGGAGGAACCATTCCTTTTCTGTGTCAGAAAATCATGTTTGAGGGTCATGCTTAGAACTCTTGCAGGTGTCTTGCTAGCAGCAGAACCACAGAGAAGTGTTGAACCTGGTGCACCACACATGGAACTTCTGGACATCTTATTACAGGAAAAAACACAGTTCTTTTTGTTAAAGACAAAACAAGTGAGGATTTTCTGTTACCTCCTGTTAAAAGTATTCTAATCAATGAAGTGAATCTGCACAAGGTCTAGGTGAATGAGCCCAGATTTTTATTAATCACAACTGTATGAATGGGTCATGCATCCCAATCTAGGACTATAATTGTGTTTCTTTCAAGGACCAAGAATGGCGCCCGCTTATAATCCCAGGTATTCAGGAGTCTGAGGCAGGAGGATCACAAGTTCAAGACCATCCTGGGCAACTCGGTGGAATCCTATCTCAAAAAGTAAAAAGGGCTGGGGATATAGCTCAGTGGTAAAGTGCTTGCCACACTTGCCTCCTATATGTGGCCCCCACACTTTAAGAAGAAAAATGAAATGATCCAGAAAATTTCTACTGACATAAATTGCAGATTGTCTACATTTAATTAATATTATCTAGCAGAACTGATCTCTAGCTGTGATTTTCTATATTAATTTTCTTTTTCTTGGTTACATACTGAGCCTACACCTTATCTATAAATGCTGGTGAACGTATTAATCATACATATTAGTATGTAAATGTCTTACCAAAACATCCTACAAATGATCATCCTATACATAATACATGTATATGTGAAAGAGTAAGATGAGTGTAACTCTGACAGTGTAATAATATTGATGTGATGTTAAGGAAAAATTCAATCACATTTAAATCTCCCCATCAGAATTTTTCATCTTGGAAATATTCTACATCAGAAATAAGGTATTTAATTTGAAAATTGAATTTGAGAAAATGTGTTTTAATTTGAAAACATTCTAAGTCAGATAAAAAGTCTTTAACTTGAAAATATTCTTATGTCAGATATAAGGTATTCTAGGATATATGGAAGGAATACTATTGTGAGATTTCAGGACTCACATTTACACTTGAGCTTATGATTGTGTTGGTACCTAGTGATATCCCAAGTGATAGTACTTGCTTTTTAACATATTGGTTGTAAAGTCTGGCATGTCCTAATGATAAAATGACAATTGACCCATGGCTATTATTATAATCATATTGAATTATTTTAATTGTTTAAGGATAACATTTTTCTTTTGCATTAATAATTCATGCTGAAATATCATTTAGCTTTACTTAAGCCTGGATTCATTACACACACACACACACACACACACACACACACACACTTTTTTTGTACTTTTTTTGAGTATTGGCAAGTGCTTTACCACCGAGCTACATCTCTAGTTCTTTTTATTTTATTTTTGAGGTAGGGTCTTGGTAAATTCCCAGGTTGAAAGCATACTTTCAATCCTCCTGCCTCAGCTTCTCGAGTAGCTGAGATTGCAAGCCTGGCTCCTTATTGATATTTTTAAAGAAGAAGCTTCTGGATATAATATTGATGCTAAAGTACAGATTATTTTGAGTTCAGTATGCCTGTGCTACTGCAGGTCCCGTTTTTCTCTATTTGAACTACTAAGAAAAGGACTGAAACCATGTTGGATTCCACTTGGTTCATATGTAGATGCAAATGCAGAGATAAAGCTTGAAATATCTGACAGTATTTGGTTATGGGTTGTTGCTCCAGATAATTACAAGTACTTTTTTTTATTATCACATATCTTTCTTGTAAAGTGAAAAAAAAAAAAAGCTCAGAAATGTTAAACAGTTTTCCAAAGTCACATATATACTAGGCAGCAAACCATACTTGGAATGTATTTTGGTTCCCACTATACCAGTATTTCCCAAGCTAGTTTGCATACCACTTATGATATATCTAATCAGATGACAAACAGACAAACACTTTAATTTTAGCAGGAGTCTAGTTAAAAATGTATGTTAGAAAATCTAATTAATTATACATCAAAACTTTGGTTTCTCAGATTTTTGCACAGGGCAGAGCTAAAGTAGATAGTGCCTTAAAAACTCATCTTAGGACATATAAAACAGGATATGGTCAGATAAGTGTATGGATTGTTCCAAATTCCAATAGCTGAAACTTCTGTTATATAAAATTATTATTATTTTTTTAAAAGAGAGAGTGAGAGAGGAGAGAGAGAGAATTTTAATATTTATTTTTTAGTTCTTGGCGGACACAACATCTTTGTTGGTATGTGGTGCTGAGGATCGAACCCGGGCCGCACGCATGCCAGGCGAGCGCGCTACCTCTTAAGCCACATCCCCAGCCAACATATAAAATTATTGATGTGAAGGATGGATCAGTTATATGACTTCTCGTACTCTGAATGCCTTTATTCTTTTCACTAACATATTGAAGATTTTCTTTCATAAGTTCCCAGTTATTTTCAAGATCAATAATAAGACTCATTGCTGGCCCACAAGCCCTTGTGCGCATGCTCTTCTGCCCAGGGAGGGAGAGCAGCCGTCAAGGAGAACGCTGTGCCTTCTGGGCCAGAAAAGAAAGGCCCTGAAAGTCCAGGAGTGCAGCAGGCGGCTGCAGGATCCCTGGTGGAGCTCGCCCCAACCCCCAGCGGCCTGGCTTTGATGAGCCCCTATCACACCCACTGGGTCAGGGACCCCTTAGACCTCATGGCGCTAGCAGAGCAGGTGCAGAAGGAATGCAGGATGCTGGAGTTAGGGGGTCATGGAGGCTTCCATCAAGATTTCAAAGGAAGGCCTGGGAGACCAGGCAAAATGCAGCAGGCTCAAGTCTCTGTGGGTGACCCCTGAGAGGGCGATGCATGGAGATGTGAGGACGAAGCCAAAGCTACAGTGGAGACCCCCCCAAATTTAAGAAATGTCAGTACCATGAAATGTCCCCTGACGAAGGCTAAAGGAATTGTACAGGCAAGTCAACAGAAAGGCCTCTTGGGCTGCAGCCAACAAGGTCATGAGGCGGAGCTACACAAGCCCTTTGACCAGAACATCACCATGCCATGTGCCCCAGATGCCAGACTTGTTTGCCCAGCTGGATTTCAGTCTTGTTTTGGTTCCATCCCTTCTTTCTATGCCCCTGTTTTTCAGAATGGAAATTTTTACTCTGTGCCTTTCTGTATTGGATACTTGTAAATTGCTTTTGACATTATATATTAGTTATAGGTGGACACAGTATCTTTATTTTTATGTGATTTTGAGGATTGAACCCAGTGTCTCATGCATGTTGGCAAGCACCCTACCTCAGAGCCACAACCCCAGCCCTGCTTTTGATTTTTGACAAGAGCTTACAATGTGAGGTTGCCCTGAGTCTCACAGCAGACTATGGACTTGAACTTTTGAGTGATCTTGGAACTGTTGAGACTATGGGAACTCTGGGAAATGGACAAAATGTATTTTGCATTGGAGATGGTCATAAGCTTTAGGGGGCCAGCGACAGAATGTTATGGTTTGGATATGAAGCAGCCCCCTAAACCTCACGTGTGGGATGATGCAAGAAGGTTTAGAGGAGACATGATTGTGTTATGGGAGCCTTCCCCCAATCAGTGAATTATTCCCCTGACAGGATTAACTGAGTAGTAACTAAAGGCAAGTAGAGTGTGGCTGGGCTGGAGGAGGCAGGCACTGGTGATGTGTCTTTGGGGTATATATTTTGTATCTGGTAAGCGGAGTCTCTCTGCTTGCCAATCATCATGTGAGCTGCTTCCCTCTGCCACACTCTTCTACCATGATGTTGTACTTCACATTGAGCCTTGAGGAATGGAGCCTGCTCTTTGTGGATTGAGACCTCCGGAACTGTGAGCCCCCAAATAAACTTTTCCTTGACTACAAAAAAAAAAAAAAAGACTCATTGCTCATATAAAGTCTATTGCAGTAATAAGTAAAATTTACTTGCTAATATGAATACAAGGAAGTCCTTTCCACCCAAGTATTATGTGAATATTTAACAAATCTATTAAAATTGTCACTTTATTAGAAGTAGACCAAGAAATTCTTGACCTTATTTCCTCAGATGATGACCAGAAGCAATATTTGTTCCATACTTAGTTCAGTGGCTTTCATTAAAAGAAAAAAAAAAAAGCCCCCCCCCTTCTTTTAAACTGAAGAATGTAACTTTGATGAAATACAAATCCTGAACTAAAACAAATGGTTAGATTTGCAATTATGAGCAGCAATTATGAACAACTTTGTCTGGGTATTTGCTGGTGTTAAGTAATTAAGAGGAGATCAAACTGAATTACAATTGACCTTAAATACATAGTTGGTGTCCTTATAAGAAAAGGAGATGACACACAGAGAGACATGGAGAGAAGACAAGAGAAAGCAAAGACAGAGATTCGGGTGATACATCAACAAGCCGAGGAACACCAATAACTGCTGGTGGTCACCAGAAGCTAGGAGACAGGCATGAGACAGATTTTCCCTCAGGGTGCCCAACAGAAATCACTGCAGCTTGACATCTTTGTTTTGCACTTCTGGCCACTTGAACTGTGAGAAAATAAACTTCTGTTTTGAACCACCTGCTTTGTGTTCATTTGTTAGATCAGTTCTAGGAAACCAATACAATACTTGCTGATATGATTAAATTTATAATGTGGTGTTTAATTTTATGAATCAACTTGACTAGGTGAAGGAATGCCCAAATAGCTGGCAAAGCATTATTTTTGGGATTGTCTGTAAGGTTTCTAGAAGAGATTAGCATTTGAATCAGTAGACTGAGCAAAAGAAGTTTTCCTGACATCATCCAAGAAAGGCTGTCTCTTTTCTATTCAATTTGCAAGAACTTCAGGACTCCCAGAAGGAACTCTGCAAAATCATGGACATGACTGAGATTGACTATGCAAACTAGCTTATTTCACAAATATATTTATTTATCAAAAATATTTATTTTTTTTTCTCTTCAAGGGAGTTTTATGAAAATATACCATGTGTTAGAGACAGGTACAATGGCACATGCCTGCGATCCCAGCAACTTGGGAGAATGAGGATCACAAATTCTGAAGAGGGAAATATTATTTTATAGTTTTGGCCTTACTTTTGTTGTTTAAATACTTGTTCAAATTGTAACATTTCTATGGTAGGTTTGAATAACAGCTCTTAGGAGTGTAAGTTTGCAGTTATCTTTAGAAACTCCTGGGCTGGGGATGTGGCTCAAGCGGTAGCGCGCTCACCTGGCATGCATGCGGCCCGGGTTCGATCCTCAGCATCACATACAAACAAAGATGTTGTGTCCGCCAAAAACTAAAAAAGTAAATATTAAAATTTTCTCTCGCTCTCTCTAAAAAATAAATGAATAAAATATTAAAAAAAAGGAAACTCCTGCCTGTGATAAAGGCCACTTCCCGTATCACTTGCAGACGTTTCTTTGCCTTTGTTCAGCTTCAATAAACTGCTTATGGCAAGAATTCCCACTCATGGCCCTTGATCACATGGGCCAAGGATTCAGACCCACCAATGCTGTAATAGTTAAGAAATGATGTCAAATTTCCCACAAAAGCCCTGTGTAATATCAGCTTGGGGCTCACAACTTTAGAGCACTAGCTCATCTGGGCCCACCAGTGTAAATAAACCTGAATTCTCCAACCCCCACAACAACTGAAGGTCAGCTTTAGCAACTTAGTGTGACCTTGTCTCAAAATAAAAAATAAAAAGAGCTGGGGGAAGAAGTTTAATGGTAAAGTACCTCTGGGTTGAATCCCTAGCACAGAAACACACACACACACACACCCCATATGCAAATCTAAGAGAACACAATTCTTATGGTGTATGGGATACCTGCCATTATTGTGTGGCCTCAGATTTGTCTATCTAAGTTGTTAAGGTTTGTCTATCTAAGTTGTCTGACTATTCTTTGGATTTCTTTTCTTTATTTATTTTTCTTTATTTATTTTTTTTGTTCTTTTTAGTTATACATGACAGTAGAATTCATTTTGATATAATTTCATTTTGAAAAAAGCATGGGATATACCCCCTTCTAATTAAGACCCTATTCTCATGGATGTGCACGATGGTGGGTTTACTATGGTGCGTTCATATATGTGTACATAGGGAAATATTCTTTGGGTCTCTGAGGTTACCCATTGCATTGCTTCTTCTTGTGCTTTCTGCATGTGTATTTACTTTGTATCCTGTGGCTTGTGGTGCCCATTTATTGTAATGGTTAAGAAATGATGTCAAATTTCCTATAAAAACCCTGTGTAATATGAGCTTGGGGCCCAAAACTTATTAAAATTGTCAATCACAATTTTAATTGTCAATCACAATAAACTCATTTATTTCTCCAGGACTTTTAATGTAAGTGATCGCATTGTCTCCAAATGACGACAGTTTTACTTCTTCCTTTCTAATCTCTCTTTTTCTGGTCTCATTGCATTCCTATGTGGAAAGAAAGTGAGAGTGGACTTGTTCCCAATCTTAGGGAGAAAAGCACTCAGATTTTCACCATATAAATAAGGTAAGCTGAAGTTTTTCATAGATTTCCCTTGTGTATATGTGTGTGTGTGTGTGTGTGTGTGTGTGTGTGTGTGTGTGTGCGTGTGCGCGCTATTTCAACTCTCCCATTAAGTCTCATGTTTAGGTAGAATTAGCCCCATTTACAGATAAGGATATTGAGGCTTAAAGACATCACGTAAATTGCCCACAATCGTGTAGCTAGCAAGAGGCAGTCAAGACCTGGGTGCCTCTGAATTTGTCAGGATGAACCAAACTACTATACGTCATCATAAAGATCTAAAAAAAGGACCCCAGTGCCAGTGTTCTTTCAACCCTATCAATGATCCAGTTTGTTAGGTACCTTTTATTTTATTTAAATAATTTATTTAGCAAACAATTATTAAGCTCATACTGTGTGCTATGCTTTGCAAGTGCAAAGCACTGAATCAAAATTATTTGTATTAATAATACTTTAAAAATTGAGGGCTGATGGTATAGCCCTCAATGGCAGAGTTCATGCTCTCACATCTGTGAGACCCTGGGTTAAATCCCAGCACTGAGGAGAGGGAGGGAGGGAGGGAGGGAGGGAGGGAGGGAGAGAGAGAGAGAGAGAGAGAGAGAGAGAGAGAGAGAAGGAGAGAGAGTGAGAGCGAGGTAGAGAGAGGGGAAAAAAAGGGAGAGGGAGGGAAGGAGGAAGGGGGAGAGAGAGAGAGAGAGAGAGAATGAACCCATGTAAACTTTCAAGAAGAGTTTGCAAGAGGTTCTGTATAAATTACTTTGCAAGATAAGAGGAAGTCCCTTTACTGATGATAGTAATACTCAATCAGGATGGCACATCCCATTACGCATCAAAGAGATGCTGCATTTTAGTTCTTAAAGCATGAGTTTTTGTCTCCAAAGACAATTTGTGAAAACAACTGTGTATTTGATCTCTATTTTTCTATATTGAAGAGCACATTAATTATGCCTTAAATATATGTTATTTTAATGGAATAGCATCATTGGTTTGGTAATTAACATTGTCTTCTTTAAGCATTATATCAGGGAATATTCTTTCTTTCTGTATTTTTGGGAGCTAATTTATTCATTATTTTAAGCATTTTAGATAAGGGCATTTTAATTTTAGGTTTAGTTTTTTTTTTATCTTTGAACATTTACATGTTCTAATTCATTCATTCCAAATTGAGGGATAATTTGCAATGTGAAAATCAGCTCATCTTTTTTTCTTTGGGTTATGACTGAGATGAAGGTTTGCTGGGCACTGTGTGCATGCCTGTAATCCCAGCTACTTGGGAGGCTGAGAGAAGAGGGTTGCAAGTTTGAGGCCATTAGCCAGACTCTGTCTTCAAATAAAAGATAAAAAGGGTTAGTAATGTGGCTCAGTGGTAGAAAACCTGTGGGTTCAATTCCTAGTACTGAAAAAAAATTTTTTTTCAAGATTGTAGGAAGGAACAGAATATTAGCACTGAAAAAGACCATGGTTGAGGGATGACATTGATTAAATTATGTTATGTGTATATAAAAATATGGCATAATAAATCCCACTATTATGTATACTATTATGTATAATTATCGTATATTAATAAAAATTTAACAATAAATACAGAAAGAAAGAGAAAAAGAGAAGGCGGGAGGGTAGACGGGAGGAAGAGAGAGAGAGAGATGCACCATGGCAACAACCTTTATCTTTTTTTTGTACTGGGAACTGAACCCAAGGGCACTTTATCACCAGACTACATCACCAGCTTTTTATATTTTGAGACAGGGCCTCAGGAAGTTGCCTAGGGTCTCTCTAAGGTCGTAAGTTGCTGTGGGTGGTCTTGAACTTTCGATCCTCTGGCTCTGCCTCCCAATTCATGGGCAACCTTAACCATTTTACAGGTAAGGAAATTGAAGCCAAGAAAATTTAAACCACATGTCTAAGATTATACAGCTGCTGTCCAAGTGGCAAAACTGGAACTAAACACAGGTCTTATGTCTTCAAGTTCTACAGATTTTTTTCCTCCCTCAGGCTGACACACATCAGAGAATGACTGAAATAGTTTGCTAAAACTATCAACTCAGAGAATCTTTTGTTATTTTATTCTATTATATGTAGAATTTTCTCATACATGTGTAGGCTAGTATTTGGAGTATTTCATGCTAATCTTCACAAATAAATATTTCAAATTGAAAACAGCAGTAAAAAAAATGACCAACTTAATTAGAATCACCACTGCCTTGGAATAAAAAATATTCAGAATTCATACATTTCCTGTAGTTGCACAGAACAATTTGGTATAACACTTTGTATTTTATAGGATTAGTGATTGTCCTTCCTCCACCAAAAAGGAGCCATAATTTTCCTGCCATGTTAGAGACATTCCCCTGCAATGACTCCATTTATCTGTGCCTAAATTAACAACTCAATATTCAGCATTCACAAGACACAAAGTCAGTCTGAAAAAATATAAAAGCTCACTTCTTTAAAACACAATATTTGCATTGCCAAAATTGAAATATACATATTCAATTTTTGAAAGCTCCATGGTAAGAGTGTGAGAAGTAACAAGAATATTTTCCTTTTAGGAAAAAAAAAGAAATTTTAATTTTTCTTGGATGGTACTAGAAATTATTTTATTTCTATCAAATCCACAAGATTGTAGATTCTTAACCCACAATTGTTTTCAACTATATTCCCAGAACTTACTTTAGAATTACCTGCTCATGGGCCAAATGTGGTGGCCCACACTTGTAATCTCAACAATTTGGAGGCTGAGGCAAGAGAATTGCAAATCTGAAGCCAGCCTCAGCAATTTAGCAAGACCTTAAGTAACTTAGACCCTGTCTCACAATTAAATAAATAAATAACAAGGGCTGGGAGTGTAGCTCAGTGGTAAATTGCCCCTGGGTGAAATCTCCAGTAGAAAAACAAAACAAAACAAAATAAACCAGAATTACTTGGTCATGACTTTTTAAAAATTTTGTTTGATCTTACTTAAAAAAAAATCGCAGGTCTCATCTTGTCTCAGACTACTTTCCCATTTGGGACCCTGGAAATTACCATCTTAAATATGCTTTCCTCTCCACTCCTAGGATGATTCTTATGTGCACTGCTTGAATCATTGGCTCAGAAGACATGAATGTGTCATCTTGTTGTTCAGAGCAGTTTTAAGTGTAAATAGCAAAACCTGGAAACAAATACAATGTTCTTCAATATGTTCTTCAATGTCTCAACAACCTGTGGTACATCCACACAATGGAGTACTATATAGCAATAAAGGAAAAGAGCTATATGTAACAACTTGGATGATATCAAAGTTGGTGAACAGAACATTCATTCTCAAAGTATCACTAAGCCAGGTGCAATGGTGCATGCCTGTAATCCCAGCTTCATGTGAGGTTGAGGCTCTGGATTCAATCCCTAGTACCATAAAAAGTCAGATATTAAATAATTTCATACACGCGTGTGTGTGTGTGTGTGTGTGTGTGTGTTTATATATATATATATATATATATATGCACATACAGGTCAGTGTTCAGCATTTTGCATCAGGAGAGATGACATTGTGACATTGATATCTGTTCTGGGGGCTGGGGATATAGTTTAGTGGTAGAGTACTTACCTGGCATGCACGAAACCCTGGGTTCAATCCTCATCACAAGGGGGGAAATCTGTCTTGTTCTTCTCTCCATCCCTCACCCTCTTTGATTTTTGTAGCTCCAGGAAAAGGAAACATGCTGGAGGATCCCCCTTACCTCTAGGGGGTCCCAACTTCTCACATGCTTGGTTGGTTCATTTTCTAAAGCTTATCTCAAGTCTTCCAAACTGAGCCTTCCCTTTTATTCTTATCCCAAGCTCCACAGTAAAGGGCTGGTAGAGCAGGATTTTAGGCTTGGGAAATATTTATAACTATATTTGGTGCAATAGTGAAGTATTATTCATTTTACCCAAAATAGACTGTTTGGGGTCTTGTATCCAGGGATATCTCTAAATTTTAATTTTGCTGAATGCAGTGGTGCACGACTATAATTCCATCTATTTGGGAGACTGAGGCAGGAGGACCACAAGTTCAAAACCAGCCTGGGTGACTTAGTGAGACCCCATCTCAAAATTAAAAACAAAAAGTGCTGGGGCGTAGCTAGGTGGTAGGACATATAAGAGATCCTGATTCCATTTGTGAAGTATGGAATTCTAGGAACTTGGGTTCCTAGTTCTATGTGGTGTTCTTATATACGTAACCCATGGAGACAGGCCTCTCTTTATACTCTTTGGTCTTTTTTCAGTCTTATCCTCACTCTAAGGAAGATAGTTGTATTAGTCAGAATAATTAATTCTAGCTGCTATAACAAATAATCCCATGTCCCAGTAATTTAACACAATAAAAGTTTCTCACTCACACAAATTTGCAGGGGATGCTCCTAGTAAAGAAACTAAAGAGATGACAACTCAGGATCCAAATCCTTTTTATGTTTTGGCTTCACCCTTCCCAAGTCCTCCTTGTCATCTCCACTGGATCCTCTGAATTCATCCAGATGACAGAGATGGAAGGCCATGTACCTGGAACTTACCCACCTCAGCCCAGAGATGACACACCTCATCTCTGCTTAAGATTTTTTTGACAAGGACTAGTCACATGATCCTTCCCACGTATATCAGAACCTGAGACTGGGGTTCCCTAGCTGGGTAACAGCTTGCCAGTAGTGATTCTTCATCTCAGAGGGAAGCACAAGTTTTTGATGTTGTAATCTATGCCAAAAGAGTATTTTAGGATAATTAGACACTAAAGTTCTGCTATGATAAAGGAATCAAAAGATTGTCAGGTAAATACTATATTCCTCAAAATGCAAAAAACAATCTTTTCCTAGTATGGGAAACAACTGGATATTCTTTGTAAAGAAATTACAAGAATTGTCAATGCACCTGGGTGCAGTGGCACACATATGTCCTACCCCCAAATACCATACTTTAGTCTAATAGTGATCAAGTTTCACTATGCTGCAGTACAGGGGATTTAAAGACAAGTGAGACAGGCTCCCTTAAGTCTCTTGTGACAGCATAGTGCCTGCTAAAGAGAAGCACTTGATCAATGTTTGTCAGATTGTATAGTTTGAGTGTCAGATAGAAAACAAAATACCAACGTCCAAACAGGGCTACAGTAATGTACAACTGAACAATTAATTTTGCTCGCAGATAGAATATGTCAGTTGTTAGTAGAAAGAGGGCCATAGTTTCTGGATGTCTCCCCTGCCCAAGGTGCAGGCAGCCCACAAATCCCACTGCTTGGACCTCACCTCCTGTCACTGCTGCTCTGGGAAATTCCAGGGCTTATTGACTCCTCTCCAGTGGTTTCTCCCATTCAGATCCCTCTTTACTGATTCCCATTTCCCCTTCCTATCCATAGCCTTGGCAGCATCTTCCCACTTGCCTTCTCTGTTCTAGGGAAGCCATGATTTCTGATCACCACCAGGAAAACGTTCTTGCCTGTTTCCCCCATTAGATTACCAGACCCACTGTTCACCCAGAGCCTTGTGTTCCCAGTACTAATCTTCTCCATTCTATGATGAGAAGACAGCATAGTGGCTTTTAAATGGCCAAGAGAGAGGACACCAGTGCCTTGTTATCCAGGTGAGGGTCACCCCCACTCTCCCCTCATGCTTACACACTCAGTTCAGGTTCTGGAGAGGCCCTTTGGGGAAGAGGCACTTGGTCTGGCCTTGTGGGCTCCCTGGTTCTCACAGTGTTCCAGGGTCTGGTCTGGTTTACATTTTTGAGAGCATTAGAAGATGTGTGTGTCCCAAATATATTTTGATAAACTTAAATATGTTTCAGGATCTTTAAAGTAAAAAGGTGAGTGCAAAGCGTTCTGGAAGATTGTGCTGGGAGAGTGGGTCAGAGGAAGCTTCATTTTTCAGGCTGCTTCTGGAGCTTAACTCGTAAGACTTTGTCACTATTCAATTCTGCCCCTGGAGGGCACCAGAGACTGCTTTGCCATCCAAAGAACAAGCTGAAAGGGAAACCAGATCACAGTCAGCTGCGGGAAGGAAGAACAGAGTGTTGGGCCAGCCCAGGAAGCCCTGCCATGGGCATAACTCTTCAGAGTTCTGCATGGCTTGTAAATAGTAGCCAGTAGTTAGTGAGGTGATGACAGGTCCCAACAGCCTGAGTTGTAGCTTCGGTTCTGCTATCAGCGAGCTGTGTTGCCTTTCAAGTGACTTAACTTCTCTCAGCTTCAGCTTCTTCCTATTTAAAAGGATGCAGGAAGCCAGGCATGGTGGCACAAGCCTGGAATTTCAGGGAATTGGGAGGCTAAGGCAGGAGGTCACAAATCTGAGGCCAGCCTTAGCAATCTAGTGAGACTCAGTCTCAAAATAAAAAAGGCTCGAGATGTAGCTCAGTGGTAGAGTGCCCCTGACTTAACCCCCAATACTTCAATAAATAAATAAATATATAAAATTTAAAAAATAAAAATAAAGAAAGGTATGTTGGCTCAAGTCTGTAATCTCAGAGACTCAGGAAGCTGAGGCAGGGAGACTTTAAGGCCAGCCTGGGCAACTTGGTGAGACTCTATCTCAAATAAAAATAAAAAGGATGTGGCTCAGTGGTAGAGTACCCTTGGGTTCAATCCCCAATATTGGAAAAAAAAGTGTGTGGGCTCTTGTTTCAATAGTGAGGCACAGGTGAGCTTTCCTTGTTAATTCATTTCCATACCTGAGCATGTATATATTTTAGCTAATGCCAACTCCTTGAGGTGGGAAGAGAAATTGCAGGTATGTAGCACTATTCTTTTTTTTTTTTTTTTAATTATTTTATTGTTGGTTGTTCAAAACATTACATAGTTCTTATTATACCATATTTCACAGATTGATTCAAGTGGGTTATGAACTCCCATTTTTACCCCGTATACAGATTGCTGTGTCACATCAGTTACATTTCCATTGATTTACAAATTGCCTTTCTAGTGACTGATGTATTCTGCTGTCTATCCCATTCTCCACTGTCCCCTCACCCCTCCCCTCCCCTCCCCTCCCCTACTCTCTCTCCATCCCCTCTACTATAAATCGTTTCTTCCACTTATATAATTTTTCTCCTACTCCTCCTTTCCTCTTATATGTAATTGTGTATAACCCTGAGGCTCACCTTCCAGTTCCATGCAATTTCCCTTAACTCTCACTTTCCCTCCCGCCTATCATCCCTGTTTAATGTTATTCTTCTTCTCCAGCTCTTCGTCTCTACCCTGTCCTTGGTTACTCCCCTTATATCAAAGAAGACATTTGACATTTGTTTTTTAAGGATTGGCTAGCTTCACTTAGCATAATCTGCTCTAATGCCATCCATTTCCCTCCAAATTCTATGATTTTGTCATTTCTTATTGCAGAGTAATACTCCATTGTGTATAAATGTCACATTTTTTTAATCCATTCATCTATTGAAGGGCTTCTAGGTTGGTTCCACAATCTTGCTATCGTGAATTGTGCTGCTATGAACATCGATATAGCAGTGTCCCTGTAGCATGCTCTTGTTAGGTCTTTAGGGAATAGACCGAGGAGGGGAATAGCTGGGTCAAATGGTGGTTCCATTCCCAACTTTCCAAGAAATCTCCATACTGCTTTCCAAATTGGCTGCACCATTTTGCAGTCCCACCAACAATGAACAAGTGTACCCATTTCCCCGCATCCTCGCCAGCACTTGTTGTTGTTGGATTTCTTAATGGCTGCCAATCTTACTGGAGTGAGATGGTATCTTAGGGTGGTTTTGATTTGCATTTCTCTGACTGCTAGAGATGGTGAGCATTTTTTCATGTACTTGTTGATTGATTGTATGTCCTCCTCTGAGAAGTGTCTGTTCAGGTCCTTGGCCCATTTGTTGATTGGGTTATTTGTTATCTTATTATCTAATTTTTTGAGTTCTTTGTATACTCTGGATATTAGGGCTCTATCTGAAGTGTGTGGGGTAAAGATTTGTTCCCAGGATGTAGGCTCCCTGTTTATCTCTCTTATTGTTTCTTTTGTTGAGAGAAAACTTCTTAGTTTGAGTAAGTCCCATTTGTTGATTCTGGTTGTTAACTCTTGCGCTATGGGTGTCCTATTGAGGAATTTGGGGCCTGACCCCACAGTATGTAGATCATAGCCGACTTTTTCTTCTATCAGACGCCGTGTCTCTGATTTAATATCGAGCTCCTTGATCCATTTGTAGCACTATTCTTAAATAAGTGAATAAATAAGTCAACAAATGATAGAGCGAGTAAGTACAGAGTGGAGGTCTTGGCTGTTAAGACAGTAAAGGGAATTTTGGTGTAGACACCGCATGTAGAAAAAGGGGAAGTCTCTAATTACTGAGTAAAGAGAACCTGGAAGCACAGCAGTGAGGTCTAGTTCACCATCCCAAATGGATTCAGAAACCAGGATGTCACAAAGAACTCTAAAGGAATGTAGGGAATGGGAGTAAAGGTGGTCTTGTATGTTGTAAATGCCAGGGGACAGGTAGAGGCAGCAGGAGATGTTTTGAATGCTGGAGAAAGGTGGGAGGATGTAACTCAGTGGTAGAGTGCTTGCCTAGCATGCAGGAGGCCTTGGGTTTGATCCCCAGTACTGTAAAAACAAAAACAACAACAAAAGCTGAATGCTGAAGAAACCACTGTTTCCGTATGTTGAGGAAACATCAAATTTGGCTCTTTGTCTTGTTGGGATGACACATGGGATACGGATCAGTAAATCATCGTAGAAGTCTGGGGCAGAAGATTGCTCAGAGGGACTTCTAGGCAGTGGGATCCCTGGGAGCCCTTCTGAGAGGATATTGCTGTCCCAATTATACAGTTCACCACACTCTCCCAAGGAGCCATAATGAAGGCAAATTACCTTTGGTCTTGGCTTTGTGTACATGCCTCTTTGCAGAAAGCCCCTCCCTCAATGGTTTACATATTGCAGAAGTCAAGGACTAGAGAGCAGGAATGTCCAGAGTGGGTGGGGTAGGCATTTAGGGCTTGCCTTCCAGACTTTGTGCCTGTGAGATCTTGGGGAAACCCCATAACTTTTCTGAGCCTCAGTTTCCTTGTTGACACAATGGGAATTAAGCTCACATCTCTCTCAGAAGGCTCTTAAAAGTATTAGATGAGATGATATGGTGTTTTGGGTCATCCCCGAGGTTTTGCTAGAACTAATTTTTTTTTTTTTTTTTTTGGTACTAGGGATGGAACACAGGGTCTTATGCCTACTAAGCAAGTGCTCTGCCACCGAGCTACATCCCTAGCTCTAAAAATATCAAGAGAGAGCTTACAAGGTGCCAGAAACTGGACTAAGCATTTATGCATCATGTATGATCTCAATTTTTGTTTGTTTGTTTTGTTTTCTTGGGGATTGAACCTAGGGATGTTTTACCACTGAACTAAATACTCAGTCCTTTTTATTTTTTACTTTGAATAGGCTAAGTTAAGGCTAGCCTCAAACTTGGGATCCTCCTGCCTTAGCCTCCTGCATCACTGGGATTACAGGCATGTACCACCATGCCCCACAGATCTTATTGTTTTAAAACTTTTATTTTTTAAATTAAATTAAGAATTTTTTGAACCCACAGGTGCTTTACCACTAAGCTTTAGCCACAGTCCATTAATTCATTCATTTATTTATTTTTTTAAATTGCAAAGAGGGTCTTCCTAAGTTGCTGAGGGTCTTGGTAAATTAATTACCCAGGCTGTCCTCCAATTTATGATCCTCCTGCCTAGGCCTCCCAAGTCACTGTGATTATAAACATGAGCTGTTGTGCCCAGCTTAGAACTGTTAATTTTTTCTATTATGATAAAATATTTATAACAAAATTTATCATAACCATTTTAAAGTATATAATTAAATGACATAAGTACATTTGCTATGTTGCATGACCATTACTACTATACATGTCCAGAACCTTTTCGTCATCCCAAAGCAGAAACTCTGTACCCAGTAAACTATAACTCTCCATTGCTTCTTCCTCTCAGTCCTTGGTAACTACTACTTAACTTTATTTTTTATTCTTTGCAATACTGGGGATTGGACACAGGGGTACTCTCTCACTTAGCTACTTCTGCCCTTTTTATTTTTTATTTTGAGACAGGGTTTCTCTAAGTTGCCTAGTCTGTTCTCCAACTCGTGATCCTCCTGCCTCAGCCTTCCAAGCAGTTGGGATTACAAGGATGCAAGTCAGCACCTGGTTTATGATAATATAATTCTTATCCCCTCCAGCAAACACTATATCTACGGTAAAGTTCCACTAACCAGAATATTTGACCAATTGGTCTACTCCATTCCACCATTAGACTTGGTAGTGATTTTTCCTAGAATACTGTATATGGTGGATGCACAATATTGTGTGTGTGATGGAGTGTTTTGTGTCCATCTCACAAATAGACACAGGTCCCCAGGAGACTGGATCACAATAGCTCAGAACACTAGTATGGACAATTAAATTTGCATTCTAGAAATCCTGCCCCATCTCCATCCTCACCTTGACCTCCTTGCTATTCTAGTTGTTAGACTAGGCTGCTTTTCCAAAAAGGTACGAACATGAGGAACATTTGTTCTGAATTAAAGTTGGCTGCAGTTAAAGTGTTATCATACACTTGGAGCTCAAATTACAGAGGCTGCCTCCGGCCAGTGAATGGCACAGCACGGCTGCTCAGGGAGGTGGAAAATTCTGAGGCCCCTCCAGCCCTATTGCAAGAAAAATGCTCCGGAGTGGTGTGGAGAGGGGCCAGCTGGTGATGTCAAGGGATTTATAAAAGAGATTACAAGACCTTTTAAGGGAACGAGGCAGTTGCTAATGATGGAAAACTGCTAAAGCTGGATCTGGATAAGGCTTGAACACTTCGTTTGCTAGTTATCCTGAAATGTCTGTAACTTTTTAAAAACATATTGTGCTGGTCCCTTTGTGTGGAGTTCAAAAGACAACATTAGAATATCTTGAGCAGAACCTGTTATTCTAGTCAAAGTCTGGGGAAACTGAGCTGAGCTCTCAGAACACAAAGCCCAAAGTTCAGAACTCTGAACTTGGCAGGGAGAATTCATGCCCAAACACACATGGGTGCACTGTGAGCATGGGTATTTTTCTTTCTTGCTTTATCATCATTATTATTATTTTGTAAAGACCCATGGCTTCAAGTATGCTAGGCAAGTTCTGTCACTAAGCCTTTATTTTGAGACAAGGTCTCACTAAATTGCCCAAGCTGGCCTTGAACTTGTGATCCTTCTTACCTTAGCCTATTAGCTGGGATTACAGATGTGGGTCTCAGCTCTTGGCATCTACCTTGTTTTTTTTTTTTTAAAGCCCCCAAGTGGAGAATCTGGAGGAACCCTTTTAATTTATATATATATCCCCCCTATACCACTGACGTAAATCCTGGCCTTTTTTTTAGTACTGGAAATTGAACCCAGGGGCACTTTATCACTGAGCAATGTCAATGTCCCTAGAACCACTCTCCTCCCCAGCCCCGCTTTAATTATTTTTTATTTTGAGAGCGAGTCTCACTAAATTGCTTAGATCCTCAATAAATTGTTGAGGTTGGCCTTGAATTTATGACACTCCTGCCTCAGTCTCCCTTTTTTAAAGCATTGACAAATTGCCTAAAAGCTTTTTACCTCCAAAGAGAGATCTGAAAATAAAATGTTATATGCAATATTTATGTTGCATTTTCAATGGTTTCCATAGTATTTTTACAATCCTTGTGTCATCTTATCTTAAGAATGTGAGTTTTATAAAGAGGAACCAAGATCAATTACAATGACACAGGATAGATTTAGTTGAGCAGATAAGCACCAAGATTCTAAATTTAACAGCTAGGCTTTCTTTGTGTTTTAAATAGATAACTGATGAAAATAGTCCCAGATTTATGAACAGAGATCTAAGTTTGGATGGGAAAGAGAGAAGGCCTTAAAATCAATTTTCAGTAGAGTAAACTAAAGGAAGTTATCCATCAAGTTTTTTCTTGTTATTGTGTGTTTGTGTGTGTTTTCCTATTATGAAGCACTAAAACACACCAAAGAACCAAATAAATAATACTCATGAGCTAGGGATGTGGCTCAGTGGTGGAGTTCTTGCCTAGCATGTGCAAGGGCCTGAGTTTGATCCTTGGCACCCTTCCCCAAAAAACACCTTCAAATTGTCACCCAGTGAAAAGGGCCAAAGCTAAAATGGATTAGAAGCAAGTATTAAAAAGCATCTGGAAATGAGCAATGTAGAGGTACTTTGTAGTTTTGTTTTCAATATCCTTTATTGTTGGACAGGACATCAGTACAAGGACTATCTGGTAAACTCACTATATAACCTTCTAATATGGAAAATCCAAGCATCCACTTTAATGCCAGACTTTTAAATTTTATTTTATTATGGCACTGGAGATGGTACTCAGGGACTCATTCATATTAGGCAAGTGCTCTATTTCTAGGCTACATCCCCAGCCCAGCATTTTTCAATTATAGCTTAAATAAAAAGGTCAGAGAACAGTCCAGTTCAAAAACTTCCCATGGAGCACAGTCATCTCAGCCAGGTGTTGAATGCCTCCCTGGCTGTCTCCAGGCTTTGTTGCCAGCTTTATCACCAAATGCTTCTGCCTGTGAGCTTATCTTCTCCCTGTCCCCTAAGGAGATTTTGCAGATTACTGTCTCTAAAGACCCTGTCTCCATGTCTGCCCTCCTCTGTGGAGTTTTCTATCAAAATCCTTTTCTTTTTCAACTGCAAGTCAGGTCCGACTGTCATGAAACCTTTACTCACCATGCCAACCCAAAGATTTTCTCCTTTCCTTCTCTCCATGCTACTTAGGAATGAATGCCTCTCATTTTTATGTTTAGATCACGTGTTACCTTCTCCATGTCAAAGTGCCTGTCTCATTAAAGGTGTAAACCTCTCATGTCCCCTGCTACCCTTGAGAAACCATTAAAACAGAAATACTTTTTAGATGTGCTTTTATTGTCTTCAACCAAAAGCAGTTCAATCAATAAATATTTCTTACCTGAAATATTAAGCAAGGACATGAAACATAAACTTTACCTTAAAGAACAATCTTTTGAGTTAGAAAAAGCAAGGAATGATTTTACCATCTAGGAGAGATTACTAGACAAACCTACATGAAAAAGGAAATTCAAACCCTGCCAGAATCCTAACTTTTGTCTTCAATTCAGAATTCTTATTTATTTATTTAGCAGAACTGGGGATTGAACCCAATGATGCTCTGCCACTGAAATACATCTCCAGCCTTTTAAATTTTTTATTTTGAGGCAGGGTCTCACTAAGTTGCTTAGGGCCTTTGCTAAATTGTTGAGGCTGGCCTTGAACTTGAGATATTCCTGCATCAGCATCCAGAGTTGCTGGGATTATAGGTGGGTGCCAATGGACCCAGATTCAACTCAGAATTCTCTGCCCTTTTTCTTAAATCCTCACCACTATTCCAAGAGAAAAAAAAGTTGTTAGGTAGTTGGAAGACCCTCTGATAATGGCTGTGTGTGTGTGTGTGTGTGTGTGTGTGTGATACTAGGGATATAACCCAGGGGCAATATACTTCTGAGCTATATCCCCAGCCCTGTTTTTTTAAATTTTTATGTGGAGACAGGGTCTCACTGAGTTGCAGAGGCTGACCTGGAATTTTAGATCCTCTGGCTTCAGAGGATCTAAAATAGATAGAATAAAATAAATAGAATAGAATAGATCCTCATATTCCCACCATGGTGGGAATATGAGCCTGGGCCACCATGTCCAGCTACCATGGTACCATTTCTTACCTGACCATGTTTGGGCATAGAGTTGGACATAATTAACCCAGTATAAAGCATGGGAAAAGAATATTAAATGATTTCTCTTTAACAAGAAAAAAAATAGCACTATTACTAATGCTTTCTAATCCAGGTTTGATTTATTATAATCTCTTACTATGAAGCAATAAAGCAATAATTTGTGATGTTTTCCCCATAAGAAAGATTATTCTAAAAGGTGTCATATGCTATAAAGCTAGCCTGCATATTTTTCTCCTTAATTGAAGTTGACTCCACCCACTAATCCAAGAGCAAAGCATATTTCCCATTGAGTCATTTATTTTTGTTTTAAAAGTAAGTCTCTCTTTCTATATATATTACACATGTCTGTAATCCCAGCTTGGGAGGCTGAAGCAGGAGAATTGCAAATTCAAAGCCAGCCTCATCAATTTATGGAAGCCCTAAGCAATTTAGCGAGATTCTGTTTCAAAATAAAAATATAAAAACAACCGAGGATGTGGCTCAGTGGTTAAGCACCCCTGGGTGTTCCCAGTACCAAAAAAAAAAAGTATGCATATTAAATTTTATAAATCTCTGCATGCCTATAATCCCAGTGATTCTAGAGGCTGAGACAGGAGGATCCTAAATTCAAATCTTGTCTCAAAAAAAAAAAAAAAAAAAAAGAAAGAAAGAAAAAAGAAAAGGGCTGGGGACGTAGCTCAGTGGTAAAATGACCCTGGTTTCAATTCCCAATACTAGAAAAAACAAGTAACAACAAAAAAACCCAAAACTCCAAATATTCTTTCAAATCTGTTTCCAGAAGAGAATGATTTTGTGTTCTAAGGTTCCTCAACAGCTTACTAATGGAGACATAATTAGAGGAGTGAAAGCAAGTTGAGTGGGAAGCAGTGCCTGGCTAGAGCTACTTCCTCCTGTAGCACTTTGTCCACATATCTCTGGACTTGAAAGTCAAGAAACCAATATTTTGTATCAGAGATTTTGGCTGCTGGGTGTGATTCCTATAGTCCAGCTACTCAGGAGGCTGAGGCAGGAGGATTGCTTATTGCTTGAGTCTAGGAATTCAAGGCCAGCCTGGGCAACATAGTGAGTAGCACCACTGAGCTACATCCCTAGCCCTTTTTATTTTGAGACAAGGTCCAAATTGCTTAGGGCCTTGCTAAATTTCTGAGCTGGCTTTGAATTTGTGATCCTCCTGACTCAGTCCCATGAGCCCCTGGGATTATAGGCATGTGTCACAGTGCACTGCTAATTTGAGCTTTTTGAAGCTAAATGTTATCCAATAGTAGGAAACTATAATGTGTTGTTCATGTTTAATATTTTATCGATACAAAGATTTTTGTGAGTTCTCTGCATATCTGAGCAAGCTGACATAATTTTCAATCTGTGCAAGCTGTATTCAGGCAAGGATTCCTAGACTTATTGCTTTATAACCTAAAAAATTCCTTCTCTCTCTCATCCTGTTTTCTCATGTAAAATGGAGATATGGATAGTAACTATGTCATATGGAAAAGTGAGACAATGCATATGCAGTGCTTTGTATGGCAAAGTAGGAATTAATGAGCAAAAGCAAATTAATTTTCTCAGTGCCAAATATGTACTAAAAGTAAAGTTTGCTGTCAATGCTCAACTCATTTATAATATATCATTGTGTGATGAAAAGATTACTGAGGTAGGAGCTCTAGTCCATAGTTTTAATTAGACAAATTAATCTCTCTGAGTTTCTGGCTCTTTTTCTTTATAATAAAGGAGGTAGGCTAAAACATCTCTGAACCTGGGGCATTGAGCATGCTAGGCAGCTACTCTACCACAGATCTACATCCCCAGATCTACAATTAAAATGTAAACAAAGTTAACATAGGAAGTATTATAGTATTATGTGATTGAAATCTATTTATATATGTATATTTTATACATATATGTGTATGTATATATAATACATACATACACACACATTTTTTTATGGTACTGGGCATTGAACCCAGGGCCTTGCATATGCTAGGCAAGCGCTTTACCTTTGAGCTGTACCCTCAGCCCTTTTTATTTTATTTTGAGACAGACTCTTACTAAATTGCCCAGGCTGACCTCCAATTTGTGATCTTTCTGCCTAAGCCTCCCCAGTACTTGGGATTACAGGCATATGCCACCATGCCTGGCAACAACTTATATTTTAATTAAATGCACTTCAAATTAAATTTTTATTATGCAATGTCTATACTACAAATAGATACAGAAAGTGTTATAGGTACCTGTCATTCACTATAAGAATACTCAATTCATTTTTTATGAATATGGAAATTCTGAAGGTGAAGTTCAGCTATATTTAATGATGAAAGGCAAGATTGAAATCATAGCTAGGAAAAAAAAGGAAAAGGAAATTACTTTGGATGTCCATTGTTTCTGGAAGATACACACATACCTTGTGCATTGACATTATATTAGTTGAAATCAAAGCAGAGAAAAGGCTTCTCCTTTTTGGAACATTTCATCTAACTGAAATATAATAAATATAGCTTAGCTTATAAAACACACCTAAATAAAATAGACCTTGAATTTGACTTCATTTTCAATATGAAGCTTTCCACGGCCATCCAGTTTCCACCTGTGGATATAGAATTGACTTGGATTAAAATCCTGACTCCTTTCCTTTGTAAGGGTGACCTTGGGCAAGTTATGCAAATTCCTCTGTGCTTTAGTTTCTTTGTAAAATGGAAGTTACTTTATGGTTGTTTTGAATATTAAATGAGATAATACCTATAGGATGCTAAGAACAATGCCTGATACAGAGAAAGCTAATGAGAATTAGCCATTATTATTATTTAGTTCTATAAATAATTTATTAGATATCTATTATGTGGTAGTTTCTGTACCAAACCCTGAAATAGCTCTGGGACTCTACGTTTTTGTTTGTTTCTTGTCTATAAACAATGTGTTAAAGCTGGGCAGGTCAGAGCATACATATAATCCTAGCTACTCAGGAGACTGAGGTAGGAGGTTGACAAGTTCAGGACCAGCTTCAACAACTTGGTGACAGCCTGTCTCAAAATAAAAAAAAAACATAAAAAGGCTGGGCATGTAGTTCAGTGGTAGAGTGTGCTTGGATTTCATCCCCAGAAATGCAAACAAAACAAAACAAAACAAATTAATCTAGAAAAAAATGTCACTTGGAGTCAGAGGAGATTTTAATTTGGGAGGGAATATGAGATGTAAATGAAATTGTTACTTAAGGCTTTGCCTTTAAATCGCTGAATTACTGTGCCAGGTTTTATAGAGTGCATTTCTGCATATTAAAACCACAGTGACATTCAAAGAGCCAAACATGGCTGATTAGACTTTTCTGTCCTGTATTTATAAAAAGGTTAGTGGTGTACTTCCTCACTATAAATTATTTTTGGTTCTTACTAATATTTACGAATATAATAAAATCTACAGCACAATGCATATGATTAATTTGTCCCAGGGATTAGTTTGCTTTTGTTTAGGGAACTATTCCAGCAGTTACTACAACTTGACCACTGATTTCAGCAGATAGGGAATAGCAATAGACAGGATAGGGCAGTTGTACTTTAGCTTTATGGGGCAAGATGAGAAATATAATTACCGTAATAATGTATTCTCTTATGTAAGTTTATCATGAAATGGTTCAGGAAGTTTCATCAGGATACTTCCTGGTGATTTTCCAGGCTGGCCTAGACAAAAAGTGATCAGTGATGTTTGGTCTATGAGTGGCCTTCAATGGATGTGCCCACAGGCATTAAAAGCAGGTTAACAGTTGCACATGGCAGTGGCACACTCCTGTAATCCCAGCAATTTGGGAAGCTGAGATCGGAGAATCACAAGTTTTTGTTTTGTTTTGTTTTGTTTTTAAATTGTGATATTGAGGATTGAACCCAAGGACACTCTACCACTGGTTATATTCCAAGTTCTTTTTAATTTTGAGACAGGGTCTCACCAAGTTTCCCATCCTGGTCCCAACCTGGATGTGAATTTAAGATCCTCCTGTCTCAGCCTCTGGAGTCACTGGGATTACAGGAATGCAGAGATTTATAAAATTTAATATGCATACTTTTTTTTTTGGTATTGGGGACCCAGGGGTGCTTAACCACTGCGCCACATCCTCGGTTGTTTTTATATTTTTATTTTGAAACAGAATCTCCCTAAATTGCTTAGTCCTGTTTTAGTCTCCTGAGTGGTTGGGATTAGAGGTGTGTGCCATGGGCCCTGGCATGGAGGATCATAAATTTGAGGCCAGTCTGGGCTATTAAGTGAGACCCTGTCTCAGAATAAAATAAAAAGGATTAGGGATATAGCTTATTATTTGCCTAGTATGTACAAGAACTTGGGTTCAACCCCTAGTAGCCAGTAGGGCTGGTGGGGGAAAGCAAGTTTATGGCAATTAATTCCATGAAAGAGTTGACCGTTTTGTCTAAGTAATTCAGCTTTGGCTGGCTTGGGTACTGGTTTGATTGGTTATTTCTGGATTTATGGATTAATATTAAGCCACATATATTGTACCTGTTATATGTATCTACCTATGCTCTTTTGTCAGATACTTAATATTTGGTCATTAATGCCTCCTATGGGTCCATCATTTGCATAATTTACAGTTAGGAAACTGGACATTCATCTTATAATCCTTCCATTATCCAATCTCTTCTGAGATGGAAATAACTAGGCAAGTTTTCTGAAAAACTTTTGGTGTAAAGGAGAAAAATGAATAGCCCCTTCTTTACAATAGGCAAATCTAACAACTCAAGCATTGTTCAAGAAAGGAACAATAATATGCCAATCAGAGATAACCTGGAAGCTCATTTGGTCCAACCTAGTTATAGAAGGTTGTTTAAGGACATAAAAACATTCTGGATCCTTTGGTCCTTTGTACTCCTTTTCCGCCTACCCCATTTCCTCAAGGATGGTGATGACTTTTAAATATTTAAATTCTCCCCACAGGCACCCTACCTAAACTCCAAACACAAGTGACATATCGCTGCTGCCCCAAGGGACAAAAAGTGCCTAAGACAACTGCTCCCCCTTACCCCTACTCCTCCACTAGGAGCAGAACTGAGAATGAGTGGGACCCAGATTGGGATAGATGGGACAGGACCTGGGCCTTCCTGGTCAAACAAAACCACACCACACTCTACACTCTCTAAAAACAAAGCAAAAACAAAAACAAAAACAAACAAACAAAAAAAACTTAGGCTACGTGGCTGATAACTACGCCCGGCTCAGAAATTGCCCGTAAAACGCGAAAACAGGGCTGAGCTGGCTTCCAGGCGGTCTGGGGCCGGGCGAAGTTCCCGGGATCCCGGGGCCAGGCTAAACTGGCAGGACCCGGCGCTGCGCTCCGGGGACTTTCACCTGCTCCGCAGGCGGCGCGGGGCGCGCGGGGGCGGACCCGGCGGCGGGCGGGGCCTTGGCGCCCGGCGGGAGGAGTCGGCCCGGGCCCGCCCCGCAGGAGGAGCCGCTCGCTGGCGGCTGATCCGGCGTCTCCGTGACAGGCACCCCGCTCCGCCGCCGCCACCGCCGCCACCACCGCCGCCGCCTTTTCTTCCTCGTCCCGGGCTGTCCGCGCCACTGATCTGGGGCCGGCGTCGCGCCCATTCCCGCTTTGGGCCGCGGGCCCACCGCTCCCTTTTCCGGGCCGGGGCGCCGCACCGCCCGCTCCCGCCACCGCCTCCCCCGCCGCCCTCCTCGCCAGCAGGAATAGCGCGGCCACAGCGCCGCTCGCGTCGCCCGCATCCGCGCCGCCCGCTGCCGCTTGGCCCGAGGCACAGCTCCGGGTCCCGGTTCCCACTGCCGCCCAGCAGCCGCGCGGCCAGGGCGCTGCCCACCCCGCGCCCCGCTGTCCCCGCCAACGCCGCTTCATTCGGTCCCAATCTCTCCTCCTCGGGGTCTAGACAGCCCCTTCCTGCTGCCGTTGCAGCCAGCGTCGCCTCTGGAGGAGCGTGTCCATCGTGGGTCACCATGCCCAGCAAAACCAAGTACAACCTTGTGGACGATGGGCACGACCTGAGGATCCCTTTGCACAATGAGGACGCCTTCCAGCACGGCATCTGCTTTGAGGCCAAGGTGAGGGGGTTATGGGGAGGGTAGTGCCCAGGAGGGGTTATGTCTGAGTGGATGGGATGCACAACCATCCTGGACGCAGAGCAAGTGGGTTAGGCCAATTTGCGGACCTTTCTGTTAGGGAAGGTGACTCCCCCTTTTCAATATAAAATTCCACGGGCTCCCTCCCAGAACTGCCAAAGAGCAACTGCAAAGTTTGAGCGGCATGGCTTCACCCCCGACCCCTTCCACCTGCAGTCTCCCCCATCCTTGCCTGCCTAGGATTGGATTGAGTTACTTCGCAGAACCCTCCTTTGGAGGAGAGGCAGGTGAATGAGCGCAGCGTGGACACCTGGTTCTTTAGAATCGGTTTAAGGAAGCCCTGGTGTTATTTACCTGCTGGGCTCCCTTGGGAGGTGCTTTCAGAAATGTCTTTTAAAAGAGGAATGCTTGCTTCCTGATTGAGGAAGAGAATACAGTTTGTTTGTTTGTTTGTTTATGATTCCAGGTAAGCCCGTCCGGGTGGGTGTTAAGTGAGTTTCTAAATCATGACCAGTCATTGAATTGAGGGTGGCCTCGGGAGTGGGTGGGTGAAAGCTGTTTGCTACCCTTGTATGTAATGTTAAGTTTTAGCATCTACTGCCTAGGAATTTAGCTGGGATGATTAGAATTTTCAGCATCAGGGGAAAGTCCTAGGTCCATTTTTGGGGAGGGGTGGGGCCAAAGCCAATATTGGACCATCAGGTGTATATAAGGCTGGTCCCTGTGATGTACCTCACTCAGTGCGGGAGTTCTGATTTGTGAAATTGCAGTGGAGGATTCCACTGCTCATCACTGAGAAAGAGTGCTTTTCTGTTGAAAAAGGACTCTCTCCTCCTGCTTCATATCACTTGACTTCTCTGGTGGCTTAAAGGCTCAGGGACTTTCAGCGTCTACAATGTGCTGGTCACTAAATGAAATAAAGTATTGCCCCTCTAGGTAGGTTGGGTATTGATGGTTTTGCAAACAGTACTTTTTATGTGGAGACAGTTTTACTCTGTTCCCTTTTTCCTCTTTCATGACTGTGCATACAGGAGGATAGCATCTCATGCAAGGATCATTTCAATCACAAAGCATTTTTTTAAGCATCTGATATGTGTTTAATGTAGTCAATTATCTTAAGATTTTTTTTTTCATTTGTTAAGGAGATGAATTGGGGAATCTTAGTTTTCATTTTTTTCTCCCCTTAAAAATTCCCCCCAAACCATATTGGCTAGAGCTTAGGGGAGACATTCCCACTCCTTAGTCACCAAACCCTGCCATGGAATGCAGAGCTGAATTACTGGGTATGGCTAGGACCCGAATGGGGCTGCAAGCAGCAGCTTATCTCACTTCTCTCATCTCTTGAGTAGATCTGGCTGATCCTAAGATGGGATATTTGGGTTAGTTTTTGTTGTGGCTTGCTGGTTTGGTGAGCATTTTTATTTTGTTTTACTGGGGATTGAACCCAGAGCTTCATACATGCTAGGAAGTCTCTTCACCTCTGAGCCACATTACCAGCTCCTTTATTTTTTGAGACAGGATCTCACCAAGTTGTCCAGAATCACCTCAAACTTTCTTTTTCTTTCTCTTTTTTTCTTTTGGTACTGGTGATTAAACCCAGGGGCACTTAATTACTGAGTCACATCCCCAGCCCCCACCCCCTTATTTTTTAAAAAATATTTTATTTAGAGACAAAGTCTAGCTGAGTTACTTAGGGCCTCACCAAGTTGCTAAGGCTGACTTTTGAACTGGTGATCCTCCTGCCTCAGCCTTTGGAGCCACTGGGATTACAGGCATGCGCCACCAAGCCCGGCTGGTGAACAGGTTTTTGATGTTAAAGTTTTCATCATAGTGATGATTTAATGTTTTTAGATATCCAGAACTACATCAATCGGGAAGTTGGCTTTTATCTTGTTTGATTCACCAGTGCTGTCTTTTGTAAGAATTAGTATAAGAATGGAGGTCACACTTAAAGCATCTTTAAAGTCTTTTTATTCTTTTCTTACTGTCTTCTGTATTTGGTCTCAAATAAGTGTTAAAACTTGGTGTGCATAGGGTATTAAAAGATCCAGTTCTTGCCATGTCCCAATTTTAATTTGATACATCTGGGCGGAGCTAAGGAATGTGAACCTTTAACAAGCATTCCAGGTGATTTCATGTGATTGCAACCAGAGAAATACTGAACTTGGGGCTTGCCTCCAACTTGCTGGATCTTTTTCTTCCTTTCCCAGCACCAAACATACAGTTTCTTTTCTAAGCAAATGTCTGGGGGCTGTGTGATGTAGTTCCTATAGTAACTTCCCTGCATTGACAGACGGTGGTGGTCATTAAGAGGAGGCACAGCCGTAGTTGATCTTAGCTGAGTTCCTAATGAAGAGGCATGGGGACCAGTGATTCTGCTTCGAGAGGGGCAAGAGAGAGAAGAAAGAACAAGGGCACACAATACAGGCAGTGGTGGAGCTTCCTTGGGCAAAGGCTGATTTTGAGGACTTTGGGTCTTAACTCCCAGCTTTTTGTAATTGATGTTGGACACTGGCACATTCATTGTGTCAGTCAAGACCCAAGTAGAGGTGGAAGCAGAAGCTTTTCTGTCCCACATGCACCTGGTAAGTACTTCTTCTGGCTGGTTTCCACATCTCCTACAGAGCAGTATCCATGAAACTTCCCAATCACTGGGATTTCAGAGTTGAATCCACACCACCCTCTTCCCTTGCTGTGGGAAAACACAGTCTGTAAAATACAAATGTATCATCGCCTTGTCAGGTACCCTTGGAAAATGAGCCCAAGACTTCCTCTTTCAAGGGCTGGCAATTTTTCAGAATCAACATTGGATGGAGTGATTGTTTGGATGTATGCCTCTCATTTTCTGGGTCTGCAGAGACTGAAAGGTTCTTTTTTGATGAAAAACAATTTTTTTTTTTTGTACTGTGATTGGACCCAGGGGCACTTTACCACTAAGCTGTGTCCCCAGCCCTTTTCCTTTTTCATTTTGAGACAGAGGCTAAGTTGCTTCGAATTTGTGATCCTCCCATCTCAGCCTCCTGAGTTGCTGGTATTACAGATGTGCACCACTGCACCCAGCTGAGGCTGAAAGGATTGGGTTCTGTGTACTTATAAAAAAATATATATATGTACTAATTAAGCAGAATCCTACATGTTTTTCACCTGAAATACTTCATTTAATTCTCATTCACTTTTCTACGAGATGAATCTCCATGTCTGTAATAAACTGGGAGATTGTTGCCTGTCTCATTGCTCACAGCTGTGTGCGCCAAAGCTAGTGTTTAAACTTAGAGATTTGACTTCAGACTCCTAAATCCAGTGCTTGCTTATTCAATGATTTTTATGGAGTATTCACTCTATGCCAGGCAGTGGTTTGATTCATAGCTCTCTGGAGCAGTATCCTCAGGTTGCTGATCTCTAGGATTCAGATGTAGGAAATTATTCATAATTATTTGCATTTTTTTTTGGTACTGGGGATTGAACCACTTTTTCACTGAGCTACACTCCTAGTCCTTTTTATTTTGAGACAGCGTCTTGCTAAGTTGCTTAGGGCCCCACTAAGTTGCTGAGGTGGGCTTTGAACCTATGATCCTCCTGCCTCAGCCTCCTGGATTACTGGAATTATAGGTGTGTACCACCACACCTGGCAATTATTCACACTTTTAAGATGCTGGGCTGTTTCCAGATTTCCCCTTGGGCTAAGAGCTTCTTGTAAGGGATACCAGGGCTCTATGTTCAGTATGGATACCTGGCTCACTGACCAATGCTGGGAGGTGGTCAGATCTCACATGGCTGAAATTTTGTGGCCCCTTAGAACCTGCCTCTTGATCTTTTTCTTTTTTAAATTTTTTATAGTTGTAGATGGACAGAATGTCTTTATTTTATTTATTTATTTTTGCTGAGGATCGAACCCAGTGCCTCACACATGCTAGGCAAGTGCTCTGCCACTGAGTTACAGCCCCAGCCCCCCTCTCCATCTTTTGATACAATTTCTTGGTGGCCAGTGCCATCAACTGGCTCTCTCTGTTTGCTTGGTGAAAAGGAGGCTTCTAAAGACAATGATGCAAAGAATAATAAAAGTATTAATAATATAGTTATATTTTGGATTTCTAGATGATTTTTGATTTCTATGAAGCTTTCACATACAAAGATGTTTTCATTTATAGAAGCAGATGAAAAAAACTGGGGATTAGAGAGATTAACTTGTCCAGAATCAAGGAACTGATTCGATTCATTAGATAATGATGATTTTTTATTGAGTGCTATGTGCCTGCATTGTTATAGTTGCTGCCTCTTTTGAGCCTTGCATTCCAGGTCTATAGCTCTCTTTCCGCTCCTGAAGTAGTGACTTGGATACTGAAGCAGTTTCTCCCTCTGAATTCCTAGCACTCGGGTTGCCTGGACTGTTAGCGGATATCCACATGAATGGTTCAGATTGTCAGAACTGGGAGGCACCTTAGCTCATCTGGTACAACCTCCTCATTTTACAGATGAGGAAATTGAGGTCCAGAGGGGAAATCGTTGACCTAAGATCACATAGCTACATAACAACATTGCCAGGATTCTCCCCTTGTTTTGGGACTTCAGTTTCGTTTCAGGTATCTATTGCTGTAGAACAAACTACGTCAATACTCAGTAGCTTAAATTGACAGCTCTTTAGTTTGCTCATGATTTGTGCGTCAGAAACAGGTTAGGCTGTTGCATGTAGTGATCTTTCCCTTAGCTGCATTTACCTGTGTCTAGGCTGGAAAGTTCTAGAAGGCTTTGCTTATATGGTGAGTGACTTAGTGGTCCTCTGCATGTCTGTCTCCACTGGCTCCCTTGGGTTTCCTCATGGCCTCTTGGTGGTTTGTTTGGCCATTGGCTCTCCTGAGCCAAGCAGGAAGGAGGAAGTTCTTAGGGTCTGGTCTTTTGAGTTATAGGGAAGCACTTCTGATACATTCTATTGATCAAAGCAGGTTATAAGGGAAAGAGGAACAATCCACTTCTTGATGAGGGAATGTCAAGGTCACATTGCAAAATTGTACCTGGGATGAGCTATTGCTGAAGCCATTTTCGGATCACTCTACCACAAAACTTTATGTTCTTTCCTCTCTGCCTATATCTTCTCTAATGATATAGAATGTATTTTAAGTACTTTGTCTCAGGTTCTCTCTCTCTCTCCCCTTACTCAGGTCCCAAAGATAGATACATACATAGTTGGCAGTAAAAAGTATTTGACAGGTAGAAGAAGTTACTTATTTGAAAGAGTCTAAAAGCAATAAATATATTGTCATGTAACGGAGTGATTTTGAGGTTTGTGAGTACTTGGTCTGATCAGAACTGAATTCTCTGGCCATATTTCCCTCCTTGCTAAATGACTTCATTGGTTAATGGTCTCCATGATGTGCATTTAGAGTTTCCAATAATCTACATGGCAGGCTACCCGTGGATGGATACCTCTTGACACACTGGCATGAGGGCTTACAGTTAAAGATGCTGTATGTGTTCATGCACCATAAATGGGATGTCCCTGAGTCACCTGAGCTTCAGGGCATGGTAAAGAGTTCTCAGAGCCATTCTACTGTCCCCTGGGTATTTATGCTTCATCCCTTCCCTTCACCCAGATTAAGGGTTCTATCTAGATTAGCAGCAATTCAGATGAATGGCTTGATGGCATCATTAAAAGTGGAGATTAATGGGGCTGGGGTTGTGGCTCAGTGGTCGATCCCTGACACATAATAATAATAATAATAATAATAATAATAATAACAACCACCACCACCACCACCACCACCACCACCACCCAAATAAAAAGTATTGTGTCCATCTACAACTAAAAAAAAAAAAGTTAAAAAAAGTGGAGGTTCATTTCACTTTCTTATTTGTCCAGATACTTTGAAAACACGTTTTTATCTTCTGCTCATAGCACTTCTGTTTATTTTTAAATGTTTAGTGGTACTGGGGATTGAACCCCAGGGTCTCCTGCTTGCTACAGAAGTGCTGTACCACTCAGGGACATCCCTATTCCTCAATAAAAATGACATGAGTCTCAGAGATGGCACCTGTTATTATCATTATTTTTTTTGATACTGGGGACTGAACCCAGAAGCACTTAACCACTCAGTCTCATCTCCAGTCCTTTTTGATTTTGAGACAGAGTCTTGTTAAATCCTTAAGTTGCTGAGGCTGGCCTTAAACTTGCAATCCTCCTGCTTCAGCCTCCCCTCTTGCTGGGATTACAGGTGTGTACGCTACTCAGTCCAGCATTTTTTACTGTGGAGCTACAGGGGAATCACAGCCAGGGCCTCATGCTTGGTAGACAATTGCTCTACCACTGAGCTACTTTCCCAGCCCCTTTAATGTGGGCTTTTGGGGACACTTATTTTTATTTATCCTTACATTGCTCTCAGGTGTCTCAGCGTATTCCTCTATAGCTGATTTATTGGGATTTGATGAACAGATCTATTTCTCCCTTAGTCAATACATTTCATGATTTTATGGCATTCAGTCATGGCTCGTTTGCCTACAATATCCCGGTCCTTTTTAGTGATCAGAATCATGCAGCCACCTGTAATGATGCCCTCTGTCAGTCATCTATATCCAGGAACCTAATCGGACTTGACTCAGTGTGTATTATTGCTCACTCATAATGCTGCTACTTCCAAGAACTTGAAGAACTCCAGTGCTTTCTTTGTCTATAATTACCTGCCTCCTCTTGAGTTTTATTGCCTTTGGGCAGTCTGTAACTCCTCGGTGATCTTTAAACTGTCCTTATCCTGCTGGCCTGAGCAGCCGGTGACCCTGTCTGGACCTTTTACTTCCTTTCTGTTTTCCTGCCCTACACTGCAAACTAGAGCCCTACTACTTTGCTTCTTCCTACCTGATTTGGAAAAAGAGCTTCCTCGCTCCTGCCCTTTCTTCTTTCTAATAGCCTTATTGAGTTAGAATTCAGATATCATATAATTTACCCATTTAAAATGTATAATTCATTGGCTTTTAGTTTATTCACGGACATGTGTGATCACCACTCCCCTGTCAATTTTAGAACAGTTTCATCATCTCAAGAAGAAATCCTGGCTGGGTGCAGAGGTGCGCACCTGTAATCCCAGGGACTCGGGTGGCTGAAATAGGAGGATCTCAAGTTCTAGACCAATCTGGGCAAAATATAAAAAGGGCTGGAGAAGTAGCTCAATGGTAAAGCATCCCTGAATCCTCTGTACTCCAACAAACAAACAAAGCAACCTCCTCCCCTGTACACTTTAGCTATCACTCCTTTGTATTCCTCTTTACTCCGGCCCTAAGCAACCACTAATTTAATTTCTGTTTCTAGATTTGCCTATTTTGGACATTTCATATAAATGTAATCATATAGTATGTGGTCTTTTGTATCTGACTTCTTTCACTTAGCGTAATGTTTATGTAATGTTATGTATGTCAGTACTTTGTACCTCTTTATGGCTGCATAATATTCCATTGTACAGATATAAAACATTTTGGTCATCAGTTTGTGATATTTTGATTGCTTCCATTTTTTGGACTGTTATCAACAATGCTATAAATATTCCTGTACAAGTGTTTGTGCAGATATATGTTTTCATTTCTCCTGGGTGGGTAAGGAGTGAAATTGCTGGGTGATAACCAATGGTAACTATGTTTAACTATTTGTGAAACTGCTGACTTCTTTTCCAGCGTGGTACATCATTTTAGTTTTTCATTAGCTGCGTGATTTCTCCAAATCCTCACCAACACTTATTATCTGAGATTTTTATTCTAGCTGGACTCGTGGGTATGAAGTGGTATCTCATTGTGGTTCTGATTTGCATTTTTATGTTGAATAATGACATAAAACATCGTTTTCATGTTTTGGTGACCATTTGAGTCTCTTCTTTGGAGAAATGTCTATTCAGATCCCCTGGACATTTCAAAATTGGATTGTCTATTATTATTATTATTATTATTATTATTATTAGTAGTAGTAGTAGTAGTACAAGGGATTGAACCCAGGGGCCACATCCCCAGCCTTTTTATATTTTATTTTGAGGCAGGGTCTCACTAGTTTCCTTAAGGCCCTGCCAAGTTGCTGAGGCTGGCTTTGAACTTGTGATCCTCCTGTCTCAGCCTCTTGAGCTGCTTGGATTATAGGCATGCACCCCTAGTCCAGGCTCCTTTAATTGTTGAGTTCTGAGAGTTCCTTATATGTTCTGGCTTATATGGATTTACAAATATTTTTCACCCATTCTCTGAATAGTCTTTTCACTTTCTTGATATTGTTCTTTGAAATACAAAGGTGTGCAGTGGCACAGACCTGTAATCCTGGCTATTCCAGAGGCTGATGCTGGAGGATCACAAATCAACTCAAGAAAGAAAGAATGAAAGAAAAACCAAAAATGGCTGGGAATGGAGCACAGTTGTTAGAGCACTTGCTTAGCATGTGCAAGGTCCTGAGTTCAATCCCCGGGTACTACAAAAAATATTTTTAAAAAGATTACAGAGTTTTATAATTTTGACAAATTCTTTTTCTTTTTGCATTACTGGGTATTGAACCCACAAGTGCTCTCTCACTTAGCTACACCTGCAGGCCCTTGTATTTTTTTTATTTTGAGATAAGTTCTCACTAAGCCTAGACCTTGGCATCCTCCCGGCTCAGCCTTCTCAGTGGCTGGGAGTACAGGCCTTCGCCATCAGGTTGGGGACTCTTCCTTCACTTGCCCTCCTTGCCAGGCTAGTCTGTCTTTGTTTTGTTAATTGGCTTAGTCCACGCCCCCGCCCTCCTTGGCAGGTTTATATCTGCCTCCTACTGATTCACTGCTTTTTGCCCAAGAATATGCTGTGGCCTTCCCTCTCTGAAAAGTCTCTTTTCTCTGCCTCCTTCTATGTTGAAAGTATTGGCTCTCTTCCTTTCACAGTGGAGCCTCTTGAGACCATGGGCTACCTTCTGCAGTTTCTTGATTTATTCCCTTGGCTGTGCCCTGCTGACCTCTGTCCTGAGTACCATGTGGAAATTGTTCTGTTCTCACCTTCTCTGTCCTCAGTTTTTTTGTCTTTGCTTCCTGAGCATCCTGTCCTGTGATTCAGCTCTCCGCACCTGCTTGTGGGTGGTGAGGCTCTGCTGCTCTGACAGTACCTGCTCTACTTCTGTGTCTGCCTCTCTTTCTCCCGCTTTGGACCTCCTTCTCCTTTGGGTCACACCCATTCTCACCTCTTGTGGTGTCTGTTAGCTGGCTACCCTGACCTGTTGCCGATCCCATCACGCAACCAGCTGGAAATCAAATCTTTCTTCTGACTTTATCCTTCTTCTAACCACCCCACCATCTTGTTGGGTTTGCAGGGCTGACACTTTGGAGGATTGCTCAGATCTGGTTCAGTTAACTCTTCATCAAGACTCTTGTCACCTTCTGAAGGCCTCCAGTTTTCCTCTTATCCCTTCCATCATAGAAACTTTTGCTCTAATAATGTTCCTCAAAATGAGTTGTCATCTTTCCACTCAAAATTGTAAAAGTTCCTAAGCCTGCTGGATTAGTTTCAAAATTCTTAGCATGAAACTGAAGGCTTTCTGTTGTTGAACAGTTATTTAACCCTTCCAGAATGCTCACCATTCCTTAACCCTCTGTGAGATTTCCCCACCCAGTTCATGTCACTCAGGAAGTTAATATCACTGTTCCCTCCTCTGAATTGGAGAGATTAACCAAACTCTACTTGTATTAGAGCTGCTTGGCTCTGTCCAGTTTCCATCCCCCTGTGGTCATGATCCGGGTCCTTGTCTCTCCACCCCCTATGTCTTCTGTGGTGCTAAGTGGAGTGCCTTGCATATAGAAAATGCATTGTGCTTGCTTTTTTCCCTAGAGCCCAGAATTGAACCCAGGGCCTTGTGCACGCTGAGCAAATGTCTGCCATGGAGCTCTGCCCCCATGCCAGGAAATTTATTTTTAAATTAGTGAATATAATTTCTAAAGTGTTGCCTGTAAGGATGGCCAGGGCCTTCCTGAGTCACCCATAGTGGAAGATACCTCAGTTGGCTCCAGTCTTCTGATCATTTTTCTTGCTTTTATCCTGCAACTCTTAGCCTCTGGTGACCCAGTGCACTCAGCTGCCATGTGTCTTTCTGATCTCTCTCCACCCCCACCTCACAGAGTGCGACTTCCTTCCCATAAAAGTGCCGAGTAAGCGTTTTTTTCCTAAATTAAATTCCAGTGATGAATGTCCAGTGGAATTAGAATCTGAGTTTAGAGCATATGCCCAATTTCAAGAGTAGGTAATTGTCATTTACTAATTGTCACTTATATGAAATACCTCTTTTCAACCTGTTGCATTCTCATTAATGAATTGATGCTATTTTTAAAGCTCAGGGCACTTTACCTCTCAGCTACATTCTCAGCCCCCATCCCCCTCACTGTCTTCCCATCCCCCCTTTTCTTTTTGGTGCTAGGGATTGAACCCAGAGGCATTTAACCACTGAACCACATCCCCAGCCCTTTTTATTTTATTTTTATGTTTTTTAGTTGTTGATGAACCTTTATTTTATTCATTTGTTTATTTGCAGTGCTGAGAATCAACCCTGGTGCCTCACACACGTCAGGCAAGTGCCCTACCACGGAGCCAAAATCCCAGCCTTTTTATTTTTCATTTTGAGACAGGGTCTAGCTAAGTTTGCTTAGGACCTCACTAAATTGCTGATTTTGAACTTGTGACTTACTGCTCAGCCTCCTGAGCTGTTGGGATTACAGGCATGTGCCACCATGCCTGGCCGTCCCTTTTTAAAAAACATGGTACAGGGGATTGAACTCAGAGCCTCATTTATGCTAGTAAGTGCTTTATCACTGAGATATATCCCCAGCCCTTTTTAATATTTTAGTTTTGACACAAGGCCTGGCTAAGTTGACCAGGCTGGCCTTAGCTTCCCTTGTTGCTGAGATTACAGGCATGAGCCACGGCGCCGGACTGTTTTATAATTTTTATGACATGAATTTGGTTGGCAGCATAGGATAGCATAAATTCAGGGGCTACCGTAATTGGGTTCACATCCTGGCTCTATCCCTTACATGTTATGTAACCTTGTTTGAATTACTTTAAATTTCTCCTATAGCAATCTCATTTAAAAAATAGGTTACAAACTTTACATACTTCCTAGGGTTAATGAGAGGATTCAATGAGTTATCCCTTAAGTGATGTAGCCCAGTGCCTGGCACAGAGTGGGCTGCTATTTTTATTGTTGTATTTAATTGTACTTTGTTTCATCTGGGTATGGTTTTAATCTACAGAATAGTCCTATACAGTGTTCTTTTATATGTCAGAGGTTTGGTAGTACATTATCTTCATTACACATGCCTGCTTAAAAAAATCTAGCTACAGCATTACTCTGATTCCTAAAGTTGCAAATCAGACAGCATGAATATTTTGTGATCTTAAAATAGTTGTCAGCCTCTTTGGAATGGAGTAAAAAGGGGTTAACTATGTTCTGGTGCATGCCCCAATTACATTTGTTCCAGCCTTTTAATCCTTGTTAGGATTAAAAATCACAGAATCTTAAGTACAGTGTGTCGTCTGTCTTCACATGTCTTGTCTGAATTTCTTGGATAAATATTTCTTTAAGCAGGGTAAGCTAAGCAGAAGGAATCTTGCATCATGGGATTAATTAATACCTTGTGATGCTTACATTTCCCTTTTCAATTTTTATGTTCAGCATCATGTTTATGTTTAAGTATTGGTGCAGCTGGCTTTCAAGTTATTTTAAAAGTCACTTCCAGCAAGTTCAGTGTTCATAGAGTGCTGGGACATTTTAGAATCCTCTACCTGCCCCCACTGCATTTGTTTTTTTGCAGTGAGACTTGTGTGTCTTATATTCGTAACATCTGTCCATGAGAGCTAAGGACAATAGCTACCTTCCACTTATTTATTTTGCAATAGTAGGGATTGAACCCAGGGCTTCACCCAGGATAAGCAAATGCTCTACCACTGAAGTATACCCCTGGCCCTTTAAAACAAAAAAAAATTTTTTTGAGATAAGATCTTGCTAAGCTATTCAGGCTGACCTTGAACTTGCAATCATTTTGTCTCAGCCTCCTGAGTAGCTGGCATTACAGATGTGCACCAGTGTGCTTGGGAAATTAACAGCCTTGAATGTTGGATGAGATTGTGAATCCCTACCAAGGGGCCCTTAGGGGTAAGGTGGTGGTCAAGAAGGAGATACTCGCTACCCATTGTATTAGAACATTCTGCACTCTGTACCTTGTGTGTTTGTGTGTATGTGTGTGTTTGGGGGAGACAGGAGGACAACTCAGACAGAAAAGCTGTTCACATGCTTATGGAATTATGTGTGGCCTGTTGTGTGCTGTTCTTCCATGGTTGTTCTATGTATGCATTTCTTGTCTTTCTATCCAGGCTACGAGCCCCTGAAAGGCTGAAAGACTCCCCGTGTACCTGCCCTGGCCACATCCTAGAAAACTAACATCATAATCATGCCATTTTGCCAGGCGCAGTGGTGCACGCCTGTAATCCCAGGGGCTTGGGAAGCTGAGGCAGGAGGATCGTAAGTTCAAAGGCAGCAGGATCGTAAGTTCAAAGGCAGCCTCAGCAACTTAGCGAGACTTGTCTCAAAGTAAAATATTAAAAGGGCTGGGGATGTGAGTCAGTGGTTAAGCACCCCTGGGTTCAATTCCTGGTACCAAAACCAAACAAACACAAACAAACCAAAACACAAACCAATTAACAAACAAAACCACAAAATAATCATGCCATTTTTACTTTTAAAAAGTACTTAATGTGTTCCAGGCACTGTGGCAAGCCCTTTCCATGAAAGGATTAATTGAATTCTGCCAATAACCATTTAAGTTAAGGTACTTCATTGTCTGAGTTTTATAGGTGGGGAAGCCAAGGCAGGATAGCTTGCTCAGCGCCCATATCTATTAACAGCTATGTCCCAGAGTCAACCCAGGCAGACTAGCTCAGGGTGTCCATTCTCCACTCCTGTGCTGTGTATCTTTCAAAATACCAAGAGCTAACATTTGCCAGTCCACTCTGTGCCTTGTTTTTAGTATTCTAAAAACAGCTAATCTCCATTGGCCCCATGAGTTTTGCAGATGAGGATCCTGAGGCATATCTTCCAAGTTTGGATTGAAGGGTGAATGGTCTGTTAAAGGTAGTGGTTTTTAGTTCTTCCCACTGAGGTTTGTGACCCAGGGACTGGCCTGCTCTGCTAAGTAGCAATGGGTCACCTGAAAAGACACTTCCAGTGGAAATATTGGTGACATCTAGGTATAGGAATGGATATTCTTGAGTGATGGGACAGCTAGAGAGTGAGCAGTTTTGGAAGTCCTTCCTTCACGGGGAGTGTTATGCTTTGCTGGGCTCCTTCCTGTGCACTTCCTGTCTAATGGTGGCATTCAGTCCCCCTCAACATCCACATCCTCTTCCTTAACTTTCCCAGCTCCATTTCTGAGGCCTCAGGGGCCTTCCAGGAGAGTATAAATGCTGAAAAACTTTCATCCCAGGAAATACTGCCTTTTGAACTATGGAGATAGCCCACCATGCTATCTTGCCTGTAAACTTTTCCTTTTCTGATTTGGCCTGTTTGAATGGAAGGCACTCATGGGGAAGTGTTTTTTTCTTTCTTTTCTTTTTTTTTTTTTTTGCAGAGAGGAAGATTAATGTCTCCCACAGATCAAGTGACAGATAACATTATCTCGCTCCTATGCTATTTCCCATAGCCAGGCAAACCTATACCACAACTACGTTTTCAAACTGGCTCTTTGATGTGTATAATTTTCTTTTTCTTATTTTGGCAGCCCAGGTCAAACACACATTCTCGGCACCCATATCCAAAGTTTAGGGGGAACTGCCTCCTCCTTCAAGTTCACTTAAATGTTACTCTTTCCTTCTGGTTAAAAGTTTTTACTGTTTGTACAAATGAAGAGAATCACCTGCAGATGCCTTTGATTAAATAAGTAGTTGTTTTCAATTTTTGGCATAAATCAGAATCACCTGGAAACCAATAAAAAATAAAGCTATAAGCCCAGGTTTGTTGAAGTAACATAGGGCCTGGATCACTGAGTCTTTTTTGAGTTTTTCAGATGCTACTGATAGACACATGGGTTTGAGACCCGTGACCTTATAGCCCTGGTTCTCAGATACTCATTGAAATCTCTGGGAAGTTTAAAAAACCAAAACAAAGCAAGCTGGGCATGGTGGCACATGCCTGTAATTTCAGCAACTGGAGAGGCTGAGATAGGAGGATCAGAATTAACTTAGTGAAGCCCTAACCACCCTGTCTCAATATAAAAACTAAAAAGGGCTGGGGGTATAACTCGGTGGTTAAGCACCCCTGGGTTTAATTCCTAGCATCAAAACAAACAACCCCCCCCCCCCCCAACAAAACAAAACAAAACACCACTGATGGCTGATGCCATATTTGGGTCTTGACTGTTTGCCCCAAAGACCCACATGATGAAGGATTGGTCCCCAGCCTGTAGCACTGTTAGGAGGTGGGGGACCGTTTAGGAGATGGGGCCTGGTGGAATGAAGTTAGTTCACTGGGGCTATGCCTTTAAGGGTATCTGGCCCCAGGTACCCCTTCCGTCTGTGTTTGCTTCCTGGCTACCAGGAGGTGAACAGGCCTCCTCTGCAGCCTGTTCCTGTTATGATGTGCTGAGCTGCCACAGACCAACAGCAACAGAACCAAGTGACCAGGGACTGAAATCTCTGAAAACATGAACCCAGTGAACCTTTCTTCCTTTTAAATTTATTATCTCAGGTATTTTGCCACAGTGGCACAAAGCTGACTAATATAGCTGAGTACTCGTAGTGATTTTGGTTCAACTAATGTAGGCTGTAGCCTGGGCATTGTGACCTTTATAGCTCCTATTTCTTTGCTGAGACTTTATGTTTTCTCATTTGTTTCAAGAATATTCATAATAGCTCATGAAGCATTCTTATGAGGACTGTTTTAAAGTCTTTTTCAAGTAATTCTAATATATTTGCCATTTTGACATTGAATTGACATCTCTGTTGGTTGTCTTTTCTCATTAGTGATGAGATTTTGCTGGTTCTTGGGATGATGAATTTCATTTATTTATTTATTTTTATTGAATGCCGGACATTTTGGGATTCAATAAAAATAAATAAATAAATGAAATTTATTTTGATTTATTTTTTATTTTTTTGGTAGTGGGGATTGAACCCAGGAGCATTGTACCCACTGAATTAAACCCCCAGTTGTTTTTTTTTTTTTTTTTTTTTTAATTTTGAAACATGGTCTTGCTGAGTTGCCCAGGCTGGCCTTGAACTTGAGATCCTTCTGCCTCAGCCTCTGGAGCTACTGAGATTGCAGGTGTGCTCCACTGTACCTGTCTGAGACCAAATTGTATTTCAACCCTCCCTTCTAGCAAGGTTCCTTTGCCAAGGCACTGGTGGGGGAGAAGAGGGGGTTCCTGCCTAATTGCTTTCAGGTTGGGGTAGAAATCTAGGTTGTCCTCTGGGTTTCAGCTAATACCAACCACCCTGGTTGTTGGGTCAGGGGTGTCTCGTTTCTGTTCCCTGCATGGCTGCTACTGACACAGTGGCCTTGTTACCACTGGGTGGTGGTGAAAGTTCTGGACTCTGCACTAGGCCTCCTCTGGCACCCCAGCAAGGAGGTGTGGAGGCCTCTTTATGGCCACATGGTGTGGATATCCTGGCTTCCTGGTTGGCCTTCTCTCAAGCCACCAAGAAGGAGGTGAGGATGGAGCATCTCACTGTGGTCTGCTGAGGGCAGAAACCTAGTTTCCCTACATGGTCAGCAGAGCTGAGGCCACAGGTTTTTTTATGGTTCTTGGCTGACAACAGTAGAGCTGTTGTCTAAAGGTTTCCTGCCGGGCAGGGCTGCCCCTTTGCTACAGGGGAAGGCCTTTTTCGGGCTTGTTTTGGTCTGTGTCTGTTGGCTTTCTGGGACTCTGGCTTCTCTGCCAGCCAGTCTAGGATGATGAGGCCAAAAGAAAGCCCAGGGACTCACTTCCACATGTTGTCCCTCGGGTGTGGAGGTCCCCAGCTGGGCTTCCTTCTTCCGTCTTTCAGCTGTCCTTATACTTGTCATATGTATAAAATGTCTGGCGTTTGGGGTGGTGTTTAGCAGTAGGAAAAGGCAAAAATATGTTTATTCTGTATTCATGGAAGTGGGCGTTCCCCACACAGAGTTCCCTGGGGGAATCTAATAAATCAGATCAAGCAGGGACATTTGAGAATCAGGGTGACAACACTGGGGCAGGCAGAAAGTGTTGGTGGGAAGACCAAGAGGACCTGGGTCCTCCCCAGGTGATGGTCTTCGTGAGTCAGAGCTTACTCCCTCACAGAGCCTTTTTTTCACTTATGTTCACTTTCCTCTTGCTTTTTTTAAAAGATTTTTTTCCCCCTCTCTTTTGCCCCTTTTGGACTTCTCAATATGTGTTCCTAAATGCAAGTGCAGAAATGGATTCCACCCCATAGGAAGCATTTATTGTGCTTCTACTGTGTCTAGGGCACAATGATTGATATTGAAGGCTACAGAGTAATGAGATAAAAGGGTGACTTGAAGAGACTCGGCTATCTGGGAAGATATTGGCACATGGAAAGACAGACACGTGATTTTTTTTTTGTGTGTGTGTGTGTATTTTTGTGTGTTCATGATGCACAGTTGTGCTGGGGTAGAGCTTATCCACCGAATATTCCTAAATTCTGCCCCAGACCCAGAGCAGATTTTTGAAGCAGCCATTGTTAGTGGTTTAGTCTGTGGCTTTGGAAGCGGTCATGAAGGGTTTGTTTGGTTTTTTTTTTTTTTTTGGTGTTTTTGTGGTATTGGGAATTGAATCCAGGGCCTCATGCCCACTGATAGGGCTTTAAATGATGATTCTTGAGGTTTAAAAATACCTGTAGCAACCCTGTGGCCAGAGGATTGGAGGGGCAATAATAGACTCAGACTCTTGGAGTTCAGGATAGCAGTGGCTAGAATTAGGGTCTTCTTCCCACTGGAGTTTCCAAGAGGGAGAAAGAATTGAGAAGACCATATTTGTAAGTAAAGAAGGGAATGGATAGTTTTGTAAGAAAGCCAAAGGAGAAGAAGACTGGTCATGTGGCGTGGGTGGTATGAGAGGAGGTTTATATATAGGGCTTTTCTTATTTGTAAAGGGGAAAACATATAATAGGAAAGCCATACATAAATACTGTGGTTTGGATATGAGGTGTCCCTCCAAAGTTCCTGTGTTAATGTTGGGAGGTGAAGTGAGCTGTAAACTAATCAGTCCATACCAGTTTGAGTGGACTGACTGGGTGTAGCTCTAAGCAGGTGGGGCATGGCTGGAGAAGGTAGGTCACTGAGGGTATGCCCTGGAAAAGTTCATCTTCCTTCCGCCATGATGGTCTGCCTCACCTAGGGCCCGGGTCAGTGGAGTTGGCCTACCATGGACTAAATCTTTGAAATCTGGAATCAAAAAAAGCCTTTCCCTCCTCTTCAATTGTTCTTGTCAGGTATTTGGTCATAGCAATGCAAAGCTGACTAACATAATCAAGGAGAAATAATGAAGTAGGAAGACCTTATCCTAGGAGATTTTAAATATCAAGCTTGAGAGATGTGACTTAATCTTGTCAATAGTGGGGAACAAAAATGTGTGCTCATAGGAGATGATATATATTCTTAGTAATGTATTAGAGGAAATGGGTAAGAGCTGATGCAGAATTAGAGAAGAGCACTGAGAGAACTGGGTGCCATGGTGCATGCCTGTAATTCCAGTGACTTGGGAGGCTGGGGCAGGAGGATCACAGGTTTGAAGCCAGCCTCAGCAACTTAGGGAAAACCTGCCTCAAAATAAAAATAAATAAATAAGAAGGGTCAGGGATGTAACTCAGTGGTACAGTGCCCCTGGGTTCAAGCCAATCCCTTGTACTACCTGGGGTTGGGGGAGGGGGAAGGAAAATAGCACTGAGGCCTAAGTTAAAATCCCAATGTGAGGACCTGAACCAGAATGATAAGGGAGGGTGTGGAAATGAAGGATGGATATAAGAGACACGGCAAAGAAAGGCTTGGCTATACAGCTGCATATATTATATTCTTATGACCAGGCCATAGTTGGGAAGAAGAATCAGAAGTAGAAAAGGTATGGACTTAGTCTTTATCTGCAAGGAACTTGCATCTAAGTGAGTTCATGTGACAAAGCTTTAAGTACCTTTCATTTGCAGGACACTCTAATATCTGAATGATATGAGCCCTGAAAGGCAGTTTAACTTATTTTATATCTGTCCTAAGTGGCTCATCATGTTACGTACTGGGTTCTTTTGAGAATTTTTTTCTTTTCGGTGGTTCTGGAGATTAAAACCGGGGTGCTCTACCATTGAACTACATCCCCAGCCCTCCACCCCCTTTTTGAGACAGGGTATCACTAAGTTGCTGAGGCTGACCTTGAATTTATAATCTTCCTCTTTATAAATTTATAATCTTCCTCTTACCTCAGTCTCCTGAGTTGCTGGGATTATAGTTGGGGCCACTATGTCCAGCTTTGAGAGCAGTCTTGATAGTTAAGCAAGCATATTATTAGACTGTTGAGATTTGACAGTTAAGGTCTGTGTAGCTGAAATGATGAGATGGAATATGTTTCTATGAACCCCTCTAGGATAAAAGGGCTGAGAGATACCAGAATAGACTTTAGGTGGATCATAGTCTTAACTAGCTAGGACTGGGAAGTCCCTTGCTCTGTCCCACTCTCTTGTTGTAAGTGGAAATTACTGAAATATGAAAACTTTAGGCAGGGATTCTATAAGTCACTGGTGGCAAATCCATAATAGGTTTCTGAGGCTAATGAGATTGTTTGGGATATTAGATAGCAACTTTTTTTTTGTGTTCCTGGGCAGGCTGGCTAGCTTTCTTTTCTTTCTTTCCAGAGGATCTTGCACGTGCTATGCAAGTGCTCTACCACTGAACTACATCATCAGCCCTGTTTTAAACTTTTAAAATTTTGAGACAGGGTGTCAAGTTGCCCAGGTTGGTTTTAAACTTGTGATCCTCCTGCTTCAGCCACCCAAGTAGCGGGATTACAGGTGTGTGCTACTAAATCTGGCATCCCTAGACTTTTTAATACTTCCCTGCAAAATGACAGTTATTGGCTTCTACACCCTACCTCACCCTCAGTGGTTCCTTGTGGCCTGCAAGGTCCTGAAACAAACCATATCTAATGCACTTTTGAATATCTAGTGCATAGTACGCTGCCTGACATACTATAGGTGTGCTGTTGGTGATAAATGAGCAAAAGAATGAATGAAGTTGGTATCATTGACTGTACATATCTTCACTTCTCACCACATTACTTGGGTGCCTTTCCTGCTATGATCTTGGATTTTGAGAAATAAAAGGAAGAAGAGGCGTATGTCTGTCTACTTGACAGCCCCAGGAGCAAGGGTCTTGGGTGGTGTTTGTTGCCTACTGTTCAAGGGCTTGACCTTAATCTTGTTGTTTCAGAAACCAAATCTTGTATAACAGTATTTGTAACCTAGCTGCAGCAGAGGATCATGTGGGGAACTTTAAAAAATATGGATACCCACTGCCCCTTAGGGATTCTTATTTCATATATCTGGCCTGAGGTCTCACCAACATTGTAATTTCAGAAGTTTCTGGGTGATTGCAGTGTGCAGCTAGATAACTGGTGTACACACTGAGTAGGGACAATTATGGACAGACCCAGGTTATTCAGGTTGTCATATCTGACTTTTCAGACCAAAGAGCCTTTTTATGGACTTATAATGAGGTATGTAATTGAATGAGTTACTGGATATACTTGTGGATGTAAAACCATCATCCTCAGTGGTTCCTTGTGGCCTGCAAGGTCCTGAAACAAACCATATCTAATGCACTTTTGAATATCTAGTGCATAGTACACTGCCTGACATACTATAGGTGTGCTGTTGGTGATAAATGAGCAAAAGAATGAGTGAAGTTGGTATCATTGACTGTACATATCTTCACTTCTCACTACATTACCTGGGTGCCTTTCCTGCAGTGGGATGCCCAGCATGTTTTTTTTTGGGGGGGTGGGTGTGTAGTGGGGTTGAACTCAGGGGCACTCAACCACTGAGCCACATTAGAGACAGGGTCTCCCTGAGGTTCTTAGCACCTTGCTTTTGTTGTGACTGGCTTTGAACTCACGATCCTCCTGCCTCAGACTTCTGAGCTGTCCCAGCCTGGTTTTTATAATCCAAAGCATGTTGGTTACATTTTTAAAAAGAGGTTTGTGGAGAGAATATGTTTAATGACTCTTCCCTCCCAGGCATTCCCTTGGCAAGATGATAAAGATTTTAGTGATGTGGGTCTCATTTTATTTTACTGAAGGTAAACTAGTTTGTATTCTGAATCTGGCTTTGAATTTGTAGGCCTGGGATGAGGGGTACACTACCTCCATACTTATGAGGCTTAGCTCATCAAATTCTAGTTTCTCCCCTTCTCCCAACTAGTATACATTCTTTCTTGAGTTGGGAATGCAGCATTAGGTTTATAGTCTTAGAGTTATTTCTGTATGATAGGCCCATGAAAGGTGGATGTAGCTCAGTGGTAGAGCACTTACCTAGCATGTTCAAGGGCCTGGGTTTAATCCTCTGTACTGAAAAAAATGTGGCTGAACTTTTCTATTTCCTCTAGTGTTGGTGCATAGTAGCTGCTCAGCAAAGACATGTAGGCATGGCTGGAATTCAGCAAGTGTTTGGTGACTGTTAGAGTGTGGCCCTACTTAAACCCCTGTGTATGTCAAGCCTCTTATGAAGTGATGCCTTTCAGTGATTATTTCCTCTTTCCAGCAGTAACTTAAAGTTATTTTTTATTAAAAATATGTCTGAAGCACCCACTTGTGGCTGCTGACTCACTTTCTCTAAGGGAGAAGTCTTGGTGGGCTGGATATGCCATGTGAGAGGGATGTAGTCACACTCCCAGCCCCTATTTCAATTTACTCTCTTTTCATTTCATAATGATTTAGTTGGTCTTTATTATCAGGGAGGTGGGGTGGGCTGGGCTGGGCTGAGGGACTGGAATGGGACGTGGAAGGTTCTAGACTGGCTGTAGTCCCCATCTTACCCTTTGTTGCACCAGCAGCCTTGAGCAAGTCCCTTTTATCTCTGTACTTCAATCCCTTCTTCTGAAAAAGGATGGAGCTGACTCAGAAATTAATTTTTTCCCCCAGGCCTGGGGATTAAACCCAGGGCCTTGCACATGTTAGGTGAGCACTTTACCACTGGACAACACCCCCAGCCTTTTTTACTTTATTTTGAGACAGGCTCTTGCTACATTGCTGAGGCTGTCCTCGAACTTGTGATTCCTGCCTCAGCCTTCCGACTTGCTGGATTACAGATGTGCACCACAGTGTCCAGCTCAGAGGCTCAATCTTGGAGATGTTCTCTAAGCTCCCTCCCAACTCCAATTTTGATTCTTCCCTGCAGGCCAGCTCCCTTGCCCAGAGAAGTCACCTCCCATTTACTTCATGCCCACATACTGGTTGACAGGTCAATTAGAGCAAACAGCCAGAACCCAGCAAGACTGCCCTGAGCTCCATGTGTTCCCGGGCTGTGGAAAGTGCCCTCTGCCTTTGAGGTGTGGGAGGAGGGCACTTGTGATCTTCCTTCCCCTCAGTGTTCATCAACATGTGGCTCAAATGTAAGTCCATGTAAGCAAAATTCATCCATTACTTGTTTTGTTCTTAAGTATTTATACCTTTTGCTGCTCCATGAAAAAAAAAAATTTTAGTCCTTAGTCATTGATTTTTGTCCTATTGCAGCCAAAAAAGAAGAGCATTGAAAAGCAGCAGAACTCTGTAGGGTCAAATTTTGTAGAAAAGCAAAGTGTGTGTGTCTGTAATCATGTTGCGATGGCACATTGAAATATCTCCCTTTTAACCCTCACTTAGGCTTTTCTCTTTTACACTTGTATATTTAATAGTTACAACCAGAACTTAGATTCATGTCTGTAGTCATTTTACCCATCCAGAGTTCTTCCCTACTATCTATAGGAAGGGCTCATAGGCACAGTATTCATGCCTCTCAAAAAAATTATTTGTGTCTGTGTGTTGGTTTTATCTCTGCTCTTTGTATGTGAAAGTTCAAGTCTGTTGGATATAAAATTCTTGGTTAACATTTTCGTTAATGTTGCTCCCTCTTCTTCTGGCATAAAGCTTGCTGTAAATTTCATGATCTAATTTTTCTTATAATCCATGTACTTTCAAAAACTCCAGTACCGGAGTATATCTTGATGTTTTTTGAGTCTGTATTTGGAGATATACAATATACTCTTTTAGGATAAGTGTTCAAATCTTTTTTTTTTTTTTTTTTTTTTTTTTGTACCAGGGATTGAACCCAGAGATGCTTTACCACTGAGCTATATCCCCAGCTCTTTTGAGCTGGCTTTGACCTTGTGATCTTTCTGCTTCAACCTCTGAATTGCTGGGATTATTGGCACGCATCACCATTGCCGGCTTCAAATAGTTTTCTTTTCAGAGAGAGCTTTTACAAATTATTATCTTAAAAAGTCGGTTCCTTCAGTTTTGTTCTTCAGGAATCCCTCTTGTCCTTATGTTGGCTCTTCTTTGCCTGTCTTCAAATCTATCACTTTCAAATCCCTTTCTTCATTTTCTAGATTTCTTTTTTATTTTAAAAGATTACCTTAGTTTCAGGCATTAGGTTTGTTTTTTTCTTATATTCCTTCTGGTTAAATCTTCATTTCCTTTTTATTTTTTTGCAGCACTGGGGATCGAACCTAGAACCTTGCAAGTTCTCTACCACTGAGCTTTGCTCCCAGCCCTTAATTTTCATATTTAAAATAACTTCCTTTTCTTACTTCTGGTTTTTTCTTGAGTTCTGTCACTTCATTTCTGAGATTTTCAGATTCTAATTTATGGTTTCTTTTGTGCTTTGCATATGTAAAATACTTATTTCAAAGTATGCTCTATTTTATGTGCTTTTAAAATGTATCTTTTTTTGGCATGCTTTCATTGTTATATAATTAGGGTGTTATCTTGCCCCTTATTCTCTCTCTTTCTTATAGAAATGTCTATGAATTTGTTACTTGTTAGTTTATTACTGTTATTTTCTTTTGCAGTACTGAGGATTGAACCGGAGCTTTGCACATGCTAGGCAAGTGCTCTATCACTAAGTTATAGCCCCAGCCTGTTTATTTTGAGACAGGGGCTCCCTAAATTGTTCAGGCTGGCCTCTAATTTGTGATTTTCCTGCCTCAGCCTCCCGAGTTACTGGGCATACAGACCTGTACCTCTGTGCCTGGCTTATCTCTTCATTTTTATGATGTAAATTTAGTTTTTCTGAAGTTTAAAAAGGAGTATTGGTTTGGTAGCTTTTCTAACTTCACAGAGCCCCTTTCCAGTGTGACCCTATTTCTTTCTCCCATTTTTTCCTGAACCTTCTCTCTCTCTCTTTTTGTCTTTGTTGCCTGACTGGCTCAATTTTGATTCTGTTTGCTGCTGTCCCTCAGCAAGGGGTCCTGTCCTCGTGAGTCAATTCTAGAGCTTCTGTGGGCTAGCACTGTAGCCCCTCAGGACTTACAATTTCAGTTGCAGCTTAGTTCTCCCACCTAGCTCCTTTGGGTTTTTCCTCTTTTAGGTCTGTCATGTGCCCCATTATTTGTTTGTTGTTTATTTATTTATTTATTTTTGTGGCAATGGGGATTGAACCCAGGACTCAGTGCATGCTACCCAAGTGTTCTGCCACTGAGCTAGACCCTCAGCCTCCTTTCTTTTCTTTTATCCCACATTGACACCAACATCATGCTGGTGATTTGTCCTCATCTTTTTGTAATTTGGGACATGTGGGAATACTTTGTCACCAAATTTTGTTATTGTCTATGACTTTTTAATTTTGCTATTTGGTTGCTTCGTTTATTATTATTTGTAGGGACTACAGAAAATACACTGCCACCATTGCCACTGTTTTCCCACAGTTGGCACAGTGTTTGTTTTCCCCACAATATGCAAATCGTTGACTTAGATTTTAAAAAATTTCTTTTCCCTTGAAGCAGCAGAAGGTGTAAATATTTGAGAACATAAGAGACAAGTAATGGATGAATTTTGCTTACATGGACTTACATTTGAGCCACATGTTGATGAACACTGAGGGGAAGGAAGATCACAAGTGCCCTCCTCCCACACCTCAAAGGCAGAGGGCACTTTCCACAGCCCGGGAACACATGGAGCCCAGTGCAGTCTTGCTGGGTTCTGGCTGTTTGCTCTAATTGATCTGTCAACCAGTATGTGGGCATGAAGTAAATGGGAGGTGACTTCTCTGGGGAAAAGGGCTGGCCTGCAGCTTCCGTGGGAAGAATCAACTAGAGAAACACAGAGAACTGGAGTCGGAGGGAATCTCAGAAATCACCTTTAAGATTTAGGTGGAGTCAACTCTGTTCCTTTTACAGAAGAGGGAATTGAAATCCATAGAAATGAAAGGAACATCCAGACTGTTGATGTAATAAGGGGTAGGATGGAGACTGCCTGTGGCCTAGCACTCTTCCATGCCCCATTCCAGTCTCTCAACTCCCAGCTTCCCTGTTGAGTCATGAGTAAACACAACATTAAAAAGTGAAGAAGGCTTTTGCGGAGTAAATTAAAGGGTATCCACGCTTTTGTTTTAAGAAGTTCAGTTTCAGCTAGTGTATTTTCTTAAAATAGAGGCACGTGTAATATGGTGTTTGTGTGGAATAATTAAGGGACAGAAAGGAGGATTTTATGCGTAGTGTTGCAGCTCTCCTGTGGCAGAATCAAGAGTCTGGCTTTGTCAGTTCCACTGAACTTTCACTTCACCAAGTGATTAGTCTGGTGAAGACTGATCAACATTTCCAAGAAAGGGAAGTATTTCTCATTGAATAATAATTCATACAGATGACTTAATGAGTTGATATTTTCGCATCTCAGCGTCTAATCTCTCCTAATGGTCTTCTTGTTTCTTTGGCCAGAGGTATATTAATTCATATTTGTGTACTCGATGCCTGCTACATGATTTTTGCTCAGTATATATGCATTGAGTGAGCTTGTGCGGGTCCTGGGTTCAATCCCCAGTACCACACACACACACACACACACACACACACACACAATATGTGTGTGTGTGTGTGTGTTTGTATATGAGGTGTCTCCCGAAAGCTCTTATGCTAATGCAGGAAGTGAAATGATTAGATTATGAGAGCTGTAACCTAATTGGATTGTTTTGGTTTGAATAGACTAACTGGGTGGTAACTGTAGGCAGGTGGGGTATGGCTGAGAAGGTAAGTCACCAGAGCCTGCCCTAGAAGGGTTTATCTTCTCTGTGGCTCCTTCCCTTTCCCCTTCCCCTCCCTGAGGTAAGCAGTGTTCTTTTGCCACACCCTTCAGCCATGATGTTCTGCCTCACCTTGGACCTGGTGGACTATGATCTGAACCTGTGAAACTATGAGCCTAAAATAAACTGTTCCTCCTCTAAGTTGTTCTTGTTGGATATTTTGTTCACAGCAAAGAAAAGCTAACTAACACAATCTGCATAAATAAATAAATTAAAAACACACCCACACATTGAGTGAATCTGTTTGGAGGAGTGGGATTAATACATGAAAAGGTGAACAAAGTCATCAGCCATGCATCACTGAGTACTAAATCATATGCCATAAATCCTAAGAAGATGATGCCATATGGGAAGCCTTTCTGGATGAAATGGTAAGGAGGATTTGAGTACTAATCCCTCTTCTCTTACACTTCCCAGCATAAGCCTTTATTCGGCTTCAGCTCTGTGATAGTGATATGAAGAAAGACTGTAGGAGAAGTGCATTTGCCATCAGAGAAAAATGGCTTTTTGGAGAGACAAGTGTTCAGCTGCTGCTTTCTCAACTTTTGCTTTCCTTACTCTCTTCCAGTCTATTTTCTTTTGTGATTTCTCAAATATTTCGATAACTATGTTTGATCTTTAGTTCCTTCATTTGAGAGAATTTTTACTATTTCCACATACAGATTGGACTTAATTCTAGCTGTTAAATTTTATTTTGTTTTTGGTACTAGGGATTGAACCCAGGGGCACTGAGCCACATCCCCAGCACTTTTTCTTTCCTTCCCCCTCCCCACCCCCCCTTTTTTTTTTGGAGACAGGGTGTTGCTAAGTGGCTTAGGGCTTTGCTAAATTGCTGAGACTGGCTTTGAACTTGCAATCTTCCTGCCTCAGGCTCAGCCTCCTGAGCTGCTGGATTACAGGCATGCGCCACCTCCTAGTTGCTAAATTTTATATTATCCCTAAGCTAGTGGAACAGGGACTCCAGAGCCCCTGGTATGTTACATGCTGCCTTTCACAGCTGGTTTTGATAAAAATATGTCCCCCTTTTGAACAGAGGGTAAATGGAGATGTGTTAAAATAAGATGATGATTGTGGATGAGAATTTCATTCACATAATCAGTAATCAGTCAGTATTTACTTAGTATTGTGATAAGCCAGGTAGTGTGCTGGGTGTTGCAGACAGTGTTGTCTGCAAAGGTCATGTGATGTAGATGTGGCCTCATGCAATGTTGGCATATCCTATGGACTTTTCAGAATCACCCCTGCAATATACATGAGAATAGAGTACTTTTTTCATGTGCAGACAATCATTTTGGTGGAGAGGGTGTTAGGTAGTTACAAGTTAGTCATTTTGTCTCTCCCTCACACTATCAGATTGGTGAAAAGATACCATAAGCTTTTTTTTTTTTCTTTTTTTGGTACTGGAGATTGAACTCAGAGTCAATTTACCACTGAACTACATTCGAGACCCTATTTATTTATTTTTGAGACAGAGTCTTGTTTAGTTGCTGTGGTTGACCTCAAACTTGTGATCCTCCTGCCTCAGCACATTCTGAGTCCCTGGGATTACAATCGTTCTCCACCACACCTAGCCCATTGACATTCTTAAAAAAAAATAAGCCACAGTCCAAAAAATTAGTCTACACAAATGGGAGTCGCAACATAACCTTCTGTCCAACAGGACCTCTGTTTCTGATGATTGCAGTCAAGAAGACGGATCCTGCCAGGTGCCTTAGCACATGCCTGTAATCCTAGAAGCTCTGGGGGCTGAAGCAGGAGGATTGCAAGGTCGAGGCCAGCCTTAGCAATTTAGCAAGGCCCTGAGCAAGTTAGTGAGACTCTATCTTAGAATAAATATTAAAAGAGCTGGGGATGTTGGTCAGTGCTTAAGAACCCCTGCGTTGAATTCCTAGTTAAAAAGACAAAACAAAATAAAACAAACAAACAAAAAACTGGAAAAATGTATTTGTCTGATGGAGTTGTCTTTATGGCATTGTAAACAGGGATGGTTCTCTCATCCTTCTTTCCCATATATATCATTCCATTGGTTCTAATCTCCCACCAGGGCAGCAGATGGCTTGGTGGGGAATGTGATATTGACTTGTTTTGCAGACTGGTCTCATTTAAATGTTGATGGTGTGTGCAGAGTCAGACTTGGTAAACTCTTGCTTGATTTATTCTTCCCCTGGAGCCCACAAAATCCATGAAAGAGAATTAGATAACCAGCCCCTAATCATGCTTGTTAGGGTTAACCATAAACAGTCTGGTTGATGGATGGATGGTTTAATAAACATCTGCTGAGTGTCTGAGCTGAGTCTGCAGGCATGTCCCAGGCCTGTCCTGAACCCGGCCAGGATGTGAACACATGGCAGATTCTTGGATATTTAAAGGCCATCTTTTTTCTTTTTGACTTTACACTAACTGAAGCTCAGGCTTAAATAAGTTTGGTGATTTGTCCAAGATCAAAATGGCTAGTTTAGGGTTGAGCATAGAGAGTGCAAGCCTTGACCTCTGTGTGTCTCCTTCCACACTGTGGTCCAGCTGTCAAGGTGTGGGTGTGGGTGTAGGTGGCCAGATATCTCATCCATTCCAGCTCTGAATCCAGCATCAGGAACCCATGTGCCATCTGGACCAGGAACATGGATGGTCCAGTTGCTGGAGAGGGGTCTATGGGGTCATGTGTGGAGCAACTCTCTTTAACTCCATTTTGTTCCACTGCAGGGGTTCTGCAGGGATTTTGCGTCATGAATGCGAATCTCACCTACATTTTTCCCCCCAGAGTCCAGTGCATGGAATTGCTAATAATTCCAGAGCTGGGTTATTATGTTTTCTTCAAATTCTTAGTGGAGAATTGATCAGGGATTAGGGACAGGGTGTTATGGACTGAATGTTTATGTCCTGGAAAATTTGTATGTTGAAGCCATAATCCCCAGTATTGGCATTAGGAGGTAGGACAATAATTAGGTCATGAGGGTGGGGCCTTCATGAATGGGATTGGTGTCCTTATGAAAAAAGAGAAAGAGGATCTCTGAGGATAGAGCAAGGTGTCCGTCAACAAGCCGAGAAGAGAGCCTTCACTGGGAATGGAATTGCTGACATCTTAGGTAGAACTGTGAGAAATAAATTTTGTTGCTTAAGACACTAAGTCTATAGTATTTTACCTTTAAAAACCCACGATGACAAAGATGTGGTCGTATGGATACTATATGGTATCAGAAGAGAGAGTTGAAGGAGGGGGCAAGAATGCAGTCATTGATGGCTAATTTAGAATGGTAAATTGTCTTCTGTCTTCAAGTTTTGTAGAGACTATTTTAGATTATTAACACACATATAAATGGGGTTCCCTTATCCTGTGAATGGAGTTACTTATGCCACATAGAAAGAGGGTGAAGTTTAGTGTCTGAAGATCTATGTTTTAGAGCCAGCCTTGACCTTGATCATAAGATTTTGGGTGAGTCATTTAATCTTTTTCAACTTCAATTCCCTCCCTCCCTTCCTTCTCCCTGCTCCACTCCCTCTTTGGATGGAACCCTGGTTCTCATACATTGCTAGGCAAGGGCTCTACCATGAGCTACACCCTCAACCTCAGCTTCAGTTTCTTTATTGATGGAATTGAGTAAATCTATTCATCCCAGGATTACTGTGAATATTAAATGATACAAGTAAACTGCATAGCACTCTTCAAAGAAATTCGTGGGGGTTTATTGGAATAGTCTTTGGATTCAATATGGACGGTTTCTTGGCTAGCATTGCTTTTTTTCTTTTGCGGTCTCCTATCTTTGTATTCATCCTGTTTAATCCTTGCTGGTAATAAATTGTTACGAGGTGTTTGGGTTATCTTCTGTTCAATTTTCTACTGCTAGCATTTAAAGAGACCATTAGTTAATGTGCTTATAATTTCATTAGTCAAGTGTCTTCTAAGCGTAGACTATGCAGTAGAGATTTAATTGTAAATGGAACATTAATGGTCCTTTCCTCTGTAGCATCTTTTCTAGGAGGGCATCTGCTTCTGCCAAAATAGCTCCGGTGTCAGCAGCAAAACAGAACCCTCTTTCCATGTCATTGTGTGTGTGTGTGTGTTATAAGTACTGATGATTGAACCCAGGCGTGCTCAACTTCTGAACTTCAGGATCTCACTAAATTGCTGAGGTTGACCTCCAATTTGCAGTCTTCCTGCCTCAGCCTCCTGAGTCGCTGGGATTTCAGATGTGCCCAGCTGAAATTGTGTACTTTCTTAGTTAAATTGCATGCACATTTTGTTGGATTGATTTGTAGGTACCTTATAATTTTGGTTGCTACACTGGTGTCTTAAAAGACTATATTTTCCTTACTATTCGGGGTAAGTATTCTTTGCCTGTAATCCCTGCTACTCTTCTCCCCATTCGGCCACCAGGAATACTTCCCATCTTCTCTATTTCACAGGTCTGTGTTCTCTCTTTCTTAGAGTGTTCAACAATAGGCTCTTGAACTTAAAACTAGAAAATGAATTATTATCACAGGTGGCTCATAATCATATGAGAAGATGCTCAATTCAGTAATGCAGATTATATACAAAGATAGTGTTTCTCACTTACCAGATTGGCAATATTCCAAAAGTTTTACCACCTACTTTGTTGGCAAATTGCTCTGGGGTGAATGCAGAATAGCATAGTGCATGTCTGTGAGGGGGAATGGGTAACACCTAGTGCTATTACATATACAATTAATGCTTTGATCTCACAGTCCCACATGTTAGAATCCATTCCAAAGATTCACTGTCAAAAATATTTTTAAAAGTATGTATTTTGCTATTCATTGTTGTATTGTTTCTGTAACAAAAGACTGAACATGCCTGGGAGTGGTCGCTCAATGCCTGTAATCCCTGCTACCTGAGAGGTTGAGATAGGAGGATTGTAAGCTTGAGGCTGCCTGGGCAATTTAGCAAGAAACTGTGTCAAAATAAAAAGAAGGGCTGATGATGGACCTCATGTGTGACATCCTGGGTTCAATCCCCAGTACCACCAGAAAAGTGAGGAGGAAAGTAGAAAGGGGGGAGGAAAAGAGGGAATAAAGGAAAGAAAGAGGGAATATGCCTGTAGTATGTGATCTCTAGGAGATAGTAAGTGAAAAGGCAGGATATAATGAATCTAAGAAAGAAGAAATGTATGTATATGCTCACATTTTGCTTGTTTTTGAAAAAAAGAATAAACCATTAAATAGTAATAAAGTTTTTCTTTAGGATTAAAGAGATTTTAGGCTGGAGTGAAAAGGAATAAGAAAGCCTTCTCTGAATATACCTTGTTTTGTTGGTTTAGGTGTGGAAACATCCAAAATTTTGACATAATTTGAAAATATAAACATCCCTGAGAAATCTAAATATAGCTGTATTGAGCTCGTTGGCATGGCCCACAGAGAGGAAGAGAAAAGAACTCAGCTAACTGGCTTCAAAACACAGTGATTTGATTGTGCATTCCCAGTGGACATAGCATAAGGACACTGAAAGTGCAGAGGACATTCTAAACTGTGTTTCAATTATCATTGTCGGTGTTGGTGTTGGTTTTGTTTTTCTGAGATTCCCGTGTATTGTGGGATAGAGTAAACAACTAATTATATTGATGTGAGGAAGGAAATACTGACAATGAGTCCTTAAATTGCTGGCAGCCCTGAATTTGACTGGATGTACAATAGGAACTCATGAAGCATTTTATTATTTTTAAAAAGTATTCTAGCTCTGTCCACTGGCAAGGCCCAGAAACAATTCCAGAGCCAACAGTGGTGAGTGTTCCTTGGGCCTGGTTTGTGATTGAGGATAATTCCCCCCAGAAGAGAAATCACAGTTCTTTGGGGAAGTGATTGCTTTCAAGGGTAGGACAGGAGATAACATAGGATGTTCCTGCAGCTTCTTGTCACACCAGCAAACAGGGAAGCCATTCAGGATTTCCAGGGTCATGTTGCTGAATGACTCAGGAGAAAACCTGGAGAGGCTTCAGCTGGTCAAATGGAGACAGTTTGGACATCATTAAGAATAATATAGCTGTGGATTAAAATATATCACACAATATTTATTTATTTATTTATTTATTTATTTATTTATTTATTTTCCAATACTAGGAATTGAACCCAGGGCCTTGTGCATAATAGACAAGTACTCTACCACTGAGTTATACCCCCAGTCCTTTTTATTTTTCATTTTGAGAGGAGTCTAACTAAGATGCTCAGGCTGAACTTGCAATCCTCCTACCTAACCCTCCCAAGTCACTAGGATTATAGGCATGAGCCTATGCTTGGCTACACAGGTTTAAATACATGAGTTTAGAATGATATTCAAGAAAAAAAAACATTCACTTTTGTAGGATGCAAGGAAATTAACTCATTATTTTGAAAATTGGTAGATAAAGTAAAAGAAATAAGCATTTTACAAACAGTGCCTTTGGGATGACTAAAGAGCTGATGAAGGGAAGTTTCTTTTTATAGAAGTATTTTGGCTAACAGATGAAAGGGGAAATGATAAAATCATTATCATTTTGTAATCCGTAACTAAATCCATGGATCTAGGCAATAATCAACAATGGATGCTAACTAACATCACGAGAGAGGAGACAATCAGACCTTATGAACTTCCTGATGTATCCTGGCCAAAAACATTGTCTAATTTGTGAGGATACATTAGGATTACAAATGTGCATCACTAGGCCCAGAAGATTTTACTATTTTACAATAATGGACAGGACTCAACTTTCCAAACATGCCTGATTCACAGTGAGTTCTAAGTTGACATTAGTAGTAATTGTTACTCATTTGACAATGATGATGCTGAGCATGGTGACAACCTGGGCCATAAAATGAGGTGCTGCTGCCATCACCTAAGGATTTCATTTTACTATTTTCAACTTCTGCCAGAAGAAGGAGGCAGTGTTGCAAAGTAGAGATAGAAGTGTGGAGTCAGAAGACCCCAGATTAGTTTCTCAGATAACAAGCCACTCAGTCACTGATAATAGCAGGTGTGGTGAAGAGGAATGAATGAGATGGTACATTTTCGTGAAACACTTTCTAAGTTCTAAAGTATTCAATGCGTGAAATTATCAATATTAAAACTTTCTACCTAATGTGGCACTTACCTGTAACCCCAGTGATTCAGGAGGCTGAAGCAGAAAGATTAGAAATTTGAGGTCAGCCTTGGCAACTGAAAGCCTGACTCAAAATGAAAAATAAAAAAGGTTAAGGATGTAGTTTAGTGGTAGAGTGCCCCTGGGTTCAATCCCTAGTACCACAAAAAGTAAAAATTAACTCTCATAAAAATCCTGTGGTATGCATATTAAAATTGCATTAACTGTATGACCTTGGGTAAGATGAAATATTTTTCCAGGGTCACAGCACTAATAAACAGCAGAGCCAGGATTTGAATCCAGGAATGTCTGATGCCAGGGTCAGAGTTACAGGCATGAACTCAACTGACATTCATTCAATTAACAGATCTGTATCAAACATCTATTACTTCATGATAGGAATGTGGTCTCAGGCACTGTGGATACAGTTGTCAATGAGACAAACTTCCTTGTCCTTAAAAATTTACAGTGAGGCAGACAGAAAACAAGATATTTTTAGGCAATGATGAGTGGTTTGAAGGAAATAATACTGGGTAATGTGACACAGTGTCTGGGATGTGTGACTGGGGTTCTCTTTCTGAACAGTTGGAGGCTTCTTTGAGGTTAGGAAGGACTCTAGTATGCTAGACAGAAGGAACAAGTAGAAATTAAAGGTCCTGTAGTGGGACAACAGGAAGACTGTAGGAGAGGACGTGGAAGCCATTGGAAAGGCAGGGGTTGCCCACCTGTAGTGAGGATAGATGTACAGTGAGCTTCCTGCATTCTCTGTCCCAGTCCCCCGTGGTACAGGCATGACAGGTATGGAGGGCCACCTTTCACTTTGGAAAAGAGCTTGTGATGGTAGAAACAAGCAAACAAACAAACAAACAAACAAATGATCTATTTCTTTAAGACTGGTGACTCTCTAGTCTCTCTAGAATGGGGGCTGAGATTGTGGCTCAGCAGTAGAGCGCTCGCCTAGCATGCGAGGGGCCCTGGGTTCGATCCTCAGCACCACATAAAAATAAATGAATGAAATAAAGGTATTGTGTCCAACTACAACTAAAAAAAAAAAAAATCACTAGGATGGGTATAAGTAGTGGAGACCTGTCTCACTGGCATGTGTGGAAATAATGTTTAGTGTCTTAATGACAGCAAGCGGCAGCAATGTCAACAATGTGACTTGGTTGCCAAAAAAGTTACTGCAGTCAAAGGTTTTCCTGATTGATGATGTGCAGAGAGGTCAATGGCTGCCAAATGTAAGAAGGATGTTCCTGGCCAACAATGGAATGGGGATCTTTGGATGCTGTTTGTGTAGCTTTGTGGTTGTGGAGAAGCTGCGCTGCCCCTTGTTAGGAATGATGAGTCAAGCCTGACAGAAGTTGGGGCAGGAATTGCACAAGCTGATCTCTGTGGGTCTTCCTTCCTGTGGTCCTCAGCCTCATTGCCAAGACAGCAAGTCCATGGATAATGGTGGTTATTGACAATTTACAAGAAATGAAGGATCAGATCCAAATCCAAGCTAGGTTCCCATCTGCCTTGCAGTTCAGGCTGGTGCTCTCTCACGCCGTGACCCTTCTCATTGTCCTGCAGCATAAGGTCACTGAGTTACCCTGGGAACCCTATTATTTTTAGTGGAACCTTATTTAATGCAGCTCTGGATTTTCTAGCTAACTGGCACCATCTGTCTGTAATCACACTTCTTAGAGCTGCCTCCTTATCATCAGCCTGCCTGCCTCTCTGATTGTTGGAAAGTAGTTGTATTCTCTGAAAACTTGCTGTTCTTTAAAACTTATACTTAGTATGGCCTATAAAGGTACTGCATGTGACTATGGAAGCCAGCAAAACTTGGAAAGGAAGGTTTGAGCCAGGCATGGTGGTGCATATCTATAATCCCAGTGACTCTGGAGGCCAAAGCAGGAGAATCTCTAGTTCAAGGTCAGCGTGGGCAGGTTAGCGAGACCCTGTCTCAAAATAAATAAATAAATGAAATAAAATAGAATAAAATAAAATAAAAAGGTCTGGGGACACTGGGTTTTTATTTTATTTTATTTTTTTGTGGTGCAGGGGATTGAACCCAGGGCCTTGTGCATGCAAGGCAAGCATTCTACCAACTGAACTAGATCCCCAGCCCACACTGGGTTTTTGATTGAGAATCCCTGGCCACTTCTTTCTATCTCTTTGGGCTCTACCTGGTTTATCTCTAATCAAGTTGAAGGCATTAGATTAGAGGTTCTGGATGGCTTGTCCCAATCTCTGATCACTCAGGAGTGTTCTTTGTCTATGCTTTTTGCCATCAGGAACATATTTGGACTTTCTCTAAGAATTCCTTCAGATAAACTGGGTACAGTGGTACACACCTATAATCCCAGCTTCTTGGGAGGCTGAGGCAGGAGAATTGCAAGTTCAAGTCCAACTGGAACAACTTAGTGAGAGTCTGTCTCAAAATAAAAAATAAGGGCTGGGATTGTAGCTCAGTGTTAGAGTGTTTACCTAGCACATGTGAAGCACTGGGTTCACATAAACATAAATAAACAAATAAGGGTATTGTGTCCCTCTACAACTAAAACAACAACAACAAAAGAAAAGGCTAGGGCTGTAGCTCAGTGGTAGAGCACCCCTGGGTTCAATCCCCAGTTCTGGGAAAAAAAATCTCTTAATTGTAGGTATGCGTGTATGTACATATGTATCGCAGTATATTGGCATCATTGTGTGTTAACATTATAAGCACGTCAAAGACATAATAATATACCTTTTACATATATAACTCTATGGGATAAGTTTCGGTATAATCTCCAGTAAAAAGATGAGGGGATTCAGAGAGATAAAGTATCCTCCAGAAGATTCTGTGGCTCCTGCATTGTGTTGACCTTAGTATCTGGTCTTTGTCAGTAGTTCTGGGCTGTACCTCTAAATGGGTGTAGCAGGTAGAAGATGGTGGAAGTAGAGACCAAGAAGAGGCAAGTTGACAGGATCAGAGATAAGGGTGAGGCTGTGCCTATACTGCCTATTTGGATAGTCCTGGGCAGGCAGAACTTAAGACTGGCAGTAGGCCTGTGGTGGGTGATATTGGTTCCTGTAATGAGTACAGTTGCTTCTGTAGGAGCAGGACTGGCAGCAGTCCAGGTGTGACTTGGTTGGCAGGACATTCATGCATCAAGCCTGCAGAAGTGGGTCTGGTTGCTCAGTGGAGTCCTGCCAGCCCCACAGTGGGACATGGTGTGGGCCCTAGGCTGCCAAGGACGATACCTCCTCATGTCTGTCCTCCTTTCACCTTCTAGGAGGGAGGACAGCAACAGTAGAACAGCTGCCTTTAGTTGTTCTTGTGCACCCTTTGTAGGTGAGACTATTCTAAATTTTTTTACAATTTTTAAAAAAGTTTTTATTTTTTGATTTTTAGCTACTGGGAATTGAACCCAGGGGTGCTTTGCCACTGAGCTACATCCCCCAGTATCTTTTGATTTGAGACAGGGTCTCACTAAGCTACTGAGGGTTTTGCTAAATTGTGCAGGTTGGCCTCCAACTTGTAATCCCCTTGACTCAGTCTCCCAAGGCTTAGAGGTATGTGCCACCATGCCTAGTTTACTTATTTGTAGTTTTCATTTAAGGTGGCACAGTGTTTGCATGTAAACTCTTTTTTTTTTTAAAGAGAGAGTGAGAGAGGAGAGAGTGAGAGAGAGAGAGAATTTTTAATATTTATTTTTTAGTTCTCGGTGGACACAACATCTTTGTTGGTATGTGGTGCTGAGGATCGAACCCGGGCCGCACGCATGCCAGGCGAGCGCGCTACCGCTTGAGCCACCTCCCCAGCCCCTGCATGTAAACCCTTAATTCATCTAGAAAGAACTGTGGTACATTTCATCATAAATCCCTGGTGATGGAAGAGGTCATGCCATTCTGTAGCAGGACATGAGCATCCTGCTTAGCTTGTATATTGGTTAGGGTTCAATCAGAGAAACAGACCATAGGAGACATCTATGAAGAGATTATTGCAAGGAGCTGGCTTATATGATTGTGGGAGCTATTATACAAGTCCCAAAGGTTGGATTTGAACTCATGGACAGTACCTGAAGCTGCTGTCCATAAGTAGAGTTTCTTTTTCAGGGGATTCTCAGCTCTGCTTTTGAGGTCTTCTGATTGCCTGAATCAGCCATCCTGATTACCTTGGATAAACTCCCTTACTTAAAGTCAACTGATTAGGGATTTTAATCACATCTACAAAATACCTTCTTAATAACACCAAGATAAGCATCTGATAGAATAACAGGGAATTGTATCTTCAGAAGTTGACTTAAAAATATCACATTTCAGGGTTGGGGTTGTGGCTCAGAGGTAGAGTGCTTGCCTTGCACCTGTGAGGCACTGGGTTCAATTCTTAGCACCACATAAAAAATAAATAAAAAAAATAAAGTTAAAAAATAGGCCATATTTATTTTAAAAATTACATTTCATAATCCAGTATGAAAATTAATTTTGGGAGTCAGGTTTATCATCTGCCTCAGTTACCTAACTCCCTGCTAGGACATATTTACAAGATCTAAAGTCATCTCACTGATCTCTCCTTGACCCTCCCACTCAAAGCATCATGTTCTGTCTTGACTTCACCCTATTCACTGTACTTCTGTGTCCTAAATAAGTTTAAGTCATCTTTTGTGTGTCCATGACTTCTACCCCTGACTGGGTTGGAAGTTTTTGTTGGGGTGGGATGTTTTTTTCTTCTTTTCTTTTTATGCTACTAGGGATTGAACAAAAAGGTGCTTTACCACTAAGTTACATCCCTAATCTTTTAATTTTTAATTTTTAAAAATTTAAGACCAGTTGATCCTCCTGCTTCAGGTAGCTGGGATTAGAGGTGTGCACCACTGTACCCAGCTGTGGGATGGTTACATTCTGTTGCTTTTGTCCCTTGTTGGCCTGAGTCTGCTGCAGTGCTCTGTCACGAGCCATCCATGGGCTGTGTGTGTGAGCTGTGTGCATTTGAGCACATGAGGGGACTGGCCTGATGATATTGCCTGATGGGTGACATTTGTGTGCCTTTCCTCTCTTTCTGCCTGCAATCCCACATAGCACCTGAGATGGGTGTGGCTTTCCAAGATGTCAGTCAATCTGCTGACCACAAGACATCAACAAGCAACACTCCACCCTTCAAAACCCAATCTCTTGCTTTATTTGGGTAGAAATTTCTTGAGTGTCTTTCCCCTAAATAAAAACAGGAGTTCGGGGAGCGCTTGCTCTCTTGCTCCTTCCAGCACTGGAGCTGACCCTTGGGTCACGGAGCCGTCCTGCCTTAGAAACTTACGTTTGTGTGCTGAATGGTTTCTTTGCTGTGTTCTCAGTTATTGATAACAGCCAGCTCCTTTGAACCTAGGTTAAATCACCAGTCTGGCCAGTTGGTGATAGTGCTCTAAGTGGCTTCTCAGTAAACTGTGACTAATAATACTCATGACTTAACCCTAGCTCCTAGAATGCTCAAGTGCTTTTTTTTTTTTAATGTTTATCAGAACAGAAATATCTTATTTTTATTTTTTAGTTGATACATTAAAACATAAAAGTCACATATCCTAAATGTGGTACCTTGCAATGTTTGATACATGTATATATTATGTAATGTTTAAATCAAGTTAAACATATTTATCTCCTGAGTCATTTATCATTTCTTTATGGTGAAAACTTTAAAAAATTCTTTCTTCTAGCTTTCTGAACGGTACAGTACATTGTTGTTATCTATAGTCACCATATTATGCAGTGGTACCCTGGTACTCGTTGATTTCTCCATCTCTCCCTACCTCGCTACTCTCCCTTGTCTCTGGTAACCACCATTCTAGTCTCACCTTCTGTGAAATAATCAAAAATTTTTAGCTTCTGCATATAAGTGAGATCATGTAGTACTTGTCTTTCTGAGCCTGGCTTATTTCACTTAACATAATGATCTCTAGTTCCATCATCTTGTTGAAAGTAACATGATATCACAGGCTTTTAAAAATAGTTCCTTTCTTTTCTTTTTTCTTTCTTTCTTTCTTTTTTTTTTTTTTTTGCATTACTGAGATGGGATTTTACTTTTAATTTTTTTGGCTGAGTCGTATTTCATTGTGTATAGGTACCATATTTTCTTTATCAGAATGGCCAAAAATTGTTGTTATATCTCCTTATGGAATAGGAAACAAATGACCCCTGTACTTTTGGAGCTCTATAAACTAGCATGGGTATCAGAAGTGAGGTAGAGGAAGAGGAAGGAGACTGATGATAAACAATTGTACAAATAAGACGAGCAAGTAATTAATTTCAGTTAGTGTTAAATGTGTTGAGGAAAATTAGGTAGTATACTGTGCCTCTAAATTTGGGTGCTACCTTCTAGCGTGTGGTGATGGGTAAATTAATTCACCTTTCTGAGCCTCAGTTGCTCTATTAATAAAACAGAATAAGAGTTTCAGATGTTTGAGTTTGGGCCACCTGTGGTGGGAGCCATTGTAAGTTTTTGTGGAGGGGTCCCAGAAGGATGAACTGTCCAGAAATGTAGTTTTGAATGGCTAGTGCTTTACTTCTCAGAGTGTGGCTTGCAGAATAGTAGCAAGTATTACTGGAGAACTTATCAGAAATGCAGATTCTCTCTCTTTCTCACCTTTTTTTTATTTTTTATTTTTGGTGTACATGTGTACATGTGTTGCTAGGGATGGAACCCAGTTTCTCATGCATGCTAGGCAAGTTCTACCACTGAGCCACATGCCCTGTCTACAAATGCAGATTCTCGGATTCCATCCCAGACCCACTGAATCAAGTGTGAGTTTTGATTAGCTTAGTGATAGAGGATCCTTAGGTATATCATTCTCCTTTACCTCCTGTACCATTCTTAAAAGTAATGTTTTCTTTAAGTCCGAATTTAGCCTTCTGGAGGTTTAGCCTCTGGCCTCTAAGTTATGGGCTCAGCTGTCACATCCATGTCATCGTCTCCAGAAGGTGGGAAACATTTGTGTGCAGGCCACCATCTTCCTTGGTAATTCCTTATGTTTTAGGTTGACTGCTTCTTTTTTGGGGGGTGGAGGAATACCTGGGATTGAACTCAAGACACTCGACCCCAGCCCTATTTTGTATTTTATTTAGAAACAGGGGCTCACTGAGTTGCTTAGCCCCTTGCTTTTGCTGAGACTGGCTTTGAACTCAAGATCCTCCTGCCTCAGGGATTACAGGCATGAGCCATCATGCCCGTATGGTTGACTACTTCTCGATACCCTGTGGGAGAGCTCTTAATCCTATCTGTCTACTGCTTCCAGAACAGATTGCTTCCAGTAAATTTGCACAGACAGCTAATTCCACCCATGGGATGGAGTTTCTTGTGTGCTTCTGCCCTCAGAGGGTGACCCTTTTCCTCCTTGGATTTCTTCTTTTGTCTTTCTTGGGACCCATTACACCCCGAGATAATTATTTCATTCAATGCTTCCTTTGTGCCTTGTTTGTTCAGGTCCATTGTATTTATTCCCAACTACAGCTCAGAAAGATCTTGGATAATCTGGTAGCTTAATATGATAGGTTCATAATATATTACCTAGTTAGGGACTACTGTGGATGCCATGTTTCTTTCTTTTTCTTTTTTTTTTTTTTAATTTTTTTTTAGAGAGAGAGAGAGAGAGAGAGAGAGAATGAGAATTTTATTTATTTTTTAGTTTTTTCGGCGGACACAACATCTTTGTTTGTATGTGGTGCTGAGGATTGAACTCGGGCCGCACGCATGCCAGGCGAGCGCGCTACCACTTGAGCCACATCTCCAGCCCTCTTTTTTTTTTTTTAAATGTATTTTTTATGCTCTGGAGAAGCCATTTAGGGAAAGGACAATGTGGAATGCAGAGGGTGGGCAGTTTCTGATTCATTGACTTTGGTGCAGAGTCAGGGTCAGAGATTGTCTTAGAGATTACTGTGGATGATAGAAAGAGAGCTTCATTTGCCCATCCCCCACAGTAGTTTCCTTTCTAATTGGTACCATTTTCTCTGAGATCTTTCCCTTAAATTTTGTTTGCTGTTCCCGCATAAATCTGTGATCTGTTTGGGAGAGTAAGCATATATATCACCAACTTTGGAATAGGAGGAAGGCTTTTTTCCATTGTCTGAATCAAAATTAAACCCATTTCATTTCTTAAGTTACTGAACTCTCATGAAGCTTCTTGCAGACAGAATATATACCATTGCACCAGGGAGTAAGAATGGAGTTAAAAGTGCCCCTGTGGACAATATTAATCCATTTTCTGGGGCATAATCTAATAATCAGAAAATGCTGGCTTCAGATTCCTGGGGACAGGAGCTCATTTTATTATGCATTTTGTTCTGTTTGCATTGACTGTCTCTCCAGATAGTGCAGGATTCCATACATCGGTTTCATCTTTATCAGATTAATGTCGAGTAGTAGCAGCTAGATTTGTGTGTGGATTTACTTGCTGCTACTTAATGGATTGCAGCTTGTGTCTGACAGTTTAATGCTGGCTTCTTTGTAAGCACCACCCCGCACCCAGTGGTGAATTCTTGCCAGATAATTTGCTATTAGTTTTTCTTTCTCTAGACAAGAGGCATGAATTCAGGTAGTCTAGCTATCATGCTCTTTGTTTGAGAGGAAGGGAGAAGGACATAGGGAAGGCAAAGGATAAATTATGGGCTCTGTCAATCAGACCCCAAGGGTTCCTAGGGATCCCTGCTACACCTCACTGGGATTGCCGGCTGCCCTTCCCTTTGCCATTCAGTCATGCTGTTGAGCCCACTGGTGAATGAATGTGTCATCGTGCTCCTTGAAATAAAAAGGGGCACTGGTGCTTTGTACCCTGTCAGGCTATAGCTGGAGTGTTAACTGTCTTTTAAGAAGAGTCCAACTGGAAGCAGTTATTGGGACTGTGTCCTGGCAGGAGCTCTTTTGGGAAATATGTTTGGAGGATCTGTGGAGGAAAATTGTGTGTGTGTGTGTGTGTGTGTGTGTGTGTGTATGTGTTCACAAGCATGTGCATATGTGTGTATGACATAAGGGCCTTCCACTGGAGATCCTTCCTGGCTGCTAGCCATCTGATGATGAGAAAGTCCACCTATCCATCCTTTGTCTCCAGTTTCTTGCTGCACATCAGTTAGTGAACACTTATTATATCTTCTAGGCATTCGGCACATCTCATTGTCTTCCTTTACAATGTTGTTATGGGAAGATCCCGATAAAAAGACTGTGAAATGTTCAGTCAATGTGAATTGCTTAACAAGTGCTTTGTCTATTGGTATTTCCATCAACTCTTTTTTTTTTAAATAATTTTTTTAAAGAGAGAGAGAAGAGAGAGAGAGATAATTTTTTTAATATTTATTTTTCAGTTTTCGGTGGACGCAACATCTTTATTTTATGTGGTGCTGAGGAACGAACCCAGCACCCTGCGCATGCCAGGCGAGCGCGTTACCGCTTAAGCCACATCCCCAGCCCTCCATCAGCTCTTAATGAAAAAAGAAAAAAAAATCCACACACTCTGTCCCTAGTTTTTCTTCATGATTAATCGTATTGGAAGATCCCTTATATATTCCATCATTTTTGAATAGATACTAGTCAATTTATATTTTATACTTGCTCCATATTTGCTGAATACCTAGTATGTGGCCAGGGCTGTGCAAGAGATTAAGGTTAGAGGTAGGGGTGAGTCAGACGTCTCCTCCAGAAGGATGCTGAATTCTTTTGACTCATGGACTCTGTGAAGATCTAATAAAAGCCTTTCTTTACAGAAAACTGCTTTTAAGCAGAGAACTTAGTATATCATTTCAGAGACCCAGGGACTCTAGGAGAAAGTTCTTGGGGATTTGTAGAACACTATAATTTTCCATCATCTGCTGCATTTGGGGAAGTAGAGATAACTAGTTTCTGGGTCCCAGTAGGATGTTTTGCTTTTAAAGAGGATCTAAAAACTGAAATGCTTTACTGTCAACTTGAATAGGGGCTACTCAGGGACCACGGATGGGAACTGTTCTAATAGTCCATAAGGTAGCGCAGTGAGATAGAAGTCGGGAGCGAGTGTGTGCAAGCATTCCAGAGAGGTCTTTGCCTTTCTAGCTTGTAAATGTGGTCTGGGGCCTCTGTGTCTCACACAGCCAGTATCTAACCTGATTAATGGGAAAGGATTTACTACTGACGTAACTATGCAGGCTTTGTTCCCTGAGAACTGTGTACAGGTGTCTCTGCCTTCAGCTTCTGTTTTGATAAAGCTGAAATCTCTTTTGGGTTTACTCCACATTCTACAAAAGACCCCAAACATCACAAACCAAAAACATAACAGTAAGCCAAGGCCTTGTATTGTCAATGTTTTTTTTTTTTTAATTTAAAAATTGCCCACATGGAAAATGTTCAGTTTTAAAAAAGAGTAAGAATCTCCTTGTGTGGCCATTTCTTAATTACAAATTACATGATCATTTCCATAATTCTTTATATAGCTTTAGCTTTCTCTTGAATCCTAGAGCACTTAACTATCAGGGCTGAGTCTCTGTCTTGTCTTTGTAAGATATTAAAGGATAGGCAAAGGTACTCTTTTTAGATAAGGGGAGTTAAAAGGCGCTAGGAATTGCCTGGAATCATCCTCTGAAGGTTTGAAGAGTGAAACATGTCGGGAATCCTTGGCTTGTGGTACAGGAAATGGGTGTGTGGAGGAGGTAGCAGCGATGGTGGCAGTCAGTATATGGCCAAAGTGACAAATGTAAACTATTCCTGGGAATAGTAGGATGTCCTAGTACTCCTGATGGCAGTACAAATTGGAACAGCCTCTTAAAGGGATTTGATTTTATATGTGTGTGTGTGTGTGTGTGTGTGTGTGTGTGTGTGTATGTATATATATATATATATATATATGTATAGGACGCATACATGTGTGCATATGTGTACAAATCAATATACTTACGTGTTTCATCCTTTAACCAAATAGTTCTTTCATTTCAGGATCTATCCTAAAAAATGGGTAAAATATTTGGTAAAATAAAGTAAAATATTTGTGTCTTTCTATTCATCACTGTTTTATTTATGATAACGAAAAGTGGAAGGATGTGATTCAAAAGATGGAAATTTGTGCAGTCATCACACTTGTTGACAAATAGGAAAATGAGAAAAGCGCTGGGAATCTGGTATAGAAAAGGGAAAGAGAATGCTTTCAGATTCCCCTTACACCTTTGGGCATGTACTTCTTCATATTATCCATATATAATTCTTTCTAGAATCATTCCTTTATCTTCCAACTCTCAACATCTTCCTCAGCAATCTATTGCTACCCAGATACTTGCAAAGTGTTGATGCCTTTCTGCCTCTTTATCCCGAAGTCCTCTCTTTTGGATACAACTTCTTTTTTTTGGGGGGGTCTCCCTAAGTTGTTGAGGCTGGCCTCAAACTTGTGGTCCTCCTGCCTCAATCTCCTGAATCACTGGGCTTGGATACAAGCTCTAAAAGAGCACTATACATTGTTATTTGTGTTTACCTATATATCTGCAGAAGTAGAGTTTCATATTGGGGGGTGTGTGTGTGTGTTTGTGTGTATATGGAAGATACCTTTCTTCTTAATAACTCAGTATGTTAGGACTTTTTTCATCTGAAGCACTGCTTTTGAGAGGGGTAGACTGACCAGTTCACAGAGTTTGAAAGCTAATTTACTCCAACCTCCTCATTTTGCAGGTGAGGAAATGAGGCCAACTGATGTGCCCCAAATCTCACAGTTGGTGGTGAGCAGTGTATTCTCCCCATTTTTCAGAGGAGCAAAGTGAAAAATGCTGGCCTTACCCTTTATGAGTTTTGTGACTTTGGGCAGATCATCTCCTAAAGTCTCAGTAGCTGAATTTGTTAACTGAGAAGACTATATGAGTTGCTTAGTTCCATGTCTGACACATTAACTGTTCAGTGAATGTGAACTATTGTAATCAATAGAAATAAAAATAATGAGATTACCAATAATTACTTTTTATTGCTTTTTCTTACTCTTACTTCTGTAATTATCAGGATTGTCTCAGAAAGTAGAACCTCACCTCTTTAGATATGTGGTATAATTATTTAGATAATGTCCCTTCCTGGGGGATATAAAGCAATAATTGAATATTTGCACTTATGGCAGAATAACCTATTTCTACATAGTTAAGGTCCTTTGAAGCAAGCACATCAATCTAGTATTTAAAAGCTGGAATTTATCAACAGATAAATTAAGTGGTTAATGTAATTATAAAATGACCCCTCAATTTACAAAAGAATTAGCTTCAAGGTATATTTAATAGAGAAGCTTCTATTGAATGTTATAAGAGCATTCACTAATATACTCCCCATATAGTAATTAATGATGTGAAAATGGTACACCAAAGTGGTTGTACTGGTAGAATACTTGCCTGGCATGTATGAGGTGTTGTGTTCAATCCCTAGCATGCACCCCCATCATTGATGCAAAACAAGACCTGTGTAATCTGTTGTTGAGGTAAATTTATCTTCTAATGATGCAAGTGTCCAGAAATAGAACTTTAAATGTCATCAGTGTTAGCCAGGTACTGTGGTATGTGTGTCCCATAGGCCCAGGTTCATGTTTATAATCTCAGTGGCTCAGGAGGCTGAGGCAGAAGGATCCCAAGTTCAGAGGCAGCCTCAGTGAGGCCTTAAGCATCTTGGTGATAGCCTGTCTCAAAATAAATAAATAAATAGGGCTGGGGAATGTGGCTTAGTAGTCAAACACCTCTGGGTTCATTTCCTAGTATTTTAAGAAGAAGGAGGAGAAGGGGAAGAGAAACAGGAAGAGGAAGAATAAGGGGGAGGGGGAGGGGGACAAGGAGCAGGGGAGGAGGGGGAATGAGAGGGAAGAAGGGGAAGAAGAGAAATTCCCAAAGCCAAAAAGTGCAGCAATATAGTGCTGGCGTTATAGCTCAGTACTTAGACATTGCCTAACATGTGAGAGGTTCTGGTTCAATCTCTAGTACTAGAAAGAAGAAAAAAAGTGCAGTGCACTGTCTGGTGCACATATGACAGAGTAAAAAATATCATTTAAATTTTTATTCCACAAAAGGTTATCAATAAATAATTATTTTCAAGGTCATATTGTACAATGCAGAGTAGCAGGTATTTGGTGATACATTTTAAGAACTTTTTATTGTGAAAAACTATGAAGTATATATAAGCAGAGAGAATAATAAACTCCCATATACTTATAAACAAAATTCAGTGTTTTTTAAGATTTTGCCATATTTACTTTATTTATACTCTTCTTTTGTTGAAATTAATGTAGATCATGAGATCATGTTGTTTCACCATTGTTTGCTTGACAATACCTAAGAAAATTAACAGAAAATTTTATGCCCAGTCATTAGTTAAGTTTCCATAGCTGTCTTCATATTGCCTTCTGTTACTTGGTTTGTTGGAATCAAGATGCAAACGCAGTCCGTGTGTAGCACTGGGTGGTCCTGACGCAGGATTCTTATCTATAGGTGTGCTCCTAATACTCTGAACAAACTGGCTCAATTGTCTGCTAGGATAGCCAACATTGTGGATTTGCCTTACCTTTTTTTTTTTTCAAGAATTATTATGAACACACAGATATTGATGTAATCAACATGTTTCTATAACTTTACAATTGTTCGTTATTAAAATGTTATGTTTAAAATTTTATTTTCACAGTACTGGGGATTGAACCCAGGGGTACTCGTACCACTGAGCTACAGCCCCAGGCCTTTTTATTTTTTATTTTGAGATAGGGTTTTTCTAATTTTCCCAGGCTGTCTTTGAACTTGGCATCCTCCTGCCTTAGCCTCCCAATTTAATGGGATTATATGCATGTACCACCAAGCCTGGAAAACTTTTAAAATTTTATTTGCATGTATTTTTCCTTTATTGAAAATCTTTGTTCTTATCAATAGTATAATTAGTTATTTGTCTTGTCTTATATATAATAGCAAAATATCATCATTATTGCTTCCAAAGAAACCTAATAAATTTTAACTTATGGCCATTATCTTTTTAGCATATGAAAAGACACTTTATTGTTATTATTTTACTATATATTGGTGAATATACCAGATTGCATTTTCTTAAATGGCAGATGAGACACAAGGTAACATTTCATTTTGGTTCTCCCCAGGACCTCAGTAACATGTCTTTCAGAAGATTCAGTTTCTTACAATGTTTGTGATAGTGTATGTGAGGATTACCAATGATATTTAGTAGTAAAGGAGAATTTTGCCAAGCATTTTGCCAAGTTTTTCTATCATGGATCCTTGTTCAATGTGTTCACCCTTTTCTTCTAACCTGGTTTTCAGCACTTGACCCTGTTTTTCTTCATTTTTGTACACAGGATCTGGTTGAGGGATAGGTTTTATGTGTTCATATGTAAGGTCCATAGAAGGGTGGTAGCATTCTATCATCCTGCCATCAATGTCAAAGTGAGCTCTATTTTGCAATTATAGTAATGTGGATGAGAAGAATATGTAGATTTATGACAAACATAAGATAAAACTCTGTTTTAGACTAGAAATAAGTTCGTCAAGATAGTTCTCTTGATAAACACCCATTTTAATGCTGCTGCTGCCGTGGTGTCATAAGGTGATTATCAGGTGGTATAATAAAAAATGTTTTGAAGAGAAACTGCCTTTATAATCTGCTTCTGGGCATACCAGTTTCATTCCATGAAACCTCCATGTTATCTTTGTCCATAGAATGTATTCCACAAAGTATTCCATAAAGTATTTACTGTCAAAATGCTGGGTTCTAAAGACACTGAAGTATTGATTTTCTATGTATTCTCATGTCATCAATTTGAGATGTTTGTAGGCTCATTTGTTTTCACTTGTTTCCATTTTTTAGTGATTTTTGTTATTTTCTTTATTCAAATGTTTTACATATTTATTACTGAACTAGCCAAAACCAGTACTACAGCACCTTTGTAACTAAAGAGAGCTCACATTCCCAGTTAAATATTCTCAATTGTCCAGATAGTGGTGACATTTTCAGCTTGAGGAGACAAGGTGGTTACATCCTTGATACAGCATAAATATGTGTGCCAGTTCATGTAATTCCTTATAGATCCACCTTGGTTCTCCTTCAGTGTCTCCTGAATTGTACCTGATTTTATTACCAGGTTTTATTCATATCCTCTAGGGAATGGGATGCTTATGCTTTTGTTTCTTGGCCAGGAATCGCTTGATCCTGAAAGTCTTGTGAGAAGACATGGTGAGGAACAATCAAGCACACATACCAAAATGGCTGGAAAAAGGCGAAGAGCTTTATTATTTATTTTTTGAAATAGGGTCTTGGGGGCTCACTGTATTGCCCAGACAGGCCTTGAATTCAAGATTATAAGCCTATCCCATTGTGCCTTGCTTCAATTTTTAGTGAGTTTTTAAACTGTAGTTTATTTTTTGAATATCTAAAATATATGGTTCCACCAACCCAGGTGTCCATGGATGGATGAATGGACAAAGGAAATGTGGTATATATACACGCTGGAGTTTTATTTATCCATAAAGAAGAATGAAATTATGTAACTTACAGGAAAATGGATGGAACTTGAGAACACTAAGTAAGCCAGATTCAGAAAGTGAAGGATCATATGTTTTCTCCAATATATAGTAACTAGAGAGGAAAAAGGAAAAGAAAGGTAGAGGTAAGATTTCATGAAAATTGAAGGGAGAGTAGTAGAGGAAGGGGACGGAGGAGGGGTGGAAAAAAGAATGGGAATGATATTGGCCAAATTATATTGTTATATTGTGTGCCTGTATGAATATGTAACAACACACCCCACCATTATGCACAAGTATACACCAATAAAACCATGGAAAAATAAATGGCTTCAAATTGAAAGCTCTTAACATGGTATATTCAGTGATATACTCTCTACTTTGTGTCCTCTCTTGCCCTTGAGCTTTTCATTGTTTACATTTTACAAATGTATTTTCATTTTATTCCTAGAGCTCTACATAGAGAACATACTATATTCACTATTCTGCATTTTTTCCATATTTTGAATTCATTTCAAACATATAGAATAGTTGCAAAATAGGAAATATTCATGTTGTTTCCTACCCCAACCATGTACACTATTTATGTATGAAAAATTTTTAAAAATTAAAAGCATAGTGCAGTGAACATCTGTCTATAGTAGTCACTATCTTGGCTCACCAGTTTTCTTTTCTTTTTTTCTTTTTTTTTTTAGTTTTATTGATTTTATTCTTTTAAATACATGACAGCGCAGTGCATTACAATTCTTATTATACATATGGAGTACAGTTTTTCATATCTTTGTATATACAGTATGTTCACACCAATTCATGCCTTTATACATGTACTTTTTTGCATTACAATTCTTATTACACATGTATACTACAATTTTTCATATCTCTGTTTGTATATAAAGTATATTGACAGTCAATTCAAGTCTTCATACATGTTCTTTGGATAATGATGTCCATCATATTCCACTGTGTGGCATATATACCCAATGGAATTTTACTCAGCATTAAAAGAGAATAAAATCATTGCATATGCAGGTAAATGGATGGTGTTGGAGAAGATAATGCTAAGTGAAGTTAGCCAATCCCCAAAAAACAAATGCCGAATGTTTTCTCTGATATAAGGAGGCTGACTCATCAGTTTTCAATAAACTTGCCACATATGTGTTATATCTCTTTACCCACATATACAATTTTGTTTTATATATAAATGCTAGAAATTATGGTACTTTATCAATCTTTTATGTCTAGATTTTGAAGCACAGCAAGATGTTTCTCACATGTAGGACGTAAAGGAAATTGACCATGTTTTCTGTTAGTGCATAGGTGATTTTATTTGTTTTAAAAACTTTGCTTCAGATTTTTCATGTATCTGATATTTATCCTAACATATAATGTGAGGTACAAATTTAATTTTATAATTTTCTAAATGGCAATTCAGTTTTCCAAACACTATTTATTACGTTAATTTCCCTTCCACTTATTGGAAATACTGCCTTTATTATACACTACATTTCCATATGCACTTGGATTTTTTTTATACTTTCCATTATGTTGCATTATCCGTCCCTGGGGACATATTCATTCTTTTGAATTGTTATTTCAATTCACTCAAGAATCTCTGTTCTCTTGTGGCTTAATTCTGATCACTAAGTATTCATTCTTTGTACATATTTACAAAAAGTTCATCATGGCAGAATGAAATATTCAACATTATATTAAATATTAATAATTTTCTCCATCATTATTCAACACTTCTAATAAAAGAACTCCAAAATATTTGTATTCCAAAACTTATGTTTCTTTCTTATTCTTCTTTATTTAAATGAACTAGATTTTTCTACTTTTCCATTATCTTTTTTACTCTTCCTCTTCTTAGTCACAATATAGATATTTACATGTGTATTATTTTCAAGGTAATTTGTTTGCATATAACAGCATGTGAATTATATAAATGGGGATTTTTTTTCCCCACAATTGACTCCTGATTCCTTATTATTTTAGAATTTTCTGAACTGCCAGCAATCAGTTGCTGGCCTGTGAGGCCGACCTTGGACTTCACTGTCAGCTGATTAGTTTGTTGGCTGTTGAGTCACTCAAGGGTGGGTCCTGATGAATCCATTGTTTTTTTTTTTTTTTTAATAGCCTTAGGAGATTCTCATTTGGCTATGATAACCCTGGGTTAATTCCCCCCTTCTCTGCACACACAGATTCACAAGGATTTGAAGGAATACATTTTCATATACTAAGTATACTGATTTATTTTGGGGGGGGGGCAGGGTGGGGAGATGGTTAACCAGGGATTGAACTCATGAGCACTTGACCACTGAGCCACATCCCCAGCCCTGTTTTGTATTTTATTTAGAGACAGATTCTCACCGAGTTGCTTAGTGCCTCGATTTTGCTAAGGCTGGCTTTCAACTAGGGATTCTCCTGCCTCAGCCTCCCAGGCTGCTGGGATTACAGGTGTGCACCACAGTGCCTGGTTAGTATACCGATTTTTGTGAATGTTCTTGTTATCTCATGTCAAGGTGCTTTGAGTCCCCAGTGAAACTTGTTTCTCTTGTGTTGTCTACATTTTCTGTGTGTTCATGTCTCCCCTAAGACTGACTTTATAGCTTTGATCTGCCCATTCTAACTCCCTATGATCTCTCTCAGAATTTTCCTCTACTCATTTGACCTACGGTCACATATGCCTTGTGTTATTGTGTACCCATTTTCTATAGATCACCTTCCTTTAATTAAATAAGGCTGGTCTCTTTGCTACCCAACTTCATTTAAAAAAAAAATCAGTTATCACTGCTAGAAGTACACAGTATGGTTTCCCACATCTTTGCTTGCCATGTTTTCCCTCCCTTAATATCCTAATTGGCTCAGATCAAACACTGCATCTTCTGAAATCATCCCTGATCTCTGCTCCAAATTGTGCCATCCTTTTGGAGCCCTTAATATATTGATGCAGTTCTTCTTGAGTCTGAGCTCCTTTGAGGTTGGTGATTCTATTTTATTAAACAGCTCTGTTTCTTGGTGATCCTGGTGTTGGGTACATGGCAGGCACTTACCATATGCTGAAAAAAAGAGTGAATCCAAATCTTTCCCAGCCACCAGAGCACTGCTGAATCTTGTTCCAACCCCATAAGGACTCTGCCTCCTCCTTGTGACCTAGGCCGTGTATAGAAGTCTATGTACAGCTGAACACAGTATCATGTTTACAGTGTCTGTGATTTTATTTATGCATATTGTCCTATCCAAATTGTATGACCCTTGAGGACAGGGACCTAACTCACACAGTAATGGTTAATAAATTGCTTGGGATTAACATATACTAGTAGCTGAGTTGAAAATACAAACTTTTCATAGGGGATATGCTATGCAGACGTTATATCTCTCTTAGTACCAGATTTAATGCTGCATTGTAAAAATAATAACTGCTACCATCAATTGAGCTGCTGTTCTAGGGGTTTTACAGCTATTCTGGTAATGGTTATAATATAGCAATTGTCCTATGAGGAAGGTGGCATTTCTTCCATTTTGCAGATGAGAAAATAAAGGCACAGAGAAGGTTAAGAAACTTTAAGCTTATAAGTGGCAGAATGGTGATTTGAATTCAGGTTTTTCTTACTTTAGACACCACAGTGCTTAATAACAAATAGCAAGGGGAGTGAGTTTTTATTTCTCTTACAGAATTGCTTGTGGTACTTTGCACCTCTTATATTTGTGTGTGTTTGTTGAGAGGGGTGTTCTGGGAATTTGACCCCTGATAGACAAGTGCTCTGCTAAGATACATCCTTTGAGCCCTTTTTATTTTATTTTTGAGACATGATCTTTCTAAATTGCCCAGATTGACCTTGAACTTGTGATCCTCTTGCCTCAGCCTTCCAAGTACCTGGGATTTCTGGCATACACCACTGCACCTGGCTTACATCTAGAAGGTTCTTGTTGCTTACTCTTCAAGAGCTGCTTATCAGCTTTCGTACTGTAGGTATCGAGTGTTCAGCCACTCTGTGCCATTTCTCAGGCAGTATCTATGTCACTATTCTGACATTTGCTGAAATCTCTGTCACCTTGTCTTTGCCACCTCCAAAGACTGAGAGGAGCAGACAAATATGGTAGGCTGTCTCTGCTGTGGTTTATATTATAGTAAGACATTGAGCAAGGCAGGGAAGAGCTTTTCCAGAAGCTCCCTTTTTATAGAGCAGAATGAGACCCTTGAGAGATCAACTAGTCTAGTATCTCCAAATCTGACTCTGGGGTCAGCTTCATCAAGACAGGTGCCACATTGGTTGTATTAGAATAAAAACCATGCCCAGTATATGCCATACATTTTTTTGGTAATTGCTAATCATCGGAATCACCTAAGGGATTAACAAAAATAATACCAATTCTCAGGCTTCACTCTAGACCTAACAGATTAAGATTTTCTGAATTGGGATCAAATAGGTCCTGAGAGTCCAAATTTGTTATCTAAAATTTAATTCCCCTCCATCTTTTAATAAGAGAAAGTTTAGCTGGGTGTGATGGTGCACACCTGTAATCCCAGCAATTTGGGAAGCTGAGGCAGGAAGATTGCAAGTTGAAAGTCAGTCTGGGCAACTTAGTGAGACCCTGTCTCAACATACCAAATAAAAAGGTCTGGAGATGTAGCTCAGTGGTAAAGCACCCCTGAGTTCAGTCCCCTGTACTGAAAGAGAGAGAGAGAGAGAGAGAGAGAGAGAGAGAGAGAGAGAGAGCGAGCAAGCAACACATACACAGACAGACAGACAGACTAACAGGGAAACATTTGGATAAAACAGTTGTGAGTAAAGCAAAAATGCTTTCCTTTTTTCTTACCATTTTCTGCAACTGGAGGAGTTTCTTCTTCAAACTTCTTGGGTGAATGAGTGGAAAGTGTGTGCTTTCAGGACTTGTGTGTATTTTGTATTTGAATGTTGAGTGCCTGCTGGTGTTCTATGCTAGGTGCTCGGTGTGGGGATTCAAGGCATCTCTTTCGTCTGCATTACTCCTTAATGCAGTAGGAAGCAAATACATAAGAAAATAATTTCATTAAAATGCACCTGATTCTGCAGCAAGTGACAGTGCACAGCGACATGAAGGGAGCATGGAAGAGATAGTAGGGTCTTCTACTTACTGTTGAGATAGGTGGGTCAGAAACAGGTCTGTGATCTCCCCTGGAAAGAGACTTCTTATTTCAGTTGGTAAACAGAGTGATTCAAAGTGCAGTGTCCTTGCAGGGACACTTCCTTAGGAGATTGGAAAGTATTCAAAGGTGATTTGATTTATCTACAGTCTATGCTCAGCAGAACCAATCCTTATATGGATTTCTTGGATCATTCTGCGGGCACCAGTGGTATCTGGTGGCATTTTTTTTTTTTATGTGATTAAAGTAAAAAGAAGAGGAAGAACGTTTTAGTTTTTGGACCACTTGAAACTGGGAGGACATCTACATTTCTCTAATCCTTAAACTTCTGACCTGTGAATTGTCACCAGGATCAAATGAGATAATGCATGAGTATACTTGTACTTTTTTTGTTGTTGTTTATTTTTTAATTTTTTTTGTGGTGCCGGGGATTGAACCCAGGGCCTTGTGCATGCCAGGCAAGAACTCTACTAACTGGGCTATATCCCAAGCCCAATAAACTTTAAAAAAATTCATTTATTTTTATGTGGTTCTGGGAATTGAACCCAGTGCCCCACATATGTTAGGCAAGCTCTCTACCACTGTGAACAGCCCCAGCCCCTGCATGAATATACTTTGAAACTATAAACTGCACAAGAAAGTGTTCCCTAAGTGATTGTCAATATTTCTGATTAGGTGGTGATGGCATATAGATCTCAGACACATGATCCCCAGTTCTGTGTGGGAAGGCAGACTGAAACATGCTGATCCTGGAGGGGGATTATAGAAGTTTCAAAGTATACTTCCTAGAGGGTGAAGGTCATGGGGCACCTACTTCTGCCAAATACTAGCTGTACTACAACAAATGCAATATTCCTTCTATTCAAAAGTGATGGTATCCTCAGACTTTTTGGGAAGGTGAAGCATATTGGAGAAAGAATAAGTCATTTATGCCTTCCTAGGTAAGAGAATCCAAGGGAGGCTTATGATGGGAGATTTATATCTGGGGAGATTAGGGTGGGTAGATGCAAAAGGATGCTAGTAGGTAATATATTTTATTTCCACCTCTGTGACATCAAGGGAAATGATCTTGGTAGAAAGATGTGAAGAGAAAAAACATAGGTTCTTCCCTGAGCTCCAGGTGTGGTGGAACTCAGAAGAATTGCCCTTAGATACAATTACCAGATGAGGTGAGATCACACGAATGGGACAATTATTATTTAATGATAGCACTTAATAACTGTTCAACTTAATCTCAGTTCATTAAAGCAAAAGTGGTGGTAAACTTGTTCTGAAACTGTCATTGGTAGAAAATATTCTACTGATGACTTAATGGGAATCTAGAGCAGAGCTTCCCAGCCTACCTGTGTCCATATTGATTCCTTCAGTTCCATGAGGCTAATAGTGGCCTCACCTGGCCTCTGGATGCCTTCAGTTTATCTTGGTTAGCAGTGCTCTGAGCGCCATGACAGGAAAAGATGTGTTTCTAGAACCAAAATGAGATTCCTCATTTCCCCTAATGTGCTCTCGTTTCTTGGTTTTCTCCAACTCTTCTGTCTGAGCTATACACTTTTTTGTCTTTTCCTTTGTGATCTCTTTTGATTTTGCATCTAATTGGAACTTCTGTATTAACAAGGCCCAGTGTGATAGTAATCAATAGAATATTGCAATATCACATGTTGGCAGAGCTGTTTGGGTCCGTGGCTTCAGGTTCTTCTGAGTTCATTCTGCAGCAGACATTTACCTAAAATATTTTTCAGGTATGTGCTTATTGTATTAGTCCACTTAATTTGTATGTTTGTTCTTTGCCATTTGGAACTAAAGTGTAATAGAAAAGGCAAGCCTTTGTCTTATAGATTCCCTATAATGATACACCTTCCTAACTTGCCCCAGAAGTCTTTTCAGTCTCACTGAACATTTTGTCATATTTAGTCCTCATTTACCTCTTATCTACTTATCTATTGTGCACCCTGCCCCCTAGTACTGAGGATCAAACCCAGGGGTTGCTACCACTGAATTATATACCAAACCCTTTTAAAAAAATTAATTTTGAGACAGGGTCTCCTAATTTGCTGTGGCTGGCCTTGAACTTGTGTTCCTCTGCCTCAGCCTCCTGAATTGCTGGATTACAGGCATGTGCCACAGCGCCCAGTTTATCTATTCTTGACAAGAACCAATTCCAATATGTTTTACATCCCTCTTGTTTCCTATGGTATCCAAACCCAGAGACCATTTTCTATTAAAGTCTGTATATAGAGTCATACTATCTTGCTGTTTTATTGTTCTAAAAAGTGTGATATTTTATATGAACTAGGTCTTAGAACCATCTCTCCTTTTTATAATTTGTCAGTTGCATAAAATGTTGATGCTTATTACTCTTCTATCTTTTATGTGATAGATTAATCTGTTCAATTTTTGTTTTTGGGTGAGTCATAGGTTGTTAGCATTCTGTTGTGGCATTGGATGGTCTTTAGCATTTTATTGGACTATTTTATAAAACACCACCCAAGAAATATGTTGGAACTGGTATTTATTGTCTTAATCTTGTTGTCTGCATTGAGAAGTTTCTAACTAAATGTTTTCTCCAGCTTTTCCTTAATTGCAGTGTGGTTAATTCCTCTCAACTGCAGGAAGCCAAGGTATTTATAGATTGTTGTTATTATTTTTGTGGTCGGTAGAAGTAATCGGCATTCACTGAGTGCCAAGAACATGTTTGGCATGAAGGAGAACATAGAATTAAATCCAGTTCCCATCCTGTGAACTTGATGTGAGATGAGCTAAGTTGGGAGGAGGGAAGGAAGAGAATCAATTTTCACAAAATTATCTTTTCTAAAAAGGAGAGAAAATGAATTTTAGTTCAAAAGGACACTTCAGGAATTCAATTAAGTAGGATAAAACACAGGTGACAGTCATCAAGACAGCATTTATGCTAAATTACACAAATCTGAGGACTGAGTCATAACAAGCCCAGGTTTAATGGATCACTTACCTCAAAGCAAAACTGTAGAGGCTTAAGTGGGGAAGGAAAGCAAAGGGAGGAAAAAGTGGAAGGTTAAAGGAATCCTGAAACTCACCCTGGATTCATCTCTCTCCCTAATGACCACATCCAATCTGTTTTCCAGACTGTCCTGTGGCTTCCCAGCTCCCCCTGGTCCTGTCCCTGATTCTTTTGCTCTGGCTTGGGTCCTCCTTATCTCTTACTGGCTTCTCATCTTGCCTCCTCTGATCCATCAGCTGTGAAGCAGTTATATGCATCTGACCAAAGTTTGTTGCTCAGAATCCTTAAATGGCTGCCTGTCGCTTAGAGAGTGATACAAGACCCTCCTGGGTTGACCTCACCTGTTCACCTTCATCTCACCAGTTAGAGGCCTTGTAGCATCTGGACACACCAACAGGCTTTGCTGGATTACTCTTGTCTCTGTGCACACTTTGTTCCTGCCTAGAAGGGTCACTTTCCTCTGTTTTCATCCAACAGCCACTACTCATTCTCCAAGTTAAAAAATCATCTCTACTGTGAACACTTCCAACCTGCACTCGAGTGAATTAGGTGTTTGTCCTTCTGTGCTTGTGCTGGACTTTGTAGGTATCACCTCATTACAGCAGTGACCATAGTGCATGGTCACTGTAGAATTGCACATCTGTCTTTCCTGTGTACTGTTAGTAATTAGGGGGCAGGTGATGTGTCTTTGTTCTGTGTCCTCAGTGGTAATGATTGCTGGCTGAACTAAGGACTGGGTCATGACAGGTTGCCAGTTTCTCAAGGGCAGTGTGTATATATTGAGAATTTGTAAAGATTTTTGACTTTTATCTACTCAAGGGGAAAGGACAGCTCTTGGAATCGTGGGAAGATGAATTTATTTCTCATTCTGGAAGGCTTCCAGTACTGGAGGACAGGAACAGTTGGTACAAATGTCCTGGATTTGTGGATATTATCTCAATGGGGGGACACCTGTTTCATCTTCAGAACTGGCATTTTCTTTGGACTCTGAGAAGTGGAAGCCTCTGCATCTCCCAAGGGGGTGGCCAGGTCTATGCAGGGAGGTGGCAGACCCAGGTTTACTTTGTAATTCAATTACTGTCACCATCTGGGGATCTGCCTTAAAGCATAAAAATGTCTTGGACACTTCTGATCTCTGGAAACTCAGGGAGGATAACTGATTTCAAGACCAATAGTGGCAAACAGGCAGACCTACTTTTGAGAACACCAAAGACCTCACCCTAAATAAACTTCCTACATGTAGTATACCACATTTCATTTGATTTGTTCATGTCACTTAAATATGTTTAGAAAATTATATGAATGGACTCTTTTTGAAATAGCAATTGTAAATACTTTTTAAAAAGTATTTCAAATTGGTATATACGATTTTTTTGTTTTTGTGTGTGTGTGTGTGTGTGTGTGTGTGTGTATGTGAAATACTGGAAATTGAACCCAGGGCCATTCTTCCACTGAACTACATCCAGAATCCTTTTTATTTTTTATTTTGAGACAAGGTCTCACTACATTGTTGAGGCTGGCCTCCAAGTTGTGATCTTTCTGCCTCAGCCTCCCGAGTTGCTGGGATTACAGACATTTGCCACTGTGCCTGGATACAACTGTTGTTAATTGCTATGGGGGATATGATGTAGTTATATAGTCTAATCTAAGATCCTAAGATTTTAGGAATCTATATAAGCTACATTACATGAACAAGTGACAACATGAAAACAAATCCAGGTTAGTACTATAAAGATAGTATCAATAAATGCTTTTGCTCTTTCTTTGGTGGAAGATACTTCTATGGGCTGGAGTGGTTAGGGTGTATTTATAGAGAAGAAAGTGAAAGTTGAGCTGGATCTTGAAGGTAGGTAGAATTTGAAGAGGTGAAATGAATATTAGAGGTAGGAAAGCAGCCAGTGAGATGGGGATCCTCCCCTTAATATATATATATATTTTTTCCCCTAATTTATGACATAGATTTGACCAAATAAACCAAATAGGTTTATTTTTGCATAAACCTGGGCTCTTGATTTTTCCTACCCCTTTACCCTTCTCTAACTCTTCTATTCCTTGAATACTCACTGTATATCCAGTCCTATATTGGATACTAAAGAAATGTAATATGTCACCCTTTTCCTTATGGGGCTTCAACCTTGTAGATTGCCATATTCCATGGAAAAGCAGAGAGCGGGCAGCAATTTTTGGAAATGAGAATGTAAAATCAGAACTTCACATTCTGACCCGTAGTCTGATCCTCTGGGCTCTCTCATTTTCCCCACTGTTTTCCCCATGTGTTCTTTTTTTTTTTTTTTTTTCTAGTTTCAGAGATTGGTAAATGGCTCTTCTTTTACCTTTTACAGACAGGAAACTTGATATCAAGGTATTGACCAAAGTTCAAGGAGAAAAGTTGGGGCGGGGAATCATAGTAAGATAGATTTGTGAGAAATTGATAGTGGCTTCAAAGATCTGGGGATTGAACCTAGTGACCATACATGCATTCACTGGGTCCCTCTACCACTGAGCTACACACCAGACTTTTTTAAAATTTTGAGACAGGGTCTTGTTGTATTTGTTAGACTGGTCCCAAAGTCATGATTCTCCTGCCTTAGCCTCCTAAGTCATAGAGCACCACCATGTCTGGCAAGGTGTGTGTGTGTGTGTGTGTGTGTGTGTGTGTGTGTGTGTCTTTTTCTTTTCAATTGCTTCTCAGCTGGCCATAGCATTTAGGGAGCTTCCTTTGAGCAGACAGGAGAAGTACCTTTTGGCCTTTCCAAGATGAGTACTGCCCTTTCAAGCATGCCATGGAATTTTTGGCAGAGGTGGATGACATCAGGCCAACCAGGGTTCCGGTGGAGTACAGTAGCTGTGGGTCTGCTGCTGAGGAACTAATGACTCATATGTAAAGCATGTTGGATTTGCTCATGAAGTTTCTGAGATTCTGGTCAATCTGGTACTCGTTCTTGAATTTCCATTCTACCTTCAGAACTGAAGTGGACCTTGGTGTTAGTGATGAGATTTGGAATCTGTTTTCCTTTGCCTCTTTGGCTTTGTCATGGATAGACACAGCCACTTGAGTAAATTAGTAGGCAAAGCATGATTCATACTTGCGCATAGCCTCTTGCAGCAAGGTCACTCACTTCCCGACATTTTGATCCATTTATCTCCTCGTGATCAATTTCAGCCCTCAGTCACATTGATAAAACATTCAAATTCTGGGCCATTCCTGCCACCCCCAGAGCTGTTTGTCTGTCCTCTGCACCTCTGCAACATTATCGATTTGCCATTTGCTTGCAGTTTAACTGGATTTGGGTTGGTGTGTGATTCTGGAAGCTTTTCTATCTATTGATCTGAGTTAATGGCACCCATCACTATGGTTTCTAGGAGTGCTATAGGATTGGCACAGTGTGTCTTTTCTAACCTTTTTTTTTTTTTTTTGTGTTGTTGTTTTTATTGTTGTCATTTTGTTTTAAAGCTGAGGTGGTCCAGGAACTCAGAAGCATTTAGAAGTAAGCTTTAGAGCTGTGTTTCCCTTTTTCAAACATCTGTGTAAGAGGGCCTTTTCCTGCCCTTTTTTTGATTTCTAAACCCATTCTTCCCCAGATTCACACTCCTGATCCTCATTCTGCTGTCCCACAAATGAAAAACTCATGCCTCCTTCCTACTGTGGAAGGTCTTTCTTGTGCCTTCATGTACACATGTGTTTATACATGCACATGTAATTGAGTGTTACTGTGTTATCACATACATAGACTGGTGCATTTCTCTTATGGTTGCTTATATGTATCTCCTTCCTACACCATTTATGAATCCATAGACAACACCCTCCTTAACTGAAAGCAAGAAGGATAGCTCAGTGGTAGAGTACCTGCCTAGCATGTGCAAGGTGTTAGGTTCATTTCCAGCACCAAAAGGGGGCTGGGACACGGACAGACACATTATATATTAGTGGCCAATTGCCTCAAAATTTAGCAGTTTAAAACAACCATGATCCACTTATAGCTTCTGTGGGTCAGTTTTTCAGGAGGAACTTAGCTGGGTGGTTTTTGCTTGAGGTCTCAGAAGATTGTAGTTCATCTGTCCTTTATTTGTGCTATGGGGAGGTGGTGATGATGGGGTATGTGGTTTTCCTTTGGTTTAGTTTTATAGATGTGTACACAGTGGCCCAAGAGGATAAGGCTTTGTGGAAATGGGTGAGGGATTTACACTTCTTGGAATTTGTGCAAAAATAGATACATTGGCATTACTTTGTGGTTATTAATAAATTTTGTGTTACATTTTGAGTAGCATTTTGCTTTGTTCATTTGCCCCCCACCCCACTGCTATTCTGGGCAGAGGGTAGAGAGGGAAGAGCTGGCATGGTTGAGTGCCAGTTTCCAGAGGGCATCCTCCTGTCCCTGGTAAAATGGGGTCTGAGGCCTTGTGTTTGTTGTTATAACAAAATACGTAAGGTTGGGTAATTTATAAAGGAACGGTGGTTTATTCAACTCATGGTGCCAGCATCTCTTCAACATCTAGTAAGAGCCTTCTTGTTGGGTGATAACATGGCAGAGCCATCACATGATGAGACAGAGCAAACAAATCAGAGAGCTCATTCTTTAAACAAAGCCACTCTCATGATAATCCATTAATCCATTCATGTGGGCAGAGCCCTCGAAACCCAATCAGCACCCTGAGAACCCAACTCCAACTCCCATTGACATATGATTTTGTTAACGCCCATAAATTCCCAACACATGATTTCAGGGAAATAAACACTCAAACCCAAGCACCTGAGATCCTGCCTGCCCAGGTCATCCCAAGGGGCTGATCCTACTCTCTCTATACTTGTTTCTTCCTTCCTTTTCCAGTGTAGAGGCTTTGAGAAGACCTGGGCCTAAGGGAGGGTGTATACTTAGCCGGCAAGGCTGCCAGCAGCACCTATGGGAACTCCTGTTAGGTCAGGGGTGTTTTACCATCTTGCTAGTGAAATTATTCAGGCTCGAGAGGAGAGGACCTGGATCAACTAACCAGAATCTGGGCTGCCTAGTACTGGCATGTAGGGCTTTTGGGTGCTAAAGTCAGGATGGTGTCAGGAAAGCTGAGATAGTTAGTCAACCTAACTGTACCTGAAGATACTCCTGACCCCCACTCCTGCCCCCACTACTTGGGATTGAACCCATGGATGCTTTATCACTGAGCCATATCCCTAACCCTTTTCATTTTTTATTTTGAGACAGGGTCTCACTAAGTTGCCCAGGCTGGCCTCGAACTTTTAGTCCTCCTACCTTAGCCTCCCAAGTACTGAGTAACTTGGATCATAGGGGTGTGCCCCCATGTCTGGCCCCTTGCTGTGGTTTGTTGACATCTCTCAGAATGGGAGTCAGGCAGTGGGGTTGAGGCTCAGTCTTTAAGCTAGATTTGGCACAGTCTTTCTTTTATTTTCTAAAGCATTTCTTAGTGTCCTAGAAAAGACCTTTGCCTGCAGCCTCTTCTGTCCTATCTGGGACTAATTCCTTTTCCCTTACCTGGCTCCTCTAGACATTAATTTCCAAATCTAGTTCTTTGCTAGGACAAAGCAGGGCATTCCTTATTATTTATATACGCACACACACACACAATTTTTTTTAATAGTCTCTTCTTGATTCCTTGTCTTTGGCAAATAGAAAGTGCTCTGTAATTTTTTTAATAAAGAAAGATGGATTTCAAATGTGATTCTACATGCTTTTCTGATCTGATCTCATTTAATTCCTATGGCATCCCTGCAGAGTTGCATTTCATGGACAACAAGCTGGGGTGCAGGATGTTGACCAGCTGGCTCACTTTCATAGAGCAGCTAAAAAGTGGAAGAGCTGGAATTGGAACCACAGGGCTTTTTCATTTGATTCTGTCATACTCTTATTTTTAGAGCCTTGGCTTTGAAGCCAGGACACCTGAGTTATAGTCTCACTTTGACTCTTATGAGCTGAGTGACCTTGAGCAAAACACTTGATCATTAGACATTAGTGTTGTGCCTTGCAAACCAAGAGAGGGACAGAGAGATGTTGGTACTACCAACCTTTCAGTGCTAATGTCTCTTGACTCTTTCTTTCCTTCTGGGGAAATTCATTGTTTTCTTTTTTGCCATACTGGTGATTAAACCCAGGGATGCTCTAAGCTACATCTCTAGCCCCTCCTTTAAATTTTTTTTTTTTAAACCACTAAGCTACATCTCTAAACCCTCCTTTACATTTTTTTTTTTTTAAATTTTGAGACAGGGTCTTGCTAAATTGCTGAGGCTGGCCTTGAAGTTGCAATCCTCTTGCCTCAGCCTCCAGAGTAGCTGGGATCACAGGCATGTACCACTGCTCCAGGGGAAATCTATAATCACAGTGCATGTGTGCCCCTCATCTCTGCTTCCTTCCACTGGACACCCTGGTGTGCTCTTTTCTCTTTGACTGGACTTTCTTGATTATCCTCTTAGCTTGTCTTACCCTCTTCCTTTCCACTTTTAGTGATAAGAATTGTTGCCATGATGATTTTTCCCACTTCCTACCTCCTCTAACCTACTTAGCCTTATCTGAGAAATCGTTGCAAAAGTATTTTCTGCTTTGTGATGATGGTGATGTTAATGAGAATGATTAATTCCTTGGCTATGAGGACTGTTGGGTGGGTCACCTGGGAAGTTGGGTAATAAGATGGAGTCTACTGTGTGGGAGGTGTGGAACTGCCTGAAGGCAAGAAAAAGAACCAGATAGCATCTTAGAGGCTCTGGCTTAAAAACAAGGAAAGCTACTGTTTGTCCTTTCATTTATATGGTGGGCCAGGCTTTGTACCAGGTGCTTATAATATAGTGGTGACAAGAGTGACACCTTGGAGTCATTGGTTAGGAGAGACACAGTTAATGTGAGAATCAATCAGATACCAACTCAACTCTGAGAAGCAGAACCAAGTACACAGGAGGGAGAACTAACCTAGACAGGGAGCTGATTGATGTAAATACCAAGCACTTTTATGTACATTATCTCATTTAATGTTTACAGTGACTCTTTAAAGAATATTCTTAAATTCTTCCCAGGTTGTAGAAGAAACTGAGCCTCAGATTTCAGGCCAGACCAGATTCCAAAACCCAGGTTTTTCCAGCTACACGTCACAACCTCCCTCGAAAGAGTCTTTAATTCTAGTCCCTATAATTCTGTGTGCAGGGGCATCACTTAGCCAAGATAGATAGATGCTTCCATGCTGTAATTTGCAGGCTAAAGTTAATAGGCATCTCTGTCTTCAAATATCCACTAGACTGACCTGCTACTCAGTGCAGGAGACTCTGATGACCAATGAATAGCCTCTGAGGATATTTGGTTTCTGTGACACGCAGTTAAGGGACAAAAGGCCTCAGATATTAGCTCTCTGTGTTGTCCTAGAGTGAAGTAGTCTGTCAAATTAGCTTCTCTCTGGAATGGAGGGAGGCTGTGGATTTAAACACAGGTCAGGGAACCATTAGTGGGGATAAGGAAGGGAAAAGGAAATTGTGCAGAGGATTAGCACTACATGGTGGGGATGGTTGAATCCAGGGTACCTGGAAAGGTGAGGGGTGGGACTAAAGCAAGAGGCCGACCACCAAAACAAACTTGGCCCTAGCTGGTCTTGTTAACCACTTCTCTGCCTCTGCAGAGACAAGAAGTGTGTCTGTACTCAACTTTGAGAAAAAGGAACCAGTATCTGCTGTACCTATCCCATACAGTTTAAAAACCATGGCATGGTGGCACACACCTGTAGTTCCAGCCCATAAGGAGATTGAAGTAGGAGGATTCTAAGTTTGAGGCCTTCTTCAGCAATTTAGAGAGACCCTGTGTCAAAATAAAAAGGGCCAGGGATGTAGCTCAGTGGTAGAGTGCCCCTGGACTCAATCCCAGTACTGCAAACAAAAACAAAACAAAAACTCAGCCAGATGATACATTTGTCCCTTAACTGTGTATCACAGAAACCAAATATCCTCAGAGGCTAATTATTGGTCATCAGAGTTTCCTGCACTGAGTAGCAGGTCAGTATAGTGGATATTTGAAGACAGAGATGCCTATTAACTTTAGCCTTCAAACTAACCAACCAACCAAAGATCCCCCAAACCTAGAAAAGCCAGGCAGGCATGGCCGTGCATATTTCTAACTCCAGCCAACTCAGGAGGCAGAGGCAGGAGGACGGTAAGTTCAAAGCCAGCCTAGGCAATTTAGATAGATCCTGTCTCAAGAGTAAAATTTTAAAAAGTGGCAGAGAGCACTTGCCTAATATGCACAATGCCCTGGGTTCCATCCCCAGCATTTAGAATCAGACAAACCGACAAACAAATAGATCACTTAGCAGAGTGGCTGAGCCAGAGTGGACTGACTCCTGTCTGCCCCTGAGTCCTTAAAAGGGTTGCCTTTCAGGGTTTGGTTGGCATCCAGGTGGAAGCTCAGCCTCTTGGGCTGTCTCTTGGCAGCTGGCCTTATTGGGCATCTATAGTTCCTCCCTCTACTTTCTTTCTTCTGCTCATTTACTTTGTTTCTCTTCACTTTACCACAGCCCTGCTTGGCAGAGCTGGTTGCCCTGGAGACATGTTTTGGAAGAGAATAATGAAACCTTGTCCATAATGTCTTTTGAGTGTTAAAGATGAGAAGAGATATTACATGTAAAAGAGAAGGCTCATGGTGCCAGGGTGATGAGAAATAGCTTTATGTATTTGAGAAGAGAGTAGACTGAATCTTTTTTTTTTTTTTTTTGTTATAGGGGATTGATCCCAGGGGTGCTCTACTGCTGAGCTACATATAAAATTTAAAAATTTTATTTTGAGTCAGGGTCTTGCTAAGTGACAGAGGCAGCTTGAACTAGCAAACCTCCTGCTTCAGGCTTCCAAGTCACTGGGATTACAGGTGTGTTCCTGGCTAGACTGAAACTTTACGGAGACAAAGGGAGAACTTTCTGACAGTCCTGTTGTCTGAGACAATGATCTCTTCTTCAGTGGCAGTTCTTAAGTCTAGGTTAGTTAATGCCTTGGTACGGATTTATAAAGAGATTAACATTTCAGTTATGCAAGTGGAAGGGGAAGGGCCACAGACAACTGTTGAAGGTTCCTTCCAACCCTGAAATTCTACTTCCTTTTTAAAATCTTATCATGACATGACTCTTTTCCCTCCCTTTTAGTCACATTCTTTGAATACTTGGAATTTTTAAGTTGTAAGATGTGTAATGTATTTTTAAAATCTTTTTCTTGGTGTGTCTTTAAAAATGTGCTCCTGCCTAGAAGATTGGTGCTATTTGTATTTTGGGGTCACTCAGTAAAACTGGTTACCTATGAAGTTCCAGAAAAGGCATGGTAGTTGGACTGTTTGTTCTGGAAGCTTCAGCATGATGCAGAAATAGTCTCATTTATGAGCTTCTGTCCTATTTTGCTGCATTGGAAGTAGGATTATGAAATGGAATTGCAATACTCTTATAATATGGAAGAAATCATGTTCTTAGGAAGAGGAAAAAAATATCTTCTAGAAGAGCTAAAATTCAGTATAATTATAGTTCATTTTTTTTCCCTGCCAGGAACTATGTACCTGGCAAACTCAAAACATCCAAGTGACAGTCAGCAATGCAGAAAGGCAGATAAGAGATACTTGAGCAGCCAAAATGAATGGAGGCTTGTAGCCTTGCTTTGAAAGAGAGCCCTTCAGAGTCTCATGCAAAACCTAATTTGGTTATAGTTGTATTTTATAGTCTGCAGCAAACTGAAAGAGGGGACATTCTTATGTGAACATTTAATTTGCCCTCCTCCCCCTTTTGGCATTGGGGATTGACTCCAGGGGCACTGAGCTACACCACCAGCCATTTTTTATTTTTTATTTTGAGACAGAGTCTTGCTAAATTGTGAATGCTATCCTGCCTCAGCCTCTGGAGTTGCTGGGATTACAGGTGTGTGCCACAACACCCAGCACATTTACCCTTTTAAGTGATCTCGTCCAGTGGTTTTTACAGTCACATAACTGTGTGACCATAATTATATGACATAATTGTGTGGCATTGACTGTATAATTTTAGGACATTTTCATCATCCTCAAAAGAAAACCTGTACCATTAGTAGTCACTCCCCCAAACTCCTGGCAACTAGTAATCTACTTTCTGTTTTATGGACTTGCCTATTCTGGACATTTCCAATAAAGGCGATCATCTAATATGAGATCTTTTGTGACTAGCTTCTTTCACTTAGCATGGGGTGGAGGTTTGTCTGTATTTACTATGGCTTGAATATGTCTGGCAAATGTTCAAAGGTTGAAACCTTAATTCTATGCAGTGATATTGAGAGGTGATAGTACTGTTAAGAGGGATTAATACAGTTCTTGTGGGATTGGATTAATCACCTTGAGAGCTGGTTCTTAAAAAAGAGGCTGCTCCTCACGTTTTGCCTCTTTTGTTCAATTGTCCATCTGTTTTCTGTCTTGAGTTAAAGCAGTGTAGACACTTGCTGGTAGTATGCTCTTAGACTTCCATGCTTCCAGAACTTTGAGCCAAAACAAACCTCTTTTCTTTTTAAATTTCCTAGTTTCAATCATTCATTCTGTCATAGCAGCAGAAAAGACTTAGACCATGTTGTAGCATGTATCAATCAGTACTTTGTTCCTGACTTTTTTTTTTTTTTTTGCCAAATAACATTGTACTATATTGATTGCAACATTTTCTTTACTAATTTGTCCATTGATGGACATTTGGATTTTGGCCATTATGAGCAATGATGCTATGAACATTTGTTTGCAAGTTTTTGTGTAGCTGTATGTCTTTATTTCTCCTGGGTATTTACCTAGGAGTAGAATTGCTGGTTCATATGTCAATTCTGTGTTTTTAACCTTTTGAGGATTTGCTAAACTGTTTTCTAAAGTAGCTGTACTATTTTCTACAGCAATGTATGAGGATTCCAATTTCTTCACATTCTTATCAACACTTGTGATTTTTTATCTTTAAAAATCATCCTAGTGGAGCTGTGGCTGTGGCTTAGTGGTAGAGTACTTGCCTGGCATGTTGAGACACTGGGTTTGATTCTCAGCACCACAAAAATAAAGGTACTGTGTCAACCTATAATTAAAAAATACATTAAAAAATCATCCTAGTGGATCCTAGTGGATATGAAATGATATTTCATTATGTTTTTGATTTGCATTTACCAGAGACCAGTGCTGTTAAGCATCTTTTCATTTGTGTACCTTGCACAAATCTTGCCATTTGTGTATCTGTTTCGAAAAGTGTCTATTCAACCTTTGCCCACATTTTTTGAGTTGCTTATAATTTTATTGTTGCATTGTAAGAGTTATATGCTAGATGCAGGTCCTCCTCCTCCTCCTCCTCGTCCTTTTTCTTCTTCTTCTTTTTTTTTTGTTTTACTGGAGTTGGAACTGAGGGATGCTGCTGTATCATTGAGTTACACCCCCAGCCCCTGTTTTTTGAGACAGGGTCTTACTAAGTTGCTTAGGTGGGCCTTGAATTTGCAGTCCTCCTGCCTCAGCTTCCCAAGGATTGCAGGCATGTGCCACGGTGCCCAAGGTCTTTCTACTTTCTTAAAGAACTCCTTTGAAGCACAAGTGTTTTTAATTTTGGTGAAGTTTAATTTGTCTGTTTTCTTCTTCTGTCATTTGTGCTTTTAGTATCATATGTAGGAAACCATTTCTTAAGCTAAGGTACTGTGTTTTCTTCTAAGAGTTTTATATTTAGGCGTATGATACATTTTGAGTTAGTTTTGGTATATGGTATGAGGTAGAAGTCCAGTTTCATTCTTTTACATGTAGCTATTCAGTTGTCCCAAGTACCAATGTTGGAAAGGCCATTCTTTCCCTGATGAATAGTCTTGGTACTCTGTCAAAAATCAATTGATAATAAATGTAAGGGCTTATTTCTAGACTCTCAATTTTATTCTATTAATCTATATGTCTAGCTTTGTTCAAGTACCACACTATTTTGATTAAATTATGCAGTAAGTTTTGGAAGTTAGGAAGTCTGAATTGTCCACCCTTGTTATTTTTCAAGATTGTTTTTGCTGTTCTAGGTCCCTTATATTTTCCACATAAAATTTTGAATTGGCTTGCCAATTTCTGCAAGAAAGGCAGGAGAGATTTTAATAGGGATTATGACGAATCTGTAGATCTGTGTGGAAAGTATTGCATTTTACAGTTTAAATTTCCTACTTTATGAACATGGGATGTCTTTCTACTGATTTATATATTCTTGAATTTTTTTCAATTATGTTTTATAATTTTTCAGTGAAAAGTCTTCTGTTAAACTTCTTCCTAAGTATTTTATTCTTTAATAAATAGAATTATATCCTTAATTTTAATTCTGAATTACCACTGATTTTAGTTCATATATTAAAGGATGTAATATATAATGATTTTTCTGAATCCTGAGCAAATACATTAAATTCTGGCTTATGGAGTCCCAATTTTCAGGGCAGTGTTTATTTTAGGAAGACTTTTATTTGGGGTGGTACTGGGGATTGAACCCAGGGGTGCTCTACTACTGAGCTATACCCCCAACTTTTCCTAAAATTTTTTCAGACACGGCCTCACTAAGTTGCCCAGGCTGTCCTGGAACTTGTGATCCTCCTGCCTCAGCCTCCTGAGTTGCTGAGATTACAGGTGTGAACCTCTGTACTCGGCAACTCCTTTATTCTTTTTTTTTTTTTTTAAAGAAAGAGTGAGAGGGGAGGGGGGGGAGGGAGGGGGAGAGAGAGAGAGAGAGAGAGAGAGAGAGAGAGAGAGAGAGAATTTTTAATATTTATTTATTTTTTTTTTTAGTTCTCGGCAGACACAACATCTTTGTTGGTATGTGGTGCTGAGGATCGAACCCGGGCCGCACGCATGCCAGGCGAGCGCGCTACCGCTTGAGCCACATCCCCAGCCCCCTCCTTTATTCTTTATGTGAAGGATAAGAGATCCCCCTCCACTAGAGGCTTGCTCTGGTTCCTATTTCCTCTCCAATAGTGGGGTTATTTTTCCCTCTTTCACTGTCATTGCTCCATTTTCATTAATGAACACAATTGATTTCTTTTCCAAAGACTTTTGAATGAACCAAAGTAGGATTGCTTGTCTTCTCCTGCAAATCTCAGGGCCCTGCATCTTTTTATTGGTTTGTTTTTGAATTTGCTACTGTTTGGGCATCTGTGCACAGGCATCCTCATGCAGCTCAAGTTGAGTTCAGTGCAGTGAACCTGGCCTTCATGGGTGTGGCCCGTGTTCATCCTGACTGCTTGTTTCCTGTTGGGGTATGACTTTGACAGTGTAGGGGAGAGAGACCCACCCTGGTTCCGATTCTGCCACTCTCAAGTTATGTCTCCATTCTTTCTGAGCCTCAGTCTCAATGAAAGGTTAGATGGCATGGCATTTTAGGTCACTTAAGCCATGCCATTCGTCTGACCACCCTATTGATTTCATAGTGTTCTTTGTTCACGTCTCCGGTCCTGGTTTACCTGGCCGTTTTACAGGTGATTTCATTGTTCTACAGCTTTTGTGAGTGTTCCTCTTCAGCACGCCTTGGACTTTCTCCCTTTCTTTTTTTCCCCATAGGATGAATAACTTCCTTGCCGAGGAAGCATCCCAGGTGGGCCAGCAAAAAGTGCTGCCTGTCCAGGATGCTGTCCTGGCTTCGCTCCACACCTGCCTCTGTGACACCAGCCAGAGATTTTTATCATGGAGCCCAAGCTTTCAGTCAGCAGCTGAGAGTTGAAAGGCCAGAGCAGTTTCTCTGTCTTACTGTTCCCTCCCCCTTCACTGTATCCCTCAGATCCCCATAATAAAGAATAATAATCAGACCAACCCATCTAAGCCTTTGCTAATGGAGACCAAAAGAACCAAAAGACAGTCTCCCCATGGGCACCTTGGATGGTTCCATCCTACCCTCTGTCCCTTTTAGAGAATCGCATGACATTAGCATAAAGACAAGTCACCACAATTGTTTCGCACCCAGCCCCTTAATATTGAGGAGCAGGAAGGATTCTGCGTTATCTCTGGCACATTCATCGGCCCTGCTGAGCTGCTGATCAGTAGTGACACAGTCGCATCAGATGGCCTTCAAATAGTACTTCCTTTTTTCAGAGGGGCTGGGAGAGAGAGGAAGAAACATTCCTCTTAGGCTACAAATAAATAAAGATGTGGTGTGCAGCTGCATTTCAAGCATTTTGGAAGCTTTTCTGGGTGTGTGTATGTGTGAGCAAGGGAGAGTGGGGCAAGGAATCCATACTGGGGCTTCTGACTGGATTACATTGGATAAAGACGCTGTCAAATGACCATAAGGGTGTTTCCTGTCCCTACCCTATTTCCTTGAACCTTAGCACCTGGAGAGCACAATCAGGCCTCAGAAGTGGGGGTGGGACATCCCAAGGCAACTTTTCTCTTTCTCCTCCCCTCCCCCCAGCATTCAGTAGAAGGTCATTTGCTGAGTATGTGCCCTGGAATCTGGGGCTGCTCCTGCCACTGCGGTTAATGCTGCTTTGTTTCATGCTAAATGAGGCGAGAACTTTCACCCAGGTCACATTCATAATCCTGCTTAGCAGGACACTCGGCTGTGCACAGAGCATTTCTACCAAAGGGAACAACTTTCCCTTTGGAGCAAGAACACTGGCCTAGAGTCCAAGTAGGTGTCTCAGTCCAGGTTCTGCCATAAACTGACGTGTCCTTGGGCAGGGCACTTAACTCCTGTGGGCTGTGGTTCCTCTTCACTGATTCAGCAGATACTCGAGTCCTTCTCTCCCAGGCCCTGTTCTAATAGTGGGGAATACTGAATAAGAGAGCAAGGTCTCAGCTCTTTAGGGGCTCCCATTCTATAGGGGAAGACTGTCAGACCTCACTCTGGCAGAGCATGTTAAGTGCTAGGAAGAAAACAGAGTCAGGTCAAAAAGAGTGGCTGTGGATGGGATCATAGTAGTGAATGCTCATTAGTCCTGTCGGGATACCCACCTGTGCCAAATGCTCTCCACAGATTGTTCTTTAACCCTTCTTCTGTAAATAACTTTGGACATGATTCCTATTTTGCATTTGAAGTCCTGTATGCCTGTGATTCTAAGGATCTGGAAGGTCTCATGACCTAGGTTAAGGGACTCACTGAGATGGGCATATCACAACTGGTAATTTCTAGACACAAGCAGGCTGTCAGATTTCTTTATGCTTGTGTGAGTATTGGGGAGAGAACGTGGTGTGGCCAGGAGACCACAGGAATATGAGGAGGTAGAGGAGACCAGAGGAATATGAGGAGGTGGGCAGAGTATAGAGAAGAAAGCAGATCCAGTTTGGGATTCCTAAGGAAGACAGGAGAATGCAGGGGGTTGGGGGATAGTCCTGGTTCAGAAACTGGGAGCTTGGAAGGGATCTGGAGGCTTCTTTGCCTTTGGCTAACTGCTTTAAACTCCTGTCCTCTGTAAGGGGAGGAGGTTACACTTGTATCTTCTGTGGCAGATGCTGTGGGCTGAAGCTATAGAACTAAGCAGTTTTCAGAGAGGAGATGAGAGCTGGGAATGCAGCAGCCCTGTGGACCTTCACGTTATGCCCATTTATGGGGCTCTGGATTCTCTGTGGTCCTGCCAGCGTTGGCCAGTCAGTCTTAACAAACCCACAGCAGAACATTCGGCTGTCCCCTTCTGAAGAGTATTTGCTTGTTCTCAAAGGCAGTTGACTTGGCTGCACTTAAATCCTGGACCTGTCTTCCCTGAGGTGGGTAGCAGTTGAGATCCTCACTCAGTCTCCTTGTTCTTCTAGATGTGCTCTTCTGTTGGGCCCCTTGGAAATTTCTGTGAACAGGTGTAATTCAGAGTCTCCAAGAAACTGGCTGGGGTTTTCACAGATATTGGGGCTCCTCGCTCTATAGATCCTTCCTGTCTAGGAGTTATCTGCCTCACTTTCAAGCTCCTCTGATTGTTCCAGTCTCTGATGTCCAAGGCCCCAGGCTGCCACACTGAGCTCTTCTGCCAGAACTCTAGCTAAGCTACTGTCCCTGTGGGACTGTGTTGTCTTTTGCCTAGGGCACTTCCCTTCATTCTAGTTGATTACCTGACAAACTCTGCCTATTTGGGGTCTCTAAGAGCATTCAGAATTATTACTCTACCACTGAGCGACATCCCCAATTCTTTTCACTTTATAAATTTTGAGTCAGCGTCTCACTAAGTTGCTGAGGCTGGCTTTGATTTTGAGATTGTCCTGACTCAGTCTTCAGAGTCACTGGGATTATAGATGTGCCCTACCACAGCTGGTTTGTATTGTACATTCTTGTTCATAGTTTATATTTGTTATTTGTGAGAGGTTTAATCTGATACCAGCTACTCTAGTCTTATCAGAAGCAGGATCATTTGATGTGTTTATCTTTGGTTGCTATCCAGATTTTTACCTTGTCTCTGGAAACACCTGATAGAAACATTGTAAATAAAGGAGTTCCCATAGAAATATGATGGCAGAAAGTCATAGAATCTGGGTGGTTATGTTATATTGGTGACTGCATCAAGCTGTTTTGTCTTTCTGCTTTTTGTGTTGTGATTCACATACCAGAAGGCCCTACAGTTCAGTTTATCATTTTCTTCAAAAGTTCATCTCCAGAAAATGATAAGAAAACAAGAAATGAACTCACTTCATGAGATTAGTACTGAGACTGAGGTTGTCTACAAACTTTTAAAAATATTTGAGGGCCTTTGGTTAATTTTATATGCAGTTAATTCATGCTTATCTAGAAAATGAAGCCACAAATAAAGCAGATACACATAATATCACATCTTGACTCCCCATACAATTTGTATCTTATATTTTTTTTCTTTCTGGGTACTAGGGAAAAAGTAGTAGTAAACTCTGATATTTTGAAAATTCCTTTATTCTGCCCCCACCCCCTTCAACTCTGTGGTAGATATTCTGAATAGAAGCCCTGTCTGATTTCTCACAGCAGAGATTCTTGGAATGCAGACACAGAAATGCTACAGATGTCTTACAGAATGCCAGGTGATTAAGCAGCCCACCAACAGAAAGGTTTCATTTACTACTATCTCTTGGTAAACCAGGAATTGCCTATGTATTGCGGGTATAAGAATGCCTGGCTTAGATCCAGTTCAAGTACCTGAATAAAAGTCAGGCACATTGATAAAATCAAAACAGGATTATGGGGGGCGGGTCTGACTGGAAGAAGCAGGCAGAGTCCAAGGCTCAGCACTCTCCTTTTGCCCCTTCTCAGAGTAGAGATTCTCCCAAGAGCATTTTTTGGAGGATTCCTATTAGTCAAACATGTTTTGAGCATCTCCTTTGTGCCTGGGTCTGTGTCAAACCAGTGATGAAAGCATGTACTTACCAAATGTTGGTGCTATAGAGGAGAATCATAGCAAGTTATGAAGCCCTCAGTATGGGCGTCACATTCCCTGGAAGTCCGGAAGGGGAGGTGGAGATTAAGAAGAACCGAAGAAGAGAGAGGGTAGAAGAGGAGTGTTATGGCACAGGCACAGGTAAGAGCATGTATGTAAATCCTGTAATGTGAGGATATAAAGTCTGTTTTGAGCAGTTTGTGTCCTCCTACCTCCTATACTGGGGATTGAATCTGGGGTTCACATATCCTAGACAAGAGATCTACAACTGAGCTACCTCACCAGCAAGGAACTTTAAACTAATTGGAGAGCCACTGATGTGAGAGCATGTACACTGTGTAGGCGGTGCTGAGGATTTTGATTGTCATCCTCAGAGCAGATGGAAGCAAGCATGGGAGATTCTTAAGCAAGGCAGTAAAAGGATCTAATCTGCATTTTAAAGAGATCCTTCTGGAAGCCTTGTGGGGAGGGTCTTAGAGGCAGAGGAGAAGCTGGAGAGGAGGCCATTGTGCAGATGAAGTGAGAGAGTAAGGTTTTCTGGGATCTGGTGGTGGCAGTGTAGACAGAGAGGTGAAGTCACTGATAAACTGGTGGTTAAGGGAACAGCCTTTCAAAGATGATACCCAGCTTTTAGGCTTGATACACAGGTGGAATTCCTGGGGGCTGATAATCAGGGCAAGGAAGCTAGGAGAGGAGCACAATGTGGGGAATGATTGGTCCAACTCACCTTATCCTAGGAGCACTTGATTCCCGTATTCTGAAGAAGGGGGAGATAAAGGAAGGGCCCTGTTTGAGTGAAACTTGCCATGGAGCATCAGCTTTTGGCTGAAGGCAGGGAGTTGATTTTGCCTGATCCCTGGAGGCAGTGACAGAAATCTCCATTTCTGAAGGTTGTTAGCTCAGCTGGGGGATGAGGTTTAGTCCCAGGAACAACTTTCCAATCTAGAGAGCGAGGCTACTCTCATAGGTTTAGTTTACCACAGAAATGGTGGTGATATTGATCACCAAAGTTGAGTGATCTTAAGGATTTCCCTCCAGCAAGTGGGTCTAATTTCAGAGTGTCACTCAAATTTTGCTCAAGATAGAGGCTTAGGACTGAGTTTGATGGGCACCCCTGTAATCCTAGCTACTTAGGAGGCTGAGGTAGGAGGATTGCAAGTTGGAGGGCAGCTTCAGCAATTTAGCAAGACCTGTATCAAAATAAAAAAAAAATAAAAAAGGGTAAGGATGTAGGTCATTGGTAGAGTGCCCATTGGTTTAAAGATAGAGGATTGGGGACAGACTAACATTAGTTGTGAATGTAATGGCTAGTTACTAGATAATTTTGGTTATAGTGTCATACACATAAAGAAAGGTGTACTCACTTATCATACCCTCTGGGTTTTGCCCGGAGAAGTTGGCTTTCTAACCCTTTCTTGCTAAACTTGCATGTGGTTCTCTTTTTGATTCATGTTATTATTATTATTTTAGTAATAGGGATTGAATCCAGGGCTACTTTACCACTGAGCTACATTCCCAGCCCCCCTTGTTTTTTATCTTGAGACAGACTCACTAAATTGTGGAGGATCTCACTAAGTTGCTGATGTTGGCCTTGAACTTGTGATCTTCTTGCCTCAGCTTCCTGAGTCACTGGGATTCCGGGCGTCTTGTGCACCACTGCACCTGGCTTGATTCATGTTATTAATGGATTTTTAGCTTTTGTCTAGGAGGTGTAAACATGATTCCTAGGTTGTATGTTCTTTTAGTCTCTTTGGATGATCTTAATGTGCACTTGAGTGGAGGTAGGTTATCTGCTTCGTACACATTCTTAGAAGGGAAGATTCGTGATTGTCTACACAATTGGAAAGGAAGGAAGAAGAGTGAGTGTGATGTATTAGTGGGTGTGCAGTGTGAGGTGGGTGGGTGGCTTGGGAGATGTGTGAGCACATTACAGCAAGTGTGTGTGGAGGCGTGTGGTGTGTGTGCACATGTACCAGCTTGGGTGGGGGCTGATGGAGTGAGAGAGGCACTTGTCTAGCGAAGATGTTAGGCATCTTTAGTGTGAGTCCTTCACACACAGAGTTCTGTCCCCTTGTGAGGAAACCCAGAAGTCTCTTTCCCCTGTATCCTGACTGCTTCAGCTTTCCCTGTCTAGCAGCGCCCTCCCTGAGGAGGGAGAGATGGGTTTGGGTAGGGCAGAGGGAGGGAATGGGTCCCCTGTGGGTGTTTGTGTTCAGGCTCAGTGGTGGATCTCACCGGGCAGCAACTTCTTTCCTGGGCTAGCAGGGATCAGTGTGGGAGGATGGTACTGTCTTCCGCGCTCCTCCATAACAGATGACCTTGCTCAGTCCTGAGGTCCTGACCCTCAGGTGATGGCGGAGGGGAACACAAGCCCCTAAAGGCCCATGTTCCTGATTATACAGAGTTCAGGGCAGGAGAGATCAGCCATGTGGCATTCCAGAGAAGGAGTGTGGAAACTGCCCTCTGGACCTTTGAAGTTGGGCAATCACAAACCAGGGCCTCACGTCATCCCTGGCTGTGTGGGTCAGTGACATATTGACAGACCACGTGGCCCCAGCAGAGCTCAGCGGGGAGAATGCCGATCGTAGTTAAATCAGACCACACCACTGGATCTAGGGGCTGTCTTAACCCTGGTGAATTGTAAGGTCCTTTATCAATAAATGTGTTGCTCTCTGTGTGCCATGGTGGTGCTGTCCCCGGGGGCATGCTGCTTACCGGCCAGCTCACTGGCTGCTCAGAATCATGTTCTTTACCGTATCAGCACAAACCACTGATCAATACTAGGGGAAATCCATTTGCAGTATTTAGTTTTTGAAACTCTCCTTACTGGCACCAGGTCTTAGCTCCAAATGTGGGGAAAAAACTTTATTTTTCCAAAATTACAGGAAATAACTTTCCTGCACACATGGCCCTCCTATTTTTTCTTGGCAGTACTAGGGATTGAATCCAGGGCAGCTCTATCCCTGAACTACATTCCCAGCCTTTTATTTTATTTTGAGATAAACGTCTCACTAAGTTGTTCAGGCTGGCCTAGAACTTGTGATCCTCCTGCCTCAGTCTCTCTAGTCACTGGGATTACAATTGCAATGGTCCCCTGCGATGGTCCTATTCTTGCCTTTACTATTAATGCAGTCTTTGCTTGGTAGACTTAAAGTTATTCTGAGGATGTTAATTTCTTGGATATCTCTTATACTATTTTTATGTGATTTGTATATAAACAAGAAAAGCAAATCTCAATGAATCTATATGCTTCATATGTGTCTATGTGTTGGAATGTCCTCTTTTTTGTTTCATCCTTATAAGGAATGATATCTAGAGATTATCTATACTTTTGATCCAGCAATCTCACTTCTAGGAATTCAGCCTAAAGAGCTACTTGGATGAGCTCAAAGAGGTATAGAAAAGGTGACATCATGGAAGCATAGTAGCATTGCCTTAAGGGCTCATCAGTAGGGAAACTATTACATGCATGAGATTGACCTGTATGCAGTGGTGTAGACAGATGCCCAGGTTATACTAAAAGTAAAAACAGAAACAAAAAACATGTTGGAGAACAGTGTAATGTGAATCTTTTTACATAGAATAAATCTCCCTTGTTTCTGTGAATCTATGTTCTTCATATACAAAGAGAGAGGTACATCAATAACTATTGGTAGGGGGAACTTTAATGATTCGCTCTGCATATTTCTGTTACTTATTTGAATTGTTTATGGCAAGAAATATGTAATTTGGTTTTGGTGGGGTTTTTTTTTTTTTTTTTGGAACTGGGGGGTCTAACTCAGGGCTTTGCAAATGCAAGGCAGATGCTTTGCCACTGAGCTATATCCCAGCCCTGTAATTTGGTTTTAAAAATAAAAGTATAATCAGGTTAAATATTTTAATAAAAACTATTAAAGTCAGGTGTGATGATGCATAGCTGAAATTCCAACTACTTGGGAGGCTGAGCAGGAGGATTGCAAGTTCTAAGCCATCCTGGACAACCCTGTCTTTAAATAAATAAGTAGGACCAAATGTAGTGGCACATGTGTATAATCCCAGCAACTCAGGAGGCTGAAGCAGGAGGACCAGAAGTTCAAGGCTCAGCAATTTAGCAATAAGATTCTATATCAAAAAAGAAAAAATGTGGTAGGGACAGGGATGTGGTTCAATGGTTGAATGACCCTGGGTTCCATTCCCAGTATTGCAAAAATAAGTAAATGATAAACAAAAATTAAAAATGAAATAAAAAAGGGCTGAAAATATAGCTCAGTGGTTGAATGCTTGCTAGCATGTAGGAGGCCCCTGTATTTAATCCCTAGTGCCACTAAAAAAGCAAACATTCTTTCCCTATGGTCAGGAACTTATTCAAATGTTATTAGGCCTCTAATATATCTAGGGCTCTGGGGCTCGCTCATAAAGTTCCATTAACTAGCTTCTGTCTTATTTTCTTTGGCCGGGGGTGGGGGGAGTGCAGTGCTGGGGATTGAACCCAGGGCCTTTATAAGTGCAAAGCACATGCTCTACCACAGAGCTATAACCACAACCCATGTCCCTCTCCCTCATTAATATTTGTCAAGCATTTTTGTATAAGAGATTTTTAAAGCAGTTGAACTTTCAGGTGAAAAAATTGAGACAAAAGAGGTGAAATGCCTTGCCATAAGAATAGTGGTGAGAATCTTCACACTGGAGCCTTTCTGATTTGGAAGCCTGCTTGGCTAAACACAGTGCTCTGCTGCATCTCTGATAAAAAAGGAAATAGAAATATCTGATTAGGTTGTTTTTTATAAAGTTAGAAAGAACCTGAAAATGAGTTGGGTGTGGTGGTACACCTGTAATCCTAGTGACTCAGGAGGCTGAGGCAGGAGGATTGCAAGTTTGAGGCCAGTCTGGGCAATTTAGCGAGACCTGGTCTCAAAAGTAAAAATTAAAAATGGCTGAGGATGTACCTCAGAGGTAGAGCACCCCTGGGTTCAATCCCCAGTATTGGGAAAAAAAAGTTCCCCCCAACAAAACACCCCTTTGGCTTTTAATTTTCTCATCTGTAAACCGGAGAGATGAGCTGGGTGACTTCCAAAGGGCTGTCCATCATTAACATTCTGTTGTTAGGGACACTTGCTCTTCCTCTTCTCACTGTGTGTTTGCTTCTTCCCGACAGTACGTAGGAAGCCTAGATGTGCCGAGACCCAACAGCAGGGTGGAGATCGTGGCTGCCATGAGACGAATACGGGTGAGTGGTTGGTGGTGGTGATGTGTGGAGCTAGAATTCAAGCACCTTAGCTTCTGTTCATTTCAGATGGTGCTGGAGGTGCCAGATTGGATGACTACACACTTGCAGGCCCCAGACCCCTTTCCCTATATCATCCAGGAAGTGATTCTGAATTAGGTCCTGATAAAAGGCTAAGGTTAAAATGGATGGATGTGCTGGCTGAGAGGTACTATCTTCCCTGGTGTGGCCTGCACGCTGTGATACACAATGGTGGTTGGTCAGACAGCGAAGGAGAATGGTCAAGCGTTGCTCATGTTGAAAGATTTTAGGGAAAGTAATTGGCTGGTAATTGACTCAAAATGTTTTTTGAAAAAAGGTAGTTTATGTGGCATAGAATATGAGATTTGCTTGACTTTTTAAGAATAACTGAGATTTCAATCAAATTTCCTTGGTGCCTGCTCTGTGTGCATTCTCTCCTGCCATTTTGTGTACTCTATTTGAAGAATTTGGTGTAAATTCCAACTTATAGCTTTCTGCCTCTGGTATACAGAGCAGAAATTGAATGAGAAGCAAATTGTCTTCTGTCCACCATGAAGGAAAGTTATCCATGTGCTCTTCACTGAAACAGGAGAAATTACCTTAGACCTGTGCAGTTTAAAGGTAGGTTTGGGATTAATCAAATGGATTAAGATTTTTTTTTTAAAAGAAAATTGATTTCAGAGGTGACTGAGTCATCTCTGGATAGAGCCTGGTTTGAACTCATTGCTTGTTGTCCTTTAGAAAAATCTCCTCAACTAAATGGAAAACATAAAGGGGGTTGGACCTTTGTTTTGCTACCTTAGTTTTGTTTTCAGTCAGTTCTTCATCTGATCAACAGAAACTTCAACTCAATCACAGCAATGTTGGGAGTAAAATAAGCCGTTCACTGCTATTTTTCTGAGTAGTTCGTGAGTCTAACAAAATAATTTTTTAGTGACTAAATCCTCCCATTTTTTAAAATTATGAAGTTAAATTCATTGAGACTAGTATTAACTATAACAATCCTGTTTTTCATGGACTTATGAGCAAGTAGCTTCAAAGCACTTCCACATGAGGAATTTCCTTTAATGCTTACAGCAAGCTGTGAAGTGGGGGGGATCATGTCACCCTGATTTTCTAGGTTAACTAAGCTCAGAAAGGTATAGTGAGGTGTCACAGAGGTCCAGGAAGGGGCAGACACAGGGCCTGAATGCATTTCTTCACTTGGCCACATGGGAACATGCTAATTTCCATCCTTTAGGTTGCAGGCTTGCTGCTCAGTATTTCCAGACCACTTCTTCTGTTCCTTTGCCTTCTGAGATAGAAATCATAGAGGCTTGCCAGGCTCAGTGGCACACACCTGTCTTCCAAGAGACTCTGGAGGCTGAGGCAGGAGGATTACAGGGCTGAGGCCAGTCTGAGCAACTTACTGAGACCCTGTCTCAAAATGAAAATAAAAAGGATTGAGGATGTGGCTCAGTGGTAGAGTGCCCCAGAGTTTAATCCCCAGTATAAAATAAAATTTAAAATAATAATAATAATAAAATTGAAAAAATTTTAAATCTCAAAAGCCTTGTCTGGGGAATATTTGGGAGTGTTTCCACTGTTAGGATTGTTGCTGTTATGATCAGAAGGGCTTGACCTGTAGCTGGCATGTCAATCAAATAAAGTCCTTCTTTTATTTGTGTTTGAGGATGGAATATGTTGCTAATATCACTCTCTTCATGAAAGTCGTATGTCTACAAATAGTAGCTACTAGTAGTAATAGCTACTTATTATCAAGTGCTTTGCTGGGTGTTTTGATATTAAAACAATGTTTTATTATTTACTATTTGACTACATGGGGTGAGGCTATTATTATTACTTTTTAAATATTTTTGGTATTGGAGCTTTAACTTTGGGGCACTTTACCACTGAGCTACACCCCAGTGCTTTTTACTTTTTATGTTGAGACAAGGTCTCACTAAATTGCTTAAGGCCTATGCTCAGTTGTTAAGGCTGACCTCAAACTTGTGATCCTCCTGCCTCAGCCTCCTGAATTGCTGGGATTGCAGGTGTGCACCACTGTACCCAGCTTATTTTTCGTTTTACAGATTAGGAAATGAAACCTTGGGAACGTTAAATAATTCATGCTGCTGTGAACAGGTATAGATGGGATTCACACCTAAGACTCAATGTCCCCTTTGAACTCCTGCTTGAGGCTCTTTGTGATACTGAATGAGTCATGATACCAGCTGGAGAACCAAGAATTAGGACATGGCAACTCTCCAAAAAGGGAGTCAGTGGCAGAAACACAACTTTGACTTTTTTGTTTGTTTGTTTGGTGGTGTTGGTGGGGATTGAACCCAGAGGTTCTCTACCACTGAGCCACTCCCCTACCCCCACCTTTTTTATTATCTATCTATCTATTTATTTTTGCAGTACTGGGAGTTAAACCCAGAGGGTCTTTACTATTGAGCCACACCCTGGCCCTTTTTGTTTTTATTTTGAGACTGGGTCTTGCTAAATTGCCCAGGCAGACCTTGAACTTGTGATCCTCCTGATTCAGTGTCCTCATCAGCTGGGATTACAGGCATGTACTACTGTGCCCAGCTAGAAACACAGCTTTTCAGAATAAACAGAAGCACAGGAGAACATCACCTGGAAGCAAGAGAAGACTGGACATGGGATCTGGAGACATTTGGGACTGGACTGTGGCCTCTGTCTCCTCTTTGTTTATCACCTGCCAGTTCTTGCAGCCCACATGCCTCTTCTTGTAGGTCCCTTCCCTAGAGCTGCTTCCAGCACTTAATGAGCAGCTCATTAAGTTAGAGGGAGAGATTAATTGGCCAGAAAGCTGTTTGGTCTGGCTGTCCGCTGTCCAGTCTTTTGTTTATACTGACCACCATTAACAGCAAGTGCTCTGATTGCATGTCTTAACCAAACCCTGCAATTCACTGCGAAGTCCAGGCTGTTAGTTTTTTTTCCCTCTCTCTCTGTGTCTTTTTTCTTTCCCTTTCAAAAGCTGTGTGGGCTATAATTACAGCTGTCAAGAACTAGGGCATGGAATTTCTGTGTAAAGGACTATTTCTGACGTGATCCTTTCATATCAAAGGGTGCCAGGGTAACATTGGGCAGGACGCCGCTGGCTTTGGTTGCTGGGTGCATTTGTGGGCTCTGAAGCCACAGGCCTCAGAGCTTGGCCAGAGCCGTGGGTAGTCCTCCGAGATCAGCAGTTGTGATAGTCACAGAGAGTTATGTGTGAGCTGCGTGTGTCTTGTCATATTGTGTAGATGCTGGTCTCTCTGATCTTGACTGGAGCACGGTGCTGTGATGCAGCGTGAAGACCACCCCTGTTTTCCAGAGGTAGAAGCACTGAGAGAGCGAGGGCTTCTGCCTGAGGGTGTGCATATTCCTCCCTGGAGCCGGGGCTCTTGCAGCTTGATATATTTCTGCTCCTTCCTCTTCCTAGCACCTAGTGTGGACTCTGAGCTAAAAACACGGACTGTGTTATTGACTGGTTCTTCTCCTTTCCCTTCTTCTTATTTCTCATTTGTTCTTTACCTTCTTGATATTCTGAAAGAATATTATCTGTCTTGGGAATAATTTCTTATATATATATTTATTCTTATATATATATTTACACTATTGTACTTTTTTCATCTTGTATAGCTGAAACTCTATACCCATTAAATATAATTCCCTCTCCCTTCCCCCAGCCCTTGAGAACCACCTTTCTACTTTCTATGATCTATTTTTTATTTTATGTTTTTGGTACTAGGGGTGAAGTCCAAGGGTTCTGAGCTATATCCCCAGCTATTTTTATTATTATTTTGAAACGGTCTTGCTATGTTGCTGAGGCTGGCCTAGAACCTGCAATCCTCCTGCCCCAGCCTTCCAAATCACTGGGATTATAGCCATGTGCCAATGCTCATCTGGATTATTTATTTCTAGGATTTTCCATTTAATAGTTTTGGTTCATGGTGAGGGTAATAAAAAACACAGATAAGGAGGGACTACTATATTCATATATATTTGTAATTCCCACATTCATGATGTTAAAAGTGTGTTTGCATATATTATTTCATTTTATTGGTCCAATGTGTTCCTATTTGTTAACTTACTTTATGAGAGATAGGCAAAGAGGGAAGAAAGGGCCTGGCTTACCCTCCATATAAATATGTGTGTGTGTGTGTGTGTGTGTGTTTTCAATCATGTGTTGGGTATCTTTGAGTTCTTGTTCCACGCTGTGCCCTGTTGGGAGCAGTACTTAGCATGTGAGACAGGCACATGAAGAGCTATGAATATTATTAGGAAAAGGGCAAGCAGTAAAGAAAGTGTGCAACTGAGCTGCGTCCTTGTGCCTGTAACCCCTGTGTTCAATCAGTACCCCCCCCCAAAAAAAAAAAGAAGAAAGAAGTATGTAACTGGAAGATCTAACTGAATTTTTGGGAGACATGGAAGGCCTTGTGGAGGTACAAAGGAATGAAGTTGGTGATTAGTAGATGGGACTGTCACAGCTCAGGGAGGACCTGCTTCTTCTGGAAGGAGGAAATTGTTAGAGAAGCAGAAGTTAAAAGGGTCTAATTTGGGAAAAAAAACAAAAAGCAGGGGTAGAGTCTAGTTTGGGGTGGGGTGGGGAAGGTACATTTTAAGAAGCTCTGATAAATTCATCCACTTAGTTTCTTCCTGGTACCACATAGCCATCTTGAATCTCTGGTGCCTAACAGAGTGCCTGACCTGTGTATGTCTTTGTTCCTAAATTTTGGATTGGGATTGGTAGCAGTACTGTGAATTGAACCCAGAGGTGCTCTACCACTGACCCACATTCTCAGACCTTTTTATTTCTTATTTTGGGGCATGGTTTCACTAAGTTGCCCAGGCTGGCTTTGATCTTGCGATCCTCCTGCCTCAGCCTTCTGAGTCATTGGGATTATAGAAGTGTGCCACCACACGTGGCCTGTTCCCAGGTTTTAATACCAGCTGCTGTCATTTCACTTCTCAGCTTCCTTGGGAAGGCTGTGCTGTGTCATCAGAAGAGCTGGCAGTGAGGAGTAATGAGAGTGGGGTTGAGTCTTCTCCTTGACTTACTGAGTGACATTGGTGAGGCATCCAGCTGCTGTTCATCTCAGTTCTCTCGTTTATAAGAGAGAGCATGACACTTCTGTCTCTCTGGTGCTATTGTTGAATCTGGGATAATGGGTGAAAAAATGCTTTAGAAACCATAAAGGGCTATTTATATTCATTGGTATCATTTTTATACCTTCCTTTGGGTTTCAATGCATTTCATAAATGCAGATAAATATTCAGAGAAATATTGAGCTGCCTCATCTAGATACTCTTTCCAGCCAGTATCTTTTTTCAGGTTTTAGTGCAAACACCCCTTTCTTGGGGAGGCATCCCTGAATAGGTCATCGTGTCCTCTCTTTTGCTGAGGTACCACAGTCCTCCCTTGGTGGCACTAGGAGCAACTATATTCCCAGTGTCTGGCATATGGCCTGTCTGTGTTCAGTAGACATTGGTTGAATGACTGAGCAAATTATGATTATTATTTTTTGTGATGCTGGGGATTGAACCCAGGGGTATTCTGCCATTGAGCTATATACCCTGAGCCCTTTATATTTTTTATTTTGAGACAGGGTCTTACTAAGTTGCTGAGGCTGGCCTTAAATTCGTGATCCTCCTGTCTTAGCCTCCCGAATTGCTAGGGTTATAGGTGTGTGCCACAACACCTGGCAAGTTACAACTGAGTGAGTAAATTAATGTTATTGATATCCATGTGACTATAAGGCAGTGAAACCAAGAGAAGTGTCACTGAGTTGTTTTGAAGTCAGACTGGACCAGTTCTGTAGCTTGGCCTAGGGCTCTGGTTGATGGAGCCAGACTGTGAGCAGGTACTTCCTCTTTTACCTTGCAACGTGTTAAAGGGTACGCTGTCCTGGTGGCTAATGCCCAGATTGCTGGCCTTGGAAAAACCAGGGGACAAATCCCTGCAGTAGAATGTGATACAGTCTTCTTGGAGACCTGTTGTACAGGTGTGACACTGGAGGGCTTTGTGCTAGTGGCCAGGTGACACTCAGAGCTTTAGTCTCCTGTGTGGATCTTTTGGATGTGGGCTGGGCACGCTCTTGCCTATGCTGCAAATAGCTTCCAAAATGGTGCAGTTGGGTACCAGAGTTTCCTATTTAACATGACATTGATTATACCAATGTGGCTCTCAGGAGTGGTGTTGGTCCATGTCCTTGAACAGAATGGTCTGGTGACCAGGAATTGGCCAAGTCCTTCCTTTCCTGCAGCTCTCTTCCAGTATTGTACACTGTTCCAGAAATTTCTCTCAAGGAAAACAATAATATGGGGAAAAAAAAGAAAAGACTCTGGTTACTCCCCCGACCCCCCGCCCTTCAGCAGTACCAGGGGTTGACAGAGCTTCCAGCATGCCGGGAAAGTGTTCTATCACTGAGCTACATCCCATGCCCTGACTCCGGGCATTCTCTTGGAAACCATGGATGAAATGCTCCTGGGAGCAATCCAGGGATGGCTGGCTGGGTGGACGCAAGGACTAGAGTTGTAGCTGCCTTCTGTCTGCATGCCTCTGTCCTTCCCCCGGCAGTGTGCCTTGCCTCTCTCCACACATTCAACTGAGAAAGTTTGACCACTTCTTGGAGGCTTTGTCCCAAAGTGACTCTGTCCCTTTTTAGAACTTTCTCCAAGGTGGCTGTCGTTCCTCAGCACCCTTTACTCCTCTGTCCTTAACCCATTAAATCTCAAGTTTTCTTTCTTTTTCTTTTTTCTTTTTTATAAGTTTTGGGTGCATTTTTATTATACAGAGCAGTGGCTTTGTTGTTACACATTCACACATGCATGTAACGTAATTTGGTCCCTTTCATTCCCCAGTAGCCCATTCCCTCTCCCCCTCCCTTCCCTGATTCCCCTTTTCTGCTTCACTCATCTGAGTTTTCAGTCCTGTGAATATTTCAATGAAATTGACACAGGTGCCTTCAAATGGGTTGGAAATCATAATCTGGAACTAAGATATCCTTTCTTATCATTAAGGATGAAAATAGATTGTCCTATAAATAGGACACGGGACAATATAGTATCTTTCACATATATAAGCCATCCTATAAATGGAACATTTGGCAAATATAGTACATGGGATACTGGGGTAGAATGTGTTAATTGTTTTGTCTGAAGTTCAGAGTTGACAAATGCACCTCTGAAGAGTTGTGGCCAATTTCTTGCTCGTTGTGTTGGCAAGGCCTCATTACTTTACTATGCTGCTGTAATAAATTACTACCAAGGTTGTGGCTTTAAACAGCACCAACTCTTTTATCTTGTGGTTCTAGAGGTCAAAAGTCTGAGATGGGGCTAATCTGAAGGGGTTGGCAGGGGCGCTTTCCTTCTGAAAGCTCAAGGGGAGAAGCTGCTCCTTGGGTTTTTGAGCTTCTAGAGTCTGTCGCATCCCTTGGTTCTTGGCTCTCTTCGTCTTTATATCCCTCTGACCCCTGCTTCCTGTCTTATCCCCTAACTCTCCTGCCTGTGCTTTTCACTTGTATGGACCCTTGTGACTGCCTCCTCCCCAAATTCAGAGAAGCCTCCCCCCACCTTCGTTTTTTAACTTAAGTGTCCTTAATTTAATCACACCTGCAAAATCATTTTGTCATATAAAGTAACATTCATGGGTTTTGGGGATTAGGTCATGAACACCTTCGAGGGGGGGGGATTATTTTACCTTCCACAATGGGGCTAGAGCATTAGGCTTCTAGCAGGAATTGGAAAGACGCTCGAGTATTAGAGCGTATTAGTATTAGTCTTTAATAAGGCGCTCTAGTATTAGAATCAAAAAGAACTAAGTTCAAACCCCAATCCTTCTGTTTACTAGCTGAATGGCTTTGGACAAAATTCTTAACCCATCCATCTTCGTTTAATCATCAATAAAATTGAGATAATATCTTTTTGGCAAATGGATTTTACGGTTAAATGTGGGTGAAGTACCTGGCATGTGGATTCCACACCATAAATAATGGTTCCTTTGCTTCCTAATTACTGTGTATTGGGCAAGGACAGGGGGATCAAGAAACCATACAAGTTGGCTGCCAGCTTTTGCACAGTTGTGAGTTATGGGTTAAGACATTATTGTACTTGGAATAGAGAAAAGCGGCAGAAAAGTGGATTTGGCACATGGTGCGTATACTGTAGGCAGAGCTGATACAAGCCACATGGTGCAACTGCTTGAGTTGTTTATGGATGGTGTTCTGATTACTTTCAGTTTTTTTTTTTGTTTGTTTGAAATTCTGAGCACTAAACCTTAGTATTCGGTAAAGGCCAGAGGTGGTTATAGACCTATTATTCCAAAAACTCGGGAGGCAGAGGCAGGAGGATTGCAAATTTAATGCCAGTCTGGTGGGCAACTTAATATAATGTTGCCTCAATTTAAAAAGTAAAAAAAAAAAAAAAAAAAAAAGACCAGGGATGTAACTCAGTGATAGAGTCCCTGGGTTCAATTCTTAGTATGTAGGTGAGAGTGGGGCAGAGAGTTAGGTAAAGTTACTGCCATATTCCTGTTGAGAGTGGTGATATTTTGTTTTATAAAAAATGTCTTCTCTGACATTGGAACTTTATTTGAATTTATTGGTTACTTAATTTGTGTTTAACTTATAAATTTGTATAAAGCCTATATGTATAAGTAGTTTATGTCTAGTTTTATGTTTTCTACATTTAAATGATTTGCCAGCCCTTTGTCAGGCAATGGCTTTATTGAGATACAGTTCACATATTGTACAATTTAACCATTTAATGAATACAATTCATTTGGGCTTTAGTATATATTCGTAGTTTAAGCAACAATCACCACAATCAATTTTCATGACCCCAAAATGAAACTCTGCACCTCTATTTTTATACTTTTGCATTGCTGGGGATTGACTGCTAGACAGGCACTCTACCACTGAGTTACACTTCAACCAAATCTGCACGTCTAATCTGTCATGGGCCCTCAGCCCTAAGCCACCACTAATCTACATCTTGTCTATATGGATCTGCCTCTTTCAGACATTTGATATAAATGGCCTCATATAATATGTGGCCTTTTGTGTCTGATATCTTTCACGTGGCTTTGTGTTTTCAAGTTCATCCATGCTGTGGTATGGGTCAGTACTTCATTTCCTTTTTTCTGAATAATATTCTGTAGTATTGGCATACTATGCAGGGTTTATTCATTCAAACACTTTTGTAAAAAGGGGATTCAACTTTACCAAACTTTAGAAAACACTTGATGTGGATTGAGCATTGTGTGAGAGGATGATTATGGCTGTTTTCTCATCTGAAGGAAATAAATCAGTATTTTCTCAGAGATAGTGGGGCAAAGCATCCTTATCAATATAAAGACTGATAAACTGATAGCAGATGCTGTGTGTGTGTGTGTGTGTGTGTGTGTGTGTGTGTGTTACGAGGCATTGAACCCAGGGGTACTGTACTACTAAGCAACATCCCTAGCCCTTTTTAAAAAAATTTTAAGACAGGGTCTCACTAAGTTATCCAGGTTGGGCCTTGAATGTGCAATCCTCCTGCTTCAGTTTCCTGGGTTATTGGGATTATAGCCATGCACCACTTGGCCCCTAATTAATTTTTTACCCACTTATTTAAAAAAAATGTATTGAGGGCTGGGGATGTGGCTCAAGCGGTAGCGCGCTCGCCTGGCATGCGTGCGGCCCGGGTTCGATCCTCAGCACCACATACAAACAAAGCTGTTGTGTCTGCCGAGAACTAAAAAATAAATATTAAAATTCTCAAAAAAAATGTATTGACTTTTTTTCATTTTCTTCTGGTACTAGGAAGTGAACACAGGGCCTCATGTCTGCTAGCCAAGTGCTTCACTACTGAACTACAACCCAACTCTTTTAAAAATTTTTATTTTGAGCTGGTTACCATGGTTCATGCTGGTAATCCGAGTGACCCAGGAGGTTGTGGTAGGAGGATTACAAATTCTAGGCCAGTTTCATCAACTAGCAAGACCCCCAGCATCTTAGTGAGACCCTATCTCAAGATAAAAAATAAAAAGGACTGGGAATGTAGCTCAGTGATAAAGCACACCTGGGTTCAGTCCCCAGCATATCTCTCTCTCTCTCTCTCTAACACACACACACACACACACACACACACACACACACACACACACAGTTTTGAGAAAGGGTCTCACTGAATTGTCCAGGCTGGAACTTGTGATCCTTCTGTGTCAGCTTCCTGAGTATCAGGGGTTACCAGGGTGCACCACCACATCCAACCTCATTCTTTTTTTGAGTTAATATTGTTTAAGGCTCTGGGGAAGCAGCATCCCTGTCCACATGAAGCTTACTTTATTTTGGTGGTTGGAAGAGGCTTAAACATATTATGGTGACTTCCTGCAGAACAGTAAAGCAGGGCATGAGACTAGATGCCACAAGTTAGGGGGGTGGGTTTTTTTTTTTTTTTATATGAGCTGTTGGGGGAAGGCCTCTGTGTCATGGTGACACTAAGGGTCTGTTAGAGATATGAATGAAAAGAGGAGTGAGCTATAGGAATCTTGAGGAAGAGTATTCCAGACAGAGGACCTGGCAAGTGCTAAGGCCCTGGGGTAGGAATAAACTTTGCAGGTTCAAGGAATAGCCAGAAGCTTAGAGTGAATGGAGACACATGTGCCTGAAGGAGAATGGAAGATTATTTTTAGGAATTAAATCCCAGGAATTTGGGCTGGGGATGTGGCTCAAGCGGTAGCATGCTCGCCTGGCATGCGCGCGGCCCGGGTTCGATCCTCGGCACCACATACCAACAAAGATGTTGTGTCCGCCGAGAACTAAAAAAAAAAAAAAAAAAAAAAAATCCCAGGAATTACACTTCAAGAGACTCTAAGAACCTATTAAATACCTGAACACACTTGAGCAAATATGTTGATCTTTCCCTGAATTTGCACCAGACTGAAAAGTCACTCAGTATAATCAATTTAGTTCTGTTGCTGAGGTGAGTGATTGAGGAATGATTTGTAAATTGGGGCAAAGCTGTTAATAACCCAGAGTTGTTATCAAAGCCAAACACATGCCTATTTTATTACAACCCTTTATGATCAAGAGTAAGAAATAATGTCCTTGAGTTTCTATAGGAACATTTGAGTATTCCCTACCCACTCCATAGTTTCCTGCACGGACCCACTTAAAGCTTGGTGGTGGTGGTGGGGCTTTTGAAACCAACAGTGTTTATCCATTGCAGGAGGAGGAGATGCAGAGCGCTAGTTCATTGCTGCTACACTAACCAGCCTCTAGGTATTCTTTGTTCATATTCCAGGCATCTTCAACAGGTAGTGCTGAACATTTATTCCTTATTTTGATGAATTTCTTGGCTTTACATAAATAAATTATTTTATCCATTTTGTCAGTAGGGATTAAACACATCACAATGCTTTGTACCCATCATCACTGTATATTCCCAAACCTTTTCGTCACCCCTGCTATAAACTCTATAATGGTACCTTCCTCCTCCCCTAGCCCTGGAAACCTCTGTTGTGCCTTTTGTGTCCTTTGAATTTACCTAATCTAGAGATTTGCAAACATGAAGTCTTCTTTAATATTTCTCCTATATCTGTTTGTTCAACTAGGCATGTTTTCAGGGTTCATTCATGCCTTTGTATGGCTGAAAAGGATTTCTTCTGTGATATTATGTACTTAGCACATTACATAGGTTTTGATGTGTGCAGTTTACTGGTTTCCTCTTGGGACCCAAAACAACATACTTAGGACAGGATGTACTGCCATGATGGAAGCATCTTTAGCATGGTACATTGAAAACTCAGCTTCCAAGAGGACAAATTTCTCTGCTCCTTGCTGAGAGGGCCCTGTTTGTTACTTATGTAGCACTTGATGATTGTTTAAGTGAATTTGTATATCTTGTTATCTTTTAGTCTCTAGTAATCCATAAAGGCAAATATTATGGCTGTTTTATAGTAAGGCTCACAGAAGTGATATGTCTTGCTCAGACTAATTGTGCAGTCATTGTCTTTCCTGGTACCAAGCAGAGTTGGATCAGGATCGCGCTGTGCTGTGTTACTGTGGCAAGCTCCATGCAGAGCACTTTAGAGGTATTATGTTAGTTGATCCCCACAACAACTCTGTGTGGCATAGATATTACCACCCCATTTTATAGATGAGGAAACTGGGTCCAGAGAGGTTAAATAGCTTGTTTTAGCTCACAGAGCTGGTAAGTGGGGAATGTAGGATTTACTCCAGAGTGTGAACATGTTGTGGTTGTGGTATGAGGACTGAGGTTGGAGTCCAGGCTGCTGACTCCTGGTCCAGCATCCCACGAGAGCATCCTGACTACTCTTGCTTTATCACAAGCAGCAGCATTCATGTCCCCGATTGTACCTCTCTTCAGTCTGGGAATACTGCCAGGCAGTGCAGAGCACGAGATGTAAATAAGGCCGTTACTTGATTTTTATAAACTTCTTTTTAGAGCTTGAGACTCATATATCCTGTGTGACGCCCCCATTTGGATGTCCCAAAAGACACCCTAAATTCAGTATGTCAAAAACAGAATTCATCATTTCTGTAGTGCCTCCTCTTTGCTTTGAACCTTCTCCCCTATGTTTTTTCTCATGTCTCTTTATTTCATTGGAAGACATCTTACCCACCCAAGAATATAAGCTTGAAACCTCAGGGTTACTTTAGACTATTCTCTGTCACTAAACCCCACATGATTTGCCTTCAAAATATTTCTCAAATGTGTATCTCCCTTTCCGCCCTCCAAGTGGAGGCCCCTGCTATTTTATCACATGGACATCTGCCATAGCCCTCTAGAGGTAATTCTAAGGCACTGTCCTGCTTAAAACCATTTGGGGATGTTCATCACCTCCATCCTGGATTCTGAACTCTGAGCAAGGCCTATGGGGTTCTGTCTGGCAGAGTTCCTTGTGACTGTATGTGCCCTCTTGGGACCCACCTTTATTTTTGTTCTTCCTGCTATCTGGGAAGCACCCCCTTCTCAGGGTGTCTCAAGTGTGTCTCCTCGGGACTCAGCTCAACCTCTTGTCCTTCATGAGCTGTTCAGGCTTTCATTTCTTCTAGAAGCATTCTCTGCTGCCTGCAAAGTAGCTTGCCCTTCTTTTATGTTACCATCTATAGAGAATTATGTCTCTGCATTTGCCACAATGCATTTGTCCCCTTGAGGACAAAGACTGTGACAATCATCTTGAAAGCCAAGGAGCGAATTGCTGAACTGCTTATTCTTTTTTTGTAATGTAGAGAAGATATCACTCCTGTTGGAATTAAAATGTAATAATGGTGTCAGGTCCTTAGCACCATGCATGGCTGGCCCTAATAAATACCCAGTGGATGTTCACACCTTCCCTCTGCATCCCTAACATGTATGGCTAGAGAAAAACCTTTCTCAGTTATCCTGGGACACTGTCATTTGTTGCATATTTCCTTATGAATGATTTTGGGGGTGGGGTACTGGGGCTTAAACCCAGGGACGCTGTACCACTGGGCTATATCCCCAGCCCTTTTTATTTTGAGACAGGGTCTAGCTAAGTTCCTGAAGGTCTTACTAAGTTTCTGAGGCTGGCCTGGAACTTGTGATGCCCTGACTCTCAGCCTCTTGAGTTGCTAGGCTTGCAGCCATGCCCCACTGCATCTGTGCCCCACTGCATCTGTCCTGAATGATTCTTGATGTGGAAATGGAAGTCCTTTTATTTTCCTTCTCCAACACTGTGTCTTTGGGCATATTAATTTCTCTGAATCTCAGTCTTCCCACCTATAAAGTGAGGGTCCCCCTCTGCCCTGTTACCCTAGTGGCTGTTTTACGAGAGTTAAATGAGATACTTCATAGAAGGCTTTGCAAATTATCAAGTACCTGTGCTGATAGGTAGCAGCTGGATGCAGCAGTGAGAACTGGCAGCACAAACCTCCTCGGTGAGGATACTTACTGGGTGGAAAGTCCCTCACTTGGAGGTGTTTCTCTGGGAATGAGTTGGATACGCTCAGAAGGTAGATGGAAAACCTGTAGAGAAGAGAGCTGCTGTCCCTGCTATTCCCTGTAGCACCCAGCCCTTTGGCATTTAATCAGTGCACAAAATAGTATGGCAGCTGCTGCTCCTCAGGCTCCCTGGCCGCACTGTCTCCCCACTCCCTGGGGAGGTATTTAGCTGCACCGTGGCTGGCTGTGGGAATGACAGATCACTTCTCTACAGTGTGCTGAACCCTGCTGTCTAACTAGTGGAAATCACCCTCGTTAGTGTGATATTAGCAATTCACACCGTCTCCTTAGCCACTAACCATCCTGGGAAGAGTTGGCACTCTGTTTTGCCACTGTTCTTCTTCTCGTTGCCCTAGGGCTGGTTAAATAGGTGGTGCCTATTTAAATCCTGGATTTGTCCTATGAAAACAGTCATGCCAAGATCTTTTTCTCCTTTCTCCTCTAGTTACCTGAGACTCAGGCCTGCATAGTGGGAAAACCTGGCCCTGGGCTGGAGAGTCCTGGTTTTGCTCCTTGCTTGCCCAGGACATTCGTCCTGAGTGACTTCATCACCTGCTCCTGGCTCCAGGGTTCACATGTGACTCATTTCCCTGTGGGAGCCCATTTCCCCTTCTTGCCCTGAGGCAGGCTGATCCCTCCCCAAAGCCCCCAGACTTTTCTCCCTCCTGCCCCTGCGTTTGCTGTGAGCTGCTGCTTCCATCTGGATCCCTGGGACCACCCTCTACCTGACCACTGACAGCCTCTCTGGGGAAGAGGCACTTCCCGAGCAGCTCAACCCAGGCCTGGTATCCTATCCTCTTGTTGCTTACTTTTGTCACTTGTTAACCCAAGTGGATCTTTTCTTTATCCTGGCTCAGGAGGAGCTGGAAGATAAAGCATTTTTAATACTTTTGGTTGTGTACTAGTTGCTATTTTTTTTCTTTTGGTGGTATTGGATATTAAATTCAGGGTGCTCTACCACTGAATTTAATATCATACCTTTTCTAAATGGTTTATTTTGAGCTGGACATGGTGGTACACACCTGTAATCACAGTTACTTGGGAAGCTGAGACAAAAGGAGCACAAATTTGAGGCCATTGTAGGCTACTTAGTGAGATCATTTCAAAATAAAAAATGTAGAGTATTAGTCTTTCTTTCTTCCTTCCTCCCTCTCTCTCTTTCTTTCTTTCTTGTTAATCCTAGGGGTGCCTTACCACTGAGCTATATCCCCAGTTCATTTTTTTATTTCTTACTTTTATATAGGGTTAATCTAAGTTGCCCAGGCTGAACATGAACCTGAGGTCCTCTTGCCTTAGCCTCCTGAATTGCTGAGATTACAAGGTTTTACCACCACTCCTGTCAGTTGTGTGTATGTGTGTGTGTGTGTGTGTGTGTGTGTGTGTATGTATGTATGTATATATGTATATATTATATATATAATATTAGCTTGATTACTCCTCAGATTTTTTTTTTCTTTTTTAAAGAGATATGAGCCTAAAAGTTGCTTCATGAAAAAAAACAAGGAAAGTACAGGGAGGAAACAGTTTCATTTCTTAGGTGACACTGATGAACCACATCAGAATTCAGGTTATTAGTTCAGAAGTACTAGTGATATAGCATGTCTGTGTCAATGTCAGTTGTTAGATCACTAGTGCTTCTCTAAGCATTTTGCTTGTAGCAAATCTCGAATTCAAGTTGTTCAAGAAATGCTTGAACAACTTGCCTAAACTCACCTCCTCTCCAGAACCTGGGCTCCTGCCTGCTAGGTTGTCTCTCTAAAGCAGATAGAGATGGTTACTCCCCTACTAGGTAAGCTGAGGAAGTTGAGGTTTGAGGCCAGCTTGGGCAATTTAGGGAGAGCCTGTCTCAAAATTAAAATAATAATAAAAAAAAGGCTGAAGATGAAGCTGTATTGTAGAGTGTCCTTGGATTCGATCCTCAGTAACATACTTAAAAGAAAAGAAAAAAACCACCACTTTATCATCCTGTTTGGGATTCTCTGCTTCTGAGACACTGCATAGTATAGACTCACCTCTCTCCCTGGGTCTCTTCCTGCATGGAACCAGCAGTAGTTTTTGCTCCATCCTGTTGAAACCAGTCCCGGGCCTTCCACCCTTCTCTGAGCTGCTGATTAAGCCAGACTGCTCAGGTATGGACTTCCAAACCAACCTGTTTGTCTTGGGTCCTCAGCCAAGCTTTGTGACATCAGTTGGTACAGGTACAGAAAGAGCTGATGAATAGGGTCAGGCTGCATGGAGAGAAGGGTCTTTGGCAGCGGTTGCTTGATCACTTGGAAAAGTAAAGGCCTGAAAATCATGTGCAAGCCATGTAGGAGCTGTCACTGTACTGAGGCTCATGGGCAGGAGGGAGGGTTGTTCTTGAACACTTTTTCTCTGTCCCTCCCCTCTCTGCCTTTCCCTCTCCTTACCATTTCTCTTCCCTCCCTCCCTTCCTCCATTGAAAAACTTAGATGCAAAGAATGGTGTCACAAGCCTGTAATCTCAGCAACTCAGGAGGATGAGGCAGGAGGAGTGCAAGTTTGAAGCCAGCCTGGGCAATTTAGTGAGACCCTATCTCTCACTAAATAAAGAATAAAAAGGGCTAGGGATGTAACTCAGTGGTAGAGCACTCCTGGGTTCAATCCCCACTATGGGGATTGGTGGTCGGGTAGAAAGAGTTAGATGATACATAAAAGAGAGGCTTCAAAATTTCTGTATTCTTTCTATGATGTAATAAATTTCTGTTCCCTGTTGAATAGGAAGCTTACTGGGCAGAGGCAATAAGGGTTGCGTTGCAGTCTTGGTTCAGGTTTGAGTGCCCAAACCACCTGCTTTGGATTGGGTTGGCCCTGTTTGGTGTGAGTCTTAAAAAGATTCTCTCCCACTTCAGGAACTGGGCAGGAACTTGAAGATTAAAATAAAGGTCTGATTCCCTTGGCTGGGATTTTTGAGTGATGGAATTCTAACTGCCTCACAAGATATCAGAGGCTGCTTCCAGATGAAGATCCTCTGTGGAAAGAATTTGGGGCTGCTTTCAGCCTTTCCTCACCAAGTGACCTGACTTGATTTGGGGCCCTAGTTGGATTGTTCTCCTTAGAACCTACTACCCCCTGACCCAGGTTCCCCCTCACCCCCACAGGTTTCTCATTTACATAAATCCTTTCTCCAAACCTGATTAGACTTCTTTGCTGGTTTGCACATCTGGTCTTCATTTAGCAGGGATGACACTTTAAGTAAGAATTTGACTGCCTTTAAACTAAACAACTGCACGCTACTGAGGGGTTCATGAGGAGCTGGTAATTGGATTGTTTATTGAAAGAGATCATATTGATTTATGATTTTCACTGAAGAAACCAATTCCCAGAAACCTGCATTTAATTGCATGGTGGACACTCAAATACTCAGACAACTTCTTATTTTTATTATTATTTTTTTAAATTTTTAGTTGTAGATGGACATAATACCTTTGTCTTATTTATTTATTTTTGTGAGGTGTTGAGGATCAGGCCCATTGCCTCACACATGCCAGGCAAGTACTCTACATCTGAGCCACAACTCCAGCCCTTCAGACAGCTTCTTTAAGAATCTAGTGTCCTCAGGCTGGGGATGTAGCTCATTGGTGGAGTGCTTATCTAGCATGCAAGAGATCTCCAGTACTGAAAAAAAGTAAAACAAACAAACAAAGAAGGAAAATAATCCATTGTGTTTGCTCCTGGAAAGGAGGCTGCCCTCAATGCACATGCAGGACCACTGTATGCATGTGGCATGCATGCATCTGTCCTTGCAGAGGACAACTGTGCATAAGCAGAGCTGGAGGGAGGGCTCCTCCTGTCCACACAGCATACCACTTTGGATCTACTAAAATCTCTCTTGTCTTTGCTGGAAAACCTTCAGTGGCTCCCCATTGCCCATGAATGAATATGGAGTCCTCAGCTGGTGGTTAGGGGGCTCCCTGGTCTAGCTTCACTGTGCCTCTTCAAAGTCATTTTGTTTCACTGCCAGAGATACCCAGTTCTCTGGCCAATGACTTACATACTGTCTTTCAATGTGTAGTGTCCTGTTTGCCTTGCCCTTCTGCCTTTATACATTTTTTTTCTTTCTGGAATTTCTACTGTGTCTTTCCTGCCTGCCTGGTCTGTATTCTTTAAGCTCGTTCATTTTTCTCTTTTCTTTCCTCTTTTTCTCTTTCTTTCGTTCCTTCCTTCCTTTTTAATACTGGGGATTGAATCCAGGGGTGCTGTACCACTGAGCCACATCCATACTCCTTTTTGTTTTTTGTTTTGAAACAGGGTCTTGCATAGTTTCTGAGTCTGGCCTGGAACTTGTGATCTAAATGCTTCAGCCTTCTGAGTTGCTGGAATTATAGGCATTCACCATTGTGCCCAGCTTCAAAATTCATTTCAACAATGGCGCATGCCTGTAATCCTAGTGATAGGATGTTGAGACAGGGGGATCAGGTGTTTGAGGCCAACTGTGTGACCCAGTCTTAAAAAATAAGAAGGGCTAGGGATATAGCTCAGTGGTAGAGTGCTTACCTGGCAGTGTGAGGCCCTGGGTTCAATCCTGAGTACTGCAAACAAAAATAAGTAAGAAATAAAGTGTACTATACTTTCACTGTCTTAAAATCCTCTGCTCTGCCTAGTTATCTTCTCTCTTGTACCACCCCCGCCCCTGCCAGCCCCTGGCAACCACTGATCTTTTTACAGTCTCCATAATTTTGCCTTTTCCAGAATGTCATATAGTTGGCATCATACAGCAGGTAGTCTTTTCATATTGTTTTTTTTCCATTTAGTAATGTGCATTTAAGTTTCCTTTATGTCTTTTTCTGGCTTGATAGCTCATGTCTTTTTAGCACTGATTAATATTCCTTTGTTTGATGTGCCACAGTTTATTTATTTATTCACCTCCTAAAGGACATGTTTGTTGCTTCTGGGGCTTGGCAATTATGAATAAAGCTGCCATAAACATGTGTGCAAGTTTTTGTGTGGACATAAATTTCCATTTCATTTGGGAAAATACCAAGAAGTATGATTGCTTTATTGTTATGGTAATAATATGTCTAGTTTTGCTTCTTTTTGTTTCACTATTATTCTTACTTTAGAGACAATGAAACCAAAACAGAGAGAAGTTGAATAACCTTCTCTGAGCCATAATGTATTCATTTGTTTTCTGTTGCCAGTGACACATCCTATAGTCTGAGTTATAAAGAAAATATTGATCAGTGTGGTGGTGGACACCTGTAATTCCAGCTACTTTAAGAGACTGAGGCAGGAGGATCACAATTTCAAAGTCAGCCTCAGCAACTTAGTGAGACCCTGTCTCAAAATAAAAAATATAAAAATGGGCTGGGGATGTGGCTTAATGGTTAAGCTCCTGGGTTCAATGCCTGATACCAAAAAATAAAATAAAAATAAAAAAGCATCAGGGATGTGGCTCAGTGATAGAGTACCCCTGGGTTCAATCCCCAGGACTTAAAAAATAAATGATGTAGACACTGATTTGCTAAAAAGCTTTGACTCAAACTGCTAGTGGTAGAGAGCTACTTACAAATTATTAGGAGAGGAGAAATAGAGTGAGCTTTACAGATTGCTCTCTCATAGGGGCAGAGGGTAGATTAGGAGGAGAGCAAGACTGGATTCCATTTCATTAGTTCTGTCTAGAATGTTGGCAGTGGAGCCATGGCAGTGGGGAGGATAGATCTGGGAGATAAGGATCAGGGTTACACAGGTATTTAGGATCTGGGTTTCTGAATTATGAGGTGCTAGAAAAGCAACAATAGTCATACTGACAACATATTCACTCATGAGCCAATCACTTATAAAAATAGACCAGATGGTGAATTCACACTAAGTTGACCCCCAGTGCATCATGCCCAAATATAATCCTCTCCATGTTTATATTATATTATTTAAGACTGTTTTAGTAGACAGAGTAAGAGCAGCTCCTGCAGGCATCAAAGAAGTATGGTCCCATGTTGTGAGAAGGCCATGTGGAAAGGGGCTAGAGGGGCTTCTAGGAGCCAAGAATGGTCCCTTGCTGACTGCCAGCAAAGCAAAGAAATGGGACCTCCCTCCTATAGCCAACAGGGAACTGAATTTTCCCAACAACTGTGTGAACTTGAAACAGGACTCCAGGCTCTGGAAGGGAACTGAGCCTAGTGGATACTGTGATTATAACCTTAAAAGATCCTGGGCATCTGGGCATGGTGGTACAAGACTGTAATCCTACTGGCTGGGGAGGCTGAGGCAGCAGGATCACAAAAAAAGCCAGCCTAAGCAAAGACAAAGCGCCAACCAACTCAGGGAGACCCTGTCTCTAAATAAAATACAAAATAGGGCTGGGGATGTGGCTCAGTGGTTGAGTTCAATCCCCAACACGGCCCCCCACACCCACACACAAAAAGATCCTGGACAGAGGACCCCAGTAAACGATGCCTGGACCCCTGACTCCGGGAGATAATAAATGTGTGTCTTTTAAGCTGTGAGGTTTATGGTCATTTATTATGCACCATTTGAAAACTAAAACAGTACCCATTCGGTCATTCTCCTCTTAAAAGCAACATCTATTTTTGTCCATTCTCAAGGCCTGTCAGCCAGTCTTATGCTTTCAGATCTGGAAATATGATGCAAATTTCATGCAAATATATTTCAGAGTAAAATGCAAATATTGCAAAAGATGTAGGATTATAGGTAGTCAATAAAAGGAATGCCGGGGAACTGTTCACACCTCTCTACAGACGAATGAGAACTGGGCAGGATAAGACCCGCTCATAATTGATGAGAAAAACAACCACATGCTGACAAGAAACCCACTTCAGAAGAGTAGGATTTGAATATCTTTGAATATTAAGACACACATTTGAGCAAAGGGAAGTCCTTAAAGAATTTTTGCAAAGATTCTCCTCTGAGTAGTATTATTGTCAAAGTCAGAGGTGAAATAAAGGACGTCATATTATTGTGTAGTTATGTTGCAAAAATTACAACAAATCATAGTGAATTAACTTAGTGTGGGCCAAGAATTACTGCAAGTTCAATATAATCTAAATGGTTCACATTTTAAATAATATTTTACATTTTAAGTAACCTCATTTTGCATAATTTCCCCCTCATTTAAAAAGATTAAGTCTCTGTCAGCTCTCACTTGTTCACTGTTTGCTCCAGGTTGTTTCCAGTATCAGGAGCCTTTTAAGCACCTGCTGTCTCCAGATAACAGTTACCAAGGACCTTCTGAATTAGGTGGTAGCATTGATAATGAACTAAGTGTACTGGAATGGTTGTTTCCTTGCAGCCATGATCAGGGGATGGGTTTGGTCTCTTTTTGGGAAGGGAGCCTAGAATGTCCAGTTGATTGCCTCATGACTTCACTGGCCATCAGATTCTCAGATGTTATAAGATTTCTGTTCAGCACGTTCCTCATATTTGACAGGTAAAATGGTGGGCTACTACCCCCTAGGATCTGAGTTGAAATAAGTGCATACAACATCTTTTCTCATAGCAACCTGAGGGGGAGAGCACTTTTGGGGGAATCTAGAGAATTCCTGATAGAAATGAAGACGTCCTGCTTTACACTTGTGTTGCGCTTGTATTTTCCACAGTACCCCCCAACCATTGCTGTTTTAATCCTCAGAGCTGTGCAGTGATATGGCTAAAGAGCTGTCTGTTTTCTTCATTTGGTATAAGAGGAAGCCAGGCCCTGGGATATTGGAACCCAGGGTCATAGTGCTTCTTACTCAGAGGCCCAGAATGAGATAGATTATTAGTAATTGTCATTATTATAGCTGCCGCCATTTAAAGTGTCCAATCTCTGACAGGCACTCTGCAGGGTGCTGTCATACACATGGCATATAATCTTTATATTTGGTCACAATACTGTCAAGTTGGTATTTTTACATTGTTACTAATGAGAAAACTGTGACTCTGTGGGTTACTTGTGTCTAGTGAGCTGAGATTTTCACCCACCCAATTTTACCTGACTCCCAAAATGGTACTCCTTCTACTACATCTTGGGATATTCTAACATAGTCCTTTGTGTCCCACCCTACCGTGTCCAGCACAGGTGGAAAGGTCTCCATAGGATGTTGTAAGGAAGTGGTCAGCCCTGTTTTCCAGTAGTTCCTGCGACTGAGTGAAAGGTTGGGTTCAATCAAGGCAGAAGACTTTTTTTTATGCTGTTGTGGGAACAATGGTTCCAACTGTTGAATAATCAAGACTATATAATTCCTTCCTTCCTCCCTCCCTCCCTTCCTTCCTTCACACTTGCCAAATACCTTTTGCTATTTGAAGTAACATGTTCACTCCCCTGGGGATTAAGATGTGGACATCTTTGGGAAGTGGAGCTAAATCTAACTATCTCAATCTCTGTTGATACCAGTTGGCATTCCATGTTCATTTTATAGTAAACTGATTTCACCCTACTTTCTAGAACTTGTTATCATAAAAGAGTACTTTGGCCTTTTGGTCAATAATCTGGTGTGTGAAGAACTCTAGACTCATGTGTGTGTGGAGGCCCAGGGAATACTAGAGATTGAACACTGGGGTGCTCTACCACTGAATTATATCCCTGGTCCTTCCTATTTTTCATTTTGGGGCAGGGTCTTAATAAGTTTTCCAGGTTGGGCTTGAACTTCAGATCCTCCTGCCTCAGCCTACTGAGTGGAGTTTCTGGAATCAGAAGTGTGCACCACTATGTCTTGTGGACTCTAGAGTCCTGGTCCAGGTTCTCTGAATAGCTAGTCAGGCAGAGGGCCAGAAAGTAAGAAGCGTGCTGAGCCATCAGCTAAGTCCTCAAACCTGGCAATCATATTAACTCGCTGAGAGGTTTGAGTCAGCCTACATTGGCTTCTACCTCTGCAGCTGCTAGAATCACTAGGAAGAGGATTATAATGCAGTTTCTAAAGTAGCATTTTTACATTTATGTACATGTAGTTTAAAAGCCAAATGTAATAATGAGGAATGTCATGGGATTTGTGGTGGAGGAAATATAAAACCTCATACACACAAATTCTGGAGAGAATGCTTGTGAACACCTTCCCTTCTCTGGAATCAAATTTTAATTGTGACACCTTCTTTCCCTATTCTAGGAGACTTTGAGGCTCTGATGCTACTCTCAGGTTACATAAGGACCAGGTCCTAAAAGGGACTGAGCCTGATAACCTAGACTAGACTAAGAGCCAGAAAAGCCAATATTTTCACCTCCTCCTTTTCTTAAGTTTTGTTTACTTATGTATTTTTGTAAATGTTTAAAATAACACTTATAATTATGATATCAAAATGGAGTTCTCTTGGTGTGATGGGTCTGTATCCAGCACCGTTTGTTTAAGAGCTTAGGAAGCAATCAGCAAAGTAGTGTTCTGGTTGGCACAATGTATTAATGCATGTCATTGGGCAGAAATGTCTCTGCCCTTTGTTGTTGTGCTCATCCACCCCAGGTGAATGTCTAAAACCTGTGAGATACTTTCACAGTGCATTTATTTTTCATAACAGTTTCTATTTACTTTGATGGAAGTTCTTATTACATTTATTGTGTGTGTGTGTGTGTGTGTGTGTGTGTGTGTGTGTGTGTATATATATATATATATATATATATATATATATATATATATTTTTTTTTTTTTTTAAAAGACAATAGAAAAAAAAAAAACAAAAATATGCCTCCCCGGTAGTTCCCCTTGCCTAAACTAGCCACTGTCAAGCATTTTGGTAAGTATTTTCCTGTTATGGATTGCATGTTTATGTTCCTTGCAAAAGTCATGTGTTGAAACACAAACCCAAGGTGGACAGTATCAGGAGGTGGTAATTAGGTTTAGGTGAAGTCATGAAGGAGGGCCTTTGTGATTGGATTAGTGCCCTTATAAGAAGGGGAACAGGCTAGAACTTGCTGTCTTGGCTATATGAGGAGACAGTGAGAAGACGCCATCTGCAATCCAGGAAGTGGGCTGTCATCAGACACTGGATTTGTTGCCACATTGATCTTGAATTCTCTAGCCCCTAGAATTTGAGAAATTACAAAATTTGTTATATAAGCCACCAATCTATGATATTTTGATTATTGCAACCTGAGCAGATTGACTGACACTTTTCAGGTTATAATTTTTAAATTGATTTTTTAAAAAAATAAATGACAGTGGAATGCATTACAATTCTTATTACACATATACAACACAAATTTTCATATCTTTGGTTGTATATAAAGTATGTTGACACCAGTTCATGTCTTCATACATGTACTTTAGATAATGATGTCTGTCACATTCCACCATTCTTGCTAACCCTCTGCCCTCTCCCTTACCCTCCCACCCCTCTGCCCTATCTTGAGTCGTCTATTCCTCCATGCTCCCCCTCCCTACCCCACTATAAATCAGCTTCTTTATATCAGAGAAAACATTCAGCATTTGTTTTTTGGGGAATTGGCTAACTTCACTTAGCATTATCTTCTCCAATGCCATTCATTTATCTGCACATGTCATGATTTTATTCTCTTTTATTGCTGAGTAAAATTCCATTGTGTATGCATGCCAATTTTTTTATCCATTCATCTACTGAAGGGCATCTAGGTTGGCTCCACAGTTTAGCTATTGTGAATTGTGCTGCTATAAACATTGATGTGGCTGTGTCCTTGTACTATGCTGATTTTAAGTCCTTTGGGTATAGACTGAGGAAGGGGATAGCTGGGTCAAATGGTGGTTCCATTCCCAGATTTCCAAGGAATCTCCATACTGCTTTCCACAATGGCTGCACCAATTTGCAGTCCCACCAGCAACGTATGAGTGTACCTTTTCCCCCATATCCTTCCCAACACCTATTGTTTGTCTTCATAATAGCTGCCACTCTGCCTGGAGTGAGACGGTATCTTAGAGTAGTTTTGATTTGCATTTCCAATCAAAATCCAATGGCATTCCTCATAGAAACAGAAAAAAAAAAGCAATCATGAAATTCATCTGGAAAAATAAGAGACCCAGAATAGCTAAAGCAATCCTTAGTAGGAAGAGTGAAGCAGGTGGCATCACTATACCAGATTTTAAACTATACTACAGAGCAATAGTAACAAAAACAGCATGGTATTGGCACCGAAACAGACTGGTAGACCAGTGGTACAGAATAGAGGACACAGAGACTAATCCACAAAATTACAATTATCTTATATTAGACAAAAATGCTAAAAACATGCATTGATGAAAAGATAGCCTCTTCAACAAATGGTGCTGGGAAAACTGGAAATCCATATGCAACAAAATGAAATTAAATCTCTATCTCTCACCATGAATAAAACTCAAGTCAAAGTGGACCAAGGACCTAGGAATTGAACCAGAGACTCTGCATCTAATAGAACAAAAAGTAGGCCCTAATCTTTATCATATGGGATTAGGCTCCAACTTCCTTAATAAGACTCCTATAGTGCAAGAATTAAAACCAAGAATCAGTAAATGGGATGGATTCAAACTAAAAAGTTTCTTCTCAGCAAAAGAAACAATCTGTGAGGTGAAGAGAGAGCTTACATCCTGGGAGCAAATTTTTACTCCTCACACATCAGATAGAGCACTAATCTCTAGGGAGTATAAAGAACTCAAAAAACTAAGCACCCCAAAAAACAAATAACCCAATCAATAAATGGGCCAAGGACCTGAACAGACACTTCTCAGAAGAGGATATACAGTCAATCAACAAATATATGAAAAAATGTCCATCATCTCAGGTTATAAGTTTTGCAAAAATGGAATATTTTTAACAAAAATGAGATGTTACCTTGCAGAAGTGTAGAAGTGGTTCCTTCCTTTCTTTTCTTTTCTTTTTTCTTCTTACTGGGGATTGAATCCAGGGGTGCTGTACCACTGAGCCACATCCCCAGCCTTTTATTTTTTTATTTTGAGACAGAGTCTCACTACATTGCTAAGTCTGGCCTTGAATTTGTGATCCTCCTGCCTCAACTTCCCAAATTCCTGGGATTACAGGTATATGCCACTGTGCCTAATTCAGAAGGTTTTGGAATCTTATTTACTCACTTAGTATTTTATAAGGTTACTTTGTGTCTTTAATCCTTTATAGCATTTTTTTTTCAGTGATGGGGATTGAACCTCCTCACATATACTAAGCAAACAGAAAACTCTCTGCCATTGAGCTTCACCCCCATCCCACAGTATGATTTTTTTTCCTTTTTAAAAATTTGTTCTAATTAGTTATACATGACAGTAGAATACACTTATGTACTTTAATAAATCATACATAAATTGAGTATAATTTCTCGTTTTTCTGATTGTACATGGTCATGCACTCATATATGTACATAAGGTAATAATGTCTGTTTCATTTTACTTTCCTTTCTACCAACATGCCCCCTCTCTTCCCTTCCTATTCTTCTCTAGGCGCCCCCACCCTTACTGTGAATTAGTATCCACATATCAGAAAACATTCAGCCTTTGGTTTCTTGGGATTGGCTTATTTCACTTAGAATGACATTCTCCAGCTCCATCCATTTACTGGCAAATGGCATAATTTCATTCTTCTTTAAAGCTGAGTAATATTTCATTGTGTATATATACCACATTTTTCTTTAGGGCACCTAGGTTGAAACACAGCATCATTTTTAATGGCCAAAATACAGTTCAATTCTATTAAATGGATATGGTATAATTTATTTAACTGCGTTCCTTTAACATTTAGTTCATTTCTAGTTTCTCACGGGTCTCTGTGAACATCTCTTCAGTTGTATGACATAACACATTCAAAATTATTCCTTTAAAATAAATTTCTAAATGGAATTGTATTCAAGGGTATGCAAAATTTTAAGACTTTTGAGACATGTTATCAACTCTCCACCTCATATCATACCCTCCGGGTGTGAGAGTGTGCTGAGTTTTCTACCGTCCTCTCCATTATAGATATGTATGTTGTAGACCCGTGAAGCTGGTGGAGTAGAAGCTGGTTGAAGATAGATCATCAATGGTGAGGAAGTGAGGTACTTAGTCAAATTTCTTGGTGAGCTGAAATCTGAATCAGAGTGATCTTGTGGTTACAGTCACATCCAGAGCCATGACTGCTTGTCTGTTGCGCTGACCGAAACTTTCCCAGGTTTCAGGCACCATGTGATGTGCTGAGTAGAAGCCAGGCTCCTTTCTGTGTGACTAAGGTACACTCATGCAGCCATGGAGGGATCAGAAGTCAGAAAGCATTTTGAGGAGTTTGGGGCACCCCATAAATGTGGTGGTATGATATCTTCTTGTCCCTGGCTTGTCATCCTTACTGCAAGGAGGCCCTTTCCTGGCAAAGAGAACCATCAGTGGCCCAAAGTCACAATCAATTAAAGCACCCATTGACTGTTTTCCCTTCTCTCCAGTAGAAGAGGGGACTCTTGAAAATTGGCATCAAGTTTTACTCATATTTAGGAACACGACAGAAACAGCCTCTGGTCAAATGGCGTGTTGGAGTTATCAGATAAAAGATGCTATTTTGTATAAGCAAATGAGCCCTTTGCAGTCCTTTTGTGAATTATCTATGGCCTGAATGCTGTACTGCTCAGCATTCTGTTCCATAAACATATATTTAATATTTTTTCTATATTTCTGTTGTTGGAGTGAGCTCACAGACTCTACATACAGGCTGTTTTCATAATGCTTGATTAATGTTCTGTTGTTAATGTGCTTCATAAGACCTGGATCACTGGCTTTATTGAAATGGGATTTTTAGAGTTTCAGGGGCAGCACTCTATCTTAGGATAGAGTCCAGTGTGTGGACTCTATCCTAAGATGTAACTCCAGCACTAAGTATTCAGAATGACTAAATTAAAAAAAAGAAAAATGAATGGCTAAATTTTGTAAACATGTGCACAGGAGAACAACTTGGCTGACTGCTGAATCTTTGGAAAAAGTTACAGATGTAGTTTGAAAATAGGCTGCATGTATGGTGGTATATCCTATTCTAGAAGTACAGTAAGTTTTGTTGGTTGATATGGAGTATGACAAATATGTCCATTTTTGATTTTCAAGTATTAGATCAGTTGGTTGATGTTAAGATTAGTATTTCCCAAAGAGATATAGAGTTTGGATTTTTATCATTGTGTATATTATGATATTTATATCACACCATATTACTTTATAATAGAAAGTCAAAGAGTGTTCTTTTAGGGACTGGGAATATAGCTCAGTGGCGAAGTGCTTGCCTATCATGTGCAAGGTCCTGGGTTTGATCCCCAGCACTACCAAAAAACAAACTCAAAACAAACAAACAAACAAACAAAAACAACTAACAAGCAAACCAGAAAATATCCCTCCAAATAATGGCTTTTTTAATATGTTGAACATTTCAGCTATTAATAACTACCCAGTAATTATCATTTGAAACTGTCATTATAAAAAAACAAAATAACTTTCCTATCTAGCAGACTTCATCTATTTGAAACATGGAAAATGTGGAAGGTGATCATTTAGTTCTACTAGTGATTTACTCCTTTTGTTGTTGTTGTTGTTTTTGGTACTAGGGATTGAACCCAGGGGTACTATACCAGTGAACTACATTTCCAGCCCTTTTTATTTTGTATTTTTAGACAGGAGCTTGCTAATTTGCTGAGGCTGACCTGGACTTGTGATCCTTTTTCCTTAGTGTCTCGAGTAGCTGCAATTACAGGTGTGTGCCACCATACCTGGCTAGATGATTTATTATGAACAAATATGCCATTTTTTTGTTAGTGCTCTGTTAATTTTTATCTTAAGCAAACTAGTTTTCATAATTTAGGTACAAAATAAACATGTCTTTATATACAGAGCCAGATTTCTCATAAAGAATTGGACTGTGTCCTTTGTTTCAATAAATATTCATTTGACTGACATATTTGAATATCATGATCTGACAGAGTGTTTTAGGAAACAGAGGTGAATAAGTATGAGTGAGTTCTGTTATCTTGTGGGATTTATGTTCAAATGAGTAAGGCCAGTTATAATATCAGACACAACAGACACGTTTCTAAATTGCTTAGGATAAGAATTAATGTACCTCTGACAAAAATATCTCATTTTTTTTTTCTATAATAAATCATTAGTAGAAGTATCTGGGTGTGGTACAAGGTTCTGGGTTTGATCCCCAGCACTACATGTGGTGGTGCATGCTTTAATCCCAGAGAATCAGGAGGCTGAAGCAGGAAGATCACAAGTTGGAGGCCAGCCTCAGCAACTTTGTGAGAACCTCTCTTAAACTATAAAAAGGGCTAGGGATATAGTTCAGTGGTAGAGCACCCCTGAGTCCAATCCCCAGTATTGCACCCCCCTCCCCAAACAAAACAAAACAAAACAAAACAACTTTTACAGTGTCTGTCTGAACTTCCTCACCCTTTTTCAGCTAGTTCCTCATAAAACATGTGCCATCTCACTTCCTCATGAAAACTCTTCAGATAGTTGGCTCCCATCGTCCCAGCTAAACATCTCTAGTATTACTAACCATCCTTACCTACTCCTCTTGAGCTCTTTAAGTCCAGGATCTTGCTTCTCCAAGGACATTTTAATATGTCGGAGAACCTTTGGAGTTGGCAAAATTCTGGATATCTGAGGAGGGCAGAGGAGGAGAGATGAAATAATAGGGTTAAGCATAGTCAAGGTTTTTGAAGATAGTGTCTGTTTCTAGAGGCAAAGGATCTCTGCTGTGTTACTTTTCTGGAGTCCTGGAGGAGGGCCCACTGCTAGGACTTTTATTCCTTGCAGTGCTGTGGATCTAACCCAGGGCCCTGACATGCGAGGCAAGCACTCTATCACTTAGGTAGACCCCCAACCCATATGTAATATGTGGGATTACAGGTACACGCCACCATGCTCAGTCCCACTGGAACTCTGTGACTAGAATTTGACAGTTGTTGCCCGTATTTGGACTGTCTACCAAACAGTAGCTGAACTGGCCCATATCAGTATTATTTATTTATTTATTTTTAACATTTAGTTTTTAGTTGTAGGTTGACACAATTACTTTATTTTTTTTTTTTTTTAAAATATGGTGCTGAGTATTGAATCCAGCACCTCACACATGCTAGGCAAGTGCTCTACCTCTGAGCCACAACCCCAGCCCCATATCAGTGTTATTTAAAGTAGCTCTTTGGCTGGATATGGTGGCACTTGCTGTAATCCCAGCTACTCCAAAGGACGAGGCAGGATTGCAAATTTACCGCCAGCCCTAATAATTTAGAAAGATCTTATCTCAAAAAATTCAAAATAAAAAGAGTATTTTTCTAGAATGCATAAAGCCCTGGGTTCAGTCCCCAAGTACTGGGTAGGGGGTGGGGAGCGCGGAGGCAGAAGATCTTTTGGCTTGCATTAGGTCTGTCTTTTAGCAATTCAGTGTACCCCATACCACTGAGAGTCTCTGTACAGCAACACCAGGTTGGGAATTATCCCTGCACTGCTGTGAGGATTTTCTGCCCTGCCTCTCTATGTCAGCAGGCAAACTTGTTTCTTCCTTGGTTAGTATCTCTTTTCAACTCTACTGAGTCTCCTTTTCCTGGGGTCTTTTCCTGCTTGAAGTTGCTGCATACTCATGCAGAGATTTGGGGAGGACAGCTACCCTGCCTGTTTCTTCTGTTTTCTTTCCACATCATTGGTCTCAGATTACAAGGTTTTGCCCACTGGCTGCCAGCTCCAGGCATCAGCTAGGAGGGGTAGTGGGAGAAGATTCCTACTTCATCTCATCCTCACTTCCCACCCCTCTCTCAATGTGTATTCTTTGATTTACTGAGTAGCTTAAGGAAACTGTGTTTGGGCTGGCAGAGAAGATAAGGGATTCCAGAAATTCTTGTTGCTTTCTTCAGATAACTGGCTAAATTCCTCTCCTCTACATTCTGCTTCAAAGAGTGAGGATAGGAGAGAGTTGAGCCCAGATCTATCTTGTAATTGACCTTTTTGTGTTTGTCATTTACTCTTGATCCTTCTGATCAAAATTTATTGGCCCATTAATTTTAATAATGATAATTATAATGATTGTCATTATAGTGACACCATTCATTTAGCCTAGGCATTACCCTATTCATTTAGAATTAGATAATGTAAGCTCAAGTGCTTGCCTAGATTCTGGCATGTTGTTGGTGCTGAACTAATGGGTTTTGCTTTCATTGCTACTCAGATTGGGAGGGGTGGTTATCCTCTTGAAGGATTTTGTTTGGGGTTTTCAATGATAGTATCTTAGTATCTTTGGTCTGAGGATATACCTTGGTGCTTGTTTTCTTTTTCTTTTAACTTTCATTCATTTTTTTTCTTTTCTTTTCTGCACTGGGGATTGAATTTAGGGGCACTTTATCACTGAACTACAACCCTAGTCCTTTGAAAATTTTTTTTTGTTTGTTTTGAGACAGGGTCTTAATAAGTTTCTGAGGCTGGCCTTAAATTTGCAATCCTCCTACCTCAGTCTCCTGTGTTGCTGGAATTCCAGGTGTACACCACTGGGCCTGGCTAGCTCGGTCCTTAGAAGGCATAAGGCCCTGGGTTCAATTTTCAGCACAGGGAACGGCAACAACAACAAAATGTGTCTTTGGCCTCCCAACTCTGTATCCTGGATTATTTGAATGGTCTAGTCCAGTGATTCTCAATGTGTGATTCCCAGATCAGGCTCATCTGGGAACTCACTAGAAGTGTATGATCTCAGGCCCACCCAAAACCTGCTAAATCATAAACTCATGGTTTGCATGTAGCCAGAAACGTGTGTGTGTGTGTGTGTGTGTGTGTGTGTGCGCGCGTGCTGCTGGGGATCAACACAGGAACTCACATGAGGGAAGAAAGTACTCTATTACTGAGCCACATCTCCAGTTCTGGGGCCAGCAATCCTGCAATCTGATTTGTGACAGTCCTTCAGAGGATTCTGATATTTGATTAAGCTTCTTCACTGCTGGTCTAAGCCATCATCCTGACTTTTTCCCCCAGGTATTTTCAGGGTCCTTTCAGCCTAAACTGTGAAAGTTGCTACTCTTAAGATGATTCTGTTGATCAGGGAAAGGTCTCAGAAGGGTTCTCAAAGAACAGAATTTTTAAAAATTGTGCTGGGGAACTGAACCCAGGTCCTCCCGCATGCTAGGCAAGCATTCTACCATTAAGTTACATCTCCAGCTCTTAAATATGTGGTTTTTTTTTTTAAATTTTGAGACAGGATCTCCCTATGTTTCCCACCCAAATTTACAACCTTCCTGCCCCAGTTTCCTAAGTGACTGGGATTATAGGAAGGATGACATTTGGGGCACAGCATAAGACTTGTGGTGGAGCAGGCTGGGGCTACTGGGGCTTGTAATTTGAAAATGAGGGATATACCTGACACTCCTGTTAGAGCAATCAGAGGAAGACAGAGCCTGACCCTGACTTCACCTCCACAGGAAGGAAGTGTCCTGCCATGGGGCTCTGGCAGTACATCTCTGGGTCAGAGCTGCCCTTCCTTGGTCTGTGCCTCCATGGGCCATACCTGCTTACTCACAGGTCTCAGCTTTTCTGGATTTCCACTGGCCTATACCTTTCCTGATTTGAATGTGTGTAAGCATAGATGGAGGTCTTTAAATAATTTAATCCAGTAATAAGTTCGTAGGCCTGAGCACTTGTTCCCCCCCACACCCCCCCCCCACTCCGCCCAGGTGATTTTGTATCTTTCTGTGTAGATCTAGTATATGTTTGATTTTTTTCCCCCCAGTACTGGGCATTGAACCCAACCAGCCCTTTTTAAATTTATTTATTTACTTTTTGTAGTTTTTATTTGTTTTATTAGTTATACATGATGGTAGAATGTATTTTGACATGTTATACATGTACGGAGTATAACTTCTCATTCTGGTTGTATATGATGTAGATTATTATTTATTTTTTAAAAATTTGAGACAGGTCTTACTAAGTTTCCCAGGCCAGCTTTGAACATGTGATCTTGCTGTCTCAGCCTCTAGAGTCTGGGATTATAGGCCTTTGCTACCATCCCTGGCTATTTTTATGATAACTTTTTAAAGCAATATTTTTTTAATGGAAAAGACTCTTGTAATATTTTCTAAGTTAATTTTTTAAGTTTTTTTTTAGTTGTAGATGGACACACAATATCTTTATTTATTTTTATGTGGTGCTGAGGATTGAACCCAGTGCCTCACACATGCAAGGCAAGCGCTTTACCTACCACTGAGCTACAGCCCCAGCCCCAGCCCTTCTAGATTAATTTGATTAAGAATAGGAGGGGGACAAAAGGTCTGGTTCACACATTTCAAGTGTCAGGGAGTAGGAAAAGACTTTCAGTAACAGATTATGAATTAAGGCTTGAGAGTTTATGTCATTTTGTCTGCTATTTTGATCCCTGACTGTCTCTGGAGGAACTGGCAGCCTTTGCCAATGAGATTCCTGTGATGAGAAAAGTCACCTTGACCTTTATTATTTTTTAAAATATTTATTTTTTAGTTGTAGTTGGACACAGTATCTTCATTCTATTTATTTATTTTTATGTGGTGCTGATGATGGAACCTAGGGCTTCACACAGGCTAGGCGAGTGGTCTACTGATGAGCTACAACACCAACCCCTCACCTTGACTTTTTGAGAACATTCTGGAAGTAGTAAGATTATTCTAAGGGTTGTGGGTTTTTCTTAATTGTTACTAAAAAGATGACCATTGGGGTATAAGGAAATGAAGGGGTGATTTTGAGGCAGCTGGAAGTGAACTAATTTGGAACCCTGGGTTGTTCTATAACAATAGGAACCCTAGATCTTCTTTTTAAAATTCATCTATCTATCTATCTATCTATCTATCTATCTATCTATCTATCTTTTAAATTTATTTTAATAACAGGTTGTCTATATTCCATTGGCTTCATGCTGTCTTGAGGGCACACCCAGACTGAAGTGGAGGTAAACTGAGGTGAAGGAAGATAAGATTCTGGGATTTTTGTATTGGAGCTCATCCAAGTGCCCTGGCTTAAAGGGAGGAACTCAGGGCAGTCATAGTTGTTGGGTATGGAGCTGTTGAAAAGATTCTACAAGAAAGAAAGCTGGGATGGCCTGAGGGCTGGAAGTGTGTTTATGAATTGTGCTGAAGTCAGCAGTGCTGGGGCTGGCTATAATCCCAAAGACTCTGGAGCCTGAGGCAGGAGAATCATAAGTTCAAGGTCAGCCTCACAACTAGCAAGACCTGTCTCAAAAAAAAAAAAAAAAAAAAAAAAAGGGCTTGGTATAGGGCTCAGTGGTTTAGTGCCCCTGGGTCCAATCTGTGGTAATTCTCTGCCCCCAAATTGTGCTGCTGGGTAGTAATTTGTGCTTCCTTTTTCCGCCCTGTATCATTTATGAAATATTTGTCTGTCTTGCTGAATAGAAGCCAAAAGACTACAAATTCTCATGAGTTCCATCTTTATTTAGTCAGGTTGCTCTCACCCTTGCCATGACAATTTCCTAAGGAATCTCTCCTGATTTCAGAGAGAGCCAGCAAAAAGGGCTGTTTCTTAGAGATGAAGCCAGATCTTTCCTATTTCTTCCTGACCCTTCTCTCAAAGCCTGGGGCCATTCCTTCCTCACCACCGCCACCCCAACTACCAATTATTATTTTGGTTCTGCTGCTCTGTTTTCCATTTCTAGGTGTGTTTTTTTTTTTTTTTTTTTTTTACCTTTTTCTCTTTCTTTTCAATTAAATGGTTACTTTTCCATCTGAGCTATTGGCAAGGATTTACCCAGAGAGCCAAGGCAAAGCGGCCACTTTACTGGAGTGTGGCACAACTGCTGAGCCTCCCATTGCACAGGCTCTGCAGAGACGCAGGGCTGTCACTTCAGCAAGTATCAGATGTAGACACACTGCTCACAGAACTCTCCATACATAGTCTTAAATAAATACCACAGATGTATTTTCCTATTTCACATCTCAGACCCCTCTACTCATCTCCACATCTCCATCTTTTTTTTTTTTTTTTTTGTACTAGGAACTTAATCCAGGGTCACTCTACCTCTGAACTACATCCTCAGCCCTGTTTGGTATTTTATTTTTATATCTCTCTAAGTTGCCAATGTTGGCCTTGAACTTGGGATCCTTTTGCCTCAGTGTTTCTAGTTGTTGGGATTACAGGTGTCTACCACTGAGCCCAGTTTCCATCTGTTTTTTTTTTGTTGTTGTTGTTGTTGGTTTTTTAATTGTCCTCCTCTTCTCAGTATTTGGGATTGAGCCCAGGAGCACCGTGACACTGAACTATACATCTCAGCAATTTTTATTTTTTGCTTTTGAGATAGGATCTCACTAAATTGCCAAGGCTGGCCTTGAACTTGTGCTCCTCCTGCCTGTCTCTTTGTGGAAATTCTGGTTGTGAGCTCCCTTGCCAGGCTCCATCTTCTTTTTTTTTTCACTCCCACCCCATGCCCTTAGTACTGGGGATTGAACCCATGGGTGCTCTCCCACTGAGCTACACCCACAGCCTCTTTTTATTTTATTTTGAGACAAGGTTCCACTAAGCTGTACAAGCTTGCCTCTAACTTAACCTCTGGAATCACTGGGATTGTAGGCATGCACCAGGGGACCTGGTTTCATCAGTTTTTCTAATGTGATTTTCCAATTTCTCAATTACCATTTCCCTTCATCTCTCTCTCATATATCTTCCCTCCCCTCTCTGATAAAACAAGAATTCAATACAGTTTTTACTACTTTGTTAGAAAAAATAGTCTGTTCCCTTGGCCAAGACAGGTTTGCTGCCCAGCCTGGGTAGTGGGGAGTCTAGTTGGACCCTACCAACAGGTGGTGAATTTAGGTTGGTTTGGGAGCCCTTCTTTCTCCTTGAGGAGAGCCTTCCCATGTTGAACTAATCTTCATTGCTGGCTATATCCTTTTTTTTTGTTGTTTTGTTTTGAGTTGTTTTCTCAAAGGGCACTGTGGTTTCTGCTTCCCTGTTGGAAGTCCTGTGCATGTGGAAAAGTTCTCTGTGACCTTCCAAGGTTTGTACTCTGTTCCAAAGGGCCTCTCAGAAATGAAAATGGTCCTTTTTTTCTTAAATGATCTCACAGATGATCAAAAGGAGCACATAAAAACTGTTCTGGGGGCTTGGCAAGGTTGCCAGTGTTCTCTTTACCTCTGGTCTGGGATTGTAGGTTTGAGACAGTTGTCTCGCCAACAGCCCTTGGCTGTCCTTGGGGATCAGGGTAGAGAGATGCAGAAGGGGAGGTAGGAGGGGGATAGTAATGCTTTGAGGAAGTAGAACTGCTTTTAAATCGTAGGAAAGGCACTTGAAGTTGGGTTGTCATACTTAGTATTGACAAAATGAACCTCCAGGAGCTGGTTTGCTGTAGTTTCTTGGAGGATTGCTTGGCTGCCAGTCAGCCCTACCCCATTGCTCCTGGGAGACCTGTCTGGATTGGGGTGGCTGTGCCAGCAAAGGAGGAGGAAATTCCAGAGATGGTGTTCCCTGAGCACATGGGCTGCCTCATAGTAGTTCTGTGATTTTTCTATACATTTCTTCCTCTCTAGTGAAATGGGGTAGGGTAGTAAGTAGAGAGTTCTGTGCGGATTCAGTGAGGTAATATAGTAAGTATCAAGTATGCTAGGCTTGGGGGCATATACCTGTAGTCCCAGCTGCGGCAGGAGGATTACAACTTCAAGTCCAGCCTCAGCAATTTAGTAAGACTTGTCTAAAAAAGAGGTATTCAGTGATAGAGCACCCATACGTTCAATCCCTGAGTATAGTGCCCATCATGTAGCAGGTGTTCAGTAAAGGGAAGCTGTCACTTTATGAATAATGGTATTAGCAATTATTAATATTAACATAACTTACTTTCCTTCTTTCTATCTTTCTCTTTTCTTTCTTTCTTCCTTTCTTCCTTCCTTTCTCCCCCCCCCTTTCTTTCCCTTTGCACCCATCAACAAGTATGAACTCTTCATTGAAAAACAAATTAGGAGGAAAAGATAGAGAACCCAGTACTCAAGGGAGATGAAGGGGTGGGATCATAAGCCCAGAGGTGATGAGTGTCCTTTCCACATTTCAATTCTGTGATTCCTTGAACAAGAACACTGTCAAAAGAGACCCACGTTCTTTCCAACACATTTGACCTAATTATCACCAGTGCATGAGAACTCTTGGAGGAGACACCTAACTCCCACTCAGGAAAGAACCACTGGGGGAAATATGAGAACAGGAATTGGAGGAGAAAGAGAGAAAGAGGTGGAGGGGACATAAGTTAAAAAAAAAAAAAAAAAAAAAAAAAGGAAATGCCAGACCTGGTGTTCTCTGAGCACAAGGACTGTCTCATAGTAGTTTTTTTTTTTTTTTTTTTTTTTGCCAGTATTGGGGATTGAATCCCCAGGGGTACACTGAGCTATGTCCTCATCCCTTTTTATTTTTATTTTGAGATAGGGTCAAACTTGTGATCCTCCTGCCTCAGTCTCTGGAATCACTGAGATTCACAGGTGTGGCGACAGTGGCTTATTTCTTACTTTAGAACCTGGCTCTGATCTATGACTGTGGTGAATAGAGACAATACATGGCATGCGCCTACTCTCACAAATCTGACAGTCTACTTGGAAGGATAAAACTATTCATGAGAAATTCAACCCAATAACAAGAGGACCTATGAGTTCTACATGAAACAGGACATCATGAATGGGCCTGGTGTGGGCAGGAGTGGCTATGGAATATACCATGGCAGAGAAGGAATGCAGGAAGGGAAAAAAATCATATAGAATTCTGTCAGGAAAGAAAAAAAGCATTTCAAGTCAAGAGGGCAGGCATAAATAAGGGAGAGGACATGGCAAATAAAATGGTAACTGGGGAGGCAGGAAGAGAGTTCAAATAAACAATAGATAAATATGTGGTAAACATTTATTATGGGAACAAATCCAGGGAAGAGTGGAATGGAGGCTCTGCTAAGCTTTGTCCCTTTTCCTCCTCCTTCATACTCAAACCTGTTAATTCTAGGCTGCACGAAGTACAGGGTGAGCACTATAGAACAGGAGCATGTTGTCTTGGAACAAATTTTAAAAAGGAAAGCAAACTAGAGGTGTTTCCATCTAGCTATTTAAGACATGCACCTATTGAGTCTGTTCATTGTGCCAGGCACTGTGCCAGGTGTTGGAGAGGCTGGGATGCCATGGGTGGCATGACGTTACCAGGGCTTTCAAGAGCCTAGGAGGATAGCCTCACAGAGAGACAAGTACACAGTGGCAATGAAAGGACAGAGCGAGCGGGGCATGGTGATGTACACCTGTAATCCCAGTGACTTTGGGGGAGTTGAAGCAGGAAAATCTCAAATTCAAGGCCAGGCTGGGCAACTTAGTGAGATTTTGTCTCAAAATTAAAAAGTAAAAAAGAATGAGGATATAGATCAGCGGCAGAACACCCCTAGGTATGATCTCTAGTACAAAAAAGAAAGAGAAAAGAAAAGTTCATGCTTGTATAAAGCTGTATAAGATGAAAATCTGTCATTTGGGGAGGAAAGTAATGTATTTGGTGCCAATAAAGGAAATGGGAATGATTAATAGTGACACTGGGGTTATCCTTCATTTAATGGGTTTTATTTACCCATGTTGTCTTCATACCAACCTATTTCTGAATTAAACTATAAGTTATAGATTGGTTCATTTGATATTTTTTGAGGCCAAATATAAAAAGCATTTAAATGATCATAAACTTTACAGATGACAAAGGGGCTGTTTTGGTGGAAGGAACTGCCTGACACAGATAGATAGCTGGTAAACATTTATGGAGTGAACAAATCCAGGGAAGAGTTGGAATGAGGCTCTATTAAGGTTTGCCCCTTTTCTTTCTTCTTCATACTCAAACCTGTTAATTCAGATAGCAGCTTTTCATTTTTCAGTAATAATCAAAGGAGAATTTTTGAGGAATGACTAGAATAGAGTTTATTAGTGGCTCTCCTTTCTTTCTCCCATTTCATTGTGGGGAAGATCCAAGAAGGCCACTATTGCATGGATGTCCACTGGAAAGTGCATAAAATTCATGTTTTGGGTGCAGAGTCCATGTCATTGAGTAATAATTAACTGCTAACGGCATTGTCTTGGGTGCTCAATTGTATATAATCAAGAATACTTAGTTTCTCTTCAATGAGAGTTTTCAGGCAAAGACCACCTACAGGTCTCAGAGGCTGCTTTTGCTAAAAACATTGACTCTTAGATTTGCAAATGTGGGAGAAAATTGGTATTTCTGCATCCATTTTGCATCTGTCTCCTTTGCTCTGAGTCATCTTGGATTCCAGGAACAGGGTCTGATTGATAAACATCTTATGATGAGTCCAAAGGATCCCCCAAGCCAACAGCAACTTTCTTATCACCTTTGACAAGACCTCACCTTGTTGTTTTGGTGCTGCAGATTGAACCCAATTCTGAGATAATGATCAACCAGACCACAGTTTCACCAAGACTGCTTGACTGTGCATATTTCTGGTCCCCTGGTTTGTATAGTTCAGAAGCTTATGTCAGTGTACCTGAAGAAAGGACTGGAAACACTGGTCCCCTTAGTTTTCCCACTGTGACGGTGCTGATTAAAGTTTCCTTTCTGCTTTTCACCATTACTTTTTCCATTTGTTTTTTTGGGGGCAGTGGCTGAACCTCTGGCCTAGGAGTCTCATAAGTTTTTTTTTTTTTTTTTTGGTATAGAAGATTGAACTCAGGGGCATTCAACCACTGAGCTACATCCCCAGCCCTATTTTGTATTTTTTATTTAGAGACAGGGTCTCACTGAGTTGCTTAGCACCTTGCTGTTGCTAAGGCTGCCTTGGAACTTGCGATCCTCCTGCCTCAGCCTCCCGAGCCACTGTGATTACAGGCATGTGCCACTGGGCCCGGCCTCATAAGCTTTTGAATAAGCAAGAGGAAATAAAGGGGAAAGCTACTGCTGGTTTTGTGTGGCCATGTTCAACCATGTGACATGTCTGTTTTCCTTGCATATCCTCATGTGCAGTGGAGGGCACATTTATGAGGGCACTCTGCCCAAAGAGGATTATGGGTATTTTTCTTGTTGTTTTGGGGCTGGGGTTTGAACCCAGGGGTGCTATTATTTTTCTTAAAAATTTGAGACAAGCCAAGACTGACCTCAAATTTTCAATCTTCCTGCCTCAGCTTTCTGGGTAGCCGGGAATACAGGTGTGTACCACCAGCAAGGATTCTGCAGTAGAGTTTCTTGGCAGCTGGATGCACTGGCTGCTGTGTTTTCTAGTTGTAGCTGAATCTTACCTGGGAGTTTTCAGATCTGAGTTTCTGTAAAATGGAACTAGTTCATTGAGCCTGAACTGTTCATAAAAATAAGTCACCAAGAACCAAGTAAAGTGCTTTTCAATTGGCAACTAGTGGAGAAAGTGTCTGAGACAGATACTAACAGTAAGGCCAGTTAGGGTTCCTCTTACTCAGCTCTTTGCAGCCTCAGAAGAGAGGAAACTCACATAGAGGCTGGGCCTGCAGCCTGGTTCTGCTGAATTTCTCTCCCAGGGCTTTGTTCTACCATGAGGTGGGTAATATCTTGGAATTTCACTTTTCTGAGTGAGGAAGCAGAGATACCTGGTTTAAGGGGATAGAAGGCTGAGGGCACTCACCCTTCTGGCCCCCGCCGTGCACCTCACCACAAGGTGCTCAGGTGAACTTGGGTTCACAGACAGCCTGTTCCTCAAGCTGTTACACGAGAGCTCCTCAGTGCATGCAGTATGAAGAGGGTGGATTGGTCCATCAGAGCTGGGTATGGTGGTGCCCACCCATAATCTCAACTAGGGAGGCTGAGGTAGGAGGATCACAAGTTCTAGGCCCTCCTGGGAAATCTACTGAGACTGTCTCAAAAGAAAAAAATAAAAGGGCTGGGGATATAACTCAGTGCTAAACCACTCCTGGGTTCAATCCCCAGTAGAGAGGAATGTGGTGGGGGACAGGGGAGAGGAAGATTGGTCCATCAGTCCCACCAGGAGTGTGCCACAGCCCCCAGCTGCTGTCAGGCAATGTGCGGAGGATCAAGGGCCGGGTGGCTGGAGTCCAGTGCCAGCCTCCTCCAGGTCAAATCTGGAAAGCATTTTATGAGGATGTTGAGGGAGGGATGAGTAAAGGGTGTGGGAGAGAGCGACTCTCATTTAGGGGCTTTGGGGGGCAGCTAAGGGAGCCTGGAAGGGAATGACATTTTAATTACACAGTGAGTTGTCAGAACTATAATCTTCCCTGATAGCCCTTCTTATTTTCTAGTCATCAGAGGCATCTGCATATGAATCGGAGGTGCTGAGGCTTAAGCTTTCTGATGACTGTAAGGCTGCTGTCAGTCTAACCTTTTGTGATCTTGTCCTGGGTAGAGAGAGGCTGAGAGGAACCTAGGTTATAATAACTGACTTGCCAGAGAGTCTGATTCAGGCATTTCTAGGGCTATTCATATTTCTTTGCAATGTTGGGGATTGAACCCAGGGGTGCTCTACCATTGAACTATACCCCCAGCCCTTTTTATTTATTTGTTTTTTAAAGTGTGACACAGGGTCTCACTAAGTTGCCCAAGCCTGCCTCAAACCTGTGATCCTTCGGCCTCAGCCTCTTGGGTAGCTGGGGTTATAGGTGTGCATCTCTATGCCAGGCTCAGGGCTATTTTTTAAAAATCTGAAGCAAAAGTCAACCCAATTCCAAAAGATAGCTGAAGATAATGCAGGATCCTGATTTATTCTTGCAGCCCTGACTTCTGAGGTGGGTCTCAGGAGGACCTGAGGACACTCAGATTTCTCCTTATAGGCCTTGAAAATGAGTATGTCACATGGTATTTGGTATCAATATGCAGCAGATATCCTAATGATTGTTTAACTCAAATTTAATTCATTCTTTCATTTATTTCATGGATTCATTCGTTGATTGGGTGTTTATCGAGTGCCTTCCCTATGTTACTTTTTGCTGACCCTTTTGTCAGACCAGACAAGTTGCCTACTTTCAGAGTTTATGTGCGAGGGCTGCAGGATATTGTCTGTACAGCACCCCAATACTTATTTATTAATTCTTTCATTGCTGAGAAGGGAACCCAGAGCCTCATGCCTGCTAAGCAACCACTCTACCACTGAGCTATACTGCTAACTATTTTCTTTTTTTTTTTTTTTTTTTAATTTTAAGACAAGGTCTTGCTAAATTGCCCAAGCTGGCCCTGAATTTGTAATCCTCTTGCCTCGGCCTCCCAAGTAGCTGGGATTACAAGTAGGTGCCACCAAGCTATGCAGATGAGGTTGGAGAGGGTGGTGTCTTAACCAGGGTCTCACATTTGAAGGCCTTGTTTTCCCAGTTAGATAGTAAGTAAGCAGCTAGAGGGCAGGATTAGGGTTTGTCCTGCATAAAGCCCCACAAACAATACGTCACTCAACTAATATAGACTGAATAAATATGGCCAAGATATTCCTTACAACTTTTCCCAGTTGTCCTGCCATTATCACCAAATGATTCTAGACTTGCCATCAATAGGTTTTGCCTCAAAGGGGCCAAGCCCTGCCAGGTTCCCTCTGGCTCACCACAAATGCAGTTTTAACCTACATTTGACCATCAAATCTCCTTATATTTCTAGAATTATGTGGGATGAAGTTGGAGGAGACTGGATAGAGGGCTTTGCTCTCAGCAGAATCTTGCAAAGGTGCCTTTTAACGGATGAGAAAAGGGATAGTATGTGTATGGACTGTCTGCTACGCTGCTATACACTGGTTACTTCCTCAGGCTTGTTTAATCTTTGAAACTTTGTAAGGCTCCATGGAGAGTGTGATTCCAATTTTGCTGAGGCTAAACAGCAGGTAATAGGCAGAGCTGACTGCAGTCTGGGTCTCTGTCCTTCCCACCATGTTTGCCAGACCTTCTGAGAAATATGCAGTAGGTGAAGTCATGAGCTTTGAGTGGTTTCTATAGTTTACATAGGACATGTCCAGGAGACGGGATTCCCTTGACAATCCTGAACAGCAGAGCGTAGATCACACATGGACATGTGCCTGTGTAAATTCATCTGAATTCTTCTGTCCCCAGAGTGAGTACTGAAAAACTGCCAACCTTCACAGCCATTCCCCAGATACTCCTACCCTGGGATACAATTGAATGAACTGGTTATAACAATTATTATTCTGTGGCTAAAACACATAATTCTGGGTTTGAGAACAACTGTAGTAGTCTGGGCTAATTGTTTGATTTGCCCACTTGAAATTAAGAACTATGAATTCTGTATGCAAATACAAATTAAGCAAGATGCAAATTAATGCTTTGGTCCTGGAATCCAGAGGGCAGTGGATGCCCATTTGCTTTGTCAGGAGGCATTGAGTAGTGGCAGAAATTGAGCTCCTAGAGATGGAAGCTGTTGGGCACTGGGGGTGGCTTACCATGTGAGATCTTAGTGAACTCGTTTTACTTCCTCAGATTTGGTTCTTCCATCCGTTCCTTAGGAGAAAAAAATGACAGGGCATTTGCCATTTCTTTCCTAGGTCAGTTTTATCCAAAGTTGTGATGTTTTCCAGGGAGAGAACTACTGGCCATCTAAAGAAGAGTAAAAGGCCACGTGTGACATGTGACAGGTGACATGTGAATCACATGTGAATATTTGGTGTGATTTACTCTTATGGCCTTTGTAGGGTTCCTTCTTCCATCAGTCCAAGATCTGGCTTTTTAAAAAATGTTTTGGATACCGGGATTGAACCCTGGAGTACTTTACCACTGAGCTCCATCCCCAGAACTTTTAATTTTTATTTCAAGCAGGGCCTCAATAAGTTGCCCAGGCTGACCTTGAACTTGGAATCTTCCTGCCTCAGCCTCCTGAGTCACTGGGATTACAGGTGTGGGTTACTATGCCAGCCTTGGAACTTGGGTTTTGAAACCTAACCTTGAATTTCCCTCAGGACCTTTATGATGACAGAAAAATAATCATGAAGCATCCCTCTTCACTTCCTAGAAGGCAGGTTCTGAGACATGGAGAGGCATTCTCTGTGGATGCCAGGCTGCAGGCTGCCCACCTTCCCTGGTCCCACGAAAGCAGGTTAAAGGAAATCTTGCCCAAGTGCTGGGATGTTTTGTGAGGCATGGTGCCATCAGGGAGCAGAGAGGATTGTCTCCAGAGAGCTTTTAAACTTGGGACTTCTGCTGCAGCCTCCCTGGTACCCTTCCCCTGGGATTTAGAAAGTGCTAGACTTGGTTTAGAGGGACATCACCCCTGAGGAATTCCTTGGAAGATGTGGGGATGACCTACGGAGAATCAAGGGTTCTCAAAAAAGAGGGGAAATGTATATTGCTATGGGTGAATTCTACCTCTGTCTCAGGACCCTGATTAGATCTATTCATTTCTATCCTGAGGCAGAGGAAATGTATTTTTTAGGCTAGACTTTTATACAGGTGCATATCTAGAACAGGGAGGTAAAAAAAATCCCATTCCCTGGACACGACGTACCTGAGCATTGTGATGAGACAGAACTGCATTTTTCTTTGGAGACCGTCTTACTATTTTGCCTATACTGGTTGTGAAGAACAGCACAGTTTTAAAAGGACAAGGATGTATCATTGGAACATGTTCAGAGGAGAGTTGAAGAGCCTGCTTTAGTTTGTGGGTTGAAAGGTTAGACAAGGATTTGAACCTGGGGAGAGCAAAACTCAGATCTGATAGAATTTTTAATATCTGAAAGGCTGTTGAGGGATCCATGCATGCTTCCAAAGATCCTATCACTGGAATTATAGAACTCTTGGATGCAGGCTTTAGGGAGAGAGATTGTTTAATAAAAGAAGTAGTGAATTTCATTTGGGGGAGTATGTTGTTCATTTTTTCCATGAACATCAAAGTGATATGTGCTCATTGTACAGCATTTGAAGAATAAAGAATACAAAAATCAGTGAAATACTTGTAATATACAGAAGCAGCCACTATTAATGTTTGACATAATATCTTCTAGTATTTGTGTATTTTTAATTTTTCTTTTTAAAGTTAAAATCAGCTGGGCATGGTGGCACATACCTGTAATTCCAGCCACTTGTGAGGCTGAGGCAGGAAGATCTCAAGTTTGAGGCCAGCCTGGGAAATTTAATAAGACCCTATCTTAAGAAGGGCTGTGATGTATGTAGCTTAGTGGTAGAGTGCCCCTGGGTTTAATCCCCAGTATAACCAACCAACACAAACACACACACACACACACACACACAAAGTTGAAATCATAATACTTCTATAGTTTTGATTTTTTACTTTTTAATGTAAGATTATAGGCAAAATATTTAACCTTACACTTAATAATTTGTGATAAACATCCATTTTAATGGTTTTATGAAATTCTGTGCTAAAGATAAGTAGGATTTTGTCTAATCATTTCCTCTAACGTGAACCATTAAGTTTATGTGCTTATTTGTGCTTTAATAGTAAACATTAATATAAATTAATAAACATTAATATAAATTTCTGTATGTGTTTCAGATTATTTTTAGGTCCCTAGAAATGAATTTGTTGGGTCCAAGCATAGGACCAGTTGAAAACTTTTTATCTATATTGTTACATTTTTTACAGAGATGTTATACCAGATTATATTCCATATTAATTAAGATGTTTTTGCTCTAAAGGATTAGAAAACTTAACCTGACCTGGTTTGAATAAAAAGGAAATGTGTTGGTTTCTTCTTTCTTTCTTTCTGTACTGGGAATTGAACCTAGGGCTTCTCACATTCTAAGCAAATGCTCTAACACTAAGACACATCCTCAAGCTCCCTAAAGGAAATGTATTGGCTTATGTAACTGGAAAAAAAAATTGGGGGCTACAAATAACTGGGGGCTAAAAATTCGGTGTGCCTGGACACAGGGTCTCAACTAATGTCCATAGGATTCAGTTCTCCCCTCTTCTTCATTAGTGAGGGTTTGTTGTCTGTGGTGGCATTTTTTAGGGGTATGTGTGGGTGGCTGTAGTTGAGCCTTGAGTCAGGGTTGGTGTCTACAGGATTGGACAGGAAGCCTGAATCATCTCTCCTGACTTTGTCAGAAGAACTGCTCATTTCTTTGGTCCCATTATATCTGGTTTCGCTGACATGAAAAAGATTGTGTTTTTCCTGTGACATTCTTTATTAGACAAAGGAGGTCGGTTATAGAGCCTTAAGGGGTTGTTTATTAGCTCATTTCTCCACCTCATGCTTGTAAACCTATCTGTTCCTTCATCCATCCAGGGGATTATTCAACCACAGAGATGCAGATGCCCTAAGCATGCTATTTACCGACCCCAAAGAAAGAACTTGAAGGACTCAACGGAGGGGTTTTGGACATTTCATTACTCATGTGCTACTCTGTGGTGGCAGGCCAAGACACAATGCTGCCCTGTTGCCTATGAGCAGGAGAAATACGTAAGATACGTTGTGTGCGCACTCCACAGATTAACTTCTTCAGATTTTTAGAAGTATATTCCTTTACTTTAAACCAGGGTCTCTCTGCTTTGATCCTCACCTAAAGATTGGAGTCAAGGGAAGCGGCCGGTTTCCCCTCTCCATTGCTTTCATTATCACTTTCATTAGAGTCCTTCTTATCTCCCTGCATGGAACAAGAAGCTTTCCTAGCACTGACCAGTGTTTATCCCAGCAGTGATGTAGTGGAGTGAGCCTGGACTAGGAGTTAAAGGATGTGTATTCTTATCCAGGTTCCCCCACTGGTCAGTGCCTTAATTGCAATGACTCAGGCATATCTGGGAGAGGGAGCAGGGGCACAGATGATCTCTGGGGCACATCCTCTAAAATGTCTATCTTTGTGACTTTGTGTGTGTGTGTGTGTGTGTGTGTGTGCGCGCGCGCTCCTGAATTCAATTTTAAGAAGCGCGCGCACACACTTCTTAGGGTTGAATTCAGGAGCACTCTACTGTTGAGCTAAATCCTCAGTCCTTTTATTTTATTTTGAGACAGGGTCTTGCTAAATTGCTGAGACTGGCCTTGAACTTGTGATCCTTCTGCCTCAGCCTCCCGAGTTGCTGGGATTACGGGTGTGTTCTACCACCCCTGGCTGTTAGACTTTTTCTTTTTCAGTAAAACCATGCTCTCACTGGCTTTCAGACCTACCCAGGTGTCATCCACTTCTCCTTAACTGAGCCCCACCCCCAACTCCAAAGCTTTAGGTCATCTTAAAGGTTTATGTTTATGTATCACTTCCTTCAAGTTTTGTTCATCCTTTGATTGGGAGGCCGAATAGCCCATTGATGATGGTGAAGAGTGAAATGGTTCATGTTTTTGTTGCCTCGGTCTAGGCAGGTGGTGAGTGGGCATGGACCACAAATCTTGCAACTGGCCAGTGGGTTCAGAGTGGTGGTGTCACTCTGAACATTGTTCACAGTAGGAGCTGGGAGGAAGGTATTCTTTTTTTGTTTTGGAACTGGAGATTAAACTCAGGGGTGCTCTACCATTGAGCTCTATCCCCAACCCTTTTTAATTTTTTTTTTTTTTTAAATTTTGACACAGGGCCTTGCTAAGTTGCTGAGGCTGGCTTTGAACATACAGTCCTCCTGCCTTAGCCTCCTGAGTTGCTGGGATTTCAGGTGTGCACCACCACCCCTGGTAGGGAGGAAGGGGGTCTGTGTCCTCCTCCTCTTGGGCATCATTCTGTGTACATCTTCCCTGGACACACACTGTATTAGTGCCTCTTGCCCCCATAGTGTGAGTCCCAGCTTTTGATAGTGCAGCTGCTCCCATTTATTTAGATGGCTTTTAAAAGGGGGAGGGACGGAGGAATGTATATGTCAAGCTTAGGCTTTCTGAATTCCTAGAAATCGTTTATGAATCTGAATCACTGGGTTGGTGTTGCAGCAATTATCTGTGAGGGAAGTGAATGGATGGTGATTTGTTTACAGGGTATGACTGGGGGGCTTCAAGAAAAAGTTGCTAAAATTCATTACAGATTTTTGTTGAATTGGATAAGATATCCAGGTTCTCTGTAAAACCAAACATTTATGAGGCTGAATAACACAAGGCATTGGAGCTGTATTGTAATACTTCAATTAGCGCAAAAACCACATTGCTAATGCATAGCTTTTTTTTTTTTTTTTTTTTTTTTTGGTACTGGGAAGAATGAACCCAGGGGTACTCTATAACTAAAATACATTGATAGTCCTTTTTATTTCTTATTTTGAATCAAGATCTTACTAAGTTGCTGAGGCTGGCTTCAAATTTGTAATCTTTCTACCTCAGCCTTCTGAGTTTTTGGGATTATAGGTGTGCCCCATTGCATCTGGCAGTGTTTAGCCTTTTAATAAAAAAATGACATGAAAAGAAAATCTTTGAGCCTCAGACAAGATGTTGGTTCCTGGTGATTATTCATATATTTATTGAACAAGCATTTATTGGTTGCTGTGTGTCAGGCATACTTGAGCCTGAATACACATCACTCTGTTTCTCCCAGGTACAGTAACAGTTTGAGCTTTATTTTTGGAATGTTTGAGAAGTAATCTTGAATTTATTTTAGAAGGTCTGGATGTTTAGTTAATGGGGCATGGAGCTTACTTTTGCCACTTGATTATAGGAGAAAGCATTAATAATGAGCTTGGCTCTTCTTATCTGCCATACCACAATTTTCCCCCCTTAGTAGAGAGCAACTATTAAATGAATGGGGGCCAGAGAAAGTGCAGTTTGTAAAGTAAGCTGGGCGTGGTGGCACATGCTTTTAATTCCAGTAATTTAGGAGGCTGAGACAGAAGGATTGAAAGTTTGAGGCCAGCCTCAGCAAGTTAGTGAGACCCTGACTCAAAATAAAATAAAAGAAGGGCTGGAGATGTAATACATTGGTAGAGTGACTCCGGGTTCAACTTACCCAACTCCTCCCAAAAAACAGAAACAAAAAGCCGAGAATTTAAAAAGTGGGATTCAAGTTAAAAGGTTTTCCTTACCTCTCTATAATCATTCTAATACACCCCTACTTATGCTTCTGTTGGCATTTTTCATTCACAATAACAGACAGCTTTTCCAGGGAGTATTCTAGTGTTCTCACTTTTGGCTCTCTCTCTCTATTAAGGGAGACTTTACAGGGTGACTGGCACAGAATCATTCGTTTGAGAATCATAGCTGTCTTGCTTTAGGTCAGCCCTATTGTAATTGCTAGCTTGTGCGTTAGCCACCCTGCAAAATTCTGCACTCCATAGACCCTACTCCAGGAACCAAATAGGGCTTTGGAGCCTTTAGTGGCTCTTTGGTGGTGTCAAGAGTCAGAAGGCTTTCATGTAGCAGCATCATCTCAGTAGAGCAATTGTTTATGCTGTTCAAGTGAAGACGACTTTTCGAGGGACTTAGGAGTCTTCTGTTTACATTTTGAAAGGCAGAGCAACAGGAGAAAGCAGTTTAGAAAATGTTATACCAGCAACTGGAAAACTCAAAAGAGCAAGGAAAGAGCCAGGCATGGTGGTGCACACCCGCAATCCCAGCTACTCCAGCTACTTGTGCGGCTGAGGTAGGAGAATTGCAAGTTCAAGGCCAACTTGGGCAACTTAGTGAGACCTTGTCTCAAATTAAAAATAAAATATGAAAAGGACTGGGGATATAGCTTAGTAGTAGAGCACTTGCCTAGCATGTTCAAGGCCCTGGGCTCAATACCCAGTACCAAACACACGCGCACAAAAAAGAAGAAGAAGAAAAGAAAAAGAGCAAGGTCAGGATGGCTGGGGGTGGGGGTGTAACTCATCGGTAGAGAGCTTACCCTATGGACTCTGGGTTCAATTCCTGAACTGCCACACAGAAAAGGGGTGTGTGAATAATTTATTTCAAGGAGCTCTGGAAAGGAAAATGGACTAGAGCATGTTAGATCAAATTCCATCACTTTCCACCCCAAAAAAGGAAAAAAAAAACCCTAATATTTTCTGTTTTCTTGTCTCTTACTTTGTAGATTTGCTTTCTTTGGGTTAGTGAGATTTGTAAGAAGATGGGGGTGACCCTATCATCTTGTTTAGGATAAGGTGAACTAGATCTGCAGGCAAAAGTCTGTCTCCCCTCCCACCTCCTGTACTTATAAAGTTTTATTTGCAACATAAACTATGCTCATTTGTTCATGGTTGCTTCTGTACAAGGCCCAGAGTGGTGGAGTTATTCATGAATGAGACAGTCTTTCCTGCAAAGCCTAAATGTTTGTTCTTTGGCCTTGTATAGAAAACCTTTGCCAACAGCTAAAATTGGCTAAGTCTTGTTATAATACTAGAAGGGGATTTTTAAGGTTTGTATCGTGGTGATCTTTTTATTAATGTACCAGCATGCATTATTTGTTATTGCTTACACATTAAGTAGGGCAAGGAAAGGGGAGTGGCCATACAAGACTGGTATGAAGCATTGTTGTTACCAGACAAATTTGATGTGGTCAGAAGATCTTGCTGTGCGGCCACGGGTAATTCATTTCATCTCTTTGACCCTCAGTTTTTTTAACTGTAAAATGAAGATAAGATGGACCTGTCTCATAACATGATTGCTTGGACCTAGTGAAATAAAGCCATAAGGACATCCTATAAATGGTAGGAGGGCTATAAAAATAGAAGGAATTAACCAGAATCCATTTGTGCTGTTGCAGCTGCTGCAGATCCGTGCCTTGTTAAACTACCCTATTATTTAGAGACTGAGAAATATTTGGATGGTCATAATGTGCCGCTCTAGAAAAAGCAGTCGCCAGTGGGATTTTTATCACATAATTAGAGAGTACGTGAAGCGCACTAGTGAAAAGAAGCTGCCTGTGTTTCAACATAGACCAGGGATCCTGAACCTCTTGAGGATGTCCTAGAACAGTGTCCTTGCTCTGGTCCTTTTTGTGGTCCTGGCTTCTGGCCACATGAATTCTGGGAAGTCCTGGACATAGTGCCAGGGTCACAAGAGCCTTAGAGGTCCTTGCAAATTCACCGTGTGCCCACTGGACACCTCTGCTTTGGACAGCGAGGTGCGAGGCAGACACTGCATGAGTGAGTGTGCTGAAGGATGGGGCAGGCTGGAAGTAGGAGGATGACAGGTTAGTCTGAGTGACAAGCAGAGCTGTTCAAGCCGGTCCTTTGTTTACTCTTGGCACATGTGTTGATTCAGTCAGTTTCTTTTTTAAAAAGGTGGTAATACCAGATATTTTACAGGGTTGTCATCAAAGATTGAACAAGATACTGTGGATAAAGTGTTAAGCAAGTATCTGACACGGAGGAAATCCTCACTAAGAGGTAGTTATTATGTTATTTTTATTGTCCTTATCTAATTATTTTATATTCACTAAGTTCATCCTGATCCAGGCTGGGGAACAGAGGCAGGAGGTAAAGTGTATAGGTTCTGGTCAGCCTTGGCCTCTACCAGCTGGCTGTGATGTGGGGGGACCAGAGGTGAGCGTGCTGCATGTATTTCCCTCAGCAATTTCTGCTCACCTGCCAGGGTCCTCCCAGCCTAAGTATCCAAATGTCCCCTACCTCCAAGTTCCAGTTTGGGACCCAGCCTCTTCCTGACTGACATTGGCCTACAGTTATCACACTTTTCTCAGAACCCTGAGCACTTACATACCACATTTAACTTTGGATCATATCCCACCTTGTTATTTTATAATTGTTTAATGCAGCTTTCAGACAAGAGATATGTCTTATTTTTCTTTAATTCCCAAATGCTTATAAAAGTTCCTGGCATATCCATATACTCAATAAATATTGAAGTGAGTGGATTCTAATTCAATTATCTAGCATCTAATTTAGGGTTTCTAAACTTTATTACAATTGACATTTTGGACCAAATAATTTTTTTTTTTTTTTTTGCAAGAGGGAGCTGTCTTGTGTACTGTAGGGTCTTTAGCATCATCTCTGACCTGTATCCAGTGCACATCAGTATCAGTCTTTAGTTGTGAAAATAAAAAATGTCTCCAGACAACCTGGAGCATGCCTGTAATTCCAGATACTTGGGGAGGCTGAGGCAGGAGGATCACAAATTTGAGGCCAGACTCAACAACTTAGTGAGACCCTGTCTCAAAAAATAGAAGGCTGCAGATGTAGCTTAGTGGTAGAGCATCCCTGGATCCGATCCCCAGTACTGTAAAAACAACAACAAAAATCCCAGCAGCTTTGGAGTGGGGAGTGGACTTGAAGGTACAGGGACTTGAAGATGCATTAAGTAAACCCTCAGGGGAGGCTGTGGGACTCTGGCTTGACCATCACACACTGTCACAGGTATAGTGACCTATCTCAAGCTCTGCCTGCCTTGCTTCCTGTTAGCTGCCCTACCTTACTACACAGCAAGAAAAAGCCATGTTTTCCCTGACACATTCTGTCTATCTTCTCATGGCTCTGAGTCAGCTGTCATGGGAATTGGCTGTGACTGAAAACCAAAATTAATCCACTTTCTCTGGAAATTATTTTTTTCATGATTGTCACATTACTGAGCTCTCAAAGGCCAGCACTTTTTTCTGTGGTGTCCTGCTTTCCATGAGCAGGTTTGTATAGGGCTTCATGCAGTGCCTGTTCCGATCGGTAATCAACTGGACACATTTATGCCACTTGTAATTACCTTTAGTTAATCACCTGCTTTGAGGCCACAGCAGTGGCTCCTCATGGGTGCTGTGTTTAGGCACTTGTAACCAAGCTTCCCTGACCATTGAAGAGGAGGGCAGCTTGAATTGGATGGTAGGATGAGGGTGACATGCCCATATGGTCCTAAGACACTGACTCTCCTCTTTCTACCACCTGCCTTTAGTTTTTCATCTCCACTGTTGCAGACTCAGTGTCTGGCTCAGTATTGGACCTAGCTGGTCCTCAGCATCTGTGATGCTGCAGGGTGTGCAGTGCTGCCCACAAGCCTGATCAATCTGCTGTGAACCTGGTCTCACCCCAAAAGCCCCCATTGTGTTCTTGCTATTTTTATTCCTCTTATCTACCCAAGCATTTTTTTTCCTGTTTTTTTTTTTGGTATTGGGGATTAAACCCAGGGGTGCTTTACTACAGAGCTATATCCTCAGCCCTTTTCATTTTTATATTTTGAGACAGAGTCTTGCGGAACTTGTGATTCTCCTGCCGCAGCCTCCCAAGTAGCTGGAATTACAGTGTTGTGCTACTACTGTGTCCAACTGTGTCTTTGTATGGAGAGAATGAATCCAAAATGGATCCCATCTGGTTTTGGAAATGAGGGTGAATGACAGGACTAGGGAAAACCAGGAGGCCATTTGGGGCTTTTATTGTTTTAACTTGGGTGCCATAACAAAATACCATAGACTGAGAGACTTGAACAATAGGAATTTTTTTTTCTCATAGTTATGGAGCCTGGGTTGGCATGATAGCAGGGTTGGCATCTAGTGGGGGCTCTGTCCTTGGGTTGCAGATGGCTGCCTTCTTGCTGCATATTCATATGGCCTTTCCTAGGTTCATGCACACTATTCTTTTTAATTTTTTTAATACTGTGGATTGAACCCAGGGATGCTCTACCATTGTGTTACACCCTCATCCTTATATATATATTTTATACAGAGTCTTGCTATATTACCCTAGAAGTTGCAATCTTCCTGCTTTAGTCTCTGAAAGTTATTGGGATTAAATAAAGGTGTGAGCCACAGCACCCAGCTTCTTTCCTTCTACTATTTTTTTGTACCAGGGGATTTAACCCAGGTGTGCTTAACCACTGAGCCACATCCCCTACCCTGTTTATTTTTTTCTATTGTTGTTTTGTTTTGAGATAGGGTCTTGCTAAGTTGCTTAGGGCCTTGTTAAGTTGCTGAGTCTGGCCTTGAACTTGCTATCCTCCTGCCTCAGCCTCCCGAGTTGCTAGGATGATAGGCATGTGCCACTGTGTCTGGCCCTCCTGTTCTTATAAGTCTACCAGTCCTGTTGCATTAAGAATGCCCTCACCCCCATCCTGTGACCTCATTTAACTTTAATTAAATCTCCAGAAAACCTATCTCCAAATATAATCAAAATGGGTGATAGGGCTTCAATATATGAATTTGGGAGGATATACATTAGTCCTTAGCATATAGTTCTTGGTGATTCTTTTTACTTATAAAAGGAATAATTTAGTCAGACATGGTGGTGCATGCCTGTAATCTCAGTTACTTGGGAGGCTGAGGCAGGAGGATTCCAAGTTCAAGGCAGCCTCAGCAACTTAGGCCCTAAGCAACTTAGCCAGACCCTGTCTCAAAATGAAAACTAATACCCAGTATGGGGGGGGGGATAACTTGCTTTGAGGGCTTTAAAAACCCAGTGAGACGGTGGGTTTTGTGGTTATCTTCTTCCTGTCAGAATTCTTGCTTTATTCCCTGCATTTTTCTTGACTGAGACCCTCTGGGAGCCACTTTCCTTCCTTTCTATGTGGCTCCATTGTCTACAACTAGCTGACCATTTCCTGGTTAAATAACACTGACAAGGGTCTAGGGTCTTTAGGTGTCCTGTCACCAGGAGGACCTGCTAAATTAAGAATGCCTGGCTTTGGTGTCAGCCTGGGGTCAGAGGAATAACTTATATTTAAATTCAGCACTTTATAGCCTCCCTCCCCCAAAAGATAATTTTACATAAAACAGTATGAAGACTCCATAAAATCAGATGGTTGGTGAGAGGACTGAAGCCTATTTCACAGCTGAATCAGGAACAGGAGCCTGGCTTGTCATACCTAGTTGATGTCATAACTCGTAAACTTCCATGCAGGTTGTGGAAGGAGGTGCTTTGTGTTATTGAGTGACCCTTGCCTGTATTGCTCCATTTTACACTTGAAGGGACAGGGAAAGGTGAGACAGCTCATCATGTGGCCTTTGCTCTGAGACTGAGAACATATTTTATGGCATATAAAACTCAGGGGCTGTGTAATCAGTGGCCTGAGCAGATGATCTCCTGTACATTCTGCTTCTTCTTTTTCTTTTGGGGGGTGGAGTGGGGCTGGGGGATTTGGTATGAGGGACTGAACATGGAGATGTTCTAACTCTTAGTGACATCCCCAGCCTTTTTAATGTTTCCTTTTGAGAGAATTTCCCTAAGTTGTCCAGAATGGCCTCAAACTTTCATTCTTCCTCCAGGGTTGTATGCCACCATGCCCAGCTAGATTCCATTTCTTATATTTAGTGACCAGGTAACTTTTAAGTTGATTGTTAGTAAATTTTCAGCATTTGTGCCAGATGCTGGGATATAGTGGTGGGCGAAGGGGACTGGCCCTGCCCTCATGGATAGTCTAGTTTCTGTGTATCAGTACTATCTACTTTCCTTACTCCAAATCCTCAATGACACATAAAGATTGGAAAACTCTTAGTGACTGGGGTTGGAGTGGACAATGTGTAAGCTGTGACTTCTCCCTGCAAATCTGGTAATAGGTATATGTTTGATGGTACCAGTAGAATGGAGAATAGGATGAGACCTGGGATAATTTATTTTGTATTTTTTTAGTGCTGGGTTTAAAGTGCCGGGGCACTTTACCACTGAGTTAACATCTTCAGCCCTTTTTATTTTTTTCTTTTCTTGCTAAGTTGCCCAGGCTGGCCTCAAACTTGCCATCTACCTGCCTTGGCCTCCCAAGTGGCTAGTATTATAGGTATGCTCCACTGTGCCCAGCCCCAGACCTAGGGTAATTTTAAAAGCTTGGAGGTTTCTGTAAAGCTAGACTCTTATTTAAAGCAGGACATTTTCAAGGTCCCAACTGTGGGTGGGGACCTGGGAAAGGAGCGGTGTATGTGGTGGTGGACAATTTCTTGTGAAATGGGTGTGGAGACGCTCCTACATCTTCTCCTTCCTGCCCTGATGATTCTTGTGCCCTGACTGCTCCCTGAACTTTGGCTGCTGCTACCTTAGGAACTCTCTGGGGAGTGAGTGCCCTGGCATGCAGTAGATGGTATCAGGTTCAGTGGCATATGGCAGTACCAGTTTCTGGATGACCCTAAAGACTGTCCCTCAAAGGCCTGCCAGTCCCCTGGGTACTTTGAGCTCAAAAGTCACAAGCTGCAAATTCTTGCCTGGTGTAATCATTTTAGACTCTCCTGAATAGTATGGGTTGGGGTGGGACACTCTTTCTAGGCAAAGTGGGTGTGGCAAAGCAGGTGGAAAGCATTTCAGGGGGATCAAGGCAGGGCTGGCTGCCCATCTCCCCAACCTCCAGGAATGTAAGTATGGGGTTAAGGACTCAAGGGTAACTTGAAGCCCTGGTCTATTTCCTTAGAAAGGAATGAACTAGCTGAGTATGGTGGTTCATACCTATAATCCCAGTAGTTCAGGAGGCTGAGGCAGGAGGATCGCAAGTTTGAGGCTGGCGTTGGCAGTATAGACAGACTCTACCTCAAAATGAAAAGGAATGCATCTCAGTGGTAGAGCATCCCCGAGTTCAATGCCCAGTATTAAAGAAAAAAGAAAAAAAGAAAGGAAATGAACTCATGCCCGTGACCTCTTGCTTTATTCCATATGTGCTTTAATACCTGGAAACCTCATACACAGTTCCAGCTATAATAACCAACTGTATTTCCTGTCTCTCAGCCTTTCCTTTCCTTCTCTAGTAATTAGCTCCTTTGTCTTGCCCCTTTAATTCTGGGGTGGTTATATGGGGAGCTGCCTGTTCAGGAATGTTTGCATTAAGGGAGGAGACGCTCCCACTGATCCTGTGCAGGCACATTTGCTGACAGGTTGCAATGGCTGGAGTTGCCAAATACAAGAAGCAGAGACCTTTCACCTTCTCCTGGGTTGTGTCCTTTGGAAAAAAAAAAGAGGGATGCTCACAGCCCCTTCTTTTCCCTCCCTACTTCCTGGCCTCACTGTTGAATTCTGACTGATGTTCAGTTTCCCAATCTGCAGTCCTATCCAACGAATTGGATTGTTTTTCAGTTCTCCTCTGGATGAATTATGAGCTTTCTTGACTTTAGTCAGGCTGCCTGGAGTCCATCCCAGCTCGCGCAGGTGCTTTGCCAACTTCCCTGGCATGTGCCTGTGCCAGCGGATTTTACTAGTGACCCCTAGTTCTCCCTTGGAAATACTGAGCCTAGAACTCTGGAGAAGGGGCTGCCACTCGTGTAGTTCTGAAAGCCGCCTTTGTCCCGAGGAATGTGGATCTCAATGAAGCCTGATAAATAGCCAGCTCATTTCTCCTGTAAATTAAAATGAAAGAACCTCGCCTGCTAGAAGTAACTTGACTTGTCTCTTCTCGTCTTCCTTATTCAAGCCTATTTAATGAATATTTATTTAAGACCTAAAATCTTGTGCTGTGCCAGGCACCATAATGGGAGCTATAGATGTAGATGTTTACAAACCTCAAGGACTTAGGGGTTTTTGGTGGAGACAGGACCTATGTACATGAAACCATCGCAGAATGTATAAAATGGAATTTAGTTAAATTTCACATGAGTGCTTTGTCTTCTAGGCTGTGCCTTATGGAACCCGAGTTTCCTTTCCCATGGATTTCAGAGCTATTCTTTTATTTCAGTCCCTTGAGCATTTGTTCAGTTGTTATTTTGTTCATTCATTCATTCATTAACTTGGTTAATGTTAGTGTAATATTTACTCTGCCAGGCACTATGCTAGGCAGCAGAGACAGAGAGGCGGATATACAGGTGCCTTCCCCAAGCTCAGAGTCTAGTTAGAGAGAAAAGGAGAGAGGAAATAATAATGCTTGCACTAATTGTAGGAATGAAATGCCGTGCGAATTGGAGGATAAGAAAGCTACTTAGCTTCTAGATTTTGATTTTACTTTGATAATTCATTTTCCAGTCAAAAATGATTCTCCATGTTTCCCTTCTCTGTTCATTATTCAAGTGGCTAATTGACCTGTGCCCCCATTTTTTTTCCTGTCAACCTGCTTGTTTTTTCTATTTTCTTTCTTTCTTTCTTTTTTTTTTTTTCCATACTGGAGTCCAAACCCAGGGCCTCACACATGCTAGGCAAGCACTGTACATTCTATTTTGAGACAGGGTCTTGCTAAGTTGCAGAATCTGACCTTGAATTTACGATCCTCCTGCCTCAGCCTCTGAGCACCTGGGATTACAGGTGTGTATCATGCACATATTCTTTATCTAACTGCAGTTTGCTGTTCTTGGGCCCTTCTCTGGTCTCCATGTCCTGCTTTTGCTGTTTACCTGTTTGTGGGATGGTATGTAGAGATAGGGCAGAGCCTTTCCTGTGCACTTTTGTGACCTGCTCCAACTCCCTCTCTCTCCTGTCATTACTCTTGAGTCCCTTGACATTTGTTTACATTCCTTTCTTTTCTGCCTGGTGCTCACCCGTGCTCCTGCTTTCTCAGGTTGCTCTCTCACTAGTGGCTCACTACCAGAGCCACTTGTGTCCCCTTGCTACTGTCCTGTCTGCTGGTGACCTCCTGTGGCTGCTGTGTGCTAGACCTACCTTCCACAACAAAAACCCTCTGTTACACAAAAATGCCACAAGGGGTGCTGAGCATGGCGGTGCATGCCAGGGCAGAAGGATCATGAGTTCAAGAACAGTCTGGACAGCTTAGCAAGATCTTGGCTCAAAAATAAAATAAGGGCCAGGATTATAGCTCAGAGGTAGAGCACCCCTGGGTTCTATCCCCAGTGTCAAAAAAATAAAAATAAAAAAATTTAAAAAGAGCCATGAGGGGAGAGAACCTAGATTGGGACTGGAGATTGTCTCAGGATCAGTGCACATTTAGCTCTTCCCTGGCTGAAGCAATGTGGGGAATTGATGCTGCTGACAGGGGAACATTAATGACACCTTTGAAGCTGATTTTATCAACTAGATAATCATTAGACCATTACCTTATAGAGTGGGTTTTATATCTTACAGTTGGATTGTAATTTACTCTTGGTGACTTGACTTGCATTTAAGTCTCAGCCCTGCCACTCAGTCCTCCTGTAGGCAAGTAATATAGGCAAGTTGCTTAACATCTCTACTTTGGTATATTTGTCTGCCAAATGGGAGTATAAACTGACATGTATATTTGCAAATAACATGAAAATCCCATTGTAACTCTAGTGGTATCACAAAATGCAAGAGAAAATAATTACATTAAAAATTATTGTTCTATTATGAATATTGACTAGGGATCCAGGGAAACTTGATTTAATTCTTGGTGCTATTATTACCAGCTGTGTGATATTGGGCAAGTTTCTTAACTTCTCTATGCTTTGGTTTTCTCCTTCAAGTGGATAAGGAAAGAATCTGGAAATGGTGGCATAACCTGTTATCCCAGTTACTCTAGAGGCTAAGGCAAGTTTGAGGCTAGCCTGGGAAATTTGGACAGACCCTGTCTTAAATTTTTTTAAAAAGAGCTGGGAATGTAGTTCAGTGGGAGAGTGGCCCTGGATTCAGACCCCAGAATTCGCTGCCCACACTCACACACAAAAAAAACAGAAGGTGAGGAAGGGTATGAGTGTTGACTTTATAAGCTTGTGACTTGTGGTTATGGTGGGGTGAAATGAATTAGCATGTGTAGCATATTGGGGCTGGTACAAGTAGTATTACTGTGGGGCTGTTATCATTTACAGAGGCCCTCTGTCATAACCTCCCTGCTGTTTAGGGAAGAGGCCCCAAGTGACTAACTTGGAAGGCAGGAAAGAGTTGGTGTATATTTGGTGCCAGTTGTGGGGGTAGCTCACCTAGATAGGGCTATGTTTTGTCTCCTTTATTTATTTATTTATTTATTTATTTATTTATTTATTTTTTTTAATTTTTATTGGTTGTTCACAACATTACAAAGCTCTTGACATATCATACTTCCTACATTAGATTGAAGTGGGTTATGAACCCCCAATTTTACCCCAAATGCAGATTGCAGAATCACGTCAGTTACACATCCACAATTTTACATAATGCCCTATTAGTGATTGTTGTATTCTGCTACCTTACCTATCCCCTACTATCCCCCCTCCCCTCCCCTCCCTTCTTCTCTCTCTACCCCATCTACTGTAATTCATTTCTCTCCTTGTTTATTTTCCCATTCCCCTCACAACCTCTTATATGTAATTTTGTATAGCAATGAGGGTCTCCCTTCATTTCCATGCAATTTTCCTCATCTCTCCCTTTCCCTCCCATCTCATGTCACTGATTAATGTTACTCTTTTCTTCCTCCTCATCCTCCCTGCTCTGTTCATATTTGCTCTCATTATATCAAAGAAGACATTTGGTATTTGTTTTTTTAGGGATTGGCTAGCTTCACTAAGCATAATCTGCTCTAGTGCCGTCCATTTCCCTGCAAATTCTATGATTTTGTCATTTTTTATTGCTGCATAGTACTCCATTGTGTATAGATGCCACATTTTTTTTTTATCCATTCATCTATTGAGGGGCATCTGGGTTGGTTCCACAGTCTAGCAATTGTGAATTGTGCTGCTATGAACATCGATGTGGCAGTATCCCTGTAGCATGCTCTTTTAAGGTCTTCAGGGAATAGAAGGGCAATAGCAGGGTCAAATGGTGGTTCCATTCCCAGCTTTCCCAGGAATCTCCAAACTGCTTTCCAAATTGGCCGCACCAATTGGCAGTCCCACCAGCAATGTACAAGTGTACCCTTTTCTCCACATCCTCGCCAGCACTTGTTGTTGTTTGACTTCATAGTGGCTGCCAATCTTACTGGAGTGAGATGGTATCTTAGGGTGGTTTTGATTTGCATTTCTCTGACTGCTAGAGATGGTGAGCATTTTTTCATGTACTTGTTGATTGATTGTATATCCTCCTCTGAGAAGTGTCTGTTCAGGTCCTTGGCCCATTTGTTGATTGGGTTATTTGTTATCTTATTGTCTAATTTTTTGAGTTCTTTGTATACTCTGGATATTAGGGCTCTATCTGAAGTGTGAGGAGTAAAAATTTGTTCCCAGGATGTGGGCTCCCTATTTACCTCTCTTATTGTTTCTCTTGCTGAGAAAAAACTTTTAAGTTTAATTAAGTCCCATTTGTTGATTCTTGTTGTTAACTCTTGTTCTATGGGTGTCCTATTAAGGAATTTGGAGCCCGACCCCACAATCTGTAGATCGGAGCCAACTTTTTCTTCTATCAGACGCAGAGTCTCTGGTTTGATATCAAGCTCCTTGGTCCATTTTGAGTAAACTTTTGTGCATGGCGAGAGAAAGGGATTCAGTTTCATTTTGTTGCATATGGATTTCCAGTTTTCCCAACACCATTTGTTGGAGATGCTATCCTTCCTCCATTGCATGCTTTTAGCCCCTTTATCAAATATAAGATAGTTGTAACTTTGTGGATTAGTCTCTATGTCCTCTATTCTAAACCATTGGTCCACCCGCCTGTTTTGGTACCAGTACCATGCTGTTTTTGTCACTATTGCTTTGTAATATTGTTTGAAATCTGGTATCACTATACCACCTGATTCACACTTCCTGTTTAGAATTGCTTTTGCTATTCTGGGTCTTTTATTTTTCCATATGAATTTCATGATTGCTTTATCAATTTCTACAAGATATGCCGTTGGGATTTTGATTGGCATTGCATTAAACTTATAGAGAACTTTTGGTAATATCACCATTTTGATGATGTTAGTTCTGCCTATCCATGAACAGGGTATATTTTTCCATTTTCTAAGATCTTCATCAACTTCTCTCTTTAGGGTTCTGTAGTTTTCATTATATAAATCTTTCACCTCTTTTGTTAGGTTAATTCCCAAGTATTTTATTTTTTTTGAGGATATTGTGAATGGAGTGTTTTTCCTCACTTCCGTTTCAGAAGTTTTGTCGCTGATATACAGAAATGCCTTTGATTTATGCGTGTTGATTTTATATCCTGCCACTTTGCTGAATTCATTTATTAGTTCTAGTAGTTTCTTTGTAGACCCTTTTGGGTCTTCTAGGTATAGAATCATGTCATCTGCAAATAGTGATAATTTAAGTTCTTCTTTTCCAATTTTTATGCCTTTAATTTCTTTTGTCTGTCTAATTGCTCTGGCCAGTGTTTCGGGAACTGTATTGAATAGAAGTGGAGATAGAGGGCATCCCTGTCTTGTTCCGGATTTTAGAGGGAATGCCTTCAACTTTTGTCCATTCAGAATGATGCTAGCCTGAGGCTTAGCATAGATAGCTTTTACAATAATCAAAAGGGATAAAGAAGGTCATTATATACTGTTAAAAGGAACCATTCACCAACAAGACATAACAATTATCAATATTTATGCACCAAACAATGGTGCTGCGACATTCATAAAACAAATTCTCCTCAAGTTCAAGAATCAAATAGACCACAACACAATAATTATGGGTGACTTCAACACACCTCTCTCACCATTGGCAAGATCCTCCAAACAAAAGTTGAATAAAGAAACTATGACCTCAATATCACAATCAATAACCTAGACTTAACTGACATATATAGAATATATCAACCATCATCAAGTGGATATACTTTTTTCTCAGCAGCACATGGATCCTTCTCAAAAATAGACCATATATTATGCCATAGGGCAACCCTCAGTAAATATAAAGGGGTGGAGATAATACCATGCATTTTATCTGATCATAATGGAATGAAACTGGAAATCAATGATAAAAGAAGGAAGGAAAAATCCTACATCACATGGAAAATGAACAATATGTTACTGAATGATCAATGGGTTACAGAAGACATAAAGGAGGAAATCAAAAAATTCTTAGAGATAAATGAAAATACAGACACAACATATCGGAATCTATGGGACACAATGAAAGCAGTTTTAAGAGGAAAATTCATCGCCTGGTGGTCATTCCTCAAAAAAAGAAAAAACCAACAAATAAATGAGCTCACACTTCATCCCAAAGCCCTAGAAAAGGAAGAGCAAAACAACAGCAAATGTAGCAGAAGGCAAGAAATAATTAAAATCAGAGCGGAAATCAATGAAATCGAAACAAAAGAAACTATTGAAAAAATTAACAAAACTAAAAGTTGGTTCTTCGAAAAAATAAATAAGATCGACAGACCTTTAGCCATGCTAACGAAGAGAAGAAGAGAGAGAACTCAAATTACTAACATACGGGATGAAAAAGGCAATATCACAACAGATGCTACAGAAATACAGAAGACAATTAGAAATTATTTTGAAAACCTATATTCCAACAAAATAGAAGATAGTGAAGACATCGATAAATTTCTTAAGTCATATGATTTACCCAGACTGAGTCAGGAGGATACACACAATTTGAACAGACCAATATCAATGGATGAAATTGAAGAAGCCATCAAAGACTACCAACCAAGAAAAGCCCAGGACCGGATGGGTATACAGCGGAGTTTTACAAAACCTTTAAAGAAGAATTAATACCAATACTTTTCAAGTTATTTCAGGAAATAGAAAAAGAGGGAGCTCTTCCAAATTCATTCTATGAGGCCAACATCACCCTGATTTCGAAACCAGACAAAGACACCTCAAAGAAAGAAAACTACAGACCAATATCTCTAATGAACCTAGATGCAAAAATCCTCAATAAAATTCTGGCGAATCGAATACAAAAACACATCAAAAAAATTGTGCACCACGATAAAGTAGGATTCATCCCTGGGATGCAAGGATGGTTCAACATACGGAAATCAATAAATGTGATTCACCACATCAATAGGCTTAAAGATAAGAACCATATGATCATCTCGATTGATGCAGAGAAAGCATTTGACAAAGTACAGCATCCCTTTATGTTCAAAACATTAGAAAAATTAGGGATAACAGGAACTTACCTTGACATTGTTTTGTCTCCTTTAGATAAAGAAGATGAGGCTCAGAGGAAAAGCCCAGCAAGACTCAGACTTGACTGACTCTGAATTGGGGCTCTTTGCTGGACCAGGCTACTTCCCCTTTGGGTTCTGAAATGTGTGCGTTGGCTTCTGGATCAACCACCTGTGTGTTCTAATGAGTATGGCTGTCCCAATTGTAGTTGGTGCCATTGAGGCAAAGTGAGCATGTAGGACTGACTCACTGGTTCCAGAACAAGGGCACAACCTCCACTCTTCCCCGTGAATATAATTAAACCCATACGTACACCTTTCTCTTTATGCTTGGCACCCTTTCTTTTTCTCCTTCCTTCCTCCTCCTCCACTTTTCTTTCCTTTGTACTGGGGCACTTTGAATCCTGGGACCCTCTAACACTGAGCAACATCCCCAGCCCTTAAATTTTCTTTTTTCTTTTTTAAGTTTTGAGTTAGGGTCTTGCTAAATTGTCCAGGCTGGCCTCAAATGTCTGGGGATCTCCTGCCCTGGCCAAAGCAATGTGGGGAATTCCTTAGCTTCCTGAGTTGCTGTTATTACAGGTGTCTGTGCCACTCTACCTGATTTCCTTGCCTCTATTATGTACATTTCTCTGTGGTCTGGTCAGCATCAGCTTCTAGATTAACTATTGGCTGCTCTACCTGTCTGGTTCACTGAGCTATATCACCTTTCCTCCCATCCATAGATATAGTAGTAAGAGTGATGATGATGATGATAATAATAATAATAATATGCCAGGTCTTAAGCATCTGGGAACTTTTCATTATCTTATTTCTCTCTCTCTCTCTCTCTCTCTCTCTCCTATTTATTTATTTATGCTGTACTGGGAATTGAACTCAGGGCATTATGCATGCTAGACAAAAAGCTCTTTTATGGGCTGGGGTTGTAGCCTAGTGGTAGAGAACTTGCCTGGCATGTGTGAGGCACTGGGTTTGATTCTCAGCACCATATATAAATAAATAAAAATAAAAAGGTTCATTGATAACTAAAAACCATTTTTTTTAAAAAAAGCTCTTTTATTTTATGTTAGACAGGGTCTCGATAAGTTGCCTGGGCTGGTCCGGAACTTGCAATCCTCCTGTTCCAGCCTCCAGTAGCTGTGGTTACAGGCATGTGCTACCATGCCCAGCTGATCTTGTTTATTTCCTACAAACTGCTGTGAGGTAGGCAGTATTATCCTCCTTGTTGGAGAGGAAGAAACAATCTTGGAGAGATTGACTAACATCCTCAAGGTGTCACAGCTAGTAAGTGGCCCAGCTGGGATTTGAACTTGGCCTTCTCTGTTGCTAGCAGCCGTAGCACGTCTGAGTCCATAAGAGCAGTTTTACTTTTTGTTGACTTAAAATTTGAGCTTACATGGAAGATTCTATTTGAAGCAGTTGCAGGACTTTAAAAAATTTGAAAAATAATGCTATAGAAGAAAGAATTTTTGACTGATGACCAAAGACCTTGCTCTGTGTTGATTACAGAATCACTTGTCTTTACAGAGCCTCAGTTTCCTCATCTGTGAAAGTGGGACAACACCACTGGCCTCAAAAAATGTCAGGTTAATTATACTGCTATAATGGCAGTGCTTTGAGCTTTCTTCCCTATTGGAAACCAAGCCTCTTTGGTTATACCCCGAGCAAACACTATAAGAGTTTTTTTTCTTAATTTTTTAGTTGTAGTTGGACACAGTACCTTTATTTTATTTATTTTTATGTGGTGCTGAGGCTCGAACTCAGTGCCTCTCATGTGCTAGGCGAGTGCTCTACCGCTAAGCCACAACCCCAGCCCACTATAAGAGTTTTGTAGTAACAATAATAGGTATGATTTCTGTTGTTACCACTCCTGCCACCCGCTGTGGCCAGGTCCTGCAGTTGTCATTTGCTAGCAGATCGAATGAGAGTGTCTTCAGGACTGACTAGAAGCTTCCTGGTCCTTGGGGGAGGTGATTACATGTGAAATTTGCAGGCGAGCAGTAGAATCTATCCAAGACCAATTTCTCTTGCTGAGTGGCCTCCAGCCCTAGCCTGCTGCTGTTCCTGGAATCCAGCCTTTTAGGGAGTGGAGTAGGTTGTCAGGTTCGTTCAGGGCACTCTGTTTCTTCCAGCTCCTTCCACTGTGGTTGCTCCAGATACTTCCTCTACCAGAGGACAGATGCAGCTCCGGGTGCCACAGCTTCCCTCTTGCCTCTGCAGCCACTTTGATTTCTCCTCTCTGCCCCACAGACTTGGATCAGTAGAGCATCTGCTGATGACTTGACCTAAAACAGTGTTTTAACTATAGGGTTTGAACTGTCAGGATACCCACCACCCAGCCCAGGTGAAGGCCTCCTGTGTGTATCGCTGTAATGGGAGGTAGATGTGAGGCAGCTTCATGCAGTGGTTAACTGCTGGGCATTATGTGACATCTGGAATCTTGGCTTCATTATTTACCAGCTGTTCATCCTTGAGCAAGGTCCTTAACCTTTGCAACCCTACCTCTTGTAAAATGGGGATGAGAGCACCCATTGGGTCATTGTGATTGGCGACATTAAGTATGTTGAGAGCTTTGAACAGTGCCTGGTACTCCATAAGTGCTTAGCAACATTAGCTATTAGTAGCTGTTGCTTCTGAGGACATGGGAGTCAGAATTAATGTTTTTTTAGGGCTTGGAGAAGCTCCTGTTTCTTTCTGTCTTTCATTGTGTTGGTCCCCGGAGTCTGGTCCTTCTTCCTTTTTCTGTTTTTCTTATGGGAGATTGAACCCAGAGTGCTCTATGTCCCCAACCCTTTTTAATTTGATTTGTTTGAAATAGAGTCTCACTAAGTTGCCAGGCTGGCCTCAAATTGTCCTGCCTCAGCCTCCACCTATGCATTGCCTCTTCCTCCACCCCAGTGTTGTCAGACAGGGCTCTGACTCTGCTAATCCTTTAGGTCCTGTCTCCCTTTTCCTTCCTTGGTGCTCCTTCTTCCTCCAAAAAAAAAAAATCCTTTTTCTTTTTACAGGATTATTATTGCTGGCAGAGTCCAGGAAACAGGTGGGGAGCAATAATTATTCTTTCACATAACTGCTGGGGACAGTGTTAATCTTCAAAGTGACTTTTGGCCTTTGTGGGAATCACTGGGTTCTAGACAGAGCAGCCCTGCAAATCTCCAGTTTTCTAGGAAACTTCCTCTTGTAGGAGACTCATTGAGGCTCTCAGTTTTAGGCTTTATTCTGTGAGCTTTTTTTTTTTTTTTTCTTTTTGTGTGTATGGAACTGGGGATTGAACCCAGGGGTGCTCTATCACTGAAAAACAGTCCTTAGCCTCTTTTAAAATTTTTATTTTGAGATGGGGGACTTGCTAAGTTGCTAATGCTGGCCTTGAACTTGAGATACTCCTGCCTCAGACTCCAGAGTCACTGGGATTATAGGTGTGTAAGTCTCTTGTCTTAGACTGAAATCACTGCTGTTTAAGGGAAAGATTGGTGGCTTAGACAAAAGTTTTCTGTAACTGTACCTTTCAGGAAGAAGCTTTTATCTGCCTGTGTCCCAGGGAAAGAATAAATATTGACAGATCAAGTGAAATAACTTGATATTTATTTGTAGATGGGAGTGAAAGATGCTGTAGGACTAAAAGTTTCTTCCTTCTGTATAGCCTCCTCCTTTCCTTCTATTTGCTAGAATTTGAGGTAACTTCTAAGTGCCATGCAGATCTAGGTTTTTGCCAAAGGAAGCAAACGTTTTAGTGTGAGGGTGGGAGGTGGAAGGATAATGTTCAAGGAACACAGTTGTTCAGAGTGGGTGTTAGACCCATGACTCAATGTGGCCTGCCAGACTGATGCTTCCCATGTCCTTTGTGTTGCCCTGGCTGTCACTTTCCATCTGGATCTCAGCTCTAAACCTTTGTTGCCCTCATCAGGCAAACCTGTCCTTTTCCTGGGGCCTCATCCTGAGGGTTATGTGTTACTTTAGACACACACACACACACACACACACACACAATTATTATTATAAATACATATATATTACATATATATATTGTATTCTTACCATGTTTGGGCCAATGGGGGCAAAAGCTGGTGTGATCCTCTATTTAAATATGTTTAGCAGACAATGAGTCTTTTATCTAGAATATGGTGAGTACTTATCAGTGCTTTATTCCCAGAAAACAACAAAACCCCTTAAACACTATTCTTACATTTTGGAGGTGGTGGTTAAGCTAATTGCATGGTGTTAACCTATTCAGGAATTCACAGTGAAGGCCTGCTGATTGTCTTTCTTTTTTTTCCTTTCTTTCCCCTTCCTTCCTTCCTTCCTTCCTTCCTTCCTTCCTTCCTTCCTTCCTTCCTTCCTTCCTTCCTTCCTCACTATTTTTTCTCCTTTTCTTTTTTTCAATTATAATTTAGAAAAATATCCATATTTTTTAAGTGCTGGAGTTTGAATCCAGGGATGCTTTGCCACTGAGCCACATCCCCAGTCCTTTTATTTCCCCTCAATTTTATTTTGAGACAGGGTCTCTCTACGTTACCCAGGTTAATCTTGAACTTGTGATCCCCAGCCTCAGTCTCCTAGATATCTGATCTTATAGGCCTGGTTATCATGCTGAGCTACATTTTAGCAAATTTTAACAGATGCCAACAATATGGTGAAAAGACAATAGAGGAATGAGTGTGGGAACTACCCAGGGAAGATGCTCAAAGAGCATAGTGCCTTTGTGTTTTCAATGGATTTCTAGACTCTATACCCAAGATCAATCATGATGACTTTCTCTTCGTTATTTAAAAGGAGATAAATGCCAGTACTGCCACATTTTTTTTCTTTTCTTTTCTTTTCTTTTTTTTTTTTTTTTTTTTTGTACTGGGGATTGACTTCTGGGGCACTTTGCTACCGAGCTATATCCTTGGCCCTTTTTATTTTGAGTCACAGTCTTGCTAAGATGCTGAGGGTGGTCTTAAACTTGTGATCTTCCTAACTCAGTCTCTCAAATTGCTGGGATTATAGGTGTGCACTATTGCCCAGTTCCAGATGTTTAGAAGAAGATAAAGTCACTATCTCTTTCTGGAGAGCTTAACATTATTAGCAGTTTGGGTGATTTTTCAATTCCTTTTCTTCTTCTTCTTGGTACATGTAACTCATATGCACACACACACACACACACACACACACACACACACACACAGAGGTTAAGACAATGGTTTCTTGTTTCAATGCCTGACTCCACAGCTCACTGACTTTTTGACATAGGGCAAGTTACTAAACTTCTTCAAGCCTCACTTTTCCTAATTTTCAAATGGAGATCATTAAACAACCAATTCTCTGTTAGCAATTATTAAATTTAAAATCTATGTCAGTACTTTAATGACTGGAACATGGATATTCAATATATGTCAGCTACTAATTTTTAAGACAAAAAAATGGGATCATACTATGTACATTTCTACAGCTTTTATTTCTTTTTACTCAATGGTAAATAATATACATCCTCCAGTGTTAATGTATACAGATATTTCATTTATTTCAAATGACTTCATAGTGCTTTGGCATATAGATTAAGTTATTATTTATTTCATTACTTTCCCATTGAATATTTGTGTTTTCACACATCTTTTTTGCCATTTATAAGAAATGTGGCAATGAATAGACTCTCATCTTTCTTTGTGCTTTTTGTGTTTTATAGGCCTTATTCTTAGATGGGAAATAGTAGAACTGGAGGCTGTGCCAATTTTGTTAGGTATTGTCAAATTGCTTTTCAAAAGTTCTATCAAGTTTTAGTTCCTCCATCAACATTTGAGTTGGAATGTGCATAGTTAGTATTCAACTTAAGCAGTAAGTATTAAGCATGGTAATAAACAATGTCTAATGGTGACTTGCATTATTGATTTCTTCCTTGAGTGCAGGCAGACATTTGAGAGGTATTTTACTTGACTGATGTTAAATAAAGAGCTTGGGTGTCCCTATTTTATCAGGATACTCTGCAGTAGGAGGACTAAGTGGTATTGACACTTTTGAGGTTATCTGTCATCCATTTACATACCAGAGATACAGATTGGTGCATCTTTTATCAAGCAGACAGGCTTTTTGTGTTTAAGTTTGATCAATTTAGTGCAAATTATTTGATGCTAAATCTGCCTCAGCTATGCTTTTAACTTTATCTAATTAATTAAGCCAAACTGGTCCATGGCCTCACACAGGTGGCCCATTGCATTTGCAATGGTTGCTTATGAGGTTGCACTATATTTTAACTCCCTGGAGGACTCCTTTTTTGTTTTATGTTAATCACAATGAGAGCACATTTTGCCTAGTTCTGAGAAGGCATGAAGCTGCCTGGAGAATAATGAAAAAAGAAACCTAACATTCACTTTTTACTGCGACTCTTTTCATTCCTCCTGGGGCAGGGTTAAGGTCATGAGTGATGATTAGGTCTTGAGAAAATGGAAGAAAATGGACTGTGGTGGTGGTAGGAGAATTTGTACATAGATCACATGACTGCTTCAACATTTTGTCATTGGAGAGCCATGATAGACTCATCAATTGCCACTTCAGCTCATTTATTGATCATAATGCCACATTAGCTTTCTGTTCAAAGACTTTTTAACACTTTATTTAGGATATACAGTATATGCTATATAGAGTCTTTAAGAAAATGGTTCTGAATTTATATCCAAGATAGTTTGGATTATTTCTATTACATGTGAGACTTACATGAAAAAAATACCTTTTTTATTTTTTGAGACAGGGTCTCACTAAGTTGCTTAGGGTCTTGCTAAATTGCTGAGGCTGACGTTGAACTTGGGGTCCTCCTGCCTCAGTCTCCTGAGTCACTGGGATTACCATTGTACACCACCACACCTGGCTAAAAATACCTTTTTTTGAAGAGAGAGAATTTACTATTGAATTTTTTTCTATCAGCGTAGAGGTCCAATTTCTTCCCCTCAATTATATTGAAAAGCAGAGAAACTCAGTTGAGGCCTGGAGGAAAACTAAGAACCTTGCTGTGATTATTTGGAAGCAGCCAAGGTGCAGATTTCACATGCCAAAATATGGGCAGGCGTGGGCACTGTGGGCTGCCACGGTTAAATAAAGGCAGCCAGAAAGTTGTCTGAGGTCAAGTTAAGCTGAATGTTTAGAGCCATGTCTGGAAGGGAGTGTCAAAGATGGTACAGAAAAAACTTTAGTAAAATCTGGTGGTGTACACCTGTAATTCAAAAGACTCTGTGAGGCAGGAGGATCATAAGTTTGAGGTCAGCCTTGCAGCTTAGCAGGATCCTGTTTCAAAATAAAAAATAAAAAGAACTGGGGATGTGGCTCAGTGGTAGAGCACCCCTGGGTTCAATCCCCAGTACCTCAAAACCCAAAAGCAAAAAAAAAAAAACTGAATTCAAGATCAGGATTCAATTAAATTGTGATTAAGACATTTGTGAGATAATTTCCCAATTTTATTTGTGGTTGTTTACATAAAATATTTTTTCTCTTTGATTCATCTGTTAGTTTCACCTATTTTAATAGTGTTAGTTTATAGATGGAGTATAGGAAGTTATTAAAATTTCAAAATTTCATGTCCTACAATTCAGAGCACATTGCTACCCCTGATAACAGTATAGCTGATATAAAAGGACCAAAATTAACATAAAATGACAAAGTCAAGGTAAGCATTTCAGTACTATATGTGATAACATAATACATGTAAGGTTTTTTCTTTATGTACACACTGGGGATTGAGTGCAGGTATCCAGGAGCACTCTACCACTGAGTTATGTAAGTTTTATTTTGAGAGAGTCTTGCTAATTTGCTGAGGCTGGCCTTGAATTTGTGATCCTCTGCTTTAGCCTCCTGAGTTGCTGGGTTTGCAGGTGTGTGCACTATAGCTGTCGAAGGTTTGTTCTGTATCAAAGGAGCACCTCCTCACTTGTGACTGGGCACCCTGGATCACTGAGTCACTGCTCTGCTCAGGGAAATCTCAGATCTTAGGAAGTTTATGTAAATGACAGTTTTAATTTGTACTAGATGGCACTTTGCCATCACAGGTTTTAAAGACTGAAGAGTCATTAACTTGTAATTTACAAACTTTGCAGTCCTAACACTTTCATTAAAGAGCTCAGAGTGTTTTGGGGAGAAAAAAAATAAAAGAAGAAGAAAAAAAAAAAAGGAAGAACCTTTTCAGTACTAAGATACAGGTGGGGACCCTCGGAATGCGTGCAGGTAAGAATCCTGGAAGCAAGGTGGGCATTGATTTGGTGAGACCACTCACTCATTCAACACATTTGTTTCTTGCTTCTATATTCAAGGCATTGTTTTTATTTTTTCAGGGTTGAAATGTATTCTGGCAGATTTTTTTCTACTTCTGATATTCACAAATTCTTCATTGCTTTGGCAACAGCCATGTATTACTTTGTTACTTTGGTAAGAATAGTAAACTTTTATGATAGAGGACAGCAAAAGTTAGCAGTGGAAACTTAGAACATGTTCTAGGCGGTTGAGCTTCATAGGCACAGGGTCTTAGAACTGGAACCTGGGACGCAGGAAGAAGGTCAAATGGAAAACCAAGTTCTGCACATATATACCACAATATTGCATATGAATTGCAATGCATTCCTCTGTCATTTATTTTTTTAAATCAATAAAAATAAATTAAAAAAAAAAGAAAACAAGTTCTGTGTTGGATAACCCTTCAGATAGAAGGCTGGGTTAGTGCAGTGGCACAGACCTGTCATTACAGTTCAAGGTCAGCCATAGCAACTTATTGAGGCCCTGTCTCAAAATAAAAACTAGAAAGTAGTGCAATGGTAGAGTGCCCTTGGGTTCAATCCCTAGTACTAGGAAAAAAATAAAGAAAGACAACAATAACAAAAAAAGAAAAACCGACTTTAACAAATGAAAAAGTTAAATAAAGTTAAAAATTTGTCCTAATCAAAAAGACAGAGGAGAGGCTATGGACCCATCCCCTGGACTGGATTTTGTCCAGAGTCACTTTGCCAGAGGGTGAGCTAGAGAAATTAGGGAGGACAAGTGTTGTCTGTCTGTCTTTGTTGCCAGGGGGATTGACTAGGATCCTACCCAGTGTTTTGGCTAAGACTCATGTTGTTTCTACAGTCAAACCCCAAGTCCAGAATGGCACTGTCTTAGCAGAGAGCAACTCAGGCAGTAAAAGCAGAGCTGTGAGAGGGAAGAAATGAGCCTCCCAAAAGAAGTATCTCAGTAGAAATGAATTATCTAGTTAGTTTTCCTCTTGGAAATTATTCTCTGTCCAGTGATATGCCTGGATCTCAGAGGCCTGGAAGTGGGTACTGTCACCCTTTACACCCCACATACTTCTCTTGTCCTGAGCCTGCAGTGATAAATGTCAGTGCAAACCTTAGTCTTCTCTGATTAGGCACTGCCAATATGATCACCTCTTTATTTCTTTTCCTTTTTCTTTCTTTTCTTTTTGGTACTAGGGATTGAACCCAGGGGCTCTCTACCACTGAGCTATATCTCAAGCCTTTTTTATTTTTTATTTTGAGACAGGATTTCATTAAAGTTGTTCAGATTGGCCTTGAGCTTGTGATCCTTCTACCCCAGTCTCCCAAGTCAATGAAATTATCCCTTAATTTATTATCCATGAGTTTTGGGTAGCCTTCTCTTTTCCTGAAGGCCTGGAGCATTCTCACACTCAAAACGCAATCATGAGAAAAGTGTATCTTGCCGCACTGCCCCCCTCCTCTCCTCAGCATTCCTGCTCCATAGACGAGGGCATTCTCCACCAGAGAAGGTGTGCCTGCCACTGTGCCCCTAAGGACCTGGCTTGCTTTCCCTACCTCAGTTAAGAAACTGAACTGGTAAAGGAGCACTTGCTATACCTTTCTCTTAAGGAAAGTTGTATAAGGGTAGTGTTTATGGCAGGGCTTTTTATACATTGTAAGTTCATGAATATAGTCCTTCCTTTTACAAAGAGGATCAAAGTGCCTGCAGGTCCCTCATCAACAGCCAGAGTTGTGTTCAGACTCTCTCCTGCTGCCTTCATCCCTGGCACAGTGTTTGGATCGTGCTCTTTAGCATAGGATAGACCCCGTAGTCACCTCTGCTTCAGCTGCAGAACACTAATAGCTCAGACTATTTTTATTTCATAAATTTATTTAAACAATTGGTTACACTTATTTTCTATTCAGAAATAAAGAGTATTGTGGTAGAAATGGAGGAACTAAAACAAAAATGTTTGCTTGTATTGAACATTTATTTTTTTAAAAACTATGCATTGAACCCAGGGATGCTGTGCCACTGAGCCACATCCCCAGATGTTTTTATATTTATCTTGCTAAGTTGCTTAGAGCCTCACTAAGTTACTTAAGCTTGTGGTCCTGCTGCCTCAGCCTTCCATATTGCTGGGATTACAGGTGTGTGCCTCTGTGCCCAGGTGTATTGAACATTCTAAATGAATGTTTACTGAGCACCTGCTCTGGTACCAGGCCTTGAAGATCTAAATACTAAATTAAGTAGCACATGCAGATTTTGATAATTACACTGAAGGTATAGTAAAGTGGATGATAGGACTCAGAGTCACTTGAGCTGAAGATATAGGGAAGTGGACAATGGGAACTTCACAGTAGCCTGATTCAGTTTGGGGGAGTGTGTGTGTGTGTGTAGGGGGGTTCATCTCAGGGAAGCTTTTCTGTAAAAGTTCTCTTGAAGTCATTACTAACTTTAAATTACCGTTTTTTAAAAATGCAGATTGAGTATCACTAATCTAAAATGTTCTGAGATGCTTTGAAATCTGAAACTATGACATGAACTCAAAAAATTGCAGATTTCAAAGCAGTTTGGATTTTAGATTTTTGGATTAGGGATGTTCAGCCAGTAAAGTCTATGCAAATATTCTTTTTTTTTTTTTTTTTAAATATTTATTTATTTATTTAGTTCTCGGCGGACACAACATCTTTGTTGGTATGTGGTGCTGAGGATCGAACCCGGGCCGCACGCATGCCAGGCGAGCGCGCTACCGCTTGAGCCACATCCGCAGCCCCGCAAATATTCTTAAATCCATAAAACTTCAAAATCTGAAAGACCCCTGGCTGTAAGCATTTGGGTGAGGGACATTTAACCTGTGATTACTTTCACCTCTAGGCCCATTCGGCTCACTTTTCCTCCTTTGTGCTATATTTCTTCCTCTCTCTGCTGCTAGTTAGAGAACAAGTGATAAATACCCCTATTATCACTTGTGTCTTTCTAAGCTAGTGTTGCCCTCAAGGAGCTCTTAAATTCTCCCCTCTTTAATAGCCCTTTGATGACAGGCCTTGCATTCTGTTCTTAACTCTTCTTTCTCCAGTAAGCCAGTAGTTTTTTTTTTTTTTAAATCCCCAAAGGGCCAATATGTCTGGGGGGGGGTGGTGGAGCAGGAAAGAATATAGGAGCCTTCAAGCTATTTGCAGTTACACCATTCATTCCCCTTTGGGCTACAAACCTAAAGAGAGAAAAGCATCTTGGACAATAATAAATATGTAATTGTATAAGATGTGTTTAAAATATTGAAGCAAAAAAAAAATGCCCTTAGTTTCAACATTCAGACTTATCATTGTTTACCTTCATGGAGTATGTTCTTCTAGTCCTTTTTACTCCTGTGCCTGTTACTTAATATAGCTATCCTCTCTTTATAAAAATATAATTGTAACTTTTTAAGCATGCAAGCTCTGTAGTATTTAAATAGACCATTACCTTCTTTTCTGGCAGAATTTTTGTGGATATAGTAGAGTCAGCACATTCAAAATCATCTTTCCTCTGTTCCAAGCACAGAGGTGAAAACACACACACACACACACACACACACACATTCGTACTGGGAATCGAACCCAGGAGCACTCTACCAATGAGTTACCTCCCCAGACCTTTTTATTTTAAGACAGGGTCTCACTAAGTTGCCCATTTTGATTCAAACCTGTGATGCTCCTGCCTCGGCCTCTTGAGTCATTGGAATTACAGGTATATGCCAGAATAATTTAAAAAGAATTATAACTGAATTAAAAATTCAAGAGGGAAACTTAGGGACCAGGAGTGGAGAGGAATTAGGATTGAAGGCCCAGTCTTTGAAATCTGCCTTAGAAAAGGATTTTAGTGCACCTTGCATATGTCAGGAGATTAGTACCAGCCTCCTGCATGGACCTGGGGTGGGGACCATGCTCCTTGCCAGTGGACTGGAGCCTCATTTCCCACAGTTGTACTCAGTGATGGGTGGGTTTCCTGTATGAGAGTAGAATCCAGAACTGTGCAGCATAAGGCACAGAATCTAGTGTTTTACTGTCTATACTTGGGAAAATCCTAAAAACCTACTTTAGAACATTTTTCAGGGTTGTGTATCCTATAGGTCAAGGCTCAACCATGGTATCATCTGCTGCAGAGGGTCAAATATGAGTTTGGATACAAAATTTTTGGAGCATTTAAGGAAAACCAGCACCATGAGCTAGTGGAAGAGAGAACCTCAAACAAGAGACTCCAGATCCAAGAACAAGTGATAAATACCCCTATTATCACTTGTATCAGAAAAGTCTGAAAAATGTGTATATTTAGAATCTCAGAGAAAGACAGGAGGAGGAGGATTTCTTAAGGAAGAATAGGAGGTTATTATACAAGAGTCGGCCAGTATAAAAAAAGATCTAAGTGTAGATCTCTGAAATGAAAAGCATAGGGTTGCTGGGGATGGAATCTCAAGAGACCCTGAGCTGCAAAACAGCAGCACAGAGAGATAAAGGGCTGGAAAGTTTGAAAGGGAAAGGCATAGAGGTTAGGTTGAAAAGCTCTGAAATATAATTAGAAACTTTCTTCTGGTTTTGTCAAACTAGTTTATACCTAGTGATCCTTCCTCATGGAGCATTAGAAAAGCACATATATGCATATTGTATGTGTAAACCGAAATAAAATTTGCTTGTTTGGAGGATGCTGCGGCAGTGAGCCCAGGAAGGCCAGGATCCTGGAGAGTAGGGAAGTGCAGAGAAGTCACCCTGACACTAGTGGCACTTTACCCCTCCAGATAGTTCCCTGTTTGTAAGTGGCAGCAAAGAGGCTGAATAGATGCATAGTGTGCTCAGCAGTTTCTCAGAACTGGGGAGACAGAAATTGGAGTTCAAGGCTTGCCAAGGAGGAGGGGCCCTGTAAACAAGGCTTTTAGTTTGGACCCCCAAAGGCTTCTATCTTGGGAGCAATGGCAAGCTGGAAATAGACCAGCACTCCACAAGGCTGACACAGCTTCTAATCAGCTCAAATAGATCGAGGCTGTTTTTCTCTAGCCCACCTGCCTGCCAAAAGCAAACCTAAGTCCTTTCTGCAGAAAGATAATATCATGCAGAGGCTCAAATTAATGCTACCATATTTCATATGCAACATCTGGCAGTCAGTCAAACGTTACCAGATGTTTAAGTGGGTAAAACCAAGTGATGGAAAAACAAGAGACGAAACAAAAGAAATAGAACTGTGCGGGAGCTTCATTAATTGCAGTGATTAGGCATGGACTTTAATTGCAATTAGTAAGTTCAAAGAAATAAATGATAAGATGGAGAATTTGGGAAGAGAACTGGAATCTTTTCAAAGGAATCAGGTGGAAATTCTAGGCTAAAATTTTCCTGGGGACAGATAATATCTTTATTAACGTAGGATTTTGATGAAGCTGGAGTCTGAGGCTGACTGATGGAGTTCTGCTGTCTGTTGATTCAGGCTTGTCCCCAGGAATGTGCAGCTTGCCTGTGGCTCAGGAAGGAAGCAGAAACAAGTATGAGAATAGGAACTAGGCCTGTGGCATACTCACACTCCATCTAGAATTGCTGATTGATAGTAGAACCCTACGTGAATAAGACATGGGATAGGTACTTAAAGGGGACAGAGGGAATCCCAGCATGAGAAGGGATCCAAGGAAGGGAGAAATTCTTTTTGTTTTCTTCAGATATTTTTCCAGTGATGAATTAGGAGATGCAGAATGGTATATTTGCCTCATTTATTTTTAATTAATTATTTACTTATTTTTTTGCATTTTAATTTTACATGATACTGTGACTTGAAGCATCCTTTATTTTTCCATATTTTTATTAGTGTATTATAATTATACAGAATAGCAGGATTTGTTGCTACATATTCGTACATGCATATGATATAATAATAAACATTCTTTATTTGCTATGTTGTTAGGCACTTAGAACCAGAGTTTCTGTTTTACTTGTTCATTTATTTTTTTCTCTGTGATCTTTCTTTTCATTCCCTCAACCACTCTCTGCCCACACCCAGGCCATTGCTCTTCCATAATAGGAACTAAAGTAAATGTTTGTGGAATACACGATAGAAGACATGTTTCTTCTTCTTCTTCTTCTTCTTCTTCTTCTTCTTCTTCTTCTTCTTCTTCTTCTTCTTCTTCTTCTTCTTCTTCTTCCTCCTCCTCCTCCTCTTCTTCCTCTTCCCCTTCTTCCTCTTCCTCCTCCTCTTCTTCCACTCCTTCTCCTTCTTCTTCAATTCAGGAGTGCTTAACCGCTGAGCCACATCCCCAGCCCTTCAATTTTTTATATTTTATTTTGAGACAGGGTCTAACTGTCTGACTGATTTGCTTAGGACCTCACTAAGTTGCTAAGGCTGGCTTTGAAATTGTGATCCTCCTATGTGGGCAAAAGGTACACTCATACACTGCTGGTGGGGCTGCAAATTGACACAGCCAATATGGAAAGCAGTATGGAGATTTCTTGGAAAATTGGGAATGGAACCACCATTTGACCCAGCTATCCAACTCCTTGGTATATACCCAAAGAACTTAAAAACAGCATACTATACAAAGAACTCAAAAAATTAAACAATAAGAAAACAAATAACCCAATCAAAAAATGGGCCAAGAACCTGAACAGACACTTCTCAGAGGAGGACATACAATCAATCAACAAGTACATGAAAAAATGCTCACCATCTCTAGCTGTCAGAGAAATGCAAATCAAAACCACCCTAAGATACCATCTCACTCCAGTAAGATTGGCAGCCATTAGGAAGTCAAACAACAATAAGTGCTGGAGAGGATGTGGGGAAAAGGGTACACTTGTACATTGCTGGTGGGACTGCCAATTGGTGCGGCCAATTTAGAAAGCAGTATGGAGATTCCTGGGAAAGCTGGGAATGGAACCACCATTTGACCCAGCTATTGCCCTTCTCGGACTATAGGGATACTGCTACATCGATGTTCATAGCAGCACAATTCACAATAGCTAGACTGTGGAACCAACCCAGATGCCCTTCAATAGGTGAATGGATAAAAAAATGTGGCATTTATACACAATGGAGTATTACTCAGCACTAAAAAATGAAAAAATCATGGCATTTGCAGGGAAATGGATGGCATTAGAGCAGATTATGCTAAGTGAAGCTAGCCATTCCCTAAAAAGCAAATGCCAAATGTCTTCTTTGATATAAGGAGAGCAACTAAGAACAGAGCAGGGAGGAAGAGCATGAGAAAAAGATTAACATTAAACAGGGACGAGAGGTGGGAGGGAAAGGGAGAGAAAAGGGAAATTGCATGGAAATGGAAGGAGACCCTCATTGTTATACAAAATTACATATAAGAGGATGTGAGGGGAAAGGGAAAAAAAACAAGGGAGAGAAATGAATTACAGTAGATGGGGTAGATAGAGAAGATGGGAGGGGAGGAGAGGGGGGATAGTAGAGGATAGGAAAGGTAGCAGAATACAACAGACACTAGTATGGCAATATGTAAAAACGTGGATGTGTAACCGATGTGATTCTGCAATCTGTATATGGGGTAAAAATGGGAGTTCATAACCCACTTGAATCAAATGTATGAAATATGATATGTCAATAGCTTTGTAATGTTTTGAACAACCAATAAAAATAAAATAAATAAATAAATAAAAACAGCATACTACAGGAACACAGCCACATCAATGTTTACCTCAGCACAATTCACAATAGCTAAACTGTGGAAAAAAACCTCGATGCCCTTCAATAGATGAATGGATAAAAAATGTAGCATATATACACAATGGACTATTACTCAGCAATAAAAGAGAATAAAATCATGGCATTTGCAGGTAAAAGGATGGAGTTACAGAAGATAATGCTAAGTGAAGTTAGCCAATCCCAAAAAACCAAATGCCGAATGTTTTCTCTGATATAAGGAAGCTGATTCATAGTGGGGTAGGAAGGGGGAGTGTGAGAGGAATAGACAAACTCTAGATAGGGCAGAGGGATAGGAGGGGAAGGGAGGCGTCATGGGGTTAGAAATGATGGTGGAATGTGACGGTCATTATTATCCAAACAAAGTACATGTATGAAGACACGAATTGGTGTGAATATACTTTGTATACAACCAGAGATATGAGAAAATATGTTCTATATGTGTAATAAGAATTGTAATGCATTCCACTGTCATATATAAGTAAAAAAATTAATAAAAAATAAAAGGAAATTGTGATCCTCTTGCCTCAGCCTCCTGAGCCATTGGGATTACAGGCATGCACCACCATACCCAGCTTAGAAGACATATTTCTTGATTGACTCCTCAATTTGACTTCACAAAGTGCTCCCTGAATGATACTCCAAGGGTGGTGATATAGTGGAAAATACATTCCTGCTTTTGGGAAATTGGAAACAGGACGGGGGGCAGGACAGAAGAACAATAGAAAATGAAGGGTACATGACAGCTGCTCAAGGTCTCTTTCACACTCCTTCAGCAATTTATTTTTCTCACTACTATTTGTATCCAATAGGGTAAAGTCAGGGGACAGAAACCATACTCATACTTTTCAGGAAAATTTAATATAAAAAATTATTAACTAGTAAACGAGAATGAACTATTAAGTGGGGTAAAGATAACTCTAAAGCATACAAGATGCTGTAATTTGGAAGTGCTCCCCAAAGGCCCATGTATGAATGGCGTGGTCAATAGCCTGCAGTGTTTTGGGAGGTGGAGGAACCATTTTTGTTTTAGACCTAGTGGAAGGAAGTTAGATCGTGGGAGTGTAACTTTGAAGGAGATATTGGGACCCTGGCCCCTTCTGGTGTCTCTCTTTTTGATTCTGTCCACCAGGAGGTGAACAGTCCTTCTCAACCACTGGATTCCTCCCTGACATACTGTGCCACTAGAGATCCAAAGCAACAGAGCCAATGACTGTAGAAACCATGAGTCAGATGGAACCTTTTCCCTTATTGAGTTGATTATCTTAGGTGTTTTGTCAGAGCAATGAAAAGCTGACTAACCCACACGAGCAGCATCTATCTGTAGGGTTGAGGGAGAATATTCAAATAAAGAAAAAGGTTCCCCCAAAATTGTGATTCAGGGCTCCTTGCAGAGCCAGTGCTTGCACCCCCCGATGGCAGAAAAGTCACTGGGGTGCCCCAGGACAGGGCTCGTAAGCAGGAAGCTGTCCACTAGGGTGCCAGCTGGGTGGAGGGGTGTGTACCATTGGGTCTCCCATGTGCCATCTGCCAGGAAGTTGCCTGCTGTGCCATAGAAGCAAAACAAGAGCACTGGAACCAGGAACAGAAACCCTTCTCCCTCAGTGTCCTCTCACCACCCTCTGCTGACAAGACCTGGCACTGTGTCAGCTGGCAATGGAGGAATGTCTAGAGCAGCTAGCTCATCCACTAGAAATGTCATGCAAGCACATATGTAATTTCAGAATTTTGAGTAGCCACCTTCAAAAGCTCAAGAGAACCAGGAGATCCTAATTTTCTAATTGTGGTGGAATAGACACAGCATAAAATTTGCCAACTTAACCATTTTAAGTGTATAGTTCTGTAGTTGGTGAGTACCCCATCTCCAGAACTTTTTCATCTTTCAAATCTGAAACTGTATGTCCAGAGAAAACGCCTCTCCTTTCTTTTCTCCCAGCCCCTGGCAATCACTGTTTTATTGTTTCCATGAATTCGAATGTTTTAGGTTCCTCATTTAAGTGGAATCTTACAGTATTTCTTTTTGTGACTGGCTTATTTAGCTTAGCATAGTGTCCCCAGGGTTTGTCCTTGTTGTAGCATGTGTCCGGATTTCCTCCTTTAAAGGCTGAATAATATCCTATTGTACATCTAGGACACATTTTGGGTACACATTCATCTGTCAATGGATGGGCAGTTGCTCCACCTTTTGTCAATTGTGAATAATGCCATTTGCGTGGGTATACAAATTTCTCCTTTTCTTCCTTTCTTCCTTTCTTCCTTTTCTTCTTTTTCTCTCTCTCTCTTGCCCCTCTGCCTGTTTTTTTTTTTTCTTTTTCTTTTTGGTTTTGGGGATGGAACTCAGGGCCTCACATGATAGCAAATGCTAATCCTCAGTCCTTTTGATTTTTTTATTTTGAGACATGTGGCATGCCCAGCTTCATTCACAATTCTGTATGCTGCTATTTAACATAATATCAGGCTTTACCAAAATTTCTACAACTTTTTAGAACATCATCTTCAATTATTTGTGATATTCCATTACTCTAATTCTGTGACAGTTATTAATTTATTGCCTCTCAGCTTCAATCCTCTGCTTTGCCTTGCTTTTTGATAATGGAGCTGGGTAGCTGGGTACTATACACGGCACTATCCAATACAGTGGCCACTAAGTATACACAATTATTGGGCAGTTCAAATGTGCTAGTGTGAATTAAGATGTGCTGTCATGCCAGGCACGGTGGCTCATGCCTGTAATTGGGAGGCTTACATAGGAGGATCACAAGTTCAAAGCCAGGTTTAGCAACTTAGGGTCTTGTTAATTGCTTAAGAGCTCACTATCTCAAAACAAAAAATAATTTTAAAAAAAGGCTGGGGATTCGGCTCAGTGGTTAAGTGCCCCTGAGTTCAATCCCAGGTACCAAAAAAAAAGAAAAAGAAAAAAAAATTGCTGTTATAAAATGCACACCAGATTTAGATATACACAGTATAAAAATTTTAGATATCTCATTAATAATTTTATGTTGATTACATAGTGAAATAATATTTCAATATGTTGGGTTAGATTTATTATTGAAATTAAAGCAACAAAAATAAAAACATAAATGGGACTATATCAAAATTAAAGTTTTCCATGCATCAAAGGACAGAGTAAAGTGAAATGCATCATACAGAATGAGAGAAAATGTTTGCAAAATCATACTCTCTGAGAAAATGTTAATATCTAGAATATTTTTACAGAATTACAGCTTAATAAAATAAATAAATACAATAAAATAAATAAGCCAATTTAAAAATGGGAAAGGGCTGGGTGTCGTGGCTCACACCTGTAATCCCAGAGACTTTAGGGGCTGAAACAGGAGGATCCCAGGTTTGAGACTAGCCTCAGCAACTTAGGGAAACCCTGTCTCAAAATAAAAAATGAAAGAGGAACAAGTATGTAATTCAGTGGTAAACTGCCCCCTGGGTTCTGTCCTCAATACTGGCTAAAAGAAAAAAAAAATTGTGAATGAATAGAACATCAATCTGTGGCAATACAAAACTCCAAACAGAAACTCGGATATTGAAAAAGTTTGAAAAAACATTAACAGCAGTTAACTTTGGGAAGTGGTAGAGAGCTGTTCTGATTTCTTCTTCCTACACTTATGCATTTTCCAGTTGTCTTCAGTGAGCACACAGTTCATTCTCATGCTGTCCATTCTCTCATAGCCAAGAAGTTTCCTCTGTAACTTCAGGCAGTGGAGCTTGTTGGAGGTTCAGGCCCTGAGGACTCACGTTGGTCAAAGTTTGGGAGGAAAGTGGATGCAGGGGAAATGGAATTAACTCCACTATGATCAAGAGCCTAGGTGCAAAGCTCTTGTCATTATAAGCTTGAAAAGTCAAGACTGGGAGTCCTCAAGATAGCAGCAAATGTCATCTTTCCAGGTTTATGGGGTAAAAGATGATGGTTTATTCAGTTTCTGTTCAGAGCTGCTTGGTAATGGCTATGATTGGAATGCTAGGCATTGTTCATTTCCTTTCTTCCTCTCAGGGATCAGGGGATTAAAAGGCTGTTATTGGAATTGATTTAGTTTTCCTCTTTTATACAGAGCATTTTATCCTCTCTGCTCTTTCATAAAAAGTAGAAGTTCTTTTCTGTTTTCTTTAGGGAAGCTGAAGATAGGAATGCTGTGATCTTCTTTGGTGGTGTGTGTGTGTGTGTGTGTGTGTGTTGGGGAAAGGTCTGTACATAGCTGTAAGACAGCTCATTTTGTGCACCTCTCTCTCTCTCTCTCTCTCTCTCTCTCTCTCTCTCTCTCTCTCTCTCTCTCATACTGAGGATTGAACCCAGGGGTGCTCTACCATTGAGCTATGTCCCCAGTCCTTTTTATTTTTTGAGACAGGATCTTGCTGAGTTGCCCAGGCTGGTCTGGAACCTGTGATTCTCCTACATCAGCCTCCCAAGTTGTAAGGATTACAGGTATGCACCACTGGCCTGGCTGTGGGCCTTTCTTTTGTATTTTAGTTCTGTTTACCTGCCTGTTGTCCTAGAAAGGCTAAAAGTCCTTGAGCCCAACTTTGAATCTGACATAAAAATTCTTTTAAAGCAAAAATTTATTGACTTTTATATGCACTAAACACTGTTGTACATGCTTGTCATGAATTAACTCTTGTAACCCTCATAATAACCCTATCATATAGAGGTAGGGCTGCATATGTGAGAAACTAATACATGGAACTTGGTACCTTGCTGAAGTTCACACAGAGGATGATACAAAATTCAAATTTATATAGCCTTGCCCTACAGTTTGTGCCCTTAAGAATGAAGTTGCTCATCAGAATCTGTTAGCAGATTGCTGGGCCCTGCTCCAGATATCCTGATTCAGTAGGTCTGGGACAGGACCCAGCACTGGTTTTTCAAGGTTCCCAGATATTGCTGGTCCAGGGATTATGATAACCACTAGGCTATGGATGAAAACCTTTTTTGGGATTCAGTCTTATGGCTAAACAGTACTGCTTAGTAGATCCTCCCATCCCAATGTCCACTGCTTTTATATATGTAGGTATGTATTTGTCTTTATGCTGGAGATTGAACCCAGGGGTGCTTTACTGCTAAGCGACATCTCCAGTCCTTTTTATTGTTTTGAGATGGGGTCTGACTATGTTGCTCAGGCTGAACTTGAACCTTTGATCCTCTTGCCTCAGCCTCCCGAGTTGCTGGGATTACCTTACCTAGCTTGTTGGCTGCTTTTACATGGCTGTGGTTGGAGGGGCTTTTAGGTGACAGTGACCCTGAGTCTCATTGCACATTGAGATCACCTCAATCATGGGCACCTGACCATTTTTCCGGTACCCTGCAAGTATGGCACCTTTCTTTTACTTGATGGATTTCTTTTAAAGTAGCATCTTTATTGAGACATAATTTAAATACTACACAAAACTTACCCATTTGAAGTATATAATTTAGTGGTTTTTAGTATATTTTTAGTATATAGCATGTACAACAGTGTTTAGTACATAATAAAGTCAATACATTTTTGCTTTTAAAGTATTTTTATGTCAGATATTTTAGTATTTTCAAAGTTGTTCCACCATGACCACGATCAATATACCATTTCACCGTCCCAAGAAGACTCACTGTGTCCACCAGCAGCCATTTTCATTTCCCCTAACAATTCTTAGCCCTAGGCCACTTGATGAATTTATTATTTTTTTTTAATAGACATGGGCAGGTTGATTGAGGAAAGCAGATACACATTCAAGGGAAATTGTGGGATATCTCAGGGAAGAGACATTTTTGGTTGTAGTTAAGTAGGGAGGCAGGAGGATTGCAAGTTGGATGCCAGCCTGGGCAACTTAGTGAAACTCAGTCTCAAAATAAAAAATAAAGAGGGCTGGGGATATGGCTTAGTGGTAGCATGCCTCTGACTTTAATCCCTGGGACTTCCATGAACTGAAGATACCTTCCCTGGTGCTGAGATTGGCGCTTTGCAACTTGAGCTTTCTGTGCCTTTCTGGACCCTTTCCTTGGCCTCTGCACTTCTGTGGGCCAGCACTGCTGCACATACCTGTAAAGGGGCCATGGGAGTTGGTCAAGGCTGAACTGTCAAAGGCTCTTGCTGGCTTGTATTTCAGGCTCTTGGAGCATGGTCAACAGTGCAGAAACATGCCCCATGGGGAGATCAAAGCTTTGGTGGCTAGAGTGATGCAGTTAGTGCTATGCTTAATTAAAACCAGGCTTAAAAAACTAAAAAATAAATAAATAAAACCAGGCTTGTGTGCCTGCCAGTGTAATTAGAGACAAAGGGGTAGGTACTAAAAAAGGTGATGGTGATTAATTCCTGGCATTTTGTCTCTGCGTCCACATAGAGCTGGTTTGCAAAGGAACACATGCCTGTCTCATCCACTCGTGACATAAGTGTATTTGTAGTCACATCCTTTTACACATATGCATCCGTATATGTGGTCAGATCATATGTGACACCCGTCTCATTAGTTGTATGAATCATAGAAGTATGGAATCTGAGAACTGGAAAGGACATGGAGCTCAGAAGGTCTCATCCCTTTGAGAAGAAAAATAGGACAGAGATATTCTCTGAGAATTGGTTAGGAGCACAGTTGTTTTTCACGCCACTTTTCCAGTCCCAGCTTAGAGTTATGTTGTAAATGACAAGGATAGGCCAGTTATGTAAATTCTCATTCATTCATTCCACAGATGTTTACTGATCTGCCATTATCAAAGTCTTTGACTTCATTACTGAATTCCCTTTACCTGGCTTCTTTTCACATCACAGTCCAACTCCACATCCCTATGCAGGTAGCTCTCCAGCTTTTTAATGCCAACTAACAATTGTGACTACCTATCATGTTCCAGGCACTTGTACTAACATTTTCCTCCATTATTAATTTAAAATGCTACCATAATATTATCATCTGATAAGTGCCTGGACCTATGTTCGGTACATTATAAACGCTATCTTATTTAAACCCAGAAAAATTTTTAGTTGACTTAATCTCTCATAACATGTCATTCATATTTTCATAGCTGAAGGACTTCCAGCTTGAACAGATGCCCAGGGAGTTACTAGGGGACCTGACTTTCTACTCCTTTGTGTCTGTCATTAAACTACATGCTTTTCCTGAATGTTGCCCTGTTAAGCAACAAGGGGTATATTATTAGCTTTTCGCTGCTGTGACTGAAATACCTAATGAGAACAATTGAGAGGAGGAAAAGTTTCTTTTGGGCTCACAGTGTCACAGGTCTCAGTCCAGGGTCAGCTTACTCTAGAGTCTGCTTTGGGTCTGTGAGGTAGAGTATCATGGCAGAAGAGTGGGGCAGAGGAAAGTATAAGCTGCAAGGGCATGCTACCAGTGCTGCAGCAGCCACTTCTCACCTGCCTACAATTACCACCTAGTAATCCATTCAAGTTATTAATCTAGCAGATGGATTAATTCACTGATGAGGTTACAGCTCTCATAATCTAATCACTCCACCTCTGAACATTCCTTCATTGTGTAACATGACAGCGAACTCCAAACCTAAATAGCAAGGAGGCAGAGCAAGTCATTCTTCTAGTCCTCCGTCTCCCCTTTTCACCCTTTTCATTCTTGAAAGAAATTTCCAGGCCATTTTTTTTTTTTGGATATGTATATACGTATGTGGGGGTGGAGTTATCTTTCTCCTCTCTTCTCCTTCCTGTCTTCATTAGGGGAATAGTCTTTATAAATTGAAACCCATAGCTCACAGGCTGCTTCACTGATTGCAGAAGAGGCTGGTGGGTTTGAGGCTTCCTTTTATCAGCCTGTTCTGCATTCAGGTTTTGCATTCACCTTCCTCCTCAGGCATTGTAGGAGCCTTGTCTAGCTAAATTGCTAATTGCTTGAGAGTGAAGCCAATGTCATCTTGATGGTAGCGTGTCCATCAGTGCCTTGGATAACCCCAGCCCTCGTGGAAGCACAATCCATGTGTTAAATTGAATGCGTCTTGGTGTCTGGTGGGGTGCCCATTTAAACCAGCACAGTTCCTACTTAGTGCTGAGGCCGGCCCATCTCTGCTGGAGCGGACTCTCAACTCTTCATAGCAGGAACTCCTGAGTTAATCAAGTGTTTTCAAGAGCTGCAGGCTGAAAGCCAAGGTCCCTCAGGTTAGACTGATGTTGAAATTTTAATTGGGTTAATTCTCATTAGAGACAAAGGCCAAAGATTGTGCTGGTGGAATCTGATGTTTTTTAATGTTGACTTTGAACCTGTCAAGCCCTTGTTAAGCCATTTGATTATAAAATTGGAGCTAGGGAAGAAGTAAGCTTCTGGAGTTGGAGGTCAGGAGATTTAGATTTGATTTCTAGCCCTTTGCTGGCCAGTTATTCACTTTTGGGCTCTAGTCACATTCTCTCTCTATTCCCATTTTGCAAAGAATTTACATGGGCACTGAAACCACCAGGAAACCATCCCTTTTTATGCTTGATGTCTGTTCTGTGATAGATGTGGTGCTGGTAATATAAATTTGTTTTTCCATTACTACTACAGATTACCTGAATCAGTCTATAAAGTAAGGTTTGTTTTGCTCACAGTTATGAGATCAGTTCTGGTGAGGGCCCTCTCTCAGCTGTATTATATCATGGCAGATAGCAATGACGGGAGCTCATGCAGGAGTAAGCAATCACATTGCAGACGGGAAGCTAGAGAAGCTGGAGGTAGGGTAGAGCAGGCTCAGACTTTTATAATGATCCTCTTGTGAGAACTACCATGGGATGGTTCAAGAACTATTTGAGTCCCCTCCAAGGGCCCAAGGACTTACCAGTAAGCCTCACCTCTTAGAGGCTGCATTGCCTTCCACTGTCACCACCCTGTGAATCAAGCCTCCAACATGTGGACTGTTGGGGTTCAAAACAAGTCCAAACCATACTCTTCAATAAGATTTAAACACCGATATGATTTTGGATTAGCTTTGATACTTCTATTGAAAACTAACACAGACTATTGACAGTTGATTGAAAAAAGTGAGATCTAAAGAAGTAAACCTAATTGACTCCTTTAGAACTAAAAGAATATGCAGTTCAAGTGGACACAGACCATCCATTCTAATACTTTGTAATATAGCACCTAAAGGGAGATTTTACAGGGAAAGTGGTTTTGGTACTACGGATTGAAACCAGGGGCACTATACCACTGAGTTATATCCCCACCCCTTTTTATTTTTTTATTTTGACACAGGGCGTCAGTTGTCTAAGCTGGCCTCAAACTTGTGGTCCTCCTGCCTCCTGAGTTGCTAGAATTATAGGCATGCACCACTGAGCCAGCTGCAGGGAAAGTTTTAACTGTGTATTTTGAAAAAGTTAAGTGCACCTCCCCAAAAATGCCAAATGTTTTCTCTGATATAAGAAGTCTGATTCATAGTGGGGTGGGGAGCAGGAGCATGGGAGGAATAGACGAAATCCAGAAGGAGCTAAGGGGTGGGAGGGGAAGGGAGGCGGCAGGGGGTTAGAAATGATGGTGGAATGTAATGAACATATCTGAAGTACATGTATGAAGGCACGAATTGGTGTGAATATACTTTATATACAACCAGAGATATGAAAAATTGTGCTCTATGTGTGTAATATTAATTGTAATGCATTCTGCTGTCAAATATACAAAAATCAATAAAAAAAGTAAATATATTAAGTGTTTTTTAGGAAAGTGATAAGGAAAACAAACATTATGAGTCCAAATAAATAAATGCATGTTTTGTCAGCTTCCTTTTAATGTGACGAAATATCTGAGAAAAAACAGCTCAATGTCTTAAGGTTTCAGAATTCAGCCTGTTGTCAGCTGACTCCATTGTTTTGGGATCTGGGCAAGAAAGAGAGAGCAAGGAAAGGAGAGGAAGGGTCTGGGGATAAGATGAACACTTCCAGGGCTATTCCCTACCTTTTATAGCTTCTACCCCCTCACAGTAGTCCATTCCGTTCAATCATGAACCCATTTTCCAAAAGCCCCACCTTTGAGCAAAGCTGTATTGGAGATCAAGCCTTCAACATGAGCCTTTGGGGAACATTGCAGATCCAAACTATAGCACAGTATTTCATTTTCAAAATTTCCTCTTCTTTCCAAGTAGAAATAATAACAATGTACTGTGTTGTTGAAAAAAAAAGTGCACTCTACAAATAAAAACTTTTGTTACTTTCAATAGAAATGTGAGTCCTTTTCGGAAAGCATGAGAAATAGGTAAGTCCTTTGCTGCCTCTGAGGATGAAGTGAGAGGAATGTGAGGCACACTTCACATTGCCAGGCACTGCTGGGTTCTGTGCAGTGTTGCTATATCCATATTTATGGTTGGGTCTGGTCTGAAAGAAGTATATTGCATTGCATATGCAGGCATATTTTAAATTTGACTTTGCTGCCCCGCCCCCAGGACTGGAGAGGGAACCCAGGAACTTGTGCATTCTAAGCAAGTGCTCTACCATTGAGCTACACCCCCAGGCCTATGCTGTTGTTTTTAATGAAGGTGTCATTTACAGTATGCTACAGTGCACTGATCTGATGTTCTGCTTTAGTTATGCTCTTTGTAATGTCTGCTTGAGTAAGAACAGATGCTGGGGGAGAATGAGGAGGATGGATATGGGAGTTAGGGAAAGGTGCCTTTTCTTTGGATGGATGGAGCCCTGTGCCAGGATGCATGGCTTGGAGAGGGGTTCAGCCCCTACTTACCCCTCTACTATGTGCCTTTGTGTGGGTTCCTGTGCCATGTTTCACGCTGTCCCCAGTTGTAGATGGCATTCACAGTGAATGGTAAAAGGCTTGAAGGACTTAATCAGGGAAGAAGCTCTTTCAAGTGACCTTCATTTAACTTTCTAATTTGTCTTCATTCCTTTTTCTTTTTTTTTAATTTTTTTTACTGGTTGTTCACAACATTACAAAGCTCTTGACATATCATATTTCATACATTAGATTGAAGTGGGTTATGAACCCCCAATTTTACCCCAAATGCAGATTGCAGAATCACATCAGTTATATATCCACAATTTTACATAATGCCCTATTAGTGATTGTTGTATTCTGCTACCTTTCCTATCCCCGACTATCCCCCCTCCCCTTCCCTCCCATCTTCTCTCTCTACCCCATCTACTGTAATTCATTTCTCTCCTTGTTTATTTTCCCATTCCCCTCACAACCTCTTATATGAAATTTTGTATAGCAATGAGGGTCTCCCTTCATTTCCATGCAATTTCCCTTTTCTCTCCCTTTCCCTCCCATCTCATGTCTCTGTTTAATGTTAATCTTTTCTTCCTGCTCTTCCTCCCTGCTCTGTTCATAGTTGCTCTCATTATATCAAAGAAGACATTTGGTATTTGTTTTTTAGGGATTGGCTAGCTTCACTAAGCATAATCTGCTCTAGTGCCGTCCATTTCCCTGCAAATTCTATGATTTTGTCATTTTTTATTGCTGCATAGTACTCCATTGTGTATAGATGCCACATTTTTTTTATCCATTCATATATTGAAGGGCATCTGGGTTGGTTCCACAGTCTAGCTATTGTGAATTGTGCTGCTATGAACATCGATGTGGCAGTATCCCTGTAGCATGCTCTTTTAAGGTCTTCAGGGAATAGTCCGAGAAGGGCAATAGCAGGGTCAAATGGTGGTTCCATTCCCATCTTTCCCAGGAATCTCCAAACTGCTTTCCAAATTGGCCGCACCAATTTGCAGTCCCACCAGTAATGTACAAGTGTACCTTTTCTCCACATCCTCGCCAGCACTTGTTGTTTGACTTCATAGTGGCTGCCAATCTTACTGGAGTGAGATGGTATCTTAGGGTGGTTTTGATTTGCATTTCTCTGACTGCTAGAGATGGTGAACATTTTTTCATGTACTTGTTGATTGATTGTATATCCTCCTCTGAGAAGTGTCTGTTCAGGTCCTTGGCCCATTTGTTGATTGGGTTATTTGTTATCTTATTGTCTAATTTTTTGAGTTCTTTGTATACTCTGGATATTAGGGCTCTATCTGAAGTGTGAGGAGTAAAAATTTGTTCCCAGGATATAGGCTCCCTATTTACCTCTCTTATTGTTTCTCTTGCTGAGAAAAAACTTTTAAGTTTAATTAAGTCCCATTTGTTGATTCTTGTTATTAACTCTTGTGCTATGGGTGTCCTGTTAAGGAATTTTTGGAGCCCGACCCCACAATATGTAGATCGGAGCCAACTTTTTCTTCTATCAGACACAGAGTCTCTGATTTGATATCAAGCTCCTTGATCCATTTTGAATTAACTTTTGTGCATGGCGAGAGAAAGGGATTCAGTTTCATTTTGTTGCATATGGATTTCCAGTTTTCCCAACACCATTTGTTGGAGATGCTATCCTTCCTCCATTGCATGCTTTTAGCCCCTTTATCAAATATAAGATAGTTGTAACTTTGTGGATTAGTCTCTGTGTCCTCTATTCTATACCATTGGTCCACCCACCTGTTTTGGTACCAGTACCATGCTGTTTTTGTCACTATTGCTCTGTAATATAGTTTGAAATCTGGTATCGTTATACTGCCTGATTCACACTTCCTGTTTAGAATTGCTTTTGCTATTCTGGGTCTTTTATTTTTCCATATGAATTTCATGATTGCTTTATCTATTTCTACAAGAAATGCCGTTGGGATTTTGATTGGCATTGCATTAAACCTATAGAGAACTTTTGGTAATATCGCCATTTTGATGATGTTAGTTCTGCCTATCCATGAACAGGGTATATTTTTCCATCTTCTAAGATCTTCTTCTACTTCTCTCTTTAGGGTTCTGTAGTTTTCATTGTATAAATCTTTCACCTCTTTTGTTAGGTTGATTCCCAAGTATTTTATTTTTTTTTGAGGATATTTTGAATGGAATGTTTTTCCTCATTTCCGTTTCAGAAGTTTTGTCGTTGATATACAGAAATGCCTTTGATTTATGCGTGTTGATTTTATATCCTGCCACTTTGCTGAATTCATTTATTAGTTCTAGTAGTTTCTTTGTAGACCCTTTTGGGTCTTCTAGGTATAGAATCACGTCATCTGCAAATAGTGATAATTTAAGTTCTTCTTTTCCAATTTTTATGCCTTTAATTTCTTTCTTCTGTCTAATTGCTCTGGCCAGTGTTTCGAGAACTATATTGAATAGAAGTGGTGATAGAGGGCATCCCTGTCTTGTTCCAGATTTTAGAGGGAATGCCTTTAACTTTTGTCCATTCAGAATGATGCTAGCCTGAGGCTTAGCATAGATAGCTTTTACAGTGTCAAGGTAAGTTCCTGTTATCCCTAATTTTTCTAATGTTTTGAACATAAAGGGATGCTGTACTTTGTCGAATGCTTTCTCTGCGTCTATCGAAATGATCATATGGTTCTTATCTTTAAGTCTATTGATGTGGTGAATAACATTTATTGATTTCCGTATATTGAACCATCCTTGCATCCCAGGGATGAATCCTACTTGATCATGGTGCACAATTTTTTTGATGTGTTTTTGTATTCGATTTGCCAGAATTTTATTGAGGATTTTTGCATCTAAGTTCATCAGAGATATTGGTCTGTAGTTTTCTTTCTTTGAGGTGTCTTTGTCTGGTTTCGGAATCAGGGTGATGTTGGCCTCATAGAATGAATTTGGAAGAGCTCCCTCTTTTTCTATTTCCTGAAATAACTTGAAAAGTATTGGTATTAATTCTTCTTTAAAGGTTTTGTAAAACTCCGCTGTATACCCATCCGGTCCTGGGCTTTTCTTGGTTGGTAGTCTTTTGATGGCTTCTTCAATTTCATCCGTTGATATTGGTCTGTTCAAATTGTGTGTATCCTCCTGACTCAGTCTGGGCAAATCATATGACTTAAGAAATTTATCGATGTCTTCACTATCTTCTATTTTATTGGAATATAGGTTTTCAAAATAATTTCTAATTGTCTTCTGTATTTCTGTAGCATCTGTTGTGATATTGCCTTTTTCATCCCGTATGTTAGTAATTTGAGTTCTCTCTCTTCTTCTCTTCGTTAGCATGGCTAAAGGTCTGTCGATCTTATTTATTTTTTCGAAGAACCAACTTTTAGTTTTGTTAATTTTTTCAATAGTTTCTTTTGTTTCAATTTCATTGATTTCCGCTCTGATTTTAATTATTTCTAGCCTTCTGCTACATTTGCTGTTGTTTTGCTGTTCCTTTTCTAGGGCTTTGAGATGAAGTGTGAGCTCATTTATTTGTTGGTTTTTTCTTTTTTTGAGGAATGACCACCAGGCGATGAATTTTCCTCTTAAAACTGCTTTCATTGTGTCCCATAGATTCCGATATGTTGTGTCTGTATTTTCATTTATCTCTAAGAATTTTTTGATTTCCTCCTTTATGTCTTCTGTAACCCATTGATCATTCAGTAACATATTGTTCATTTTCCATGTGATGTAGGATTTTTCCTTCCTTCTTTTATCATTGATTTCCAGTTTCATTCCATTATGATCAGATAAAATGCATGGTATTATCTCCACCCCTTTATATTTACTGAGGGTTGCCCTATGGCATAATATATGGTCTATTTTTGAGAAGGATCCATGTGCTGCTGAGAAAAAAGTATATCCATTTGATGATGGTTGATAAATTCTATATATGTCAGTTAAGTCTAGGTTATTGATTGTGATATTGAGTTCTATAGTTTCTTTATTCAACTTTTGTTTGGAGGATCTTTCCAATGGTGAGAGAGGTGTGTTGAAGTCACCCATAATTATTGTGTTGTGGTCTATTTGATTCTTGAACTTGAGGAGAATTTGTTTTATGAATGTCGCAGCACCATTATTTGGTGCATAAATATTGATAATTGTTATGTCTTGTTGGTGAATGGTTCCTTTTAACAGTATATAATTTCCTTCTTTATCCCTTTTGATTAACTAGTCTTGAAGTCGATTTTATTCGATATGAGGATGGCCACCCCTGCTTGCTTACGAGGACCCTGTGCATGGTATATATTTTCCCATCCTTTCACCTTCAGCCTGTGTATGTCTTTTCCAATCAGATGTGTCTCCTGGAGGCAGCATATTGTTGGATTTGTTTTTTTTAATCCATGATACCAGCCTATGTCGCTTTATTGGAGAGTTTAAGCCATTAACATTCGGAGTTACTATTGATATATGGTTTATACTTCCATCCATGTTTGATTATTTATCCTTTTTAAAAAAAAATTTAGTTTGTTTCTCCATGGTTATCTTTCCCCTCACCCTCTGTCTTTACCGAGGCACTTCCTACTGATGGTTTTGGTTATTGTTTTTCATTTCTTCCTCGTGTAGTGTTTTGCTCAAAATGCTTTGCAATGCTGGTTTTCTGGCTGCAAATTCTTTTAACTTTTGTTTATCATGAAAGATTTTTATTTCGTTGTCATACCTGAAGCTTAATTTTGCTGGATACAGAATTCTTGGTTGGCATCCATTGTCTTTCAGTGTTTGAAATACATTGTTCCATGACCTTCTTGCTTTCAGTGTCTGTGATGAAAAATCCGTTGTTAACCTTATTGGTTTACCCCTGAATGTAATCTGTCTCCTTTCTCTGGTAGCTTTTAATATTTTCTCTTTGTTCTGTATATTGGATATCTTCATAACAATGTGTCTTGGCGTTGGTCTACTGTGATTTTGTGTGCTTGGTGTCCTGTATGCATCTTCAATTTGTATATCTGTTTCCTTTTTTATTTCTGGAAAGTTTTCTGTAATTATTTCATTCAGCAGGTTACTCATTCCCTTGGTTTGAATCTCTGTACCTTCTTCTATCCCGATGACTCATAAGTTTGGTTTTTTTATGTTAACCCATAACTCTTGGATGTTTTTCTCGTGATTTTTTACCAGCCTTTCTGAGTTGGCTAGACTGTTTTCAAGATGATACATTTTGTCTTCATTATCTGACGTTCTGGCTTCTACTTGCTCCACTCTGTTAGTGATACTCTCAATTGAGTTTTTAATTTGGTTTATCGTTTCCTTCATTTCTAGAATTATTGTTTGATTATTTTTTATAATCTCTATCTCCTGATAAAGATGCTTAACTTCTTCTTTTATCTGTTTATGTAATTCATTCTCAATGTGTTCTTTCGCTGCTTGAATTTGCTGTCTCGTATCCTCTTTAAGGTTCCATTCCATCTGTCTAAGGTGTTCCTTGAGTTCTTTATATGACCATTTTTCTGATGACTCTAGGTCCTCCTGAATATTTAGGCTGTCCTGCATTGTTTGTACTCCTTTTCTTCCTTGCTTTTTGAAGCTGCTCATGTTACTTCTTGTTCTGTTTGACTGATGAGTTACTGTTTACTCCTATAAATTTATTAGATGCTTGGGAGGAAAGGTATTGGGAAGGGAAGAAGTCAGTAAAGAGAATGAGAGTAAACAGGTAGAATTCAAGGAAGGGGGGATAAGATAATTGAAAAGAAATGAAAAGATAAAAGAAGAAAAAAATAGGAAATAAAAAAAGAAAAAAAAAATTAAAAAAATTGTAAAAAAAAAAATTTAAAAAAACAAGAAAGAAAAATGAAAATGAAAGAAAAACTCAAATCAAAAAAAAAGAGAAAAGAAAAAAAGAAAAAAAAAACTAATAAATGCAGTCTTAGAGTTTGATTAACTTCTCTTCCAGTAGGTGGCGCTGTGCCCACCAGGCCAAGTTTCTCCTGTCAGTACGCGGGAACCAATCACTGTGCACCTCTCCTCCTGCCAGACTGGGCGAGTCTCCAATCCTGAGTGCCTAGGGCCTCCTCTTGTGTCTAGTCACTTCCCACTTTTCCTCTAGCCAGGCCCCTCTCACGGGTGCCGCTCACCACAATACTGGCTACACGCCAGGTCTGCTGCTCCCGGGAGCCCTGTTTTCATGAACGACTGGGCACACTCTCCCAGTTTGCCATTCCCTCAGACCCTAAGTTTGTAGAGCTTGGGGCTGAGAATCCTCAGCGAATTTTACTTGCCCTCTGGTAGCCACGCCCCCGGTAGCTGGTGCGAGAGACCTCAGCTGTCAGCCCTGGTGGGAGCGGTAGTTCCGCGCCATGCGTCCCGCGCCACCTCTTATTCCCTGGGTCTGGCTATCGTGCTCACGGGAGAGCTGGGAGGGGCCCTTAAGGTTTCCCCGATGTGTGGAGAGGGAAGGCTAGGGAATTACACACCTATAGCTGCAGGTTTCAATGAAGTTATCTCCTCCACAGCAGTCTGATGACGTCAGTTCTCTGCCATGGTGGTATCTCTTGCAAATGGCGACAGTTCGTTTCCCTTTGCCGGTGACCAATGCAACGGGTGGGTCCTTACTGTCTCTCCCAAGCCCTGTTTCAAACCTGTGGCCACTACCTATGAAGGCTCGGTAGGCATTTACCTCCGTAGGATCAGAAGGGCTGACCAGTTGTTTCAGCCGGATGGATTAGTGCTGAGTCACAGCTGTTTGTCTGCGGGAAGCAGGCGAACGGGAGCTTGAATTCAGCCGATCTGGGTTCAGTGTGTGTTCTGAGAGGCCCAGACTGTTCGCCCCAGATCCACGTCAGCTCAGCATTGCCTAGTGATCCTGAGCAAACAGATTTAGGATGTTTACAACTCCCTATGCCTGCACAGCTGAAGAGGTCAGAGACTTGATCTCTCTGCACCCGCCGCCATGTTCCGTCTCTGTCTTCATTCCTTTTTCAAACGTATTAATGCTTATGAATGCTACCTGTTCATGTTCCTGTTGTCTTAAATGTCCCTAGAATGCTACTCCTTTCATTTAGGTTGAGTGTATACCAAGAATTAATTGTCTGAGTTCCTAAGTCTGCTTGCATCAGTTAAATTTCTTACTATAATTGAGTAATTATTATATATGAGTGAAATATGTGTGCAAAACATAGCTAACTTTCATTGAACACTTACTATGTGTGAGGCTTTCTTCACATTTAATCTCCTGTAATTGCTGTGTTTATAAAGCTAAATAAACATTGGGAACAAAATTGATAAAAGTGAGTTGCTCATCCCAGTGATGCAAGATTGGTTCAACATATGGAAATCAATAAATGTAATTCATCACATCAGTAGACTTAAAGAATCATATGATCATCTCAATAGATGCAGAAAAATCATTCAATAAAATATAGCCCACCTTTATGTTCAAAACACTAGAAAAACTAGGGATAACAGGAATATATCTCAACATTGTAAAAGCTATCTATGCTAAACCCCAGGCCAGCATCATTCTAAATGGAGAAAAATTGAAAGCATTTCCTCTAAAAACTGGAACAAGACAGGGATGCCCTCTTTTACCACTTCTATTTAACATAGTTCTTGAAACACTGGCCAGATCAATTAGACAGATGAAAGAAATTAAAGGGATACCTATGGGAAAAGAGGAATGGAAATTAGCACTATTTGCCAACAATATGATTGTTTACCTAGAAGACCTAAAAAATTCCACCAGAAAATTTCTAGAACTAATCAATGAATTCATCAAAGTAGCAGGATATAAAATCAATACCCATAAATCAAAGGCATTTGTGTATGTCAGTGACAAATCCTCTGAAAGGGAAATGAGAAAAACTACCCCATTTATAATAGCCTCAAAAAAAAATCTTGGGAATCAACCTAACAAAAGAGGTGAAAGACCTCTACAATGATAACCACAGAATGCTAAAGAATGAAATTAAAAAAGACCTTAGAAGATGGAAGGATCTACCTTGTTCTTGGATAGCAGAATTAATATTGTCAAAATGATTGTACTGCCAAAAGCATTACACAGATTTAATGCAATTCCAATCAAAATCCCAATGATATTCCTCATAGAAATAGAAAAAGCAATCATGAAATTCATCAGGAAAAATAAGAGACCCAGAATAGCTAAAGCAATCCTGAGCAAGAAGAGTGAAGCAGGTGGCATCACTATACCAGACCTTTAACTATACTACAGAATAATAGTAACAAAAACAGCATGATATTGGCACCAAAATAGGCTTGTAGACCAGTGGTACAAAATAGGGGACACAGAGACAAATCCACATAATTACAGTTATATTAGACAAAGGCACCAAAAACATACATTGGAGAAGAGTTATCCTCTTCAACAAATGGTACTGGGAAAACTAGAAATCCATATGCAACAAAATGAAATTATACCCCTATCTCTCACCATGCAAAAAACTCAACTCAAAGTGGATCAAGGACCTAGGAATTAAACCGGAGACCCAGCACCTGATAGAAGAAAAAGTAGGCCCAAATCTCTATTATGTTAGATTAGGCCCTGACTTCCTTAATAAGACTCCTATAGCGTAAGAATTAAAATCAAGAATTAATAAATGGGATGGATTCAAAGTAAAAAGCTTCTTCTCAGCAAAAGAAACAATCAGTGAGGTGAACAGAGAGCCTACAGAATGGGAGCAGATTTTTACCACACACACATCAGATAGAGCACTAATCTCTAAGATGTATAAAGAACTCAAAAATCTTAACATCAAAAAGACAAATAACCCAATCAGTCAATCAATCAGCCAAGGAACTGAACAGACATTTCTCAGATATACAATCAATCAACAAATATATGAAAAAAATGTTCAACATCTCTAGCAATTAGAGAAATGCAAATCAAAACTACCATAAGATTTCATCTCATTCCAAACAGAAGAATACAAACAACAATAAGTGTTGGGGAGGATGTGGGGAAAAAGACAGACTCATACATTGCTAGTGGAACTGCAGATTGGTGCAGCCAATCTGGAAAGCAGTGTGGAGATTCCTTAGAAAACTGGGAATGGAACCACCATTTGACCCAGCTATTCCTCTCCTCGGTCTATCTCCAAAGGACTTAAAAACAGCCTCCTACAGGGACACAGCCACATCAGTGTTAATAGCAGCACAATTCACAATAGCTAAACTATGGAACTAACGTAGATGCCCTTCAATAGATGAGTGTATAAAGAAAATGTAGTATATATACAAAATGGAATATTACTCAGCAGTAAAACAGAATAAAATCATGGCATTTGCAGGTAAAAAGGATGGAGTTGGAGGATATAATGCTAAGTGAAGTAAGCCATTTCCAAGAAACCAAATGCTGAATGTTTTCTCTGATATAATGATGCTGATTTATAATAGGGTTGGGAGGGGGAACATAGGAAGATTAGACAAACTCTAGCTGGGGCAAAGGGGAGGGAGGGAAAGGGAGGGAGTATGGAGATAGGAAAGACAATGGAATGAGATTACCCTAAGTACATGTATGAAGGGGCTGGGGATGTGGCTCAAGCCGTAGCGCACTCGCCTGGCATGTGCGGGGCACTGAGTTCGATCCTCAGCACCACATAAAAATAAAATAAAGATGTTGTGTCCACCGAAAACTAAAAAATAAATATTAAAAAATTCTCTCTCTCTAAAAAAAAAAAGTACATGTATGAAGACACAAATGGTGTGACTCTACATTGTGTATAACCAGAGATATAAAAAATTGTGCTTTATATGTGTAATGTGAATTGTAATGCTTTTTCCTGTCATATATAACAAATTAGAATAAATTAAAAAATAAAAATAAATAAAAAAAATTTTAAAGTGAGTTGCTACAAAAAAGTCACCAGTGAATTAGGCATGGAGAAGAAGATAACAATAAAAATGTTAGAGGAAAACTGAAAACTATAGACGTGTCCTGCATCCGTGTTACTTAGCCAAATGTCTTTTAGTTTTAATCTACTTGGACGAAAGCAAAACTAGAAATTAGAGATAATATGTTATTCATGCAAGAAAGACTTTAGGAAGTTCATCTGCGGATCTCTACCTAGAGGAAAGGCCTTCAATCTGTGAGTAAACATATATGTTTATATGTTTTATCTTAAAATATTTAAGGTATGCACATATCATTTTCTATGATTCTTTGCATTCAGATATTTTGACTAATGGCCAACTTTTACTGGTTATGATTACAAAGTTTTTTACTGTAAGAATATTACTGAAGCCAAATTAGATGTGAGCCCCCAGATGGCATCTGCTGATACAGGCAGGTGCTCGTGGGTGAGCTGATGAGGCTTATCTGAAACAAGTGTTTGTAAGGTAACTGTTGTTTCGTTTCGCTTTTGGTACTGGGGGTTGAACCCAGGAGCACTTTACCACTGATACCACTGAGCTACATCCCCAGTAATTTTTTAAACTTATTTTAAATTTTGAGACAAAGTCTAAGTTTCCCAGACTGGTCTCAAATTTTTGATTCTCCTGTCTTAGTCTCCCAAATCACTGGAATTACAAGCGTGAGCCACCACACCCAGCTTAAAGTAACTCTCATAATCTCAGATCATATTATCGTATTGCAAGTTTCTTTTTCCAGTTATTTGATTGGATTGAACTGTGTGTGTGTGTGGGTGTGGGTGTATGTGTTTATGTTACTGGGGATTAAATCTAGGGGTGCCTTACCACTTAGTTATATCCCCAACTCTTTTTTTTTTTTTGAGAAAGGTTCTCCTATATTTCCCAGATTGTCCTCAAATTTGTTATCTTCCTGCCTCAGTCTCCCGAGTCACTGGAATTATAAAATTATAAAATTATAAAATCCAGTGCACCAGGCTGGGCTGGATTTTAACATCATATATTCCTAAAATTCAACTTTGTAGCTCAATTTTGAGTAAAGTAAAATTTGATATAATAATTCCACTCTTTGGTTCCTTTCCCTGAAGGAATTTCTTTATTGTTCCTATGGCCTGAATCTCTGAAAATGGTAAGTTTGAACATATAGGTGTGTGCACACTCAACCACATAGGTAAATCACATGTTTATATTCAGTTAAGCCAATTTTCAGTGAGGCTGCTATCTGAAAATTGTGTTGAGTCATAAGGACCCAAGAAAATACATGATGAGATCATTGTCCCCAAGAAACTTGGGATGTACCCAGAGGAGTCATATCACTACCTAAGACAAATGGGCTAACTGATGCCGTGATGAAGGACCAAGGCAACAGGAGAGTATCCCAACATGAAAAGCAGCCCAGAAGTAGGGAGATAATGTAGAGGAATTATACAACTCAATAATAATAGCATTATTTACTTTTAAATTGCTTTTTACTTGTGTTTGTCTGATTTGATTCTCAAAGTCATTCCAAAAAGCTAGGTATGGTGGTGCACATCTGTAACCCCAGGTTCGTGGGTGGTTCGAGGCAGGAGGATTGCAAGTTTGAGCTAGCTTGGGCAATTTACTGAGATCCTGTCTCAAAATAAAAATATAAAAATGAATGGGGATGTGGCTCAGTGGTAGAGCACCCTTTGGGTTCTACACCCGGGGTTCAACCCCAGTACCAAATAGAAAAAAATTCTTGGAAGTAGAAAGGGCTCTATATTATTACCAGCTAACACTGAGGACACAGATATAGAGAGAGGTGATTTGTCCAGTAATATGGAGCCAAAGCTCTGACCAGCCTGCCTGGTGTTCAGATTGGTGCCACTCTCACCACCACACAGCTTTGCATCTTCCTTGCGCATCCACCCACCTAACACCTAGACACACTAATTGAAACCCATACTTTAACTGCCCAAGTGAGGCTGCCATATTATTTTATTGTCCCTCCTTTTTAGTAAGCCAGAGCTACTGCCAGTTTCCTTAAATACAGAGATCACACTAACTTCCTGATTGGCCCAAGTTCTGTAGCACCATGTGGCCAGTGGGTGTGTGTTGAGGCATGGGGCTCAGGGTTCCTGTCTCTGGCCATATGGGCAGTGCTCAGGAGCAGTCCTTTCATCCAGCACTTTCTGAATTGTTCCAGGAAATATTTTAGGCTTGTACATTCTGGCCAAGCCTGGGCAAGCTCACCTGGGCCCTAGAATAGCCATTCACTAGGTTGAGTTGCAATTGCAGAGGTACCATTAGCCACCTGGATGAGGGACCTTATAGCACTGCATGCTTCCCAGTGGAGTCCAAATTACACTGTTATTGTGAATGAAGGGTCTGGAAACCACCATCTGTGTTCCCTCCACTGAAGACAAAATCCATAAATGTGTGGGTAATGATAAAAGGTCAACGTGTTGTTTAGTGCCTTTGTGTCTCTACTAGAATACTGTGGAAGATACAAGCAATCTTAAAGAAAGAATATAATATTATATGGTCCTCCTTCATGGTCCATTCATGTATTCAACAATTATTATTATTATTATTATTATTATTATTATTATTATTTTAGCCTTTTATTGGGTATTGATACTCAGGATGTGAAAGAGTTCCGTGATGAGGTCATGATTTCAGTTCTTCATAGGGGAGGCAGTCCCAATCAGGAGTGCATAGTATGTTCTCCACACTGGCCCCCCTTCAATGGCACTTGTGTCACTGCGTGTGCTTGAAATTCTTGTAAGAAAGGCAGTCGCTGAAAAGCATGTATGCTGCCAGCACCATGTTGACTCCCGCAATGCTCCCCTTCTTCCCGTTGATGTAATTGTTGTAGTACCGTTTAGTAACCTCTCTGAAATGCTCCCACAGTGCCCTTAGGGGTGAAATCCCACATCAGTATCCCGCTTGGAAGCTCCCCTAATTTGACATCCATGAGTTTCTTCTCTTTCATTAGTATGACTGATGCCATCTTGGAGTCCTGGTGTCCGCTGAGCCAGGCTGTGCCTCAGCGATTATTTATTGAGCATTTATTAAGTTTTGGGTAGTATACAAAGTACTGGAGATTTGGTTTATAGCATTGTGACCCTGCCCTAGCAGAGTTTAGAGTCGACTGAAAGGATATAGATAAGAAAAGGAAGGATCACAGAGGAGTATGATAAATGTGTTGGATGCACACTGGAAGCAGAGCAGGGTGCACAGCTATGCAGTGTGGCTGCAAAAGGGCTCTTGGCTAAAGGGACAAATACAGGCCCGTATTCTTTTCTTCAAGACATGTACTACCTGGAGGAAGGGGAACCTTTTTGAAACCCACAGCAAGGCCCACAGGGACCAGCAGTGACCCTAATTCAAAAGATACCCTATGTAGATTTAGGGTGGAAGGGAAAGCTTCTTGGGAAGAAAATCTGAACTGAGACTTGAGGAATGACTTGAACTAGCCACACAAGGGAGTTGAGGAGAGGTGGGAAAGAACGTTACAAGAAGAATCATAATCGCCAGCACTGAAGATAGTCTTTAGCATATGCCAGGCACTGAGTGGGCTGCTCTAAAAGATTGACCCTTTCCAGAGGAAGTTGCATTTGGAAAAGCATGGGAGTGCAAGGCACTTTGGGGGGGAGAGTGGAGTTCAGAGGGCAGAAAGGTCTATGAAGGCTGCAGTGATGATAACAGCTAATTATACTAGCTTCATACTTGTGCTGAGCTAGGCAACTCTGGCCATTTGGTACATATTGAGTCAGTTTATCCTCATGACTCTGTGAGGTATACTATTGCCTCCCCCCTCCACACACACCTTTTCATGGTAGTGGGGATTGAACCAGGGGCACTCTACCACTGAGCTACATAACCCAGCCATTTTTACTTTTTTTACTTTATTTTGAGGCAGGGTCTCACTAAGTTTTTGAGGCTGCCTTAAATTTGTGATCTTCCTGCCTCCTCTCAAAAAATTGATCTAGAAGTTTCCTTACTCTAGAAAGTCATTTATTCTTTTATTCCTTTATTCATCCTGCATCTGTTTATTAAGCACCCACTATGTACCAGACACTCAGCTAGGATTGAGAGAGTAGTGAACACAGTTCCTGATTTCAACCGGATGGAAATTTTAAGACAATCGAACAGGTCAGTTGAGGGTTTTAGAATATGCCTGCAAATTATTTGACAGCCCAGTCTCATTGAGAAGTGGAGTCTGTGACTATTCTCCTTGAATTCTGGGCTGCCCTTCATGATTCACTTAAACAACAGAATGTAATAGATGTATCTGACTTCTGAGACTGGGTCCAAGAAATGGCCAGGCCAACTACTGCTCACTCTGAGGGATACTAGCTGCCAAGTCAGAAGCAGACTAGTTTGATAGAGCCGTGCTGGAGAGGCCACGTGTGGGCACTCTGGCGACACCTCCAGCTGGGCTCCCAGTTGACAGCCAGCATATCTGCCAGCGTGTGAGTGAGCCATCTTGGCTGTCCAGCCTAGTGAAGCCCTCAGATGACTGCAGTCCTGGCCAACATCCTTCTGTGACTGTCTGCATGACAAATGTCAACATGAACTGCCCAGCCAACCCTCTCTGCATTCCTCACCCACAAAATCATGAGCAAAAGAAAATGGTGGTTAGACTGCAGATGTAATTCATTATATAGAAATAGTATCTATGATCATCAACTTTCAAGAATTGATGGGAGCAGTGGCTCAGATGACCCAATGGAGAAAGGGCTCAAATCAGGACAAAAGAAATTACCTACGTCTTCCAGTTCAGTCGCAAGCATAAAACCTCCAGCTGCCTCTCAGCTTTTATTGCTAATTAGTCTTTGGGAAGGAGGGGGCAGGCAAAAACAGAAGAGAGGAAGTTAAATGAGCATTCTTTAATAAAGAGGAATTTATTTTGCATGTTGCTTTGGGTTTGGCATCCCCCCTAGTACACCGACATACAATCCCCTCCACCACAGCAGGCAAAGCAGGAGCCTGATTAAATAAGGATCGTCACTGTGAAAGCCTACTGTTCTCAGTCTTTAATCTGGTAATAAACAGTACTCTCTGCTTTGGGCTTGACATCTTGATTAGTTCAACTGTTTGCAAGAGTCTGCAGTGGTTTTGCTTCAGAGGGTCAGGTAAGGGTTGCTGTGGCAGACAGGCCCCAAGGAGGTAAGAGGGGTAAGGCTGTAACTGGAAAATAAAGGCAAGCTCCTCAGGGTCCTGCCATACATACACTGGTTAGTGGAGAGGGAGGAGAAGCGAATGAGGCAGGTGAAGGTGAGGAGCAGTGGGCTCCAGCATAGGAACATATATCCTTTCAGAGACCAAGATATTCACTATTTTTTTTTTTTTTTTTTTGGTGGTACTGGGGATTGAACCTATAGGCGCTCTGACACTGAGCTACACCCCCCGCCATTTTTCTTTTTTATTTTGGGACAGGATTTCCCTAAGCTGCCAAGGCTGACCTTGAACTCCTGCCTCAGCCTTGCTCCCTAGGAGCTGGCCTTAGCCCCCGCTCGTAACCCACCTACTAAACCAGAAAGTCATGTGTTTTCATCAGGACTATGTAGAAGCAGCTCTTGGGATTGCTTCTGAGAGGCAAGTAAGTATTCTTTCTTAATTAATGTTTCTAATTTTTAGTCAGTTTGAAATTAAAGAACTTTACCCATGAGCTATCCAAAATTTAGCTGTCCGTTCTTGCAGGGACCCAGAGGAGCAATTTTCAACCTCATTTAACCTGCAAAATGGCTGTTATAAGAATTGGTGAAGGATCCCCTTACCACCCCAGGATGCATGAGTGACAGAAACTTGATTAGGATTCAGGGCTTGTTTTGCCTGGGTCTGCAGCAAGATCTGTTGTTTGATTGCGGTGAGTCCCAGGGTCCTGCTATGGGGCGACTTTCCTCCTATCACAGCTCTACCTAATTTTCAAAGACACTTTATCATTGGCAGGGTCTTGCTTTTAAGTTGGAGACTGGCTCTGCCAGGTGAATTGGCCATGAAGGTGTTTTTACCAGCTCTGCTGTGAAATTCAGATTTGTTCTTTATGTCATATTTGTGTCACTGAAGTTGAGCTAGTGTGGGTGGAATGGTGGACAGAGGGGGAGTCTGATTGGTGGGACAGGGTCTATTTAGGGAATACCTGGATCCCAAGACTGCTGGGCAGGTGACAGGAGCCTGTCTTTACTCTCTGGAGGCAAGGTCACTACTGAGATCAGCATTTGGTTTCCACTCTTCCCTGTGGGACATTCTCATAGTCTACTCCTTTGGCACATCCTTTGTCACCATCTTGTTAAACTCCTTAAGCATGGAATGCAGGGATATTTTCATGACTGCTGTAAGGTCTATGTGGTTTTGAATAAATAATCATAGGATTACATTTTCTTACTACTGGAGGAGAATTTAGAGATAATTTAGGTTAGCCCCTTGTATTATACAGATGAGAAATGTGGTATTTTAAGAGATTAAGTGCTTTGTCTGAGGTTACACAACATGTTGGTTGACAGAGGTGGGGAGAGAACTCAGAGTTCCTGGCTCTCTATTCAGTATGATTTCTACTGCACCTTGTTTCTGTTGCCATATTAAAAAAATCTGTTAATAAATGTAAAACAGAATTTCCAGATAATTCTTTTTGTAGGTGGCTTATTTGTGCATTTGTTTAGCAGTATTTCTGGCTTCTCACTAGATGCTGATAGCAACTATTTTCTTGCCCAGTTGTAATAAAGAAAAATGTCTTTGATATGGCCAGATATTGGAGGGCAAAACTGCTCCCCGTTGAGAACTACTCATTTGAAGATTTGAAGTTAGTGCATCTTTCTGGTGTATGCCTGTAATTCCAGTGACTCAAGAAGCTGAGGCAGGAGGATCGAAAATTCCAGGTCAGCCTTAGTAACTCAGTGAGACCCTGTTTCAAAATAAAATACAAAAAAATTGAAGGGCTGGGGATGTATAGTGGTAAAGTGCCCCTGGGTTCAATCTCTTGACTGCAAATAATAATAATAATAATAATAATAATAATAATAATAATAATAATAATGTTGTTCCAGGGCTAATGCATAATAGGCCTGGTCCTAAAACTGATCAGAATATCCATGAAAAGAGAAATGGGAGAACCCCCTTGTCTACCTGGCCTAAGACAGACTCTAGGCCTTGCTCTGAGCAACAGCATAGGTAACCAGGAGTAGGATTTGACTGCCCAAGTCCTGGGTTCACTTCTCACAACTGTCATTTTAGATTTAGTGTTAGTATGACTATGGGGAGATCTTTTCACCCTTCAAAGTCTTTTCTTCCTTGTCCGTAAAGGCCCTATTGGTTACTATTCCTCCAATACTTCTTAAGGGAACATGTCCCCAATAGGTCAAATCCTCCTGTCATTACTCTGATACCATGTACCTGCTCTATTAGAGCAGATCCATGTTGAATGTTGTTATGGTTTGAATATGAGGTGTCCACCAAAACCTCATGTGAGACAATGGAGGAATGTACAGAGGTGAAAGGCTTAGATTATGAGAGCTGTAACCTAATCAATGGATAGATTAATACTTTGAAAGGACTGCTGTCCTGGGTGATAACTATAGGCAGGTGCCCTGTAGATAGAGGAAGTAGGCCACTGAGGGGTGTGTCTTTGGGTTTACATTTTGTTCCTGGCACCACATGCTTGTGTGGGCTGTCTCTCTCTCTCTTTTCTACTTCTGGCTGCCATGAGCTTATAAGCTTCCGTCCACCTTGCCTTTCTGCCATTATGTTCTGCCTACCTTGGGCCCAGAGCACTGGAGTTGGCTGATTATGGACTGAATCTCTGAAATTATGAGCTCAAAATAAACTTTTCCTCCTGTAGCTTCTCAGGTATTTTGTTCACAAAAGTGAAAAGATAACCCAAATGCTTACACTCACCTGTGATTATCTGGTTACCATTCATTTTCATATCTATAAACTTCATTAGGGCAGGGACTGGATCTGTTTTTCTTTCACTATTATGTCCCGAATTCCTACTACATGGTACATAGTAGGATTTAAGTCCACTTGTGTTGAACAATTGAATAAATGATTAATTGACCTCATGTATGTGAAAATGATCTGGAAAATATGAAGCACAATGGGAGTGTTTGTGATTCTTACTTGGTGTGGATGATGACAAGAGAATTAATCCTCTTAGCTGTTGGAAACCATTCTGCTTTCAGTAAACTAACAAAACTGCTGACTTTGAAGGACACCAGAAGGAAAGGAACTCTTACAAGTTGCCCCATGGTGCCCTATTTCAGGATTCTCTTCGTGACCATGCCAAAATATCCAGCTCATCTGTGTTCAGATGCAATATTGCTTTATTCTTTCCACAGATGGTCACTGTGGGAGCCTGCTTGAGTCATATGGACATCTAAAATAGTGAGATATCTATTGGCTAAGTCTGCAGGGAATCTGGTGCTGGACCAGGGAAAATACATTCTGACTTTGGGCTAGGCGAGAAAAGCACTCTCCACCCCACCATCCCCCATATTTGGTTGAATCCAACTCTATATCCAACGTGCCCTGAGCATTGGGAGCCAAAGGAAACGGCAGTGGCCAAAGCCCGGGAGAGCTTGCTCCCCCATGCTGATCCATTCAAGGGAACAAAGCCCTTCGAAGTTGCACTGAGCTGGTCTGGAGATGGAAGGCCTTTATGCAGGTTTCCAAGGAGATGACTCAGATGCTGTTACCATAGAAACTGTTGCTACCATCTATTGTCCATCACCCCTTGACAGTAAGTAAGGGGGGTGGTGGTGGTTGTGGTTTGATGGAGAAGGAAACAAGAAGAGTTGGATTTAAGTCAAGATGAAAAAGACATTGAGGTGGATCCCTAATGACTTTAATGGTGTGTATATAACAAAATGTCTAATCTCCAGAAGAAATGAATTAAGGACATGAATGCTCATGTTTCTTGTTAATTTTGTTGGAGTGAATAAGAATGACCTCCACTCATCTACTGGGCCCTTCATCCAGGATCTCTAGAGCAAACACTCAAGTGTGATACTCATCAGCATGGTCCAGACCCAAATACTTGAGCTGCAGGGTTGAAAGAAAACTATCCACCCAATCTCTTCTAAAACTTTTTCCAGGTGAAAGAGAAGCACAGTAAAAGTCACTTTGATTTTTGCTACAACCTCACAATACCCACTGCTATTAAAGTGTTCAGTTTTTAAAATCTAATGAAAGAATATTATGAATAAATTAGGAAAGTTCCATAAATAAAAAACACATAGAAAAGCATATGGATAACATCTTAGCATCGAGTCAGATCAGAATTTGAAGATCAGTCTCATCACTTGTTTGCATGACGTTGGCTATTTCCTCTGCCTGAGCTTCAGTTGTCTCTTTTATGTCATGGATAGTTACTGCCAGTCCATTTCCTATGATAAAAAACCTTATCAAAGAATTATCTATCATTTGTCAAACCCCATGGTAATGGGTTACTTCAACTGCCACACCTGTGTCTACAGAAGACTTTTGACTTTTATTATTCCAGGCAGAACCATAATAATTTTTTGTGTCATTTGGTTTTCCATTTAAAATGTAGATACCAATTACTGTAATGTTAAAATTGTGGAAGAGACAACAGAATATGTGCTCACCACTGCCTTTTTGTCAAGGCCATCAGATCATGTATACCCATCAAGTCTGACAATTAGACCTTTTCACCAAGTAATCCTGGGAGGATAATTTCAATAGGGACTAAGATGCTGCAATTTCAGGAAAGTTTCTCTGTAATAATAGGGATAGAAAGAGGATACCTTGGGAGGAAACAAAAACTGAATCTGACAGGTTTTTTGTCAAACCTGCTACACACAGAGAATAAGAGTTGGGGAAGCTCTGGAGTCTAGAAAGAGAAGCAAGAGCAGAAATCATACCGCTGCTACCCAAGTCTAACAGCTTTTCCATATCTTTCACATCCTTGAAGTTCATCTTATGAAATAAGTGCTTACAAAGCTGCCAGGAGGGACTGTAACACCATACATCTATTCCAGAAAGGTCACTCAACCCTGGGCACTCCAGAAGTCAGATAATGGAACATTCAGGTGCTATTGGATGGGACAGAGACTAGAAAACACAGTTCAGTTCCTCTCATTCTGCAAAAGTTCCTTATAATGTTCTTATTTCAAATAACACTATTATGCACTGTGGGGATACTCTCAGATCAGAATCATCTGTTTTAAGGGATCAGAAAGGAAGGATTATGAAAGAAAGAGGCAAGGAGAGAAAATGCCTTTCAATCACAAGATTGGTGGTACTGGTCGGCCCTACAAGCAGGAAGGGCAAAACCAGGATGATTCAAGACATGGTAGGAGTTCTAATCCTTGTGTATATGTCTTTGTTGATAACCAACAAGAATCTAGCACTAATATAAAAAAGGGGTTTTTGAAGGGTGGCAGCTGACAGGACTATGGCCTTGCTCCATGGTAAGTGAGATTCATTCTATGATTTAGCTTTAAATATAATTTCTACAGAATTATTTCCAGAGATTTAAAAATCTCTGACTCCCACAATTTTTCTCAACCTGATAATGGATGGCATTTCTTCTCAACAACATCTTCTCTGCTTCATGGAGGCAAATTTCTCCAAGAGGATGAACTGGCCGTGCTCCTTCCTGTTTAGATCTTTCCTCAACACAGTACAAACAGGAGAGCTAGAATGGACCTGACCCATCATATACTAGGCCCTTCATATTAGAATTTTTAAAAACGGAAGCCAACAGACCTAGTAAATGGTGTGTCCATAGTTTAAAAGCCAAGTAGGGGGCTGGATTGTAGTCAGTGGTAGAGTGCTTACCTAGCACATGTGAGGGACTGGATTCAATCCTTAGCACTACATAAAAAATGTCAAAAATGAAAGTATTGTGTTCATCTACAATTAAAGTATTTTTTAAAAACTTAGTAGAAGCAGATTTGAGGCCAGTTAAAACTACTATGAGCATTCACATATAAGTCTTTGCATTGAAATATGCTTTCATTTCCCTTTGAGAGATACCACAAAGTGAAATAGTTGGATCATATGTCAGGTGTATTGGTCAGCTTTTTATCACCGTGACCAAAATACCTGACAAGAATAACTTGGAGGAGGGAAAGTTTATTTGGGTTCACAGTTCCAGAGGTTTAGTCCGTGGTTGGCCAAGTCCATTGCTCTGGGCCCAAGATGAGGCAGAACATCATGGCAGAAGGGCATGGTGGAGAAGTGCACTCAACTCATGACAACAGAGAAGCAGGTGAGGTGCATTTATGGGGGGAAATGGGATTGCAGGGAAGATGCACCCTTCCAGGACATGCCCCAGTGACCTACCTTCTCCAGCCATGCCCCACCTGACTACAGTCCACCCAGGTAGTCCATACAAACTAGGATGTACCACTCAGGTTATCATCCTCATAATCTAATCATTTCACCTCTGAATATTCCTGCATTAAAACACAGGAGCTTTTGGAGGACACCTCACATCCAGACCATGACAATAGATATACGTTTAACTTTTTAAGAGACTACCAAGTTTTTCCAAAGTGACTATTCTAGTTTGCATTTCTACTAGCAGCATGCAAGCATTCCAGGTTCTCTGTGTCCTCATTGACTCTCACAGCAGTATTATTTCTACCATATTATACTACTGTTAACTCAGTCATCGTATTCCAATGTGTATTAAGCTCATTCTCGTCACTATACTATATAATACCTTAGATAGAAAGACCATTTTCTCCTACTAATGCTAGGAATTCATGCCATAACACCCAGCACCAAGGTAAGATATCTAAGAAGAATTCTGAAGTGCTTCCTGATCAATCACCACCGCATCCTTTATTAAGGACTCTTGTGCTCTTTTAGCAGCATCCAATGGCCATCTCCACCACAGCATTAATCATTGTATATTGTCCTGTGCATTTGCCTTTCTCTTCACTGGACTATAAGATTTTTTAAAGACAAGACTGAGCCAAATCTTATTTCCTGTATCTCCATGCTCAGCATATATCAGGAGCTAAAAATTATGAAATAAAAAATGGATTTTTAAAGGGAATCTCAACAGATGCATATGTATCACAGAAATCTCAGGTCTCTCATGGGCAGGTGGTTGTTACTCCATCTTCCTTTGAAACATTTTTTTTTTCTTGGCTGCTACTCTTGTCTCTTTGGGAAGAATTCTAGCCACAAAGGCATCTGGCCTGCCATCTTTGGGAGAGTGACCTTTCCCCCAATGTTTTAATGCTAGTATAAATAAAATGCTTTAAAAGAGCAAGTGGATAGAGCTAAGTATGTTCTTTTAAACAATTTGGCTTGATGAAAAAGATAAACTTTCATCTGTCATCATCTATCATTAAAACAATCCACCTGAGTCTTAGAGGAAAGGATCAGCAACTGATTGCCTAAAAGAATATTTTACTTTGGATATACTCAAAAATCAGTCCAGTATTTTGGTCTAAACAGACGTTTAGACCAAAACATCCATTTCTCTACCAAACCTGATTAGTTGACAGGATTTTAAGATGTCTCATTCAAAAGGCAATGTCAAAAAGGCAGCTGCTGATGAACATCTCAGTTGCTTCCAGTTTTGCCTATTATAGTTAAAACTGCTATGAACATTCACAAATCTCTGCACACATATATGCTTTCATTTTTGTTGAGCAAATACCTAGAAGTGGAATGGCTGTATCATATGGCAGGTGTACGTTTAGCATCTGAAGACACTGCAAACCTTTCTCCAGTGGGCCAGCTCCATTCTGTGTTGCCAACAGCAATGTTTGAGAATTCCAGTTCCCTAGCACCTTCATCAACATTTGATATGGCCAATCTTTAAAATTATTAGCCATTCTTAGAGTTATAGAGTGGCCTCTCATTATGATTTTAATTTGCATTTTCATTATGACTAATGATGCTGAACATCTCTGTTCATAAGCTTGTTTGCCATCTACATACATTTTTTTAAAATATCTTTTTAAGTTGTTGATGGACCTTTATTTTATGTGGTGCTGAGAATCGAACCCAGTGCCTCACACATGCTAGGTTAAGTGTCTGTTCAAATCTTTTACCTACTTTTTAAAAATTGGATTGTTTTCTTATGAGTTTTGAAAACTTTTTTTTCTTTGTGGTCCTGGGGATTGAATCCAGAGGTACTCTACTTCTGACCTTTTATTTTTTATTTTGAGACAGGATCTCAGTAAGTTGCCCAGGTTGTGATCCTCCTGCTTCAGCATCTCAAGTCAGGGTTACAGGTGGGCACCACTGCATCTGGAAAGTTTTGATAATCGTTTATATATTCTAAATATAAGTCTATTAGACAGGAATGTCAACAGCAATTGTCTCCCTTAAATTAAAAAAAAAAAATCCTACTGGTTTCCTCTAACCACACCACCCTTCTCTAACCACACCTTTCCTCAACCAGCCTTCTCTCTGCATTGCCACGGTAGCACTATGGTCTAACCATTTAAACAGAGCAACAGACAGTTGTGGTCCTGAGCCCCCATCGGCCTGTCTGGTCACAGTTCATAAGAAGCAGGATATCTTAATCCCTCTCATGCACCTGGAAAGAGTTAACATAAGCTGGTTTCTCTAAAATGCACTAACTTCATTTTTTCCCCCTGGAACTGGGAATTGAATCCAGGGGCACTTTACATCGAGCTACATCCCTAGATCTTTTATTTATTTTTTTACACCTTTGGGTTAAATCCCCAGTATCACAAATAAAATAAAATGTACATAAAGTATCCTTTTCATTATTCTAGTATTACCTTCTGATGAAGGATGAAATGTTTGTGTCATTGTCTCTAAATTTTTTAGTCCATGCCTCATTTTCATCTCATAGTAGGTTTTGGCCACAGTAAGTTCTTGGTAAATGTTTATGGATTAAGTCCTCATTAAGTGAGCATTTAGTTATTGGGAGGCCTGGTTCTCATTATTGTATTGGGGGCTCAAGTTTGTTTGTAGAACACATGCCATCTAGCTGAGATTTCTGGTGACCAGGAGCAGCTTGGGAGGACCATCATGTGTGTGAATGGGTGAACATTAATATTGCCCCTGCCACATGTGCCCATGGCTAATTTCCCCAACAGAGGCCAAAGGCTTTGATGGAAAGGATATTAGCACATAGGAGCAGGAAATAGCAGAGCCAAGGTGCCCGTTGGACAGAGGTGAGAATGTCTCAAGAGCAAACAGAGGGGCTGTTAGATGAAAACAGCATAAGAAACTTGGACTGCTAAAGAGGTAGAGCTGGCAAGAGAGCTCCACTACCACCTTTCTGGGCACAGCAGGTGACGGGCACAGTAAGGAATATTAGGCCTTCAGTATGTATGTAGATGTGTTTACAGTGGTGAGCATGAGAGGATGGGACTAGTGAGTGGGTACAAAGAAGGGATATGCAGATAGGTTGCTCTAAGTTATAAGCTACTATAGTACTTTAGAGTATATCATAGTCTATCAAATATTACAAATTATGTTGTAACTCTAGACCACAATGAGCCAGGAACAGAGCCAGGCATTTTACCAATACAGTTTGAGGTGTATGTTGTATCCTTTGCAGATAGAGAAGCTGAGGCTTAGATGGTTTGAATAACGTCCCGGGGCTCACACAGATGGTAGATGTCTGATCTGCCTTTGGTTCCAATTTTTTCTCCAAGTCCATATTCTTTCCACAATTCCTGTTTCCTCCCTAAGGAGATTCTTTGTGGTCCATTTCAGTTCCGGCATTCTATGATACCGTCAAATGCTTTTCTTCCAAAGGCCCTCTAAAAAGCTTTTAGAATTCCAGGAATAGTACCGATTGAATGTGCTCATGTTAACACGTTTACATCTTCCTTGGGGCTGTGGAATCAGGAGGGTTAATTAGCGTCTGTTGGGCTGTTCTAAAGTACAAGGGCTCAGAGATGACCTTGACAGCATCTTATTTTGAAGTGGCTCCCAGAGTTTGTATTATAGATCCATCACTCCCACCCCCACCTCATCTTTGGGATTTGTGAATGAGGTGGCTCTTCCTCAGGAAGCTAGGGTTAGCATTTTTCCTGCACTTGCCTTTCCAGCTGTCCCTGGGCAAACAGGAGTCAGCGTTTCAGACCCTTTCCCAGGAGGCTGTTCCTTCTACTATTTCTTGCCAAGAGATCTGGGTGGCTGGCTTGGGGGTGAGATTTTAGATGCAGGGCATTTACTGATGAAGATTATTTTTTTTTTACAGGCAGGTAATGAATTGTTTTGTGGTATCCATATTCTCTGATTTCCCTGTCTCGATGTTTCACTGCTGTGTAATAAGGTGCTGATCAGGACAGGAGTCCCAGCCGGGGTAAGAGTTTTATTCAGTGGCCTGAAACAAGCAAGGTCAAGTGGATCCTTTGGAGAATGACTTCTGTAATATTGTGAATTTATTGCATGCACAACAGAAAGGTTGAAAAAACAAAAGTAGGCCAGTTTTTCTTTTATTTCTATTCTGGTACTGGGAATTAAACCCAGGGGCTCTTTACCAGTGAGCTACATTCCAAGTTCTTTTTATTTTTTATTTTGAGGCAAGGTCTCACTAAGTTGTTGAAGGTCTTGCTAGGTTGCTGAGACTGGTATTGAACTTTTGATTCTTCTGCCTCAGCCTCCTGAGTCACTGGGATTACCAGAGTGCTCCAGGGCACCCAGCTTCAGTGATTATTTTCTACAGGAGCAAGCAGGCCCAGATGTTATGGAAAGAAATACGATTAATAAGAATTGGGTAAAGTGCAGTAAAGGTGTGGAGGTAGGAAATCAAGTATCAACTGTACACAGAGTCCAGCCCATGAGAATATATCTGGCATATGGCAGAGCATCTGAAAGATGATTTTGACCGTCTGTCATCTGATGTGTTGGTAAATGTTCCTGTAGCTGTTTTCCTTACTTTGAGCCAAACTTAATCTTCTAATGGATTTTATTACCCTTCTGAAAGGTCTCTATGACATTCTGACTTCTATCTGGATGCAGTGTTGCTTCCTTCTTACATGTGAGTTCTCAGAGAGGGTAGTGTACCCACAAACCAGTCTACCAGTGATTGCAAGTCTGAGGTCAGCCTGAGCAACTTAGGGAGACCCTCTCTCAAAATGAAAAATAAAAAGGGTTAGGGATGTTGCTCAGTGGTATAGCACCCCTGGGTTCAATCCCCAGTACCACAACATAAACAAAAACCAAGAGATTCTCTTTGTAAATCCTTGGGGTTTTCAGTTGTTGACTAAAGACTACACTGGTCGTAGACACTATTTAACTTGCTGTGTCCTTTTTGACCTGCTTGTATAAATTGAGCATCCTTGAATGCCAGCATCACTCACCCTCCTTGTCCACTTTGCCTCCCTAGATGTGGAAGCACACTTAGTCTTTCCCTCTTCCTCTCTCAGACTCATACACATTGTTATTCCTCTTCCATAGACACCTCCCAAAATATGCATATGCACACATAAATGTGTGGCTTCTTATGTGGAGTAATGGGGTCTCCTGTCTCTTGAGAATGAGTGCTTGATGGTGCCAAAGTAATTTCTCATAGTCTTAGGGTCCCTTATACATTTGGTCTGAGTCTTGGGATGCCTGGGACTTCAATTTTTTATTTTATTGGTATTGCGGATTGAACCCTGGGGTGCTCTACAATGGTAGAACTTCATCCACAATCCTTTTTATTTTTATCTTGTGACAGGATCTTGCTAAGTTGCTCAGACTGATCTTGAACTTGTTGTTCTCCTGCCTCAGCCTACCAATGGTTGGGATTATAGCTGTGCACTGGTGTGCCCAGCTAGGGCCTTTGATTTTTTTGACCCGGTGCTCTCCAACCACTTATTAACAACTGCCTATGAATGTGTCCCTCATTAAGAAATCAGTTATTTTGGATGAACTCTACCCTTCAGTCATCTAATACTTCTAGTGCCTACCACTAACAGGGCATCCTCTTCTTGCTTCAAGTTGTTCCTAGGTCAGACTAACTTTTGTTCAGCCTTTTTACAAGCATTGGTCAGGAAGCTAAGGAGTTATAGGTGAAAGAATCATATTGGAGAGAAAATAAAAGCACAGATGGGCAGGTAGGGGTCTAAGATAATAAAAATTTAGCTTATTACACAGCCACCCATATGCAGGCCTATACTTATGACAGATGCAGCAGAAACTTTTGGTTGGAGGAGTGTTTAGAGAAGGAGCTCTGGAAAGAGGTTGACCAAGACCAGGGAGTTGGCATATCCGGGGGACGGAGGAAACCAGCGAAGTTCACATATGTATATGTCATTTTATCTAAGTGCCTTTAAGTATCTTTGTGAAGAGTAAGAAAGCCAGGCATGTGTGTGGACACCGTCAGAGGCAACCTCATCTGCAGTGCTAGTGGCTGCCATTTTATGGGTGGTGTCTTCAGGCCTAGAGGACCAGCTTGGTGCCATGGCTCACCATGAGCATAGCCTGAGGTTGCTGGATCTGACTAAGCTTCCATCTCTTTAGATTTTTCTTCTGGCCATAAAAGCTTCTCTTCTTTAGGTAAATTTTGGTGAGAACGTTTCTTCCTTTAAGCAACTCCATTAATCAAGTATTTCAGATTTATTGCTTTGTTTTGGATATTTAAAAAATTGGCCAGAATCTGTTCCTTGGCTAGATTTTGAGCCTTGTTTCAAACCACTCCTTCCTCATTTCCTCCAGCACAGGACTGTTTGCATTTGCTTAACACTGTCTAGAGCTTTCTGCACTTGTTCTTACCCAGTCTCCCCCAGCCCTTATGTTCCCCTCTTTCCTTCTCTGCCTGGAAAACCTTTAGTCATCCTTCTTCGTCACACAGTATTTATGACAATGGAATGCCTGTGAGCCCCATAAGAACAGGAACCATACCTTAGTAATTTTTTGTATGCCCTGCAGTGTCCCCTTACCCCTGTGTGCCACACCAGGAATTTGAGTGGGATGTAGAAGGTGGTGATGGTGGTTAGGGGAATATTGCCATATGAACAGCCCGACTAGATGGGAGGCATACAATGCAGCTCCAACCACTCATTTTATCTGTAATCTTTTTCCTTCCGTGTAATCTGGCACTATGTCTCACAATTCTTCTTTCTCACCTCTATTTACTCCCTGTGTTGATACATAAATGGTCTTTTGTGGTTCCACAAGTCTTCTCTTCCCTGGCCCAACTCCCAGCTCCAGATATCTACGTCTCCCCATAATAACACCCTTGAAATGTGCAGTGGAAATCATCTGACAATAGTGCCCGGCTGACATATTGTGGGACTGGGTGATATTCTGACAGCTGTTGATGTTCAGTTCTTGTCATTTTTAATTCTCTATGTTGCTTCCCTCTTACATGTGAGTTCTCAGACAGGGTCGTGTGCCCACAAACCAGTTTACCTCTGAGATAAGTAAGTGGGTCTCTTTAGAATTTATCATCATTAAATGCTGCATTTAAGTGCTTATAAACCTAGTGGGTTTGATATAAAGTCAACAATGGGGATAATTTGGGGGTTGGCAAAGGATGTAATGAGGGTTTTCAGTGGTGAGGGGACAATGTTTGGTGTGTTCTATTAGGACCTCTGATGGCTGATTTTATGTGTAAACTTAAGAACCCTGCCTAATACAGGCCCTTTCCCTCCGTCTGTGGCCACCATGGTAAGGTTTAGCATCTGCTGTTTACCATTGCTGATACTGGCTAGAAAAGGAGATTTCTCATAGGGTTGTCTGGTTGTGATTCTCATTATCTGGGACAGAAAGCCCATGTGTTTGTATACACATGTTCTCTCCATGACCACACCCCAGTTGTTCTCTCATCTTTTCTGAATTAAATTGCTTTTGGGTGACTGATTTGAGCAACATTTCCAGACTTTTGAAAGACTATCCCACGTTCATAAAGGCATTCCTAAGATGTTTCTGGAGCTGTAAATCAGACTATTAATTATAAACACTTGAAAGAAAGTACTGGTTTCCCTCTATAAGCACAGCAGTCTATTTCTAACAATACAAACAGTCTCTTATGTTTGAATAGACAGTCTTAGGATGCTGCTAGTGTCTGATTTTCTTTTCCATGAATTTTTCATTTTTGTGATTACTTTTGAAAATGTTTTGTTCAAGTTTTACATAATAGTTTAACTCTGCCTTTCTATGTTTGGAATTTCATAAACATAGTTCCATTACTCAATATTTATATGGTTTTGATTTGGTTTTTGCATTTTCTTGTGGAATTTAACTATATGTGAGATTTTTTGAACTGCTAAAAATCATTAAATGTACTTTCAATTATTTTAAATTCACATGATGTAAATACACAGTCAAAAAGTGTTAAGGATTTTAAATGTTTTGAAAAGCATTAAAACATAGCCAGGTGTATTTTGAAGTTGCAGGTCTTATTTTAAGATTAGTTAAGTTTCTGAAATTTGGCTTATGAAAAACGAAGTTTATTATTTTAGGGAAAGAATTTGGCTGTTAGATTTTCTAGTTGCTTTTATTCCCTATTTATTTGTAATTTTAAAAATCTATACTTTTTTTTCTCCCAAGAAACTAAGATACTCTCAAAAACCACATTAGCAACTGCTTACTTATTCCACTTCATTTGTTTGTGTTTTGTTTTCTCTCAGAATCCCTTCTAACTTCTCCCCCTTTGAAAATGTAGTGATTTTGTTTCTAAGGGAAGAATGAAGAACGATGTCATGGTTACGAATGGGGCTTTAGTGACCACCAAGAGTGCCGTATATCAAGGCCAAGTGACAGAGCTCAGCTTTACCTATGAAGTTGCTAATAGGGGTTTGTTGTCAGAAGCTTAAAATATATACAGCTGTAGCAATTCCGGATAGCCCATGTGGAATGAGTGTGTGTTTGTGAAGCCATGTGTATATGATTGTGAAATATATCCCTGCATTACAGATCATCTGGGTTCTCAGATCTTAGGGTAGAGGCTTGAAACCTATGAAATCAAGCCTCCAGCATCTAACATAGGAAATGGAGAAATATACATTTTCAAATATCAGTTTTATAATGTCAGCATTAATGCAGATGAGAGCTTTGTAATTGATGCATGTAATCTACAGGCATTCATATAATTAGACATGTTCTCTAATTTAACTTGCCTGCATTTACATTTCTCTAAATATAAATGTTTGTTGAATATAGAGGCAAGTTGTGACCAATGGATCAGAGCCTGAGTCATATTAAGCAGCACCTGATAATGTATACTCTTTGGCATGTCTCTTTTAAAAACCGCATCTAGCCAGGTACAATGGTATACACCTGTAATCCCAGGAGTTTGGGAGGCTGAGGCAGGAGGACTGAAAGTTCAATGCCAGCCTTGAAACTTAGCAAGCCCTTGTCTCAAAAAAGGCTGGGGATGTAGCTCAGTGGTAGGGTATCCCTAGGTTCACCCAGTACTGAAAACAATACAATACAAAAGGAAACAGCATCTAGATCTTGGAACTCACTCTTGATTATCAACAGGGTAGATATTTGTATTTCTTTGTTAATGTCTTAGGGTCATTTAAACCAAGTATGATTACCTATTGTAGTAAACTCACTACAATGCTATTCTAGCTAAAAATGGAGATGTGGTTGCAAAGTAATGAGACTGATATTGATGTGTTTATATATTGGTTTTGAAATATCTTCTTTAAGGAAATAAGCAATAATTATTTCATTGAAATTTATTGTATTCCCAAAGTATCTGCTTTGATATTTATTTAACTATATAAGTTCAGGTATACTTGGCAGAAATAAATCTCTCTGATAAATAGAGTAATACCTTTCAAAATTAATAATCACTTAATTAGAATACGTTGTCATCTGTCATGTCCTCCTTGAATCAAATATGCCCTGATGTCACCTTATATGGCAACAGATGTGATTAAGATAATTTATATGGGGAGATTGTCCTGGGTTAGATCCGATTTAATCACAGAGGTCCTTATAAGACAAGGTATTAGGGTCAGAAAGATTGAAACAGTCTATGCTATTCTCCTGCCCTGATATGAAGGAAGGAACCAGAGGCCAAGGATGGAAGGCAGCCTTTAGAAGCTAGAAAAATAAAAAAATATATATATATATATATATATATATATATATATATATATATATTCCCTTAGAGATTTTATAAAAAGTACATCCCTGCAGATTTATTTGAGACTTCTAACCTCTAGAACCTAAAGAGAATAAATTTGGAGGGGAAGTATTACTGGTGATTGAATCCAGGAGTGCTTTACCACTGAGGTAATATCCCTAGCCAGCCAGCTATCTATCTATCTATCTATCTATCTATCTATCTATCTATCTATCCATCCATCCATCCATCCATCCATCCATACTGGGGATTGAACTCAGGGGCACTCAACCACTGAGCCACATCCCCAGCCCTATTTTGTATTTTATTTAGAGAGAGGGTTTCACTGAGTTGCTTAGCACCTCACTTTTGATGAGGCTGGCTTTGAACTCGTGATCCTCCTGTCTCAGCCTCCTGAGTCACTAGGATTATAGGCATGTGCCACCATGCCTGTCTAAAAAATTTTTTTTTTAATTTTTTTGAGACGGTCTTAGTAAGTTGCTGAGGCTGGTCTTGAACTTGCTATCCTCCTGCCTCAGTCTCCTGAGATGCAGGGACTATAGGCCTGCATCACTGTACCTAGCAAATTTGTATTATTTTAAACCACTAAATATGTGGTAATATTTTATAGTAGTGAAAGGAAAGTAATACATTGTCCTTCTCTTAAAATCAGGTGACTAAATTTGTTATCAATATAATACCATCTGTTCAATAAAATTTTGGTATCAATTGTATGTCAGGTGTTCTGAATGAAAGTCAGTGTTGTGCATCTCCAGATCTAGATTTGCTGTGGATATATTCCAGTTGTAAGATTGAGCTGGGAAAGGGAGGTAAACAGATCATTGCAATAGAGTGTTTCAGGTTGCTGGAACTGAATTATGAGTCAAGAGTGGTATGAATTCAGGTGAAGGGCAGCTGTCTTATTTTGAGAGACTCAGTGCAGCTCATGTTCACATGGGCCTTAGAGGAAGTGTGTGTGTGTGTGTGTGTGTGTGTGTGTGTGTGTGTATGTGTATGTGTCTGTCTGTCTGTCTTCAGGGTGGCCGTAGGGGATTAAAGGGAGGCTTGCCTGATAGAGAAAATGGTAGATGGGCAAAGGGTATTTCAGGTGAAGCAAAAAGTGGAAATTTCTCTAGGTTGATTTTTGTTTGAAGAGAGTAGATGAAGTCCCTTCCAGAGACTATGACACCTGGTTTGATTTTCTAAGGTCCTCTTTCCTTTCCATCCAGCATTTTGGATACATATTTGGTTTGTCAAATTAAAATTTCACCTGTGGATAAAAGAAGCATTACTCATGATAAATATAAACTGGAGGAACACCAAACCCATGGTCCGTGAGATTTCTGTGTTTTTCCAGAAGGACTTAATTGTTTCATTGACCACAGCAAAGGTGGGATCCTGATCAAGAGATCCTCTCTGTTTTCAGATGCTGCAGGCTCTCAAAGTTTTCTTCATAAAATCTCACAAGAATGAATTGTGTCACATCTTCTCTTTTAGTTTAAATTTGTGGGTATTCATTATTGTTTGGAGGAGAGAAACTTCATCATAGTGAAAATCTAATGACATTCTAATGAGAAAGTTTCGTTAATTCACAGCATGAGAAAATGAAGAATACAGGATCATATTTAGGTTATGAAGTGAAAATAGTGTATCTGGTTCACCAAGAATTTATAGCTACTTTTAATTGCAAATTATGTAGACTGACTTAGCATGCTTTTGTTCCTACTTAACAGTTATCACATCTAAAAAGTTTATTGAATAGCAGCTAAGTGCAAAACATTATTAATTACTGTGTGGGGTGGTGGTTAAAGCTACCAGTAATCTAAATAAGAACAGTATAAAGAACTACGTTTAACTAAGGCTTCATCTTACTCCTACTAGACTGGTAATCATCATGAAGACAAATAATAATAAATGCTGCCGAGGATGTGGGACGAAAGGTACACTTATACATTGTTGGTGGGACAACAAATTAGTACAAATACTTTATTTATTTATTTTTAGTACAACCACTTTAGAAGCAGTATGGAGATTCCTCAAAAGACTAGTAATAGAACCACCATATGACTCAGCTATCCCAGTCTTTAGTGTTTATCCAAAAGAACTGAAATTAGCATGCTACAATGATACACATGCACATCAATGTTTATAGAGCACAATTCGCAATAGCCAAATTATGAAAAAAGCCTAAGTAACAGTCAACAGATGAATAGACAAAGAAAATGTGGTATATATACACAATGGAGTTTTAATCAGCCATTAAGTAGAAAGAAATTATGGCATTTGATGGTAAATGGATGGAAATGGAGAATGTCATGGTAAGTAAAATAAGCCAGACTCAGAAAGTCAAGGGCCAAGTGTGTTCTCTCATATGTGGAAGGTAAAGCAAAATAAGGAATAAAAATGTGGAAGGGAGGGATCCCATGAAAATAGAAGGGAGATCAGTGGAGTAGAAGAAGGGGATTGATGGGGAGGGAGGAGTGGGAAAAAGGGAAGCACATGGTGGATTGAAGTTGACCAAATTATGCTATGTACATATATGAATATACCTCAGTGAATTTCACCTTTCTGTATATCTGTAAAGCACCAATTTAAAAAAATAGAATGTTTTGTGTTGCTATAACAGAATATCACAGACAAGGTGATTGATAGAGCATTTATTTCTCATGGTTCTGGAGGTTGGGAAGTCTGAGATCAAAGTGCTGGCTTTCGTTTGGCAAGGCCCTTCTTGCTGTTTGTTTGCAGGATGGAAGGGAAAGAGGACTAGAGATAAGAAACTCAATCCAAAGAACCCTTTTTATAATGGCATTAATCTATTAACTAAGAGAACCTCTGCACCTTTCACTGGGCTCCACCTCCCCAAACTGTTTCATTGGGGATTAAGTTTTCAACACACAAATTTCTAGGAGACCTGTTCAAACCATAGTCAGCCACATAGGCTAAAAATGTCATTTCCTTTGGTTTCATATCGAGGTGTGTCTATAAATACATTATTGGCATTTCTTTTTTTCTCCTGACTCTCCTCCTTGCCAATCTCTTATACATTTGCAAATCTCCACAGATAATCCAGAATTTGTATTTCTGGCTTAGATCTCTTTTCTGACTCCAAATTCTATTTACATAACCACTGCTTATGTAACATCTCTTCTTGGATTTCTCAAAGACACCTCAAAAAATTTGTGTCCAAAATCAAACTCTTGGTCTTTTTTCATAAATCTGATATTATTTCCTTATCCTGATCCAGTGACTGGCACCACTGGTGTGCATAGCACAAACCTTAAAAACCGCCCTCCTGATTCCCTGCTCTTCCTCCTGGCCCATATCCAATCCAGCCCCAGGTGCTGTTGCTTTTACTTCTAGATCAGCCCTTGAATCCAGCTGCTCCTCTCCTTTTCCACCACTGGCCTCATCCTTCCAGTCTAATTGAACTGTTACCATCAGAATCTTCTCTCTGCATCTGTACCATCCCTTCCCTCTTAATGTTTGAAATAAGAAGAGGCTGCTTCTATCAGAGTTTTAGCATCACTAAGGTTGATACAGAGAATTATGTTAGCATATTCCTGAAGGCCTCACCAATGTGTGAGAAAACGGTGGTGGAACTTGGCTGATTGGCTACGTACATTTATCACCTCTCCATTCTGAAACCCCAGTGAAATAATCAGTAGGCCAAAGAAAATAGGAGAGAAAGTAGTCAATAAAGCAATCTCACACAACTTTTTTTTTTTTTTCCTGGTCCTGGATCTTGAACCCAGAGACACTCCACCGAGCGATATCCCCAGCCTTTTAAAATTTTTTGAGATGGGGTGTTGCTAAGTTACTGAGACTGGACTTGAACTTGTGATCCTCCTGCCTCAGCTTCCTGTATCTCTCGAATTACAAGCATGTGTCACTATATCTGGCTTCAACAATTTTATTTTTACTGAGAAAACTTTTTTAAAACAATAAAATAAGACATTTTAGTAATATTTTAGCAAAATATACTTTTACAACTTTTTTCCAAAACTGGTTTTAGTAATGATTTTTTAAAATTCTTTTTAGTTAAATGCAACACCTGGATACACCTTGACACAATCACAAAAGTGTGGAAATGCAACATCTTGTTATACCTTGACACAATCACAAAAGCGTGGAACACATCCTGCTCCATCCAATTCATTCCCCAACACTTTCTCACACCCCACAGAAGTCATAATAGCTGTCTAAAAAATTGAATGTAGGAGTTGGTATTAATGGTTTCAACAGAGCATAAGCAACAAGCAACGTCTTTAGTCCAAAGTCTACAGGAAGGGATATTGATGGCAAATAAGGTGAATGGTGCTGGAAAACTTGGACATGAAGGTCCTAATTGTTGCATCAGGCAGGATTGTGAAGTTCCAAATCAAAAGACCTTAAGTAAGAGTGTTCACATCGAAGTGGGAGGACTCTGATGCTCCCTTCCATTTCTAAAATATTGATTGTGAGATTTTTCTCTGGAAAAATAGTGTCCCAGAGAAAATATATGTAGGCTTGGACCTGTTGAAGGTTTTTGCAAGTAGAAAGCCAGTTTTCTACCTGGTTACTTTATGAAAGAGCTCACTAGTCAGTGGAACCTTCTAGACAATTTTCCTCACCCCCTGCCAGCATTTCTAGTCACTTTTTAATTTTTTCCTTCCTTGAATATGAGTGGGGATCCCAAAATCACTAATATATATATAATATATATATTTTTTAAGAGAGGTCTTAAGCCCCTCTTTTGCTGGGCCCACTCCTCTCTACTTTATGGATTGTTAGTTTCACTTTCAGTTTCAAAAAAATCTATGCCCTGCCTGCTAAAATAAAACAAAATAAATACAGTGAGATCAAATTGAGCCACATATGGTTGCACATGTCTGTAATCGCAGTGACTTCAGAGGCTGAGGCAGGAGGATCCTAAGTTTGAGGCCAGCCTCAGCAACTTAGGGAGACCCTGTCTTAAAATTAAAAAAAAAAAAAAAAAAAGGGCTGGGGATGTATGTGTACACACACACAAAATAAAATTTTTGAAAAAAAGAGAGACCAAAATAGGTAAATGGAGGGAGGAAGTTGCAGAAAACAGAGATAGCGCAGACCAGAAAGGAAACCTGGGAAAACTAAACACAAAGTTAAAAGATATGGCATCTAAAAATAAAAATAGGATACTATCATAAAGAAATAATCGAAGAATGCTTGGAAATAAAAAAACATGAGAGTCCAACTAAAAATAAACAAGTCAGTAGAATGATTGAAAAAAATTTTTTAATGACAACATCAACTGAAAAGTAAAGTAGAAATACAAATGATGAGAGAAAAGATAATTAGCAAATTACGGAATCAACCTGGGAAGTTCAATGCGTGATAGTGTTCCAAATTGAGACCTAAGGGGAAAAAAAAATAGGACAAAATTGTTCAAAGAAGCAACAGATGAAAAAAATTTTAAGTTGATGATTATTTTCCAGATTGAAAGAACCCAGTAAGGATTCCAGGCACATTGAGGCAAACCAAGGCCCATCAAGGATCCATTCCTTTCCCATGTGTGGCTAGGCTGTAGCATTTCTTACTAGGCACCCCACTCCCCTCTTAGAAGGATCCACAATGTATCAAGAGGAAGAGGCCTGCTCTGTCTTTTAAGCTCATTGAGTTTGGGGACCATCCGCCATTTTACAGTCAGTTTCTGAAGGTAAAATATCCCTTACTGTTCCTTGCCTATATTAGTTATTCATTATCAAATATAAGATTCCCATGTTTAAATTAGATTTCTTTTATTCTCTGTAGTGAACAGAGGAGGAGTTAAGAGAGAGATGTGAAATGAGGGACCTTCTTGAGAAGTAATTTTAAACATTTTAAAGAGTTAATGGCTGATATTTTTGGAATTGGAATGGATAAACACATTCAGGTTTTTATTTTTGAGCAGTGATCTAAATGTAATTAGTTGCAACTGAGTATCTTCCTGATTAAAAAACGGCTGGGAAAAAAAAATAAAAGGAACTCAGTTCATTTTAGCCTGGAGAAAAATAGTTTTCTTTTCTGGCATAGTTATTCCATGCCAATAAATTGTTAAAATGCCATATTATTATGGAACTTAGTCATAGAAGATCCTTTGATTTAGGCCCAGAATGTGATCATTGCTACAAAACAAGGTGACCAGTAGAGATAATTTTCAAAGGGTTACCTCTATGTTAGTTTTTCAATTTTCTTTTGAAAAAGTGAGAGAACTATTTACCTGTGGTCCACTCAGTAGTCTGATTTTCTAAAAGTTGTTAAGCTGTTAGGAAAAGAGAAATAGGTATAACAGGCTGAGGCTGTGGTCTTTTCACTAAAATCACTTGTCAAAAGTGCTGGCTTGGGAGTCTGAGGGGCATCAAACACCCTACCATTGACTGTATCAATGCTGAGATGTTATACTGTGAATGTTCTTTGTAATAGCTTTTAAACTAGTGAAATAGATTAAAAGTAAATGAAGGAAAACATTGGCTGTATTTGGAAGACAGTTCTCCAAAATTAAATGGCAGCTAGCCAAGGAGCCTGCCCATGGGAGGGATGCCTCTTGCCTGAACTGTTTCTGGGTGTAAAGAGTGCTTACAAGCCTGCTATTATAGTTTTTTTTTTTTTTTGTACACTTTTTCCAGCTACTGGGGACAGTTGGCTTCCTTAATGGTTTCCTTGATTTCTCCCTTGCCTGCTGATATTTCTAACATAGCAGTCAGAGCAGTGGTTTTACATTGTCAGATCAAATCCTCATAACTGGATGAAAATTCTATAAATAGATATTAACAAGGACATAAAGCTGAACCCGAGTAACTCTACCTTCAAAGAACTTATATTCTGGTTGAGAAGTAAGAAAATACTATGTTCTAAGCAAAGAACATTAGATAACAGTAGGGAATAGAATAGAATAGAAATATATATATATAAATCTGTCCCCCGAATTGCCAATTGCTATCCTGCAGGCTGTGGTAACCAGGAAAGATTTTCTCCTATTTTTTTTATAATAATCCATAGTGGTGGATTTTTTGTTTCATGTTTGTACTGCATATGATATCACAATGCTATTTGGCCAATATTATTCCCTGGCATTTCCCCTTTCCCTCCGTACCTCCCTCTCCTCTACTCTGCTGATCTCCCTTTTTCATGAGACACCCCCTTCACTTTCTTTTCCTTTTTCTTCCCTGATTTCTGCATATAGTTTCCACATAAGAGAGAAAATTTATGACTCCAGAGGAGATTTTTATGAAGTGATATTTAAAGTAAAACTAGGGAAATGTTTTGGATGGATTTGGGACTGAGTGAGGAATGTGAAGGAAGTAATTGCATAAGAACAAGTATAAATGTGAGAAAATCAAAGTATTTTCAGGATAGTGACTAACCCACAGTGCAACTGAACCATTGTAACAGTATTTCATGTAGACCAGTGGTGTTCAAACTTTTCTTTTTAAACTGAAAAAAGAAAAAACTGTCAACAAAAATTTGCATGAAAAATCAACATATTTAACATGAGAAGTGGAGCTGGTGGTTGTGGTCTCTCAGCCCTAGAGGTCCTTGAGATTCTTTCACTAAACACAGATCTCTGAAGAGTATAGTGGGAAAAGAAAACCTGCTTTGGGTCAGGTGGTATAAAGTATTGAATGTTAGTTTTGATCATATGAAGGTTTTGAGCAGAACCTAGGGTATAGTGTCTTAAGAAGATTAAGATGGGGCTGGAGATATAGCTCAAGAGGTAGAGTGCTTGCCTTATATGCACAAAGCCCTGGGTTCACTCCCCAGACCCCCCCCCCCACACACATATACACAAATAAATAAATAAATAAATGCATAAATAAGTAAAAAGATTAAGATGGTGGGGGGCATGCAGTTTCATGCCCTCTTCCTCCCTTAGCCCTTAGCATGATCCTTAGAATACCTACCTCGCCAGAGGATCCAGTTAGGATATTACTTTTTTAGGCTGAAGAGCAAGGTATAGGTGGCCTCAATAACTTAGGGGAAGAAAAATAATGAAGGCCAAATGAGTGAGCACTGGCTGAGGTTAAGTAGGATAATCGATATGAAAGTGCTCTGATATTTATAAAAGGTCATTGTGTCAAATGCTAAAATATGTGAGTTAGGATTAACATTTTAGCACTGATAATATTATGACAGAGTGAGAGAGAGAGAGCAGGCGGCCTTTGAATGGAAGAGATCAGTTCAGCCTTGTGTGTGTGCTGATCTCAGGGCACGAGCTCAAACTCCACCTCAGATCAGCAATCATGACCAGCCAGCTTGCAGTTTTCCTCCCACACCGATGACCTCTTGATTTCCTGTAGATTCCTATCTCAGTCAGCTTGGGTTCATATAAAAAAATGCCACAGTCAGGTGTGGTGTTGCACACCTGTAATCCCAGTGACTCCAGAAGCTACGGCAGAGAGAATCGTAAGTTTGAGGCCAGCCTCAGCAACTTAGTGAGACTGTCTCAAAATAAAATAAAAAGAGCTGGGGGTAGGGTAGGGTGTCCTTGGGTTCAATCCCTAGGACTGCCCCCTCCCTCCAAAATCCAAAAAAATACCCCCCCCCCAAAGCACAGGTTGGGTGGCTTAAATAACAGTTCTGTGTGTACAAAGTCTCAGATCAGGGTGCATGATTGGTCCAGGTGAGAGGCCTCTTCCTGGCTTACAGATGGCCACCTTGTTGCTGTGTCCTCACATGATCTTTCCTCAGTCTTGTTCCTGTAAGGGCACATTAGGGGCCCACTTTCACAACCTAATCTAAACTCAGTCATCTCCCAAAGTCTCTGCCTCTTTGAAGCTAAGTCTTCAACTTGAAATTTGTCAGAACTCAGACATTCAGCCCATAACAGACTCCTTTCCCACTTCCCTCGTGGGTGGAGAACAGGAAGGGAATTCTTCAATTCCAGAAGAAAGATGGACTGACACTAGAGACCATTTCCAACCACATAGATTTCCTGTGTCCACTGAGGGTCAGGGAAGAAGCAGACATCTAATTGTTCAAGGAGGAAAGGAGAGGAAACAGATGAAGGGAGGCAGCAAACCAGATAGAGACCTTTGGTAGAGATGATGTGAGAAAGAACTGAACACATCAGATGCATTTTCCCTTTCCTCTCAAACGTGGCCTTACTAGATGACTTCATCAGCTGCAACCTTGAGGGCCTTTCCTCTCTGTTAGGATGCACATTTATTATTTAGCTTGTCCTTTTGTCTGTGTTGCATGCATGTGAACCTTTGCTTGGTGTAGATTCAGTGAACAGACAGACAAAAACTTACAAGGTAGTTGGTTTGGTGTTGCTGCCAACAGGAGATGTGAGACTAGGTGAGACACCTGTCCTGGGAAGCCAGGATAGGCAGTTAGTTTGACCTATGGAATGTTATAGCTTCAGGGTCTTCAGAGACATTTCCAGGCCTGATGATTGCTCTCTAAGATGATAGGGTATCCCCATATAACGGAATAATGGCCTTCTGTAGGAACCAGACAGAACTAAGCATGGCTTGGCAGGATGGTCCTTGGGTGTCTTTAAAGGTATTAGTCCCCTTGCTCAGTGACTCTGTTAGATTGTGTGTAGGCTGGAGGGGACCTAGGGTCTGCAAAGACTTGCTCAAATTCTTATGTCATCATGAGATTCTCCTGGCTTATATGGTAGGGTAGCTCTAGAAGCCCCTACCCTTGACCTGAGAGGCAGAAAGTCCAGAATTGTCCCTTTAGTTTGCACACATTGGGGAGGGTGCTCTTCAGTCTATACTGACCTTGGGGGTCTGGGTGCCTCCTGAAAGGAGGGGAAGTTAGAAAGCATCACCTATCCTTATGTTTCATCCAGTCCAAAGAAGTTTAATTTTCAGTTTATTTCAAAAATTAACATAGAATCAATTTTTTTATTTTTTTTAAATGTACTTTTATGAATTTTTATCTCTATAGTTACATAGTTGTCATCACAATCAGGATACAGAGAACATTTCCATCACCCCTAAAACATCCCCTGTGCTGTCGCTTGTAGTCATATCCTTTCTTGACTCCTTATCCTTAGTAACTACCAATTTGTTCTGTCACTTTGTCCTTTGGAGAATGTCTTATAACTAGAATCATCACATGCATGATTCTAGATATAAGACATTCTCCAAAGGACAAAACTATAGTGACAGAACAGATTTGTATACAGGTTTTTGTGGGAACACAGTTTGTATCATCACATGTATGATTCTAGTTATAAGACATTCTCCAAAGGACAAAACTATAGTGACAGAACAGATTGGTAGTTAATAAGTATGTGATTTCTTGAGACTGACTTCTGTCACTCAGCATATTGCTGTTGAGATATTATGTTTTCCAAGTTTTGTCAGTATCAACAGTTAATTCCTTTTTAGTTTTGAAAAATTTTTAAAGATTTTAACCAGTTCACTTGTAACTTTCTATAGCTACACTATATCATGTATGAACTATGTATTTTCCATTTTTTGAGTAGTGTATGTACCACAGATTACCTGTTCACTTTGTGGAAGAATGTTTGAGTTGTTTCTAATTTTAGTGATGATAGATGGTAATGCGAGGCATTTGTATACAGGTTTTTGTGGGAACACAGTTTGTATTTCTCTAGGGTAAATACTGCATTAGTCAGCTTTTTGTCTCTGTGACCAAAATACTCAACAAGAACAACTTAGGGGAGGAAAAGTTTATTTGGGGCTTACAGTTTCAGAGGTTCAGTCCATGGTCCACCGACTCCATCTTTGGGACTGAGGTGAGGCAGAACATCATGACAGAAGGGCATGGCAGAGGAGCAGAGGCAGAGAGAAGGGAGGGAGGCTGTAGGGAAGATGAGCCCTTCCTGAGCATGCCCCCAGTGACCCCCCTTCTCTAGGCATGCCCCCCCAGCCCACAGTTACCACCCAGTTAAGTTAGTCCATTTAAACTAGGATGGACTGATTAGGGTGCAGCTCTCACAATCCAATCATTTCACTCTGAACGTTCCTGTGCTAACACTGGAGCTTTTGGGGAACACCTCATATCCAAACTATAACAAATATCTAGCTGAGGTATTGCGGGGTCATTTAGTAAGTAAATATTTATAAGGAACTATCAAACAGTTTTCTAAATTAATGGTGCTATTTTTGCATTCCTTCAGAATATATGAAAGGTCCACTTGCCCTGTAACCTCACCAGTGCTTGGTATTAGTGTTTTAAAAATTTTTTAGCTATTCTAATATGTGTAGTAGGATTTTGTTGTAATTTTAATCGCCTTTCCCCAGAAGGCAGTGATATTGAACATCTTTTCATGGGAAGCCACTATTTCAAACTAGGGGGAAGAGCCTGTTGTCTTAGGGAACCATAATCAGGTCTGAACAAGTTCCAGTTGCCCCTGAGTCTCAAAGAGGCAGACTTCAAAAGTTCCACTGGGTAGAACTTAGCCTTGTTTCCTAGGGAGGACTCTCACCAAAGTCTCAGTTGCTCCTGTCACACAGCAACACTGAACCAGCAACCAAATCTTGCTGACTTCTCATGTACTTATTTGCCTTCTACATCTAGTACCTAGTATCTGTTCCAGGATTTTGCCCATTGTTATTTAGATTGTCTTACTGTGGATTTTTGAGAGTTCTTGATATATTGTGAGTATAAATCTTTTGTCATATAAACGGTTTGCTAATGTTTCTCCAAAGCTGTAAGGCTGTCTTTTCATTGAGTTACAATGGGCTCCCACAGAGCAAAAGTTTTTAATTTTAATGAAGTCCAATTTATTACTTTTTAAATTTTATGGATCATGCCTTTGGTTTCATGCCTAAAAATTCTATATAACCCCAAATCATGAACATTTTCTCTAATGTTTTCTTCTAAAAGTTTTATCTTTAAGTCTATTAAGCATCTTCAACTCTATTTTGCATAAGATGTGAGGTTTATATCAACCGACATTAATTGCCTAGACTGGTCACATCTCACTTTCAGGAGTTCATTCTCATTCTCTGAAAATTTTGACTTTAGATTTCCATCATAGTTGAGGAAAACCTACCTCACATCACAGATTGTTGTCTCATGGGAAAAGAATCTAAGGATCAGACACCATGTCAGAAATCTAGGGATTTTGCAGTTCTCGGTAGTGCTTTCATCTCCTATCTTCATTCTCATTTGTGAATGGTCCACATCCAAATCTCATCTGCTTTTCATGGCCCTTTCCCATGTATTTCAGTCTCTATGCAGCGGTCTCATTTCTGCACTGTGAATGTTACAATTGTTGTGCTTGGTCAATGCACATGATGTCATGGAGAAGTAGATAATATTCAGAAGAAACTCAAGAGAGGTAAAGCAGTGTTTGGGAAACCATGGCTCATGGGTTAAATCTGGCCCATCGCCTGTTTTTATAAATAAAGCTTTACTGGAACATAGCCACATTCATTTATCTACTATTGCTTATGGCCATTTTTATATTATAGTGACAGAGTTGTAAGAGAGACCACTTGGCCCTTAAAACAAAATATTCACCATCTTATCTTTTACAGAAAAATTTTACTCAGCATTGGAGCTGAGGCTGGTACTGGGGATGGGTTAAGGTAGGGCACTTTGCTGGGGTCAAAACTGAGTCTTTAATGCATACGTAGGAATAAATCAAGTGAATCTTATTAAGTATAATCATGTATCAATAAAAAATTTTAAATCAAAACAAAGCCTAATCCTAAGGAAAACAAAGGATACCATGCCTTCCCTATGTAAATCTTCCTGGTTTGTTTTCACCCAGGTTCATTTGTTTTCATAGGAATTTGGAGACAATAAAATCTTATACAGACTTGGAGTAACCTAGTGGCGATGGGAAGGGAAGATGGTGAAGGGAAGGTGAAATGGAATGGAGGTTATATGTGGCGCACTGGACTCAACTCTGGTGAGGGTCAGGGAGAGGCAGGCATAAGGAGTGGTGTGAACAGCAATGACCTCTTACCTCTTGGTTTCCGTAGACTGTTCTCTTACTCCCCTGTATTGGACCTCAGTTCTAGCTGCATATTAGTATCACCTGAAGAATTTAAAAACAAACAACAACAACAACAAAACAGAACCCTCAGCATCCAGGGCTCACTCCAGACCAATTTAATTAACAATTCTCAGAGTGGAATCTGTGTGCAAGTTGTATGTTCGTTTGCTTTTAAGCTTCTTTTTTTCCAGAACTGGGGATTGAATCCGGGGCCTCACTCAGTCCATACTAGGCAAGTGCTACCCTAATGAGCTACTTTCTCAGCTCTATTTATTTATTTATTATTTTGAGACAGAATCTCTCTAAATTGTCCAGGCTGGTCTTGAACTTATGATTCTTCTGCCTCAGCTTCCTGAGTAACTGGAGTTACAGGTGGGTGCAGTGGTGCCCAGCACAAATATTTGTATTTCTAATGTTTCTCAGGTGATTCCAACGTAAAGTCCAGGTTGAGAACCATTGTCTCACTTTACAATCCTTTAGACCTCAAGGAAATATTGCCACCTACTGACAGTAGATAATTATTATGCCTTGAAATACTTGTATGTCTGTTTTTTTATAACTCAGAATATTGATGTGTTCTGACAATTGGTAGTAATCACAGAATGTTAGCACTGAAGAAAACCTTAGAGATCTTTAATTCAAATAACTAATATATCCAAATGCCTTTCGGGCTAATGTATTATAGATCTAGAGCCTTGCTACTCAAAATATGGCCTGTGGACAAGTAGTGTCAGCATCATCTGAGACCTTGTTGGCAATCAAGAATCATCAGTTCTCTCCAGATGTGCAGAATCTATAATTTTAACAAGGTCCCCTGGAAATTCACAAAGACTTTAAAGTTTGAGAAGTACAGCTTTACAGAATCATACAACTGGAAGTTCTGGGAAATAGATTTCAGCTTTCTTGTAAGGAACTTCCTTTGAAACAGAATGCCCATATTCTGTTAGAGGCAGAATGACTTTTGACAGAAAATCCTTTGAGTTCTAAGAGTCCTCCTAATTCTGATATTATTTTCCTCCTCCTTTTCAAAGACACTTTCTTTGTGTCTCCTACCAATCACCTTGCTTATCAGATCTTCCATTGTCCCACTGAACATTCACTGAGGTCATTAGTTCTGACTGTTGGGGTGTCTGAATCCCCCTGTGCACCCTGCCTTCATCCTGGAGCTCTTCTGACCCTCAGAGATGAATGCAAGCACACATTTGCCAAATCTTCTCTCTTTCTAAGCTCAAGGGTAGGGCAGGGGATTTAATGGTTCAATGACTTGGGAGAGGCCAGGAAAAAGGAGTCTTATATGAATAATTACAAGGCCTACTATAAATTTCATTCCAAGTTTGTTTCCTCATTCTCTGATGCAAGGTAGACTTTTTTCCATGTAATGCATTCTTTGCTCACCTGTGCTGTCATCCTTGAAAGTATTGCTGCTTTTTCCAGGCATGGGATGTAGAGACCCATTTCCTTATCCTGCTTCTCACTCTTTTTTTTTTTAATTTCTTTCTGATATGTATTTTGTTTTTATAACCAAATGTTTGATACATATATTTTCCTGTTTTTTTCCTAGATTTGTTTTCCATCTTTCTTTTGTGAATTTTCAATGCTCTTAAAAACCTTTAAGCCTGTAACTCCTTCCTACTTTCTACCAAAACTTAGTAATTTCTTTCCCATTTCAGGTTTTTCCTACATATCCATCTGCATCCTTTCTCCCTTTCATCCTTGTCACATGCTTCTGAAATACAACTGGCTTCACCAAAACTCTTCATTTTCCTCTTCTTCCTCCTTCTTTTCCTTTTTCTTCTCCTCTTCCCTCCTCACCCCTGGTACTAGAATTGAATCCAGGGATGCTCTACCACTGAGATATACCCTAAGCCCTTCATTTTTTATTTTGAGACAGAATCTCCTGGGTGTCCCTGGCTGGCCTTGAACTTGTGACCCTCCTGCCTATGCCTCCTGAGTAGCTAGTGTTATAGGCATGTGCCTCTGCACCTGGCTTCCCCTTCCTTCTTCAATTGTGTCTGCCCAACTAACTCTTCTGACATGGACTCTGAAAGTTTGTATTATGCTGGGAAGTTTCTCAAATAAAATCTAACTCCTGACTTTACAGAAGGGAAGAATCTTATCCAGAGAGGTTAGGAGACCTGCTCAAGGGTATACAGGTGAGAGGATAAATGCTTGTTATGAAATAGCATTAGTGTTCAATGTGACTTCCTCAGAGAGCTTCACAATACTTCACAATGCAAAATTTTTCATTTAACTTCACAAGGTAAGTATAGAATGTGTGTGGTGAATACTGAGAGGTGCAGAGAGGCTATAAAACACAATTGATTCGTTTTATAAAGAGGTAAATCAAGCCTTAGAAAGGCAGAAGGATCCATCATTTGTCTCATAACCATTTTTTATCTGAGGGAAAAAACCCTAACTCCTTGATTTATGACTCTGCTAAATACTGGGAAACTTTTATTCCGTGTGTGTGTGTGTGTGTGTGTGTGTGTGTGTGTGTGTGTAGCTATGAATCATACTGTGTGAACAGTGTTGGGTCTCTTTCCTGATGCTGGAAGACAAGTTTAATGTCTGTCTTCCTGCTGGCATGATATATCACACTAACCATTTATTTAGAGGAGAGTCTGGGTTAATTATTAGAGTGATATAATTGGGTAGATTATGTTTAGTAGGTTTATTTTGTTATATTTGTAGCTTGTCATCCACCTGTGCCTCTTTTGTACTTAAAGAAAAGAAAGACTAATGCAGTAAGCTTCCCTATCTGAAGGTTCTGCATCCCCCAAGTCAGCCCCAAGTGCAGGCAGTTTTGGGCTGTGTACTCAAGGGAGTCCCTGAGTGGTGACTGCTCCCTGAAGAGAGGAGACGAGACAGGCTTCTTAGGTCAAAAATATTTGAAAAGAAAAATGCATCTGTACTGAACCTGTCTAGTCTTTCCTCATCCTTATTCCCTGAACAATGAGTTTAGCAACCATTTTTATAGCATTTTCATTGTATAAGATATTGTAAGTAATCTCGAGATGATTTAAAGTATATGAGAGAGCTGAACATGGTGTCACTCACCTGTAATCCCAGCAACTTGGAAGGCTAAGGCAGGAGAATTGCAAATTTGAGGTTAGCCTCACCAACTTAGAAAAACGCTGTCTCAAAAAATAAAAAGGGTTGGGAATGTAGCTCAGTGGTATCCTGGGTTCAATCCCCAATACCAATAGATAGATAAATAGATGAAATAAATAAAATGAAAAGGCCAGAGCTCAGTGGTAGAGCACCCCTAGTTTCAATCTCTAGTACTGCAATAAATAAATAAATAAAATAAAGTAAATGAAATATATGAATTACATAGGTCATATGCAAATACTTTGCAATTTTATATAAAGAACTTGAGCATCTGTGGGTTTTGGTAATTTGTGGCAGGTCATGGCACCAACTCCCACAGGTACTGAAGGATGACAGCACTTCTTTTTAAAGTGCTGGGAGAGATGGTAAAGGGAGAGACAACCTGAAATCAGTGGATTATTATTAGTAAAGGTACTTATCTCTCTTCATAAATCACCCTTTCAGGGCCCTTAATCATTTGGGTTGTTGTTCAGCTCCCTCTGACCTGTCAACATGCTCCCAGTCAGAGAAAAGTGATGGCTGTATTCCAGAGCCTGTCTCGTCTCCTCTCTACAGGGAGCAGCCACCACTCAAGGACTCCCTTGAGTACACAGCCCAAAATTGCCTGCACTTGAGGCTGCCACTGTCTTCCATTTGAGGGCCTGTTTAATTTGCTCTCTCCCATCATGTTGGTCTCTTGACACTGTGAAAATTCACCCACAGAACATCTGTGTTTGGATGAGCCTCTCCCCGGCCTTCCCAATGTTCCAAACACCAGTGAACTTGGCTGTTTCCTGCCAGGTAGTCCTCTTTCTCTCTCCCCCTTATTGGCTTTTTTTTTTCCTGGTACTGGGATTGAACCCAGGTCTTTGCACATACTGAGCAGGTGCTTTTCCACTAAACTACACCTCCTACCCCTCCTTACATTCAGAAGTCCCCTTTACCAATTTTCTGACCTTATTAGCATTTTGTACTCTTCCCTGGTTTTTGACATGTGTCCTTGGGCATGGATCAGGATAGGAAATGAGGGCAGATAGTAAACTTAGTGAGGGAAAAATTGTGTGTGTTTGGCAGGGTGGCCGGGGTGGGGGTTTGGTTTTCTACTGAGAAACCTAGAAATGTTACTGATCTTATGAAGCTAATTTCCAATGAACTATTCTTATTTCCTGTTATAAGATGGAAGTCAGATACACATGAAAGCTCATTAAACATGTACTGAATGAAAGGAGAAGTAAATGAATTATTTTATTTCATGGAATCAGATTCCAGATTGGTAAAAAGAAAAAAGAGAGAGAGATTGAGAAACATAAAAAACAGAGAACAGAGAATCATGAGATGTGGATTTCAGGGTTGGGTTTTCTGCTAACAGACCTGGGGAAATCTTTTGCTCTCCCTGAGCACTGGCTTCTTCCCTATACAGTGAAAAGCTTGGTCAACATTTGTGATCCTAAATGTTTCAAACACAAGAATTTCTCTAGAACCAAAAAAATTTAAATATCATTTACTCTTTTTTTTGAAAATTTTTAGTGATAGATTATAATTATACATACTATGTAATTCATTAACCTCTAAAATATTTTATTTAAATTTTTTTAGTTATAGATGGACACAATGCCTGTATTTTGTTTATTTTTGTGTGGTGTTAAAAGTTAAACCCAGTGCCTCACAAAAGCTAGGCAAGCACCCTACCACTGAGCCATAATCCCAGCCCTCTAAAATATTTTTGATGAAGTATTTTGGACATACTAAATGTATGAGTTATAATGCATGAACATGTGATATTTACCATCCAACAGAATTCCCTTATAGCATAATAGTGGTGATTTTAACAATCCTTGATTTAGAAAATGGATGATAACAAATAGCAGTTGTACTTTCATTGAAATTTGTATTTTAATTGTTAAAATAATAGCTACCCTTACACATATACATATAGGATCAAGAACATTGATTTAGTTTAAGGCAATTCTTAATGTAAATGAAGATATGTAATAATTCTTACAGTATGCTTCTATGGCTCACATAGTGTTTCTGGAAAGTGTGAGATATATTACCTATTGCAATAAAAATGCCAGCCTTTGGCCCTGTTCCAGATCCACTGAATGAATGTCTCTGAGGGCTGGGTCTGAGATTCTGCCTTTGTTGTTGTTGTTTAAATCAGATATCCAAAATGGGATTATAACTAGAGTTTTCCATTTCCTTAGTCTCCAGAGCTGGGCAGTACTACACTTCTATATGATTTAAGGATAATGAGTTTTCCCTTGAACAGTACCTTCCCTGGTTCCTTTTAAGTATTTTGTAGGTCATAGAGATTTTTACTTATGCCCAATTTTTCAGTAATATGTCTGTTGTTGAAATAAGTGATACTGAGGTTGAGGTTGACAGGTGGGAAATAAATTTTACTATCCAGACTTTCCAAGAATCCTCATGGATATTCTGAAATTTGGGTTCAGTGCTAGTGTTGGTCTAGGTCTTGCTAGTATTAATGAATACTACAAGTCACTAAGCTGCACATCAGGGTCAGGCCTGCCATAGTTCTTGGGCCTCTGTCCTCCAGGTTCTGGTTCCTATGGAACAGGGACTAGATCTTTGGGGCGTTAGTCAGCTTTTTGTCATCACAACTAAAGTACCTGACAAGACCAACTTAGAGGAGGAAAGGTTGATTTTGGCCCATTGTTTCAGAGATTCAGTGCATGGATGCAGTCTCCAAGACAGAAAATTCATGGTGAAGGAAAGTTTCTCAGTGCATGGCTGTCAGGAAGCAGAGAAAAATAGGGAAAGGGGCTAGGGACAGATGTAGTCCAAGACCACACCCCCCTGTGATCTACTTCCTCTTGCTACACCCTTCCTGCCTATAGTTATCACCCAGTAGTCCATTCAACAAATGGATTAATCCACTAATAGATTAGTCATTGCCTAAAAGTCTCGCCTCTGAAACTTGCTGCATTGGGGATCATGCTTTCAACACATGAGCTTTTCTGGGGACATCCCAGATTCAAACCATAGGATTAAGGAGGCTTGGTAGCCTAGAAAATGGAAGTTCATCTGCATGACCATTTCCCTATTCATTGCTCCAAATAGTACTATAAAAGAATTATATGGGGTTGGTAAAAAGAAAAAGAGAGATGTTGAGAAACATTGACTTGATCAATAATGGCAGCTATAAATAATTTTATTTAAAGAAGTATGTACCAAACATAGTTAAGGTGCTCAGCAATGTGCTGTGGGTATGGACCATTTAAAGAAGATCAGATCTTCTTAAAGTCTTTGTAGTATGGTTTGTAATCCATGTTTTAGTAACTTAAATTGTCAGTTAATTTCTGGAAAGATTACATTACCCTTGTATACAGTGTTAGCTTTTCTTGGGCTCTGTGAGTAACCTCTATCAACCGTATTCATGAATTTAACCTTTGTTTATTACTTTTGTATGGTTCTAGTGCTATTTTCTTGGGCATAAACATATGTAAGATTTTTTTTTTTCTCTCAAGGAGGGCATGGCCTTCCAGGAAAATAGGTAAGCAACCAATCCACAGTGAGTGATAATTGAGGCCCACAAACTTGGTACTAACCAAGTGGATAGAGCAACTCCAGGGAGGAAGTGGGAAAGGTCATTGACCCTGAAGGCCTCTCTGTGGAGAAGCCTGAGCTGATACTTCTAGAATAAGCAGGAGTTCCCTAGCAGATGATGTGGGCAGGGCATTCTAGCCATGGGGATTAGCAAATGCAATTAAAGGGTAGTAGAAAAAAGTATGGCATGTTTAACTTAGATGTTGGGAAGCTGCAGAAATATTCTTTTGCAAGAATTAAAGTGGAGTTACTGGGAGCAGAAATGTGTTAATTGTACAGTGTTTTAGGTTTTGTATCTTTATTGTGGTAAAGTATACATAACATAAAATTTACTGTCTTACCTATTTTTAAATGGACAATTTTATGCCATTCACATTTTGTATTACTGTTACCACCACCCATCTCCAGAATTTTTTCAAAACTGAAATTGCACCCATTAGATATTAGCTGCAGATTACTTCCTTCTGTCAGTCTCTGGAAGCTATCACACTACTGTCTGTCTTCACAAATTTGATAGTACTAGGTACCTCCTAGAAGCAGAATCATAAAATATTTATCTTTGATGACTGGTTTATTTCACTTAGCATGATATCTTCAGGGTTCATCCATGTTGTAGCATGTGTCAGGATTTCCTTTATTTTTAGGGTTGAATAACATTCTGTGGTATGTATGGATCACATTTTGTGTGTCTATTCTTCCATTAATGGGCACCTTTTGGCTATCTTGAACATGGCAGTTCTCAGATTTTGTAACTTAATATGTAAGTTATTAAACTCTATTTAATTTTGGCGGGGGGGGGGGGGTACTGGGGATTAAACCTGAGGATGCTCTATCACTGAAATATATCCCCGGTCTTTTTATATTTTATCTTGAGACAGGGTATCACTAAATGGTCTGGGTTGACCTTGAATTTGTGTTCCTCCTGCCTCAACCTGACAAGTAGCTGGTATTACAGGCATGTGCTGCTGTTCCCAGCTGTTATTAAGCTCATAATTAAAATACAAAAGGACTTCTCCCAAACCATTTATAAGATGGTCCTAGGTTGAGGTACTTGGTTGAAGAAAGGGGTAAGGGAAAAGTGAATTTCATAATGAAGAATGAGAGGACCTGCTTCCTGTGAAGCAGATGAGAGAGTATTTCACTAGCCAAATTATTTGTAGTCCAGGCGATTGAGGATCCAAGGCTCCTGTGGGGGGAAAATATATTTTTGTTTAAAAATCAGCTCTTGTCAAACATCCAGGGATTTTTTTTTTTTTTTGCCTCAACTTCTACTTCTCTAAGAAATCAACTTTTCTGCTTCTATTTTTGCGTACAGCTTGAGGCCCAGGACTGGACTGGTCCCTTCATTAGACCTCCATCTTAACTGTTTCACCCACTTTGCTGCTGTAGACTTCCTGCTGCCCCTCCTTAGATACCCAGTGACGGGCTGGGACATGTTGGGTTAGGAGAGAGTTGTGGGAATCAGGAGATGCTCAGAAGCAAGGCTGTTGGTCTGGAAGCAGCTCTTCCAGCATCCAGCCAATATTTCTGCTCATGTTACTTGTTGAGTGTTTAATCTTGGCTCTTGTTGGATCTTCTACCCAGTCTCCCCTTCCTGGGCTTACTGATTGGCACAGGACACTAAGTTCCATGGCTGCTATTTCAATACAAGACCCCAAGGCTCTGTTTATGAATCCCAAACACTTGTAGGCTTTCCAATCTGTAGTTGGTCTTCCCAGACTTGTATTGTTTTGTTCCCTCAAAGGTCAGGTCTGTAGGGTTTATTCTGCCCTTGCTGGTAGAGCTCTGGCCAGTAAAGCAAATGTATCAGAACAGCCTGGCCAGTGGGTGGAGGGCCAGGCCTGTTGGCACATACTCTGGGCTGGCATGGGCCACAGACGGTGGCACCAGCAGTCCTGTTTGTTCTTCAGCTCCTGGCAAAGTCTAAGCAGATTGGATTCGTGTCCCAAGAAACACAGATGTTTCCTCCCGAGTTTGCCTGCCCAGACAGTGCTCCACCTCAGACAGAGCAGCAGTCTGGGGAAAAGGAGGACTTGTCCCTAAGAGCTCTTCTCTTCTATGTTCTCCTGGGTACTGCATTGCTACCTTTCTTTTCAAACCCATTTCCCCCCTAAAGAGCATGATAACATGCTATCATGTCATCTAAGTGAAGTGTAATTGTCATAGAAATAAAAGGCTTCATGATAAATATTTAAACCTTTTCAGATACTTGAAATACCTTTGTGTCCAGTGTTTCTAACAAAAGTGCAATTTAATTCTAATTCTGCAGATGAAAGGGGTTGGGGGCATCAGGAAGCAGATAGAATAGATGCAGAGTGTGACTAACCTAAGAGTCCTTGTAGATAGCACTCGGTAGTAATGGCAGCTGTGATAGGACCTGTAGATCTGCTTTCGGCCTTTCTGGACCCTCTTCATCTTGAAACATTCCACCAGCTATTGTAAGGAACACCTGCATTATCACTGTTATTGAGATTCTGGGAAAAAATTGGGTCATGCTTTTCTATGTAGTCACTGTGCCCTTTACAGGGAGCTATCTGGGGGTATGTACATGGTGATTGAATTAGAGACTGTTTTCCAATTTCCAACAAAATGTTTAGCTGCATTTTGAATTCTTAACATGAAGGTATTAAATGCATGGCCAAACTTGGCAAAACATTAACTGTAGAAATAGTTAAGTTTCCAGATACACAAGCAATGAGTTGGCTGGGTGCCTCTTGGCAGGCTTAGGTGATGGGTCTTGATTATAGAAAGGTCCTGGAGACAGTGAACCCACCAGGGAAGTGGACCAAACAAGAAAGAAAGGTCTAGTCAACTGCAAGCTTCTTCTGGAAATACCAGGCATTTAAGGGTCTGCTTAGCAGGCAATTTGCTCACTAAAACCCAGGCTGGGGAGAATGACATAGTCCCTTGTAGAGGCAGAGAGTTGACATTTCTGCTTTGATTTTTGTTGCTGTACAAGGGAAAGAGGGAAGTGTATGGAGCATGTGAAAGTGACTTACTGGAAGAGACCAAAATTGTTAATAGTTGACAACTGATCTATCTAAGGCAGGTTTTGTCCTCTTCCTGGGCATATCCAGACTTTTACATTCTTAACTTCAATGGAGTTCAATGGAGCACCCCCTCTGCACTCTATTGGTTACAGGAGCAACCTTGATTTAGTGACTTGTTCTGAAGGAGGTGTAGCTGGAAATTTGTGCTGATGAAAGCCCAAAAGAGCAGAGGTAAATGTGGGTGTGGTCAGGAAAAGTGGCTAGTTCAGTAAGCACATGGTCAAGGTCAGCGGATTCATAGATTGCCATTCCATTCCAGTTCTTCCACCTAGAGGGCATTTCAGTTCATCCAGCACTAGAGTTGAACAGAATGGTACAGTCAAGGCCATACAGTGTGAGTTGGAGCGGTATCCTCAAGTGCATGCTAATCTGACCAACTGTAGCCTTCAATAATCCCACTATTGACCTAAAGGGGACTGTTTTATGTGGGATGGGTCCTGTCCAGAGCCAAACACCAGGACATAGAACTCTCCCTCCCATCCTTCTGGGATTGAACCCTAAGGTGTTTTACTACTGAGCTGCATCCCAAGCCCTTTTTATTTTTTAACTTTGAGACAAGGTCTCACTAAGTTGCTGAGGGCCTTGCTAAATTACTGAGATTGGCCTTGAACTTGTAATCCTCTTGTCTCATCCTTCTGAATTACTGAGATTACTGGTGTATGCCACTGCACCTGGAAAAAATGGTTTTAATAAACTGAAGAATTTCTCAGAATGAAGTTCACTGTGGGAGAAGTCAGAATTCGACCACCAGTGATAAAAAGCTGTGCAAGTATGAGAAATGGCTATGAATGCCAAAATGTAACAGAAAGATATGGGATTGTGGATGGGCTACATTCCTCAGGAGTTAAGAGCTGCAGTTGGATTAGCCTGTCCAGAACTGCAAAGGTGAATTTAAAATAGAGGGGTGGGCTGGGCAACATGATGCATACTTGTAATCCTAGCACTTGGGAAGATGAGGCAGGAAGATTTCAAGTTTATAACCCAGGCAATATAGTGAGACTCTGTCTTAAAATAAATTTTAAAAAAGGAGTGAGGCTGGGAATGTAGCTCATGGTAAAGTGCCCCTGGGTTCAATCCCCAGTTCCTGCCCCCACCCCCCCAAAAATTCATAATTATTTTTTTATATGTGAAAAGCCCTGATATGAAGACTGGTATCAGTTCTTCTTAATCTTCACCAGGGATAGAATGGAGTTCCAGCAGCATTTGGTTAGATGCAAGGAATTCTTTCCTGACAAAGTCATTAAATAATAGAATAAGTTATGGAGGGAAGGTTCTGATATGTTGATGAGGTTTTCAAAACAGGTTGTATTTTCATTTCAGTAGGATGTATTAAGTCAATCTCATTGTGATGAGTCATTCCTTTGGTCTCAGCTGTTGGCTGGGTGGTGGGATTGATGACCATTTAAGGTCCCTGTTCTAACTTAGGGACTACCTGAGAGCCCCTGCCTGCAGACATTACCTTAAAAAAAAAAGACATCTACCTAAAAAGATCCCCTGAGGTTCTCCCTGTGCCCAGGAAGTGCACCAGTCCCCTAGGACTGACTGTGGCACTCTGTGGGCTGGCTGGGGTCCTGAAGATGCACCAGTCTAATCCGTTTCTGTTCCTTTGTTCTCTTCTCCTTTGCAGTATGAGTTTAAAGCCAAGAATATCAAGAAAAAGAAAGTGAGCATTATGGTTTCAGTGGATGGAGTGAAAGTGATTTTGAAGAAGAAGAAAAAGGTAAGTGGCTCTGAACTAGAAACTGTGGTGAAGAGGAGACTGGGGAAGGTGATGTGGGATACTTTTCCCTTTTAGAATATTCTCTGGACATAATCACCCCTTTATCTGATGAGGTCTTCTCTTTCTTTCTTGACTGAACTCAGGGCATTCTTCCACTGAGCTATATCCCCAGCCCTTTTATTTTAAAATTTTGAGACAGAGTCATGCTAGGTTGCCCAGGCAGTCCTCAAACTTGTGATCATCCTGCCTCAGTCTCCCAAGTCATTGGAATTACAGGCATGCACCATCATGTCGGCCTGGTCCCAAGCATTTTGGATAAGGGATATTCAACCTGTGTCAGGTTTAGTGGGGAATGGACAAGAGGAGGCTCCCTGAGCAGTTATCCCCTTCTGTCATTTGTACAACCCCTGGCCTCACCCCAGGTTCCCTGCAGCCCCCCCCCCCCCACCGCCCGCCATGCATTCTTGTGTCCCATTACACTTGCTGCTGCCCTGGGGATTATTACTGTCCCCTTTACCTATGTGCACACGGTGGGTAGCCATGGAACAATCTTGAGAATACTGTCCTCTCAGGAGTTCCTGAAGCAAACTGATGTCTATTAAGACCCTGAGCTTAAAACTATGAATGTCAGCCTTTCAAACCAAGAAACTCAGACTCATCAGCTTGAAGTTTTAGGCTGTAGGATGTTAACTCACGTTGAAAAAGCTCAAAAGAGGCTGATGTATAAACTGGATCTACAGTGTCTTAATTCACTTTGAGACATAGAACAGTCTCTTAGACCAGATACTCTCATTATCCTGACAAGCACCTTTCCTCTCAAATCGAGGCAAATGATGTGAAAAGGCGAGTTATTAGAGTATTGCTCAGTGGGCCCAGCAGTGGGGAAAGTTGGCTAAGTACATGAGAGGAATGTTTGCTGACCTCCGGTGGATCCACTGGATGTTTGTAGTGGCCTTGATGGGTGGATACTGTTCCTAGGGTCTGTCCAACAGACCTTTCTAGCATTTTCCTCCAAGACTGTCTGGCTTCTGTACTTCCATGACTGCTAGTACTAAAATCTCCCCACCACCCAAAGCACATACACTTTTGTCAGACATGATCTTTGTTTACTTTCAGTTATGTTACATTTCAAGTTCTGCTGTCCTGGTACTTATATGTCCCTTTCAGATAACTTTATATACCTCTTATGTTGTCCATTATAGAGTAACTTCATGGTTTTGCCTTAGGACATGGTCTTATCTCTCTCATCACTGTCTCCCTATATATCACATATCATATGCAGTGCTATCTTCCATTCTGCATGCAAGAAAACTGAGGTTAGGTCACACAGCACTTAAGGACAGCAGAATGCTGAGCATCATCTGGGAGACAAGCCAGCTCTTCCTTCCATTAAGTACAGAAATGCTCTTCTGAAGTAGCATCTCCCTGAGGGAATAGGGGAATTTGTGACTCACTTTGAAACCCTGAGATTGTTAGTCTTCAGTGTTCACCCTGCTGCTGGCCCAGGAAAGAGGTGATCTAGCAGGTCTTTCCTAAGTCCGATTCTTCTGATGCCAGGCTTGGGAAAGAGGAGCTTCCTGTCCTACCTTGCTTCCTCCACCCACGCTCAGTGTCCATTTCAGGGCCACGGCTATGATTTGGATAAGGCCTTTAATCATAGTGTACATTTTCAGCTGCCTGTGCCAGATGAACGCACATTAACAGCAATCAGCCTTTTTGTCATCTTGTTCCCATGCAACAGTCCTCTGATGTCTGCATGTACTACCACCACACTCACACACACTTTCAGTCTCTCTTCCTACCTGTTTATAGGGTTGGCAACAGACTAGAGATGCTATAGTGTAAGTGCATGATTTTCTCCAAGGAAATGAAGCAGTTGGCAAATGTCACTGATGGCCACCATGATTAGGTTAAAAATTGAAACCCTTGCTAGGTAGCTATGGATGTAGCAATAACCATTGCTTATATTCATGCATAAGATAGCACTGCCATGTACGATTGCCATTCCGTAGTGGTTACTCAGTGTCTGTACTAGACCACTTGGCAAAGATTTTTTGAATGGTCCTCTGTTCCTGCAGACAGCATGCTGATATTTACTGGGTCAGCATGACATGTTGGAAGGAGCCCTAAGCAGAGGCAAGAAGACCTGGGTTCTGGTCCTGGCTCCACCTTTCCTGGCTCTGTCCTCTGAGCGAATCATTTTGCCTTTCTGATCTTCAAGTAAAAAGAATGCGGAGCTGGGTTGGTTAATCACTTTCACTTTTCCAGCTCAAATACTCTGCAATTTAAACTTGTATATAAATTTAGATCACCAGTATGTATTTAAATCTTTGAAAAACTACTGGGCAACAAAGAAAGCAGACACTACAGGCTGGGTGGTTTACTATATGGTTTTGTCTTCCAATCCTCTGGGCCAGGAGGAGACCCTGTGAGGTCACATGCCTCTCAAAGTAGCCACTGGGCCTCCTTTTTTAGCCTATTTGTAACTGGTCAATGGTGGTGTGCTTCCTGTCTGAGGAGGGAGGTGTGTTTACAGGGGACTCTTGATTTTAGAGAACTTTCTAAGAGAAGGGGCAATCTTTGTGAGCTCAGCACTTACCAGGTACATGGAGAAGTGTGTTCAGTGTTTGTGGCTCTTGGCTGGCTGGATGAATGAAAATTATTTGTATGTGATAGTGTCATTATGTCAGAAAGAAATAAGTACTTAGCAACAGGATATAATGAAGTCTAGTTTGTTCCTTTTGATTATGACATTCTTCTCCCTCTCTCTTCTCCCATCAGTCTGTCAGTTTAAAAAAAAAAAAAAAGGAAAAAACAAGAATCAGAGCTTTTCCCAGATACAGAAGACTTCAGTAGGAATTGTTAATTTAGATTGTGGTAGTAGGACTTGTTCAAGTGACTCTGATTCTCAGGTGTGTTGTATTAGTGCAGGCAATAGCGAAATATATTGTAATCATCTCACTGAGATGCAAAAACTGTCTTTTTTGTTATATTAATAAGTATCTAAAAATGCTCTCTTCTTGAACTAATGCCAGCACATAATGAATCATAAATTCCTTTCAAATCTTATGTCAAATTTGTGGTGTGAACTCAGTTACCAAGATAATCAGCTTTGCTTTGATGTCTCTCAATCTGAACATTTTCTTTAACTCCCAACTAGGCCCAAGTAATTATCTTTTCTGTGTATATAATAATGATTATTTGTTATAATTCCAGAATTACACTGTACCACCATTTGCTAGGGAGTGGAATCCTGAATAAGAAAGATTAATCTTGAACTTCATCTAAAGGATTGTTCCAAAAGAACCTAAAGGGACTCAGTTTCATGTGCTTTGTCTTATAAACCAATAATTTGTTGGGATTCCTTAAGGCAACATTCTAGAAATAATCCATCATTCACATTTACAAATATTTGTATAAGATACATAGGGGTACAAGATATGGACCCTTTCTAGCAAAGTTTACTATATTTCATGGCACTTTGTGTAAAATAAATCTATTATAGTTCTCCATTTCATTGGAGGTGTTTTTCATTTGGGGGAATTTTTTTTCCTTTGGTACAAGACTTAGAACCCAGGGCCTCATGCATGCTAAGCACATGCTATACCCTGAAGCTACATCCCAGCCCCACATTAGATTTATTTATCTCTTCCCCCTATAAGCTGTGAGCTTTTGGGGGCAGGTTACATGTCTTCTCTCAGATCTTATCTGTTTGGGAAGGTGGAAGGAGAGAGGGAGCAAACTGATTGAAGTAATTACACACTAAGATGATAATTGGAATAGCTACTAATAATCTAATAATAGCTGGCACTGATAGTGAATACCTACTGTTTTTTAGTCTTGTTTGATGTACTGTAACACTAAATCATCACATATCCCATGAAGTAGATGCCATTATTATGCTCATTTGCAAAAGAAGATTGAGCAACTTGCTCAAAATCTCAGGTCCCATCAGTGGTGAAGTCTAGATCCAAAACAGGTATGTCTTGCTCAAATCTCCAAGCAGGTTCTTTCTACTACCATGTTGCTGTGCGTGCATGGTGCTTGTGTTTATTGTCTTTAACTTCTAACTTACATTCTGGAACAGGGACATTCACATCATAAGGCAACTATTTTCATGCCCAAGCAATAGTATTAGGTTACTATGGTAACATAGAACTCAGATCTAACTGGGTAAATAAAGGGGGCACTCAAAATTATAGAACCAGAATTTAGGAGAAGGGACTTAAAGAACGATCTGGACTAATCCCTGGATTGATTAGATCTGGCAACAGAGAGTGAGATAGGTTCAGGGATACCCCCACCTAGTATCTAGGTCACCCAGGTAGACATAGTCACTGACAGGACCAGAGTGTGAATCTGCCCCCTAAACTCAGCACAGTTTTCTTTTCACCATGTTGTCTTTTGTGGCCTGCTATTTCTTGCTAGTTTTAAATGGATGTATTAGGAACCCATGTGCATTGTGTGAGGATTTGTTAGAAAATTGTGTGAGTATTTTCAGTTTTGAAATGCATTTTCCTATATCTGTAGGTTATACCTGAAGGTAGGAGATAGCTTTATTTTCAGCCTAATCCTATTCTACCTAGAAGCATGGAGACTTTGTCAAGCTAGGTTTATATAGTCTTTGCAAGGTTTTTTTAATTTAAGAAAAAGTTTTAAAAGAAGTTGCCATTGCTGTCAGATGCATGAATAATGTGCATGAATAATGACAAAATTTGCTGACTTTTAGACACGCTTACTGATTCCAGTAGGGATAGTAAATAAATGTCAGTAGGAATCCCTCTTCCACCTTTGGGCTCCCAGGACAGGGCTTCAAACATGCCATATTCGTTTTATGCTTCCAACAATAGGGAGGATGACTGTGATAATTATTCCTGACTCTGTTTTCTCTTGTTGGCAATGTTTCAGGCAGACCTACCTCTAAACCAGTTCTCACATAATATGCCTTGCCAGAAGCTTTTAGGATCACAAAATGGCAGTGAATGAATTTCCATGGAGGACTTGACATTCGTACTCAATAGATAAAGGAAAAAGAAGGTCCTGTATCAAGAATGTGCTTACTCCATTCTGTGGTCTTTCAACACAACACAGTCCGCCCTTTATCTCTTTCCTCTGTTCAGAGTAAAGGGGAGTGAAAGACTTGCTTGGAGTAGCAAGGAGAACATGGAGTCTAGAGGTAGAAGAGATAGATAGATTTTATTTACCACTGGGCCAGGTGAATTTAGAGGGATATAAGGTCCCCCTGAGCCTCAGTGTTCATCTTTCAGGTGGGGGTCAATTTTAATAATGTAAAAGAAAGCATTATGTAGAAGTTCCTTCTTTAAATAGAGCAACAGGCTTTTCCTCCATGTCAACTAAGATAGTTTTGAAAAATCAAAAATGAAACATGTAAAGATGAATTTCCTGTATCTTTCCTTTTTCACTTTCCTTGTTAGTCTGACACGAACAAGCGAGTGCAAAGATGGGATTAAATGCCTGTGGGAGAAAGTGAGGGAAGTACCTGGGAAAGAGTGGGATGGCTGTCAGACTGTAGGCCTGCCACCAAGAGCCAGAGACAGGGAAGGAAGAAGAAAGGTTGGGTGAAAGTCTCTTAAACAGCTGGGCTGTCTTAGAATGTCTTCATGTTCAGTGCTTGGCTGGGAGCAGCCCAGGAAAGCATGGTGCCTAACCAAGTTCAATGATGGACTTCAGGTAGCAGCATCTGGGGCCCTTGGTTAAACTCTCTGTAACTGGACCTTTGAGGGTACATTCTTGTGACCACAATTTCCTGTAAATGTCCTCCAAGTTAAGCTATGTATCTCACTGACTTTGGGCAGAGGGACAAAGTACTGGGGATTGAACCCGGGGTACTCAGCCAACCAAGCTCCATCCCCATCCCTTATTATTTCATTTTGAGACAGATTCTCACTAATTGCCTAGGCTGGCCTTGAACTGTCTCCTGAGTACCTTGGATTATAGGTATGTGCCTCTGTGCCCAGCTGCAAGCATTTTAAAGAGAAAAAGAACAATACAGAAACCACTTCCTCCCCACTTTTCATATGGAAATATTTTTTAAGGAAAAAAATTTAGGAAAATGATTTAATGAGAGAAGGAAAATAGGAAGGAAGGCTAATGACTGGCTTTCCAGGGTTATAAATCAAAGTTGACTTCCACCATAGGCCAGAGATATATCATTGAAAAGTCAAAGTAACTATAGCTAAACTCAGTTTAACTATCTCTAGAAAGCTCACATAGTTCTAAATTATGCCTTCTTCTTTCTTTCCTTCCTTCCCTCCCTCCCACCCCACCCGCTAGGGATTGAATGCAGGGTCCTCTACTACTGAGCTACATCTCCAGACTTCCTTTTTACTGATACCCTGTCTCAAAATTAAAAAGGTAAAAGGAGAGGAAAAGAGAGGGGTCTGGGGAAGAAACTTTCAAAATAAAGGAGATAAAGAGAGAGCACTCAGACCAACAGAGAAGAACGTGTTCATTTAAGACAGTGGTATGAGAAGAGGAGCCTTCCTCTAAGTTAAGCCATTCAGAGTACTGCAGTTGACGGAATTCTACTGAGTCCTAGAGCCAGAACTAGTCTAAAATTCAGGAGAACTTGGTTCTAGTCTAGACCCAGCTGATAGCCAGGGGTGACACCTGGCTCAAACATGAGTACACACCTCAGAGTGTTATTTGAAAGAGATGGGTAAGAGAGGTGGGGGTCCTTCAGTTCTGGTGTTCTTAGATTATCATTTGGTTATTGAAGGGATTGCATTAAAAAGTTCCAACACATTTGCCTTAGGTTATTGAATAACCAAAACATTGGTAAGCCAGACGTGGTGGTGCATACCTGTAATCCCAGTGAAGTCAGGAGGCTAAGGCAGGAGGATTGCAAATTCAAGGCCAACCTGGCCTTTAGTGAGGCCCTATCTCAAGATTAAAATTAAAGTTCAATGGTAAAGCACTTCTGGGTTCAATCCCTGATATCCTACCCCCTCAGAAAAAGGAAAGAAAAAAAAAAGGTGAGTCTCTATCTATTGTACCCTTTGTATTGCCTTGATGATTTCCTAATCTCTTTATAGATTTAATAGACTTACCCGAGGATTACTATAAGGCCTTTAAAGGGAGAGGACTAGATTTTAATGGCATTTTCAGAAAAGGAAAATAAGTAGGCAAAAAGATCTTTGTGTCCTCCAACCCTACCCACCCCCTTCAGTATGTTCTATATGGATACTGGGACATCTCCCTAAAGTAAGGTATTTTCTGGCTTCTATATACCCTGACAATGTTCACTCTTATTAAATTAATACAAAGTGCCTGGAAGCCTGGCCTCTCCATCTTCCTAGTCAGGAATGCCAAAGAAGGAAAATAGTTGTTCTGTATTATGTTGACTCATTATTTGTTCTTCTTAATGAACATATTAGTTACATTCTTTGGGTATGCAAAGAAGAGTCTTGCCCAGGGTACTTTTGATAATGGAGGCATGCTAGTAGGCTAGGAGGAAAGAGGCTGGCATTCAATGGCTTTTCTTTCTTAGCATTGCAGCCAGATTGAGTGGAAATATCTGCAGCAGGTCACAAAAACCATCTGCTGTTTTGGGGGCTCAGCAAAGTTTAGTGGAGGATTTGATTGAGCAAAACTGGGTCTTTGTATCCTGGAGCTCACGGATCAGGCAGTTTCGCGCTAACCCCTCTGTGGTGTTTTCAGGCACTGACTACTGATCCTGAGCTCCACTGGTCGTGGCCATGTTAGCATGGTAGTTCTCAACAGCTGCACACAGCAAAAACCACATTGTCCACCCTCAGAACCCTCTTCAGGGCTGCTCATATCAGAAAGGGGCCCGTGGATGTGGCAGCATCATGAAATGGTCTCTTTGGTACATGGAATCATTCTTCTAATAACTTTGAAAATCACAGCAGAGCAACAAGGAATACTATGAGGAGCAAACTTTTCTGAAAGTTAAGTGTATGAAAAAAGCAAGGATTCACTCCCTCAGAGCAGCCTCTGCTGCAGGCCTCCCTTGAGTGTTTAACTCCCAGTGAATGTTTTATTGAGTAGCACAGTGGGTGGGCTCTGGCCAAGCACAACATTGATGGGATCTTGGTCAGTTGGCTGTCTTTGAAGACAGGGGCCTTCCCTGTGCCAAGCCTAAGACTTCCACAGGAGCACACAGTATATGGAAAAGGACCTCTGGCTGGGTGTTTCACTTTAACTTTTCTTTGATACTCAGTCCTGCATCAGAATCACCTGATTCTGGCTCTGAATACTACATCAGAATCACCTGAAATGCTTGTTGTTACTACAGATTGCAGAAAGGCCTCACCTCCTATATTCCTGAGCCTGAAGAGGTGGAATCCAGGAAGCAATAGTTCTTTTAGAAAAATTTTACCTGTGTATCTACACACACATCCACCCAAGATTTTTGTTCCTTGGAATAAGGAATAGCTGCATTTCCCCCTATTTCTCCATCTAAATACAGATGAGTGTGAAAAGGGCAGCAAAGCAAGGCAGAAAAACTTAGACAATAGCCACTCCTTCAGCCAAACAACACAGAAAAATCTGTCCCCCTTCCCTGCAAGGCTGCATGGCTGAGTGGAAACCTAGATACCCACCACTGCTGGGCTATCACAAGGGGCACCACCCCATTGGTTAGTGTCAAAGAAAGCTAAGAAGGATGCCAGGACTTTCATCCCTAGCAGCTGGTAATGAGTGTCTCACTCCCCCACCTCACCCCTATTCCTCATGTGCTGTGTCATTGGAGACAATATGGAGAACCTAGACTTCCACCACTTCTTAATTGGAATGAAGCTGAATGATAGTGCAGTAATGCATATAATCAGTGCAGGATAGTTGAAGGTCAATAACAAAGTACTCCTTTGAACCAGAGTAGCAGCGGTGGGAGCCTGGTGGGGAGTTAGAACTGCAACCCACACCCAGCAGTATCAAGGAACCCTTTTTTCTCTCAGGTGTCAATAGAGGTCAAGTGGGAAACCTGAACTTAATTCTCTCCTGGCAGTGATAATGTGGCATTCTCCTCTTTCCCCTGTTTGAGCAGTGTCCTAGTATGATAGTTAAACTAGAAAGTTTAAATGATACCTAGAGCTGAGTGTAGCAGCTCACACCTATAATCCCAGTGACTCTGGAGACTGAGGCCAGAGGTTGACAAGTTCAAGACAAGCCTCAGCAACTTAGCAAGACCCTCTCTCAAAATCAAAAAATGAAAAAGAGCTGGGGAAATAGTTCAGTGATAGAGCACCCCAAGTTCAGTCTCCAGTACCCCCCCCATACACACACACTTCTTTAGAGTCATAACACTCAGAAGGTTTAGGTTTCACCTGAAGTCACTTGCCATACCATCAATGATAAAAACTTGAACTTTAGTGGGGAGAAAAAAGAAAATAGATGCCAGCACCAGATGACAGAGATGTTAGAATAATCTGACAAAGATTTTAAGTAGCAATCATAAAAATGCTTTCATGAATAATTGCAAATACTCTTGAAACAAGTGAAAAATTATGATAAATCTGCCCTAAAATCCAATTATATTTTAAACATATCTTGCCATTTAAGTAACCCCTTTGATGAATAATTGTTTTGTTTGAAATATGCATCTAAGCCAGAAATAGCTGCTACTTCAGGAGGGTCAGGCAGTTTGAGGTCAGCCTGGGAAACTTAGCAAGACCCTGTCACAAAATGAAAAATAAAAGGAACTGGGATATACCTCAGTGGTAGAGCACCCCTGGGTTCAATCCCCAGTAACACTAGATAAGTAAATAAATAAGCACATATGCCAGTATCTGAACTTTAACTCTGAAAAATTTTAGTCCATCAGTTGGAAACCAGCCTCCCTTGGGTGCCATTCAGGTCGTGAGGGAGCTAAAGAGGCTGTAAATCAATCTGTCTGGGTCAAGAGTGGTGTCATGACTGGAATAGAGATCAGAAAATGTCTCTGTTAAATGCCAGTCAGACCATATGTGAATCAGTGAGAGATGTTTTAGAGCATCAGATTTTGAGGGGAATACTGGCCAGTACATAGTGTATACAAAAAGAAGGTGACTCTGATAGAAGTCTGGGAAACATGTCATGGGAGGGGTGATCACAAAAAAAGCTTATAAATTGATTGATTGGAGGTACTGGGGATGTAACCCAGAAGTGCTCTGCCACTAATCCATGTCCCCAGCTCTTTTTATTCTTATTTTGAGACAGGGTCTCACTAAGTTGCCAAGACTGGCCCTGAAACAGGCCTATGATCCTCCTGCCTCAGCCTTCTGAGTAGCTGGGATTACAGGTGTGCATCACTCTCTGCTGGGCAGAATTGGTTGATAGTGAATGTAAACCAGTCTAAATTCACCTCATTTGATGGATTGATGTTGAATGAAAATTAAGATTACATGGTGTGTGTGTGTGTGTGTGTGTGTGTGTGTGTGAGAGAGTGAACATGTATGTATGTGTGTGACATATGCCAGGTGTGTATAATGTTGTGTTTGGGAAAAGTTCCTGAGATAATGCTTTTTCCTAATGTCACTCTAAGGGCCTGGACATAGTCTCCCCTGGTCCTCTGGACAATCTCTAAACTTTAATATGTTTAGAGAAGTCACTCTGTGCATTCTATCTGAGAAATTCACTTACCAAAGGTACCTAGCTAAAGTATCCAATATATACTTCCTTGCTCTCCCTCCTCTCTTGACTGTCTTCAATAGATGAGTGATGATGATGATGATGATGATGATGATGATGAGTGTTGGTACTAGGGTTTCAATCCAAAGACACCAAGCACTCTACCATTGAGCTACATCTTTTTTATTTTTTTATTTTGAGATAGGGTCTCACTAAGTTGCCAAAGATGGCCTGGAACTTGCAGTTAGCCTCCCAGTTAGCTTGTGTGTGTTGGGGGGGGGGAGGTTGGGGGGGGTTGGGGGGAAGGAGAGGGAGCTTGGGGGGAGGGGAGACAGTAGGCGGGGGTGGTCTCCATGTGTTCACAGTAAATTAGGACCACAGCTGAATGACTATTAAATGTACTAGTTAACTCACTTGGAGGCCTTTTTTTTTTTTCCTTTCCCTTTTAATTAAAGAGAGGGTGGATTACATTTCATTTGCATATGATTGCCTCCTCCACACGTTTTATTTTACTCTCTTCTTCTTTTCATTCCTCTTCTCCCACCTCCTTGGAGTGATATGTAGTCTTTTTTTTTTCCTTGCAATTTCTCTAAGAAATTTTTATTTAGAGTCTGCCTGTGGTCCCCTGAGGCCTTCTTGGCTCCTGCTTGTGCTCTCTGCCAGGGAGAGACACTCTCCTGAAGTGCTTGTGAGGGAAACTGATCAGACACGTGACATTTTCCCCTTGCCCTTTTGGAGCAATCAGCTCTGGGCCTCTTAGAGGGAAAAAGTCAGGCCAGAAGCAAGATGCATGTGTTTGCATAAGCATTAGTAGTTCAATGTGTGCCCTGGTTCTATAGCTGAGGACAAGCCTAACTTATTCATTTACAGCTTCTTTTATTGCAGAAAAAGGAGTGGACGTGGGATGAGAGCAAGATGCTGGTGATGCAGGACCCCATCTACAGGTAAGAGCCCAGTCCAAAGCTCAGGAGGATGCAGAGCCCCAGGGTCTCCCTGCCATCTCCTGGAGCCATCTGTTAGGCTGGTGGGTCTAGACAGATTGAAATAAACTTTTATTACTTTTCCTTTATGAGATCTGCTGGCTCTGTAAATGTAAGTATAAGAAATAAATCTGCCTTATCTTTAGGATGGAAAGTTTTTCTGATTGTATTAAATTGTATTAAGGGAGCTGTGAAGGATTTCTTCTTGTTTTTTAATCTAGATCTCTCTGTTATAATCAGAGACCCTTTAAATTTGTGCTAGTTTTATCCTAACTGAAATTTTGTAATTGCTTACATGTTGATTATGATAAAATGAGATTACTGGGTTATCCCATCCCCCTGTGCTCTCAGTTTCCCACCGTGTTCTCCTCTTTCTGTCCCTTCAGAAACTGAGCCTAGATAAAGGACTTGAGATCACTTAGGAAAGCAGAAAATTAAAAATATAATTTCTGGGTGTTTATCTTATTCTCCAAATTCATGTGTTGAAATCTTTACTCACAAGGTGAGGCTTCAGGCCGTTAGATACTTCAGAGGTGATTAGGTCATGAAGGTGGAGCCCTCATATTTAAGATTAGTGTCCTCATAAAAGAAGCTCCAGACAGCTGACTTGCCCTTTTCACCATGTGAAGACACATCTGTGAACCAGAAGGTAGGCCTTCAGCAGACACTGGATCTACCAGTTCCTTAATCTTGGACTCCCCAGTCCCCAGAACAATAAGAAAGAAATTTTTATTGTTTTGAGCCACCTGGTTTGTGATATTTCATTATAGTAGATTGAATGGATACATACCCAGAAATTGCTTTCACAATGAGATTTGTATGAATTCTTTTTTTTTTTTTTTTTTTGGTGCTGAGGATTGAACTGCAAAGCATTTTACTACTGACCTATATGCCAGCCCATCAAAAAAAAAAAAAAAAAAAAAAACTTTTTTTTTTTTAAATTTTGAGACAGAGTCTTGCTAAGTTGCTTATAGCCTAGCTATATTGCTATATTGCTGAGGCTGACTTTGAACTTGTGATCCTTATGCCTCAGCCTCCCACATCACTGGGGTTACAGAAATGTGCCACCATGCCTGGCTGTGACTATTATAATTCCTATAGAGATTAGATGGCTACCATTCATAGGTATTCTATGTCAGAAGAATACCAGACAGCAGTAACAAGTCAGGGCTATTCTGGGATTCAGGGCAGGACCTCAGAACCTGGGTGTTATTCTTCTGCACTGGATCTCTGCAGACCAACACCCACCCCACACCCACCCCACCCCACTTAAACTCTTGCCTCCTTCCTGTTTTTTTATTTTTTTATGGTGCTAGGGATTGAACCTAGGACCTTGCACATGCTAGGCAAGCACTCTACCATCCTTCTTCCTGTATGAGGGGAGAGTGGCCATTTCTTTGGAAATTGGCAAACCTAGACTTAGCTTCTCCTTTTGTCTCCTCTCAGATTACTGCCATGACTTTGTTGACAAAATAGGTAAGGTTTGGAACTCAACTGTGAAGATGGCAACATGGGTGACCTTGCCTTCTAGTTGAAGAGTAGGTGAAAAAATTTCTATTCATTTGAAAAATATATTTGTGTGAAAGACTTACACCAGGTACTATGCGGGGTAATTAAGTCATGGGCCCTTGTTCTCAGGAAGTTTTATTCCAGTAGGAAAATGGACTCTGAATAAATCACTGTGGTATAAGATGTTGCATCTGACAAAGTAAATTTCCTCCTCTATGTTCCTGTTGTACTTTTTTTTTTCTCTCTCAGTTCTGAACTACACTCTACCACTGAACTACATCCCCAGCCCTTTTTATTATTTATTTTAAGACAGGATCTCACTAAGTTGCTTAGGGTCTCACAAGTTCCCCAGGTTGGCCTTGAATTTGTGCTCCTCCTGCCTCAGCCTCCTGCATTTCTTGGATTACAGCCTTACATCACTGCACCTGGTTCCTATTGTACTTCTCAATGTTTCTTAAAATAACTTCATTGTATGTTATGGTTTAGATGTGAGATATCACCCAAAAGTTCATGTGTGAAACAATGTAAGAAGGTTCAAAGGTGAGATGATTAGAATAGAGCAGCTTTAACCTAATCAGTGGAGTAATCCACTGATGCATTAACTGGGTGTTATCCGTAGGTAGGTAGTGTGGATGAAGGAAGTTGATCACTGATGATGTGCCTTTGGGGTTTATATTTTGTCCCAGGTCAATGGAGCTCTGCTTTGCTTCCTGATTACCATGTCCTGAGCTGCTTACCTCTGCCATGCCCTACCATCACAATTTTCTGCCTCAACTTGGGCCCAGAGGAATGGGGTTAGTTGACCATAGACTGAACCTCTGAAACTGAGTCAAAATAAACTTGTTCTCCTTTAAATTGTTCTTGCCAGGTCTTTTGGTCACAGTGGTGCAGGAGCTGAATAAAACAGTATATTACTGTTACTTACTTATTTAAAATGTCACTCTTGCCACTAGACTATGAGGCTTTTGAAGGGAAGAACTATGTACTTTTCACTTTTGCATATCTAGTGTTAAGCTCATACTGGATCATATGAGATACTTAATAAATGTGTAATGGGTGGGTGGATAGATGCCTTGAATTAATGTCTGAAAATTACCGTGAGTGGTATAGTGATTCACAAAAGAGAACAATTACTTTCTACTTGAGTGATGAGAAAAGGCTTTAAGAAACAGATTGCATGAGAACTGGGCTTGAAGAATGGAAATAGAAAAATCTCTATCTTTTGAATTTTGTAAAAAACTTTCTTGGGTTTTTGTTTTTATTTTTCATCGTGCCACCATATATATAAATAAATGACTTCTTTGTAGATGCTGGTCATAAGTTGAATTTTTCTTGTCTCTGATTGAGAGAAAAGACTTTCCCAGTTTTTATCAATCCCAAACAAGCTGCTTACTTTATTTTTTAGCAGCTTTACTGAGGTATACTTGGCATACAAAATCAAATATCTTTAAATGAATAATTTCTTAAGCTTTGATATATGCACACCTGTGAGACTGTCACCTCAATCGAAACGGTGAGCATTTCTGTTACCTCCAAAAGTTTCCTTGTGTCCTTTTGCAATTCTTCTTTCCCATCCTTCCACAATCTACCCTTTGCTAAACCCCATATCCTATTATTGAATTTTGAGTCTTTTGTAAGCTCTGGATATAACCTTTGTCATATTTATGACTTACAAACCTTTTCTCCAAGTCTTGCTTGTCTTTTCTTTTAATAGTGTCTTTTGAAGAGCAAGTGTTTTACATTTTGATTAAGTCCATTTTATCAGTTTTTTAAAAAAATGGATTGTGCTTTTGTCATATCTAAGAAGTCTTTACCTGGCTCAAGGTCACAAGTATTTTCTGTTTTCATCTAGAAGTGTGATAGTTCTAGCTTTTATGTTTAGGTGTATGCTACAATTTGATTATTTTTTTTTTACATGATGTGAGGGTAGATCAAAATTGCCCTTCCTCCTCTCCCACATCCCTACCTCAGCCACCACCAGTGAAGGTCCACTTCCAGCCTCATTTGTTGAAAAAGTGTTCTTTCTCTACTGAAATGCTTTCACATCTGTTAAAAATCCATTAGTTATACTTGTATGGTCAAATTGTATTGCCTAGCATATGCTACACAAGTGCTGTACCGCTAAGCTACATCCCCAGCCCTATCTATCCACTTACAAAAAGAAATATGTATTTTTAAGGAGGAATACATCAAAGACAATTTTAAATGTATTTTTCTTTGGTCCTCAGACTCACACAGCAGGTGCTCTGGTTACAGATGTCTTGTGAATGTCTTTTTATAATAAATCAAAATTTACCAACTTATGTTTGTGAATAAAGAAATGAACTTTAACCAGTATATTCTCAGTCTTCAGGTGTTTTTTTTCCTCCAGGTATTAAATTGTAGTGTTTTTGTGTACATACATGTGAACTTGTATATTTATGTGTATGGGTAGACAAAAAGGAACTTTTTTCTTAAACTGTATATGTTCCATTTTATTAATGAGAACATTTATCATCATGATAATGTGGTAACATTTATAAATGAACTTTTCCTCAGTATGGTTATTTTTCTGCCCTTAAGGAACATCTCTGATTTGATTTAGCAGTGGTTCTGAGGGACACAAAATTGCTTATGTTTTTTAATAACACACTGGATTTCTGAAGTGTTCACTTTAGTCAAATTCCTCTATGGTAAATCCATTCTTCCTATTCAAAGAAATGCTTTTTTTTCCACGTCACTAATGAAGATTTGGGTTTTATTAAGTCAAATTTTAAATTTAAATCTTCCTCATTCCCCACCTGGAATAATAGAATTGTGGATTTTTTTAGGGGGGTGGGAGTACTGGGGGTTGAACTATTTACCACTGAGCTACATCCCTAACCCTTTTTATTTTTTTGTTTTGAGATAGGGTCTTGCTAAGTTGCCTATGTTGGTCTTGAACTTATGTTCCTCCTGCCTCAACCTCCTAATTTTCTAGGCATGCACCACTACACCCAGCAATCATGGATTTTTCATTGTGTTCACACACAAACACACAAAACATACAATTTTCCATTTTAACAATTTTTAGGTGTACAAATCAGTGGTGTTCATTTCATTCATCAACTAGTACAACCATCAGTATTATCTGTTTTCAATACTTCTTCACTCCAAACAGAAATTCTGGACCAATTAAGAAATAACTCCCCAACATCCCCCTTCTCCCAGCTTCTGATAACTTCTAAAATCATGAAATTTTAAGAGGATAATAGCACTATGGTGCTCATGTGGGCCATTTTCCCCTCCATTACAGGATACTCTATTTCTCTGAAATTATTTGCTATTGCAGTGTTCTTCATTAAGTGAAATCATATTTCCTTAATTATATAATTGTTTTCCATGTATTCTAGTTTTTACCTCTGGGACTACAAATATGTACATCTTATTTTTATTTTCTTTCAGTCAACCTAAGGTCCTGAAGCCTTTCTTCATTATAGTTTTCCAAACCTCTTAATTTCAGAACACACGGTTACTCAGAGCTGTTTGGAGAAGGGAGGAAAGAGGTTCATGGACAGCTAATGCAATCATTGTTCATTGTGCTAGACACTGGAGGAAATGTTGGCATATCAGTCTGGGCCCTATCAGGAGGCAGAAACCACAAGGTGATTTAAACAGAAGTAGTTTCTCTTGAAAGTATTATTAATCTATATTAAAAGAGTGCCTGTAAGATGTAAAGAGAAGGCAAGTATCCAGGAAGGACAAACTTAGAAAAAGAACCCATTCCCAAGATGCCCTGCAGATTTCATTGTGTGACTGAAGTTATTATATGGCAAAGAAGTTTACCTGGTTCTTAGACCAGAGTTGGTCCCAGATGCTGGAAAAATAGAAAGCAACCCTCTAGGGACCAAGTACAGGTGATCTACAGCTGGTTGGTGGGCACACAAATGGAGTTGGTGTGTAGTGTAGGTGAGAAGCATGGACCATGTAATGTCTACATTTGGAGAGCCAAGAGAGATGAACCAGATGGGGAGAGGGCAGGCTAGCAGAGAGAGTTGAGATGACTCTGAATGGGAGACCTGGAACATCAGTGTCTTATTTTGGGAGTGATTACCAGATTGGGCATGTGTTCTGAGGTTTCTAGGGACTGTGTGTTCTGGGCACATGGCTGGGACAGAAGGCTACGAGATGTTCTGTTACTGTGCTGCTGACCATCTGTGTGGCAGCTGGACCAAGGGAGACCTTTCCTTCTATAGCATCCCTCCATTCTACAGAGAAAATTTAACATCACCCTTACTATACAGGAGATAGACTTAAAGGAATGCTATACATTATCATAACACATATTGAAGGGCAAATTGGAGCTGAGCAGCAATAAATTGATAATTGTCATTAGAACATAGTTCTAATAAAGAATGTAGTTAGATAGAACTTGATCACTCCATCACTTAATCCTGATAGCAAACCCTGACTGGTATCATTATCATTCTTAAGATGAAGAAATTGAACTTCAGTTACATTAGGTAACTTTCCCATAGTCACAAAGCTAGTAAATGGTTGAAAAATGACTACCAAGATTTTGCCCTTTCTGATTGGCCATTCTGCTCAGTATTGTCCACATTCTGAGACAAGTCCATTCACTCATATTCCTGTAGTTAATTTTTATTATAAAATTGATATCTCAAAATATAGGATAAACTACATTTTAAGGTAAGTGAGGGTTTGGTAGACTTAAATGACCAGCCCAGGCAAAACTCAGGAAAGATGAAAATCATCAGAAGCATGTCACATTATGAGCAAAATAAATCAAAAGAAATTGATTTTTCAACTCTTGATTCATAGTAATGAAACTGCAGAACGGTAAGAACAAAATATTTTGAACATTCTGGAGAGAGAAAATACATTGTCTGCAAAGAAACATAATTTTTTTTAACAGCAGAAATAAGAGAAGACTGAATAATCTTTAGGAATATGGTAAATTGGGCACCGCGATGCATGCCTGTAATCCAAGCAATTTGGGAGGCAGAGGTAAGAGGATGGCAAGTTCAAGGCCTGCCTGGGCAATTTAGTGAGACCCTGTCTCAAAATAAAAAATAAAAAGAGTTGAAGATATAGCTCGGTGGTTCAACACCCCACCTGTGGGTTCAATCCCCAATACAGAAAAATATATATATATATATATTGTAAGCTAAATGCCATCAAGTGCTTATATTGTAAGTGCCATCAAGTGCTGAAGCTGAGAAAGAACTCCTTAAATACTTTATGAAATTATGAAAGTCCAATAAAGAAATTATGTGAAGCATTTGTAGAGAGAGACCTGGAAATAAAAGAGCAGCCATCCGGGGATAGGAAAGGTAGCAGAATGCAACAGTCACTAATATGGCATTATGTAAAAATGTGAATATGTAACAGATGTGATTCTGCAATCTGTATTTGGGGTGAAAATGGGAGTTCAAAACACAATTTGAGTCAAATGTATGAAAGATAATATATCATGAACTATGTAATGCTTTAAATAATCAATTTAAAAAAACTCCAAAAAAAATGAGTATTAAATAAAATAATGTTTGGAACACTTAAAAAAAAAAAAAAAAGAGCAGCCATCCTTAAAGACGAATGAATAGTTCAGACCAAGAAGGATAAAGACAGGGAAAAGGAAGATGGAGTTTCAGATATGAAATGCTTGGTGACTTCCACAGGTGCAGTCTCAGTGAGAGGTGGGGATCTTTCTGTCCCTTGGCAGTAGAAGAAAGGAGAAGCATGGTGTGATGAATTATGGCTTAACGGTGAGATCAAATAGATACCTATTTTAAGAAAAGGAGATAGTACTACCCTTATAAAGGGAGAAAGAAAGGGTACTATGGGCATAAAGACTGAAGGTTTGTACAGTACATATAAATTGAAGCATTATTATTTTTTTGGACATGTAATTATATACAATCCTGATGTTATAGAATGAATCTAAAAAATGTCCCCCCAGAGCGCATGTGTAGGTAGTGTAGCAATGTTTGTAGGTGAAAAGATTAGATTATGAGAGCCTCATCAGGGGATTAATCCATTTGATGGAAATGGTTTAAATGAGCTACGGGGTGGTAACTGTAGGAAGGTCCAGCATGACTGGAGGAAGTAGGTCACTGGGGGCATGACCTTGGACTATAATTATCCCTGTTCTCCCTCCCTCCCTTTTGACTGCCATGAGCTGAGCAGCTTTCCTCTGTCACAACCTTCTGCCATGTTATTTCTGTGATGTAGGTAACCAACCATGGACTGAGATCAGTGAAACCACGAGCCTAGAATAAACTTTTCTCCTTCTAAGTTGTTCTTGTCAGGTATGTTGGTCACAGCTATGAAAAGCTGACTGACCCAGCTGACCTGGGATACATAGGTAGACTCACATAGATATGAAAGATGATAGATGCTATCATTAGTCATTTGATTCTTTTAGGAAGCCAAAGAAAAACAGTCTCAGGATTTTTAAAGGAAACTCTTTAGAATCCCTGCTGTCCCTTTGGAGTTAGATAAGAGACCTCCCAAGGTAGAGTTGATTCTACTTCATAAATTCCCTTCTGTATTGGTCAACATAGTGAAATATCAGACACAGGCTATTTATGAAATAAAGAGAGGTTTACTTTGGTTTATTTTTCTGGAGAGTCAAGTCCACAATCAGGTGGCTTCATGGGTTTGGCCCTTTGGTGAGGGTAGCATATCACGGCGGGAGCATGTGTTTGAAGTGAAAGGTCACATGTTGAGCCAGGATTTATAAGTGAACATCTGCACTTTCCTGTGCTGTTTCTGGTAGGATGAGCATCTCTTCTTCCTTCTTCCTCCGACTTCCCACTGCTGGGATTCTTCAGGGACCTGGGACAACTATGAGATGGAATGTAGAGATGCTTAGGAAAACAGTAAGGATAGGTCCAGAACAGAAAGAAAGTTTCCAGTGATTCAAAAATATTCTGAGGGATGAGAGGAAAGCTAAGAATCTCACAGAGCAAAGAGTCACCTTTGGAGAATCAGAGTACACTGTCAAAATTTACCGGGAGAAGAGGGTGAAAATGGTTTTGGGACATGAGTGAAAATTTGTACTAGAATGCATGAGATTTTCAGCAGCCCTGGGAAGTAATAGAAGCTCGAAAGCATGAATATACTTCCTTCCCCTTCTTAGTTCATAAGCTTCTCCATGTGGAAAATTGGGTAATTCCTACTCATGCATATGTATTAAGAGGTGCTGTCAATGAAAGGTTTTTAAAGCTGGAGGAAATAAAAACATCAACTCTTCATGAAATATTACTTAAGACTAGAGTGATGGACACTCTATATGTCAGATGTGCTGCCCAGAAGTGATATGAGAAGTTAGGGAGAGATCTCTAGGCTGGGTGGCCTCCAGAAGCCTAGTTATCAGTTGCCCCACAGTTAAGCAGAGGTCCCTGGAGGATCCTTAGTACATAGTAGGTGCTCAGTAAATACTGTATGACAAAGCTAAGACAGGCTAGATCTGCTTGTTTGCTGCACTAAAATGTTCAATTTAAAAGTCCATTAAGCCTATTTTATCCTCTTGTTGGCCTTGTCCTGTACCTTCTTGGTGGCCTAAAAATAGCCCCAGAGAGGCCAAAGCACACTCAAGTGAATAGACACAGAAGAAAACTGAAACTAACTGTCAGAGTGATAAAAATTAAACCTCTGGATCTGTCTCTCTGGGCCTGGCCTTAGAGGGCATCTTTTGCACTAATAATGATGGAAAATCCAATTAGACCAACTTTAGGAAACTTCAAATAATTAAATACTCTCTACCAGGGAGAGAATTACCCTGTGGAGGAAGTAACAGGGGAATAGGGAAGACAGGCTGGTCCCAGTTCTATTATGAAACAACTGACTATTTTTAAATTTCATCACTCCGTGCTTCATTTTACCATTCTTTTTTTTATTGTTGGTTGTTCAAAACATTACATAGTTCTTGATATATCATATTTCACACTTTGATTCAAGTGGGTTATGAACTCCCATTTTTACCCCGTATACAGATTGCAGAATCACATCAGTTACACTTCCATTGATTTACATATTGACATACTAGTGTCTGTTGTATTCTGCTACCTTTCCTATCCTCTACTATCCCCCCTCCCCTCCCCTCCCGTCTTCTCTCTCTACCCCCTCTACTGTAATTCATTCCTCCCCCTTGTATTATTTTTCCCTTTCCCCTCACTTCCTCTTGTATGTAATTTTGTATAACCCTGAGGGTCTCCTTCCATTTCCATGCAATTTCCCTTCTCTCTCCCTTTCCCTCCCACCTCTCGTCCTTGTTTAATGTTGGTCTTCTTCTCGTGCTCTTCTTCCCTAGTCTGTTTTTGTTACTCTCCTTATATCAAAGAAGACATTTGGCATTTGTTTTTTAGGGATTGGCTAGCTTCACTTAGCATAATCTCCTCTAATGCCATCCATTTCCCTCCAAATTCTATGATTTTGTCATTTTTTAATGCAGAGTAATACTCCATTGTGTATAAATGCCACATTTTTTTATCCGTTCGTCTATTGAAGGGCATCTAGGTTGCTTCCACAGTCTTGCTATTGTGAATTGTGCTGCTATGAACATCGATGTGGCAGTATCCCTGTAGCATGCTCTTTTTAGGTCTTTAGGGAATAGTCCGAGAAGGGCAATAGCAGGGTCAAATGGTGGTTCCATTCCCAGCTTTCCAAGAAATCTCCATACTGCTTTCCCAATTGGCTGCACCAATTTGCAGTCCCACCAACAATGTACAAGTGTACCCTTTTCCCCACATCCTCGCCAGCACTTGTTGTTTGACTTCCTAATGGCTGCCAATCTTACTGGAGTGAGATGGTATCTTAGGGTGGTTTTGATTTGCATTTCTCTGACTGCTAGAGATGGTGAGCATTTTTCCATGTACTTGTTGATTGATTGTATGTCCTCCTCTGAGAAGTGTCTGTTCAGGTCCTTGGCCCATTTGTTGATTGGGTTATTTGTTATCTTATTGTCTAATTTTTTGAGTTCTTTATATACTCTGGATATTAGGGCTCTATCTGAAGTGTGAGGAGTAAAGATTTGTTCCCAAGATGTAGGCTCCCTATTTACCTCTCTTATTGTTTCTTTTGCTGAGAAAAAACTTTTTAGTTTGAGTAAGTCCCATTTGTTGATTCTAGATGTTAACTCTTGTGCTATGGGTGTCCTATTGAGGAATTTGGAGCCTGACCCCACAGTATGTAGGTCGTAGCCAACTTTTTCTTCTATCAGATGCCGTGTCTCTGAGTTGATATCAAGCTCCTTGATCCATTTTGAGTTAACTTTTGTGCATGGCGAGAGAAAGGGATTCAGTTTCATTTTGTTGCATATGGATTTCCAGTTTTCCCAGCACCATTTGTTGAAGATGCTATCCTTCCTCCGTTGCATGCTTTTAGCCCCTTTATCAAATGTAAGTTGTAGTTTTGTGGGTTGGTTTCTGTGTCCTCTATTCTGTACCATTGGTCCACCCACCTGTTTTGGTACCAGTACCATGATGTTTTTGTTACTATTGCTCTGTAGTATAGCTTGAAGTCTGGTATCGCTATACCACCTGATTCACACTTCCTGCTTAGCATTGTTTTTGCTATTCTGGGTCTTTTATTTTTCCATATGAATTTCATGATTGCTTTCTCTATTTCTACAAGAAATGCCGTTGGGATTTTGATTGGCATTGCATTAAACCTATAGAGAACTTTTGGTAATATCGCCATTTTGATGATGTTAGTTCTGCCTATCCATGAACAGGGTATATTTTTCCATCTTCTAAGATCTTCAATTTCTCTCTTTAGGGTTCTGTAGTTTTCATTGTATAAGTCTTTCACCTCTTTTGTTAGGTTGATTCCCAAGTATTTTATTATTTTTGGGGATATTGTGAATGGAGTGGTTGTCCTCATTTCCATTTCAGAGAATTTGTCGCTGATATACAGGAATGCCTTTGATTTATGCATGTTGATTTTATATGCTGCCACTTTGCTGAATTCATTTATTAGCTCTAATAGTTTCTTTGTAGACCGTTTTGGGTCTGCTAGGTATAGAATCATGTCATCTGCAAATAGTGATAATTTAAGTTCTTCTTTTCCTATTTTTATGCCTTTAATTTCTTTTGTCTGTCTAATTGCTCTGGCCAGTGTTTTGAGAACTATGTTGAACAAAAGTGGTGAGAGAGGGCATCCCTGTCTTGTTCCAGATTTTAGAGGGAATGCCTTCAATTTTTCTCCATTCAGAATGATGCTAGCCTGAGGCTTAGCATAGATTGCTTTTACAATGTTGAGGTATGTTCCTGTTATCCCTAGTTTTTCAAGAGTTTTGAACATAAAGGGATGCTGTACTTTGTCGAATGCTTTTTCTGCATCTATCGAGATGATCATATGGTTCTTATTTTTAAGTCTATTGATGTGGTGAATAACATTTATTGATTTCTGTATATTGAACCATCCTTGCATCCCAGGGATGAATCCTACTTGATCATGGTGCACAATTTTTTTGATATGTTTTTGTATCCGATTCGCCAGAATTTTATTGAGGATTTTTGCATCTAGGTTCATTAGAGATATTGGTCTGTAGTTTTCTTTCTTTGAAGTGTCTTTGTCTGGTTTAGGAATCAGGGTGATGTTGGCCTCGTAGAATGAATTTGGAAGTTCTCCCTCTTTTTCTATTTCCTGAAATAGCTTGAAAAGTATTGGTATTAGTTCCTCTTTAAAGGTTTTGGGGGCTGGGGATGTGGCTCAAGTGGTGGTGCGCTCGCCTGGCATGCGTGCGGCCCGGGTTCGATCCTCAGCACCACATACCAACAAAGATGTTGTGTCCGCCCATAACTAAAATAAATAAATAAGTATTAAAAAATAAATAAATAAAAATAAATAAAGGTTTTGTAAAACTCTGCAGTATACCCATCCGGTCCTGGGCTTTTCTTAGATGGTAATCTTTTGATGGTTTCTTCTATTTCCTCAATTGATATTGGTCTGTTTAGGTTGTCTATATCCTCCTGACTCAATCTGGGCAGATTATATGACTTAAGAAATTTATCGATGCCTTCACTATCTTCTATTTTATTGGAGTATAAGGATTCAAAATAATTTCTGATTATCTTCTGTATTTCTGAAGTGTCTGTTGTGATATTGCCTTTTTCATCCCGTATGCTAGTAGTTTGTGTTCTCTCTCTTCTTCTCTTCGTTAGCATGGCTAAGGGTCCATCGATTTTATTTATTTTTTCAAAGAACCAACTTTTAGTTTTGTCAATTTTTTCAATTGTTTCTTTTGTTTCGATTTCATTAATTTCAGCTCTGATTTTAATTATTTCTTGCCTTCTACTTCTTTTGCTGTTGTTTTGCTCTTCTTTTTCTAGGATTTTGAGATGAAGTATGAGATCATTTATTTGTTGGTTTTTTCTTTTTTTAAGGAATGAACTCCAAGCAATGAATTTTCCTCTTAGAACTGCTTTCAATGTGTCCCATAGATTCCAATATGTTGTGTCTGTGTTTTCATTTAACTCTAAGAATTTTTTAATTTCCTCCTTGATGTCTTCTAAAATCCATTGATCATTCAGTAACCTATTGTTCATTCTCCAAGTGATGCATAATTTTTCCTTCCTTCTTTTATCGTTGATTTTCAGTTTCATTCCATTATGATCAGATAAGATGCATGGTATTATCTCTACTCCTTTATATTGTCTAAGAGTTGCCCTGTGACATAATATATGATCTATTTTTGAGAAGGATCCATGTGCTGCTGAGAAAAAAGTGTAACTGCTTGATGTTGGGTGGTATAATCTATATATGTCAATTAAGTCTAGGTTGTTAATTGTGTTATTGAGTTCTGTAGTTTCCTTATTCAACTTTTGTTTGGAAGTTCTGTCCAGTGGTGAGAGAGGTGTGTTGAAGTCTCCCATGATTATTGTATGGTGGTCTGTTAGACTCTTGAACTTGAGAAGAGTTTGCTTGATGAACATAGCTGCACCATTGTTTGGGGCATATATATTTATGATTGTTATGTCTTGTTGGTGTATGGTTCCCTTCAGCAGTATATAGTGTCCCTCTTTATCCCTTTTGATTAACTTTGGCTTGAAATCTATTTTATTTGATATGAGTATGGACACTCCTGCTTGTGTCTGCAGACCATATGAGTGATATGATTTTTCCCAACCTTTCACCTTCAGTCTATGTATATCTTTTCCTATCAAATGCGTCTCCTGTAGGCAGCATATTGTTGGGTCATGTTTTGTGATCCATTCAACTAGCCTGTGTCTCTTAATTGGTGAGTTTAAGCCATTAACATTTAGGGTTATCATTGAGATATGGTTTGTTCTTCCAGCCATATTTGTTTATTAATGTTACTAAACCTGATTTGTTTTCCTCTTTGATTATTTTCCCCCCTTTACTGTCCTACCTCCCTCTGTTGGTTTTCATTGTTATTTTCCATTTCCTCTTCCTGTAATGTTTTGCCAAGGATTTTTTGAAGAGATGGTTTTCTAGCTGCAAATTCTTTTAACTTTTGTTTATCGTGGAAGGTTTTAATTTCATCTTCCATCCTGAAGCTTAATTTCGCCGGATACACGATTCTTGGTTGGAACCCATTTTCTTTCAGTGTTTGAAATATGTTATTCTAGGATCTTCTAGCTTTCAGAGTCTGTGTTGAAAGATCAGCTGTTATCCTGATTGGTTTACCCCTAACTGTAATCTGCTTCCTTTCTCTTGTAGCTTTTAAAATTCTCTCCTTATTCTGTATGTTGGGCATCTTCATTATAATGTGTCTAGGTGTGGATCTCTTATGATTTTGCACATTTGGCGTCCTGTAGGCTTCTAGGATTTGGGATTCTGTCTCATTCTTCAAGTCTGGGAAGTTTTCTCGTATTATTTCATTGAATAGATTGTTTATTCCTTTGGTTTGGACCTCTATGCCTTCCTGTATCCCAATGACTCTTAAGTTTGGTCTCTTTATGTTATCCCATATTTCTTGGATGTTCTGCTCATGGTTTCTTAACAGTCTTGCTGAGCTGTCTATGTTCTTTTCAAGTTGAAATACTTTGTCTTCATTGTCTGATGTTCTATCTTCTAAGTGTTCTACTCTGCTGGTAGTATTCTCAATTGAGTTTTTAAGTTGGTTTATTGCTTCCTGCATTTCTAGGATTTCTATTTGTTTGTTTTTTATTACCTCTATCTCCCTGTGTAATTGATCTTTTGCTTCTTGGATTTGTTTATGTAATTCATTGTCAAAGTGATCTTTCATTGTCTGGTTTTGCTGTCTCATGTCTTCCTTGAGACTCCAGATCATCTGAAGCATGTATATCCTGAATTCTTTATCCGACATTCCATCTGTTGCAGCTATTACCTCTTCTAGAGTTGAGTTGACCTGCATTGCTTGTGGTCCTTTCTTTCCTTGTCTTTTCATATTGCTCGCGTTTCTTTCTGCTTGGTGAAACTGTTGTGTTTTTGAAATTTTCCCTCTATTTATTTATATTGCTCTTGTATAGTTGAAAAATCTCCCTTGCTTGGCGGGTAGTGGCTGTGATCCTCCTCCAATTGGGGTGATCTGTCTACCACGTTGGCGGGCCGCTAGGTCTGCTCTGCCGGTCGGTCGCAGGTCTGCCCACCCTGCGGGCGTGGGTGGCAGCTCTGCTCTGCCCCCACTCCAATTGTGGTGACGTGACTACCACGCCCTCGGGTTTTTGGGCCTGATCCGGATGCGGGTGGCGGCTCTGGTCGGCCCCTACTCCAATTGGTGTGACATGTCTACCACGCTGGCAGGCCTCTGGGCCTGTTCCGCCGGTGGGTCGCAGGTGCGGGGGGGGGGCGGCTCTGCCCCTCAGCAGGCCACTGGGCCTGATCTGCCGGTGGTCACAGTTCCGCCTACCTTGCAGGCACAGGGGGAGGGTGTGGCTCTGCCCCTCAGCAGGCCGCTGGACCTGTTCTGCTGGTGGGTCGCAGGTCCGCCTACCCTGCAGGCGCGTGGGGCAGCTCTGCCACTCCGCAGGTTGCTGGGCCTGACCTGCCGGTGGGTCGCAGGTCCACCTACCTTGCAGGGGAGGGGAGGAGGGGGCGGCTCTGCCCCTCAGCAGGCCGCTGGGCCTGATCTGCCCATGGTCACAGTTCCGCCTACCTTGCAGGTGCGGGGGGATGGAGCGGCTCTGCCCCTCAGCAGGCCGCTGGGCCTGATCTGCCTGTGGTCACAGTTCCGCCTACCTTGCAGGCACCCATTTTACCATTCTTGAATGCAGGAAAGAGAATTGATTCATGCATCTTAAGTGGGAAATTATGTGCAAATAAAACAATCATTTTTTCCCTTGACATCCCTCCCTGATACAAAGTGGGCGATGGCCTGGGTGTCCATCAGGTTATCTTGACATTTCTTAGGACATAAATCTCTTTGAGAATTTGATAAAAATTGGATTTTTTTCTAGGAAAAAAAAATAACTCTTCATACCTGCTTGCAAAATTTTAAATTTTAGGAGAATTCATGGACCCCATAGTCCTGCATGTTCATGAACTCCAAGGTGAGACTCCTTGGAATCAATAGGCATTATACACCATCTATTTGCATCTAAGACTTAGATGGTTTATCATCAGGCAGTCATTCTACTACTTGAGTTTAGAGTAGGAGGAGGGATAAAAAAACAAACCAATCTACTTTTCTTAGCGATTCAGTGTTTGAATGATTAATGGATTTTACTTTACCAGCTCAGGAGACATTTGCATCTTATTAGAGGAGTCTTATAAGTCAAAACAAAGCAATCTTACATTGATGATCATTTCGGGAGAGGGATTTGCATAGGGAGAGCCTTTATGATGTCCTTGGAATCGTGGGAATTGTGGGGAAGTTGGCATAGGGTGTTTTAGTCAGGTTTTCACTACAGTGACTAAACAATTTTAGACCACAACAGTTTTAGAGGAGGAAACATTTATTTAAGGGCTCACAGTTTCAGGGGTCTTAGTCCAGAGAAGGAGCCCTATTCCTCCGGGCTCAAGGTGAGGCAGAAGAATGTGGCGAAGGGAAGCATCTCACATGGTGACTGCAAGTAGAGAGTCTCCACTAGCAAGATACCAATATGTAGCCCAAAGTCATTCCACAATTCCCACCTCCTCCAACCACACCCTACCACTTCAGTTACTTCCCCTGTCAGGGGATTAATTCACTGATTAGGTTAAGGATATAACCCAATCATTTCTCCTCTACACCTTCTTGCATTGTCTCACATGTGAGCTTTTGGGGGACACCTCACATCCAAACCCCATCCCCGTAGGGTCTGGGTTCTTCACTGATGGAAAGACCAGGTAATGATGCTGGGAAAGGGCCATTGTGTTCCCAATATTAACCCCAAAGGCAAATAAACATTACTCTTGATTTGGAGCTCTTGTCCCTGTCTGACAACCTTTAATGTTAATGGGTAATCTCTAGGGTCGTGGCAGGACATCTCACAGTGGCTGCTTGGACACTTAGCACAAAACCTTAGTCTAGATGCAGTGTTGTAGTGCCCTGTCCTCTAGCCTGACAGGGTAAGCCCTCTGTGGAGTCATCTCTGCCCCACCCTCTACCCAATAGTGGGGATTGAACCCATAGGCATTCTACCATGCACCTGCATCCCCAAATCTTTTTATTTTTAATTTGGAGATAGGATTTCACTAAGTTTCCTAGGATGACCTCAAGCTTGTGATCCTCCTCCCTCAGTCAGCCTCTGGAATTGCTGGGATTATAGGTATATGCCAGCATGTGACCTTATTTTTGTGTCTTGGAATAGTTGAGAAGGATGATGCTGTCACCGCCCTGAGATCATAGCCAGATTGGTGCTAAGGCTTTCTCTCTGGTAGCCAGACCTCAGACTGGAGCTGAAGATGGCTAGGCAGTTCAGAAGGTTATACATAGAATTCAGGAGTGATGGGATAAGAAGAACTGGATTGTCTTAATCAAGAGACCCTGAAAAGCTGGCTCTTGGGGAATTTCAGCTTTTCTCAGTTTCTGACAGCAATTATGATCAAACCACAATTAATTAAGGTGTCTCCTATGTTCGGCTTACATTGCTGCCTATCAAATTCTTATTAATCTTTCCAGTTGTATTTTAAATGCTACAGCCTTCAGGAATTCTTTCCTCATTTCATTATCACCCACAGAATGGACACTTTATTTTATTTTTTATGTGGTGCTAAGGATCGAACCCAGGTTATCCCACATGCTAGGCAAGTGCTCTACCACTGAGCTACAACCCCAGGCCTGGACACTTTATTTTTATTACACTTTTGACCCCTGTGGCTATATAACCTTTAAGTCTCTCCTTTTATTATAGTTATTTATTATATATCTTATATATTTAATAGTGCTATGGTTTGGATCTGAAATGTCCCCCAGAGGTTCATATTTTGAAGGCAGAAATATTATGAAGTCAGAATTTGAGGAAGTGATTGGATCATGAGGCTCTGACCTCATTGGTGGTTTAATCCATTGAGGGTTCGTATTTGATGGTAATTTGGAGATGGTGGAAACTTTAGGTAGTGGGGTGTCGTTGAAGGAAGAGTATGTCTAGTCCCTGACCCCTTCCTTGCTCATTTTTCCATGAGATGAGCAACTTTCCTCCGACATGCCCTTCCACAGTGATATTTCTGCCTTGGAATCAGCTGAGTATGGACCGAACCTCTGAAAATGTGAGACAAAATAAATCTTTCCTACTTAAGCAGCTTTTCTCAGGTATTTTGTTCTAGTGGCAGAAAACTAACCAAGTAGAATCTACATTTTATTCATCTTTGGGGCTCCTTGACCCCAGCTGTTTTACAAATAATTGTGTTCAATGTATCAGTTTAGTCCACTTCCCTTTAAACTTTTGCAAACATTTTCAGAGAGCAGGCATTCTCATTCTGTAGATTTTTATCTAGTATTGAATGGATGAATGAAATGACCAATCAACCTACAAACATTTGTTGGACATTGAGCATAACCATATGTGAAGTATGGGGGGCATGGTAAAATGTTACATTAGACAATTTGAATTTATGTTCTAACAGAAGATATTAAGCAGCCCATCAATTACTATTTAAAAGGCATTATTGCGATTAGGAACACTGAGAAACAAGAGGGTATTTGACCTTGTTTGGCTTTGCTCAGAGAGAGAGCACAGCCCTTCTTGGTGCTGTGGGATTAACCACTCAGCTGGCTGCCTTTGAAAATGTGCATCCTTTCTCCTTCAGTTGAACAGGGATTCCAGCCCTGCCCGCTATCGCCATCATTGCTATGCAGTTAGCACTTTGCCTGAGGGGCCTTTGTCTTTTTTTGTGTGTGTACTGTCTTGGCCTCTGACTTCATCTCTTGTCTCATTTGTTGCAGTTTTTACTAATAATTCATAACTTTCAGAAGATAGATGGGAGTAATGAAACCATAAAACTCAGTAAATGTGTTCACCTTCTTTTTATTAATAGCCCCAATAAAAGAATTTTTGGAGGGTTTGAGCAAGAAGAACCCTTGATAGATAGGGGCTGATGGATAGGATTTGCACATGGGCTCATTGTCTCCATTGGCATGTGAATTAATCATTGAAAATGGTCTTGACTGCTGGGGGAACTGGAGTATTGCATGCACATTTCCTTTTAGACTTGAAGCAGCTGTCCATATAGTGGGCCAATGGTCTGATCTGCCTATCCCCAAACCCAAACATTGTTTGGTGTGTGCATATGCACAGGTATGTATGTGTATGCATGTCTGTGTACTCATGTGTATATACTTCGACTCACATACACACATCTATTTATGAGTATGGATGTAAGAATGTATGTGAAAAGAATTTTATTAGTAAAAGAGCTAAACCCAAATCCTTCCTAACTGCCTTTGTTCACTGATGGGAAAGACAAAGCCCTAAGGGAACAATTAAGCCTGTCAGATGCTTCAACTGATATAGAGGAATTTGACAAGCTAAATGTAGAAGAGAAACTGCAAGTGCTCATAAACCAGGTCTCAAGAGAGCCTTTGGTGTCCCTGGCCTGGCCTACCACCCTCTAGCACCCATGTATTTACATGAGCCTCATCCCTCAGGAGGTCAGAGCCACAATAAATTAATACGTATCTCCTCTCTAAGGAGATAGTAGCAAAATGTTTTGGATTGCACTTGCTTCCCTTTAGATCCATGTCATGTTTCTTGCAGTTGTTCCCACACTCAGGAAAGGGGAAGTAAGTAAGGGATGGGTAAAATGGAAACTGGGCAGTTGTATCAGCCATAGCTTTCATCAGGGCAGCTGATTAACCATTATGTTGACCTCTTACTTCACCTCATCCCTACTTCCACATCCTACGCATGGCCTCAGCTCTCTAACAGGGAAAGTCTTGGCATCTTCAAAAGGCCATCAAAGTGCTGAGAAAGAGAGCAGGAGATCATCCAAGGATAGGAGAACCTCCCTCCCACCTTAGTGGCAGGTTCATGGTCAGCGCCATATTGAAATGAAGATGACTCTTCCACTTGGACTGTGTCTTCTGCTGTCTGTCTACATCTTGGGCCATTATTTTTCCTCTATTTTCTGTGGATCTTGAAACTATTTCTGCTTTGTTCTCTCTTTTTTAGCCTATAAACTGGCTCAGATTTCTCCATTTGAAAAAGAAAAGGTGCTTACTAACTTTCTTGCCCTTTTGCTCTTGAGATTTTTGGTATAATTGCATTGGCTGGCTGTGTTCCAAACCTGCCACATGCTTTTCAACAACTGGGCTTCCAGAGCTGCTCTACTGAGACTGTCCTTGCCAAGGCTACCGTGATGTCTTTGTTGCTAAGTCCCTGCTCCCTCTCTGTCCACATTCCATTCAGTCTCTGGGAAGCACTTGATGCTATGAACCTTTCAGTCCTTGTGGAGACTCCCTCCACCCCCCCAACTCCCATGATGGCCTTCTCTTGTTCCTTCTCTGATCTAATTTTTTTCTACTCAGTAGTGTTTTTGCTGGCTATTCCAGTTCTGCCCTTCATATAGATAGATACTGTTAGTGGAATTCTCTCAATGAGTCCTTCTCTTCTTGTCCTTTGTGCTCCACATGGAATCTCATACTTACCATGGTCCTCAACCTCCGCCCCCTCAAGTCCTAATGACATCCAGATCTGTGCCTCTCATCCCTTATTTCCCATTGCCTCTTAGGGGAGTCAGTCTGAGTGCTTTTAGCCTCTCAAGGTTGAAATGTCTAGGACCAACCACACTTTTTCTTCTCTTTACCTGACTTCTCACCCTTCTCTTCCTTCTTTCTCCCTTGACCCATTTAATGTTTAATTCATCCACCAAGTCACTCAGAGTCTTTTCCTTCCCCTTCCTTATTCTCAGATCCAGAGAAATGACCTGAGTCCACCTCCACATATTCCACATTGCTACCCCTGCCTTTGTTAGGATTTCAGCATTTCTCGCTGGACTTAGCGGCTCAGTCTGGCGGCAAAGACTCTGTTCTGTATAACAGAGTACATGTGTGTCCTTCATCCACCTGTGCCTAGCACTCGACTTGCCAAACTCAAGTTCTCACTGAGGCTCCCATGTGTGTGGATGAGAAGACCAAAATTTGAGGATGAGAAGATTCACCCAATGTCCCAGCTGTAAGCATCATGACAGGGATCCAAGTCCAGCCTTTCTTACTGGCAAATCCCAGGTCCAGATTCTTTCTGTTCCCCAAACTTTCCATATTGCAGTAGCCTCCTGCTCCTGGCCTCTTCCAGTCCATCCTTCACACCACCATGACTTCTTGCGATAGCATTTGTCTGCTCAGACTCCCAGTGGTATTCTGAGCCCACAAAGTAAAGTCGGAGGGCACAGCTGGGCTCCCCAAAGATGACCTTGATCTTTTAGTCCCACCTTCTACCAGTCTCTTGGCATGTCCTGCGTTCCCCGTGCCCAAGCAGACTGTACCTCACCACTCCATCCATTTCTTTCCCTGTACGGTATCTGTTACAAAGAGTGTTCCTCCTTCCCATCTCTATGATGGATAGCTTTCTTTAGCCCCAGACCTTCTATCCATCCCTCCCCACTGTGTTCCCTGCCCAAGGAGGCTGACCTGTTGGACCTCTTGCAGAGCTCCTGTCAGGGGGCACATGATTCTCTCATCTGGATTCTGGAAATGCTCACTGCGCTGCCTCCTCTGGCCTTGGGATTTCAAGTGTCCCCCACCCCCCACCGCACTGCATTGGCCCCTTTGATGTTTTCCTTCACCTTTGTAGATAGTCCCCTATTAACTTGCCTTGGAATCCTCAATTGATGTGCTTCCTGCCAGGATACTGATTGATATATTCCTCATTCCATAATTCTCACCACACCTTCTCCAAGGTGCAGTGCAGGTGGCAGCTGCCCTGTGTGCCTCTTCTGACTCGCACAGGCAGACACTGCCTCCTTCTCCCAATCTCATAACACTCTGTTTCCACTCTGCACTTTCAGACCTCACCATCAATACATTCAGCTCTTCAAGGGCAGACTCTGTATCCTTAGAGAACTGAAATGAGGCAGAGGAGGACTAGGTAATGAGTAAGATGCACATTTCTTTTTCTTTCTTGTTTCTTTTCTTATTTGGGGGGCAGTACAGGGGATTAAACCCAGGGGCTGTCTATCTCAAAATAAAGGGGATGTAGCCCACTGTGTGAGGTCTTGGGTTTAATCCCTAGTACCACCAAAAAAGAAAAAGAAAGAAAGAAAAGAAAAAAGAAATCTTATATGCTTCTTCCATTTTGCAGTTGAGAAAAACTGAGGCTCAGAGTGGTCAAGTAATTTTGAGAAACTGGAGGAGCCACAGCCTTACCTGTATCTTTGTGCCAGTTGTTATTTCTCCACATCACAGGACTCTAGTGTACCCAAGGGGAACGGAAAAGAAAAGTGTGAACCTTTGCTTATGATTTATTTTGCCCTGGAAAGATTATGCATCATGCCACTCTCCACATAGTGCTTGAAGGAAAATATCCACTGTCTTGAAAGTCAGAGGATAAATTATTCACAGAGAAAGAAGAAGAGAAAGCTAAATTTTCTAAGCAATCTCCCCCTTCTCCCCACTGCATACCACCAAAGTTGTGTCTCTGCTATATGTGGTCTGTCAATTTTTCTCTTGGCCTTGTGGCTCTGGGGCAAAAGTTATGTTTCTGAGCAAGAGCCTTCAGGAAGCTTGAGGGTCCTGAGAAGTATAGAAAGGATGGGCTAGTCGCCCCTGCAAATGTGGACACAGTTGAGTATATGAACTCAGTTAACAGAGAGGAGAGAATTGACAGCTTGTGTAAATGGATTTGTTTTTGTTGTTGTTGTTGTTTTGTTTTGTTTTTTACAACCAGTAGCAGGTGAAGTTATTTTGGAGAAATTATGAGTATTTGAGAGAAGTTAAATCCTTGAAGTGTACGAAAAGATTTTTGTATGGAGATTCTATGAAGAATCCTGGCCTGTATTTTGCCTGCCTGTCAAATACTAAACAAGAAGAAATTAAATTATCACGTGCTTGACATTTAGAAAACGCTATGGTGATGGTTTGTGGTTGATTCAAGTACAGCAGGGAAGATTTTAGTGGGACATAAGAAAGAACTTGTTAATAACAGTGAAATCAAAACACCAATTAGCCACTGAGATAGGCCACAAGGGTGCTTTAACTAGACTTTCAAAAGATAAATATGTATTTGTTCTGGCTCTCACCAGATTTTAGAATTCAATTGAATGCTTATTCCTTACTCTAGGTACACAGTAGATTTTTGCAACAAAAAATAATTTAGACATTTGTGTAATTCCTTAGAAATTAGCTCCTATATTTGCATTTCTATGCCTGCAGTTGAATAAATGAGTTCCACTATCTCTTGAGGTTTCTCCCAGCCCTGGAATCCCAGGCTTCCTTCTAGGACATACCATCATGAGCTAGGTCTTTGACATATGACCTAGGCATGGTGACAAGCAGACGACAAGCATACACTGGATGATGCATCCCCAAACCTTAGTGTCTTTGGAAGTAAGGAGACCAGTTCCACGAGGGACTGTGGGCATCATTACTTGAGGTCATTACCCTTACTTCATGCCAAATAGCAGCCCGGGGAAAGTGAAATCTGAGGAAGGCAGTCTCCAAATGGATAATGAGGAGTGAAAAAGATGGAAATTGAACTAACTTATAATAAAAGAAAAACAGATGAAATGATAAAGAGCCCTATAAATACAGAGGGAGGAAAGAAATAATCAGATAAAAGCAGTAATGACAGAGAAAATTTATCAACATGAAGGAAAATGTTATCTAAAGATAATTAAAAGTAAATTAAGAGGCATGGTAAAAAGAAACCACGTAGACACACAGAGATCCCCATGCATTCCTGCCATGATATGATACAACCAGTGGGGAACCTTTGTCATGGTGTGTGGACTTACTGCCTCCATAATTGTGAGCTCAGTAAATCTCTTTTCTTTGTAAAATAGTCTGCCTCAGGTTTGTCATTATGGTAGTGAAAAACAGACTAATACAGTGCCACATTCAAACTGGAGAACCACCTTTCTCTATCTCCAGAGACAGTGATGTTGGGAGAACAGTGACTATTTCTGTTTGTTCTTCCATTTGACATGTCTAGATTTGCTTCCACAGTTCTAAAGTATTTGTACAAAATTTCTTGTATTACAGAATATTTGCCCATCTATTATCTCATGTGAACCTTATGACCACCTGTAAGACATTTTTATCATTCTCACTTCAAGGATGAGAGATGGGAAAGAATTTACTAGAGGCCCCTTGGCCAGGTGTAAATCCTCTGGCCTCAGGTTCTGTGCTTTGTGCTGTAGCAGGAGAGAGTTCTGGAGTAAGACTGGGATGACTGGATAAGCCTCCGCAACATTTGATTGACAGGAGAAGGCATGGAAGTTCCTCTGTGGCTCTGGAATGGGGAGACACATGGCTGCAGACATGTTGTCAGCTGTGCAGGTGGCTCAAAACCTTTCCCGTTCTCTTCAGCCAAAAGGTTCTACATCAGCAGGTGGTTCCCCATGAATGAGGCTTTAGGAAGGATGCTAATATCTGGAAGAATATGGCTGTATTAGGGTTCTCCAGATAAAGAGAACCAATATATGAGAAAGAGAAGGTATATATGTATGTGTATTATACACATGTATATGTACAAACATCTACATACATAAAAAATATTATAAAGAATTGGCTCACATGATTCTAGAGGCTAAGAAGTCCCAAGATCTGTATTTGGTGCTTTTTTTTTGCAATGCTGGGAATCAAACCCACGGGCTCATGTGTGCTAGGTGAGCACTCTTCCAACTGAGCAATACCCCCAACCCCCAAGATCTGTATTTGGGAAGCTAGAGACCCAGGGGAGCTGACGTATGGTTCTTTTCTTAGTGGAAAGACCTGAAAACCAGGAGAACTGTTGGTTTAAGTTCCATTTTGAAGGCTGGCAGGCATGAGACCCAAGAAGAGGAGTCACACAGGAGGAGATCTCTCTTACTCAGCTTTTTTGTACTATTCAGTTCTTTAATTGTTTCAGGGCACGCAGTCTGCTTTGTCCAGTGTTAATCTAATCTAGAAACACCCTCACAGATACACTGAGAGTAGTACTTGGCCAGATGCCTGGACACCCGTGGTCCAGAATAGTTCCCATATAAAATTAACCATCAAACTGGCTGTATCATTTTAGAGCTCATTATTTCAGAGAGAAAGAATGACAGTGCAAAAACTGGCCTCATGGCCAGAGGCTGAGCCACATCTCCTGCCCTTTTCATATTTTTATTTTGAGACGGGGTCTTGCTAAGTTACTGAGTGCCTCACTAAGTTGCTGACACTGGCATTGAACTTGTTATCCTCCTGCCTCAGTTTCCTGAGCCACTGGAATTATAGGCACGTGTCACTGCACTGGCTAGGGATGAGGATTTTAAGACAGTAGTACAATATAAATGACTCCAGTTAGTCCCCAAGGACTATCAAGAAAAATCATGTTGCTACCCAGGTTTCCTTAAACTGTTCTTTAAAAGTACATACTGAAGAAGGTGAGGCTTAAAACCAGGTATGAGTACAAAGGAACAACCTTACAGAGAGCTGAAACCCTGACTGAAGATGAGAGAAAAAGAATGGAAAGAGAGAGTTGGCACATATGGAGAAACTCTCAAGTCCCATTTTTATAACCATCTTTCTTATTTTTCCCCTGTCAAATAGAGAACTGATCTTCAAATTAGAAACAGCAAAACATATGTGATTTAAAAAAAAGAAGATGTTCAAAAACCATGAGGAAAAATAAAGGCATCCAGTACTCCTCTCAGTGTGTTACTTGGGTCCTAAGAAAATGTGACTATAAAACAGTGATCCGTCATCTTTGCAAAATCATGAGGAATGGATATTAGAAGACTGCAAGATTAAGACATCTCACTTTTTAGGAAACAGTAAAATCTGGGTCCAGGAATTAAAAACTAGTGAATTTGTCATTGCTCCTGGAAAAAATTCTAGAAGAGATCATTGAGCAGATGGTCTAACATAGTCTGGAAAAGAAAAAGGTGATTGCTAGGAGCCAGTCCTGGAAACCAGGAAATATGCCTTAGAGCAGGTATGCAAACTAACTTTAAACATCTGAGTTGACCACAGGGTGAGCTAGAAGTGAGATGTTGTAACTAAAGAAAAAACATGATTAGAGATGGTCTGCTAAAAATTTCATTCTTGGGCAGAAAAGATTTATGCAAATATAGTCTCTCTGCTCTTCAGATTGCTTTATGAAAGTACAGTTATGTAAACTGTATTTTAAGAGATTCATTGGCAAATTGGTATATGTACAAAAAAAGGTTATCAAGGAAATCAAACTTGTATTTACTAAGCAAGCAACTTGCTATGTGTTAGGCATTGTGTTAAATGCAGCATGTATGTGTTTGTATACCCCAAACAAGGCCTTTAAGAGATCATAATATGTCTATTTCGGATGAGAAAACAAAGGATTATGTCAGCTAAGTAACTTGCCCAAGGCCAGTAGCTAGGACTTAGTACAGCTAAGCCTTGAACCTGGATTTTTATCACCCCAAAGCTCAGATCACTGCCACTTAGAAGAAGGCTTAGATTTGTGCTCTAAGGCCTCAGAGGTTAGCACTAGGGCAGTAGTGTAGAAGTAATAAGAGCAGTTACCATTTGTGATAAGTTAATCCTTCTTAATACATTCATTCTTTAAACCTGATGAGGGAAAAACAAATTTACCTGTAGATTAACAGTCTGGAAGGAGGGTATTGATGATGGGTTTTGTTACTCTTTTCTCTCTTTGTCAACTTGAATTCCAATATTATACTAAACTCAAAATCCAATTTCTCCAAGAAATTATTTATCTTTTGCTCATTTTGGGAAGTTTATGGACCTAAGAATCTGCAGAATTTTATTGCTATGGCTTTAAGCACAACAGTTTTAATAGTAAGTAAAATTATAATTCTTTGCATATTTTAAAATAAAAGCAAGAAATCTTAGAAAATTTAAAGTGGGAACAAAGCCTTGTGAAACCTTAGGAATTATTATTAACTCATGCAAACTGCTTCGGTACCCTGCCTTTGAATTTGTAAAAATTAAGAAGATTGACTTGGACTGTTTATAGAAGCAGGATCAGAAGGACTCTAATCTTAATCATCATAAAGATGAAGAGGGAAGGTGGAAAGTAAATCTTCCCTATTCCCTGAAGTGCTCACATTTCTTCCCCAATTTCAAACACCCACTCATTTACAGCCCTTAAGAAAATTTGAGTTGTGAACATTGAGTGTGATGCCTGTAATCCCAGTAATTTGGGAGATTGAGGTAGGAGGATCATAAGTTTGAGGGCCACCTGGGCAATTTAGTAAGACTCTGTCTCAAAATAAAAAATAAAAAAGGACTGGGGGTGTAGTGCAGAGGTAAAGTGCCTTGGGTTCAATCCCCAGTATGGATGGATGGAAGGAAGGAAGGAAGGAAGGAAGGAAGGAAGGAAGGGAGGGAGGGAGGGAGGGAGGGAAACAAAAAGAAAAACCAAGTCGTGGAGAGTAAGTGTTCTTGAAATATATTTCTAGATCTGGGAGTTTGGACTTAAGCCTTTAATTCATTGATTTATTAATTTGTTGATGAATGAGGTCATATGGAAAAACTCTGCTGCTTGGTTGTGTTGGTGGAAACTTTTCTAAGCAGGAACTAAATGACTGTTTGCTTAGCTAGAGGTTATTTGTTTCTCAGAACAACACATTACATTTCTGAATTCGGACCCAGCAAGCAGAGCAGTTTCCAGAGAGCTCCAATCCAGAGGGAGTGTCTGTACTCAAGTACAGGTTGTCATCAGACTTTCTGAAGTGCTTTGTCTGTTAAGGTTACTTTAACCTTAGCTCACCACTGTCCCTGAGTGCCTTCCACATCTGTGTCATGTTGGCATTGCCAGTTCACATTCATCTCTGCAGCATCAGTTTTAAATCCAGTTCTTGGTCCTTAGGGTTTTACATAATAAATTAAAAACCCAAAATCAAAGGAGTTTTATGTGCAATGCATATGAACTAACTGGACCTGACTTCCTGTGGGGAAAATGAACAGCTGAGCTGACTACATTATAGGTGCTCATTAATGACTGTAGGAATGCCTTGCCTCTTTCCTGAATAGGCATTAAAACATCATAGTGTGAGAGGCATGCTTTGGCACAGGTGAGCCACAGGGGTTCAGCAGTTCAGATTGCTAAAGGAAAGAAAAGACTTCCCTAAGCCAAGTCCAGAATGATGCCAAGGGTGCTCACAGTGTTTGCAAAGGCAGGAAGAGGTATGAAGCTGGTCCTGCAGGCCTGCATAGGTTGGGACTATGGAGGTGTACAAGAGCAGAAGGCAAATACCCCCTGCTAAGGAGTTTAAGATTCTGTCCTGGAGGCAGTAGGAAGCCTTTGCAATGATGCAATGGAATTCGTGTTTTTAAAACACCACTTTGCTTTATCTCACTCCAATTAGATGATGGCCAAGCCATCAAGAATACAAAAAATCAGAAATGTAAGAGAGGATGTGGGGAAAAGGAACACTTACACACTGTTGGTGGGGTTGTAAATTAGTACAACCACTGTGCAAAATCAGTATGGAGATTACTTAAAAGACTAGGAATGGAACCACATACAGACCCTGTTCTACCACTCCTTGGTATTTAGCCTGAAGAATTAAAGTCATTATAGTACAGTGATACATGCATACCCATGTTTATAACTACCCAGCTCACACAGTCACATTATGGAATCAGCCCAGGTGTCTGTTAGTGGATGAGTGGATAAATGTGGGTATACATACACAGCAGAATTTCATTCAGTCATAAAGAAGAACAAAATTGTCAGTTTCAGGAAAGTGAATGGAACTCGAGAGCATTATGTTAAGTAAAATTAAGTGAAATTCAGAAAGTCAAGGGTCATGTTTTCTTTCCTATGTGGAAGCTAGAGAGAAAAAATGGATAAAAGGTAGAGGCAGATCTCATGAAAACAGAAAGGGAACCAGGGGAGGAAGGAGAGGAGGAAAGGGAAGGTAGTAGGGAGTGAAATTGACCAGATTATATTGTTCTCTTGTGTGCATGTACAAATATGTAACAATGAACACCACTATTTTAATGCACCAATAAAAATGTCTAATTAGAAAAACATAAAAATAGCTGGGAGCAGTGGTGCAAGCCTGTAATCTCAGTGGCTCAGGAGGCCGAGACAGGAGGATTGCAAGTTCAAAGCCAACCTCAGCAATTTAGCAAGGCACCAAGCAACTCAGTAAGACTCTGTCTCTAAATAAAATACAAAATAGGGCTGGGGATGTGGCTCAGTGGTTGAGTGCCCCTGAGTTCAATTCCCAGTACCAAAAAAAAAGAAAAACTATCACTTTATTAGCAATATAGGGGATGCATTGGCAATTGGTGAGCTAAGAAGCAGAGACACACCCTATAGAGGCTATTGCAAATATCCTGGTGAAAAAACAAAAGAGACCTAAGGCAGTCTTGTGGAGCTTAAGAAAAACCGAGACATCAGGGAGGTGCAGGAACTTAGTCATCAGTGATGGATATTGAGGAAGAGTAGAGGAACAAGTCAAGGATGTCCCTAAGATTTCTCACTTGATATGATGCCCCTCATCAAAATGAGACTCAGGAGGAGGAAGGCCATGTTGACTTCCAGAATTAGGGGGATGATGGTGAGATCAGGTTGGGAGTCTAATGAATTTGAGAAGCTTGAGAGACATTCATGAGGGGACGTCTGAGAGGGATGGCCAGATGGGCCTAGAGTTCAAGCAGGAGGAGCTGTAGTACCGTTGTTGGCTTGTCCCTTTATGGGAAGACAGTTTTGCATTATTAGAAGATTCAGGGACTCTATGGTCTTGATAACTTTAGACAGCTCTCTTGGAAGCCATGTTATCAATTTGGGGATCATTTAGAGATGGTAGAAATGTGAGATGTATTGAAATGACTCCTAAAGAGTTCAGCAGAGAAACCGTGGTCCCCAAGGTGAACCTGGGATTCTTCCCAGTGTTGTTGTTCTCTCTTGCCCGTTCTTCTTTTGAATGTCCCCCTAAGGCTCCTGCAAGAAAATCTCAGTTATTAGACTGTGGAGAAAGTGCATTGGTAAAGAGATGTAAAAAGACATTTTACTAAATATGTCATCTTCTTAATAACCCTGCAAGATTATTAATGGTCCCATTTTACAGTTAACATAACTGAACCTCTGAGGGGTTACATAGCTTACCTCATAATAAGTAGTAAAGTTATAGGTCAAGTTTTAGACTGGTAAAGTTTCATTCTTTTTCTCCTATACAATACTAACATATTTTTTAAATAACAGGCCTATTAACCCCTTGATGAAAGTTCCTAGTGTTGTTATTGAGGAAAAAAAAAGTTTTGTGGAAAGGATTTGGCACCAGTCCCATTTATCAAGAGCAATACTCTCTCTGGATTACCCAAAACTGATTCCTCTGATGCATCCCCTGCACCTCACTTCCCCACTTCTTCCTACAATGGTCAGGTCTGGTGGTTCTTATGGTGCCCTATTCTAGGTCCAGTTAATCCACTTAAGACCCTACCACCAGGGCTATGCTTATCATGTTTTCCCCTTTCTTTCCACCTCCACTTTTCTCTCTATCTCCTTACACCCTAAGCAGTCATAGGGATCCTTTAGTTCTAAGGAAGCATACAAAGTCAGTGCTCTGCTTGGAAGCCTCTGATGATTTCTCAACTCGCTGAGAACACAAGGCCTCCTTTTTATAAATTTAAAATTTTTAATGATTTTTAGTTGTAGATGGACACATACCTTTAGTTCATTTATTTATTTTTATGCAGTGCCTCATATGTGCTAGGCAAGTCTCTACCACTGAGCTACAACCCCAGCCCCAAGGCTTTATTTTCAAGGCCTTCTGCATTCTGTCCTCTGGTTGCTACTGTGATCCTGTTACTGACCATACTTGCTCCACCTGAACCACACTATCTGTTTCTCAAGCACCTCTAACACGTTCTGCACCTAGCAGGGCTTGTAGCCTTCCTGTACTTACTTCCTGTAGTGGTTTTGCCTAGCTATCTGTGTGACCACTCTTTTGAAAATAGCAGTCCCCACCATGCTCCATCTCTGTTCTGCCTGAGTTTTCTTCATCTCACTTGTGTATTAACATCCACATGTAAGCCCAGTGAGTTCAAAGGCTTTGTCCGATTCTCACTACATCCCCAGCTGCTAGGGTAGCACGTAGCACTTACAGCACTACTTGAATTATGGAATTAATATGTGGAAGCCATGATCCTGGCAGAGAAGTGGAGTCACTATGACCAAGGACCTGCAGTAATGAAAAGGAGTATCTTGGTTTTCCCAACATGGTTAGCATTATTAGTTCCCCAAGGTTCCTCATTTGTGGATAACTGTGACCAGTTATCAGAAAACTTGTATACATTTCCCTGGGTTAGATTTGTTATCTGATAAAGGATTGATTTTTCTTCAAACACAGAAGTCACTAGGACAGATTTGCTGCCTCAGGAGATGACTGACAATAGTGTGGTTTCTCATGTCTACAATTCCAAATCTGGAAGTCACTCGTAGGAGTATCTGTGTTTGTGGGGTCCATTGAATATACTTCCTATATGATAGCTTTTTGATGCTCTAGGAAAAAGACTTCCTTTGATAACTTGACTTCAGTGTCCTTAGTCAAAAGTTTTCTATTGGAGCCCTGGATGCCTTTTTCAGTACATTTTTTGTGTTGTTCTTCTTTTAGGATCTTCTATGTCTCTCATGACTCCCAAGACTTGAAGATCTTCAGCTATATCGCTCGAGATGGTGCCAGCAATATCTTCAGGTGTAACGTCTTTAAGTCCAAGAAGAAGGTAAAGGAGCAGTCATTGGTTATCTATAATGTTCCTCTGATGGTCCCAGCACATCCCCAACATAGACCAGTCTCCCTGTTAAAGATTTGGAGGTGGCTGTTTTGATGCCCAACATGGAGGAACTGTCAGTTCTCCTATGTAATGAAATTCTCTTTTAGTTTCATCTGAACTTTGACTTGGTTACATATAAACAGTTGGAGAGGGACTGGCCATTGGATAAGTATTTTGGAACAGGAGCAGGTAGTTGACACCAGGAATGAGGCTGACCTCAGTGTGCATTAGAAAAGAAGCATTGCCATGGACTAAGGTGATCCTTCTGATCAGTGGATCAGTGGGCTTCAAGTCAGGACCCTTGGAATCTGGTTTAGACTTAGGGTATGATATTGGTTTTCCTGGGTAATTATTTTGTTAAGGTGGCCTTGATACTTGAGTAAATGCAACCTTTTCAGTTCTATAGAGGCATTCTTCTTCTCTGCCATTCCTCCAGGACCTCACACAAAGAACTGGGGTTTTGGATACCTCCATGGGGGTTAGGAAACCTAGGATTTAGCCCCACCTGAATGATTTTATGCAGGCTGCTTCTCCACTATAAATCCCGCTTCCTTAGATACAATGTGCTCATAGCCTGGGAACTATTATTCTTCTGAAGAGATTTTGGAAAGCCCTGTACTGGGGCCTTTAAGAACCCTTATTGATCTACTATTTCTAGAGACAAACCACTAAGTCTGACTTCCTGAGAGGCCTTCTCACCTTCTTCCTGCATACTTCCTTTGATTCTATGTAACATCTTATGCTTTAAGGCATTTTTAATAGACTCGTGGTTATCTCACCTTTGTCAAGTGGGGATAATAATAATAATATGTGACAGGGACAAGATCAACTAATACAGATGTTCCTTGAGTAATGATGGGGTTATGTCCCAATAAACCCTTCCTCAGCTGAAAATGCCTTTAATATACCCACCCTACTGAACATCCTAACCTAGTAGCAGATTTTACAGTACCAGGGGTTTCCTCTTATGATAACATGACTGACCAGCACTAAGACTCCTGTCAATGCCCAGCATTGCAGGAGTATCTTACTATATATCATTAGCTTAGGAAAAAATTAAAATTCAAAATTTGAAGTACAACTTCTAATGAGTACATATAGCTTTTGCCCCACTATAAAAATCAAAAAGTTGTTATGTCTGACCATCCTAAGTTTGGTTGTATATATGTCCTGTTTCCTATCCTAACTCCATAAAGTTAGGATAGGAAACAGGCTGACTTGCCTCTCCTCTAAGGAGATGTGCACCCTTACGCACCCAGCTCTCAGACTTAATTTTAATCATTCATTTATTTATTTTTGTGGTACTAGAGATCGAACCAAGGGCCTCATGCTTGCTAAGCAAGTGCTTTACCACTGAGCTGCGCTCCAGCCCTCGGGCTTTTTAAATGAAAATCATGAAATTGTATGGAAAGTGCTAAAACTAGAGAGATGAGAGGGAAAAGGGGTAAGTTCTCAGACTTCGCTTCTAGATAATAATACAGTTGAGAGAAAGAGAATGTGAGGAGGTCAGGTTGAACTACGTATCAAAACACTGATAGAAGCACAAGTAGGAAGAGGGAGGAAAGAAGGCTAGAGGTGGGAGACATGAGGGCCTGGGAGAAATGGTCTTACCCTCCTTATAGCTGTAGAGGATCTGGGGAAGAGAGAAAGGAAACTCAGGTTGGACCATCTCTAATGTTCTCTGACAAGTGTCTAAAGATTGAAATTCCCTTAATTCATTTTGAGTCCTTGACCATGCTTCTGACTTCAGTTTTGTACATAGGCTGGACCATGTAAACTTTTTAATTTAATAGAGTTACAAATAGAGTTACCAAGTGCTTTGATAGTTGATCTTATTTTAATATCTTTCCAATGTGTATATAGGAAAGGTAAGATAGTTAATTTTCACCCAGTTTTAGAGATGAGTAAACCAAGGCTCAGAGAGACTAAATGACTTGCCAACCTTCCCACTGAAAAGCATTGGCTATAACCTGGGAGATATATAGAACAAAAGAATTTTTTAGCAAAAAAACTAGGTAAAGGAGACTTATATTTGTGGGCTATTTTATTTTCTCCTCCTCTTCCTCCTCCTTCTTCTCCTTCCTCTGCCTCTTCTTCCTCTTTTTTCTCTCCTCCTCCTCCTTTCTCTTCCTTTTCCACTTCCCCTTTCTCCTTCTCTTTCTCCTCCTCTTCTTCTTTTCCATCCTCTTCCTCCTCATTCTCCTCCTCCTCCTCATCATCATCAGGAGTTGAACCCAGGGATGCACTGTCACTGAGCTATATCCCCAGTCCTTTTTATTCATTTTTTATTGTTTCTTTTTATAGGTATACATGACAGTAGAATCCCTTTTGATGTAATGGTAAAAGCATGGACTATATCTTGTCTAATTCAGAGCCCAGGACCTCTCCATCCCCTTTCCTTTCCCCACCCCCTGCTCCCTTCCCTCTATTGATCTTTCCACCATTTATCTTTAGGTTTTTTAAATTAATGTCTTGTGAGGTACTCGATGGGGAGATTCACAGTGGTATATTTGTGTATGTACATAGGAAAGTTAGATCATTCCACTATCTTTCCTTTTCTCATTCCCCTTCCTTCAATCCCCTACTCCACTGAACTTTCATTCTCCCTTCTCCCCTTATTGTGGGTTAGCTTCCACATTCCATTGAAAACATTCAACCTCTGGTTTTTGGGGATTGGCTTATTTGACTTAGCATGATAGTATCCAGATTCATTCATTTACCAGCAAATGTCAAAAAGTAATTTTTCTTTATGGCTGAGTAATACTCCATAGTGTATATGTAGCTCATTTTCTTTATCCATTCATCTGTTGAAGGGCACCTAGATTGGCTCTATAGCATAACTATTGTGAACTATGACACCTTAAACATTGATGTGCTGCATAACTATAGTATGCTTATTTTAAGTCCTTTGTATATATGCCAATGAGTGGGATAACTGTGTCAAATGGTGGTTCCATTTGTAGTCTTCTGAGGAATCTCCATATTGCTTTCCAGAGAAGTTTTACCAATTTGCAGCATCACCAACAGTGTATGACTGTACCTTTTTCCCCACATCTTCACCAACATTTATTGTTACCAGTCCTTTTTGTTGTTTTGAGGCAGAGTCTTGCTAAGTTGCTGAGGCTGGCCTTGAACTTGCAATTCTCCTGCCTCAGCCTCCCGGGTCATTGGGATTATAGGTGTGTGCCTCTATACCTGGCCTATATCTTGTATTTGCCTGGCCATCAAACTTAGTATAGCAATACAGACAGAGTGGGAGTGTCCTTCTGCCAAAACCCGAGTCTAAGAAAAATGCCCACTTGGATCTTTGATCTTGAAGTGAAGCCCAGATTCCATTGCTGTTGCTAGATGAAAAGGAGTAGTCATCTAGTTTTCTGTCACATCATTTTTTTCCTATGTCTTGTAGCTCCCAGAGCTAATTCTGATATCTGGCTCTTCTATTTTCTTTTTTATTTCTTTTGGATTGAGGAGAGGGCACTGGGGATTGAACTTAGGTGTGCATTGCCGTTTAACTACATCTGTAGCCCTTTTTATTTTCTCATTTTGAAACAGGGTCTCATAAGTTACTGAAGCTGGCCTTGAACTTGTGATCCTCTTGCCTCAGCCTCCTGAGTCACAGGGATTACAGACATGTGTCGCCATGTCCAGCTAGCTCTTCCATTTTGTTTTTTAAATCCTTTCACCCTCCCCTACTGAGACTGTAGCTCTTCACAGAGTTGGTTCTCAGGTCTGGTGCTGGTTTGTCTACCATGTAGCTAGGCAATTGCTTCTGGATAGCCTGATGTGAGTTCTTTTGCTGAACTCTTGGTGGAAGGGCCAGTTTCTAAGCCATAAAAAGAGAAATAAATTGTTAATCAAAGGGAACAGAATCAGGAAGAGGTGGCAATATATCTCTAGGGTTTTACATGCCATCTTGATTAGCCCCCAAATATGGTGATTTACTTGGTCAGGAGTTTTAATTGGAAAATCATAGGAATATTGAAGAGGTGATGGGGAAAGTACTACACGTCCCAAGGAAATGTGTTTTCCAGGAATGTTCTTGGTCATTAGATGTCAATAGGGAGACCTCTTGCTGGAAGCCAGCAGACTTGGGTGTCCTCCAGAGTCCTTATACTGATCACAGTGTGGGAAAACCTTGTATAAACTTGTTGCTGTGCCAGGATTTTGGTTCCTGCTGTTTGACCTTGCATTATGTCCCCTGTGTGCACACCCATGGCACGTTTCTCATGACAAACCTGTAATGAGGGTGTCATTCATATCCTATAGTTCACCATGGAGAAAGAGTTGAGAATATGGGTTGGGTGTCTCAACTTTCACATTAGAAGGCATCCCTATAACCTTTGCTCCTGGCACAGATATTATTCTGTACCTAGGGATCATCCTCAGTTACTCACAAGTATAGCCAATGTGGTTCCATCTTGGGAATTTTAACCTTGAACTGTTTTTTTTTTTTTCCTCCAGAAGCTAGATAGCAGATTGCTGCAGGAATATAAGATGGTTCCTTTTAGTCTTATACTACTATGGATTATCTAAGTCATAGTTTAATATTAAGTTAAAAATATCTAGCCTGTTTTGATTTACTGCCATGTGCCTGAGACTGCCCTAAGCTCTATGAATGAATTATCTCAAAAGCCTAGAGAGAGAGGAACTATTATGCTTTTCATTACATAAATGGGAGCCTTAAAGTACATAACTTGCATAAAGACTTATGATAGCATAGTCGAAACTGAACCCAGAAGTCTGACTTGAGCTCACACTCTTAACCACTCCATATACCATTGTCCTTGGCTCATTAGGAAGTTACATAGATAAGGAGTAGCCTTGTTCCCCAAGATTGATTTATAACTGCATTCTGTTGTAATCAGCACTTGAGTCCAAAGAGCTCCTTAACTCTCAAAGGCTCACATCACTTTGACACACATTTTCCTTTTTGCCTCGTCATATCCTTGTGTGATCAGTGTTGACTCCATTTTGTAGTTGATGAAAGAAAAGGCCTAGGCTAGTGAGTTAACCATGGGCACACAGTGAATCAAAGATGCCACTGAGATTAGAACCAGGCTTTCTGTTTCCAGTCCAGGGATTTGGCCACTAAAACCTAAAGACACAGGAGCCTCTCTGGACTTGAGATCCTCCAGTAAGGTGATAGGCTTCTCAGGAAGTGTTTGAAGTGATACAATCTTTAAACAGTGAAATTTATATGGCTTTTATTGGGCAGTATCACCAGTAATGGGATGGAGGGATCCCAGCACCTTTGGACTAGTGCTAGGAAGGAGGACCGACAGCAGGTCTGTTTCTCACTGGGTACAGTCAGTGCAGACTCTTCTTATTGACATTGGCATTTCTTGTTGACCTCCTTGGGAGATATAGTGATAGTGTTCATTTACAAGGTCTTTTGTCTCAAGAGGAGCCTCTTGCCTAGTCTCTTGACCTCTCCTGTGGAGTGGACATAATCTTCTTGTCATTTTCTCCCAGTCCTGGGAGGATATGGCTATCTGGCCTGATTGAGAGTGACGGTACTTATTAGCGCATCAGTGCATGAAGTGTTGGTGATTAACAGGAGCAGCAAGAATCTCTCCATTATCCTCAGGACAACTCCTTGAAATCATTTTGCCTGCAATCACAGCTCAATTGCTTTGGATTAGGAGAAATCATTTCTCCCTGTAATGCTCTCACCATCAAATTGGGGGCCACAGCTGTGAAGTTTGACTCTTTAGAGTTGCAGTAGGTTTTGAATTATGACAGTCATGTGCAAAAGAAGTAGTCATTTGCCTGGTGAAATTTAAGAGATGAAAGATAGGTCCTCAATTTAGGGCAAGAGACTGTTTTCCATGTCTTAAGTGGAATTGGGTTGGGAAGTCAAAATGTAGAAATCATAGCTGGACATGGTGGCATATGCCTATAATCCCAGCTACTCAGAAGACTGAGGCAGGAGGATTCAAGGTCAGCCTGGGCAACTTAGTGAGACCGTGTCTTAAAAGAAAAGATAAAAAGGGCTGCAGATATAGCTCAGTGGTAGAGTACCCATGTGTTCAATCCCAGAGGGGTGGGGGAATAAAAGGGAATCATAGCCAAATCTCTCTCTTTATAGACGTTGAAATTGGTACCTGGGAAAGTGAGCTGACTTGTCCACTATCACCCAGTGGGTTACTGACAGTACTGAGATTATAACATCCTTTTATCTCTAGACACTGTGTATTCATGGACTAGCAGAGTAGGAAGGAAAAATTCAACTACCTATTGGAAATTTTATGATGTGCTATTCCTTGTCAATGATGAAAGTCATATCTGCTTTGAAACTAAACTTTCCTTGTACTGAGAAATGTTTTGTTATCCATGAAATAACCTGAGGACAAAAACCCAACCCATCTATCATTTCAAAGCTTTAGTACATTAAATGCTACTATATGTAGAAATCCAAACATACATTGCAAATTCTATGGATCTCAATCATTTGGTAAATCTAAGCTAAAATCGTTTACTAAATGTTCAATTCAAAGCACATTAAGAAACATGAAATTCAGTTCTATTTTTGTTGAGATTCCGTGGTGGTTAAGTTCACAAGAAGGGCACTATATTTTATTGCTGTGACAGATGAGAAGAATTATAAATCTGTGAGCCAATCCTGATACTGACTTCATGTAAGTCAGTTCTCTGGAACTCAGAAGGACTTGGCAGACAAATCTTGAATACCCAGAATACATGGGGTAGAGGTGGGCTGTAAGCTAGAGCAGAAAGCTGGTAGAGAACCTCAGAAGTGAGGTTTGCCAGAAGTGAGCCCCTACTCTTCTTTTTCCTTGCCTTATTTTCATCGCAATGATGATCTTCATCTTCATTTACATCTTGTATTTTGTGCTTTTATTTTCTAATTTCCTTGCTTATCTGATGACTTCTTTAATCATCTCCAAAAAATTGTGAAATAGAGAGCTTTTTTCAGGATAGTGAAATTCAGAAAAATGCCCAAGATGATTTATTACATCAGCCAAAGATAAAGACTAGTAATAACCAGTGTGTGTGTGTGTGTGTGTGTGTGTGTGTGTGTGTGTGAGAGAGAGAGAGATTTTGAGGTTCAAGCTTGGGATCTCATGCATGCTGAGGATATAACCTGAGGATATATCAGCAAGTGCTCTACCACTGAGCTACAGCCCTAGAAACAACTATTCTATAACATGTATACATACAAGATTCCAAAGTTTATAGGACCAACAGGGTTACTTAGAATGCGAACAAAAAAATACTGACTATGATTTTTTTTGAAGCAGGGTCCTACTGTGTTGCCCAGGCTGATCTCAAACTTCTGGGTTTAAGATCATCTTAGCCTCCCAAGTAGCTAGGACTACAGATGCACACTACTGTGCCCAACTACGATAATTTTTCTATGGACTGGTGAAGTACAGGAAGCAACCTTTTGATTTTCATGTAGTTAAAGCTACTACTGTAAGCTTTTGACTATTTTTGACTAGACAACTCACTCTCACTGCAAATATGGTATTGTTTTTGTGTTCATTGCAGCAATTCATCAAATTTTGATGTCGGCTATGTATCCATTTGGTGCCCATAGTAGGCTTGGTATCCAATTAATAGCCATTGCATCTTGACTTGGTTTCTGTCCTGGGTTGTGGGATATCCTGGGTATGGGAGAGAAGGGGATCTTGTCAACATGAACAGGAAGATGATTTAAAGAAACACTGTGAGAAACATGGTGAGAGTTAGTTGAATAAAGTTCTAAGACAGCTTCCTTTCCATCCCTATTTTTACAAAATTGCCTGTAATTGGTGCTCCCATGAGCTTCAGTGCTCTGCATCTGCAGCTAAGAGTCACTCTAAGGTTAGATATTCCTTTCCAGCTTTGGAAACATCAAAGCAACTGTCTCCAGGCTAATCTCGGTAACTAAAAGCCCACTCATGCTTTGGGGCTACTAATAGAAAATGGCTTTTGAACAGAAAGATTTGATCCATGTGGCAAATTACTTTCGAGGGCTTATATAAAACTAATCTGGATTTGTACAAAAATTACATGCAGTATACTACAGTGTAATGATGCTTTAATAAAAAAAATAATAATCTGTTAAATTCCAGAGTGGCCAGATCTTGAAACTGGCAAAGGCTGCCTTCCTAACAATCCACCTGTGGTTCAGCTTTTTCCCTGGTTATCTTCAATTTCAATCTTTAAACCTCCACTTTGATTTCCAAAGGCCTGCATATGGTCACGAGATGTGAGCAACTGCTTCCATGAGAACAAGGTAACCCCAAAAAACAAGTATTCACAGAAATCTCTGAAAGTTGTTTTTAAAGCTTCTCTTTATCAGAGTTCTCCCTCGAGTCCAAACATGGCTTATTAACTATTAATTCCCAGCACGTGTGACTCCTGCCTTCCAGGGTATAAGGCAGAGTCAGTTTTCTAGCCTAGAAAATCAGAAAGCAGCATCACCAAGAGCGGAAGACCTAGCATCAGGAGCCCACAGGGCTGTGCAGAGAGCAAATGGAAGAGGGCCAGCCCCTGCCAGGGGCAGATCACCAAACCCACCACCTTCAAGTAATTGCTTCCATAACAAGATTCTCGTGTCAAACCTCTAAAAGTAGACTTTTCACTGGGGAAGGAAGGAGAGCCTAGAAAGTCAAGGGGCATTTAAACTCATGTAGCCATTTAAGGATCAAGTTAGGAGTCATCCAGCCCCTTCTGCTCCTAGGGTGATAAATGAGGAGGATGGTTCTTTTATGTGTGTCCGTCATTCTGTAAAGCAGATAGTTTGATTATTCACCCAGTAACCTCTTCAAGTGCAGAGATATCTCACAGAACGTGCTACTGTGTCCTTTTACTGTGAATGACAACAGCCTTCACATCAAAGAAAAGTAGAAGATAAGTTGAAATGAAACCATTTGGCACTGAATGTGCAAGCCTAGAAGTCACGTCCAACAATACCCTCCTACATGGAAACCATTGTACCAGTTCAGACCCAAGATACAGTGGACCCAGGAGTTCTCCTCAGATGCTGTTGGGAAGGAGGGAGATGGTGGCACTCACCCTTTTGATGCCAGCATATGTATGGAAGAAGTGATTCCCTTAGGATCTTTACGCTTCTGTTATTAGTAAAATAATCCTGGGCTTTCCTTAACTACCTTTTATTTTGTGTTTTAATTGCTTTTTATTGCAGTGAGTTACATATCCAGAATAAAGCATTTCTTGAACACTTACTATATGCCTATCCCTGTGGGAGGTACCATCATATATCTACTTATTGATCCCTCTGTATGGCAGAGGAGACATTACTTGATACTAGTAATAAGCTTTCCTATAAAAGATTAGGATTAACTATCTTCTGATAATAGGAGTAAGGGACCAAAGATCTGGGTGGACCAGCGTCTTCTTTTCCATCAGAGAGTTGAGCTTCCTGGCCCAGCCTCCTAACTAGGGCTCAGCTTGGTGTCCAAAGGAGATGTAGAAGCTGGGATGTGCCTGGCCTAGCTGGTTAGGCATCATGTCCTTCAAATCACACCTGTTCCCATGTTGGGGAATTGGAAGAGCAGGGACACCTTGCTTAGTACTGGTGCATACTAATTCTCAACTTCCTGTGCAGAAAGAATAGTTGTGTCTCAGATACTGCAAGCCTGTGGTGTGAGAAGGGGTCTAGGCCTACCCTTTGGACCCAGGAGGGAATTAAGGGTGAACACAGAGAGCAGAGGTTCTGATCCACTACCAGGTGATGGGGGACCTCAGGACACTTACCTGTCTCCTGTTTCACTTAAGTTTCCCATCACCCATGTCTCTTAACTGAGTGATCAGTTAAAAATATCTGTCTAGGGCTGGGAATGTGGCTCAGTGGTAGAATGTTTGCCTGGCATGCATAAGGCTCTGGGTTTGATTCCTATCACCACAAACAAACAAACAACAAAAACCACTTTTGAGGTAAGAGGGTTTGTTCCCCCTCTCTTGGTATTGGGGATTGAACCCAGATGGGCTTTACCAACAAGACATATCATCTCTAGCTTTTTAAGTTTTGAGATAGTCTCACAAAGTTGCTGAAGCCTGGCCTCAAATTTGGGATCCTCCTGCCTCAGCCTTCCACATTGCTGAGATTATAGTTGTGTAACACCATGCCCAAGCAAGCTAAGAGGTTTAAATTGTAAGGCAGTCACTGCTAGAAGGTTGTTTGAGTTTGGGGAATATAAAGAGGACTAGAAGAAGATGGAAATCTTAAAACGACATGTGGACAATGATTGACCTAATGCCTTTCCATGTTAACGGGAATGTTTTGGCCTGAAGTAAATGGAAGGAACATTGAAGTTACCCCAGGCCTGAGGAAACAAGCAAGGGTAACAAGTTTAGCAGAGACTGGATTCAAGCAGCAGTCCATATGTGGTGTTCCAAGGCCTGAGGAATTCATGAAGATAACAGTGAGAAACATGAACAAATCTCATTATTATTACAAGCATAAATGAATCATTTATTTACCCTTAAACAGGTTCTATAAATTTACCAAAACACTGGGTAGCAGGTTATACTGCAATACCAATTACCTCATGCTTTTAAGAGGCTCCTCTTGCCGGACACAGTGGTGTACGCCTGTAATCCCAGTGGCTTGGATTTACAAGTGGCTCAGCCGAGGCAGGAGAATTGTGTTTAAAGCAACTTAGCAAGGCCCTAAGAAATTCTGCAAGACCCTGTCTCTAAAATATAAAAAAGGGCTGGGGATGGGCTCAGTGGTTAAGCACTCTATTCAATCCCCAGTCCCCCCACCCCTGCACAAAAAAAAGTTCTTTTTGACTTCTGATGTTACCTTGGGGGTTTCAAATGTGATCAGTGGACTGCGTGCTATCATCAGGTAGTCACAACTAATCTAAAGTCAGATCACCCCAAACATGATGCATGTTGGGCTGGGTTATTGGGTGACAATCACAGTGATATCTCTGAAGTCTGTGGTGGAATATTTGGGAGCCACTGGGGTAAGAGCATGTGGAGCATTCCCAGCCTGAGCTCTGAAACTCCGTATCTCATAGTTGTCTCATTTTTACTCCTTGAAAGAAGGTTTAAAGGTGACTAGTCATCAGATTAGAGTAAGTGACCCACCTTTGAGACCCTGTCCTGAGAACCCTGCCTGTGCCTCTTCCTCACTGCCTGCAGGTGTTGCCGAAGACTCTGGGAACAGGTTTCTTTGTCCTCCCCTCCTCTCCTAGTTAAGCAGTGGGACACTGGGAGTCAGGGGCTAGTTCTCCTCTTTGGCTCCTAAAAGAAGAGGTTAAACAGTAAAACAGGAGAAAATAGCCATCCAAGTGAGCAATATCTTATTAGAGTAAGCCTCGGAAAGCTCACCTTGGCCTTAGTTAGCAAAGTGTCAGTTGACTCTGATGTTAGGCCAAGGCTTCCAAGCCCCAGAGCATCACAGCCCTAGGTCTATAGGAGCTCCTAGGAAATCTGACATCTGAAGAAAGAAACAGCTGAGTTCCTCTTGGTTTGATGGGCCTATTAAACACTTGATAATGGTTGGCAAAATGATGTTGAAGCATATTGATTAATATGGTTATACTTAGAAGGAAAGAGTTGGGGCTAAGTCTAGAATTGGTATATTTCTCAGCATACGTCCTTTCGGTTGATTGATTGTTTCAAAACTATGGTGACAGTTTCTATTTTCTGGAGTATTTCAAGAAGGGAAAGTATTTTTGTACTCTTCTTTCTGAATATGTATACATCTGAACAACCTTAGGATTTTCCATTTCTTTCCTTTGCTGGTTTCCTGGGTTTTTGATCACATGTCCCTTGCACTTCCCACCCACCCGCACCCCTTCTTGTGTCCTTGTAGAGTCACCATAGCCTTCACTTGTCCTTTTCCTTCCTCTTCCCCAGAGTCAAGCTATGCGAATCGTCCGGACGGTGGGGCAAGCCTTTGAGGTCTGCCACAAGCTGAGCCTACAGCACACACAGCAGAACGCAGACGGCCAGGAAGATGGGGAGAGTGAGAGGAACAGCAATGGCTCAGGGGAACCAGGTAGGCACCGCGGATGCATTGGGCATAGAGAAGGAGGCAGGAAGACTACCACAGTGGATCACTGCCCCAAATGCCAGGTTATTAATTTACTTAAATTAAAAAAAAATTCCATGTTTCTCTCCAGGTTCCAGATTTTCTTTAAGGTATATGTACTAGTGTGTGTGTGTGTGTGTGTGTGTGTGTGTGTGTTTTGCTGGGAATTGAGCCCAGGAGCACTCTGAGCTACATCCCCAGCCCTTTTTATTTTCCAATTTTAAGATAGAATCTTGCTAAAGTTGCCCAAACTGGCCTTGAACTTGCAATCTTCCTACCTCAGCCTCCCAAGTTACTGGGATTAGAGATGTGTGCCCCTGAGCCCAGCATTTATTACTTTTTATAACCAAAATGTTTAAATTATTAAGCCAGAAAGCATTTAAGTTGGATATTAGGAAATATTTTGTAAAGACAGAACTTTTTCTGCTACCATATCACTATATTTCCCACCCAAAGAAAACTTCAGTAAAAAAGCACCCCCGTAAAACAAATTAGAAAGAAAATAAATTCACAGTTACTTAATTTTTTGGTATATGTTATATATGTTCATATATGTTATGTGAAAACATTAATTTATATAATATGGTATATGAATATCTTTATATAAATATAGATATTAGGAAGAAAAAGAATAGGTGGAGAATCCAAGAAAACAAACTGAAAACTATTAGAACTGAGAGAATTCATTTAAGGCACAGTCCAGAATTACATAAATATCTATGGTTTTCATATATTCTAACAACAATGGTTAGAAATCATAATAGAAGTAAATTTATTAAAATAAAAGCTTTTACATATAAAATACAGATAAATAAATGTATTATTTTACATTTTAAAAATGGCATGTTCCTGGATGGAAAATCTCAGTATTGTAAAAATGTTAATTCTCCTTGTGTTCATCTATATTAAAATATGAATATTTAATATTAAAATATTAAAAATGTTTAACATAATAAAAATTTCTAACAGTGAAAGGAGAATCATAGTGAGCTATAGAATTCAAAACTTATGGGATGTAGCTAAAACAAGGCTCAAAGGAAAATCCAAAGTTTAAATCATTTAAATTAATAGATGACATGTCTTGAAAGTCAAATGAATTAAGGATCCAACTCAAAAAGTTAGAAAACAACAAATAAATCTTATATTGGAAATGATAGGTTTACAATAGACTCTTGATTTGCATGCCAGCTGTACCATCATGAGCTATGTGATCTTGGACAAATTCTATAACCTCTTTGTGCCTTAATTTTTACTTCTGAGAAATAGGAATCATAGTAATGCCTGCCTTATAGATTACTGTCATATTAGATGAACTGATACATTTAAAAGGCTGAATTGCCTGGCACAATGGTGCATGCCTGTAATTTCAGTATTTGGGAGGCTGAGGCAAGACGATTATAAGTTCAAGGCCAGCTTGGGAAACTTAGCAACACCTTGTCTCAAAATAAAATTAAAAAGGGCTGGGGGTGTAGCTCAGTAGGAAAGTGTTCCTGGGTTCAATCCCCAGTACCAGAAGGGGAAAAAAAAGAATTTATCCTCAATATTGACCCATACACGTTTGAAATGATGGATTGTAGAATAAAGTTGCCTAAGAAAAGAATCAGTTTAAAACCAAAGCATTGGAAATGGCAAAGGGTAACTTTTAAAAGACATAATCTGCTTATTGCATTTCTTTTTTAATAGTGCATTATAGTTATACATAATGTTGGGGTTCAAAAAATAAGATAAAGAAAAAAACCAAGGTTAGAACTGTGGTATGGTATGCTACCAATTATACTGTATTATAAATCCATATATATATAAATGTATGTATGTGTATATACACACTCATGTCTCTTATGCATAGTCTGTTTCCTACATGATACACAAGAAACTGACAACTGTAGATGGCTAGGGTGGCAGCAATATTTGCTTTCCACCACACTTTAATAGTTTTTCTTTTTTAATTTTGGACATTTATTAGTCATAAATTCAGAAATCCTAACATTTTCTTCTAGTGCTCAGTTTCTATGTGATGAAAGGACTCACCTTACTTAGCTCTTGGTTCATCATTTTTATTAGACAGTGGTACTTTTTTCCTAATGCAATCATCTCAGTGATCTTGATTAACAACAACAACAACAATTACCGTATAGATAGAGCTTTACATTTTGCTATGTTCCCCTGACCTGCTTATAGCAGGTCATAGTATTAATGTAAACTTTTATAACTTTCCATTTTTGTGTTCTGAGGCTTAGAGATAAAACAGAACTATAGGTAAGTTTTGGCAACTATTTCACATATCTCTGCTGGTCAGTGAGTAGGGTGTAATGGTGACAGTTGCTTGTAATACTCATCTAGAGACACCAAGAGACTCATGACTGTCCACTTTCCCTAGAGAGCAGAGACCAGGGTGTTTGCTTCTGTGCTGGAGAATGCTGTCAAAGCATTCAACTGGAGAAGCAGTATTTATTGACACATTGAGGCCATTTAAATTTTTTTTAAAAGTTTGGTACCAGGGATTGAGCCCAGGGGCTTTACCAGTGAGCCACATCCCCACCCTTGTTATTTTTTATTTTGAGACAAGGTCTCACTAAGCTGCTGAGGCTGGCTTTGAATCTGAAATTCTCCTGCCTCATCCTCCCAAGCTGCTGGGACTACAGGCATGTGCCACCTGTTAACACCTCTTTAGGGATGCCCTGCTCCTCTGCCGTTGGAGACCTGCAGCTCTCGAGAGCTTTCAAACCAGAGTCTCACCAACAGCTGGTATATGCATATACAAAGAAATTCTAACCAGAAAGTAAAGTGCATTGTTTCCAATGAAACCACTTTGTTCTATAGTGAAAGGGGCTGGACACAGGTACTTGCCCATAGGCTAAGCATTCGAACACCTTTGTTTTAACAGAAGTCCTGTCTAAAGAGCCTGCTCTGATATACTTAATCAGAATAATCAGAATTCACTGCTCAGCTGCTGGCTAGAGAGGTCAGGATGGTCTGGGTTAGCCTTTTTCCCCCCCAGTGCTGGGGATCAAATCCCGGGCTTATGCATGTTAGTCAAGAGCTCTACAACTGAGCTACCCCCTCAACCTCTGGATTGGCCTTTTGAAGAGAATTGCCTGTGCAGCGTTTCTTATAGACAGTGCCAAGGGTAGTTTTATTTCTTCCTACAGTAGGAGCTTCTATTTCCTCCCACCTCCAGCCCTTGTCACCATCTGCTGGGTGGCTGGGTTGATGTAATTTCCTGGGGTGCTGTGGAGGATTCACACTGGGGAGTTAGTGGAGGTTCCAATGAGGGATCTCATCCTGTCCTTTTTTTCAGTTCTATTTTCCCCACTCCTCCCTGTGTGCCACTAGCTTCTTCCTGCCCTGAATGTGTCATGTGCCCTCTGGCCATGGTTAACCTCTCTCCCAAGGATCCCTGCATGCACCTTGAGCAGGCAACCTACTCAAACTGCAGTCCTAGCATCCTATCTTCTGGAAGCCCTGCCTTCCAACCCCATTCTCCCATTCTCTTCTCTTCCCCTTCCAGAAAATTCAAAGACTTTTTCTTATTCTGACTTCCTGTGTTCTTTGCCCCAGGTTGATGTTATTGACGTTCAATCCCCTGTGTACCAGACACATAGCATCCTCTATCTTTAGTGAAGTGTGAACCCTGGGAAAATGGGGACTTCCTAGCACAATAAATACTTGTTAAATAAACTAGCAAGCACTATCAGTGAGTGGGGCTAAGGTGTCCATATTTATTAGTCATTGTCAACAAGTACTAATTAACTGCTTACTCTATGCTAACATGAGCATGGATATTGAGGAGATATTTCAACAGGGAGTGATTTTTGAACAGCCTCTTGATGAAAAATAATGACACATAATATGCGAGAGTTCTGTGGAACTGAGGTGATAAAGCACAGAGGGTGATGCAGAAGACTGGACCAGTATTGATAGGGCAGTGATGGTTATGGTGGGGATGGGTAGAGGCTAATGCCATTTTGCTCTTTTAGCTGTAATAGATGATCAGCATAGAAGTAATGGATCCACTGGCTTAGTTTACCTTTATTTTTAATTACATTTTGGGAGATAGTTTTCTTGAGTCACATTAACATACATGTGTGTATTAGTTAGAGTTCTCTAGAATCAACAGGAAATGTGATTATAAAAAGATGATGTATTAGATTGTCTTATGCAACCAGAAGCTGGATAATCCATAATGGCCATCTGCAGACTGGAGAGCTGGAAGAGCCAGTAGCTGCACAGTCCGAGAGACTGAAGCCCCAAAACAAGAGGAATCAATTGTGCTACCCTAGTCCAAATACTTCTGGAAACACTCCCTGGAGAATCACTGGCAGAGTCCGCTTTGGAAGAGCGAAGAAATGAGAGTCCAATATCCTTAGGTGATCACATCAGCAATCAAGAACCTGTTCAAGAATTGAGCTTGCATCTGCTACTGCTCCTTGTTCTTCCAACTTTTATTTCATCCAAGCCACTATCCAATTATTGGATGGTGCTGCCCATGCTTAGGGAGGGTCTCTACTTCAGTTCACTATCCCACATGCCAATCATTCCTAGACACACCCTCATTGACACACAGAAGCCTCTTAATCATCAGAACCTCTTAATCCAATCAAGTTGACAATTCAAATTGAGCATTACATTTATATGTTAGTCAATTTTGTGTCACTATGACCAAGATACCTGACAAAAACAATTTACAGGATGAAAATTTTGTTTTGGACTCAATGGTTTCAGAGTTCAGTTCATAGTTGGCCAGCTCCATTGCTTTGGGCCTGAGATAAGGCAGAATATCATGGTAAAAGACAGTGATGGGTGAACACTGCTCTGTTCATGCCATCCAGGAAGCAGAGAGAGTGCCATGAGCCAGGGACAAGATACAATGCAAGAATATGTCCCCAGTGGCCTGCTTCCTCCATCCACAACTCACTGCCGACAGTTACCACTCAATAGTGCGTTCAAATTATTAAACTGTCAGATGTATTAATCCATTGATGAGGTCACATCTCTCATAATCTAATCATTTCACCTCTGAACATTCCTGTGTTGGGGATCATGCTTTCAAAAACGAACTTTTCAGAGGCACTTTCTAGATCTAAACCATAACAACACGATATCTTTATTGCTTTGTATCTTTTATATACCACTCTCCCTAAGAATATAATTAATATTTTATATGTAGAGACATCTAGGTCCATTATAGGAAGATCTGTTAGGTCTAGTGTAGTTTCTTCAAAATTTAGAGTACAAATAGGCACTGAGTTTGTTCAAGGAGGTCAAGGTGAGTTCTAAATCCCATTGGCCTCCTTCAGGGAAAGTGAACCATGTGGGCTTGTCCATTGTCCTTAGCTAGGGTTCCAGCGCTGAGAATGTGGCCTGAGGAGTGATGATACCTGTGTTAGGGAGGTGTGTGTATGTGTGTACACTCAGATATAGAGTGAGAGATTATTTTTATGTTTATGTGGTATGGGGATTGAACCCAGGGGTGCTTTACCACTGAGCTATATCCCCAGTCCTTTTTATTTTTTATTTTGAGACAGAATCTCATCAAGTTGCCCAGACTAGCCTCAAATTTGTGATTCTCCTGCCTTGGCCTCTCAGGTAGCTGGGATTATAGGCATGTGGCACTGTGCTCACACATGATTGTTTGATCTGGGTATAGCAGAAATTTGCAGGATCTACAGGCTGAAGACCCAGGGAAGAGGTAGTTTAAGTTTGAAGGCTGTCTGCTGAAAGAATTCCCTTTTCCTCCTGAGAAATCAATCTTTGTTCTGTTCAGCCCTTCGTCTGATCAGATGAGCCCCTCTATGACATGGAGGGTGGTCTGCTTGACCCAGAGTCTACTAATTGAAGTGTTAATCTCATCTAAAAAAAATACCTCACAACAACCTCTAGAATACTATTTGGCCAAATATCTGGGTCCCTCAGTAGCCTTGCCCAGTTGGCACATACAGTTAGTTAACTGTCACCAAAGTAAGGCAGTTGTGTGGTCCCACAAGAAAACACTGGGGCAGTGGACTAGAGATGCAAAACAATTGGGTTTGAATTGAATTCAGCTGAGTGATGCTCAGCAATCTTCACATTCTCTCTGGACTATGTTTCTCCTCCATCAGGTGTTGTGAGTGAATGCAGCACAGTGCCTAACAGTGTGTGCTGTTATTTTTGGTTCTGGGGGCTGAACCCAGCAGTGCTTTACCACTGAGCTACATCCCCAGTCCTTTTAATTTTTTCATCTTGAGAAGGGATTTCACTAAGTTGCTGAAGTTGGTCTTGAAACTTGTGATCCTCTTGCCTCAGCCTCTTGAGAAGCTGGGATTGTGGGTGTGTGCCAACACAAGAATTAGCTATTTAGCTAGGGTTCCAGTGCTAACTTTAGAATATCTAACCTCCTCTGTACTCTGAGGTGAGTAGACAAGGAGATCTCTGAAGTACTGTGATCTCTGAAGTCCAAGGTCTGTGGTGGATCAGGTGCCTTCTGATTGCCATGTAGTACTACATTCATGAAGTCGAACTTGCTGAGTATTAGCACTTGCAATTATTATTTGGATCTGGGGTTGGAAGTATTTTCTTATTCAGGAAGGTTTTGTTCTGCCTTACCCCCTCGTCACTTCCTGTTTACCACCCCACTCACTGTTTACTATCTATAAACTGCTAGGAGCATGTTTCTTCTTTTCGTAAATGCTTTCCCCAGAAGCATTTATTGACTCCACTAGGATTTTCCCTTGTAATGGGGCACCTTGAGGGTCCAGAGGAGAGCTGTTAGTTGATAGTTTTTTACAAGAATCTGGCTTCTGTTGGGAGCTTTTCATTTCATACAGTGTTTATCTTTCCAGTCGAGCCTCCCTGTGATATGATGTCAGGCCCTTTATTGAACAGAAGAAACTTGTTTACTCTTGGTAACTGAAAGTGTAAGTCCTGCAGAGGCTTCGCTGTCTTCTTTGATGTCTTGTCAGTGCTTTCCTTCCTGGGTTTTAGCTGTGCTCTGTGCCTTTCTTCCCTCCTGGTTCTCTCCACTGTTCCCTACCCTGGGGGAAGATTTATCTTTTGTGTCTTTTGGCAGCAGCTGCCCTTGGCTGTTCCTGGGGCTCAGAGCCAGGTGGGGTCACTGCCCCGTCCCACTTGTCTTGTTTTGCCCTGTGTTGTTTCGGATTCCTGGAAAGGGCTTCCTGGGAGAGATCCTGCTCCCCTGGAGGCATGCCTCTGCCCTTGGCACAGACAGTCCCACATGGAAGGGCTTGGAGCCCTTTGGAAAAATAAGCTTCTTAAAAATGAAACTGGGGGTTGGGTGGCAAGAGCACTTAAAATCTACTCTCAGCAAAAATCACATAAATAATATTAGTAACTAGAGCCCTCGTGTTGTACATTATATCTCTAGACTTGTTCATACCCTACATAGCTGATACTTTGTATTAATTCATCTAAATCTCCCTGTTTTCATTCTCAACTACATCCATTGGAACCACTGTCTCATTCTCTACTTCTATATATTCAATTATTTTTTAGCGAGACATTTGAAATCTGCCCAACTGTAGTCACCATTGCACTACCTATAAACATACCAAAATGTTATGTTATGTCTTAAATATTTAACATATCCAACAAAAAAATCAAAGTAAAATAAAACTGTATCATCTAGACAATGAACACTGGATGGATAATTATTGATTAATTGGTTGATTGTGTTACTGAGGATTGAATGCAGGAACATTCTACCACTGAGCTGCATCCCTAGCCTTATTTATTTTTGAGAGAGGGTCTTGCTAAATTGCTCAGGCTGGTCTTCACTTCTAATCCTCCTCCCTCAGTCTTGAGTAGCTAGAATTACAGCTGTGTGCCACTGTATCCAGCAATGGAACTATTTATGAGGCACCTATTACATCTTCTAGGTATGGCCATCCTGCTTGCTCAGAACAGCAAGCCTCCTTTGAACTCCTAGCATTTCTGCTCTCCCACATCTGCTCTTGCCTTTCCTTGGGCCACCACTGCCTGAGCCTTTGCTTCTCCTCATCTTCTAACCCCTTTGTTTTTAACTCTTCCTTCATTCAACAAGTGTTTATCAAGTCTACGCTGTGTGTCAGACTCAACTCAGGAACTGGGGACATTGTAAATAAGGCAATAAACTTCCTGCTGGGGAAGAGCTCACATTCCAAGTTGGTGTAGGGGATGCAAACAAGATACAAAATAAGTCAGCTTAAGTTACAGAATGTAAAAGCAGAGAAGAAATTAAGGCAGGGTAGATGGGGACTAAGTGTGGAAGGCAGCTGGGCCTGGTGGTACATGTTTGTAATCCTAGCGACTAGGGAGGCTGAGGCAGGAGAATTATAAATTCAAGGCCTACGTGGTCAACTTAGCAAGACCTTGTCTCAAAAAATCGAAAAGCTGGAGATGTAGCTCAGTGGTAGAGTGGGGTTTAATTCTTAGTACTATAAAAATAAGATACATACATACATACATAGACAGATAGGAAGGCAAAGAGCTATGACGGTTAAAGACACCAACCAGGATGTAGGCTCTCTGTTCACCTCACAGATTGTTTCTTTTGCTGAGAAGAAACTTTTTAGTTTGAGTCCATCCCATTTATTGATTCTTAGTTTTAATTCTTGCACTATAGGAGTCTTATTAAGGAAGTTGGGGCCTAATCCCACAAAATGAAGATTAGAGCCTACTTTTTCTTCTATTAGATGCAGAGTCTCTGGTTTAATTCCTAGGTCCTTGATCCACTTTGAGTTGAGTTTTGTGCATGGTGAGAGATAGAGGTTTAATTTCATTTTGTTGCATATGGATTTCCAGTTTTCCAAGTACCATTTGTTGAAGAGGCTGTCTTTTCTCCAGTGTATGTTTTTGGCACCTTTGTCTAGTATAAGATAATTGTAATTTTGTGGGTTACTTTCTGTGTCTACATCTTGGGAGAAAATTTTTACCCCTCACATATCAGATAGAGAACTAATCTCTAGGGTATATAAAGAACTTAAAAAGCTACGCACAAAAGCAAAATAAATAACCCAGTCAATAAATGGGCCAAGGACCCAAACAGACACTTCTCAGAAGAGGATACACAATCAATCAACAAATATATGAAAAAATGTTCATCATCTCTAGCAATTAGAGAAATGCAAACCAAAACTACTCTAAGATATCATCTCACTCCAGTCAGAATTTCAGCTATTATGAAGACAAACAACAATAAGTGTTGGCGAGGATGTGGGGAAAAGATACACTCATACATTGCTGGTGGGACTGCAAATTGGTGCAGCCAATATGGAAAGCAGTATGGAGATTCTTTGGAAAACTAGGAATGGAACCACCATTTGACCCAGCTATCCCTCTCCTCGGACTATACCCAAAGGACTTAAAACAGCATATTACAGGGACACAGCCACATCAATGTTTATAGCAGCACAATTTACAATAGCTAAACTGTGGAGCCAACCCAGATGCCCTTCAGTGGATGAATGGATAAAAAAATAAATAAAACATAAAAGCATATGTACACAATGGAATATTACTCCAAAAGAGAATAAAATCGTGACATTCGCAGGTAAAAGGATGGAGTTGGAGAAGATTATGCTAAGTGAAGTTAGCCAATCCCCCCAAAAAAACAAATGCTGAATGTTTTCTCTGATATAAAGAGGCTGATTCATAGTGGGGTAGGGAGGGGGAGCATGGAGGAATAGATGAACTCTAGATAGCACAGAAGGGTGGGAAGGGAAGAAAGGGGGCAGGGGGTTAGCAATGATGTTGGAATATGATGGACAACATCATGATCCAAAGCACATGTATGAAGACATGAATTGGTGTGAATATACTTTATACACAGAGATATGAAAATTTGTGTTCTATATGTATAATAAGAATTGTAATGCATTCCATTGTCATGTATTTAAAAAGTAAAATCAATTAAAAAAAAGACACCAATCAGACTGCCAGCTTTAAGCCCTAACTCTGTCCTTACCAACTATGTGCTTTGATTTCTTTATCTGTCAAATGGGGATAATAATAATATCCACCTCTTACAGTGGTTATTATGATAAATGAGTTAATATATGTAAAACCCTTAAATTACTGTGTGGAACATTGTACGTTTCAGTTAAGATTAAGCTATTACTATTACAGTTTCAAGGTAAAAGGTGACCTTATCAAGTACTTTTGGACCGAGCTAGTAACTCCTTTTTTTTTTTTTTTGTATTGCTTTGTTTTGTTTTTGTCTATACCAGTGCTTGGCAGTGCCCCAATTCTGCATTCTTACAGCAGTACTTAGTCATTGTAACCCTGTGGCACCAAACAGCCCTGTGGAAAACCCCATCTGTGGATTTGTCCATTTTCTCACTGGTGATTCCTGAACTTGGCCTGGGTGACTGTGCTCTTCAGCAGTTCTGCTTGTCCCTAGCTCCCTTCTCCTGTCCAAGATTAGCCCTTTCACCTGTCTTTGCACTGTACCCCAGTGTCACTCCTTCACAAACCTCGAGCTATCAGTTATCTTACTCCTGTATCTTTATCTGAATCTTCTGTGCTCGATTTTTCTTCCCACTGCAGACTGATAAGGTCAAGCCTTCTCTGTCCTAAAAACAACAAAGAAAAATTTTCTTTTTCCTATATGTCTCCCTATCCTGTGGCATTATTTCTTGTCTTTCCTTCATAGCCAAGCTTCTTATAAACTTATCTATACTCACTGTTAGCCTCCTTATTTTTTTTCCAGATTCCTTTGCAAGTGCCCCTTTAAGTTTTGGAGTTGCTCCTGAACTTGGTCCCTTATTTCTTTCCTGACTTCTTGTGATTTCAGCAAACATCTGTCTCTAGGCTGGACCTCTCCAGAACTCTCCATTCATACACTATTTTTTCTTTTTGGTGGTCCAGGGGATTGAACCCAGAGGTACTCTATCACTGAGCTACATCTCCAGCTTTTCTTTCCTTCCTTCCTTTTTCTTTCTTTCGTTTGAGACAGAGTTTTGCTAAATTGCCTAGGCTGGTCTCAAACTGGAGATCTTCCTGCCTTAGCCTCCCGAGTTACTGGGATTATAGGCATTCACCTTAGCACCTAGCTCATATGCTGTCTTAGTGGATGCACTGCATGTATCCTTTCAGTTATCACTATTTCAGAGGCTGAAAGAGCCAAGGTCAAGGTGCTGCCAATTCTCACTGTGTCCTCACTAATCTCTTTATATGGGCTCTATACTCATTACCTTCTAAAGGTCTCTTCTTCAAATACTACATTGGACTTTAATTCGTAAATTTGGTGGGGAGAAGAAGAGGATACAAATATGTGGCCCATAACATGTACATGACAGCCTGATGGAATCTCCGTTCAGCTCTTATACACACTCTTATCATTTCAACACGTGTAAAATTGAACTCATCCCCTTACCCACAATCCAGTTCCTCCTGAAATTTCCTTATAGGTGCCAGATTCCACCCAGGCACCTAAATCAGATGTTTAAAAATTCATCCTATACATTTCCCTGCCACTGCATATCATGGACAAGTGTCCAGCTAAGCCTTGTGATTTCCACCCCTAGAAGACCTTGCAGATAGACTCCACTTCTCTGTTTCATTGTCACCCCTACAGCTTAAGCCCTCATGTTTCTCATCTTAAAGTATTGGTTTTTCTTGTTCCTTTTGCATCTATCCTCCCCTTTCACCCTATCTTTCACCCTATCTCTAGGGTGAAATTTTAAAGAATGAATGGTATTACTCATTTTTAATGCTTCAAAATAAGATTCTGACTCTTCTTGGTCAGGTTCCTCCAGGCAGAACTATTTGTGGTGCCCGACCTGCTGTGGATTTCCATGCCTCTTTGTCTTTGCACCTGCCTTGCCCTCTGTCTAGAATGTCACCCACAGCCCTCCCTCCCCTATGCCTTCACTGGTATTTTCCTACAGGAGTTGCTTTCTTCCCTGCACAGGCTTTAAACTCCACCTGTTAGGTGCTCCTTTCTGTTGTCCTGCACCTTGGATAGCTCTCCCATAGGCAACACAGCCTCAGTCTACAGCTATGGTTTCTGTATTTTTCCTCCATCAGACTGGACAAGCATAAAAAACAGATTTGTCTTACTCATCTTTATGCACCATGTGCAGTAGATATCTATCATATACAAGGTACTTAATAAATGTTTATGAAATAAATGAATGAAATAAGCATGTCTAATGCCCTCTAGTTCCTGTTTAGTGTATCAAGTTGAGATAGTTTAAACAGTTCAAAGCATCCATGTGCCCACCCCCAATCTTGGTACTACTTCCTTATGTTACATTTAAGAACCCGTAGTGCCCCCATTCCATTAGTTTTCTGGATTTTCCAGAAAGGTTTTCATGCCTTTTCTTTTGCCTACGTTTCTCTATGCTGGAAAGTTGGAGATTCCATATTTCCTCCTTTATTTACTAGGATCTAAAGATGGTCAAGAGCTAATGACCATTAGTTCTTTTAGGTCTCCTCTTATCTAGTATGCTATTAGGCACCCATAATATTTATAGCTGTTCCCAGTTCTAACAGATCTATTATTATCCTATTTCATTAAGTCAACAAGATTGTGTGATCATTGAAGCCCCTGCTGGGCAGCAGAAAGTCTTTCAGAAAGCAGTCCCCTGGTTTTGCTTTAGTTTGGGAATTGATTAGCACAGACAGAATGGATGAGCAGTTGGTTTCTTAGGACCTGCTCAGATCATAGGAGATTTTCTGATCCCAGACAAAGTCATCTCTAAACCTTCTGTGTCTGGAGCTTCTCAGTCTTCATTGTGAGGATCCCTAAGGATAGAGAGAGGAGAGGGAGCCTCCTCTTGTAGTTTGCTCTACTGATTTGCTACCCTGTCACAATACTATGTCTTTTGTTGGTATTTATGCGACACTTTCTCTGAGTCAGATCCTTAGGCAACAGATGAATGGGACACAGCCCTGGTCTTGAGTCTAGAAGGGAAAAGTGGGTATGTTCAATTCTGTGTGCTCAGTGCCCTGAAACACAGGTGCACGGAGTGCTCCTGGAGCCTAACTCCTCCTGACAGCTGATGACAATTTCCCCTGCCCAGACCAATGTCCATTTCACCCTGATTATTCCTAGACAAGTGTGGAGAAAAAGATGCTTAGTATCCAGCAGCAGCCACCACCTAAACAACAGCTACGAGTTTCCATAAGCCCAGTCTCTTGCTAACCCCAAAATGTCAAGGTCACTTCTGGGTGGTTGTATGGTAGAAAACAGGTGGCTTCTATGCTCCCTGCCTGCTGGCTCATGAAAGAGTAAAAGAGCTGCTCCATCAGGCCATGGTCAGGGCCATCCTTTCTGTTAAATACCTTTGCAGCCCCTCAACAGGGCCACCTTCCCAGCTCCTGTAGCAGCCTGGAGAAAAAACAAGTACACTGTTGACTTTTGAAACACCATGCTTATTTTCCCAGATGACTGGTTGGGTTGGCAAAGGAAGAATTCCTAGAACTATTTGTTCTTTAAGACAGCCACTCAAATGACTGAGGCCTGGTGTTCTGCACCAGCACCAGCTTTAGGGTAGCAGTTCTCTATATCTACAGCTTGTGTCAACCTGCTCTGTTTTTCCAATTAGTGCTTGGTCTCTGAAAACTTCCAAGAAATTGCATTCGAAGACAATAGTGATGAACCTAATCCCAAATACAGAGCAATAAAATAGTTCCTGTGAAATGCCAAGAAATTATTTGATGTTTTTAGAGAGCCCAAGAAATAGAAAGGAACAAGAGATGAAGAAAAATAAGAAATAGTGGACTTTGATACATTGATATTAAGCAGTATGCTGTGTGTATGTGTCTGGTGTGTGTGTGTGTATGTGAGTGATTAAAGACCTGGTCTCTGTCATCAGAGGAAGGTAAGAAAAGTGTAAGTGGAAAAATTAACTCAAAAAGCTGCCATCTCTATCTCCTAATTCCACTGCTTCCTGGAGGCCACCTGCTCTGCATCTGCTCCTAGAGAGAGAATTAGGGTCAGTCCTGGAGTTTGATACTCTGCTAGGAGAGAGCTTAGATCTCCCTGCCCATACTCCTCAGTTATGGAAACCTACCTGTCCATCTGACTGGGCCTCTGTTACCACTGAAAAAGTTGGGCCCAAGGAGTAAGGCGATTTGTTCTTATCCATCAGCTCAGGAAGACCTGACTAGGGCAGATTGCCAGTCTCTGGACTCCACTACAGGGTACTTTCCTTCAGCCTGATTTCATTCCTGCTCTGGGCCACATCCACTGAGCCACATCCCAGCCCTTTTTGTTTGTTTGTTTGTTTGTTTTTTGAGATAGGGTCTACCTAAGTTGCTGAAGCTGGCCTCCTCCCAAGCAGCTGGGATTATGCCTGGTTTCCCTTTGTTTCTGAACTTTGAAAAGCTATTAAAATGGAAGCATCTAATTGGGTTGGAAAGTTACTTAATGTACTTGAGTGGAAAGATGTGTGAAAATGTAATAAAGCCCATGATATCCCTTGGTTTGGCATAACTGAAAGCTGAAGTATTAGGTAGACACGACATTGTTTTTTTTTTTTTTTCAATTTTATAAGAAACAATACATTTTATTTTTCTGCCACCACAGCTCTGGCAAGTGGTTTCATACCAAGTTTAATGGAGGTCACACAGAACGTTTTAAATATGGGAGATGGAGGAGAGGAAAGAACCACAAAATTTAAAACAAAAACAAAATCCTAGATAGCTTTTAGCATCTGTTCTACTCCCACATTAATAAAATTCACTTTTAATTTTTATTAGGAATTCCTAGTAAGAAGAGAACAGAAAACAAGGTGGGCAGGGGAGAGTGTGGTGGGGGAGAGAAAGGCTAAGGGAAAAGAGGCCAGAGGGCACTCCTAGGACAGAGCTCTCCCTGCTAGGGCCAGGAGGACACTCGGCATGAGATGCGAAGCTTTGTTAGAGTTATTTCTCCCAGTAGAGCACTAGATATTGCAGCTTCCAAAGGGAAGAGGAGGGGAGGGAAGCAGAGGGTCACCAGTGGGGGAATGAGGGAAGAGAACACCCTTAACTAAGACGGGAAGGGTGGGGAGAAAACTGGAGAAGATGAGATGGTGGGTTTCTATGTCAGCAAAGACAGCGCTGAAGAGCACTTGAGCTGAAGCAAGTGAGAGGACATGGCTCTTGATGTCACCGTTCCCTTCCCTATTGTTTCTGCAGGCCGCCAGCTCACGGGAGCTGAAAGAGCCTCCACTGTCACCGCAGAGGAGACTGACATCGACGCAGTAGAGGTCCCACTGCCAGGGAATGATGTCCTGGAATTCAGCCGAGGTGTGACTGACCTGGATGCTGTAGGAAAGGAAGGAGGCTCCCACATGGACTCCAAGGTAGGCAGGAGATGGCCCATCCAGGTGATCTGCACACGTTCCTGCTGCCTCCAGAATGACCTGTGTCACTGCTTAGCCTCAAGTCATTGCTGCCTCCTTGCTCCACAGCATGGTAGCAGTGATGGAGCGTTTCCTTGCTTTCAGAGAGGCCACACTTTTGTAGAGTCAACCCATTGTGCCAACATAACACCGCTGTGTGTCACAATGCCGCTGGGGAGCTCCTCCTTTTTTTCTTTTTGTACCAGGGATTGAAACCAGGGTCACTTTACCACTGAGTCACATTCCTAGCCTTTTAAAAATTTTTAAAGAAAGGATCTTGCTAAGTTGCTTAGGTCTCAATGAATTGCTGGCCTGGTCTTGAACTTGTGATCCTCTTGCCTCAGCCTCTGGAACCACAGGGAATACAGGCATATACCACCATGTCTGGCTTGTGGAACTCCTTTCTTTCTGATGTGTGTTGTCCTTACAGGATCCTGTTGGTTTGTATATTTGTTCATTTTTTATTTTGAAACAGAGTCTTGCTAAGTTGCCCAGGTTGGCCTTGAACTTGTGATGCTCCTGCCTCAGCCTCCTGAGTCTCTGGGATTACAGATGTACACCACCGAAGCTGGCCCCACTGATTTTTTGTTTCCTCCTTTTCCCTAAACAACCATTTCTGCACAATATTCATGCAAGGCTCATCCTGGCATACCCATATAATACCCATAATGCCCTGTGGTTCAGCCAATGGAACCAAGTATACTTGGATCCCCTCTTCCTGCTTCAGTAATTATGTGTCTTTACTACTACTCTCAGGGTGGACATTATTACCTACTCTAACATCCTGCAGATGAGATGACTGAGGCCTTGAGGAGCAACTAATATGATCCAGTTTAAAAAACTAAGAATGTGAGACTAAATTTAAAACTGAATACAACTAAAGTAAAAACGAAAAAAAAATAACAAACAAAACCCAGAAGGAAAATTATTATTTTTTTTCACATAAGTACACATCAAGGTATTTATTATAATTATATAATGTATAAACTATACACAGTTTCATTTAGGATAATAACCTCTATTAAGAAAAGATAGAGGCAATCAAAAATATTCTTTATAATTATTGATTTCAACTTTAATTTTAACTTTCTATGATATATTTCACAATGTTAAATATTGTCAAGAGAAAAAGTAAATAGACAATGCAGAAGTTCAGCAGTATGGCTCTTCTACTTACCATTTATTATTAGATATGTAATATTTTCCAAAGATATTACCCTTAGAAGGAAACCCATCATTATCAGTGGCCTATAAGTAGTCAATATTTTTCAGGGCCAGGATTATGGCTCAGTGGCAGAGCTGTTGCATGAGGCACTGGGTTTGATCCACAGCACCACATAAAAAAGTAAACAAATAAAAGTATCATATCTATCTACAACTAAAAAATTTTTTTCATTCTGCATATAGATTTTACTTGTATATCTTGAAATCATAGAGGAACCCCATCCTTCCAAAAATTATGCGCTGTATTTCTTTTTTCTTTTTTCTTTCTTTTTAAAAATTTTTTTAGTTGTAGTTGGACACAATACATTTATTTACTTATTTTTATGTGGTGCTGAGGATTGAACCCAGGGCCTCGCACGCGCTTGGCGAGCGCTCTACCGCTGAGCCACACCCCCGCCCCTGTATTTCTTTTATTACTACACTTTTACGTCTCTGATTGGAAACTCAATTCTTGTCATATATCAGTTAGGCAACTTAGACCATTCGGAAATAAAGTAATGGTCTATGTCAAAAAAAAAAAAATACTAGGATTTGTTGACCATAAATACAAGATCACCCAAAAAGTAAATTTAAAGTCCCAGACCTCCTTCCCTACTCCTTGATGCCTATTCCAGGGATGGCCAGATGGTAATTTTATAGTCTCGATTAGACTATATCTTCAGAAGGAAAATTATTGACCAATAGCCCCTTAGATTTCCAGCCAGCTTACTGAATCATGGATACCTCTTTCCTTATCCTTCATTTACCTTATCTCAAGTCAAGATTTTTAGGCCAATTCATTAAAAAGAGAATCCCTTAATAGTGTGGAAGGCAGTACCTGATGATCTCTTTGGTGTCCGTTTAGTCCTCTACAAGGGGCCATAGCCCTCTGTCCCTGGGTGCCTTCCTCTTTCATGTCTGAAGAGGGACCAGCTGCAGGAGGGCCAGAAACAAAATGTGGCTTCTTGTTGTTGAACTCTTGAGTCATAGGAAGGGGTCCAACAGGAGGAGGAGCCAGAAACTAGTATAATCTGACAGAGGATCTCTCCAGATCATTTGTCTTCAAGTCCAAACTTTCTTCCCTGGTGTTCTCACTGTGAGGGGAGGCCGTGGAGAACTGAAGGCAGCTGCCCCTCACCTGGCTTCTTTCTCCAGTTTCTAACTCATGAGAAACATCTCAGACCCCTGAGGAAGGAAAGAATAGAAGCTTCCTTCTTCCTAGTCTTATGGTAATGTGGTAGGTAGCTATGTTTTATAGAAATAAATTCTCCTAAGTCTGGAATTTCAAGTAACTCAACAACAGGGTATAATTTGAAGTAGCAGATTAAAGATGGGACTTTATCACTTGCCTGTCTCCCATCTTGTGGGATCAGTTATTGAGATGTCCAGATACAATTCTGGGTGGTCTACCCTCAGGCAGTGACGCCATTTCTTCCCTAGAGCCCCATTTATATTCCATTCAATACACAGCATCTCCTGGACTGTAAATTAGCCGTTTCACCCTGCCTGTGTACATGTCATCAATATGATAGGGAAAGTGAGGCCCTTGATTGTGGCTCTTGTCCATGTGTCATGTCTTCTTTTCAGGTCTCACCCCATCCTCAGGAGCCCACACTGACAGCTTCTCCCCACATGCTGCTTCCTTCTTCTTCCTCGAAGCCACCAGGCTTGGGCACAGGGACGCCGCTGTCCACCCACCACCAGATGCAGCTCCTCCAGCAGCTCCTCCAGCAACAGCAGCAGCAGACGCAAGTGGCTGTGGCCCAGGTTCTCCTCAGCCTCCTCCCTACTTCACAGGCTCCACTCTCATGGGCTTGATGCGCCTTCCCTAGCAAGGGGCTCAGGGCAGGTTTAAAACCTAGGGAGCCATAAGGAATCGCTCATGCTATTGGATCATTGCTTGTTAGGGAGTCAGGGAGGTGGAGGAGAAAAGGGGAGAGACGGGGGGTGCTGTTGAAATGGAAGGGCATATTCTTATTTCCCATGTATCCCCCGCTCTGAGTTGGGCTTGGCTGGCTTGGCTGAATGTTGTTGAATAATGACTTCAACTTACCAAGGGAAAAGATGTGCACAATTCCACCCTTCCTTTCCTACCTTGTTTTCCTGGTATTTAGGTTAGGAAGGGATACCTCTGAAGTCAGGACAGGTATGACTTTGTGATATCACTCTTAAAACAGCTTCAAGTATAAATCTGTGCCAAACATTCTTCCAAAGAGTACTGTTATGGCATCCCAATCTACTTGTTTATAGCAGGTTTCCAAGCCTCCATTAGTGATTTACTTACTCAAAGCAGTATTTGATACAGAGTTGACCTTGGAATTCATCATTTGGGATTGAATTTACAGGAATTTAGGTAGATTATTTGAGCCTTAATAAGAAGAACTATCTTACCCCTTAGGATTGAGATAGTGTTTATGCACTGAAAGGCTTGCTGGGCTACTGCTACTTGTTAGGAGAAACTTGAGCTAATTTCTCTTGCTGTTTGCTTTCCATGAAAGGCACATTCTCTTAGGAACCTATGAGTCTAAGCCTTATCTCTACCATGGGTAATTAGGAACTAGTGAAGATGCATCTGTTTATTCCATTTAAAGGCTAAATCCTGAGATCAGTTTCAGACAGGGTCAGGACCAGAATGAGTGGCTAAAGATAGGTGGAGGATGTGGTGGTCAGGGTTTGGCAGAGATGGTGAGAGATCTGGAAAGGCAGAGATATGCATCAGCATTCTAAATCAGCTTGGGCAAACTTATTGCTCAGGTTTTCTGCAGTCTAAAATGAAGGGAACAGACTACTTCTGCATACTTATTGATCCTCATTGTATCTTCTGCTTACTCTTCTCCTGAATTCTGGGTGGAGCAAGTTCTCCAAGCAGAGCTGTCCTTTCCAATGGTAAACTTTGAGGGAGCATTGGCAGTCTAGCCATATTGGATTTGCTGTGACTTGGTCTTGAAAAGAACAGTCTCCACTGACCTGAGCCTGTAGCACCAGTCTCATTGGTGATTTTGCAGTAGGTTTCAGAAGAGTAGGCCCACTGCCAATGTACTAGATTCTCCTTAAAAATACTTACCATGAAAAATTCTGATCAAAGGATGTGTGGTGGTTGTAGGAAGATTTACAGGTGTTTCCAAAACAGTGACAGAGAGGAGGGAATGTCATTTGTGGCTTCTTATGTTTGGGGGGGGGGGGAATCATTCCTCTTTGTCAGATAAAATAATTTATCTCCTATGGTAAATGATGGTGTGGCAGTCTGAGGATCCCCTCCTCCTTAGCATGGGGGATGACAGGAACACAAAGCCAGAGTGCTCCAGCACTGGGTCCATTCCGAAACACATCATTTCCAAAAGTTTCCCATTGAATATAAATTCATTCTCCAACCATAATTCTTTTATCTTTCAGCATATCAATTGCCAAGTAATTATTATTTATCTAAGCGTAGGCTTGATGCATATTCATGATATTATTAGAAAGGCATTTGAATATGAAGTCATTGCTATGTACTAAAGACAAATTATTTGCAAATGCATGATCTCCGCACAATAAGAGTGTTGTGGGGGTAAAAGGAATCACTCATCTGCAAAGCTATAAGACCTATAACTTATCATAGGTCTATCTCAGCCAGAATGAAATCAGAAGAGTGGTTTTCTGGTATAAAATCAAGCATATGTCTCAATGGGACATCCCTGCCCTGCCCTGTTCTAATTGCCTCTCTTCTGAGAAGACAGTGAATCTGGAGAAAGAGAACAGTGTGGTGTTTGGGATTCATTTCATTAGCCTCTCTCAGTTCCAGCCACTTCTGCAGGCTGGGCAGCCTTAGCTTCTCATTCATATGTCGGACATAACTGGCAGAGCCCTGCTTTACTCTCAGCTCAAGCAGTGACATGATGAAAAGCCTCAAAGCATCCACATCTCATATTGGTACAGTGACTCTGAGTACAGTGATAGACTTCCAAAGACTTCAAATGAGACAGGACTTTGAGATCATATGCTAGCTGCTTGAGCATTTCTTCTACCCCTCCCTGCCATCCCCATCAGTCAGTCTCTGACCACCTTCCTTCTGTCTGCATCTTGCTTTTACTGCCTAGGAACGTAGCAAGGATATTGTTCTGTCACTTAAAAGCTGGCTTTCCACTCCTGGTCCCGTGACAGATTCAGTTCTAAAGTGGCATTCAGGCTTCTGAATTCCAGGCTTCTCTGCACTCTTTCTTCATCTCACTTTGTAGGATTTGGTCTAAGCACTTTTTGTTAATATCCAAATCCTTGTTATCCAAGCAATTATGTCAGATACGTAGGTGAGTTACTAGGTAGGTCATCTTAGTGTCTTTAACACTATGAAATAAACCAACTACAGTGTGCTTGGTTTCTCCACATAAGTAGGAGTGATTTTCATTTCTAGCATGAGGTTGGTTTTACTCATTCTGCCAGACTCTATTGCCAGCAAACTGTGAGGTGTCTATCTTTCATCATTAAAATACCAGCAGTACCCAGAATTTCAATGATCAAAACTGTGACCTCAGAATTTCAGGTGGGAATATATGTTCCTTTTCTCTGTGAGCATCTGAGCTCTCCTCTGTTGATCCTGAATAAAAAGTTAAGGATCAGGCTCCAGTTTCTTACAGACAGGTATACTCTTGTGGTCACTTGTTATGTTATCTATGTTCCCTGCCCCATTGTTCCCAGCCAATCTGGTTCTGGTCTTATCATTGGGACCAGGCTCAGGTCTCTTTTGTGGTGTTTTGATTTGGTGTAAGACCTCAACCTCTCCTGGTTTTATCCTAAATTCATTCAGAGCTGGTCTTAAGGGGCCTGCCCTAGCCTTAGAGGTACAAGGGTAAAGGGTAGTGTTCAGTCAATTCTTAAGTACTTCCAAGTCAGTCATCAGTGTGTAAATAGTGAATTACCCAAGTCCCTCTGACCACTCTCCCTAATCCAGCATGAGCCTTGCCTGGCTGCACTGGCTCCCTGCTTTTAGATGAACCCGAAGTTCAAGAGTGTGAATGTGATTATAATCACACCTTAGATCAAACTTGGAATGTAACTAGTACCTGCATGGCTGTGGACTGGGCCTACATGGCTCCAAAATTGATCTGGGCTTTGTGGCTAACTGTTAACAGCTAAGTAGGCCAGATCTGTTCACAGTTTGCCAATTCCTGGCCCAGCTCATGGGAGAATGTTAGTGCAGCTTAGTATTGTTATTTAAAGATTTCTCCTCTACCTGCTGCCAGTTCTGCTTGTTTAGGAATCAAGTAATTAATTATTTATGCTTTGCAATCCTGTGTGCTGTAGTTAGACAAATAGTGCTAAGAATGCTCCGCATCCCCACCCCAGGCCCTAGATTTAGCATCTGTCCTGTGCTTCTCCCAGTCCCCAGCACCCTGGTATGTATTGCCCAAGTTCCTGCCTCATGCATGTTGAGACAGCGCTGCCTGCCTCTGCTTGTGTGTGTAGTGTGTGTGAGGGCAAATTGCTCTGGTTCTTTCCACTGCCATTTCCATGTGCCTACTGCTCCCTAACTTCAGCCTGGCCCTGCCCCCACTTCTGATGGAGGAGCTGGAGTCCAGGCAAGTAGGCTAGAAAGTGAGTGGGGCCATGGTCTGATGTGGCTGGGTGGTTTGAGGGTGGGTGTCAGAGTTTGGGGAAGCAGCACAGAGCTGGAGAGTGAAAGGTTGAATGTACACATGTTATGCTGTGGGCTAGGATGCAGACCTGGACACTAGCATGACTGTGGCCTTGGTGCCACATCACCATGTTGCCTTTGTCACTGACTTAGTCTATGAGTGAATAATCATTGCCAGAGATGACACAGCTCTGGAAAGAATACACTAACATGTTCCTTTTCGGAAATTGATACAGTCTACCTTTCTGAAAGGCATTTCATTCTTTGCAAGGAAAGTAAGCTAAATACAAATAAACATCCCATTTGGGAAGAAGGGGTGATGCTTTCTGCTCCTGTCCTATGAATAGGGAAGTAAAGCACAGTGAGCCATAGCACACTGTCCAGACCAAGGCCGGAAGTAATGCTGCTTCATTCCAGCATTTCCAGGTCAAGCCCATAGATACTTTGCCTCAAAGTTAAAAGAAGTCCCGGCCATTTTGTCCCCACTTGACCTGATTTGGGTTCTCCTGCAGCACAGACTGCCTCAGCTGAGGTTTGAGCCTCTTGCTTTTTGTCACTTGTGATGGCTGTAGAAGGAGAAGGGCTCATTAGTGCTAGTTTGGGGTAGTGACAACAGCATTTACTTTTCACATTCTCAAGGTTTAAAGCACCTGAAATGGTATAACTCTGTTTGCACATGTAAAATTCTTATTTAGTCTAGGACAAGGCGCACTCAAGTTCAGGAGTGTGTTCTCATGGCACTTGGTGCCAGTGGATTTGCGATGGCAGCATTTGTTTCCAGGGTCTTCTTTTGAAAGAGTGTTGATGGCACTCCACCATTGGAACTTGGATACCTGCAAAGGAAGATTCCCACTTCTTTCCCCCTGTCTTCTGCAAGAAGAAACCACTCTTTTGTCCTGAATCCTAATTCTCAGAAGTCACAATGGGTAACTGGGGACTCTTTTTCTGTGAACCTATAGCAAGTGGCCCCTAGTACTGGCCACTGTGTCTCCCTGGATGTGGAATCAACTGTACAAGCCCACAGCTAGCCCTCTCAGTTAACAGATGGAGAAGCTGAAGTTCAGAGAGAAGTGAGTTACCTGTAGTTGGCCAGGAAGTAACCCACAGACTCCAGCATTCCATCTCCTGGCCCAGCACTTTTAAATGGCCTGTTCTGTGGGGGGTGTTCATATTGGGATGTAAGGACCTGAGCCTAGTAGATGTATGCAGGGAGCCCTAAGAGATATCAGTTAGTGGGATATGGGATTCTCTGCTTTTTCATTTATATCCACCGAAAAATTTGTTCCGTATTTCTGCCTGATATTTCCATTTGGTTCTAAAGAAAGTAGAAAATGAATAATGAACAATCCTATTTGTTCGGTAGATTCCTTTCAATTATACTGTTAGTTTAAATAAGTAACAGAACTCACAGGTGGAAGGTTGAACTGGACTTTCCTCCAGGGGCATGTTTGAGGGCTTCTCACAGCAATTGCCCTCTTCCTTATAACCAGTAGGATTTGGGGGACTCCCAGGAGACACTATTCCATGCCTCATTTACCTAAGAACATAAAGGTTTAATAACCTCCTACCATTTGGTATCTAGATAAAATGTTATTGATACTTTTTTCCTATTCAGACCTTCCCTCAGTTTGTATGAAATAGCAAATAAAGCGGACATCTTAACCAAAAAATCAGTTCTGTCCTTAGCAATTCCTTGTGAAGGACAGATTTACTTTAGATTCCATAGGCACTATCTTCCTTGGGGGAGGATGAGCCCAACCTCATGGAGCACAAATGAAAAGTGGCAGCTAATCTCATTAGGGACTCAACTTGGCTAGAAGCAGAGCCAACTACAAGGTCAGGTCCTCAGATCTTGGCAAAGAGAGAGATAGCCACTGTACCAAACAGTGTAATTTTCTTGGTATTGGCTCTTGGAAGGGACAGATACTGGGGGCTGGTCTCTTAGTTGCAGTGTGAGATAACGATGGTCTTTTACTCCCTGACAAAATGTGAGTCTCTGGAGCAGGTTGCTTTTCAGAAATCTAGAATCTTTGTTATCTGAACAAGAAACCAGCTGCCTCCCTTCCATCTTTGTCCCCACTCCACACCCCACCTACCCTGACTCTGAGTGTTTGTTTACACTATGTTTTGGTCCAAGAAAACCTTCTTCACCATAGCTGCCTTGGTCCAGGTCACCAAACTCACTAGTTTCCTTTCCTTGGAGGCCTTCTGAAACCCTCTCAGAGACTCCCTATCCACCTTTTAGCACAAGATTGTGGACATTTTATTGGCCATGTGACTCAGTTTCTTCAAGCCAGAAGCCTGATATAATTGCCCCATATCCTCCCACTGAGTTTTATCTCCACTTGGAGATTACACACTAAGAATAGGCAGTAGGTAACACTGCCCACTGAGGGTGCATTTGCTGGCTGCTCGATCATAGAATGTTGTGAATTGTTAGAGCTTGCCATAAACATCCATTTCAGCCTTTCAAGGGTTGTCAAAAGAGGCCTTGTTATCAGTCACTCAGCAAACATTTGACTCCTTCCGGGAAGAAATAACTATCCCAGGTGTCAATATGGGAAGTAACAAGGAAACAGATAATTGAGCAGAGAAGTTGGCATCCACAGATATGAGAAGGAAGGCTTTATTACAACCAGCTCACTAATTTAGTGCTTCCTAGCTCTTGTTATTTTTGTGCAAAAGGAGGGGAAAGGAAAAGATTATGTGGGGGTTGTTGTGCCACTGTTTCTTAGTGAGCAGGTTAATGTATGAGTTTTTGTTTTTTAAAAGACAAGATGAGAAAAGGGTACCTCCCTCAACATGGCAGTGCTATGTTGAGTGCAGGAGGAGTTTTCACAGCAGGGCTGGATGGAGGGAAGTGTTTGTGGTGGAGTGTGGCCCTTTCCTGCCTCTTGTCCTTGTTGTGGGTTCACAGTAGTACCTGAGTGATGCATTATGGCCCTCCCTCCAGACAATCAGAGAGATCCACAGGGGCCGTGACCAAGCTGCTTTTGGCTCCTCCTCCTAAATTACAAGCTGAGGAGCCTACTTCATTGTGAAGAGCTTTGTCTTGAGTTGAATGTAGAGGGCATCTCTGGTCCTAGCCACCCACTGGCAACTCTCATTTGCATTCATGTCCTTCTCTTCTCTTTGTCCTGTCTTCTCTCTGTCTTCCCTTCCTCCTCCTTTCTGCAGGTTCACTTGCTGAAGGATCAATTGGCTGCTGAAGCTGCAGCTCGGCTGGAGGCCCAGGCCCGCGTGCACCAGCTTCTGCTGCAGAACAAGGACATGCTCCAGCACATCTCCCTGCTGGTCAAGCAGGTGCAGGAGCTGGAGCTGAAGCTGTCAGGACAGAATGCCAGTAAGCCAGTGCCCTGCCCAGCCACACCTCCTTGTATGCAAGCTCTGGAAAACACATGCTATTTTCCTAAAGCTTTGGGGGATGCTTTATTAGACCTCTGACTTTGCCTTTATATTCCAGCAGAAAATAGGCAGCTTTGTTTATTTTGTCTGTATATTCATGAATTACAAAATTGCAGGGCCAGAGCAAACTTTGGGTGCCTTCAAACCCAGCAGCCTGACTTGGCCTTGACTAGGAGTCACTGCCACATGCTCTCTATTTGGTGGGGGCTTAGGCATCCTAAGGCATCCCATTTCTTTCTGAGAGGGCTTTTTCAATCAAAATATATTGAGCACCTAATAGGTGCCATGTTCTCTGTGAATTCTGTGAGAGTCCTCAAACTGTCTAGTAGTTGACTCTCTCTGTATGTATTATATATTTCACAACTCTCCTGCATAGAAAAATCTAACAGTATGTCCACTTAATAGATAAGGAAGCAGAGTAAATAGAGAGACAGCTTTGCTGCTCAGTGGTGGAAGTTGCCCAGCACCTAGCCTGAAGTGCTACCCCCACCCAGGCACCTCCAATCTGGGCTGGGAAGCAGTGAAGGTGGTGCATCACTGTGTCTTCACCTTGGTTGTACTCATGGGTTATATGCATTCTCAGAGTCCATGTTGGCTGCAAAAATATCGACTGATCACCTCTTGTGCCATAAACTGTGATAGCATGTTTTATGTGAGCTCATTTAATCCCTGTGGTGGTAGATGTTATTATACTCATTTTATAGAAGAGAAAAGAGACTGCTAGAGGTGAAGTAACTAGTTCAAGTTACAGGACTAGCAAGGGGTGGAGCCCAGATTCATTCCCAGGTCTAATTACAAAATTAATGTTTTTCAAACTATATCAGTAATTCCCCCAAACTATCCTATGAGCTTTTTAAAAGATGCATATTATAGGATCCCCATCAGTAGGTCTAGGGCAGGGCCACAAGTCTGTATTTATTTATTTTTGTGAAGCTAGGGATTATACCCAGAACCTTATAAGTGGTGGGTAAGTACTGTGCCACAGACTTACATCCTCAACGCTTGAGTCTTTATTTTTAAAGGGGCCCAAAGGTATGAGCTATGAGCCCCTGTGCTTCAGTATTATGTAAGCCTCTCTAGATGGTTCATATTTTTGTTTGTTGAGACCCTGCTCTGTCCTAACTAATGCTGATTTACACGGTTATACTAAAAAAGAGTTACTGCATGCTTTTAGTATGGTTCTCTGAACCGGTACTTTTTTCCTTGCCATAAACCCCATTCAAGGCACTCAGTAGCCTTCCCCAAATCCTCACATGGTTCTCATTGCTCTGCGTTTACTGCTCTCAGGAAGCCCCTGCAGCCAAATATCTGATGCTTTGAGGGTGGGAAGAGGAGGTTCCAAATGCTTAGCCCAGCCAGGTGCTGCGTTGTTGGTCAGGGAAGGACCCGTGCACGGGCTCGGACTGTAGGGAAGGACAGCTTCCCAGCCAGAACCTCGCCTGACGTTGCATCCCCTCTCCTCTTGTTTCACTACAGTGGGCTCCCAGGACAGCTTGCTGGAGATCACCTTCCGCTCCGGAGCCCTGCCTGTGCTCTGTGATCCTATGACCCCCAAGCCAGAGGACCTGCATTCTCCGCCATTGGGCGCAGGCTTGGCTGACTTTGCCCACCCCGCGGGCAGCCCCTTAGGTAGGCGCGATTGCTTGGTGAAGCTGGAGTGCTTCCGCTTTCTCCCGCCCGAGGACACCCCACACCCTGCGCAGGGCGAGCCGCTCCTGGGTGGCCTGGAGCTCATCAAGTTCCGAGAGTCCGGCATCGCCTCAGAATATGAGTCCAACACGGACGAGAGCGAGGAACGGGATTCGTGGTCCCAGGAAGAGCTGCCGCGCCTGCTGAATGTCCTGCAGAGGCAGGAGCTGGGCGACAGCCTGGATGATGAGATAGCCGTGTAGATGCGGGGCGAGGAGACTGCCAAGGTGGCAGCTGTGGTGTGTGGTCGGGCCATGTCTGTCTGCTGCTGGTAGGGAGATGCCCTGTGAAGGCACACTGCTGTGGATGACACCCAGGGGCTCGGAGTGTGTAAGGCTTCAGAGGAGGATTAGGATTTCACTTTGGAAGGTAATTGGGGGAAGAAATTGGATTCCCAGAGGCAGATCAGCTGTGTCTTTACCTGTGGCTAAAGGGTGGTGGGAACAGGGCTTTCCAGAGCCCATCGTTTGGGGAAAGGGTCCCTCTTCAGGACCACCTGGCTGCTGGAAGACCCCCACCCCTACCCATTGCACTATCAGGCTCCTCTGCTTCGTGGTGTGATGCCCCAGTGGTCCTTCCATTCTCCCCACCTCCTTGAACCTGACCATAAAGGGAAGCCACTGGTACCTTCTCAGGTACTTTGGATATCAGGATGCTAAGAGTTGCCTAACCCTTCCCTGACCTTAATGGGAGAGTTCCTTCTCCAAGCCCTTGCTGACATTACAGAGGTTGAATGCTCTGAGCTGCAAGTCAGACTGTTCCTTTCAGTGTGAGCATGGAATTTGGATGTGTCATAAGTCACAGTGAATAAGCTATTAGAGAAAATTGAATCCAAACATTTTCTCTAGCTGAATGTTAGATGTTGCTTCAGAGGGAGCCTGGGACCATTAACATCATTCAGACCCTTGATATGAGAGAGCCCAGGGGGAGGACAGCCTGTTTGCTACCACAGATCCCTTAGGTCTTACTCTTCAGTTTGGAAGCCCTGCCTCCTGCCTGCAGCCCAGCTTGTACAAACAGACGATTGGAAGTGCCCAGTGTTCTGCCTCAGGCTGTGCCAGACAAAGCTTTTGCAGTCACTTTGCCTCTGTGAAAGTCTCAGAGACCCAGAGCCCCCTGCCTTACCTCTCACTTCTTCCCTCCACTGGGCAATAGTGGTCAGTTTTTACTGTAAACAAACAAAATGGATGTAAACTGATAACTGAGAATCACTGCCACTTGGATCAGGGACCATAGCCATGACACCCTGGCCCATCTATCTGTGGGTGCGTGCCTTGAGCACACTTATAAAAAGTGCCATGTGCAACACTTATCTTTTACCATCTAGGCCTTGCCTAGGGATCTCCACTTGTAACAGACTGACTAGGCATGCAAGGAAAAGCTCCTTTTGCTCCTGTAAGGCCTTAAGTGGTTGTTAACAGATATTCAGATGCCAGAAAATAGGGCTCAGATATGCTTGAGTCATATTTTTTGGGGAAGAAGTCTTCATCCTGGGCCACAAGCTACAGATCAAACTGAAGTATTATTATGGGGCCAATTGATAAGGATATAATTGCCCCAAATGGAGTTCTTCAACCTCAGCTTTACTTTGGAATTTATATAAATGCAAACTCAGCCCTTTCATAAAAAGCCGCTGTTGGATTTCTTCTAGATTGGAAAATCCAAATTAAAGGAAATAAACACAGCTTTAAATAGCCCTCCCTGGTGCATGAGGGTGTCAGTGAAAGTAGGATGGGATGCTGTGTGTGTATGTATGTTTGTGTGTGTGTGTGTGTGTGTGTACTGACTGCAGCCTTGTAAGAAGTAATGGGAGAAAAGTGAAAAGAGATCTCCAGGGATCAACAATAGATTTTGTTTCATTTTCCTAACATGCATCTAGTTGGAGAGTCATGGTTTTATATGTTATATTCTCTAATTAACCATTGAAAGTAGGTCCAGTTATACAGGGAAGGAAGAAACAGGAACATGAGATTTATAAAACTAAAGGAGCAACTGTCAGGAATCCAGTTTGGTTCAGCCTAGCTGGCTTATGAAATCCTAACCCAGGATTCCTTGAGTCTTGGAACTTTGATACCATCAGGATTTTGACCATAAGAGTAGTAGAAGGTCTTTTTCTCAAGGCTCACTGCCAGTAGCAGGAGCTAAGGATAAAGCCAGAAGCCAATGGAATAGGTGTGTGGACTGTAGATGGAGAATGCTTATATAGAATGGGGTGAGGAAGAAAGTGTCTATAAAACCATCTCAAAAATCTTATGAAGGGAAGGGAGAAATGGAGATGAGATTAAGTAATTAGAGTAAGTTATCTGTGATGCTGACTTAGGACCCATTCAAGACTTTTACCCTTGGTTGTTTTTTTGTTTTGTTTTTGTTTTTGTTGGGTTTTTGCCTCTATCTCTCCCTACCCCTGCTTCAGGCCCTTCCTGGGGCATTCATTCATTTGTTGGCACCTTCCCTAGTGTGACTTAAATCTGTGCACACTTGGTTTCTGGAGCTGGAGATGAAGGACAGACCTAGAAGCCTTGAAGTGTCACCACCCACCCACCTTCCCTGGGGCCAACAGGGCAGGAAAGGAAATGTTGCAGACCTGATGGCCCAGCGATGTCTCTCTGTCCTCCTCCCTCCTTGCTTCTTGCTTTGCTAACTCAACTCGGCCTTCCTCTTTTTCGTCTCTGCCCTATATGGAGGACATGTGGACACCAGGGTCCCCTACATTACTGGTGCCCAGCCCACCCCAGGTGCCAGCAGACTCTTGGGCACACAAGGCTCTCAGAGCTGCAGAGCTAGAAAAGAATTTCTCTGCACAGGATGGACTGTATATGGGGACTAAAAATTATATTCCTTATATTCCTGCTTATATGCTATCTGTAAAACCTCTTTCTAGTCTCACTCCTCTCAACTGATCTTGTTTAGGAGTTGTATGCCTTTATTTACTCTTTGCTTGACTGCTTCCTCCTACTTGCCTATCCTGCCTCCCTCAGCCCTCTATTTCCCAAAACTGTTGTCATTAACTCTGTTGGATCAACTCTCTGGGAAAAGATTCTGTTAATGTAAGTGCACTTACTCCCTGGATGTTGTCACTAGTCTAGTGGCTTTTGCTAAATAAACCTTTCATATTTCTAAAAACTTGTCTTTTCTTGCTGCTTCTATTTCACTTGCTCCTTCTGTCCCTCTCTCCTTCACTCAGTTTCCAAGCCAGGCGGCATCAGCTCTGTGACATGGTTCCCAAAGGTATGGGGTTTAGGAAAAATTCAGTCTCCTGAAGGAGTGGGGGGCGGTGGTGTCCTCTGTTGCAGTTTATATAGAACACCACTAGTCTTAACTGGGAATAATTTGCTCACCAGGGGACATTTGACAAATGTCTGGAAACATTGTTAGCCACGCTAGGGGAAGGATGTTCCTGGCAGGTAGTGGGTGGAAATCAAGGGTACTGCTGAATATCCTGTGGTACATAGGAGAGAGAGCCCCCTGCAATGAAGAGTTACACTGTGTGGGTGGAAGTGGAGTTGAGTCTCATTTTTGCAGTTCTAGGAGTTAAGCCCAGGCCTCATGTATGCTAGGCAAGTGCTATACCACTTATCCTCAGCCCTTTTTAAATTTTGAGACAGGGTGTCTCTTAAGTTGCCCAGGCTGGCCTTGAACTTATGATCCTCCTGCCACAGCCTCCCCAGTAGCTGGGGTTACAAATGTGTGCCACCATGTCTGGCAAAGGCAGAGCTTTGAATGCATGAAGAATTACTATATAAGATAGTTCCCAATATAGCTAAGATCAAGATTATACAATTTCACTGACCCGCTCACTAAATGTCTGAGGTATGTAGTTGGTAGGAGTCTGAATGGGCCCATACAAGGAGGAAAACAGGTTCCTCTCCATAGCTACCTGGAAGTATTATGGCTTCATTGCCACACAGTTCTGTAGAGCAGTCCTGACTCCTGGGAAAGTGAGCTCTCCTGCATGCAGCAGAAATGAAAAGGAGGCACAAAACTGGGGAAGGAAGGAGCATATCAGAAGTAAGCCCCAGAGACTGGGGTTGTGGCTCAGCAGTAGAGCACTTGCCTAGCATGTGCAAGGCCCTGGGTTCGATCCTCAGCACCACATAAAAATAAATAAACAAAAATAAAGGTATTGTGTACAACTAAAAAATAAATATTAAAAACAAAAGAAGTGAGCCCCAGAATCTCACATAACAGCCTTCACCTTTCTCATTTCTAAGGTCTTTGGCTGGAAAATTTAACCATTTTGAAGGCAGAGTGGTTGTTAGGTCTGATGTTCTGGCAGGTCCAGGCCAGGGAGAAAATGGGGAGGGGGTCAGAAAAACCAGGTTCACACACCCTCTGTTCTTTTTTGGCTGAGCAAAATGAACTAAGCTTTATTTTCTCATCTGTCAAATGGGATAGTACATAAAGCAATTATCAGAGTAAATGAGATTGCATTTTTAAAGCACCCAGCCAAGGATGTAGCTCAGTGGCAGAGCACTTGTCTGGCATGGGCAAGGCCCTGGGTTCAATCCTCAATATTGCTAAGTGATTGAATGAATAAATAAATAAAAGCTAAAGCACCCACCGGGGAGTGCCTGGCAGTCACCCAGGGTACAGTACAGTTTATCTTTTAGTTTCCTAGATCTGAACCTGTGCTGGTCATAGACCACTTTTCCTTTCTTGACTATTTGGTGCTGTGATGCAGAAGCCCTGGAGAAGGGAGCATGGGGTTGGCAGAGGGCAGAAGATTAGGAACCAGTTCCTTTCCTGGTCCAGATAATGGTGAGACCGTGAATGGCCTCCTGGTCCCCTGAATGTGCTTCTCTCTGTACTTGCTAAGGAGTCCCATCAAGGGGTGACATGCATGCATAGCTACTTATGTACAGAAATCTTCTAGGGCTCAAGTGGCTTTTCCAGTTAGAAACACAAGCTCAGAGTGAAGACTAAAACCATTTTCCTAGTCACTCATCTGATCCCTCAGGGGCCAGTATCTTGGGAATGATGTCAAGATTGCCTAAGAGACCACTCCGCCCCACTGTGGACAGGTCATGACCCCACAGGTCCTGGCTCCTGAACCTGACAGGTAGACTCCAGACTCTGACTGGGTAGGGTGGGGATAGAACAGGTGAGAAGTAGGAGTGACAGGTGTGGGCCCTGAGGTGGTCTCACAGCATATGAAGCAATAGGAATTTGAGCCCAGCTTCTCTCACTCTGTGGGGAATGAAAAAAACATAGTTGATACTTCAGCAGCACAGTGATAAGCAGGAGCAGCTTTGTTAAAACATAAAGTAAGGCCCCAAGAAGAGTTACTGGGTATTCTCTGCAAGGACAAGGGAGGACTCTCCACACCACCCCCTGGCCCATTTGTTGGGGAGACAAAGACTAAGGAAGATTGGTGCCAGATCCCTGACCAGAAATGTCCCATTATAGTTAGAAGCCCACAGAGTCATCAAGGAACTGAAATAAGAGGAAAATAAGACCGGGGAGGGGATGGGGGGGGCAGCAAGCATTTAGCCTTTTTTTTTTTCCTTTGAGTCACATAATGAGCAAAATAAATGTTCTTGCTTGCATCCCTGATGCTCTTCTATATTTCTGGGTCAGATTAGCAGTAAGGTCATGCAGAAATGGAGTAAAGAGTCAGGACTGTCATTGGACACATTCATTGGTATTGGGGGAACAGTATTTTCACCTTTACCTGCCGTTTTTGGTTGCTGGTTTGGTTTGTTTTGCCTTACTAGAAATTAAACCAAAGTACACTCTACCACTGAGCTTTAGCCCCAATCCTTTTTATATTTTTATTTTTTATCTTTTGACACAGAATCTGGTCTCTCTAAATTGCCCAGGCTGGCCTCTAACTTGGCAATCCTCCTGCCTCAGTTCCCCCAGTTGCTGGGATTACAGGCATGTACTATGACTCCCAGTTTTCCTGCCCCTTTTGATATGATTCAAAATAGCAATGAAAAGATGTACCCAGGGTCAAGGTGCCTCTATTCTTCAGCAAGAGGTGCCCATTCTAAGTGAATGATTGTGGTGAATATTTTGAGGACGGGCCTGGCCTTCTTCATCTCTTTCTGCATTAATTAAGCTCAGGAGTGTTTTATCCCACCCCCTCAGAAGATCTAACATCTAGGAAGCCTGTCAAACTGCAGGGATTCTTCCCCTGCAGACAGGGGAGGATGCCCAAATTCTCCTCCCCGGTATAGAGCAAGGACTGATCTTATAGGACCAGAAGTCTAGGATCCTAGAACAGAGGTTCTCATGTATGACCTGCTTTAGTGTCACCTAGAAGACTGGTTAAGGGTGGCTAAGCTCCCACCCTAAAGTTTCTAACACAGTAGGTCTGAGTGGAGCCTGAGAATTTTGTTTCTAACAAATTCCCAGGGGATGCTAATACTGTTGTCTTGGAGCCTTTTACTTAGAGAACCACTGTCTTGGAGGATAGACCCAAACTTCAGGAATTGTCTTTATTTAAAAGGAGCGGGAAGGGCAGGCTGAGAAATGGGCCTCGTGCTGTTAGGCAACCATTAGAAGAAGGGGTGAGGACTGACTGTACTGGGATGGACTACAGGGTGACCTCAGACTTGACAGAAGACTGTGGCTAACTTTGATTTATTGGCATCTCACTAGAGACATAAATAGGCTTTGTCCCCTATGAACCTGAGGTGTCTAGACAGGCTACTTGAAAGCCTGACAGCTCCCTGAGGAGAGCCTGTCCCACTGCCGGGCCTTCTGCTCCTTGCCCCAGAGGGTTTTGAGCTTACGGTAGTACACCTTGCAGCTGAAGCCCTCTTTGAAGCCCCCCTTTATGTGGCTCTTGAGGGAGTGGAGGGTAGGGTACATGCGGCAACAGGCTGCACACTTGTAGCCATTTTGCTGGGCTGGCTGCCACCTGGAGACCATTAGGATGTCCTGGGACGTGATGTAGTCCGCGGAGTCCAAGCCATGCCTGGATTTCTTGGTGGACTCTCGGGGGCATGTATTTTCTGGGGAGGAAGATGATGAGCAGATGCTCTCAGCCATGTCCTCAGGAAGGCAGTTGTCCCCCCTGCCCTCATCCCTCTCCACCTCTGGGAAGCCATAGGCCTCCAGGTGGCTCTCTTTATCCGTGCACACAAAGTAACTGTAAGGGGAGAACCAGGGCCGGTAGATGGTGCAGTTCCGCCTTAGCTGCTCCCCATTCTGGGTGTCCCCCAAGGTGCAGTCTGCAAAGGAAAGGGCTGAGTCTGAGCCTTGGGCTGCAGGCAGGGGGACAGTCAAATTGAGGAAGCTGGAAGCCCTCAGGAGAAGCAGCAAGGCAAGATGACAGGCCGTCAGACATGACCTTGAGTGACTTCCATTCTACCTTGATGGCAGCTTGAGACCAGGTGGGAAACAGGGTGGGAAGAGCAGTGTAAGGGGATTTTTTCCTGCTTTTTTTTTTTTCCTGTTGTTACAAATGGCTATTGGATGTCCAGGCACTAAACTAAGCCTTGCTATCAGATCCTTCTCTCCCGGGAGATACTTTGTCCTCTGAGGACTGACCTCGACAAGCAGCCCAGCAGATAGTTAAGCTGGATTTTAACCTCCTGTAGTCCCTTCTTTTGCCACCTATTCTTGTGAGCATTTTAACAGACTCACTGCCTGTCTTAATCCCTCAACAACTCAGACAGAAACTGATCCACACCAACTTGAGAGTTGGAGAGAAGAAGCAAGAGGCCTCCATAGGCCTATGGGTATCTATTAAAGAGGAAGGAACAGAGAGAAGGTAGCACATGGTGATCCAGCTTGCAGACATCCTTCCCTTAGGGGAACAGCCCCTGTCCGTCTTCAGTTTCCCACATGCCCCCACCCAGAGTTGGAGAAGACCTCACCTGGTGCAGGCACTGTGTTATGTACCCCATGCCGGAGAGCACTGCTTTGATACTGGGATGGCAAGGCCTGAGCTGAGCTGGAAACCTCAGTGGGTACCGCTGCCTTTGTAATATCTGGGTTATAGAAGAAACACTCTGGTGAGCTGAGCAAGGTTGGGAGCCTTCTTCTTGAGTCTCCCCAAGACATACCTATGGTACATCAAGGGATCTCAAAGCTGAAGTCAAACAGTGATCTCTCAAACCCCAAAAGGCATAGCTATTCTGGATGACATCTTGGGAAATTCCAAATGGGGAAGTTTTATTCAAACCTAAGAAAGATCCTCTGGAAAGAGTACATTAAGAGCTGGACACAGTGGTGTACACCTGTAATCCCAGCAACTCGGGAGGCTGAGGCAGGGGAATGGTGAGCTTAAGGCCAGCCTGGGCAACTTAGTGAAACCATGTCTCAAAATAAAAACTAAAAAGGGGTGAGGGATGTGGCTCAGTAGTAGAGTGTCCCTGGGTTCAATCCCTAGTACTTCAAGAAAAAAAATTTTTTAAAAAGATGTGGCTCAGATGACACTTCTCTCTCTGGCTCGTCCTGCCCTGTACCTGACCCCCCTGTAGTTTATCATGTGTGACTTCATTCTACATTGCAGGCCTCTGGGTGCCCTGGATCCAGAGAGTGAGCTCTGGTCACAGGCTACATAGCTGTGTTGCATAGTCCTGTTGAGGATGGGAAGCCAGGTTCTTTGGTTGAGACATCTCATGCCCACAGCCAGGGTGGGGTCACATGGGCCTCTGCTGCATGGCATGCATTGGAATGGCTACTAACACTTGGAGAAAAAGTGGATCTGCCCCAAATCCTAGGGCAGTAACTGTGCTCAGTTTGGGTGAAAGATTTATAAATGTCATGTATATTAATGGATATTTAGAACAACTAATCAAGTTTGTCTCAAATTTTTATGTGCTTGGGAACCACCTGGATATCTTGTTAAAAATGCAGATTCTGATTCTGATGTAGTCGGTCAGGGGTGGGGGCCTGAGCTCTACCTTTCTTCCTTTGCAGTACTGAGATTGAACCCAGGGATGCTCTAACACTGCCATCCCCAGTCCTTTCTTTTATTTTCTCCCCTACCCCTATTTTCTTTCTTTCTTTCTTTTTTGAAACAGGATCTCATTAAATGGCTCAGGATGATCTCAAATTTGTGATCCTCTGGTCTCAGCCTCCCCAGTTACTGAGATAACAGGCATGCACCATCATGCCTGGCCAGTTCTGCATTTGCAATGGGCTCCTGTGTGATGTTGCTAATGTAGGACTGGGACCTACACTTTGAATAGCAAGTCCTCACAGTGTCCAACTTTATTCCATGATGGGCTTATCAGTTCCCAGCTGCTTAGCCTCCACCTGATGATAGATATGTCTTAATCTTCTCCAGCTTCTTAAATCAGTCAAAACAAATACCTTTTCTTTATGTAGACAGCTCACCACCTTGAAATTCACTCAGGTTCTAGGGGAAAAATTAGATAACAAGTGTTTCCCCTATTCTTTCCTGATGAAAAAATTATTAAACAGCAGGAATTACTTTTACCTGGAATGTAGTATTTTGAAAAATGATTTTCTCCCCAGTGTAATTTGGCTTTCTTGCTAAATTTTGGTCCTGTGACATGACCTGGTAGGGTACTTAAGTAAAAGCTTCCTAAAAACCCTACATCTTTGCGGCCCTAGTGACACTAAAGTTTACCTGGTAAACTGGTGGCATGTGAGGGTGTAATATCAGGAAAAGTGCTCAAGGCAGAGGAAGAGATTCGAAGTCCAGAGATGCTGAGGAGTGAGAAGTTTTCCATATTTTGACCACTGCGGGGTATGACGATCACACGCCTGCTCCCAAGAGGCTGGCCAGGTTGTCCAGACGATAAACATTCTGAGCACAGTTGACATCACAAGGTCACATGATTCCATTCACCAGCTAGGTTATACTTCTGAAAGGTGGATGCAGTCTGTTGTAAGCGAGATTCTTTTTTCTTTTTCCTTTTAATTGCTAAATATTTTTTGACTTGTCATTTCTCTGTGCCTTGCCCTGGCTGAGAATACCCAGAGAGAAGGAAGAATACAGTGGAGATATCATAATGATGTCCTCTGTCTGTCCCCTTTGTTCTTTACTATTGTCCCTTTTCTCTGTTGATTTTGCTATACTCCCCAGCTCTGGGAACCTTTGTTCTCTCTGAATAACTGTCTTGCTTTTCTTCTCCTTTATTTGCCACTGAATATTTTTGTTTCTTCTTTTATCTTTTTGTTTTAGTTTCTGTTTTTTTGGTCTCCATTTTATTTATTGGTTTGTTCATTTGTTTTGGTTTGAGGTATATATTTAATTTTTTTAAATAACTTCAAATTTATATAATTTTTATTTATTTATTTTTTAGAGAGAGTGAGAGAGGAGAGAGAGAGAATTTTTAATATTTATTTTTTAGTTCTCGGCGGACACAACATCTTTGTTGGTATGTGGTGCTGAGGATCGAACCCGGGCCGCACGCATGCCAGGCGAGCGCGCTACCGCTTGAGCCACATCCCCAGCCCCTTATATAATTTTTAAAGTCAAAATTGATATAAAGACCATCTATAGATCCTCTCTATAGATTTTTCTCTTGCTAACATTTGGCCCTATTTGGTTTATCTTTTCCCTCCCTCTTCTTCCCCTCCCTACATATGTATGTGTACACATAATTTTTTTTTCTGGAGTATTTGAAGGTAAGTTGTGAACATTATGTCCTTTTATACCTAAATACTTTAATGTATTTTTTTCCAAAGGATAGCTATTAGACATTGTTTGAATGGTTGGTGCTCTTTTCTGAATGTGACTAAAACACAAATGGACACCATTTTGTTCATTGTTTTAAGCCAATTTGCTGGTGAGACTATAGGTTCCAAGGAGGCAGGGCTGTCTCTTCTCTCTGCTTTGATTTATCATTTAATAACTTTGTGTACTGGTGGGATGTGGAGTAAGTTTGAAAGATGACTGTGAGACCTTGAAGATAAGCTGAAGTTACCCCATTCCATATTGTCACAACCTGTCCACTAGCTACTTAGCTGTGCTTTAAATCAGCTCCTGTCACAGTGGTGTGGCCTATGAAGGAACATGGCACCTTCAACTTTTGCATGGAGCCCAGAGTGGTCTTTTCATCTCTAAATGTTTGAAGGGCAGTGGGAGAACCTGGTTTTCTTTAATGTTTTTTACCTCTGGCCTGATTTGGAATTTTAGAACACATTGAGATACAAATTGAAGTTGAGTATTTTGGCATTTTTGAGACACTAGTAATTTCACTTGGGCCATCATGGTATAAAGCAAGATCATGAGTTTATAAATTGGTATACATGACTCATAATCCCCTCCTCCATCAGCTACCTGGGTGATAGTGTACAAATGCACTGCTGCTTGACTTTTCCATTTTATTAATTTAGACTCTGAGTTGAAGTGGATGAATATCTTTCTGGCTAAAGTCTAGCAATTTACATAGGTGTAAATAAATGTAAATAGCATCATGTGAATGATGTGTTTCACTCCCAGGGGACTTAGAATTTCTTTCTGCCTTAACCAATCACATTTCTCTCACTATCAATTAGGAACTGGAGATATACTTAATGTAAAGGGTGCTCAAAATATTGGGGGGGAAACTTGGGAAGTTAAATACCTCAGTGCTGTTGGTAGAGTTTTTAAAATATGGCTCTGTTTTGGCTTAGTTATTAAAGTGTCTGTGGGAATGTGGTCATTTTAGGGTTTAGTACACTGCTAGTAGCAGGTCCTCTGTCTTGCATGTGCTGTTGATGGTGACCCATACAGCAGGTGACACTCTCAAAGTAGCTGGTCACTACGTAAAATGTGTCTTTCTCTCATTTGTTTCCCACCTGCTTTCCGAGCCCCTTTCTCGGACAGGTAAGATACTCTCTTTCTTGTGGATGACTTATGTCCCCAGATGCCCTCCTCAGCTTGGGTATATGCATGTTGGGGGTTGCTATTGGGAGGGCCACCAGCTGGGATTCTATTGTCTCTTCCTTCCATCACCATTATTTTCAGAATCACCAAACCTCTTGTCCTAAGGCAGGAGGGACAGAGTTGCAGGGGTCATTAGAGTCATCAGCAGAAAAGAGGCTGATTGCACATCCCTCAGTTGTGGAGATGGAGGCCCCAGGCAAGCTCACTTGGAAAGAAGGACAGTTTCTCCTGGTCTGACTTCAATAAACCTCACAGTGACTTTATAGAGGAGTTTCTGGGTGGTTTTTATAAGTGGAAACAGACTTATGAGCAGTTTCCATGTACTGTCAGCTCATCATGCACTTGGTTTTTAAGAATTAATTTAAAAGTCAACATCAATTAAACTACCATTAAATGCCTAGTATCACACAAGGCCCTAAGCCAGGCATTGCAGAAAATGAAAAGTGCTAAAGATACCATAGCCCCACGAAGAACTTACCATTTTATTTTAAAGACAGGTATATTTACCAGAAAGATTTAGACAATTGTAAAGAGAGTCTATGGCAGGTTATTTTTAAATCACTTAGGAATTCAGTTTTTTTTGTAGACTAGATTTTGAAGGGTAGAGAACAAGAAAGACAGGGGATCCTAATGGTGCCTAATCAAAAAGTTATTTGCTTGTTATAAAGAAATATGTTTTTAAAATAATAATAGTAATTTATACATACTTTACTCATAATTCATAGTTTAAAAATCACTCTGACAGGAGGTTTTCGTACTTAAAAAAAAAATGAATGTGTCTTCTCTGGAATTTATTTTAAACCAAAAGGAAACCACCACAGAAAGTTCTGATCCTGGAAATGGTGGAGGGCTTACTTTTCCCAGTGTGTTCCACCGAAGCATTTTGTTATGATTCCATAGTGACCCATATACTTTCTGGTTTGGAAGACAATAAATTGTTTAGTTTCCAAATAATCCTTGCTACATGGCAGAGTACAGGAGTAAGGGAAATGAGAGGGATTTGAGGCATGATAGGTGAATTGTGGTTATTCTCTGTAACCAGGAGTCAAGGGCCCAGCTTGTTGTGGGGTGAGTGGGTATTCCTGCTGCTGTGGCAGGTACACACAGACAGCTTGGGCCCTCCATCCCAGGGATGCCATAATCCAAGTTCCCTGGCATGTCCCCTACCCACAACGGTGCTTTCACCTGCACGTATGTCAAGGGCAGTTACAGAGGCGAAGACCAGGGGGCTCACATCCTCAGGGAAAGGCCTCCACCCCTCTTCCCATGGCTTTCTCCCTGCCACCCAAAGTCCCTTGGAATATGGCTTATCCAGATAGTTGGCCCTGCTGAAACCTCAAGAAAGAGAAATGATCCCCCTGACCCAGGACTCAGTAGTACACAGGCAGAGAGAGAACTGCGTCAAGCCAATCTCCAACAGAAGCAAAACTACACTCAAACCTCAGTTATTATCAGGAAAGGCTTCATGGAGGTGTTAACAACGAGAGTAGCTCTTGGACCAAATGGAACCTGTTCTTCTCCCAGACTGACAAAATATCTGGGGCAGTTGATATGGACAACTCAGGTCCAATTTCAGGGCTCCAGAGTGGGTCTGGCTGCCTTGACTACTGAGGTGGTTTTTTTGAGGTATGGAGAGGATGCCTAAGTGCCAGTGTATGGAGAGCCTGGCCTAGAGCCTGAAGGTCCAGCCCTTTCAACAACAAACCTTGGGGCTACCATTTGGCCTTCCAAATTCTCCATCCATAAAATATATTTTAGAAATTCAATTCAAAAATATTTATTGAGTACAAACTATATACTAGGCCCAGTCTAGGCATTGAAGACAAAGATGGATGCTGCATGGCCTCTGCCCTGCAAAAGTTCACAATGCAGTGGGTCTCTACCCAGTCCTTCTAGTTCATTGTTCAAGCCAAAGGGAGATCCCCAAGAGAAGGGCCATCTACTAGGTATATGTAGGCAGCTGTTCCATGTTCCAAGGCAGGAAAAAGAGCCCTGAGCTCTGAGTTACAAGTTCTAGTTTCAGACTAACCATCAGCCAGCATTGTAATCTTGGGCCCTGCAGTTCATTATGAACTGAGCCCCTCCCTCATTTATAAATAGATATCTTCCCCACATTACATTGTAAGAATTGAGGTGGGGTTTATAAGGATCCTTGAGCTTTACTGCCTCTGAGTACCTGTCCCTTTGGTATGAGCTGGTTCTGATCCACTACTTGACCTCTCTGCTCAGGTGCTGACCTAGTCTTCCAAGACCTAAGGAACTGCTGGCCCATTTTCCATGGAGAAAATGTGCTAAACATGTGGCTTTCAGAAGGGAACATTCAGCACCAAGCCTCGTACTTGCCATCCCTCCACCGGCTTCCGTCCCAGCACCTGAGTCAGAGAGCTCAGCATGTGTTTGTGGCAACGTAAACATGTCACATTTTGTTGCTTCATTCTCATTTTTTTGTTCACTTCAAAGGGCCTGGTGACCCCCAAGGTAGAGGGATCAAACCTTGAGTCAAAGAGGTTTATTTAAAGGAATGTTTGCCTTTTTATGGCTAATGAGTCACTGATTAACTTGGGTAGGACAGAACTGGAATTTCTGGTCCTAGGTCCCATCAAGAAAACTGTACTGGAAAGTCCAAGAGCATCTTTGCTGGCTATTTCTTGTATGTTTCTGAAGCCTTATGAAGTTACAAGTTTGGGGCCTGGTATAAAGCAAGTAAAAGCCCAGTGGTATGGTCCTGCTCGTGTCTACTCATCAATTTCTTTCTCCCCTCTTTGTTCCTAGTTGACCACAGCATGTTTGAGAATTTGAACACATCCCTCACTCCGAAGCTCCAGTCGAGCCGTTCCTTCCCCCACCTGTCCAGACCTGTGGCCCCCAGCTCTGCCACCCTTGGCTCTTCAGAGCCTGGTGGACCAGGAGTGAGGGTGGGGAGCAGCCAGCACCTCAAGAACCTAGGCAAAGCCGTGGGGGCCAAAGTCAACGACCTCCTGAGGAGAAAGGAGCCCTCAGGCCTCAGCAGTGTGGGTGTGACGGAGATCAACAAGACTGCGGGGGCTCAGCTGGCTGGTGGGGCTGATGGGACATCAGGGGCCTGGCTAGAGGATGAAAGGTGAGTCCCTCCACCTGCCCAGTAGTCCACTTGAATGGGTAGGGACAAGGACAGACTGCAGGGTGTCAGGGGAGAACAGCACTGAGGAAGGGATATGAAATTGTCAAAAGCTGGACTGGGCCGTGTTCATGGGCACTGGCCTCTACCTCCACACGTATAGGAATGCTTATTGAGCAGCCATGGTGTCCTCAAGCACTAAATATGCATACTTTACACCATCAGTCTATCTAACCCTCGCAGAACTCAGGGAGGTAGGTTAGGTTTTCACTTTGCCAATGACTTGAATTCAGAATGGTCAAGTGAGTAGCTGGTTAGTTAGTACCTGGCAGAGGTGGATTTGAACCCAAGTATTACCCAGCACCTCCCCAGATGGATTTTGATGCCTGAGAACCACAGGAAAGGAGAAGCCCCCTATGGCACTCCCATTCTTCTTCTCTAACCAAGAGGTCCTTTCGGGTCCGGTTTTACATTGATTCATTTGTTTGTTTGTTTATTTATATTTCTTACTAGGTACTGCACCCAGAGGTACTCTCCTAATGAGCTACATCCCCAGAACTTTTTATGTTTTATTTTGAGACAGGGTCTCACTGCATTACTCAGGCTAGCCTCAAACTTGCCATCCTCTTGCCTCAGCTTCTCAAGTAGATAACATTACAGACGTGAACCACCACACCCACCCAGGCCTTGTTTTAAACATGGCTGCTTCTGAAGTAGTGATATACCCTTTATGGGGCTTATTGTATAGGTTTTTGTGCTGCTCTGAACACTGAATAAGGATAAAACAGGCCAAAAGCTCATTGTTGTGTTGAAATTGCTAAGACCTGCACCCTGAACTCAAATTGGAGCCCAGGGGGTGAAGCACTTATTCGCCCAAGGGATGAACTCACCCATGTGGGTGAGTTGAAGGTGAAGTTGGAGTTACAGACGTGAGGATGGGGTGGACTGCTATCTCACCATTTGTAAAGCATGCATATTTACTGTCATCAATCTTACAGATCAGTCCCTGAGGACTTCCCTCGCCTGGATCCTCCACCTCCCATAACCAGGAAGCGAACCCCTAGGGCCCTGAAGACCACCCAGGACATGCTGATATCATCACAGCCCGTCCTAAGTAGTCTGGAGTATGGGACAGAGCTGTCATCTGGGCAGCCCCAGGACTCCCCTCTCACTGTCCAACCTGTCCTAGCAGATGCTTCACAGCTGGAGGCCACCATGGAAGATAGGGACGAGGTTCTGCCCAATGGTGAAGTTTCCCTATCGGTTCCTGACCTAATTCACAAGGACAGCCAGGATGAATCTAAGTTAAAGGCAACTGAGCACAGAAGAGCCTCCTCCCCAGGCCTCGTTGAGAGGAATGGCCTCAAACTCAGCTTGAGCCCCATCAGCCTGGCCGAGTCCTGGGAGGACAGTAGCCCCCCTCCTCGGGCACGGACCGCCAGCCTTGACAGTGAGGGCCCTCACCCAGACCTGCTGTCCTTTGAGTAGCCTGTGATCTTCCTGCCAAGCAACCCTCTTCCCTCTGCTTTCTCTTCCACTGTGCCCAGGGGGCCCTGGCCCTAGCTCTACCATGCCCTTTGGTCTTCCTTGTACAAGGCACCTGCAAAAAGCTGATCTCCACACAAGATGTTGCAGGGTTAAAAGTCCACAAGTAATTCTAGTCGAAGAGTCTATCTGCAGAATGGCAAAAGGACTCAGGTGCCATCCTTGATCCTAATTTCTGTAAGCTCCTCTGGGTGTTGATTGTAGCCCAGGGGTACTAGAGCTCTTTCACCCACAAGTTTGTTCCAGTTTCCTACTGAATTATAGGGCTACCAGCTCAGGATGATGGATCTTGCAGGACTTTTCTGTCTCCCATATGCTGCCTGCTCTTCCTCACCCAAGCCCTGGTTCCTTTCTCTCCTCCATCATGGCCCAGAGATCCCTATCTCAGGGGGCAACAAGGCTGGATGAGGAATGATGGGGTTGGCTTGATGATGGGGCCTGTCCTAGAAAGCCACACAACCTGACCGTAGCCCAGCCGTGGTTCCTCCTGGTTCCAAGAGAGTGCGGGGCCCCTGGTATCTTTCCTCTGTCCCAGGGGACCAGAGCGGGTGCTTAACCTCTCACTCAGGGTTCTCAAGGTTTTTCCCATCCTTTAGGCACCTGAGAAAATGCTGGGGCTTCCTGCACAGAAATAACAGCCAGGCTTCCTTTGCTATGTGTGTGAAGACAGGGCTAGGCAGGCCCCAGAAGAAGCAGCAGCAGAGCATGTTTTGATTTTGGTTTGAGAGGAGAACCCAGGAGAGTAAGGGTGGTCCTACTAGAAAGGAGAGCAGAGGTGGTAGATAAGGGAGTGAAGCCAAGATAGAGAAGAGTGTGGTTGGGGATCAGAGCAATTTTTCAGGGTCACCCCACAGCCTAGAATGAAGCAGTCCCAGGGTCTCGGTAAGTGTGAGAGCCAGGGTGAAGCATGTGAGAGATTGGGATGCGATCCAAACTGTGGAGGCAAACCTCCTATTAAACCCAAGGTGCTTTGTGCTTTTGAAGTTGCCTGAGTCTCCTGCAGCACCAGGCCTCCCTGGAGGGGCCTCTGACCTGCCCTTCCCTAGTTCTACCCAGATGCCAGGGATGGTCCTCTGTTCCCTCCTTCTGGATCCGTCTAAGGAACAGATAAGTATCCTCAAACCTTCACTTGTTCCTATCCTCCTGGGTTAACCCACTTTTGTATTCCTGTCTCCCACCAGGGGACCTATTGTACTGTCTTCCAAGGGCCAGGAGACCCTGCAGCGAGCTCAATCTTGGGGGTCTTGGCAGCAAGAAGATAACATCTCTCTCTTTCTCTCTCTTTTTTTGTTTTTTAACAAGGCAACCGGTATCTAAAGAGAAGAATGGGAATGGTAGGTCCAGCCGGGGCAGTCTGTGCCTCAGGCCTCTTCCTATCATTCCTGTGCCCTTCCCTTTTCCTTTCATTGTTTGACTTCTCACCCATGAGCTCTGGGATACCTAGGCCTGGCTTCCCAGTTGATTATCACCAAGCCTCTGCTCCTCTTCCTATCACCGTATAAAACATCCATGTTAACTCCTACAGAACTGGAAGCTTCAGTGGGATTGCTGGCATGTGGGCAGATTCTTGTTTCTACAACTGTACGCCTTGTCTCCACCCTCTCACACCCTTCTCTTCTGCCTTCTTTTGCCCCAGAAAGCAAGGCTTTGCAACATACTCCCTGCAAAGTCCCTTTCCTTCTCTGCTTATGAGGGTCCGTGCAGCTGAGTGCCTGCAAGGACGTGGTAGAGTGAGCAGGGCTGTTAGCACACATGAAGGCCCTGCCTTACCCTGAGAACACCTTGGAAGTCAGAAATCCTCAGGACTAGCATTTGGTGTCCTGTGAGTTTTCCTAAAATGGTTCATAACATCAACCAAAGCAGAACGGGGAACTTGGGGGCAGAGACTCTAAACACACACCAGGGAGTAAGCCCAGATTCATCTGAGCTCTCTGTGCCGGAAGCTTGGTTTGCCCCTCTGACAGGAAACTCAGCAAGTGCCTGCAGTCTGGAGCTGCTGCCCTCCAGGGATCGAGTAATGTGGTAACTGTAGTACAAACAGTTCCAGCCCCCACTTGCTTAAGTTCTTATCTCCACTCCAGCTGCTGCTGGAGTCCTGGCCCTCAGACACAGGATTAGCTACGGGATCCCACCAGGTTGTTCCAGGACCATCGCAGGATGACTCCAGGCTTCTTCAGATTTATGTGTGATACTGAGTAAGGTGCCATGGGACCCTGTGCCAATCCCTGGCTGCCTACAGCTCAGCCATTCCCCTGCTCTAGGGGTGACACTGCTACCTAGGAGGCCCTCGAAGATTGAACCTTGTCTTAGACATGGTTGCCCCAGGCTAGGTGTTATCTAGAACCGGTAGGAACAACTTAACTACTAATCCTGCTGAGGGTTTTTTCTCTGGCCAACTCTTCCAGCCAAAGCCCCTCCTAGTTTCCTGTCCATCTCCAGTCTCACCTTCCTGGATTATAGCATGGCAGCCCCACTACCATAAATCTGTCCTCGTGAGTCCAATGGAGCTTGGCTTAGGGCAGCCCAGTCCACCCTGTGAGGGCAAGGTACTGGGGAGGAATGAAGGGCTATCTTCTATATTTGCAAAAGGAAGTTTCTCCCCAGTTCTGTTTATAACTTCATCCTGATCACAAATGAGCTTCCCAAACCTGGCAGGATGGTGTTCCCCTCCTGCACAAAGAAGAAGCATCTCTGAATATTATGTATGTAGACGACATGAAGATACATGTTCATAGCCCATCCGCTTTGAAAAAACGTTTGGCCCTAGTTTGGAAGAGGAAGAAGATTATAGATCTATTCTGAGTATTTTTAGAGAGTTCATATTTATATTTTTAGAGATTTTTCTGGTAGAAGGAAATTGCACAATAAAAGAATTCAGTTTGGTTTGCTGGCTTTGTTTTTTGCCTCTTGACTAATGGGGAGTAGTGGGTTCCAGGAGGCCGACTAGTCAGGTGGAGAACATTGGCACTTTGTTTTATGAGACTGAAAGAGTAAGGAATACAGAAATGTGGGGAAGATGGCATCTACCGATGAACCTCCAACCTGAGACCCTTGGGCGGGACAGTTTCTCAGGATATGCCATCATCTGTGTCCATGACTGGCTGGCTACTATGAATGTCCAGACACATGACTGCTTCCAGGGCATCTGCGTGATGCATATGGGTAAGACCCTCCTTGAGAGGAAGCTGGAAAGAAATACAAATGACCATAAGATCATTCTCTAGGTCACTGGTTCTCGATCTAGGGTCCACACCCTACTTCCAACCAAGAATGGGCTGAATGTGTGTGTGTGTGTGTGTGTGTGTGTGTGTGTGTGTGTACACATTCTCAAAAGGAGTCATCAGTAAATGTCAGCAAAATACCCAGAGCTGTGAACTTAGGCACTTCAGGAAATTGCTCTGGAGGGTCCTCTGGACTGGGACTGCCTTGATGTTGACCTATGGAGAGAATGTGGCTTGGACAAGAGCTGGTCTAAGCCCTTTCATTTCATCTCCACACCTCAGCCTGTGTCAGATCCAAGGACCCAGAGACTCCACACTGGAGGACTGGCCAGGACTTTAGATTTCTTAAAAGGAAGAAATTGGAAAAGAAGCAGGAGTAGAAAGGGGTTTTCGTCTGTTCGCAGAAGCCACAGATATTTCCAAAGACAAAAAGATGGGCATTTCCGCCCTGCCATCTCATTTTCTGCCATGACATTGCTATGAGTTGAATCCTACAGTTCAGCCTAAAGTGGTGGGGTGGGGTCCCCTAGCTCCTTGTCAGGAGTGTCTGTAGCATAAAGACTGTACCTGGTCTTTCTGCATCCAATTCTACTCCTATGCCTTGTTTCTTAGAGGAGGTACAAAAGAGAAAAAAAAAATGGGCTTTCCAAACTCAACTTCTTGACAGTAGGCTCCAGCATACAGTTCAGAGAAAACAGGAGTAACACAAAAACCAATCCAGCATATTCCATCCATGGAAAAGGCACTGAAAATCCTTACAATAGCAGCGTTTTTCCTAGAGCATGTGTTCCAGTGATGATTCTTTAGGTGACCTCTTCAATTCTACTCCTATACCTTGTGTCTTAGAGGTTTTTGGGATTTACTTCTGTGTTCACTCAGGTGTGGAATGTACTTTTAGCATGCCTTCCTTTCCCTCATTATGGAAAGTTATTTTTGGCTAAGGTCACATATACATACTTAGGAAAAAAAATAATATTTAAAGGAAAATTTTAAGCATAAAAATGAATGTGAATATGCCAGGTGCTGCCGTGCCTGCCTGTAATCCCAGAGGCTCAGGAGGCTGAGGTAGGAGGATAGTCAGTTCAAAGCCAGCCTCGGCAATAGTGAGGTGCTAAGCAACTCAGTGAGACCCTGCCTCTAAATAAAATATGAAATAAGACTGGGGATGTGGCTCAGTGGTTTTTGTTTTTTGCCCTAGTACCAACAACAACAAAAAAATGTTGTCAGTGCTATGCTCTAAGCTGGTCTCGAAGCTGGGAAACAAAGATGCATTTATTCAAACAGTTTATCCAAGCCCCTGTCTACCATGAGGTAAATGTTGTCCAGGACCCTGCAGTGTCATTGGTGGGAACTAATAGTAAATGGACTTCTTACCTCTCCTGGAAAACTTCATAAGTGCACATAGCATTTAATGTCTTTCATCTCCCAAGGAAGTCCACTCTGGAAGCTTCAAGTTGTCCAGTGGAAGCATCATGGAGCACTTTACCCCTCTAGGATGCCCTTCTCCCTGTTTCCATTTTCTCTGGGGGCATGTGATGAAAGCCCTGAGTGCCCACCACAAACTTCCTACTAATGAGAAAATTCCTCTGCTTTCTGTATCCAAGGACCGACCCTCCTGAGACAAATCCTCTTTGTGTCCAGCTTATCTCCAGCTGCTGCCATGATAAATAGTCTGGCTCAAGGGAGCCTGGGTACATTCTACCCCCATGAAACTTGGTTATTAACACAGACGGGGAAACAAGCTTGAAGAAATATTTAAGGACCAACTCACACACACCGGGCTCCATTCTCTCTCATGGGAGCTGCCTGAGGAATCTGTCAATTATATAAAGCAGGAAATTTTGCCAGTGTTTTTCCTTTGTAATAGATTAAAAAAAGAAAGAAAGAAAACGAAAACCCAAACAAAAAGCAAGCTTCTAACAAACTGTACCCTGGTTTTTTTTCTTGTTTTTTTTTTTAAACTGTGTTTTTAACAGTGTCATCTGTTCCTAGTACCATCTGCTCAGCTACCTTCTTTAAAGGACCCTTTCATGTTTACCACCATAGTGTTTCATAGTGTTGTGTTCCTCTTGCGTGTGGTCTGATGTTTAAGCACATTCCATGTTGAGTCCACTTTATGGAACAACTCGTGACAATTCCCTATAGTTTGGGGATTGGTTTGGATTGGTCCAGACTACCATGAGAAAGGGGAAGGGAGAAGCCTGGCCCTTTGAGATGGAGGGAAGTGAACCCCACCAGCCCTGTGAAGAGCTTTCTACTTCCACAAAGTGAATAGGCTCCCTCTTTATCCTGAGCCCACAATGGATGTACCTGCCTGCTAGACAGAAAGCTCAGAACAAGTTGGGACTCCCTGTCTTACATACCTCCTGGTAGGGTCAACTCTGTTCCAGTTAGATTTCCTTGCTCAATTTCAATCCTGGGTCCTCTGCATCAAGAATTATCAACAAACCTGGCAAATGCTCTTTGGACCTGGCCAAAGCACAGCTTTTGTAGGAGCTGGGTCTTCTGGGGAGGCTGTCTCAGTCATCTGGGAAGTGACTTCATGGTCATTCAACACAGCTCGTGGGTAAGACTGAGGTCACCTACCCTGCCCATGCCTCTCCCTCACCAACTGGTGCCTCTGTAGGTGGCATGCTTTGTAACCAAGAAGAGCGTGGGTGAGGCATCAGATGGTTCTCTATGCTCCAGTGTCCCGGGACCCCAAACTGCTCAGAATTGTTTCAATGCCTTTGTTTAAAGTGGTCCATCTACCTGGGCCAGGCTTCCACCTTCCTTTCTCTTTCCTGTGACTTTGTCAGGCTGTGTTAATTTGTCCTTCAAATTTCAGCTTAGGCATGCCTTTCTCCAAGGTTCCTTCCTGACCACATGCCTCTAGCCCCTCTCCTCTACAATCCCATACAATTCCATGCATTTCTCCATTAAGGCACTTCCTATGTGTCATGGAAAGTAGGTTCCTCCTCACGTTTCTCCCACAGTCTCTGAGCATCTTGGAGGGCAGGAGCTATGCCATCTTCATCTCTTGACAGTGTCTGTCAAGTCACTGGAACTTGATAAAGATGTGCTTAAACTGAACTAACCACAACGAACTGATAATTTGTGTAGAACAGGTAAGACTGTACTCACTAGCATTTGGGGTGGACCAACAGGACCTCCTCAGCCTGCCTTCCTCAGGGTTTCTACCCATAGGCAGCCTCTGTACCTGATCATCAACTGCACAAGAAAGGCCAAAGGAGGTCATTCTCAAAATGGCAAATGATTAACTGACCACTGTATAACTCATTTATCTTCAGCAAGAGCCTTAATTAATTCTGCACCATGGACAGTTTCCACCTTGCTATGGAGATGACAGAAGAAGGCACTTATGTCCAATTTAAGAAGTGTTGAATCTCAGTGCCAGGCACCTGCCCATCTCTTTTTGTACTGGGGATTGAACTCAGGGACAGGATATCCCTAAGTTGCCCAGGCTGGCCTTGAACTTGCAATCATCCTGCATTAGGCTCCTGAGCTGCTAGGATTGCAGGCATGCACCATGGTGCCTGGCCAAATACAGATAATATTTTACTATTTAAAGATATTCACCCATGATTTCATTAATTCTCGTGTCTTGTGAAGTAGGTAGTTCAGCCCCATTTTGTAGAGGAACTTTACAACTGGTAACAAATGACCTTAGAAGACCCAAGTTTGCAGACTGAGGAGCACTCACCTTCCCTACCATCACACAATTCTTCTCTGTTTCCATCACACCAGTCTCATAAAGAATTTCAGGAAATATTCATGGCCCAGAAACAGTATTTTGAGTTCGAGTTTCTTCAAGGATAAATACAATTTCATTGAACACTGAATATTCATGTAGAATAAAAATTTAAAGACCCATTTCCCAACCCCCTTATTTTACATAGAGAAAACAAAGACTATATTTAAAAAAAAAAAAGTTAACCTGTAAGCCTAGCACAGTGGCTCAGGCCAATAATCCCCCCTACTTGGGAGGCTGAGGCAGGAGGATTGCAAGTTTAAGTCCAGCCTAGACAATTTAGTGAGACAGTCTCAAAATAAAATTTTTAAAGAGGGCCGGGAATGTTGCTCCATGATAGAGCACCTGTATTCGATCCCCGGTATGAGTTCACATGTGTTAGCCTCCTCTCATTGAATCCCCACTATATCCTATGCAGTAAGAGTCATTAGCCCCTTTTCTAGAGGGGAGGAATTTATGCAATTTTCCCATGGTCACTCTGCCAATAAGTGACAGAGTTGAAAACAGTGCCTCCTGAAAACATTTATTCTTAAGGATTTTGGTAAAAAAATCTACTCTGAATTGCAAGAATTTCTGCCTGAAGTTAAAGTGACAGGAATACCTCTCTTGTAATTTCGGGAAAGGCTGGCTTATATATACACTAATCCTGTTGTCGAAACTGGAGATTAAGTATTCATTTGGGAGGTGAAATTCTGTTTGGAGAAAACCTGCCAAAGAATCTTTCAGGTTTCATTTAATACCATGGTTACTCAGCAGGGCTTTAAAAAATAAATAAATAACACAGCCCAACTGTTTTCTTGATGGCTTTCTGACCTCTTGTGGCTATATTTGGGAATTGCAATTTTTGGAGCTTCCACAAAAGGAAGATTTTCAAAACCAAAAATAGATCAGAGAAATAGAACTTTCCTTTTAACAAGGCTTGTATTTTTCTTATGATCATTCAACAAATATTATATGGAGGAAGAAATAAAAGATAAAATACTTCTTTAATAACCTGACATTTTAGAAGGAGGAATAAAATAAGAGAAACAGGTTTTTTTTTTAAATAAAAAAAAATGACAATTCTCCTGAAAAAGGAGAATTGAAATCCTGAAAAAGGAATGGTGTAAAGAGTTTCCAAGAGAAAAGAGAAGGAAAAACTTACAAACATTCCAGTGAAATTTAACATCATAAAGACAGACCATCTTTAATCCCAGTGACTGGGGAAGCTGAGGCAGGAGGATGGTGAGTTCAACGCCAGTCTCAGCAAAAGTGAGGTGCTAAGCAACTCAGTGAGTCCTTATCTCTAAATAAAATACAAAAATAGAGCTGGGGATGTGGCTCAGTGGCCAAATGCCCCTGAGTTCAATCCCAGGTACAAAAAAAAAAAAAGAGAGAGAGAAAGTCAGAAGAATATTATGAATGCAATGTGCTTTGAAACATATAAGAATTGATTAATCGACTTAGTTTACTGTTATTTAAATGATAAAGAATCCAAAGAGGATAGATAATCATAATTAAAATATATTATAACAGAAAATCAGGTGGGATTGGTGGTGGAGACAGAAAGAAAATGAGAATATGCTAAATCATAGCAATTGATAGACTTAAAATATTGTAGAAAAAATAAACAAAGATACAGTTCTTAATAAGTTACGGGTAACCACCAAAATTGTCTTTTATTTTGAAGTAGAACTTTCAAATTAGCAGAGATAAATTTGATCCTCTCAATGGATAGCAGAAAAAAATAAAGAAAAAAAAGAAAGGAAAAAAATACAGTTAGAATGGAGTTATATAGTAGAAATAAATTCCAGTAGAATAAATTATAATATGCATATAAGTACATTGATATCACTGATGGAAAGAATCTAATGTTGGTAAACACACACACACACACACACACACAAAAAAAAAAAACCTAGATACTGAAGTATTCTGTATACAGAAGATAGAGTTAACAGGGTTGAAAATAAGGGTTGGAAAATTATATACTGGAAAAGTACAAATAAAAAGAAAGGATAGCAATTTTAATATGATGTAAAATATAATTGAAGACAAAAATCATGAGAAAAAATACTTCTTTATAAATACTTTTTCCTTTGTATATGGAAATAGATCGAAATGAGAAAATAATTGTAAAAATATCTGCAGTTAAAAATATAACCCCAAACCAGTTAAAATAAAAATGGCAGAATGATAAAGAAAAAGCAATATAATGATGATTATTATTAGAAAGTTAAATTCTATCACATAGTGAGTTAAAATGAAAATTTTTATTTCTGTTTGACTCTGATAGATCAAACATGAAAATTAAGCAAATTTATATGAATATTTATTTTATATCACCTACAATATTTGATCCATCTAGGGGCAGAAGAGACTGAGTTTTAAAATTAATAGAAAAAAAACAATTCCAATAAATGAAATATTCAGAAGTTGAAGTCGAACCTGTATCTAACCTTAATGCTATATAGTGTCACCAGCCGTCCATGGGCTGTGTGTGTGAGCCAATGTGCATCGTAGCCATATGTGGGGATAGGCCTGGCATTGCAGGCTCCCAGTCAGGGAGTGATCCTATGATGCAGGTAAGCCTCCTCCTTAAGCTCTGCCTAAGATCCCACCCAGCATCTGAGATGGGTGTGACTTGCCAAGATGTCAATCAATCTGCTGACAAGACCTCACGAAGCAAGACTCCGCCCTTCTAACCTTATCCGCTGCCTGATTTGAAGAACATTCTATTGAAACTCCTTTGTTAGTATAAAATAAAGAGATTCTGGGGTGCACCTTTCTTTCCAGCGTGGAAACTGACCTTAAGGTCACAGAGCCATCCTACCTTCCGTTTGAAAACTACTCTCTATGTCACGTGATTTTCCCCTATTTTCTTAGTTTAATGGTACTGCCAGTTTGTCTCATCTACACTGGTCATTGGTGAGAATATAGTTTCAAATCTGTTCTAAAATGAAAACTAAAAAAAGATATATTTAGCCTGGTGCTGTGGTGCATGCCTATAATCCTAGGGGCTCCAGAGGTGGAGGGAAGAGAATCATAAGTTCAAAGCCAGCCTGAGCAACTTAGTGAAACCCTTTCTCAAAATAAAAAAGGCTAGGGATGTGGCTCAGTGGTTGAGCACCCTTAGGTTCAATCCTAGGGACCAATACTAAATACCAGTACCAATACCAATACTAGGTACACACACACATATATACAATGTATTAATATATTAATTAAATATTAAATTATATATAAATTAATTAATGTGTGTTTAATGTATATGTGTGATTAATATGTAAATAATAAATAGAAAGTAAATAAATATATTTAATATATAAATATATGAATCATATATATAATACCATATATAGTTATAGTTATTTGAAAACAATTACAAACTTCTAAGTAGTTCTTGGGTTGAAAAGGACACTGTTACAGGAGTGAAAATACTTCACTGAAACAGCAGGTTCATGTTAAAATTAGTGGGATACAGATAACATTGTACTTTGAGCTACACTCATTGCTTTAGATATATTTATTAGAAAACAATAAATATGAAAAACAATTCAGATAAGTAAAATGAAATGAGAAAAAATGAGATGAGAAATCAATGAAGTAGAGAGCAACAATCCAGAAGCAATAACAAAAAAGATCAGCAAAACCAAAAGCTGGCTTTTTATTAAAACTGGTTAATAAAAGCAAGGTAGAAATAAGATACAGAGTAAGGAAGGAGATATGATTTTAGTCACATCAGAAGCATTAACAACAGAATATTGTGAGCTATATACTAATAATTGTGAAAATGTAGACAAAACCAACAAATTTCTGGAAAAAACAACAAAGTCCAAATGGGCAAAATAATCGAATAAACCAATTAATATAAAAGATATTTAAATAGTAATAAAATATTTTCCTCTCCTGCACCAGAGCCTAAAAATCAATTTTACAAGAAAATAGCAAAAAAAAATCCAAGAAACAGAATTCTCACCTTACAAAGTTATTGCAGAAAATAGAAAAAGGAGAAAGATTTTAATTCATTTATATGAAAAAGTGAACCAGTAATTCAGCAAATTATAGTCTTTTTGTTTTATGAGTTGCAATGAAAAAGCCTTAAATATTTACTGAATCCAAGACTTTATTAAAAATAATACAATATGATTAAGGTAAACAATGTTAGGAAGGTATCATATTAACAATTGTATTAATTTTAGTAGCTTACTACTATAATGCAGTGAAGATAAAAGGAAGTGAACTATCTTAATAGATGCAGAAAAAAATAACAATAAATTTCAAAATATTCTAGATAAAAATTTTAAAATAAACTTGATAAAGACTATTTACTGAAAACCTACAGCAAACCTCATGCTTAAATGGAGATAATTTCTAAGCATTTCTCTATAGGACTGGGAGCAACACAAAGATGCCTACTATCATGACCACGTGTAATTTGTATTCGATGCCCTTGGCCAATGAAGTAAACATGAAAAATAAGTAAGAAGCATAAGTATTGAAAAGGAAAAGAACAAAGTAATATTTATAGTTGACAAAAATCATTTACATAGAAAGCACAATGGAATCCATAGGTAAACCAGTAGCTCTAATGAGAAAGTAAATATTTTGCTGCCACCACAGACTATTAGAAAAGTAATAAAACATAAGATATAATTTATAACAACTAACAATAATTAGAAATTAATCTAACAGAATAGGGGGTGGGGATATAGCTCAGTTGGTAGAGTGCTTGCCTTGCATACACAAGGCCCTCGGTTCAACCCCCAGCACCGCAAAAAAAAAAAAAAAAAAAAAAAAAAGGAAGAAAATAAATTAATCTAACAGAATATATATGGTAAAAATTTGCAACTCCATTAAACAGCAAAACTTATGGCCCATGTAAGTGGTTATAGCATGTTTGTAATGGCCAGTGCACACTGAGGAGTATCATGTCTCAGAAGTACTGAATTAGATAGCTATAGTATGGAACAGGTCAGTGTTGCATTTAAAAAAAAAAAAGGAATAACACATTTGGAGCAATAGCACCATACCATGTACATAAATGCTAAATGTATGTGTCCATAGCCAATACTTCATAGTCTGCAATGGTAATCCATGTCCAAAGTCTTATATCAAAATTGTAGAGTTGGTTCCAGAGGGGGAGATCTTGGAATGGGAATTAGGGATGAAGGAAAAAAAAAACTGCAATAAAACAAAAGAAAGTTGTCGTATGGGCTAATGGCAATTGTGAATTAACAATTAAAGTATGTGCTAAACTCAACTCTCCATACCAAAATAAAAAAACAGAAAGAAAGAAATAGATAGATAGATTTCCACTATAGTTATTAAAGAAGAGAATAGAATATAATTGTCCTTGATTTAGCAGTCTAATTTCTTAGCATTCCAGCAGTCTAATTTCTTTTCAGGACAGGAATCAACTCTCCAACATCCTTGGAATATATCATTGTCTACTTGAACCACAACACTGGGCAGACTGTAAGGTTGTAGGATAGACCCAGTGGGTTCAATGTTTTTATATTTGGCTAAAACTGCCCTCCTATAAACACCCAACTGTTGGTCCAAGTTCTTTGGCCTGTCATTGTATCCAGTGAGTCTGGATCATCTTTCAGAACAGCATTTCAAACACTTGAAATAAATATTAATACTTTGGCTTTCCTCTTCCAGTCCCACATACCCAGATTTTTTTCTTCCTGTGATCAGTTCAGGATCTTCTAAAAAATGTCAGGGATTCACAGTGTGATGTTAACATCAGCTATTAAATGTTGCTTGCTTATTTGAGAAATGTACTGGAAACTCACCAAGCATTGTGCAAGATGCTATGCATGGGTGCTTGACAAAAAGGAAATTGCTTCTAGGAGAGTTATAATTTAAAGATCTTGAAAGTTGTCTTGATATACTGGATTTTGAAATGTATAAAACTCAAGAAATACCTACTATCCAGAATGAGTAACCACATTTTATATACTGATTTACTCATTCATTTATTTGAGAACTATTCATTGAATATATTTTCTTTGCCAAGGATTGCTGTAGTCACTGGAAACTGGAACATGCTTCTTAATACCATAAAGAATGAATCAAAGTTCTAGAACCGAATCAAAGTTCTAGAACCGAATCACAGGAAGCAGGCTTGCTTCTGGTGGCTTTTACTGAACCAACTAGAAGAAATTGGCTCCCTCTGAACATGGCTGCATTTCACTTCTATACTTGGTCATAGCCTTGGATTGCTGTGACCCAGGAACTCATTACATAATGATTCACATTTGGGAACTCCAGCCACGTGTCTGCTGCTCATGTCATCTGAAAATCTAGAATTCCTCTTTTTAATAATTTTGAAAGGATGGTCAAGGGTGAAATTAAATCACTATGGTTTAAGGATGGGCATTGAACTTGGTACATTCCAAACTAACAAGGTTCTAACATTTTGAACTTGTAGAAAAATTCAAGAGACCTTAAAATCAATTCAGTCATCTCTTCAGAAATATGCTTCTAGTCAAAAATGTCTACGAATAAGGCACAACTCTTTCAGCAAATATTTTTACACACTGTGGAGGATAAAAGGGAGACCCAAGCATGCTTTGATAATGCTTAGAACCTAGGTGGGAAATGGTATCACACATAGGAGAATATCTTTAAAGTATTTTTTAAAATATTTATTTTTTAGTTTTAGGTGGACACAATATCTTTATTTTTATTTTTATGTGGTGCCTCATACATGCTAGGCGAGCACGATACCACTTGAGCCACATCCCCAGCCCAGGAGAATATCTTTAAAATACCCACATATATCACTATACAGAGCATGGAAAGGGGCTACAGTTGTGATCGGATACCTGTTAGGGAATTTTTTAAATGGCTCCATTCTGACCACAGGTATTCCTAACTTAAGATGGCTCCATTATACATGTGAAATTTAGGTTACGGAAGCATGTTTGTATTGCATTACAGGTTTAACTTTGATACAAAAGAAAACATAAATCCCTAAGTAAGGCAAGTACAGAGAATATGTTGGCTGTGTGAGGAGAATGACACCCTGATCCCTTACTGTACACATTTCCAGCACTTCTGGATTCTCTAACTCCACTGAACACAACCAAGTTCTACAGAGAGACTAGGCCAGTGTGTATAACCCCTGCCCCTCACCCCAACTACTTTTTATTAATGAAGAAATAGACTGATTTTTGCAAAACCACAGTCACTGGACTGAAACTCAGGGTTCAGAACTCATTGCCAAGTGCCCTTTCCTCTGTATGAAGCTGACAGAAAGAGGATGTCAACTGTGATGTAGTCCCTTTAACGAGTCAGGAAGAATAGGGTCAGGTGTCCCTTTCCAAGAAGTGAAGAGGGGCTTTAAGCCTTCTTGTAGTGTTCGTCTTGAAGGCAGGGATATGAGGAGTGATTTCTCTGAGGCTAATAGACAGAAGATCTTCAGTTACCCTGACAGGGAGACTCTGAATTGGCCACGAGAATTTGTCATTCCAGACCTACGCTTGCAGGTGAAGCAGTTACCAACTGTGAGAGTTGTTCCCCCATCTCTTCTTTAATTTGCTTGGTCCAGAGTTCTTATCTTCACCTTTAAGGTAAGACATTCACATAGTTGTCATCATTGTTCTCTGGGGGAAAAAGCAAAGGACCATCCATGAGACTTCATGCCCAGAAGCTATATTAACCAACCCCACTCAAGGGAAAGAAGACCAACATTTTTCTTTTCTTTTTTTAAGAATGAACTTTTAAATAAATGATCCTAGGATCAATGGATATTTTCTTTTTATTTATTTTTTTAACTTTTTCCATATTTTTATTGTTGTTTTATAGTGAAGCCACCTTGTTTTTTTTTTCTTTTTGGGGGGAGAAGGGGGTATTATTGTTGTATAGTTACACATAACATACAATATAATTTGGCCAATATCATTCTCCTCCCATTCCCCATCTCCTGGTCACTTTTCTCTATTCTATTGATCTCCCTTCAATGTTCATGACACACAGCAATCCTGGTGCCATATCAAAGTGACATCTTCAAATTGTGGGGGTACCACAGAGCTTTTCTGGAAAAATAGGGGGTTCCTTTATAAGCCAAGCTTTAAAGTTTCCAGCACTAGATATCTGCATTCGCCATGGAAAATGAGTGCCTTCATCAGAAGCTTGCTCTAAAGAGGCAAAGGCAACGGGAGGAGGAAAATAAGGTCAATGGGAGATATTTCCCTTTCTGTAGATGAGTATTTGGGAGCTCACTCTGCAAGTACTGACCAAACATGGAGAACTGGTGGGGAGATTCTTGCCCAGGTCTTGGGGAATATTTTTAAGTGATTCTTTCTCTTCTTGGGTTTTGTGACCCAAGGCTCTATCCTCTTTCCTCCCTGGCTAGCATATCTGATCTCACCACCATCACCTGCCCACTGGCAACTACATCACTTTCCATTGATAATGTAGCCATACATTTAACTAGAAAATATCAGGATTAAATGTCTCTGGAAGTCAAATTCAAACTACATTGCAACCGAGAGGTACTAGATTCTGTTGAGAGCAAATGTTAAGGGTGAGGGTAAGCAATAGTGGCTGCTGGTGATAAGATTTAAGACTTCTCAGATAGATTGTCTGCTCTCAAATTTACCACTGTGGTTTCATATCTTTAGGGATATATCTGAAATATTTGTCAGCTATCCCTTTATAAATAGATGCTTATTAAATATTGGAAAAAAATGTAAGAGAGTAAGTGTGAATGAGAGAGTTGAAGTGATTTTCTTATTGGAAAATCTGTCCACGTGTTCATTTATTCCCAAACTTAAGCAGATTGCATGAGGTCGCAGAATTAATTCAAAGCCAGCCCAGTACCCTCTCTTGCTATTTTGGCTGCCCAAACACAGCTGTCCACCACTTGTAGGGGCTGGAAGACATTATTTTTCAATAAAATTGAAATTGCACTTAATAGGATGAAGCTTTTCAGAGGTAATGTCATGGGAAAGGGCATCTATTTGTATTGATTCTGTCAAGTAGGACATTGGTGGAAATAGGTTGAAGGCTCCTTTCTGATCCCACAGGAAAGCTTTTATCTTATATACCATCCAGTTTAACTTTCAATCTTCTCCTTCTTAAGCTGGGACTGCTTCTCTTTATTGGCTTTGAAAGGTGAACCGCCAGACCTTGGTTTGGCTTTTCGAACTTGGAGATCAATTCCTTTAGGCTTGGAAAGATCTGTTTTGGAGTACCTTCCAAAGTCTGCAAAAAAACAAGAAAGGAAGTCACTCATAATCTGCAATTGTGTGTGAATTGTGAAACTTCCTGAAATAGCGGTTCTCAGGGTTGCTTCTGAGAGTGGACAAACTGAAAACAAGAGGCCAACAGCTCATGTTTAAGAGCTCACACCAACTGCGATTCATAAAGACTGTGTTTCTGAGTCCAGCTCTGACTTGAGCTACTCTGAGTAAAGAGGATTTACAATCAAGAAATATGCAACTTGGACTGCAGTGTCAAGTCAGCCCTATCCTTGGCAAGTTTGTCTGGGGGCAATTCTTGTCGTAGATACACTGTAAAGGGGACTGCTCTAAGAGCTTATTTCAGACTTGTGCCCTACTGGCAAGCTTTGCTAGGGAACTAACTGAGGTGGACTTCTGATGGGAAATGCAAAACATGCAATTTACATACAGGATGAATTCAGAATCCCCCCAAAAGGTTGCAATTTAAATTGAAAGGAGGAACATCAACTTGACTCAGTAAAATTGTGAATAGTTGTTTTCTGTTTGTCAGCTGTAAACCAAATACTATTTTCTGATACAATCTTATAGAAATAATTTTAAAATAAAAAGAATTTGCTTCCTCTACCCTTATGTATTTAGTTATCTTGATCACCACTGTGGTTATCATAGGACCACTGTGCTGGGCTACAAAGAAGGATGTTAATCAGGTTTTCTGACATGCAGTGTAAAGATACTGATGTAGGCTGACACTGAAGTTGTGTACAGGAGGTCTCCATAATACAGTCACTTCAACCCATCATCCACAGCAGGCCTCTGAAGACAGGGCTTTCCTCTTAGAATGCCTTCAGATGGTCACATCTTGGGTTCAAGAGATGATCTCAGGTTTTCCTCTCCCAGGTTTTGCCTTGATCTGCAGGAGTCCTTATGTATTCTCACCTGAATCTTGTAATACCCATGTCTCTCTCTGAAGATTCGGTATGTATAGACACGATTTCTAAACCTGTGAAAAGATGACTGTATGAATCATAATGTTCTTATATACAAATCGAGGCAACATGTCTCATTAGATTTTTTAAGTTCTTTTTTTTAAAAAAAATATTTATTTATTTGTACTAATCAGTAATACAAGATAGCAGAATGTTCTTTGATTCATTGTACTCAAATAAATTGACTTCTCTGGTTGTATTCTCACCCGATTTTATATGCAATGCTTTTATCAATCTTGGATCCTGAAAGAAACTGGTCAATATCAGACCCTCTCATCTGAAGGAATTTGAAAGACACAGGGGCTTTGAAATGGGGAGCTCTATTATTAGGATGGAAGTCTTGACTCTGGCAAAGAGAATAAGGAGAGAGAAAATTTACAGCTCCAGTGGTCTTGGTGCTTCACCCTAGCTCTTTCACCTAGCTCTAGGTTGACAGAACATATAAAACACCATTGAGCTACGCCCATGCTATTTATCAATGATTTCTCATTGACTGCATTAGAGAATGTTGGGAATTTTGTCCAAGCAAGTGATGTATTGTGCTCTTGTTTCTCATTGGAATAGGAGTCACTGGCTAATCATCTAATCATAATTTAGATAACGGACCCATTTTAGCAATTTTCCAAGCAAGAAATAAAATTCCATATTGAATTCTTCAATTCTAAGATGTTATCAATGGTAAGATACATTATTAATTTCTAATAGCTTTCCTGGAGAAGAGTACAAACATTAAATGAACCCGTCAACTATTGGACATATTCTGATTTCACAGAACATTACAATGTAAAAAAAAAAAATAGAATCAAAAACATTGAATGAGGCTCAAACTTCCTGATGCCCCCACCCTCCACCACCCATACACCTATGCCAAAGAATGAAATGACTCATTTTTTTATATTCAGTTTTTAGTTATAGGTGGACACAATGTCTTTATTTTACTTTTTGTGGTGCTGAGGATCAAACTCAGTGCCTCACACATGTAACCTAGGGCCAGCACTCTACCTCTGAGCCACAACTCCAGCCCTGACTTGTTTTTTTTTTTTTTTTTTTTTTTTTTTTTATTGAATTGGTAAGTCAGATATCTATTTCCAGCTTTAAGGTACAAGTATCACACTATAATTCATCACTAATTGTCTGGAGGTTTTGGTAATTGATTTCAAATCCTGATCCTTTCTGGGGGGGTCTCATGAGGCCAAAATAAGCCAGTGAGTAAAAACGTGTGACAAAGTATTCTAGACTGGGAAGAGGTCTCAAAAATGTTTTTCCAAAGAAATATTGTTTAAATTGGGATCTAAACAAAGTCTATAATTGCATTTGGTTAATTCCACAGTTTTCTGTTTGCTTGTTGTTTTAGAACCTTGTTATGATATAACCTATACTAAATTCTTAAATTTATTTATTTTAATTATATTATTAAATTATCTAAGGTAATCCTCACTAGAGGACTATGAAAAAAATAAAACACATGGAGGTGCTATGTTAATTTGATTAAAAGCCAAGATACAAGCAGACATTGCTCAAATATGGTCTTATTTTTTTTTGCAAATTATAAAATTCTAAAAGGAGTAACAAGCTACATTAAATTAATGCTTTATAAGAAATTAACTTATTGAACTTGTGATACCTATTCTTTCTTATTTTGGAATGCTTTCCAAAAAACACTATGAGGCTCTGGGTTCTGTGGTGCACACCTGTAATCCCAGAAGCTAAGGAGTCTGAGACAGGAGAATTGTGAGTTCAAAGCCAGCCTCAGCAAAAGTGAGGCACTAAGCAATTCAGTGACCTTCTGTCTCTAAATAAAATACAAAATACGGCTGGGGATGTGGCTCAGTGGTCCAGTGCCCCTGAGTTCAATCCCTAGTACCAAAAAAACAAAAAACCAAACACTGAGATTACAGAGCAATGAGTTTAGTAGGTTAGTATGTGTTTTGTATGATTATACATACATGATATATTTATGACAAGATTTATATGAATTTATGATGACATGATTTGAATGTTTGTGTACCAAAATTCATGTAGGTTTCTTTCATTTATTTTTTGTGGTTCTGGGGATGGAACCTAGGGTTTCATACATGCTAGGCATGTACTCTGCCTCTGAACTATACCTCCAGCCCCCTAATTCAGTAGAAACCTAATCTCCACTGTGGTGGTATAAAGAGGTGGATTAGCAAGAATAGTGGAATGTGATGGACATCATTATCCAAAGCACATGTATGAAGACACGAATTGGTGTCAACATACTTTATATACAACTAGAGATATGGAAAATTGTGCTGTATATGTGTAATAAAATTGTAATGCAAAAAAAGTACATGTATAAAGACATGAATTGGTGTGAACATACTTTATATACAAATATATGAAAAATTGTGCTCTATATGTTAATAAGAATTGTGATACATTCTGCTGTCCTGTATTTAAAAAAATAAAATTAATTAAATTTTAAAAAATTATACCCCATTTATGTATCATGTATTAAAGTGCATAAATGCATTCTATTGTCATGTATAACTAATTAAAACAAAAAAATCTATAAAGTTAAAAAAAAAAAAAGGCTTCGGAGAGCTGCCTGTATCTTCTGTCCATTCTGCCATGGGAGGACAAGATGCCATCTTGGAAGCAGAGAACAAGCCCTTATCAGACACCAAACTCCCTGGTGCCTGAGCCTGGACTTCTCAGCCTCCAGAAATGTGAAGAATACATTTCTATTATTTCTAAGTTATCCAGTCTAAGGTATTTTGTTACAGCAGCAGGGACAAACTAAAATATATGACTATGGTATGATGGCATAAACAAAAATTTATTTTTAATGCTCCCTGTTCTACTTATTTTTATAAGTGCCATTCATAAAACTTTTAAAAGAAACACTCCCCCCCCCCCGCAGTGTGCATTTATATGAAAGATTTGTAAAAAGACTATGGTTCCCCTGGTCTTCTACCTGCACTAACCCCCTGCTGGCACTCCCCCACCCCCGCCACCATTAGTGACATGGAAGTCTCTCCCCCTGTCACCTCGCCACTCACCATGCCTCCACTCTCTCCCTGTTGAATTTGTTAAGCTAATTTCATTATGCCCCTTTTCCTTGTGTGTCAGTCATTTCAAGAACCACTCAGTCTGGCAGGTTTGCCTTATCTTCTGCATTCTAATTCCACAAGACCGTCTATAGGCTTTGTCCGTTCCCTTCTTCCTCTCCTGAAATCCTTCCACTGGGTTCCCTGGAATTCAAGCTTCACCATCCTCAAAATCCTCTCTACCTTCAATCTCCTTTAATCACATCCCTCCCTTTCTCGTCACCTTCTTGCTCTCAAAGGAATCTGCTGTCCCTCTTACCCTGGGCACTGCTTCCCCTATTTCCCTAAAATGTTACTTCTTCCTCCCACCTCCTTCTCACTATGGGCCTCACTATGGGCTTCACCATGGGCCCTGGGATTGAGGCTAGTCTTCTTGCTCTCAGGGTTCTTCAGTGCAGTTTTCTTTTCTGAATCCACAGCTTTGAGTTTCATGTCTCTAAATTATTTCACCTAATACTAGGATCACCTTCATCTTTTGGTCTCCAGTTGTAGCTCAATGTCACTCTCTCCATTATTATTCTTGTCTAACTCTTGGCAATTTCAATTCATACATAGAGGGTTCAACAGCTCAATTTCTTAGATCCTTGATCTTCGCTCTTCCAATGATCTTGCTCTCTACCTACCTAAGCCACTCACTTCATAACCAACACTGGTTACATAATTTGCAGGCCAGGGCAAAATGAAATATAGGGCCCCTTGTTCAAAATGAAATTATTAGAAATTTTGAGATGGTGATGATGTTTGATGATATTTTCAACCTATCATGGGTTTGTTGGGAGCATAACCCCTTCATAATTCCAGGAGCATTTTACCTCGAACTCTTCTACTGAAATAGCAAAACAAGAATGTTGACTAAATTCCAACTTGTTGTATGCAAATGAGGTGAGAACATGGATCCAGGTAGAATAGTTTTACTTTAAATTAATGAAGCCCTCACTTGGGCTCTTGATGCTTCCAGAGAATCATTTTTTTCCCCTTTTCTCCTTAAAAAATGATTCTATACCTTCTCTTGTCTCCATGAATCCCCACTATATGTTTTCACATCCTCATTCTTTCCTGTTATATTATTATTAATATTTTTGATGTTTTTATTAGTGCACTATAGTTCTACATAGCATTGGGTTCATTTTAACATAATCATACAAGCATGGAATATAATTTGATTCATTTCACACCCCAGTACTTCCTCTTTCCCTCCCCTACTTCCTCTTCCTGTTCTCCTTCCTCTACTCTACTGGTCTTCCTCTGTTTATTTGTTATTTTAAAAAACAGTTCCTTTTAGTTAAAGGCAGAATTCACTATGGCATATTCTTATTGTACATAGCATAATTTGGTCCATTTCATTTTGCAGTTTTTCCCTTTGCCCATCCCTCTTTCTTTCCCCTCTACCCCCCTTTTCTCAACTCCACTGATCTCCCTTCTATTTTCCGGGGATTCCCCCTCTCTTTTATCCCTTAATTTTCTCTAGCTACTGCATATGAAAGAAAACATTCATTTCTTGCTTTTCTGAGTCTGGCTTATTTCACTTAGCATGATATTTCCATCCATTTATCAGCAAAGGCCATAAATAAGTAGAGAATTCCCAGACTTGTACCACCATACCTGTTAACATCTGCACTCACATACCCTGCCATTTTTACTATAGATGAACTTTACATATCTCTCTGAAAGCTAATCCCTCCTATTTCCAGTGGAGGCGTATCCTCTTTCATCTATTTAAGGACATGGTTTTAGCAATTCTTTCCTCTCTGTCTGACATCTTTAATTATTATTCTTTATATAACAGCCTGGGCAATTTTTTTTAAAAAATGTGAGTCAGATCATGTCGCTTCTCTGTACAAACATCTAGGCTTAGAATAGTCAGGTCAATTTGGGAAAAAAAAAAAGACTGGAGAGTATCAAGGGCATGTCCTATCTTGATAAATCTTTTTCTTATCATCTTTCTTTTTTTCTCTTTCTTTTTTTTATAAGCTATAATTAAAATAGTGAGAAACTAGTTTCAGGGCAGAAAAAGATATTAGTGGCATACAGTAGTCCAGAAACACATCCATGCACATATGAAAACTTGAATTGTGACCAATCCATCATAGCAAGTTGGTGGGCAGGGATGAACTATTTGTTAAATGGCAATATTTTCATATGGAAACAGATAAAACTGGATTAGACTATAACTGAAGACTCAGTTATGAAAAGGCAAGACATTAAACTTCAGATAAATAAATATAAGTGAACAACATAATGACACTGAATTAAGAAATTTTTAAATCAGAAAATGCACAAGCCACAGAAAATATTAATTCACTTTAAGAATAATTTTATCAGTGCATATTAATGAGCATGGTGAGATTCATTGTGACAATTTCATGACACATATAATACACTTTCACGGTATCCACCTTACCTGTTTCCCTCTAATGAATTTATTTTTGAAAAGTTAAAATTTTTGTTTATCAAAATATACTATTAACAAAGTGAAAAAGTTCACAAATTGGGAGAAGATAATTGTATATATCTCATTATATATAAAACTAATTCTTCTTATATATAACAATATATAATGAGAATAGAAATGCATAATTTAAAAAAGAATGCCAATAAACACTGCCAATCAAAGGAATGCAAATTAAAAAACAATTAGTTATTATTTTAAACCAGATTGGCAGAAATGTAAAATTTACTAATGTAAAATATTGGCTATGACATGAAGCTATAGAAAGTTTTAAACACTACTAATGTAATGTCTCTGAGAACAATGTGGCAAAACTTAGTAAAATTGAAATGTGTATAATTTGAGTCCAAATTTCTATTCTATGAGATGACAATATTGGAAGAAAACTGATGATGCCGTGCTTTATTATTTATTAATAAGCAAAGGTTGGTAGACCGAAATATTTAATACATTTAAAATATAAAAGATCACAAATACTTAAAAAATCAAGTAATTGTATAAATTAATAAATATATATATATATATATTTTCTAACAGGAATTACTGCATTAATTAAAAGACAATATTTAAAACAAAACTCCTTAAAACTTAATAAATTTTTATTAATCTTGAAAAATTGAAAAAAAACAATAGCTTTTTTCAAGTGCAATTGTGTGATAAAGAAAAAGGAGGGATAGCAGAAGGGATGAAGAGAGGAAGAAAAGAGGAAAAAAGAGAGCAGGGTAAGGGAACGGAGAAGGAAGGAAGGAAATGTATACGAGTGGTCTCATTTTGCATGGTGAGCATTTCTTTTTGTGCAGTTTTCCAGCTATTGGAAAAACTCTGTTTACCTTAGTTGTGAAATGGTAAGTACCCAAATACTTTCCTTTGACCTGCTCATCTTCAAATAATCCTATCTTTCTTTTGTAACCATTTTGAATTTTTATAGGAGTTGATACCTTTGTGTTGAAAGCAAGTTACAAATTTTATTACTTAAGTCTTTAGTAATCTTGATAATTAATTGTCTTGATTCCAGATGGTTTACCGTCTGTTCTGTTTTTATCCAAAAACAAGACAATTAAACAGATAAAAGGGCTCGATACTAAGTATTTGTTTTGTAATCAATGTCTTGAAGTTCAATATTTTGAGGGCAAAATTACGTTTTTGTTTTTTTTAGTAATTGTCTTTTGTGAAGTTTTTATTTTCTTGCATATTTGAAAAAATTTTAGATGCTTCAAGAAACTGACCTAATATGAATATAGTCTAAAAGTTTGTATCCCTTATATTTATCGCGTGTGTTGGGAAGTGTGGAGGGGGGAAGAGGTGATTCTTATGGGGAAGTGAGAAGAGTTGGTGGGTAGATGGAATTTACTTGTAATATTCCTGTCTTAACGTCTCAAGTGTTCTCATAAAGCTATGATATCTGAGTCAGTGAGAATATTGACACTTTGCCAATCTGCATGCCACAGTGACTAGCCCATGTGCCATCTTTGCCATCCAAGTTTTGTCCAGAGAGTTGGAGGTACAAGATAGCTGAGTTTTGATTCTGAGCACTGAGTGCTTCAGCTGAAGTGGCTTGGGATGGGATGCTCCACTGGGGTAATAGAAAGGACTTCTGAAAAATATCATCCAGTACTATCCAAACCTACCACTAATCATCCTGAATATTAATTATCCTTTTACTCATTTACAACTCACACTAGGCTGTGAGCTTCCCAAAGCCAGAATCAGGGTGCCTGCTTTGTTCATTGTAGCACATTGCCTGACTCATAACACATATTCAGTAAATAATTGTTGAGTTTCATTGAATGATCTTAAAAAGAAATGTGTCAAGCCTAAAAGAAGAAATCTTACCAGGAGACATAATATTTCACCAAATAGGGAGACACAGTGTTTTTGAGTGGCAAGAGTACTAGTAAAAATATGAATTCTTATCAAATTATGTTTTAATTGGCATTCCTAACCCCAACTAAAGCTAAGATACGGATTTGTTCCCTTGTTTATTAAAGTTTTTTTAAATTTCAGCTGATCAGAGATTTGTTAAACCACTAGCAACTCCCATCCTTTTCTCCTTTTACCTGTTCTGGTTATTTGTTTTTGCTTTTATTTCATATGTACTTCTAGCAACATTCTACGTTTATACAAGCTTTTAAAAAGGCAATTTAGAAATGTACATTAGGAATAAAAATGTCTTCATCACTTTGACCAAATATTGAACTATAATTTATTCTATGTAAGTTATCAGAAATATAGATTATGATATAAGCACAAGGGCTAAAATATTATCAGCATCTATGATGATGAAAAAGTAGAAATAATTTACATATCCAAAATATTAGAAGATGGTTAAATAAGTCATGTGCTTTTACAAGATCAGTTCTTATGTAGACATTAAATAACATTCATAATAATTTTTTTTTCAGTGCTATCGATTAAATCCAGGGCCTTGCAAGTGCTATTCTACTAAGCTATACTCCCAGCCTCAAAAGAATGTTTATGGCAGTGGAAAATGCCATGATATGACAGTGTTAAGCAAAACAAAAAGACCAGATGCCAAATTTTATATAGAGTTTGATATCAAGTATGAATAAAAAAGACAACAAAGACCACAAGAAAATATTATAAGTATGAACAAAACTTATTTTAGTAGTAGGTCCATGAATGACTTTTTTCTGTCTTTTTGTACTTGTTTTTTCTTCTTCTTTAAAAATATACAGGGCATGTGTTTACTTTTCAAATTAAAATACTCAGAAAAAAGGAAGAACGTGAGTGAGTTAAACTTTACCTTTCAGGTTGAGAGCAAACAAAAAGCTGTATCCATATTTTTCAACCTTAGCATATTTTATTTTTATTCTTTTCCTATGAAGACAGGAAAAACATCAATGGTGTTTTTCTTACTTTCACATAGCTTTCAACATAACATTTCTAATGGCAGATGTATGAGTTGGATCCCCCAATACCAACCAATTCTGCAGTGGATATCAGCTGGGTGTTTTCTAATCTAGTCCTGACACTAACTGGAGATGGTGTCAGACCCCATAGGTTGAGACCCCAAGACTTCCCCCTGCTTCAGATTCCACTACCAGGTTGTGACCTGTACTTTTGATCAACTAGCTATATACTCCCCTCTTTGGGTTTGATTAGTTAGGCAAAAGGGCTTGGCAGAACTCAGAACAACACTTTACTCAGGTTTATAAATTTATTATAAAAGATATTACAAAAGATACAGATGAACAGTGGATAAAAAAGATAGATAAGGAGAGGTATGGGATTGGAGGTGTGGAGCTTTCGTGCCATCTGGGCTTGCTACCTCCATGAATTCAGCTATTTGGAAGCTTCCTGAACCTAGTCTTGTGGCTTCTTTATGGAGGCTTCATTACAAAGGTATGATTTACTAAATCATTTGTCCTTAGTGATAGATTCAACCTTTAACTCCTTTCCCCATTCACTTCCCAGGAGGTTGGGGATGGGGTGGGACTATTCATGCCTTATTCTTTTGGCAACCAGCTCCCATCCATAGGTTACCTAGGGATTGCCAGTCAATAGTCACTGTTGTTGGCTCTTATCCTTCCAGAGATTCCAAGAATTTTAGGAATCTGTGCTAGGAAACTGGATGAAGACTAAATATATGTATGCATGTATGTATCTATTATTACAAATCAAAATATCACATTTCCCTCCCCAATCCTCTTTTTCTCTGATAAGTTTTATTGATTTTCAACCATGAGTGATTTTATTCCCTCATGAACATTTGATGTTCTCCAGGGACATTTTTGTTTGTTGAAAATTGGAAGGGAAAGTGGCTACTGTTATCCAGATGCTACTAAATATTTTATGATGCCCAGGGCATTCCCTGAAACAAAGAATTATCTAGTCCAAAATTTCAATAATGTTAAGGTTAAGAAACTCCAAGATATACAAAGGAATGAAGAGCACCAGAAAGGACAAATATGTGAGTAAAAGAAAACAAATTTTCTTATATGTAAGTTACTTTAAGAGATAATTATTTACTTAAATCCAAATAACAATTGTTATAGGATTGATAAATATATATAAATAAGATGCATGACAATAATAGCACAAGGGCTTGGGTGAATGAAAATGAAAGGATGTTACCACAAGGAAAGTGGTATAAGATTACTTAAATATAAGTTATGATAAGTTCAATATATACAACATAAAGACATAAATAAGAAACTAAAAAATCAAAGATTATAGCTAGCAAACTGCCGAAGAGATAATTTGGAAATATAAAAAAAAATAATCAATCCAAAAGTAGTCATAAAGAGGAAAGGGGGAAACAAAGAATAGAAGGGATAAATAGATTGTAAACTTAAACCTCATACTGTCAATCATCAATTAAGCATTCCAATTAAAATGAAGATATTGTCAGATTGGGAAAAAAAAACCAAGATCCAAGAATATGGACCTCAAGAGATCTGATAAAAAGCCAGGTTGGTGGTGCACGCCTACAATCCCAGTGGCTAGGGAGGCTGAGGCAGCAGGGTCGCAAGTTCGAAGCTAGCCTGAGAATATCGAGGTGCCAACCGACTCAGTAAAACCCTGTCTCAAAATAAAGTACAAAATAGGGCTGTGGATGTGGTTCAGTGGTTGAGTACCCCTGAGTTCAATCGCCTGTGCCCAAAAGAAAAAAAAATGAATAAAGATGTGAAATCACTGCCAATTCCAGTATTAAAATAATAATGAGATATTATGAGAAATCCTACTTCAATAAATTTGATGTCGTCAATTAAATGTAAAAATTACTGAAAAATGCAAACTCCCAAAGCTCATTCAATAAAAATATAGCCTGAGTAGCCATACATTTATTAAAGAAATTGAATGTGTAGTTAAAAACTTCCCCACAAAGAAAACTCGAGGCCCAGATGCCTTTATTATTGACTTCTACTAAACTTTTTTTTTTTTTAAGAGAGAGTGAGAGAGGAGAGAGAGGGGAGAGAGAGAGAATTTTTAATATTTATTTTTTAGTTCTCGGCGGACACAACATCTTTGTTGGTATGTGGTGCTGAGGATCGAACCCGGGCCGCACGCATGCCAGGCGAGCGCGCTACCACTTGAGCCACATCCCCAGCCCCTCTACTAAACTTTTAAGGAAGAAATAACAATAATCACAAACTCTTCCAGAAAATTAAAAAGGAAATCCTCCCAATTTAGTTCATGAAGTCAGCATTTCTCTGATATAAAAAACACACATAGACATAAAAAAATAAGGACAAAGACTATGTTTCCTATTAAATAGATATAATAATTCTTATCAAAATTTTAACAAATCAAATCAATCGATATATTCAAAAGACAACAAATGTTATAATTCAATAGGAATTAGCTCAAGTTAAATTGTAAAGTTGGTTTTTTTGGGGGGATGGGGGTTACCAGGAATTGAACTCAGAGGCACTTGACCACAGAATCACACCCACAGCCCTATTTTGTATTTTACTTAGAGACAAGATCTCACTGAGTTGTTTAGTGCCTTGATTTTGTTGAAGCTGGCTTTGAACTTTTGATCCTCCTTTCTCAGCCTCCCGAGCTGCTAGGATTAAAGTTCATGATTTAAAATAGTATTGAACATAAGAAATCTTAGGGATATATTTCACAAAAGATGTACAGGACCTATTACAGAACATTTTTAGGAGGAATTAAAGAAGACCTAAATAAATGGAGAGATTAAACTGGGTTTATGGATCAGAATCAATATTGTTAAGATATTGGTTCTACCCAGATTGAGCTATAGATTCATGGACTCTCAATTTAAATTCTACAAGGCCCTTTTGGGCTTTATATTGTTTTGTGTGATGATTGACGAGCTGAATACAAAGTATGTATGGAAATGCTAATGGCCTAGGATAATCAAAATAACCTGAAAAAGTTGAAGGTCTTACGCTATCTGATTTCAAAAATTTTAAAGGGATAGTAATCAACATAATATGGAATTTACATAAAGATAGAATAAAGATCAATGGAGTAGAGTGGAAAGCTTAGGAAACAGAGTTAAAGTTGACTGTGCCAGATGTGAAACTGAAGGTACAGAATAAAACATAAAGTCTTTGTAAATTAAGTGAAGCAAGGATTTATTAGATATAACCTCAAAAGCATGACCTATAAAAGAAAAAATTATAAACTGGGCTTCATAAAATTAAGAACCTCTACACTGTTAAGAAAATTTCAAAATAAAAATCACAAACCAGGAGAAGATATTTGTGAATCACCTACCTCGGAAAAGACTTGCATTTATAATATGTAAAGAATTATCAAAACCCAATAATGATAAATAAATAATCTAAAAATGTGCAAGCTATTTCATCAGAGAAATTAGGTGAATGGCAAATAAACACAGGAAAAAATACTCAGTATCATTGGTTATTAGTGAAATGCAAATTAAATCCATGAGATACCACTGCACTCTTAATACGATGACCATTCCATGTGCTAGTGAGAATGTGAAGCAATCAGATCTCTCATATAATGTCAGTGGGAATGGTGAAATAGTACAATCACTTTGAGACAATTTGGTAGTTTCTTAGAAGGACAAAATTACACAGAACAAATGACTTTTAGCTATTCCAGTCCTAACTTTTTTTATCTATCAGAAATTTAAAAAATAGGCTCACCCAAAGACTTAATCATAGATATGTGTAGCAACTTTTGTTGTAATAACCATGAATGAGTAAAGCAATGGTGATATACTCCTAAAATGGAATACTATTCTACAATAAAAAGTGCAATATTCATACATGTAATTACATAGATGAATCTCAAAATAATTATTCTGGTGAATTCAGAGATAGAAAAGATTATATATACTTTATGATTTAATTTATATCAAACTCTAGGGAAAAACATGTTAATTTTTAGTGCCAGAAATTAAATCAAGGTGGCTTGGGATTTGGGGTGGGTAGGAAGTGTAGGAAAGAGGGATTGCCAAAAGGTATAATGGAAGTTTGGGAGGTAATGGATCTGTTCATTATTTTGGTTTTGGTGATAGTTTCAAGTATTATGTGTATGTCAAAACTCATCAAATTGTACATTCTAATTTTATGTCAATGACATCTCAATAAAAATGTAAAGATCTTTTTTGGCATAGAAAATCAGATAAATTAATTTATTTTTGTGTAAGAATATAAACCAAATTTAAGTTAATTTTACTTTTATGCTTTTCTGTTTTCATGGTTGTTTTTTGACATTAGATAGGAAAAAAAAGTGTTTTCTATATTTACTGTCATGTACTCAATAAATATGTGGTGGCTTGACCCCCGGGATGGAAGTGACAAAGTGGAGCCTGAATTTTTGGGTAGCCTGTAGAAATCTCTAACCTCATATAAGACATGAGAAATACAGGATTTATAAAAATGACTTAAAGCTTTAGTATTAAATTCTCAGTGAAGTTCTAGAAAGGCTAGGTACTCTAAGTTTCCTTTACCTTTGAATTGTTTTACTCATTGTGATGTAGTTTTAGCCTTTGGTTATTACATGAGGTTCTGGGCTTGAATTTCTGAGCCCTTCATTAATTTATGAAAACAGTTTGTAGGCGAGCAGCTGGTTTCAGGCTGTGGCCAGTGTTGTGGGGAAATTTGTTCCGGTATGTGTTTTGAGCTTTATTTAGTCAAATTTTGAAAGATCAGTTAAAGGAAGTGGAAATAAACATGCCCTATGATGTCAATTATATGGTCTACCTTTTTTTTAGGTCGTGACATTCTTTATTAACTTGGGTTAACTGTTTTAACATTAATATTTGCTAACTTTGGGTTAATGTTTTAGGACTTTTGACTTCTAGCCTTTTGCTGCTCTTGATTGGAGTGTGTGTTGGTGTAATCTTTTATTGTACTAATTTGTTAGTGTGTGGGAAAAAATTAAATGTTTAGGATTTTATCCCAAGAACAAAGATGGACAAAATTTTAAAAATATAAGTACAAAAATTGTAATTATCCCAAATTACATTTGATCCATTGCAAAAATGCAAAATAAATGTTAAAAATAAGTGTATGATTATGTTTACATTATGGTATATACAATAAAATACTAAGCAATCATTAATAGATGATGTGTATCAACTTAATCTGAGCTGCAATGATAAGTATAATACGTTGAAAAAGAGATTGCAAACTGTCGTGTATAATGAAGCATTTATGTGCATAGTTTTTTCGTTGTTGTTGTTGTTTTTTTTGTTTTTTGTTTTGGTACCAGAAATTGAGCCTAGAAGTGCTTAACCACTGAGCCAAATCCTCATCCCTTTTTATTTTTTTGTTTTGAGACAAGGTCTCACTAAGTGGCTTAGGGCCTAAGTTGTTGAGTCTGGCTTTGAACTTGTGATTTTCCTTCCTCAGCCTCCCAAACTGCTGGGATTACAGGTGTGTGCCACTGTGCTCAACTGTGCATAAATATTTGCTTATATATCATAAAGAGAAGTCTGGAAAGATATGTGTTGAAATTTTTTAAAATGGTGATTTCTAGGTGGTGAGAGTAAAATAATTTCTGGTTTCTTCTTAATACCTTTCTCAGAACAACAGAAAGATAGTGCCATTATACTCCTGAGCAAGGACAGACAGGAGTTTGGGCACCAATCTTTCTTACCTACAGTCTTACCTGGAGCAGGGGAAATGGATAAAGGCAAAGTACATAAAAACATATTAACAGTTTAGCCTTGGGCAAGTTATTAAATCAGAAGTTCTAGTTTCTTTCCACGCAAAATAGAAATAAGTGTATGATTATGTTTAAATTATGGTATATACAAGCAATAAAATACTAAGCAATCATTAATAGATGAAGTGAATCTTTAGTGAGCTACAAAGTATAATATGTTGAAAAAGATAGGTTGCATACTGTCATGTATAATGAAGTATTTTATAGAAAGTCCCTCCTTTCCCTTAACTCCACAGATGAATCCTCTCCATCTCCTAATACCCACCACATTTTGGCTTTACTAATTGCAAAGGCAAAACCACTTTCAACTTCCTGATACTCCCAAAGTCACACAATATAGATGGTGTTTGGCATGTCGGGGGTTTCTAGACAATCTATCATGTTGTGAGATCAGATACCATTTCCTGTCCATGTTTACCACATAGCTTTCTGGCCAGTGCTATTTGCCACCAGGCAAATACTCTCTGAGACTTCTTTCCTTCGCTTTTAACTTCACTGTAGTATCCTTGTTTAGGTCTCTGAAAACATGGAAGTTGACATATTGCCATTCTAATGCAGCAAAGCAGAAGGACCTGCTCATCTCTAGCAAGCAGAAAGACAAGATTCTACACATTAGGGTACACTGCTGAGCCCTCAAGTTCTCTGCTTGGTTCCAAGGTGACCACCTTGAACATAGTTCAGTGGAGCAGGGGATATGGGTAAAGGCAAAGTACCTAAAAACATATTAACAGTTTGGCCTTGGGCAAGTTATTAAGTCAGAAGCTTTAGTTTCTTTCTACACAAAATAGAGGTAATGTCACCTATCTCAAAGAGCTTTGCAAAAAACAAAGGAGACGATCCATGTAGCATGCTTAGCAAAATGTTTGCTTCATAGGAAACACCTATGTGGTGGCTCTTTCTATATAGAAAAACTATGTAGACAAACAGGCTAATACTTATGTTATATGGTAATTTTAGATTTGCTTACACAAATTTTATTATGATTGGACATGGTTTGTATGCCAAAGGCCTTGAATTTGCAATACTCCTGTCTCAGTCTCCCAAGTCACTGGGATTACAGGAATGTGCTATAACTTTTTATAACTCCTGGCTATAAAGTTTTTTGTTTTCATCAAATTGTCTCCTCTTACTGGAATGTAGCTTCATAAGACCATAAACATTGCCTCTAGAATGTATCATTGTTTTACCAATATTGAGGACTATACTTGGAACCTAACAGGTGTTTACTGTTTGCTTGTTGAATGAATAAATGAAGGTTCCATTCCTCCTCCAACTCCTGTATCTAGTAATGTCTTGCTCTTCACTCCTCGATAGATAAGTCACTCTTTGCTCTCAGCTCTCAGAGTGCCCTAATGATAGTCCAGTCATCACAACTGTCAGAAACATTTCAGTCTGTTTACTTCTTATTTTCCTTACTAGGATCTGACCTATGTTGAAGGCATTAACTGAGTGTTTAGGGGACTTCAAAGTATTCTTGAACAACCCAAATTGAGTAGTCCTTACTGATCTGGGTGATAATAAACTTTCACAAGGACCACAATAAGGTGTACATGGGGACATTTGACTTGAGCCTTATGGCTGAGGGTGCATGATATTTTGCCTAATTTTCAGTGACATGGGTAGAGAGAGGAGGGCAAGAATTGACTGTGTGCAGGCACCCAATAAGTATTTACTCTTGCCTTTCCATTTGATTTATTATTTTTTAGCATGTCTTAGTGACGTTTTCTTTAAATGAATATGTAAGTTGGCCTGATACACTGCAGAGAAGCTGAGAATAAATGCCACTTTCAAAGAGAATCCCAGCACAGACCATGGTCTCTGAGATGCTGGTCATGGTTTGTCCTATCTGGCACATCTCTTGCAACTTCTTTTTGTGTTTTTCATTTCCACTTGTCTCATCATTTCGAGTTCTTTAGTGTCTCCCGTCCAAAAGCAAGACAATCTGTTTTTATCATCTCCCACTTCAGTCCATTCTCCATGTCAGTTTGAAATTCCTAAAACTTGGCACTTCCCTGCTCAGAAGCCATTCGTGCCTCCTATTTACTATAGAATTATTCCTTTTAAATTCCTTGATCTCATCCCAACCTACTCTTCAAAAATCTGGTTTTCAAACTTCCTTTGAGGAACCTGTATAAGTTGTATGTGCTTAAAAATATCTGACTTGGATATTGCTACCGCCTCCCCTCCCTAAAAATGCATTCCACCTCATTTCCTTGTAACCAAATTGCATCCACTCTAAGTCCCATCTCCAATCTACCTAGGAAGACTTTCCTGCTCATCTATTCTGTCCTTAAATTCAAATAAAAACTCTCTTTTCTGGGAATTTTACTTTATCCTTATTTTATTTATTTAAGACATTTTGGACTGCCAAAAAAAAAAAATCGCCAGGCATGGTAGCACATGCATATAATCCCAGCATCTTGGAAGGCTAAGGCAGGAGGATCACAAGTTCAAAGCCAGCCTCAGCAACTTAATGAGGGCTTAAACTACTTAATGAGACCCTGTCTCAAAATAAAAAACTAAAAAGAGCTTAGTGGTTAAGTGCCTCTGTGTTCAATCCCCAGTACAAACAAACAAACAAACCAAAACAAGTACTATATTGAAATTCCTGTAGAATTTCCCCCAGAAATACAATGTTTGGGTAGAGAGTGAGGAGTCACTACATTTTTTATAAACTATTAAAAACAATTTTTTGTTTAAAAATGAAAAAAATAAACAGATGCCTACGTACAACAGGTAAACAGTGCAAATAAGTTATCAATGAAAAAGTGAACCTGACACTCTTCTCCCAATCACTCCTAAATTCCCCAGACATTTTTTTTTCCTACTCTGGGGATTGAACCCAGGAGTTCTCTATCACTGAGCTACATCCCAGTCCTTTCTATTTTGAGAGAAATTTTCATTAAATTTTGCTGAGTCTGAACTGGAACTTGTGATTCTCTTGCCTCAGCTTTACACGCCATTGAGGTTATGCCTGACTAACACAATCTCTCTCTCTCTCTCTCTCTCTCTCTCTCTCTCTCTCTTTTTTACTCAAATAGGGTCATATTTTGCAGCTTGTCTTTTATTTTTTTTAAATTTTTTATTTATATATGACAGCAGAATGCATTATAATTCTTATTTCACATATAAAGCATAATTTTTCATACTTCTGGTTGTATACAAAGTATATTCACACCAATTAATGTCTTCATACATGTACTTGGATAATAATGTCCATCACATTCCACCATCATTTATAACCCCATGCCCCCCCCCCCTTGTCTTTTCAACAACAATAAATCTTGGAGTTTTTTTTTTTCATAACATATGTGGATTTATCCAATCTTGCCTGATAGAATTTTGCTGATGGTATAGATGCCCTCCTAGAGACACTGAGTCCCTTCCCAATTTGTGCAATCATAACTCTGAAGAAAATTTTTATTAGTAAAATCTTGAGCTACATCACTGGTTAAGAAGCCTGCATCAGTATGAGCATAAATGTCCTCTGCTCAACACTAATTACCTCTGGGTAGTCTTATTTTTTACTCATCTCTTAAAGGTCCCACTACTTCTTAACATTGCCACACTGGGAACCAACCTTCCAACACACAAACTCTTAAGGGACAAACTGAAGCAGAAACTACCAATGGCTACAAATGTATATAAAAACTTTCTCATCATCACTTTTCACTTGAAAATGTAAACTGAGAACACCTTAGGGCTGTCAGGCTCATGCCTGTTTCTCCAACACCATTTAAGGAATCGAACATATCCTTACATATTCTCTTAGTATTTATTGTCACTTTTGTCTTTACAGTTCTCAAGTTCTGAGAAGCACACAAGCTTATCCAAAGAATGATGAAGATTCTTTGCCTGGCCAGACTTTAGTCAGGCTTCTGAACCTTCTCCTAAGCCCATCTGTGTATTTCCTTATAAAAGGCAGCTATCAAAGAACTCTGCTAAGTCCATTTAGCAAGAACGCTTATCTTCAATATTTGATCAGCCTTAATGTCTGATCAGGTTCTTCATCTGCCAGCACACCCCAGTTGATGTATGATAACTCTCGCCTGTCTTCCCCTAGAATCCTTTTAGGTTAGTTTAGCTGTAATTCTTCTTATCTTAGCAATTTTTCCATCCACTGACTCTACTCCTTTGTTATACATTTTCACTTGCCCAATGCTGCATTCAAAGTTGAGCTCCATCCCTCTTCCTGCTGCAAATCCAGTTGCAGTGGTCAAGTGATCTGAATAAAGTTTTTCTCGCCATGCTCTAACAAGTGTCAATGAATAATTTCACTCTAACAGAAAACAATTGATTTTTAATTTTTAATAGGTAGAATAAAGGGTTTAGTTTTATAAACGGGAAAATATACAAAGTCAGGGGATCTCCACTGATATCTGTTCAGGATGACTTTCTAAATTGAGTGTAAACAATTTCTTTCATCAAAATACCTCTGATATTCTGGCTTAGAATCTTACACTTAGCATAGACTCTGGAAATACCAGCTAAATTTTAATACTAACAAGTCTGGGTCTGTGTTTCTTTACTGATAAAATGCTGACTGTTTCTGCTTATCTTGATATACCACAAGAAAAATGAAAAGGAATGACTTATGGTGAAGCCCTTTACAATCTAACAAAATATGAAACATTTGAATTTTTAAGTTTGAAAAAGGCTGTAGCAGAAATACAATCTTTCAGATTGGAATTTTATAAGGGGCCCCTTCTCCATACCAAATAAACGCACCTGTGAAGGAGAGGATGTTTCTGACTTTTCTACCTTCTCTCTATCCTCACATGTTTTTCCTTCCCACCGGTGCCAATTCTGCTGCTACAGAGTCTGCTCATGTGGTATTTATACCAGGGAGAGGAGAGCAGGTAGAAGAGCAATGGGCAAATCCCTTCTGTCCTGTCGTGGAAGCTTCTAGCTATTTGGGGCTGCAACACAGTGAAACACAGTTCCTCGACTATGTGGCTGCCATTACTGCAACCAAAGCCAGATTTCTAATGTGCTGAAAATGAGGCTACTCACGAGACACAGAGGCACAGGGCTCCTGGCACAGACTCGCTGTCTCTTAGCAGAAAGTTGCCATCCACTCCTTCCTTAAGCAATAAGATCTCACAGTCTCGCTTGGTCAGAGGGCCGTGGTAGTAAGGTAGATCCATGAAGACCCTTCTTGTGTTTTAGTGGCCTGTTAACCTGAAATCCAACTCCAAGCCACGGGATGGCTCTGAACAGGGAAGAGGAGGCAGCTGGCTTAAAGAGGCTTGTGGAAATACCTCTCTTCCTCTAGTTGGGTGGGAAGGAGATGGGGTTGCTCAATGGAGCTCAGTGAGCTTCACAAGATTCAGGAAATGAGAATAGTGTGGGTGATAAAGTGACCAAACCATGTTAGCCTATAAGTGACTCACACACAAGCATGTGAGAACACATTCGAGTACAGTAGAATCTGATGCCATGACTGGGGCTGCAACACTGAAGACAAACTCCCTGAAACTGTGTTGCAGTTTATACGTCACCACCTACTATCAGTTTTTACCTTCTCTGGCTCTTGGTTTTTCTTTCCAAGGAACACACCACTGATTTTGCTTTTAATGGGTACCCATCTTCTGCCAAAGCTGCCGCTCATTAGGCTAGCTTAGCTCAGAATGGATATTCAAAAAGCATTTGGATGCTAAAAGAGTTGGATGTGTTCAGACATAACTGGCCAGTTGAATGAGGAGCATTTCTACAAGTGAAATGGCATGAAAAATGTAAACATCAAAGAGAATAGAAAGCAATTGGACACCACATGCACAGAATTCTACCCATTAATGAACAAAGAAGCAGCTGAGAGAAATATCTGGTTATGCAAGACAGTGCAAGAATGCTTTTTCCAGATGGAAAAAAAAAAAAAAGAGAGAAAGAGAAACTAGAACTGGGTTTGGAGACCCTCAGGTCCTTTGAGTCCCCATTCTGAAGGCCAGCAGTGATGTGTCCCATAAAGAAAGACCAAGAAAAGACTATCTGATCTGAAAAAAATGTTTATTCTGCTTAAAACTCCTACTTGATGTGAACATTCTTTTTTATTTTTCCTGTGGAATTTTTCCAACCTTGATCAGCTGACAATCTTGAGAAGGTAGGTAATTGTGTGGTTTCTGTTATCTGAGAATCAGAGTTAGCCCTAAAGTAATTTCAAAGGCCTTTAAGAAAAAAAAAAAAAACTACACTGATCTATGTATTATCAATTGCTTTTAATCAATTTCAGGTAGAATAAGCTTATGCAAGCATATCTGTCATTTAGTGTTTCAAATTCAATTGCCTTTACCTCTCAATTACCAGCACACAAAGTCAATTTTAGAATTCCCCTCCTTACTCACTACCTCCCTAAAATACTTTTTGGAAATCACTATGTATTTTGAGTACATATCTAAAAACAGAGCTATGTTTATGACTATCCTTCTTTAAACTTCTTAACTCAGATGTGTACTTCATCTTGTTATTTTGCTTACAACACACTTGTGATATTTTCTGCATGGAATTTCCTTGTAACAGATCCTTGTTCTTTGGAAGTCCCATTGATCCGTTATTTGGTATAATGGAGTTACATTGATCAATTAATTTGTTAGAAGAGAGATATGCTTTCAAATATAACTTTTCTTGTGTGACCTTGGATAATATGCTGCTTAACCCACTGGGAATTATGGTAGTAGCCAAGAAAACAATCATTGATGAAAGAGAAAATTTGGTACCAAGTTGGGGTAAATATTTTTTCCCACTTCTAGCAAGAAATTTATTTATGTTTCATATATATCTTATACACATAACCGAAGGTCATTTTGTATAATATTTTAGATGTTTCATATAGAGATATGAAAAATGGTATTCTATATGTGTAATAAGAATTGAAATGCATTCCATGGCTTTCATGTATTTAAAAAATAAAATCAATAAAAGATTTTTAAAAATATAATATTTTAGATATGCCTGTTTTTAAAATTTTTTATTTATTATTTTTAGTTATACATGACAGTAGTGTCTATTTTGACATACAAGCATGGAGTATATCTAAAGATGTTTTTTAACATAAAAGAGGAAATGACTGAATGTATCCTCAGGATCTTTGCTATCACAGGGGCTTTCTTGCCTTTTCTTCCTTACTGAAAACCTACTTCCCCATCCTCACTTATAACAAGAGAAATGCAAATTAAACCCATACAGAAGTAACATCTCTCATTTATACTGGTAAAAATAAGAAGCTTGAAAACATACTGGGTTGATCATGGTGGGAGTAAATAGAATGTCTCATGTATTATTGTAATGGCACCCTCTTTTTCCACAGAAAAGTCTTAACTGGGTTTCTCCAAAAATCTTCACCACAGCTGATTTTAGGACTGTCAGCAAAAGAGTCTATGCAAAAGAGTTCAATGTAGATAAACTTCCTATTTTCATATTGCCCTATTTTACTTGGCCACTGGCCAAGAAGAAATCAGCACTCTAGGTGCTAGCCACTCCCTTACTAGTTTTTCATAATCATATCCAATATAGTAGTTTGTAGAAATGTGCAAACAAGGCCTCTGGCCTTGAGCTGGGCTTCACAGAGAGATGTCTATATTTTTAAGATAAGTTACCAATTTGGCTCCATAGTAACAGCTGGCAGAGGAAGAAAGAAAGGGGAGAAGAAGCTCTCCCCTTCTCAGGTGCTGTCCTGGAAGGGTTAACTTGCCTAAAACAGTGAAAGAAAAAGCTGCTTTTATGTGAATTTCTGCAGACTGTGAACTTCTGAGCCCCTCCCCTTACATGCTGGGTATAAAACTCTGAAACTACCTGAACTCGGGGTTCAGGGGATTGATTGATTACAGCAAAAGCTGTTCCCTCTGAACCTGGCTGCAGCCAAATAAAACTGTTTCCTTCTATCTTCAGTGCCTTGCCTCTTTGTCTCTACAACATTATTGGTTGGAATACTAAATGGCTGCAACTCCAATTAAAGAGAGCTTGGCGATATCTAGTAAAGTTACTTATATTTATCTTCTAATAGAATAATCTCCATTCTAGGAATCTAAAAAAAAACCTACACAGACAAAAATACAAAAAGATTCATGCAAATTGTAGGAAGAGATTAGAAGCAACCCAAAGACTGGTGAATGGAAGATTAAGTGAATAAACTGAAATGCATCTAAATAATGCAATATTACTATACAGAGCTAAAATAGAATGAGGAAGATCTTTATATACTCATTTGGACCAATCTTCAGAATACATAGTTTAGGTAGAATAGTAAAGCTCATAATAGCATGTAAAGTATGGGACATATAAACAAATATATCAATCTTTATATTTTCTCAAATTTGCACACAACCCACTGGAAGAACAGAATTAAAACCAAGTAAAAATAAGAAGTCTATGAGGACAGGGAGGAAACATGCATACAAGTGAGACTTCTCTAAGTGAAACTTATTATATAGTTTTGAACACGAAATCATGTAATTGTTTTATTAAAAATTTAAAAAATGTAAAAAGGCATGTCTTTTCTTTTTTCTTTTTTTTTCTTTTTTTGGTACTAGGGATTAAAATCAGAGGTGCTTAACCACTGAGCCACATCCCCAGCCCTTTTTAAAATATTTTATTTAGAGATAGGGTCTTGTTAAATTGCTCAAAACCTTGATAAGTTGGTGAGGTTGGCATTGAACTTGTGATCCTCCTGCCTCAGGCTACCAAGTCACTGGGACTACATGTGTGTGCAACCCTACCCAGCAGCAATTGATGAAAACTTTAGGAAAACATTTAATAATTACCTTTCCAATAGATGGGTAAAGCTTTTACTGCCTGAATCCATTGCATCCCTAATAGAAGGTTACCCAGACATTGAGCACCTTATTTTTTGATGCAGCAGGAAACATACAACACTACTATGAAGGATGTTTTCCAAAAAATTGATCCTGAAACTAATCATACCCTTATAACTAACTTCTAGTTTATGGGAACAAAGCAATAAATTAGAACACATTATGAAGAAGCAGATGAGCCAATCCAATTCCTGAATAGAACAATGAATTTGTTTATTTATAAGTCATAAGAACTTAGTCAGATATGGGGTGAGGCCAGCTCTAATTTGAAAGAGATTTATGAGGATCTTGTTTGGATTCTGGTTTGAAAAAATCAAATATAAAAAAGAAAATTCCTGCCATTGGGGAAACTTAAGCATTGGTTCCATATTAGATGATATCAAGGAATTATGTTTAGTTTTTTTCAGGTGAAGTAGTGGCAATATATTTATGTGAATTAAGCCATAAATTTTGGAGACATATATTAAAGTGTTATGTCTGACCCTGAGTGATTATGCCTGGGGCTCATTATATGGATGTCTTTATTTCTTGTGCATGTTGAAAACAGTTTCACAATAAAACCCTTATGTTCCCATGTTATTCTGATTTGATGTCACCTTGAGAATAGCTTCACAGCACACAGCAACATCTTTAGTTTTTCACATGGGACCCTTTTCTCCCATCCATGGAATAAAAACGTGATGCCAGAACATGACCCTACCCCTCTGGCCATACTTGACTGGACGAATGGTATATCCCTGATCCCCAAGATGAGTTAATTATCCTGAAATTTGGAGGACATGAAGGAAAGAAAAAGGTGGAGAGGGGATATAAAAATGGAAATAAGTTATCTAGGAATGACTTATAACAAGTATATTTTTGCACTGTATGCTGGAGGTTATACCAACAAGCAACCAGTCCACAAATGAGGCATGATATAGACACATGGACAAAAAAAGAGTCAAGAGACACCCCTGATTGGATTTCCCATAGGTTTTCACTTCCTGGATCCAGTGATTTCTAAGGTCTGGGTATACTCTTGCCCTTAGATTCTTTGTCATTTTAATTAGATTCCCTTTTATAATAAATTGGTTGGCATTTTATTTTCTACTAAAGATGTCAATTAAAAGCAGCATTATAGACAAAATTCTATTACTGAGACCAGTGGAGCATGAGGCCAAATATGAGTCACATGGTTACATAAGTGAAAACAGAAACAGGACATTGTGTGTCAACACCAGAAGGTCTAAGAATATCGCTAATCATGGCAATGTAGTGAGTGCTTATATTGTACTTGTTAAAAGATGCTTGATAGGGCTGGGGATGTGGCTCAAGCGGTAGCGCGCTCGCCTGGCATGCGTGCCGCCTGGGTTCGGTCCTCAGCACCACATACAAACAAAGATGTTGTGTCTGCCAACAACTAAAAAAAAAATATTAAAATTCACTCTCTCTTTAAAAAAAAAAGATGCTTGATAGAGACAGACAGTATAATATCTCCCATTTAATTTTTATGATCTTATTTTAGGAAATAGCACTTTGTCTTTCTCCTCAAAGAACTAACTCATCACAACAGCATTATTTACTGACATACTCTAAGATGGGACCCCAATATTTCTGGACTTTTCACTACTCTAAGGGATGAACTGAGTGAGAGGAAATGTGGTAGAGTGGCTAAGTACAAGGCCTTGGCCAGACTGCCTGGAGCTAAATTCTGTTTTCATTATTTAACTTTTTGTGCCTGTGCTTTATAGAAAATGGAAAAGATAATAATAAATTTCACATAAAGTTGTTGATAGGATTAAATGAGGCTATTTACACAATGTACCTGGCACATAGTTAGACCTGAGTTAGCTATTATTGTTTGCATATGAGGATTCCTTTGTGTGGAAGGTGGTATGTCTGTATGGGATGTCTGGACCTACAATAATCATCCTGGGATTACAAGAATGTTGACCTGAGGTCTAGATGGTCTTCGGAGAAGGGCAAGGTAAAGAGGGAGAAAGAATCTAGATCCTTGACAAGGGTCTTGAGTCACTTTTCCAACTGACCTAGACTTCCATTTTTTTCTGACTTCCAGTGAGTGAGAGAATAAATTTCTTCATTGTTTAAACTACTTTAGTTGGGGCTCATTTTTGTTTGTTTGTTTGTTTTTCTTTTTTCTTTTTATTACTCTTTTCCTACATTTTTTTGTTTAGAAATTTATTTTTTTGTTTTAATTAGTTACACATGAGAGTACAATGATCTTGACATATCATACATTTGAATCAGATGGGATATAATTTCTCATTTTTCTGAGTGTACAGGTTGCAGAATTACATTGGTCATGCAGTCACATATATACCCACAGCAATAATAATGTCAAGCAAAAACAATCCTAATGCATACACCAACATTGAACATTTTAATAGTTATAGTACTATATTTATTGATTTTTTGAATATAATTATTTATCTATTAATATAATTGTGCAAATTTTTCCACAAAAATGGTAAGTCTTCACTACCTTTTTAATCTCTCCATATATTGAACTATCAGCTTTCTAAAAGTTCCTTGAAAGAGATGATCTCTCATTTTTTCTGTCATGATTCCTCAAATAAATTTGTAAAAGCTATGCACTAACTGTACTGATGATAAAAAAAATGATGGTTGGTACTAAAGCATACAGGTAATGTGCATGTGAACTTCTGAATATTTAAGAGGCCAATACCTATAGTACAACCATCTAACATTGTTAAGTAAGCAAAAGAAACACCTGAGGAGTGAAGCAAAAACAAAAACAAATCAACTTTGAAAGGGGCTGAGATACTTCAATTAAATATTCAAGGGAGATTTGGTAAGTATACATTTACAAAAAGATGTGCTTAGGACATTATTCATTAGAGATACACACACACATATATATTTATGTGTGTGTGTGTGTGTGTGTGTGCAACACTTTTTTCTTTTTCCCCTTTTCTCCATGCAGTTTTGTTTAGGTGAACAGGCTTGAATCTTCTTGGAGGGAGAAGCTGAGTTTAACCCCCAGAGTTTTTTCCTGCAATAAGACTTGGCTACTGGATTATCTGGACTAATTCCTAGTAAAGAAGATCACATTATTTCTTGTGAAAATGTAGATGAGTAGGGGCAGGAAAATCAATGTAATTTACCTTATTCTCTATAGGAGGACCCTGTTTTATTTCCTGAGGGAATCAGATTTGTTAGGTGTATGCGTTTCTTATTGCTGCATTAACAAGTTTCCACAAGCTTAGCTACTTAAAACAACACAAATTTATTATCTCATAGTATCTCTTCCCATATAATACCAAAAGAATTGAAGCCAGAAAACATCAAAGTGATACAGAGAGAAGGCCTAGTTCTAATTCCTGTAGCTCAGTATCCTGTTCTTGTTAAAGGGCCCAGATCATTTTATTCCTTTTTTAAATTGGTGCATGCATTATCCAGAATAGTGGGTTTCATTACGGCATAACTATACACACATATAACTCACTTTGATCAATTTCACTCCCTGAAACTTCCCTTTACCCTTCTTTCTTCCCTATCCTGATCCCCTTCTTTTACTTTAATGCCTCTCTTCTATGTTTATAACATTCCTTTTTACCCACTGCCAACTTTTTTTTCTCTCTCTAGCTTCCACAATACTTGTCTTCTGTGACTGGCTTATTTCCCTTTAATGATGTTCTCCTGTTCCATCCATTTTCCTACAAAACACATAAGATTTTTCTTCTTTATGGCTAAAAGAATGTGGTTCATATAAACCACATTCTTTTCTTTATTCATTCATGCAATGACAGACACTTGGAACCACAATAGTTAATTATCTTGTGATAAACCTGGGTATGCATGAATCTCTAAAGTATGGTGACTTCAGTTCTTTAGGATAAATACTGAGGAGTTGTATAGCTGGATTATATGTTGGTTCCATTCTTAGTCTTTTGAGGAGACTCCATACTAATTTCTGTAGTGGCTATCCCAACTTATATCCCCACTTCAGTGTAAAAGAGTCCCCTTTTCCCTGCACCCTTTCCAGCATTAATTGCTATTTGTATTCTCGTTGATGGCCACTCTGACTGGGGTGAGATGGAATTTCAAGGTAGGTTTTTTTTTTTTAATATTCTTTGTTTTATTTGTTTATTTATTTATCTGTCTATTTATTTATTTATTTATTTGTGTGGTGCTGAGGATCGAACCCAAATGCAAGTACTCAACCACTGAGCTACAATCCCAGCCCCTCAAGGTAGTTTTGATTTGAATTTCCCTGATATCTAAAGATGTTGAATATTTTTTTTTCATACAGTTGTTGACCATTTGTACTTTTTTTTGAGAAATGTCTGTTCAGTTCATCTGCACATTTATTGACTAGGTTATTTGGCTTTTTGGTGTTGATTTTTCTTATTTCTTTATATATTCCAGATATCAATCTCTTTTGGAAAAGTAACTGGTTTTTGTTCTTCCATTCTATAGGCTGTTTCTTCATGCTCCCTTATGTGCATTCCAAATTTACCATCCCTCCAAGACATTTTTGGCTCAAAGGCTGGGAGCTTGGGGCTCCAACCAGCCTTGGAACTCATTCAGGGACAGTCCCTACCTCTTTAGGCAAAGATCTAACTGCTTGTGACTTGGGAAATAGCACTCTCTTACAGTTGAATAGAAGTCTTCCCTACCTCCAGGGAACATGCTCCTCCATCCTCATTGAGCAGATCATTTCCAGGTTTGGACTTCCCACCTCCATCCCGTCGACAATGGTCCGGCCTTCACTTCTCAGGTTATTTAACTAGTCTCCAACATCACTTGGAGGCTGCAGATCCCCTACCGACCCCAATCATCGGGTAAGGTTGAGAGGGCTAATGGCATTATCAAGGATCATCTTCCTAAACTTGCGATTGAACTCAGGCTGTCCTGGCCCAATCTCCTGACATTGCTCCTCATCCAAATTCAGGCCCCCTCAGGTCTTAGCCCCTTTGAGCTACTCTATGGGCACCCTTTTTTAATCAACCAAAGCTTTCCAGTCACTCCTCCTCCCCTTGTGTCCTACCTGCCCTATCTCATACTTCCACACAAACTCCTAAGGGAACATGCAGACCAGTGTCTTCCTGCGCCATCAGTTACCTCAATCCCAGCACAACCACAAACTGAATCAGACCCTCTTCAACTGGGTGACGCAGTCTTACTTCAAGAGCTGCATCCTCAATCATTGGAACCTCTCTGGATGGGACCCCATACAGTCATACTTACTATCCCAACAGCGGCCAAGCATGGGAGGCAGTTTCACTGAATGACTAGCATTTTCCTTCCCGTGATTGGTAGAGGCTCTGTCAGTTACTTTCACAGTGATCTGGTCATCTTTGTAGTGGCCTAAGATGCTGCCCTGATCCTTGAAGTAGCAGAATCTGTCTTCATGCATAGGTGTGCCTTCCTGCAGCCCCATGGATCAAGCTACGCTCACCTGTTCCTTTGTGATATTACCCCTTTGCCCTGGTTGGGATAGAATATTCCATGGAAAAGCCCTTTGTGATCCCCTTCTCTTGATCTGCTTTTGAGTGTGGCCTTCCTTGGTGTCAGTCAACCTGCTGACAGCAGACATCATGAAGCTAGACTCAGCCCCCTGAAACCTGACCCCTTGCCTCATTTGAATGGCTTCTCCTCAATAAAAGGGGTCAGCACTTGCTCGCTCTCTCTTTCTTCGGACCCTTAAGGTCAGATGAGCCGTCACGAGACCCCCAAAGAAAAAAGTATCTCTGTACTTGTGGCCCAGTTCCCCTGGAGTGACCCTGAGTGTTTTAGCCACGAGGAATGTGACAGCCAAGCTTTTGGGCCACTCCCCCTGGTACCATGTCTCCTGTCTTAAAAAATCACCTGTTCCAAATGTCCAGTCCTGGAATTCCACCACGCTGGGGCACACCAAACTCAAGATTTCTCGCCAACCCTCTTCTTCTTTTACCAATCATTAATCTCTCTCAAGCTTCTATCCCAACCCACAGATGGACTTCTACATCCAAGCTACATGGCAGCAGGATGGCACTACCCACTCTCAGTTTATGGGTCAAGGTGATTGCCCTCCCACTGGCTGCAACTGGATGGTCACCCTTAACATTACTGGGTTCAACTGAGCCACCTTGTCCCACATATGTGTAGCAATGCTACCCTTGGCCAGGCTGGCTAAACATGGCTGACTCCCATTCTCACTTGTATATTACTAATAGGATTTCTTTTAATGATTGCTCCCTGTCTCCTCAGGTTCCCATGAAAATGTGTGGGTGAAATTGCCAGAGTGACCTACAACCAGATGCTCCTACACCCCTACAGTCGCCTTGCCACCAAACCAACACCCGAGCCACCCCTTCCCTCCAGCACCCCTAGCCAGCAGGAAATAGCCAGATAAAATTCACCACCCTATATCATCAAAAAGGCCAGGATGTTAGGTCAGTTTGAGATGATTAAGCGCTCTCAAAAGAACCACCAATCAGGTGCCAGGAGAAGAGCCTGTTAATCAGTGGGGTCTCCTAGCCAATCCTGGGTCTTAGCCAGCTCCCCTATCAAACCCAGTAGAACAAGGGACTCTAAAAATCCCTTTTCCTATCCCAAGCCCTTCCTTCCTGCCCTAAGCCCAATACAAATTCCAGTCCCGTCCAGTCCCAGCGCACTTCTTCTTAGACCCACTCTGTGGGTCTGAGAGTTCCACCCAGGAGCAAAATCTCAATAAAGTCTCACTCAGCAGCCTTTTTAAAACTGCCTCCTTTTGGTGGCCATTGCCTGACCTTGCACTGATTCCTAAGATGGGCTCCAAGTTAATCCCTACAGCGATTTATAGGCCACCACTGCCAGATTTGATAGGTTTAATATTGGGAAGAAGCAATTTAACTCAGAAAGGAATTCAAGTATTACCGAGTGTTACTGATACAAATTTTGATGGGAAGATTAATAATATTAGGGTTCAAGCAAATTGCATTATTTGGCTTTCTCCTAAGGATATAATTGCACAGATAATTTTTCTGCCTTGCTGCTCTGCAGAGAAAGGTCTAGTGGATGATCTATGCAGAATTCCAACTTCTGGGTCCCCAGACCAGGCCTATTGGGCTCAATTGATTAAGCAAGAGCGCCCTCTACTGGATCTTAAAATCAACCATAAAAATTTCAGAGGCGGAGGAGATAAAGGAGCTGATAAATCAGTTATTTCCAGCAGGTTCTGGCTCCCAAAGTGGCCTTTGCATATTGCACCTGCCAGTGTAGAAGAGATTGACCAAATCTCTCAGTCTGCTCAGAGTGCCCAACACCTCTGATGGGAAGATAAGGATGGCAATGTGGGACTTTTTAAACCTTATGTCCTCGATACCTTGCCAGTAAATTTGTGGGGATGAGATGTTTTAAGTAGCCTAGGTGTGTTATTGATAACTCCTAATTCCATGGTGTTACCTCAGATACTTAATCCAGGATTTATTTCCCCTAAGGGATTTAAAGGGAGTCAACAAGAAGGGTATTTACCTATGACTCAGTCTTCTCAGTGAAGACAATTTAATTCATTTAATTCACCCAGTCAAAATTTTTAATGGGGGAACTGACTTCCCCTTTGGCCCACAAAACAGTAGAAAAAATTAGCTGGCTTACAGAAGAGCCAATTTGTGTTAGTCAGTGGCCCTTAATAGGAGAGAAACTTCAAATAGCCAATATTTCAGTCCAAGAACAACTCCAAGCTGGTCAAATAGAGCCTACTTTTAGTCCCTGGAATACTCCAGTTTTTTTGGTTAAGAAAAAATCTGGCAAATGGAGATTATTACAAGATCTTAGAGCAATTAATCACATTATGGATCCTATGGGAGCATTACAGCCTGGGCTTCCTTCTCCTACAGCTCTCCCTTTTGATTATCATTTAATGGTAATAGACTTAAAGGATTGTTTTTCCACTATACCCTTGCATCCAGATGATTGTAAGAGATTTGCTTTTAGCATCTCAGCTATAAATTTCAAAGAACCAGTTAATAGATATTGCTGGAAAGTTATGCCTCAAATTATATGTAATAGCCCAGTGCTTTGTCAGAACTTTGTCACTCAGGCTATTGCTCCTGTAAGAAAAGAATTCCTTGATGCATATATTATCCATTACATGTATGATATTGTTTTGGCTTGTGCTAGTCCAGATATACTTTAAAATTTTTTTGCTCAGTTAGAAACTTCACTTACTGCAATGGGTTTATGCATAGCACCTAAAAAGTGCAAAGGACCTCTTCTCTTCAATATTTAGGAAATGTAATTGAAGGACACATAATTTGTCCACAAAATCTACAAATAAGAGTTGATGGTTTACATACTCTTAATGACTTTCAAAAGTTACTAGGTGATATCAATTGGTTGTGACCAAGTTTAAAATGAACCACTGCAAATTTGAGTTCTTTGTTTCAGATTTTGCAGGGGGATCCTTCTCCAACTTCTCCTTATCAATTTACAACAGAAGCAAGGATTGACTTTTAAAAGGTTGAATCTGCTATTAAGACTGCACAGCTTAATTGAATTAACCCACAGGAGCCTATATATTTACTAACATTTCCCACTGTTCATACTCCTATAGAAGCAATATGGCAAACATTGGGAATTATTGAATGGCTCCACATAGCTCATTCTCCTCAAAAGTCGTTGACTCCATTCCATGACTTTATTGCTCAGTTAGTTACTAAAGGAAGAACATGAGTTTTACAGACGGTAGGGTCAGAACCTAATATTATTGTTATTCCCTTTTCTACTTAATAGCATGACTGGCTTTGCCAAACTTCTAATATTTGGCAAATATCTTTTGCTAATTTACCTACTCAAATAGAAAGTCACTAACCTCATGATAAAATTATTTAGTCTGCTTTAGCAACTACATTTATTTTACCAAAAATTGTACACGCTCAACCAATAGTTGGAGCACTAACACTATGTACTGATAGGTCAAATTTAGGTAAAGCAGGTTTCTATAGCTATGCTCATACAGAGGTAATACAGACATTATATGCTTCTGCACAATGAGCAGAACATCAAGCTCTCATTTGTGCTTTAATTCATTTTGCAAATGAGCCAATCAGTATCTATTCTGATAGTTTATATGTAGTTGGAGTTATGAAAAATATTGAAACATTGACTATTGGGTACACATCACCACAAGAGTTATTTAATTTGTTTTACTTTATTTAATTTGTTTATACTTTACAAAATACAATTCAAATGTGTCACCATCTGTGTTTCATAGGCCATATATAAGCACATTCTAACCTTCCAGGACATTTAGCATCAGGTAATGATAAGATTGATAAACTTGTTACTGTTTGTCAACAAATGTCTTTATATGATTGTGCATAAGCCTCACATTCTTTGCATCATCAAAATGCTTCTAGTTTACATAAAAAATTAATATTACTAGGGAACAAGTTCATCGAATTGCATATCAATGCCCACAATGTGTTATACATATTCCATCTTCACCAATTGGGGTTAATCCCCATGGTTTACGACCAAGTCAGTTATGGCAAATGGATGTAACTCACATCCCCTAATTTGGCAAGCAATGTTATGTTTATGTTATTGTTGATACTTATTCTAGATTTATTTTTGCCACAACTCATGTAAACGAAAATACTCAACATGTTATTTCTCATTGCTTGGCTGCTTTTGCAGCATTAGGATGTCCTTTACAGATTAAAACTGATAATGCTCCAGCTTGTACTAGTTCTTCTTTTCAGCAGTTTTGCCATCTTTTTCATATTGACCATAAAACAGTATTCCTTATAATCCTCAAGGTCAAGCCATCGTAGAACAAGATCATTCATCTATTAGGCTACAATCACAAAAACAGAAAAGGGAAAATAAGAACCCCCAAAATAAACTTAATCATGCTTTGTTTGTTTTATATTTTCTAAATTGTAGCTCTGAAGATGAGCAAAACATGTCTTCCACTGCAACAGGTCAGGTTTGGTGGAAAGATTTACAAACAGGTCAATGTAAAGGACCAGATCCAGTGATAATGTGTGGTAGAGGTCATGCTTGTGTTTTCCCAGAAGGTGTATTTCATCCTACTTGGGTCCCTGAATGTGCCATTAGACATGGAGGACTGAGAGCCAAGGTTCAAATGGCTAAAGATCAATCCAGAGATGTCAGCTCTGGCCCCCAGCAAGAAGAGGAAGCTACAAAAGAGGAGGGGAACAAAGAAGGCCCAGAGCAACCCAACATTGAAACTACCATCATGGAAACAGCTGAAGAACCTAATGCTACAGGCTGAACAGATGGTTCAGCAACAAGGAAGAACTAAGTCTCTAGCTACGATGTTTGTAGAAATGCTCGCTCTGTTGAGCTGTCAGGTAAATGGGGTACGGGGAGAAACTATTGGACATATTTTCCAGATCCACCTTTAGTACACCCAGCGGTGTGGACTGAATAATCCATCCCAGTTCTTACAATTGATACTTATATGATGGGAGGTTTTACAGATACCCATATTACTCCCATCCACATGACTGGATTTAAATATACTGGTTATAGTAGTCAGCTATATGTTGGTCCCACGATAAGCATGCTGGCTGTCTAAGGGTATCATTCGAGGAAAAAAACAGCATATGGGGGGCCTAGTCCAGCCAGTCATACTGGCCCCTGGGACTCAAAGCCATATGTTAGAACAGTTATTAAAAATGGAACTTTCTCATAACAAGCAAGTCATTTCCTCAGAACGTCCTCCAATACCTCACTGTCCTAATCATTCTGCAATAGAATTTGGCTCCTTTCCTAAATGAATTGATTGTGCAAATACCTTGCCAGTACAACATAAAATGTCTAAAATAGTGGTTATATTTTATACTGGTCCCCTAGAATTAACAAAAGACAATTACACAAGGATGCCATAATCCCTGGAAGCTTTGTTGGTAATATCTTGACCTTCAGTGAAGGTGGCATCCAGAAGGATGTTTGGTGCTTAATTGCTGCCTCAGATTTTTTTGCATTATACTGATGGACCTATGCTTGATTTCATAGGCGGGAACTGTAAGGAGGGTTCCTGCTATGGCCTGGGGGCCTATGTTCAATCTCCTTATGCTTTAATTATTGGAAACGTGCGAGTTAAAAGAAAGGATAATAAATATCTTGTAAACTGTAAAAAATTCAATTTAACTAATTGTATCACTAAATATATAATAGAGGGAAGGGAACATTGATATTTCAGCAGCCCTTTATTGTCTTTTTACCAGCCAACATTTCAGAACCATGGTATGCTGATGCTGGCGTTCAGGTTTTGCAGCAGATGTATGTTCAGTTGATCAGACCTAAGCGAGCTCTTAGTCTCATAATCTTTGGAGTGGCTGCTTTGATTTCATTCATTGCTTCCATGGTCACAGCCTTGGTGGCTATATCTCAAAATATAACATAAGACTTTTGTTAATAATTTGGCTCAAAATACTTCCAAAGCCCTCCATAATCAGATAAATATTGATGAAAAGATTGAAACTAAGTTGAATGCTCTAGAAGCCTCTGTCATAAATATTGGTAATGAGCTTTCTGCTCTCAAGTTTAAGAAAAGGCTTAAGTGCCATGTTGACTATAAATATGCCTGTGTTACTGCAGCCAAATACAATGCTTCCCGATGGATTGGAAAATGGCTGAAAACCTATTGGATATTTGGCAGAACAATAATAATAGCCTGAATCTTTTGGAGTTATACCACCACATCTAGGATATTCAAAAAGTAAAATTGATCTATTGGATCCTACTTCTCTAGCTGATGAAATACTTCAAGAGTTAAATGGCTTTAATTAACATGCTGAGACATTCTGCATGGTATATTATTGGGATGTTATCTATGCTATTAATTCTCTTTTGTATTGTGATGAATGTTGTGCCCTCAGAACAAGAATCCGGGAACTTGAGATAACAGCTCATCATGTATTCTTCCAAAGCAAAATGGGGGAATAAGTGGGAGGCTGCCCTGCTGATGAGCTAAGTATCCCCTCTCAGCCTTGAGTAAAGGGGGTGTCAGTCTGGCATCGAAAGCTATGAACTGGGTAAAGCAAGTGGCCTTCACCTTCGCTAGACAAAGAAGTTTGCTTTAGCTCTGGTCTTGAGTGTTACCCAATGGGATTGGGCAACCCCCCCTTGAAACCTTATCTCCTGCTTTAATTAGTGTAGAATATTATATCGAAAATCCTTTATTGTTTTTCCCTATAAATAAAGAGATTCCAGGTGCACTCACTCTCTTGCCTTTCAGCTTTGAAGTGGACCCTTGAGGTTGTAGAGTCGTTCACCCCCCAAATCTCACTTTGTAAAAAAAAAATTACTTCAGTGTCTGTGTGGTCTTTTCACCACCCCAAACCATGCAGAGTGGTCCAGATTCCATTGCCAGCAAGGGACATGGGCAATACCAGCAAAGGATGTGGGCGACAGTCTCATAGCATCCCTAATTAATTAAAGTGTGTTAAAGGTAGAAGTCTCTCTTCTAAGTAAAATATAGAATTTCTAAAACATAAAATATTTTCTCCCTTGAACCTCAAAGACAATTCAAGCACCTCATTGGCTAACCCACGTGTAACTCCAGGTTGCAGTGAAGGCCTCCCTACCATTTAAAATTTAGATAGAAATTTCTCCATCCCTCAGCTTATGACCTTGAGAAACATCTACAAAATTTCTAGGGACTAAACTTCTCATGGGCCTAAAACCCTTATATTTTCTTTCTGTAGTTTCTTTTGTTGATACTGAAAACAAAACCTCAACATGAATTTGAATGCTCTCTCCTACCCCAAATAAAACCAAAGTGTAAGGAAGCATTGGTGAGTGATATAAAATCTACTGAAGTTTTGTTTGATAAAAATAGAAAATGAGGCATATGCATTGCATATTCTGTATCCAATAACTTGGTAATCCATTTATAGTTTGCTTCTGGATCATTTCCCAAAGTACCATGTGTAGGCTTGCTCACCAGACTATGGCACTGTGGGGAAGTGAAAAAATATTTAGGAGGTGGGGCCTACTGGAAGGAAGTTAGATAATTGAAGGTGTGCCCTTGAAGGAGATGTTGGCCCTTTCTTTCTCTCTCTCTCTCTCCACATCCCAGGTACCATTAGGTGAGCAGATCTCCTCTGCCATGTTCTGCCATGATGTATTGAGCCATCACAGGCCCAAAGCCACAGACCAAGTGATCACAAACTGAAACTTCTGAAACTGTGAACCAAAATAAATCTTTACTACTTTATCGCAGTTATTTGTCAGAACCATGGAAAGCTAACTAACAAAACCACTTAAATATTGCTGTTTCCTAGAACACCTTTTGATCCACCCTATCAGGGAGGAACTCTGTTACCATCCCTTTCCTCTACACAGACTCATTGACTGTTTCTAGTCCTCCAGGATTTTCAACTTATTCATAGTCATTCCAATCTTTTCAGATTCTTTGACTTTCATATTTAGATCCACTCAACACTCTCTAGCATCTATTCTCAAATTTTTGTGAACAAATCCTAAAAATCTCCTCTTGCAAAAATTCTTTTGTAATTATAAAAGTCATGTCTTCCTGATGTTATTTCTTTTAAAATGGGCAAAAAGAAATAAGTTCTTGGGAAAATGTACCTCTGGAAGTGTTCAAATAATTTTCTCTTAATGAATGTCTCCAAGGTCCAGAGGTGAATGCAAATTTTATTTTAGGACATTTTGGACTAAAAAAACCCTTAGGAAACAAACCACAGTCCTACTCTTATATACAGTGTTTGATATAAATAAATAAGGAAGGAAGGCAAGATTTTATGTACATATTTATGTAAAAATCAAATATAAACAAGAATCTAAGATAAAGTTATCATAATCAAAAAAATTTAATCATGAGTCAAATATAGTGTTATTTCATCCAATGAGAATTTGAATTATGAAAAATAAAAAATTATATAAAATATTTAATTATCTCTTTATGTGCATAATTTAAAGGCAACCCATTTAAAAAAAATTATAAAAACTGGAAAAGTAGGGAAATACTGAGGAATAAGATGGAGCATATTATGTTTGTGAATATGTCACAATGAACTCCACTACTATGTATAACTATAATGCAATAATAAAAACATTTAAGGAAAAAATAAAAATTGGTAGATGGTAGTATTATAAGCTATATTCATGCTGTCACCATATGGTTGCACTCATAAATAAAAATATCAATCATCCTTTCTCAGTAAGCAGAATTTTTTATTGCGTAGAAACCATATTGTGTATAAGGTTTAGTTACAATGCTATTATTAGTTGCCTACTCAACAGTTATTAGCCTCTTTGTCCTTTGATTTTATTCAGGTAAGCAATAGATCAATCCTAGGGTCCAAGTCATGATTTATGCAACCCAAGCATGGAATCCTAGTCCTTTCCTGGGGATTGTTTTATAAGTTAGGCATGTAACCCAATTCAGACTAATTAGATGCAATGGGAAGTCTGCTTATGGAAAGACTATTTTTCGATAATAACAAAAGAGGTTTTGAAGGAATATTCCCTGGATGCTCAGGTGAAACCCCTGTTTACTACCTTTAAATGCTAGATCTCTAATTGCCACTTGCACATATGAAACACTAGGCCTACAGGGGAAACAAATCCATCTATGAAACTCAAAGGTTAAGAATGGAAAAACCTATGGTCCTTCATAAATGATTAATCAATTGAACCCAATGCTAGGGATCACCTCCAGAATTCTTGTAAAATTAAATAATTAACTATTTTTTTTAGCATTTAAGTCAGTGGTTTGCAGCTCCCCCTTTCCCCTCTTTTCCTTTCTTTTCTCTCCTCTTTCTTTTTGTACTGGGGATTGAGTTCAGGCCCTTATGCATGTTAGGTAAGTGCTCTACCACTGAGTTATAAACCCAGTCTCATTCATAGCTATTTTATTACTTATAGCTGTCTGCATCCTTGTTGATAATAATTCTGTTGTGCAGTTATTTTTAAATTCACTCTTTTAAGAAAAAATACTTAAATATCTCATAACAACATCATTCTATTATTCTTTAAGATAGCCTGAAATTCTAGCTACTTGGGAAGCTGGTGCAGGATGATCACAATCTCAAGTTCAGTCTGACAACTTAGCAAGACCATGCTCAAAATAAAAATATAAATGAATAGATAAATAACAAAAAATGATCTGAAATATATCTCAGTGGTAGAGTACCTGTCTAGTTTGTGTGAAGCTCCAAGGATTCCACAGAAACACCTGCCCAAAAAAATCACTAAAATAACTGTGAATTAATCCTTACCAAATATGTATTATTAAATTTTATTTTATTCCTATGGAATGAATGAACCTCAAATTGTATGCTATTTTTTTTTAATTTAAGGAATGAAAAGGATAGAGCAATATGGTGGAGTACAATTCCCCAGTGCTTGTCCTCTCTTTCTATAGAAATATCAATTTGAACAACTATCTGCATATGAAAATACCTTCAAAAGAGCTTGGGAAACCAGGAGAGGAGCCACAGTACCTGGTTCAAGTACAATAATAAGAAAAGACATTGACAATGGTAGAAAAGGCAGTTTTATATTACCTACATTACCCCTCCCCCAACAATGGCAGCACATGAGGAGAGAGATACCATTCACTTGGAGGAAAAAGATGGAAGTGAACATAGGACTTTACCTGTGCCCCCAACACTGGGTCCACTACATTAATCTGCAGCATTTGAAAATCCTCCATGGCCTCATACTTCAATCTGCTAACCATGGACTGAGCCTCAAAACCAGTGTAGTGCCAGGTAGGACCACACAGCCCTAGGCTTCAAGTTCATATGGTAGAATTGATATTCAGCTCACACCCCTGTCAAATTGACTTTAGAGGCCCCAGGTTCTCCTCAGCTGTAGACATTCTTCAGCAGCTACAGGCTTCTGACATGCCCTAGCACCTCAGCCTGCCATAGGACTTTCCTAGACAAAACCAGTTTTTGAAGACTGGAATATGCATATACTTCTTCAAATGCAGACATTAATGGACAACAACAAGAATCAAAAATAATTGCAGAAATATGATATCACCAAATGGACAAAATAAGGTGGTGACCCTAAAGACAGAAGTTGTATGAACTTCCTGACAAAGAAATAACAATATTAAACATCAACAAAATAACAACAATAAAAAATATTCATATGTGAACACAGGAGATTAATGTCTGATTTATTCTACTTTCTTTCCTATTCCCATAATCCCTCCCTTCCTTTCATTCCCCTTTGTCTAATCCAAAGTACTTCTATTCTTTCCTAGCCCCACCCCTTTATTGTGAGTTACAAGGAAGTTTATAAAATTCTGGGAAATACAGAAAAACAATTCAGGAAAATAACAATTGACCGAAACAAGAAATTTAATAGAGTGATTGAAATTATCATCACCATCACCATCAAACAGAAATTCTGAATCTGAAAAACACAATGATACAATGAATAAAATTTAAAAAATGTAATAGAGCACATCAATAGCCGAATTGATCAAATAGAATAAAAAACTGAATGTAAAGACAACTTACCTGAAAATATAGTCAGAGAATGAAAAAGAATAAAAAGAAATAAATAAAGTTTATGGGATTCATGGGACAGAATGAAAAGAGCAAATGTTTAAGTCATAGGATTTAAAGAAGAAAGTGACAAAAGAGTAGAAGGCTTGCTTAAAAAAGGCTCAGTGGCTTACACATATAATCCCAGCACTTGTGTGAGTAGCAGGAAATTTTAAAGCCCAAAGAAAGATGTAAATATCCAGGTATAAGAAGTGTTTAATTAGATTTGATACAAAATAAGACTACCCCCAAAGTACATTATCAGCAAATTATCAAAAATCAAAGACAAAGAGAAGATCCTCAAAGCAGCAAGAGATAAAAACCAAATAAGAGAGTTCCAATGTGATTAGCAGCACACTTCTTAGTAGAAACCTTTCAGGCCAAAAGAAAGGTTATGACATATTCAGTGATGAAGAAAAAAATATGCCATCAAATCAGTCATTCAGAATGAATAAAAGATAAAGACTTGCCCAGATGAACAAAAACTCAGAATGTTCACCACACCAGACCTGTCTTACAAGAAATGCTAATGGGAATTCTTTAATCTGAAGGAGAAGGAAGCTAATGAGTAACAAAAACATCTTAAAGTATAAAACTCACTGGTAAAATAAATATATAGTCAAATTCAGAATACTCTAGTGTATAAAACATTTATATTTGTAGTAGGTTATCAGACAAAACAATTAAAATAGTAATAGCTACAATAATTTGTTAAGGGACATTTAATCTAAAAATATGCAATTTGTAACCTCAGAAGTTCAAAATGTAGAAATGGAAATGTATGAAAAGTATAGAGAATTCATTTATCAAATTCAAGTTGCTTTTAGTGTAAAGGTAATCTGTTGTAATTATAAAACATTTTGTTAGATTCATAATAACCGCAAAGCTAAAATCTATAGAAAAGACATAAAAATAAAAACAAGGAATTAAAACACACCACTAGAGAAACCACTTAGCCACAAGGGAAGATGGCAAAAAAGTAGTAAAAGAACAAAGAATCCACAAAAACAACTGGAAAACAAATAACAAAATTACAGCCATAAGTCCTTATTTATAAATAATTATCTTGAAGTACATTGATTAAATTCTCAAATAAAAAAATGAGTAGCTTAATCAATTAAAAAAAGACAAATTATATATTGCCTACAAAATCCCACTTTATCTTTAAAGGACACACATAAACTGAAATGAAAAGATGAAAAAATATTCCATGCAAATAGAAACCAAAAGAGAGCAGAAGTAGCTCTATTTATATCAGACAAAATAGACTTTAAATCAAAACTGTAGAAAGAGACAAAGAAGGTCATTGTATTGTGATGGAGGGGTCAATTCAGCCAAAAATTAAAACAATTATAAAAACCTATGCACCCAACATTGAAACACCTAAATACATAAAGCAAATATTAATAAATCTGAAGGGAGATATAAATAAAATACAATAATATTAAGGGACACGGACAACTCACTTTGTCAGTGGAAGGTCCTTTAGACAAAAAAAATTAATAAGGAAGCATCAGAATTAAATTTCCTTCTACATCAAATGGACCTAACAGATGTACACAAAACATTTCATCCAATGGCTGCAGAACACATTTCCCTCAACTGCACATGGAACATTCTCCAGAAGAGATCACAAAACAAGTCTTAACAAATTTAAGAAGATTGAGATCATATGTAGGGTCTTTTCTGACAACAAAGATATAAAACTAGAAATCAATAACAAGAAAAGCTTTGGAAAATTCTCCAAAACATGGAAATTAGACATTAGGTTCCTAAATAATCAATGGATCAGTGTGGGTCAGTGAGATATTACAGAGGGATTTAAAAATTGAGACAAATGAAACAAAAGCACAGCACACTAAAACCTCTGGGACACAACAAATCAGTTCTAAGAGGAAAGATTATAGTAATAAATGCCTATATAAAGAAGAAGGAGGGGGAGGAGAAGGAGAAGGGGGAGGAAGAGGAGGAGGAGGAGAGGAAGGAGAAGAGGAAGCACCAATAAATAATCTAATATTACACCTCAACAAATCAGAAAAACAAGAACAAACTTAGTCAAAAATCAACAGAAAGAAGGGAATAATAAATATGAGAGCAGAAATAAAGTAGAAAATAATAGTCGAAACTATAAAAACAACAGGAAAAAATATTTGAAATCTAAGAATTGGATTTTTGAGAAGATAAGCAAAATTTTCAAGACTTTAGCTAGATTAAGAAAAAAAGAAAGAAGTCCAAGTAAAATAAAAGTGAAAAAGGAATATAGCCCTTGCTGCTCTGCCACTGTGACTTTTTTTAAAGATGGACATATTTCTCTTCTACTCTCACTGCTTCTCCCTAATCTCTCCCCCTTCCTAATCTCAGGAAAACAGAATTACCTTTCTTCCTCATCCTAGGCAGAGGTAGTTGTCCTTGAACACCCACCCATCACAGGAACAAAGTAATTCAAACTTTAGAGATGGCTCCAGAAGATCTCAGAAATTACTATCTCCCAAATTAACGAGTGAATTTCAACTCCAGACAGAACACATGGAATGTAGACTTTGAATCATCTCTTTAAAAGCCCCCTGCTCCCCTGGGATGGATAGAATCATATCTTCTGGAACAGGAGACTTCCCCGTGCTTCTCCTCTGCTAGTATAAGGTTCTTGCTTAGCATCTGGATGGCCATCTTAAGTGACAGCTGCCATTTTAAGGAAAAAGTTTTGCTTTCCCGCCCAAGGGCGTTTATGAGAAAGGCTCACCACTCTATCATACCAACCCAACCCCTAACCGCCAGCATTAGGACCCACCCTGCTCTGATTCCTGAGCCTGCCCCATACAAGTCCTGGAACCCAAGCCTCTCTCTGGTATAGAGAGATGGCCTTTATTTGTCAGCTCTGATAAATAAACTCTTGTGTGTATCTCTGCCTGGTCTCCGTCTTTCATTTCTCACTTACCAGTCTTTCTTTCCTCACTTTCCCTTCACCTAGCAAAGCAATAAAATTTATTTTCTCTGAAAGAAAGAAAGAAAGAAAGAAAGAAAGAAAGAAAGAAAGAAAGAAAGAAAGAAGGGAGAAATTACAATTGATGCAACAGAAAGTAAAGGATCATAACAGACTATTATAAATAATATATACCCCAAAATTGGAAAACATTGAAGGAATGAATAATTTCTTAATGCATCTACATCAACCAACCAAGATTTAATTACAAAGAAATAGAAAACCTGAACAGAAAAATGATGAGTAATGAGATTAGATCAGGAATAAAAAATTTCCCATCAAAGAAAAATCCAGGACCAGATGGTTTTTTGAATCAAGCACTTAAAGAAGAACTAATACCAATTTTTCTGGAACTTTTCCAAAGAAATAGAAAAGGAGAAAATACTTTTAATCTCACTTTAAAACAAGGACAGCATCACCTTGATATTGAAGACCAAGAGACTACAGAAAGAAAGAAAAAGAAAGAACCAACTATGAGCTAATATCCCTGATGGACATAGATGCAAAAATCCTCAACAAAATACTAACAAACTGAATTAACACACATTACAAAGATAATTTACCGGACTGAGCTTTCTGAAACGAAAAAAAATGATATCTATTTATTTACTATTATATGTTAGGTTGCTGTCTTTTACACACAACAGAAAACTTATCTCAAATTGGTCAGGAAGGAAACTCAGTGTGGAAGCCTCTTGGATCATGTATCGGGAAGTTCAGAGGGAAAGCAGACTTCAGTATTGCCTTAGTCTAGTGGCTTCATTTCCCTGTGATTCTCTCATGCCTGTCTTCTCCATTGTTAGTTTCATTCTTCAGTCTGGTTAAAGGAATCTACAGCAGTTTTGACATTCATATTTACAGTATGATGCACGATGAGAGAAACTAACTCTTCTTGGGTTCATTTTTAGGAGTAAGGAAACTTATTCATAATCCACTACAAAACACCTTAAATTTCATTAGCTTTGTTTTGTTATGTATATAATTCCTGAGCCTATCCCTGGTTAAGAAAGTGACATCTGCTATGGTTTGGATATAAGATGTACCCTGAAAAGTTTATATGTTAGGCAATGCAGAAATATTCAGAGATGAAATGATTAGATTATGAGAAATGTAACTACATGAGTGGATTAATTCATCTAAAGGATTAATAATTTGAATGGACTACTGGTTGTTAACTGGAAGAAGGTAAGGTGTGTCTGAAGTAGGATACTAGGGCTATGCCCTTGGGGATTATATCTTGTCTCTGGCCTCTTCCCCACCACTCCCACCCAGCCCCCTTTCTGGTTCTAGGCTGCTATAAACTGAGATGCTTTCCTCAGCCATGCCCTGCCATGATGATGTTCTGCCTTCCTCTTGGGCTGAGAGCAATGGAGTTAGCCAACTATGAACTGAACTTCTGAAACCATAATAAAAAAACAAAACAAAACAAAAAACAAACAACAACAAAATCCTTTTCTTCCTCTAAGTTGTTAAAAAAAAAAAAACACAAAAAACCTTTTCCTCCTCTAAGTTGTTCTTGTCATGTATTTTGATCACAATCATGAAAGGCTAACTAGCAAACTATCCATGGATTGGTTTAGCTCTGAGATTTGAGCCAGTCTCTGAAGAGAGTGTGGGTTTATGAAAATAGCTTAGTTATGTAGGACCCACTCCCAGAACCAAGGGGTGAATTTTATAAACCACTTGAATGCTATGCAATGGAGGTGGGGTGAAACTAATATTGAATAGAAAATCATGAGGTCACTAAATGGATAATATCCAAACTTTTGTCTAACTTACAAGGCCCTTTGAGTTTTAGCCTCTGATTATTTGTGTCTCAGAGATAATTTCATGTCATTTTTTTGTACACATAAAATAAAACCATATTGATTGCCTGAACTTGAAGAAAAGGCTTTTAAAAAAAGAGAACATGTTCTTTCACATGACTATATTTTTATATATTTGTCAATGTAGACAAATTGACATCTTTACCTAGATAGATAAACAGGTAGATAGATAGATACTTCCCACCTCCTGGAATTGCTGACCAACTTTTGATTAACTAAAAGTCACATTCTTTAAGATCAAACTGAAGTATTCTTTCCCACATTGAATTCTTCCTTGTTTTCAGTCACACTGGCCTCCCTAGACATTCTTGAACACACCAGGTTCTTCTGAATCAAAGTCTTGGCCCTGGCTCTTCTCTTGCTGGACTGCTCTCTTCTCAGATTCATGTAATTCTCAATGAGGCCAACCCTGACTGCTTTTTTTGTTAAAAAACAAAAAGTATCTTCCCCCTACTCCAATTTCAGGTGATATTGGATCCTCTTACTCTATTTTTACTTTAAAAGAAATTTTGTTTTGTTATTGGGAATTGAACCCTAGGATACTTAGTACTACTGACCTAAAAATTAAGTCCTCAGTCCTTTTTATTTTTATTTTGAGATAGAATTTCACTAAATTGCTAAGGATCTCACTAAATTGCTGAGGCTGGCCCCAAACTTTCAATCTTTCTGCCTCAGCCTCCCTTGCTAGGATTACAATTATGCACCACTGTGCCTGGCTAATTTAAAAAAAATATTAACTTTGCACTTATAAACTCTATGCATACTATATAATTTACTAATTAATTAAGTTTATTGCTATTGTCTGACTCCTCTGGGTAGAATATAAACTGAACAAAGTCAGAGAGCTTTATTTTATTCACTTATGTATCCCAAGTGCCTAGAACAATGTCTGTCCTAAGAGCACACCATAAATATCTGTGGAATACTGAATAAATAAACTATCCTGAGAGTTTTAAAGATGCAGACGGTCCTTATATCAAAGGGATATGAATTTCCAGAATGCAAGATTAGGATACATTTCTGATATTTATTGTGGGAAATTATGGTTGCATAAATAGCCTTTGAGCAGTATTAGCAATAAACATATGGCAATCATAGTTATTAACTTGAGAATTCCCTGAAATAAGAAAGTACATTCTGCCAAACTGCCATACATCCTGTTAACTCTATTAGCTGATTTGTAGGATACATTGGAATCTTTTTTCTTTAAAACTCTACAATCCAGTTTCTATTTTTGAAACTGTTTTTATTCTGTAGTTATTCATTCTGTAGTTATATTCAGTCTAGTTCTATGCATTTATTTATTTATTTGTGTATTTATTTTTCCCAAGGCATCTGACAACCTCCAGTGTAAGAACCACTTCTTTGGGGCTGAAGGTATATCTCAGTTGGAGAGTGCTTGCCTGGCATGCCCAAGGCCCTGGGTTTAATCCTGAGTGCCTCAAAATAAAACAAAACAAAAACTTCATCTTCCAGGCAGGAACTTCACTTACTACATTTTTTTATCCCTAGTACCTAACATGAAATATTATATGGAGAAGTTATTCAATAAAAACTCATTGAAGGCATCAGTGAAATCTTACCTCCTTCCAGCATCTTTTGCAATACACTACAAATTATTCCACAACATTTTTGAGGAGGTTGGCTTCAGCATTATTTAATGATCACAATTCCAAATAATATATCTGTGGAATCCAAATCCCTATAAATATATAAAACATTATGGTCATCCCTAAAATTCACTTGTGTCCCATTGAAGTCCATCTCTATCCTCACTCCCACCAGAGATGATTTTTTTTTCATATATGGATTAGTTTTGGCTGCTTAAAATTTCCTATAAATGGAATCATAAGCTAAGTAGTTTTTTTGTGTAAACTTCTTTCTCTCAATATAATCTTGGTTAGGATATTATGTTCATGAGTAAAACAAGCCTTTACATTTTCTTTTTTCACCTGACCTCTTGGTTCTAGTACCAAGATTCTTTTCTCCCCATATTAAGCTCTTCCTTTAGTCTAATATAATGACATGCACATGGTATGATTGAAAATACGATTAAATAAACGAATAAACAGAGATACAGTGATTTCACAGTTGCTTTGACCTGGCAAGCTCATATAGTCTTTGCCAAACTCTATAAATGTTCAAATTAAAATAACAAAACCATCAAAATTAACACTGTAAAGTTAATCTTGATCAAACTCCAATGGTGAGCTTGTTAATTATAGAAACATAACATTTTAATAATAAGTAAAAGAGCCATTTTTTACTTATTATGGTTTATGAGTTGCCACTCCATATTCATCATCAATAATCTTCCTTTCTTATATAACCTTGATTTTGTTTATGGCAGTGATGTTGTACAAGAAAGAAAGAAAAAATTACATATTTATCATACCTGATAGCCAGAAGCAGCCATGTAGCACAATTCTGGTCAATGAGACATTTATGTACAACTGTAAGAAATTTGTTAGAAAGTTTGCTTAACTCATAGACATGTGTCTTCCTGTCACTTCCTCCTGTCACATAAAACTAAAGGTGAATTCGCCATCTTGTGCCCATGAAGCAACTGAGAGAATAAAAACCAGATGCTACAATTCATAATAGACAAATTATGGAACCAGCCTAGGTGTCCATCAATAGATGAATGGATAAAGAAAATGTAGTATACATACACAAAGGAATTTTATTCAGTAATAAATAAAAATGAAATTATGTCATTTGCAGGAAAATGGATGGACCCAGATGTCATTATGTTAAACTAAATAAGCTAAACATGGAAGGTCAAGGGTCATATGTTTTCTGTTATGTGCAGAAGCTAGAGAGGAAAAAGGAAAAGAAATATGGGGGGAATCTCATAAAACATCAAAGGGAGATCAGTAGAGGAAAGGGACCAAGGAGTAAAAGGTGAGGAGGAAGGAGAGAAGTGCCCAATTATATTGTTATATTGTATGCACGTATGAATATACAACAAATCCCATCATTATGTACAACTATAATGCATCAAAAACTGTGGGAATACGTATAATCAGATGCTAATATATTCATTTGGTATAGGCTAATTGACTGTGACAAAGACACTTAAAGTGTTATTTTAAAGTACAATGCCTTAAAAATAACAAAATTATTTCTCTCTTTCTCGAGATAGCAGTTCAGGGTGCTGCCATTCTCAACATGGCTTCCATCTTTATAACCAAGGCATTTTTCCATCTTCTGCCATTTCATGGCCTTTGAAAGAGGGAAGAGACCAGGAAAGCACATACCTCGTTCTGATGAGGGTAAGACCCAGAATGGTACACACTGTTTCCATTCATAACCCCTTAGCCAGTCCTTAGTCATATGACCTTACCTCACCAAGAGAGGTGATGAAAAATATGTTTAAAATTCTATCACCAATGGAAGAAGAGTAGAATGGATATTGGGGACAAAAACAAGTCTCTCTCATTCATGTGGTCACAGAAGAAAGGCTTCTGGGTCACTGACAGTATTATGGATGTCCATTTTGCTTTCTACTGCCCTCCAGACTTCTTGTTAAATAAGAAAAATGACTATTTGATTAAGCCTTTGCTATTATTTTATATAATATTATTATTTTCATTGTGCAAAACTGAAACTCTACATCCATTTAACAACTTTCCATTTCCTTTTCCCTCAAATCCCTAGCAAGCCACCATTTTATTTCCTGTCACAATGAGTTTGCTTACTCTGGGTACCTCACATAAGTATACCACTTTTTTGCATGTATGACTGGCTTATTTCACTTAGAATAATGTCTTCAAGGCTGAAGCATATCCACATTGTAGCATGTGTCAGAATTCCCTTCCATATAGAGACGAATAATATCCTATTATATGTACAGACCACATTTGTTTATCCATTCATCTATCATTGAACATTTAGGTTGTTTCCATCTTTTGGTTATTGTGAAAAATGCTACCATGAATATGGATGTAATAACATTGTGTTGAGATCCTGCTTTAAATTCATTTGGGTGAAATTATATCGTTATATTGTATGCAGGTACTAATATGTAACAACAAATCCCATCCATATATACAACTACAATGTATTAATAAAAAATGTGGAAAAAAATAAATACTTTGGTTTTGTAACCAGAAATGAAATTGCTGAATCATACAGTAAATTCTATTTTCAACTTATTGAGGAGGCACACAATGTTTTCTGTAGAAGCTGTCTAATTTACATTCCAATCAAGAGGGCACAAGGGTTCTGACTGTTCACCAACACTTGTTATCCATTCCCCTCAGGGGTCATCCTAAAGGATATTAGGTATTTAAGCCTCTATTAATTCAATTCACTGTTGCATGCAGACAAATGCAGTTTCTGATTCATATGCTATACAGTACTGTATAAATATTATCAGATTTAATCTTCAAAATGCTAAGTCAGTACCTCTATTATCTCCATTTTAAAAACAAAGAAACAGGGGTTTCAGAGATTTGCTTAAGTCACACAGTTAATGGAAGAATTAGGATTTGAAACTAGGTTTGAATTATTTTTAGATGCCCTACTTTTAACCATCCTAATAACATCCCTGATATTTGTGTGGATTACTTTATGATTACTTAATACACAAACTAATGATAGTCAGAAACCCTTTTTACTCATGGGTTATGTATCCATGGATTCACCCAACCATAGGCTGAATTTTTTTTGAAAAATATTGTATCTGTATGAATGTGTACAGACTTTTTTGTCATTATTCCCTAAAAAATATAGTATGACAGTTAGTTACACTGCATTTACATTGTACTAGGTGTTATTAATAATCTAGAAAAACATAAAGTATATGGGAAGGTGTGTTTAGATTATATGCAAAAACTATATAATATTATTTATATAAGGGATTTGGATGTCTATGGATTTTGGTATACAGGAGGATCCTGGAACCAATTCCCCATGGTACAGAAGGATATATGTATTTAGCTCACCATTGTGCTTCTTGTTGTCATGGAAAGAGCTGGTAACTGAAGCCATTGGAGGATGTGGGAGAAATAAGTTGTAGTCTCAGTTCTACCTCTAACTGGACTGGACAAATCTTTTCTGAGTTTCTGTTTCTTCATCAGCAAAATGAGGTAAGTTGGGTTAGATGATCTCCACGATTCAACTTAATGTCACTATTAGAAGTCAGGTGGCCTGGGAATACTAATGGGGCAAGAAATACAACACAAGAATTTGACAAAAGATAGTCATTATGGGGGGCTATGCGTACAGGTAGGATAATTCAGTGGATAAGCTGTGATATAGGTAAAAGAGATAGAACTAAGCCTGGGAAAATGATCTCATTCAGTAATAAGAAAATGTGTGGAATCAAATAAAATCTCAAAAACACACATTGATTGATTTCTTATATTCTAGAAGAAAAATCTGATATTTAAATCTGATAAAGTTTGACACTTCTAATTGTAAACTCAGCTCTATTAGACTAACATTTTAATTTTTTCATTCCATTTACTTTTTTTTTTAATTTTTTTTATTGATTATTTATCGCATTACATAGTTCATGATATATCATCTTTCATACATTAGACTCAAATTGTGCTTTGAACTCCCATTTTCACCCCAAATACAGATTGCAGAATCACATCTGTTACATATTCACATTTTTACATAATGCCATATTAGTGACTGTTGTATTCTGCTACCTTTCCTATCCCCTACTATCCCCCCTCCCCTCCCCTCCCCTCCCATCTTCCCTCTCTACCTCCCCTGCTGTTGTTCAATTCTCTCCCTTTTTTTTTCCCTCCCCCTTGCCCCTCATAACCTCTTATAATTTTATGTATCCTTGAAGGTCTCCTACCATTTCCATATGCTTTCCCTTCTCTCTCCGTTTCTCTCCCCCCATTCGTCTTTGTTTACTGTAGTCTTTTCCTCATGCTCTTTCTTCCTGTTCTGTTCTTAGTTGTTCTCTTTATATCAAAGCAGACATTTGGCATTTGTTTTTTAGGGCTTGGCTAGCTTCGCTTAGCATAATCTGCTCTAATGCCATCCATTTCCCTGCAAATTCTATGATTTTGTCATTTCTTAGTGCTGCATAATACTCCATTGTGTATAGATGCCACATTTTTTTTATCCATTCATCAATTGAAGGGCATCTAGGTTGGTTCCACAGTCTAGCTATTGTGAATTGTGCCGCTATCTTAAAATAGAAAAAAATAATTATTGTTCTATGTTAATGGGCTTCAAGTGATCACCTTTATCAATGTAGGGAATGTATCTAAAATATTCTATGTCCCTGGCTGTCCACATCTCTTGTAGTAAAAGATTCCTGTTGCTTATCTTCCTAGAACTTTTTTCTCTGGTACTGCAGTGAGCATCTTCTTCTTCTTCTTTTTAAATATTTTTAGTTGCAGATGGACACAATACCTTTATTTTGTTTTTTAGTTTTTTTTTTTTATGTGGGGCTGGGGATCGAACCCAGTGCCTCATGCATGCTAGGCAAGTGCTCTACCACTGAGCCATGACCCCAGCCTCACAGTGAGCATCTTCTATCTAGTGCCAAAACAAGTCTTATTATTTAATTGAGGGTAATGAAATGCAACATTCAACATAAAGATTGTAGATTTGGGGATATAATTTTATCAATTGTGTGACTTTATATATATATTAATGAAGTATTTTCCTACCCTGTAAAATGAGGAAAATACAACATATTTATAAAGAAGAACTGAGGATGATTAAATGAAATGGCATCCAAAGAGTATAGTACAAATAAATAAGACCATCATTAAGACGTTCCCATGGAGGGAATGTTAGTTGGTGAGTGTGAAAATGATGATTCCTCATCAAAACAGTGTCACTATGAAGTGCTTTTTAACAGAACAGCACTTTCAGATACTTACTCTGGTTTTAAATAAGAAAAATCTTCCATACAGTTCCTTCCTTATTACTGACTTGCCCCTAAATAAGTTCTGAATTTTGGTAAATTAACAATATCCTGCCATTCATAGATAAACAATAAACACTTTGTTGCAGTTTTCCACTACTTACATGAGGGAGAATGTTTTTCTCATATAGTAAGCATCAAGAGTAAAGACAAAAATGTCTCCTTTGAAAAAGAAATCTATTTATTCTTAAGTTCAATTCAGAGTTAAATGTTTGTGCAGCAAAAAGTAAGCACAGATTTCATATTAAAGAAGTAAATTTAATTCTTTAATATTAGTTTCAAAACCTATACTTTTATGCTAGAAACCAATACCTGTGTATAATAATTTTGTTTCTACTACGATTGCATTTGAGCCTGTCATATCACTTAGTAAGAAAATGTTTTAAGTCTTGTATAAAATTTATAAAATCTATAAGGTTTTTAGACCTTATAATAAATTTGAATAAGCTTTAAAAGTCAAGGACATTTAAGCAAAAGAAAAACTGAAGATTTGTCTGTCTCCACTAATGACTTAACATTAGAGTTATTCTTGGCACGGAGTAGTGTACAATAAGTACACTACTAAGTCAGCCAAGAAATCAGGTCTGTATATAAACATTTGCTACTAAACAGCATTGACCATCACCACCTACAAACTACTGATAACATAAGACATGGATTTAATACATCCTATACTGGATTTCCCTGATAGGGCAGAGGGGTGGGAGGGAAGGGGAGTGGGAAGGGGGTTAGCAAGGATGGTGGAATGTGATAGACATCATTATCCAAAGTACATGAATGAAGACACGAATTGGTGTCAACATTCTTTATATACAACCAGAGATATGAAAAATTGTGCTGAATATGTGTAATAAGAATTGTAATACATTCTGCTGTCATTTATTTTTTAAAAAATCAATTACAAAAAAAAAAAAGAGGAGTAGCTAGCAAAGACATTCTAGCTATTCTCTCATTCTGTGGGTTTTTTCTTCACATTCTTAATTGTTTCCTTTGCTGTGCAGAAGCTTTTGATGCTGTCTCATTTATTAACTCTTGGCATTATTTCTTGAGCTTTAGGGGTCCCATTGAGAAACTCGTTGCCTGTGTCTAAAAGCTTAAGTGACCCAATGTTTTCTTCTAGGAGTTGCACATTTTCTGGTCTAATTCCAAGATCTTTGATCCATTTTGAGTTGATTTTTGTGCAGGGTGAGAGACAGAGTCTAGTTTCATTCTTTTACATATGGATAACCAGTTGTGCCAGCACCTTTGTTAAAAAGGTTGTCTTTTCTTTGATGTGTGTTTTTGGCACCTTTGTCAAGGATCAGATGATTGTATCTGTGTGGATTTGTCTCTGTGTGTTCTATTGTGTACCACTGGTCTAGTGTCTGTTTTTATGCTAGTGCTATGAAGTTTTTGTTGCTATAGCTCTGTAGTATAATTTTAAGTCAGGTATTGGATTTTTTATTAAAATTACTTTAGCTTCTCTGGGTCTTTTATTCTTTCAAATGAATTTTAGGGCTATTTTTTTCTAGTTCTGTGAAAAATGTCATTGGTATTATGATGGGGATTTCATTTAATCTGAATATTGCTTTTGGAAGTATGGCCATTTTAGCAATATTGATTATGCCTATTCATGAACATAGGAGATCTTTCCAACTTCTGAGGTCTTCTTCAATTTCTTTTTTCAATGATCTATAGTTATCATTGTAGCGGTCTTTCATCTCCTTGGTTAGATTTATTCCTAGGCATATATTTTTTGAGACTATTATGAATGGGAGTTGTTTTCCTGATTTCTTTCTCAATTAATTTGTTATTGATATATAGGAAAGTGGTTTATTTTTGTATGTTCATTTTGTACACTGCTATTTTGCCACATTTGTTTATTAACTTTAGCAGGATTTTTTGGTAGAGGTCTTTTTTTTTAATCTTCTAGGTATAGGATCATATCATCTGCAAATGGTGATAATTTGACTGACTGACTTTCTTTCTTTCTTTCTTTCTTTCTTTCTTTCTTTCTTTCTTTCTTAATTTTATCCTTCTTATTTCCACATCTTGCTTAAATGATGTAGCTTGTACTTTTTATAGACAACTTAAATTGTAGGGTTTATAAAAGTTTTTACATTTTAAGCTTTTAAGGTTATATGATTTTGCAAATTATATAGCTACATAGCTTAAATTTTTGCCCTCATTTTTTCCTCTCAGTAAGATGATACTTATGATTTGATATTTTCTGTAAAATCAAACTAGAATTCTAAAAGAATCAAGTCTAGTCTGCATTGAACATTAATGCTTTATAGTATACTACCATTCTTACAGTTTCATAATAGTACTTCTTATAAAGACCTACCTGAATATATTAACTTGTAATTCTCTTGAATTTCCAATTTTTATATTTTATTTGCTCCTTATACCTGATTCATTAGAATATTTTTCTCACCTTTTTTTGAGAACTGTTATCTTTTGCCTATTTACAGATAGGTGCATTATACTCTTATTTTCCAATACGATCTTATATGCCATGTTAAGCTTACATAGAGAAAGTATCTTCTCCTAGGCTTGCCAAATTCTTTATATAGAAAACTATGAAGGAAATCTTTGTGATCTATAAAAAATTGAATACAATATATATTCAAAAATCAAACATCCAAAATTACAACTTGTTTTAAAATAAAAATGTGTAGATCATTGCCGCATTTAACAGTGTCTGTTTCCGAATCAGCAATTTTTTCTAATTTTTAAAAATTCACTGAAATCATGATGATGTATGTTCATACATCATCTAGAAAAAAATGCTATTACTTGTCTTTCAATTGCTTCGGTTTGCTGAATGCTTGCAGAGCAAACTTTACATTAATATTTTTAGAAAATATGATAAACACTGAATATATTAGAGATGGTTTCTTCTTGAGAAATTTTATTTGCTAATTTGTGGATTTTTCACTTTAAGAACTTGCTAGCTCTACCCTCTCGCCAACCCCACATCCCTAAATAGGAGAGGTTAGTTCCTCTACCTCTATTATTTTCTGACTTCTTAATGTAGGTTCATTAACACACTGTGCTAAAAACCAAATGGCAGACCTTGAAATTGCCCTGACACCAAATATAGAAATTGTTGAAAACATTAGTAAAAGAGAAGTAAGATTTATTTGGGGAAGTAGAAAAGGTTCTTTTTGCCCTTTCCTCAGCCTTATTAAAGAATTTTTTTAAAATCTTGTTATTATTTCTCATTAGGATTGGTATGTGAGAAGCTGAAATGCAAATCTATCTTTTTCCACTGGATATCAATTTTGCTTTCTTTGCCAAAATACCATCATTTCCTTCTATATTATAGCATAGTCCCAGCACAACAACAACAACAAAACAGATTGGCAACTCTTTCTCTGTGTCCATCTCTCTCCAAAAGAATAAATATAATATAAAAATCTATTAAAAGATGCAGTACCCATATTGTATTAGGACATAGTAATTGCAAGTAATTTAGCTTAATATCATCCATGAACCCATGAAACAAAAAGCTTTAAAGGAAACTTACACAGGCTGAAAGAGGCAGAATAATAATTTCTAAGTAAAAAATAAAATTTTCAGAGAAAACACTGTTGACATTTGAAAGAATAATGCAGCTCTAAGTGCAAATTAATAATTAAGGCAATTAGTTTTGGGCGTCAAATAAAACAGTTACAGTGATGATTTAAAATGATCTTAGTTTCTAACTTTACATATCTTTTTGTGATATCCATTATTTCAGGATCAAGAATTAAACAACGCTTTTGAATCTAGAGACAATTCTCAATTATCTATAAGTAATCATGTAATTTCTAAATTATCAAGATCCTTGAATTTTCTTTAGTTTTGCTGATCTTCTTATCACTGTCTATTAACACTGCCACCAGAAGGTGAAGAATAGAGCAGAAGTGTTGGAAAAAAAATCCATGTCACTCAAACATCACTGTCTGTGGAAGTGATTTTTCTTTTCTTTTTTTTTTTAGAGAGAGAGAGAGAGAGAGAGAGAGAGAGAGAGAGAGAATTTTTTTAATATTTATTTTTTAGTTCTCGGCGGACACAACATCTTTGTTCGTATGTGGTGCTGAGGATCGAACTGGGGCTGCACACATGCCAGGCGAGTGCACTACCGCTTGAGCCACATCCCCAGCCCTGGAAGTGATTTTTCTAAGTATTAGTTAGTGCCAGGAGATACAGGGAAGAAAAAAACATTTTATTTATTTATTATGGCATTAAGGCTTAAACCCAGGGTCTCACAAATACTAGGCAAATGCTCTACCACTGAGCTACATTTCCAGCTCAACGAAACACATTAACATAAATGCCCCGCTCTACCTAGTCTGTTTTTCTTCTACATCCTCTTCCCCCATCACCTTTGCCTCCCTCTCCTTTCCTTTCTTTTATTTGTTAGTGGCCTTTGATTCTACATAAAGCCATCTTGGTTCGGGACTTGGAGTTAGAAAAGACTTTGCTGCCTAGGTGACTGGGCTTGTACGGTCAATGGTTTGGGGCTTGGGTATTACAGGTATTTCTGCTTGGTCTGGAGAATAGCAGTATAGCTAACCAGTAATATGGAACTCTGAAGGGGTGGGGGAGATTGCAGAGGGGAAAGCAAATATTAAAAACAATCTATCATCCTGCTATACCAGGGAAGTCTTCACACTGCAGCAATAGTCCTACAATTCAGACTTTCCCTAACTATAGGAAAGAACAGACTGGAATTCCAGAGGAGATCTAAGCACTTCTCTTGGAGTTAAGGTGCCAGATAAAGACTGCCCATCCACTGCCACCAACCTTCTAGCTACACTGTCTGTCATATGTGTGCAGGAAATGTCTTGCTTGTGCAGAAAATTCTCATCTCAATCAGGGGGTAGTGAAAAGAGATGAAATAAAGCCACATCCAAATAGGGCTGGGGATGTGGCTCAAGTGGTAGCGCGCTTGCCTGGCATGGGTTCGATCCTCAGCACCACATACAAACAAAAGATGTTGTGTCCGCCGAAAACTAAAAAATAAACATTAAAAATTCTCTCTCTTTCTCTCTCTCTCTCTCTCTCTAAAAAAAATAAAAATAAAGAGAAAACATGATGAGAGAAATAAATAAATAAATAAAATTCCAAATAGTGGCTCTGACCAATTAGCTGACTGAAATTTTCCCTGGAATATTTACTTGCTTTCATTTGGCCCCAGCAATGGAGCAATGGGTCAAACACAATTAACATTTTAAGACAGGTGGATTTTGTTCACTTCAGTTTCTCTGTTCTTCTCTATTCTCATTCTCTTTCTAATTACCTTTACTTCTTAAGATGTAATGCTTTTTGTTAAAATCCATCTTCTGCTTGTCCACTTTCCCATCATGGTGGCTGTCCTTCTCCATTCCATTCACTGACCTTGATTGCTACCTTTGAAACAAAAAGAAAAAGACAACATTTGAGTAGTACTTAATATGTTATAAGCACTAATTCAGACACTGAAAATATGATGATGAACAGATTTTTAAAAAAATCAAAACTCTCTTCATTTAAGACAGGCAGATGTTAGATAAACATGCTATGGAGATAAGCAAATGCAAAGCAATGGGTGAATGGCACAACTGGGAAAGAGGGATTGCTAATTTATACAACTGTGGTCAGGAAGAACTTCACCATTCTATGACATTTGGGTACCAACTTAAAAGAAATAAAAAGAGAGGTATGTAAATATCCAAGAAAAGATTGTTCTACACAGAGGAGACAGCGAATATCCTTCTTGGGGTAGATGCTTGATGTATTTGGGGAACAACCAAGAGGTCAGTGTGCTGGAACCAGGGCTGATAGAAGGACATGATGTTGGAGAGGTAAAGAGTTCTCATCCATGGACAGCAACATGATCCATTTTATGGGTTTTGACTTTTAACTCTGGTTCAGAGGGAAGCTTTGAACAGGGCATGACCTGGTCTGATTACTGCTCTAATTGGATCTCTCTGGCTGTAGAGTTCAGAGCAGCCTGTAGGAGAGCAAAGGTGAAAGCAAGAAGACAGTTATTTTAATCATGTAGGCAGGTGGGGGTGGAAGCTTAGAACAGGCTAGTGGCTGGGGAAATTGTTTAAAAAAAAAGTGGTTGGAATCTGAGTGTATTTAAAAATGCAGGAAAGAGGAGTCAAGGATAACTCCAGAGCTTTTGACTTGAGCATCTGGGAAGCAAATGAGGGAAGAAGATCGGGGTGTAATTTTGTATATATATTATATTCAAGATACCGATGAAATGCTGATTTGATATTTCCCAGACAAAACTCCCAGGACAAATAATTTCTTGGACCACGTGACAAGAAGAGTGCTATGAAAATATAACCTTAGCCCCCAACCTCTTCCCCAAAAGCATAATAAAGGCTTGACATTACTTATTAGCCAATCCTAAATCAAGCTTCACTACAGACATATGTGTTCAATTTACACTTTCTCTCCAGCACACTTCTCACTGAAGTGACTTTTATCATTCACCCCCACCTTTTCTCTCTTCCCTTTTCCAATGATACATGCCACCTTGATGGAGAAGTTTAAGATCATCCAGAATTTTTTAGTTCGTCAGCTCACATTCCCACATCATCCTTTTCTCACTTTCTCCAATCTCACAAGCTGAGTTTTCTCTTTTGCTCTAAGCAATGTGCTTCACCTGTTTTTTTCCCGCCTTTAATCTTGTCTTTCTCCTCTATCATACTATAAGTCTTTTTTTTGCCCTGGGAATTTTAGAGGTTCTTTAAAAATATTTATTGAGAGGGAGGAGGGGGAAGAGGACGAGGGGGAGGAGGGCGGTCGTCCAGGGTTAGGTGTTGGGGGGTGTCGGTCCGTTCAGGGCGGGGGATGACTCAAGGCCCATCTCATCTCTCACCGCCCGCCCACGCAGAGCTAGCTAGGTGGCTTAGCGGAGGAGGAGGCGGTGGCGAGGTGGGGGGACTCTTATTTTGTTAGGGGGACCGGGCCGAGGCCCGACCGGCCTGGCAGGGCTTGCCCGGGGGGCCGGGCGTCAGGTCTCAGGCTGCCGAGCCAGCTCGGGGAGGCGTAGAGGCCAACAAGGAGGGCCCTCGAGCCGTGTTCGTGCTGTTGGAGGAGCGCAGGCCGGCCGATTGGGCCCGGCTGCTCAGCCTGAACTCTTTGCTTCCGGAATCCGGGATTGTTGCTGACGTTGAATTAGAAAAGATCCTTGATCCTGACAGCTTCTACAAGCTCAAAAGCCAACCCCTACCCCTACGCTCCAGGCCACACCATCCACCCCAGCTACATTCACTACATCGTCTTCTGCAGGGGCTCCAGGACCCCTGCCATGATGTCATCTTCTTCATACAGGGCCTTGCTGCAGGAGAGGCACGAGAGCGTTGCTAACAGAGTGCAGCTGCTTCCTCCCCCAGTCCTGCACCTGCCTCTCCTGCCATCTCTGTGGTTGGTGTCTCTGCTGGGGGCCACACGTTGGGCCGTCCACTCCCTGCTCAGGTGCCCAGGGAGGTGCTCAAGGTACAGATCCCCCTGGAGAACCCAACGCGCTACCACCTGCAGCAGGCACGTCGGCAGCAGGTGAAACAGTACCTGTCCACTACACTTGGGCCCAAGCTGGCTTCCCAGGCTCTCACCCCACCACCAGGGCCCACCAGTGCCCAGCCGCTGCGTGCCCCTGAGGCTGCTCACGCCACTGGTCCCACAGGCCGCACTCCCAACAGCCCCAGGGCACTGCTCACCACCGGGTCCAGCTCAGAGCAGGAGATTGATGATGACATTGATGAGATCATCAGCCTGGAGTCCAGTTCCAGTGATGAGATGCTCAGCTACCTGCCCGGAGGCACCGCAGGGCTGCAGCTCCCCAGCTCGCTGCCTGCCTCAGGGAATCTGCTTGACTTGTACAGTCATCAGGGTGTGGCCACGCCAGCCATCACTGTCAGCAACTCCTGTCCAGCTGAGCTGCCTAACATCAAACGGGAGATCTCTGGAACCAAGGCAAAGGCCCTGTTGAAGGAACGCCAGAAGAAAGACAATCACAACCTGATTGAACGACACAGGCGATTCAACATTGACTATAGGATCAAGGAGTTGGGCACCCTCATTCCCAAGTCCAATGACCCAGAGATGTGCTGGAACAAGGGCACCATCCTGGAGGCCTCTGTGGATTATATCCGCAAGTTGCAGAAGGAGCAACAGCGCTCCAAAGATCTGGAAAGTCAACATCGGTCCCTGGAGCAAGCCAATGGCATCCTGCAGCTTCGAATTCAGGAGCTAGAACTGCAGGCCCAGATCCATGGTTTGCCAGTGCCCCCCACCCCAGGGCTGCTCTCCCTAACCACGACTTCAGCCTCTGACAGCCTCAAGCCAGAGCAGCTGGACATTGAGGAGGAGGGCAGGTCAGGCACAGCAGCATTTAATGTAGCAGGGGGACCTGCCCAGAATGCTCCCCATCAGCAGCCCCCAGAACCACCTTCAGATGCTCTTCTGGACCTGCATTTTCCCAGTGACCACCTGGGGGACCTGGGAGACCCCTTCCACCTGGAGCTGGAGGACATTCTGATGGAGGAGGATGAGGAGGAGGTGGTGGGAGGACTGTGTTGGGGGGTGCCCTGTCCCCACTGCGGGCTGCCTCTGACCCCCTGCTTTCTTCAGTATCCCCGGCTGTCTCAAAGGCCAGCAGCCAGGGCAGCAGCTTCAGCATGGAGGAAGAGTCCTGATCGGCCTCACCCCTCCCCTGGGAACTTCCCCACCCAGGAAAGGAGGAGGAGTCAGGATGAGGCCCTGCCTTTCCCCACCCTCCCATGAGACTGCCCTGCCCAGGAATTTGGGGGGAAGTAGAGATGTGATCAGGCTCCACCCCTGTAATAGTCAAGGAGGAGGAGTATGGTGAGGGTCTGCCCCCTCCCCCAAAGGCATAGCCCAGTGCAGGTATTTCAGGGGGAGAAGGCTGTGAGATCAGGGTCTGTCTTCCGGGGATCACAGCCTTGTTGCTGCTCTATGGGCCCTACCCTTGACCAGGAGACCAAAGGAGACAGGATGAGGTCCCACCTCTGCTCCCTAAAGACTGTCCTAACCAGGTCTCCTGGGAATAGGGGATGTCAGGATGCTGCTCCATCCCTTCCCTGGGATCTGCCAGTCTAGCCCATCTTGGCACTGAAAGAGGAGGTCCCACCCCTGGGGGGATTAAGTCCATCTCCTTCCCCATGAACCCTGCCCTGTCCAAATAAGGAATAAAAGTGAGGACATGACCCAGCCCCTTCCCATGGGAACGTGAGTCCTGACCTTCTGGGAATGGAGGCCAGGCCCCATTCTATCCCTTCCTTATAGGAAGAGTCCAGCACAGGTGTTTCAGGTGTGAAGGAGTCAGTAGGAGCAGGCCATCCCAACTGAAGACCACAGCCCTACCCTAACCCTTAGCAACATCTCCTGCAAGCATTCCACTCAGCAGGGAGGAGCAGTACTTAAGCTTCCCACCTTAACCTGGGACCAACCTGACCTGACCTAGGAGGGCTCTGAGCTAACTCTGCTCTTGGGGAAGAGGACCGATCTTGAAATTCTACAGTTTTATTCTTCCAACCTGGATCTGGAGTGAGAGTTAAGCCTCTACCCTTGGGTAGAGTCCTGTCTTCTTCTTTTAGGGAAAGTATGGGGAGATGATGGGGTTAGTGGGGATCCAGACCAGGTGTCCAGTACCCCAGTACTGTTGTTCAAAATGTAGAACAGGGTAAAGGAAGGGGCCCCTCCAGGGAGATCCCTGCCCAGGAAAAAGACAAAGTCTCCCTTACAAGGCAGAGGCTTGGAGGAAGGGTTGCAAAAGTGTATTGTACCCTCTCTCATTTGTTTAACTGATTTTGTTATTGTCCCCCCTACTCATAAGCTAGGTTATCCCCAACCTCTGGTCCCCACTCAGTTCTTCATTTGGAGGATTCCCCCCATTTCAGAGTTATCAAGAGATACTCCTTACCCATCCCCACCTCTCCTGCTGACTATACCCAAGGTCATCAGCTTTGGATTGCTGGGGCCAGGCCCCAAGGAGGGTGTACTGAGGGGTCTGTAGGTTTGTGATTAAAATAATAAATGCTAGGCGTGTTTGATGCACTTTTAACTTTGAAATAATGAGCTAATAAATTAACAAATAAATGAATGATTTTAAATTACTGATCTTTTTCACCTTTTTGGATTTGGGGCCAAGCAAAACCCTCCCTAGAATCATCTGTCTCTGGTCTAAGGAAAAGAGGACCAGACTGGTTGTTATTAGTAGTTTGTACAATTAGTATTTTGACTATATTATTAGGCACCTACTTTTCAGACAAAAGCTAATTGGAGACAAATAAGATCGTCTCTTTGTGACTTCTCCACTTCTACTTCAATTGTCTTTATAGCAAAATAAAAACAGTAATACCATGTTTTATAGCTTTCAAATTCTTTTCACATCTATTAGCTTGTTTCATCCTTACAGAGATAAGAATTACAAAAGATAAATTAACCACAGGCTTATTTGGGTTGTTTCAAATACAATGCCTTATACTGGCATGCACAAGGTAAGTCATGTACTTGTCAAGTACTTTTTGCTGATTACTGCATAAATGTATATAACTGGTCAGCAAAGTTTTTTGTGGTAATGTTAAATTTTGCTTATATTCATCAAATATTTCTTTCTTTCTAGTGTGTAGTTATTTATTCTATTACAGATTACTCCCAAATTTAGCAACTTAAAACAACAGTAGACATTTATTATTACCCATACTTTCTATAGGACAGGATTCAAAAGTGGTTTAGCTGAATGTTTCTAGCTTAGGGGTCTCTCGTGAATTTGCTATCAATACTTCAGCCAGAATTACTTGACTGGGACAAGAAGATCCATTTCCAAGGAGGCTCACTAATATGCTGTTGTCAGAACGCCACAGTTCCTCACTATGTAGTCTTCTCCAATTCAAGGGTCTTCAAGACAAAAGAACTAGCTTCTCCCAAGGTAAGTGATCAAAGAGATGACAAGGTAGAAAAACTGCAATATGACATAGGAAGTCATATCATTATTTCTACAATGTCCACTTGGTTACACAGGTAATCTCTATTCATTGTGAGAAGGGACCATAGGAAGGTGTAAATACTAGGAGAAAGAACCATTAGTGGCCATTTTGAATATTGGCTACTAGAGAGGATAATTACTTTCATGCTTGAAGGATTTTGGTCTTCAAGAGCTCAAAAATTAAAACACAGGCCCACCTTTCTGTTAAGGGTATTCTAATGAATATCTGATTTGGATTATTCTTGGTATCATATTTGCTTACAGTTCAATTCCATCATTTAGTTTCCTTACCTTGTTTGTTAACAAGTAGAGCAATGAGAAGACATCATAGTGTAAAAGAGGCTTGAAAAACAGAAAGAAATAAGGCTTTACTAGGGAATATTTTCAGACTGATAGCTTTTATTTCTAGTGTTCAAGAAAAGAATTTATTATTCGTTTTTTCTTTTTTTTTTTTTTGGTACTGGGGATTGAATACAGGGAAAATTTACTAGTGCTCTACATCCCCAGTTCTCTTTAGCTTGTTTTTGTTTTGTTTTGTTTTTAATTTTGAGACAGGGTCTGCCCAATCTTCCAAGTTACTGGTGTTACAGGTGAACATCACTACACCCACCAAAAATATGGATTGTAAAAATGAATATTTTTCACAAGGAGGACCTAGTCAACTTCTAAAATACCAGCATTTACTCTGATTTACAATATAGTCTATTTCAACAAGATGGGCAGGCATTAGATGCTTCTCTTTTTTTTTTTTTTAAAGAGAGAGTGAGAGAGGAGAGAGAGAGAGAATTTTTTTAATATTTATTTTTTAGTTTTCGGGGGACACAACATCTTTGTTGGTATGTGGTGCTGAGGATCGAACCTGGGCCGCACGCATGCCAGGTGAGCGCGCCACCGCTTGAGCCACATCCCCAGCCCTAGATGCTTCTCTTTACTCAATATCTCTCTAATGTATGAATTCCTCGGAACTCTTCTTTTATGTGCACTTCTTTTAGAGTATTTAAACCTTTAAACCTTGGATCATAATATTATACATGTCTAATTAATTCTAACAACTCCAAGTTCCTTGAAATCAGAGTCTATTTCTATTTCCTCTCTTCCTTGTATTCAAGACTTAATGCAGCTATATTCTCCACTTTCTTACCCATTCCTTGTTTCTCCATTTTGCCCTTCCTTCATATAAGCAGATTAATTATGTACTTCGAGGAGCCATGTGGTTGCAAAATCACAAAGTCCTATGGGTCTTTACTTGATTTTTATATTCCCAAAGCTGAAGCCCTCAATAGTTTTGTGTGGACTTCAGACTTACAGAAAATTCTTCTTAGAAACAGTAAGAAAGTGCACACAGCTCTCGCTGTTCCAGAGTCTGAAGGGTCCATACAGACAGAAATCGGGCATATCTCATTGGCAACCAAAAATGATGACTGATTATATTGAAAAGCAGATGGCTCCTTAACCTCTCCACTTGGCAAGCCATCTCATCTAGTTAGGAACTTAGATAAAATCTGAGAAACTGAGATGGAGGCGGATTGTCTGAAACTGTTTCTGCCACCAGATCAGAAAGGGACTTAAAAAGGTGTGAGGATGGCCTTAGGCCTGAGCCTAAGCAACTCCATTGTAAAAACTCCAGTTTGAAACCTGTGTCTCACCAGGCATACCCACAGAGCCCTCCAGTGTGGCCTCAGACAAGTTACTTCCCCTCACCCTGATAAACAGAGAGAAGCCCCCTGGCAGTCTGTCCTCACATGATAAGAGGGAAAGGCAAGAAGATCAGGGTGGAGATCACCACACCAGAGGTTTCTGACTCCAGGGTAAATGATGTCACTGAGAAGTCCTGTGATAGCTGATAAAGATTGAAAGGGGGGTCAAAAGTCCCCAAATTTAGTATATATAATAGAGCTGATGAACAGGGATTCAGCCAGCGGAAACAGGATGCACTCAAGCTGGAGAGCCTGATGAGGACCTGACATTCCATCACTTGTCATCGTTTCCTGATCCTCTGCGTGATCCTCACCACTCTTCAAACCCTACGGCCTCCTCTGGACCCTGGTGAGAGCCACAACTTCTCCTTAGGACCCTCTCCTCAACCCCTTGTCCACTGCACACCAGGAAAAGCCTGCCTTGGTTTCGGACCTGGTCATCACGATCTAAGTGAGTGTACATCTGCTGGACATAAAGCCTAAGGTTTAAGACTCTTAAACTTAGCATACAAAAGAAATATCTGTCATTAGCCTGTCATGATTAAGTGTGTTTATAGTACTTACAATTAATCTAGAATTGTTTGCAGTGAATTGATTATGTCTATTGCAGTGCCTAACATTAAGGATTGTTGTTTTCTGGATTAAGAACCTATAGAGTGGAATTATATTGAGTAAATTGAGTGAAAAAAGCATTGAAAGGGGCAAAAGTGCATGGACATTCCTTATTTCTCCCCTCAACTGCATATGTTGCAATTTTGCCCCCTGACAACCAAAGGAAAAGAAGATTATATTTTAAACAAACTCTAGTTTGTGAAATGATTCATATTTGCCACATTCGTTAATTAATAAATTTTTGTTAAATATGTAAAACAGTAGAATAAAAAAAGATGGTTAAAGATCCACTTTTGCTCAGGTGGATGCTGTTTGAGGAAGCAGGTACAGGCAAGGTGAACAGAGAAGGACAAGCACCTGGTACCTAATTAGTGCTAGAGATCATGGGGCCTGGAGATGACAGTAAGCCCTCTCCTTTGGTAAATTGGGATATTTCTCTTGGGATTCCTTCTGTGAGAAATTAGGAAGAGTTTTATTTTCCTGGGTTCCTGTTAGTGAGACAGAATGCCTCAATAAGAAAACTGACCAGATGTAGTTTCAGGTAACGCGTGCGGCAGTGGTTAGCACTGGACCTGGAATAGCAGGTACCCGGTAATTAGGTTTTACCTCTTTACGGTCCTTCTCTCTGGCCCCGCCCCTCCTGGGCCCGCCTCTTTCAGCCTGTGGGATGGGTTTTCCTTCATTTCCTGCTTCTGAGACCCGGGCGCGCTCTGGTTTCCGGTGTCATGGCGGCCTGAGGTCCCGGGAGCTGGTGAGGCGGCTGCAGGCCCCTCCCTGCGGAGCCGCTGGTCCGGCGGGCGGGGATGTGACCGCGGGTTCTGCTGGCCTGCCTCGGGCGTCCTCTTAGCTCCCGAGTCGGCCCTCAACCCGTAACCATGGCGGGATCCGGCTGTGCGTGGGGCGCCGAACCTCCGCGGTTTCTGGAGGCCTTCGGGCGGCTGTGGCAGGTACAGAGCCGCCTAGGCAGCGGCTCCTCGGCCTCGGTGTATCGGGTGCGCTGCTGCGGCACCCCCGGCTCTCCCCCCGGAGCGCTCAAGCAGTTCTTGCCTCCAGGAACTACCGGGGCTGCGGCCTCAGCAGCGGAGTATGGTTTCCGCAAAGAGAGGGCGGCGCTGGAGCAGTTGCAGGGTCACAGGAACATCGGTAATTGTCACTGTCTCCCTTCTCTCTCTGCTCGGGTCCCAGTCCAAGCATTTACTTCCTCAGCCTGGCTTCCTGTCTTTCGTCCTTTAGGCTGGAGAAGCGGGTCCGGCCTTCTCATTATCTTCTGATGCCGGCCCGTTTCCCATCGTTCTTTCACATTTTTACTGTCTGCAGTCCAGTGGAGTGGTGGTCTGCTTTGTACAGTGTCACATAGTAGATGCTCAGTAAATCCCTTTGACCTCTAGTCTCATCGAAGATTGCTGCACTCATTAGCATAGAGAAGTATCTTCTTTAGTAAAAGGGAGTATGCCTTTGCCAGATTGTCACGTCTTGTGTGTAAATTTTTGAATCTTTGCATGCCAGTAGAAAATGGGAACTCTTCTAGGGTATTGACATCAATGCCAACAACACATAGAGATCAACATATATAGATAGGGTGGATTTGGAAGAAATGACTCAGTATTACATAGGAGTCTTTATGGAAGTGGGAAATTTAAGAACATCTTTCTTTAGTAAGACTGTTTCATGACTCAGATATTCAGAATGTAAGCTCTATAATGATCACTGATGATTGATCTGTGAAAACAGTCTTCATTGTCCTTACACCAACAGAGAACTTACAATTGAATATAGCTTTGGTTAATAAAGGAAAGCCTTACTAACTGGCAAATACTTAATTTAAATATTTAAAGTTTTAAATTTAAATAATTTAAAGTGACCTGTTTTATAATACCATATTAGAGATGAATTTCCTAATGTTAGTGCTGCATTTTTTTAAAAAAAGTTTTTTTTTTTTTTTTTTTTTTTTTTTTTTTTTTTTTTAGCTTGCAATTTAATGTATCACAATAACCTTGGTGTTGAAGGAAAATTTTTGCAGGCCTCAAGACTTGTTGAATCTCTGCAAGATTAGGTTTAAATGTCATCTAGAAAGAATTAATCTCTTTCAATATTTAGAGTATAGAGTGCTGTTTTGGGTCAAGATGCAATCTTCAATTTGGCTTGAAGAGAGTTTCTACAATTGGAACTTTTACTTTCAATAATTTTTGGCACCCTAAGTATGTATTTACCCACCACTGAATATACAGTGAAATCAGCTGTTGAAGATTATTATGTCCAAAGTTCTTATTCATGGGAAAAATAATGGAAGCTTGCTTGCTCGCTCATCAAAGTTGTCCTCATCTAGATTATCCTAGATTTGTATTGCAAAGTCATCTGCTTTTAGTAATTTACTCTGAGTTTGATTTTTAAATTATTATAATTCATTTCTTTTTCTAGTGACTTTATATGGAGTCTTTACAATCCACTTCTCTCCAAATGTGCCATCGCGCTGTCTGTTGCTTGAACTCCTGGATGTCAGTGTTTCGGAATTACTTTTATATTCCAGTCACCAGGGTTGTTCCATGTGGATGATACAGCATTGTGCCAGAGATGTTCTGGAGGCCCTTGCTTTTCTTCATCATGAGGGTTATGTCCATGCAGACCTCAAGCCACGTAACATATTGTGGAGTGGAGAGAATGAATGTTTTAAACTGATCGACTTTGGACTTAGCTTCAAAGAAGGCAATCAGGTAAGAAATATCTTTTTTTTTTCTTACACTTTAAAAATCTAGTGGTCTAAACAAAATATTTTTAAATAACAAGGGTAGTTTAGTAAGGACTGAAGAGGCATTTCTGTCTAAAATACTGAAATGCCTAGAGTTGAAACAAAGCAAAAAAATTTCAGTGCCATGGTCTGGAGATGTGGCTCAAGCGGTAACGCGCTCACCTGGCATTTGTGGGGCGCTGGGTTTGATCCTCAGCACCACATAAAAATAAAGATGTTGTGTCCACCGAAAACTAAAAAATAAATATAAAAAAAACTCTCTCTCTCTTAAAAAAAAAAAAAAAGAATTTCAGTGCCACCATGCAAAAAAAAGAACATATGTTTGTGTCCGGTAGGAAGAACTAGTGAGGTACAAGAGACCTTGGGAATTAATATAAAGACTTAACCTACATAGAATACCTTTTTCTTTTTAATTTTGTGAGCATTTGGTTAATTGCTGACTTACTATTCCTGGTGTCTTCAGTGTTGGTTCTCTACTTCATGGCAGAATGCATGTGATAGGTTTGGCATAGCCTTCATTCTTAGTTTATCAGCTTTTTGCAGACTATTCTTATTTATCAGCAGTACTTACTAGGTAAACTATTTAAAGACAACTTCTTTATGAGTAGCAGTGTGGAAAGTGTAGATCTTGCCTGTGAGAACTTCCCTGTTAATGAACCAAAGTATTGTAGTAACCAAAGACTAAAAATTTTGGCATTCAATTTGGCAGTGTTTTACTCCATGTTTAGAGAACTAAATACATTGTAAAGATAGGGCTTTAATGTTGTAATGATGGTGAGCAGCTTTTTATTGGTTGTAATTTGTATTCATTTTCTTTAGGATGTAAAGTATATTCAGACAGACGGGTATCGGGCTCCTGAAGCAGAACTGCAAAATTGCTTGGCCCAGGCTGGCCTGCAGAGTGATACAGAATGTACCTCAGCTGTTGATCTGTGGAGCCTAGGAATTATTTTACTGGAAATGTTCTCAGGAATGAAACTGAAACATACAGTTAGATCTCAGGAATGGAAGGTAAACTGTACTAGTGTTTTGCTTTGGAGTCCTTAATTAATTTAAGTGTATTGAATTTATGATAATTCTAATTGAGGAATCTATTTGCATCCTCTCATCCATACTCTTTTGTCATACTGATAGTACCTTCAGTGCCACTTATCACTCCCATGGCTATCCACAGACTAATGAGCATTACATTTTCACTGTTACTAGCTGGATCCTGGCATGTAGTAGTGTTTGATAAAATGTTTGAATTAATGCATTTTCCCAAGGAAGCAAAAGTGATTTTTTTTTTGTTATATTAGGTTCTGAGGTATTACTAATAGAACCATAAGCTGTAAGTTAAATGAATCTTTACATAATGCTTTAAACTTTGTAGTTTTAAAAAGTATTTTAATGCACAATCTCATTCAATTCTCCCAACAATTCTTTAAGGACAGAGTGAATACTGGTTATTTTTGTTTTGGAAATGAAAACTAGAGGCACAGATAGGAAAGCTTGCTCCAGATTATATAGCTAAGTGTTCTAGACTTGGCTCCCAAATTTTGTTCCTCCTACTCAAAAGTTAGAGTATTTTCCACAGTTCCACATTATGTTGTAATTTATTTATATACCATGGGTGAATATGGTGTAATGACCACTATTTATTTCATTGTTTCTGTGAGAACATGGGTTCTAAGTTCTAAACTTCTGATCTTTGAATGAACTTTTTGTATGTGTATAAGAAGAAATAACTACAGCATGTTTTCAAACATATTTTGGGACTTCAATGTTTTGATGACATTAGTATTCTTTCACTTAGATGTTTGATAAATAATATAATGCTTTCAAATTATTAGCTTTGATATTAAAGGACAGTATTGGATAGTAAGTGTTTAAATATTTAAGCAACAATTATTTTTTTGAGCATCTAATACATAGTTTATGGCTATTATAATATAGAGAGTTTTATTTTCATTAATTTCCTCCCTCCGAAGGAGTACTTAAGAGCCTAGCAGACATACCTCAATGCTTATTTTTGGCCAAAAAATGCTGCCATGGGAGTAAAATCAGTATTTTTTTTTTTTTATCCCAAACAGTTCAGGAGACTATTTAGTCCAGAGGCTGAGTATTATTCCTCTAGTGCTAATTCAAGTGTAGATCTATTACTTGAATTAGCTTTGACTATCTTTGAACCCTTGGATTGTATCTGCTTGACCCAGAGCTCAACAGAACTGGATTATAGTAAAATTTGTGTGAAATTTGGAGGCATGATATGTACTAATGGAATCCCAAATATAAGCCTATCAAGGTAAAACATCATTATTTTGTTTTACCTCTTTTACAGAGACAGAATTGCCAGGTGGACTCTGAAGTCAAACTATTGGGGTTCATATCTTGCTTTCACCTCTTACTAAGTTATTTATTTGGATTTGTTAAACCATAGATAACTTTTTGTAAATTTAGGAGAGTAATAACATATCTCCTGTGAGTATCAAGGTTTAAAAAGAAATGCTAACTTAGTTTTTAGCATATTTAATGGCCTATGATAGGCATTCAATAATTTTTGGTGATAATGATGGTATTAGCTCTTTTTACTCATATACAGTTTTACATGCTGAGTTAGCATAGTACTCAAGAAAAAATTTTATATTCCATGAAGATTTAAGGTATGAATAATGTGACAAATAGTAACACTCTCATTTTCTGAGTGATAGTTTTTCTGTCTGAAAATCAGTTGAAGACTCAGTCACTAGACACACTGATTCACCCATTACACACTCATTTTCTCACTTTAAACTACATTTTATTTGGTTCTTCAGTTTTATTCATTCATCTAGAGGTTCATTAGTGCCACATATAGTTAGGTGCTGAGAATGGGGGAAAAAAAGTTTCTTGTCTCTAGAAAGTTATGATTATATATATAGTCTTCTCCATTAAGATTATAAGCTCTCAGAATGTTTTCTGTTGCATGTTATTCACTAAACAGTGTTATATGCCTAGTAGTCAATAAATACAAACTGAATTTAATAACCTAAGGAAGATGTTTCTTCTTTTTTTTAGGCAAATAGTTCTGCTATTATTGATCACATATTTGCCAGTAAAGCAGTGGTGAATGCCGCAATTCCAGCCTATCACCTAAGAGACCTTATCAAAAGGTACATTGTCTGTGCTGTAAATTTACTTTGTGTACATTTACAATGTGAAGCCTTTTTTTCCTGAATGGATTTATTATTTGTGATTTTCTTGATCTTGTAAAGGTTTTACTCCCTTAGAAATAAGAACTTAAGATATTCTGTATAGGCCAGCTTCTTATGAGAACCAAAAGTATTTAAGTACTTTTACAAAATTTGGTTTCAAAGGAATGTTCTTTTGTTCATGGTGGGTCCCATATGTTAAGTTCTTCCTTAGTTATTTATTCACCAGAAGGTAGATGCTGGGGCATGTACTTTTGACCTCTTGTGTACTCTTCATACTTGATGGAAGATATATTTTTTAAAAGAGGATCTTTAATAACTGAAGGCTGAGTGTGCTTTTGGACTTCAGGAAAAAACTCTTGAATAAGGTAGGTTTAATTATATTTTGTAATTACTACCAGAACTCTCTGGGAACAGAGAGAGAAAGAGCATTTCCAATATTTGAATAGCTCCAAATACAGTAGGTGTTTTGAAAATAAGAAATATCAAATAATGGGCTTTTGGGTTTTGAGCCCCCTTGGTGGGCTTGAAATGAATAAACAAGTATGCCAGAAAAGGGTGAATCTCTTGGTTAAGTAAGAATCTTAGAGTTTCTTTGGAATTTGGCCCTATATACATTCAAATTAGGTGTTTTTAAAAAAATTTATTTTTAATTAATTACGATTCAACAGACAGTTGGAAAAGTCTTAGAGTCCAAACTTTATCTAGTTCCTCCCAGTAACATCCTATATTACTGTAACACAGAATCAAAACTAGTAAATTGACATTGTTATAATTCACATAATTTATTTAGGTCTAATTTTATACATATTTATATGTATTTTTTTAAATTAGTCTTAAATAACTGTTTAGAAACTGATTGATATTGCATTTTCCATTGCAATTACAAATTGCATTTTCCATTGAAGAGATAGCAGTGTAAAATTATGTAATTGATTTTGGCCAGTAAGTCAAATAATTTAAGTTCTAGTTTTGAATACTTTTTTAAGTAATAACTTACCTCCTGCCCTTTCAATAATACTGAATATGGAAATTACCAAAAATTTTGATAAGGAAAACAAAAATATAACCCAAACTTCTAATGGTAGCATTTTGGTGAATTTCCTTATGTTTTCTGCATATTGAATTTTGTGTCCATGCAGCTTATTTGAACCTTTTTTTTAATGTAGTATAAAACAGATACTAAAATGCTAGTGTGACAACATGTATATGCGGGAACATTGTAATCACTATTCAGATCAATAAATAAAACTTTGCCAGTTACCCCTGCGCTTCTCTATATATCTAGTCCCTATTTCAAGACTCTATTCCTCCCCTAATAGTAACCACTATGCTACATTTGTGGTAATCACTTCCTTGATTACATTATAGTTTTATTACCCAAGTGTACATCCGTAAGATGTTTAGTTTTGCTCTTCTAAAAAAAAAAAAAAAAAAATTTTAAGTCTCTTAATCCAAAGGGTACCTTTCCATCTCTTTCGCTTTTTCCCCCACATTTTTTATTGGTGCATTATAGTTGCACATAACGATGGGATTTGTTGTTATATATTTGTACATGCACATAATATAATTTGGTCAATATCTTGCCCTGGCACTTCCTCACTCCCCTCCTTTCACCCTTTGGTCTGTCCTTTGCTCTACTGATTGATCTCCCTTTAATTTTTATGAGACTTGTCCCCACCTTTCTTTTCCTTTTTTATCACTAGTTTCTGCATATGAAAGAAAACATATGATCCTTGACGTTCTGAGTATGATTTATTGGTATTTATATGGTCTCTAGTTCCATCCATTTTCCTGCATGTGAGATAATTTCATCTTTTTTTTTTAAATGGCTGAGTAAAACTCCATTGTGTGTGTGTGTGTGTGTGTGTGTGTATATATCACATTTTTTAATCCATTCATCTATTGATGGTCGGCTAGGCTGGATCTCAGTAATTTGGCTCTTGTGAATTGTGCAGCTGTAAACATGGGTATACATGTCTGCTTCCCCCCAACCCTTTTAACTTATCTATTGTACAACCTGGATTGTTGGCTCTGTATAGTTTTTTATAACCCAAATCTTACTGATTTTTGTATGATTATAATTTCACATAATTCTTGGGGTTTTTTTTGTGTGTGTGTGTGTGTGTGTGTGTGTGTGTGTGTGTGTATGTATGTGTACATCATACACATGTGCTGTTGAGGTTGGACCACCAGGGCATTGTGCGTGCTAGGCAAGTGCTCTACCACTGAGTTGTACCCCTTGCCCCATATATCTGTTTATTCTTATAAATTGATAGATATATCTAGAGGGTTTGATTAATTTTTTCAAGACTGTAGATAGTATTGTGTTCTATCATAAGTTGGCACATAATATGTTTATCTCAGTTTTATGAGTTAGCAATTGTTGGTTCTTGATGCTTACATCCATTAGAGATGTTGATGCTCTTAATCTGCCATTTGTTCTTCATTTGGTTAACCAAAAACAAAGTTAAAAACTTGATTCTCTCTTTACTAGTTTTCAATATAATGAATTGGTTCCTGTCAGCCTCCAAAAGAGATTATTCTTTTTTAAAAAAATTCAAAGTATTAGGGAGGGGGCAGGGGATTAGCCAGGATGGTAGAACTTGATAGACATCATTATCCAAAGTACATGTATGAAGATACGAACAACATACTTTATGTACAACCAGAGAGATGAAAAATTGTGTTGTATATGTGTAATAAGAATTGTAATGCCTTCTGCTGTCATTTATTTAAAAAAAAATTCAAAATTGCAGGGCATGGTGATACAGACCCTTAATCCCAATTGCTTGGTAGGCTGAGGCAGGAGGATTGCAAGTTTGAGGCCAGCCTGGGCAACTCAGACCCAAGGTCAAAATAAAACGGGCTGGCAATGTAGCTCAGTGGTAAAGAGCACCTGGGTTCAATCCCTAGCACTTGGGAAAAAAATTCTTTTTTTCTTAACTAGTTAATTTATTTTAATTAGGTAGGTATGACAGCAGAATGCATTTGGATTCATTGTACATAATTGCAGCACAACTTTTCATGTCTCTGATTGTATACAATGTAGCGTTGCACCATATGTGCAGTCATACCTGTACCTAGGGTGTCCATCTCATTCCACCACTTTTTCTGTCCCCCATACCCACTCCCATCCCTTCCATCCCCTTTGCCCAAAGTTCCTTCATTTTACCATACCTTGCTCCCCACCATTATGGATCAACATTCATTTATCAGAGAGAACATTCTGCCTTTGGTTTTTTGGGATTGGCTTACTTTGCTTAGGATGATAACCTCCAACTCCATCCATTTACCTGCAAATGCCATAATTTTATTATCTTTTAATGCTGAGTAGTATTCCATTGTGTATATATACCACAATTTCTTTATTCATTCATCTATTGAAGGGCATCTAGGTTGCTTCCACAGTTTATCTATTGTGAATTGAGCTGCTGTAAACATTGGTGTGGCTGCATTAATAGTATTCTGATTAAGTTCTTTGTGTCTAGACTGAAGAGTGGGATAGCTGGGTCAAATGGTAGTTCCATTCCAACTTTTCTAAGGAATATCCATACTGCTTTCCAGAGTGGTTGCACCAATTTGCAGTCCCACCAGCAGTATATGAGTGTGCCTTTTCCCCCACAACTTTGCCAACACTTATTGTTGTCTGTATTTCTGATAACTGCCATTCTGACTGGCATGAGATGAAATCTTAGAGTTGTTTTGATTTGTATTTCTCTAAATACTAGAGATGTTGAACATTTTTTCATATATTTGTTGATCAGTTGTATATCTTTATGAGAAGTGTCTGTTCAGCTCCTTAGCCCATTTATTGATTATTTTGGTTGTGGCTATTTTTTTTTTTTTTTGGTGTTAAGTTTTTTGAGTTCTTTATATATCCTGGAAATTAGTGCTCTATCTGACATGTGTGTGGCAAAAATTTGCTCCCAAAATGTAGGCTCTCTCTTTACCTCATTGATCGTTCTGTACTACAAAGCTATATAACAAAAACAACATGGTATTGGCACAAAAATAGACATGTAGACCAATGATACAGGAGAGAAGACACAGAATCAATCCCACATAAATACAGTTATCTCATACTAGACAAAAGAGCCAAAAACATACATGGGAAAAGAGATAGCCTCTTCAACAAATGGTGCTGGGAGAACTGGAAACCCATATGTAGCAAAATGAAACTAAACTCCTATCTCTCAGCATGCACAAAACTCAAAGTGGATCAAGGACCTAGGAATTAGACCAGAGACCCTTTGCCTAATAGAAGAAAAGGTAGACCCAAATCTTCATAACGTCGGATTAGGCCCTGACTTCCTTAAAGGATTCCTAAAGCACAAGAAATAGAATCAAGAATTAATAAATGGGAGAAAAAAAATCTAAGATCATTATAAACTTAAATATATTTAATGGACTTAAGTATATTTGATGTGCTACAATCCATTGCAGTTTTTATCCTGTTCAAAGCTGAAACTATCTCATCCTTTATGAATGGGAAATTTCCACATATTGGTTTTGGCAGACATTATTTTTGATAGCTTCTTTTTTGTGTAATATTAAAAGATGTTCTCATTATTTTATACATTTTTTGCCCCAGACCTGGACTTAGTCATTTTTCCAAGAAGCCTGGTTTCTTTTAGTATTTTAAAACTACGATCTGGGTATTAGGAATACTCCTTACTGCTGGGGTGGTCATTGCCTTTATACCATTTAAGTTAATGGAGTTCATGCTGATATTTCTTTTTTTTTTTTTTATTGGTTGTTCAAAACATTACATAGTTCTTGATATATCATATTTCACACTTTGGTTCAAGTGGGTTATGAACTCCCATTTTTACCCCGTATACAGATTGCAGAGTCACATCAGTTACACTTCCACTGATTTACATATTGACATACTCATGTCTGTTGTATTCTGCTGCCTTTCCTATCCTCTACTATCCCCCCTCTCCTCCCCTCCGCTCCCCTCTTCTCTCTCTACCCCCTCTACTGTAACTCATTTCTCCCCCTTGTATTATTTTTCCCTTTCCCCTCACTTCCTCTTGTATGTAATTTTGTATAACCCTAAGGGTCTCCTTCCATTTCCAAGCAATTTCCCTTCTCTCTCCCTGTCCCTCCCACCTCTCATCCCTGTTTAATGTTAGTCATCTTCTCATGCTCTTCTTCCCTACTCTGTTCTTAGTTACTCTCCTTATATCAAAGAAGACATTTGGCATTTGTTTTTTAGGGATTGGCTAGCTTCACTTAGCATAATCTGCTCTAATGCCATCCATTTCCCTCCAAATTCTATAATTTTGTCATTTTTTAATGCAGAGTAATACTCCATTGTGTATAAATGCCACATTTTTTTTTATCCATTCGTCTATTGAAGGGCATCTAGGTTGCTTCCACAGTCTTGCTATTGTGAATTGTACTGCTATGAACATCGATGTAGCAGTGTCCCTGTAGCATGCTGTTTTTAGGTCTTTAGGGAATAGACCCAGAAGGGGAATAGCTGGATCAAATGGTGGTTCCATTCCCAGCTTTCCCAGGAATCTCCATACTGCTTTCCAAATTGGCCGCACCAATTTGCAGTCCCACCAGCAATGTACAAGTGTACCCTTTTCTCCACATCCTCGCCAGCACTTGTTGTTGTTTGACTTCATAATGGCTGCCAATCTTACTGGAGTGAGATGGTATCTTAGGGTGGTTTTGATTTGCATTTCTCTGACTGCTAGAGATGGTGAGCATTTTTTCATGTACTTGTTGATTGATTGTATGTCCTCCTCTGAGAAGTGTCTGTTTAGGTCCTTGGCCCATTTGTTGATTGGGTTATTTGTTATCTTATTGTCTAATTTTTTTTGAGTTCTTTATATACTCTGGATATTAGGGCTCTATCTGAAGTGTGAGGAGTAAAGATTTGTTCCCATGATGTAGGCTCCCTATTTACCTCTCTTATTGTTTCTTTTGCTGAGAAAAAACTTTTTAGTTTGAGCAAGTCCCATTTGTTGATTCTAGATATTAATTCTTGTGCTATGGGTGTCCTATTGAGGAATTTGGAGCCTGACCCCACAGTGTGTAGGTCGTAGCCAACTTTTTCTTCTATCAGATGCCTTGTCTCTGGTTTGATATCAAGCTCCTTGATCCATTTTGAGTTAACTTTTGTGCATGGCGAGAGAAAGGGATTCAGTTTCATTTTGTTGCATATGGATTTCCAGTTTTCCCAGCACCATTTGTTGAAGATGCTATCCTTCCTCCATTGCATGCTTTTAGCCCCTTTATCAAATATAAGAAAGTTGTAGTTTTGTGGGTTGGTTTCTGTGTCCTCTATTCTGTACCATTGGTCCACCCGCCTGTTTTGGTACCAATACCATGCTGTTTTTGTTACTATTGCTCTGTAGTATAGTTTGAAGTCTGGTATCGCTATACCACCTGATTCACACTTCCTGCTTAGCATTGTTTTTGCTATTCTGGGTCTTTTATTTTTCCATATGAATTTCATGATTGCTTTCTCTATTTCTACAAGAAATGCCATTGGGATTTTGATTGGCATTGCATTAAACCTATAGAGAACTTTTGGTAATATCGCCATTTTGATGATGTTAGTTCTGCCTATCCATGAACAGGGTATATTTTTCCATCTTCTAAGATCTTCTTCAATTTCTCTCTTTAGGGTTCTGTAGTTTTCATTGTATAAGTCTTTTACCTCTTTTGTTAGGTTGATTCCCAAGTATTTTATTATTTTTGGGGATATTGTGAATGGAGTGGTTGTCCTCATTTCCATTTCAGAGGGTTTGTCCCTGATATACAGAAATGCCTTTGATTTATGCGTGTTGATTTTATATCCTGCCACTTTGCTGAATTCATTTATTAGCTCTAATAGTTTCTTTGTAGACCCTTTTGGGTCTGCTAGGTATAGAATCATATCATCTGCAAATAGTGATAATTTAAGTTCTTCTTTTCCTATTTTTATGCCTTTAATTTCTTTCGTCTGTCTAATTGCTCTGGCCAGTGTTTCGAGAACTATGTTGAACAGAAGTGGTGAGAGAGGGCATCCCTGTCTTGTTCCAGATTTTAGAGGGAATGCCTTCAATTTTTCTCCATTCAGAATGATGCTAGCCTGGGGCTTAGCGTAGATTGCTTTTACAATGTTGAGGTATGTTCCTGTTATCCGTATTTTTTCGAGAGTTTTGAACAAAAAGGGATGCTGTACTTTGTCGAATGCTTTTTCCGCATCTATCGAGATGATCATATGGTTCTTATTTTTAAGTCTATTGATGTGGTGAATAACATTTATTGATTTCCATATATTGAACCAGCCTTGCATCCCAGGGATGAATCCTACTTGATCATGGTGTACAATTTTTTTTTATATGATTTTGTATCCGATTCGCCAGAATTTTATTGAGGATTTTTGCGTCTAGGTTCATTAGAGATATAGGTCTGTAGTTTTCTTTCTTTGAAGTATCTTTGTCTGGTTTAGGAATCAGTGTGATGTTGGCCTCGTAGAATGAATTTGGAAGTTCTCCCTCTTTTTCTATTTCCTGAAATAGCTTGAAAAGTATTGGTATTAGTTCCTCTTTAAAGGTTTTGTAAAATTCTGCTGTATACCCATCCGGTCCTGGGCTTTTCTTAGTTGGTAATCTTTTGATGGTTTCTTCTATTTCCTCAATTGATATTGGCCTGTTTAGGTTGTCTATATCCTCCTGTCTCAATCTGGGCAGATCATATGACTTAAGAAATTTATCAATGCCTTCACTATCTTCTATTTTATTGGAGTATAAGGATTCAAAATAATTTCTGATTATCTTCTGTATTTCTGAAGTGTCTGTTGTGATATTGCCTTTTTCATCCTGTATGCTAGTAATTTGAGTTCTCTCTCTTCTTCTCTTCGTTAGCATGGCTAAGGGTCTGTCGATCTTATTTATTTTTTCAAAGAACCAACTTTTAGTTTTATCAATTTTTTCAATTGTTTCTTTTGTTTTGATTTCATTAATTTCAGCTCTGATTTTAATTATTTCTTGCCTTCTACTTCTTTTGCTGTTATTTTGCTCTTCTTTTTCTAGGATTTTGAGATGAAGTATGAGATCATTTATTTGTTGGTTTTTTCTTTTTTTAAGGAATGAACTCCATGCAATGAATTTTCCTCTTAGAACTGCTTTCAATGGGTCCCATAGATTCCGATATGTTGTGTCTGTGTTTTCATTTATCTCTAAGAATTTTTTAATTTCCTCCTTATGTCTTCTATAACCCATTGATCATTCAGTAACCTATTGTTCATTCTCCAAGTGATGCATGATTTTTCCTTCCTTCTTTTATCGTTGATTTTCAGTTTCATTCCATTATGGTCAGATAAGATGCATGGTATTATCTCTACTCCTTTGTATTGTCTAAGAGTTGCCCTGTGACATAATATATGATCTATTTTTGAGAAGGATCCATGTGCTGCTGAGAAAAAAGTGTAACTGCTTGATGTTGGGTGGTATATTCTATATATGTCAATTAAGTCTAGGTTGTTAATTGTGTTATTGAGTTCTATAGTTTCCTTATTCAACTTTTGTTTGGAAGATCTGTCCAGTGGTGAGAGAGGTGTGTTGAAGTCTCCCATGATTATTGTATGGTGGTCTGTTAGACTCTTGAACTTGAGAAGAGTTTGCTTGATGAACATAGCTGCACCATTGTTTGGGGCATATATATTTATGATTGTTATGTCTTGTTGGTGTATGGTTCCCTTCAGCAGTATGTAGTGTCCCTCTTTATCCCTTTTGATTAACTTTGGCTTGAAATCTATTTTATTTGATATGAGTATGGACACTCCTGCTTGTTTCCGAAGTCCATATGAGTGATATGATTTTTCCCAACCTTTCACCTTCAGTCTGTGTATGTCTTTTCCTATCAAATGCGTCTCCTGTAGGCAGCATATTGTTGGGTCATGTTTTGTGATCCATTCTACTAGCCTGTGTCTCTTAATTGGTGAGTTTAAGCCATTAACATTTAGGGTTATTATTGAGATATGGGTTATCCTTCCAGCCATATTTGTTTATTTATGTTACTGAATATGGTTTGTTTTCCTCTTTGATTATTTTCCCCCCTTTACTGTCCTACCTCCCACTGTTGGTTTTCATTGTTATTTTCCATTTCCTCTTTTTTTTTTTTTTTAAGAGAGAGGAAAGGGGGGGAGAGAGAGAGAGAGAGAGAATTTATTTATTTATTTATTTTAGTTCTTGGCGGACACAACATCTTTGTTGGTATGTGGTGCTGAGGATCGAACCCGGGCCGCACGCATGCCAGGCGAGCGCGCTACCGCTTGAGCCACATCCCCAGCCCATTTCCATTTCCTCTTCCTGTAATATTTTGCTGAGGATTTTTTTGAGAGATGGTTTTCTAGCTGCAAATTCTTTTAACTTTTGTTTATCGTGGAAGGTTTTAATTTCATCTTCCATCTTGAAGCTCAGTTTTGCTGGATACACAATTCTTGGTTGGAACCCATTTTCTTTCAGTGTTTGAAATATGTTATTCCAGGATCTTCTAGCTTTCAAAGTCTGTGTTGAGAGATCAGCTGTTATCCTGATTGGTTTACCCCTAACTGTAATCTGCTTCCTTGTAGCTTTTAAAATTCTCTCCTTATTCTGTATGTTGGGCATCTTCATTATAATGTGTCTAGGTGTGGATCTCTTATGATTATGCACATTCGGCGTCCTGTAGGCTTCTAGGATTTGGGATTCTGTCTCGTTCTTCAAGTCTGGGAAGTTTTCTCGTATTATTTCATTGAATAGATTGTTTATTCCTTTGGTATGGACCTCCATGCCTTCCTGTATCCCAATGACTCTTAAGTTTGGTCTCTTTATGTTATCCCATATCTCTTGGATGTTCTGCTCATGGTTTCTTAACTGTCTTGGTGAGCTGTCTATGTTCTTTTCAAGTTGAAATACTTTGTCTTCATTGTCTGATGTTCTATCTTCTAAGTGTTCTACTCTGCTGGTAGTATTCTCAATTGAGTTTTTAAGTTGGTTTATTGCTTCCTGCCTTTCTAGGATTTCCGTTTGTTTGTTTTTTATAACCTCTATCTCCCTGTATAGTTGATCTTTTGCTTCCTGGATTTGTTTATGTATTTCATTGTTGAAGAGATCTTTCATTGTCTGATTTTGCTGTCTAATGTCTTCCTTGAGACTCCAGATCATCTGAAGCATGTATCTCCTGAATTCTTTATCTGACATTCCATCTGCTGCAGATATTACCTCTTCTAACGTTGAGTTGACCTGCATTGCTTGTGGTCCTTTCTTTCCTTGTCTCTTCATACTGTTCGCATTTCTTTCTGCTTACTGAGACTGTTGTGTTGTTGAATTTTCCCCCTATATATTTGTATTACTCTTCTATAGTTGCAAAGTCTCCCGCGCAGGCGCGGGCAGGGGCTCTGCTCCTCCTCCAATTGGGGCACTGTGCCTACCACATCGGCTGGTTGGTAGCAGGTGCGCCTACCTTGCAGGCGCGTGGGTCGGCTCTGCTACCCCCAGGTTGCTGGGCCTGACCTGCTGGTGGGTTGCAGGTCCAGCTACCTTGCAGGCGCGGGGGGAGGGCGCACACCTATTTGTATTTAGACAGTTACGCGAAATGGAGGACGTAATGCTTGGGATGAAAGTTGGGGGGAAGGGGAAGGTAGGTGCTCTTGAAAAGAAAGAAGGAGAGGGAGATAGATAGCATAGAGGAGAATGGAAAGAGCAGTAAAACTTGGAAGGGGGGAGAGAGAGGGAAAAGGGAGAGAAAAAATTAAAATGAAATAGGAAATAAAATTAGGTCTTAGAGATCCATTTTCTTCTCTTCCCGTAGGCAAAGCTGTGCCCTCCGGGCTGTTTTGCCCTCAGTGTGTCAACAGCAATCCTTGTAAGGCGGGTCCTGGGAGTCTCTCAATCCTGTTGGTCCAGAGCCGTTTCACTTCTACGGCCCCTCCTCCCCTTCCTTACACTTTCAGCCCCACCGAGTGCTCTATTTCCCTAACTACTGAGCACTCTCGCTGTCATTCATCTAAGCCCCAGTGCTGTGGAGCTGTAGTCTGGGAGTCAATTGTTTACTTTTTCCGGACCCCTTTGGTGGGCACACCTTCGGAATCTGGCAGCTAAGACCATCGGTATCGCTGCTGGTGGTAATAGGAGTTGGGGGTCGAGGATCCCCTCTACTTCCCTCAGCCCCTACAGTCACAACCACACTGCTGGCAGTAGGAGGAGTTGGGGGTCTGGAGTGTCCTCTGTTTCCCTCTGCCCCTACCGTCACACCCTCTCAGTTCGTGGTTGGGGGATTTGGAGGTGGGGAGTCTTCTCTGCTTCCCTCTGCCCCTACAGTCACACCCTCGTCACTGGCAGTAGGGGGAGTTGGGGATCGAGAGTCCTTTGGCCCTTACGGTCACGCCCACAGAGAGATTTTGAAGTTTCCAGGTTGTTTGTATCTGGTGTGGGTGGGAGTCACACACCTGCTAAAGTAGATTCCGCTGGGAAGGAATCTCTTTGGCCGAACTTTGGTGACTTCCCCTCTCTGCTATGGTGGGCCCCTGGCTCCTTGTCCGAGTGTCCGAAGGGAGGGGTGGAACTGGCTTGTCTCTGGTCTGACACAATCTCTGGTTTTAGTTCCCAGTTAGCTATTTCGTAAAGGGTTGGTTAGATTCCCTTCACGCTGTCTGGGGGGGGGAGCCGTTCGCCGGGTGGGTGGGGCTGTTAGTAGAGCCGGGAGGGCACGGGCTATCTGCTGGGCCAGGCGGGGACACTTCTCGCTGCGCCGGGCCGCCGGGGGCTGCCTGTAGAGCCGGCAGCTGCGGCCCGCGTGGCTAAGATCCGGGCGGGTGGAGTGGCCGTTCGCTGAGCGAGAGCGGGACCTCCCGGGACGGCGAGATGGCGAGTGCCATCTGCGGATTCAGGCGGGCCGCGCCGCTCGGGGCCGCCGGCCACTTTCTGAAGCGGCTGGTGGCCACGGAATTGTACCTCTGCAACCGCCGGGGGGCCGCCTGTAGAGCCGGGCAGCTGCGGCCGCGTGGCTACGAGCCTGGCAGGCGTGGTGGCCGTTCGCAGAGCTAGAGCAGGGCCTCCCCGGGACGGTGGGATGGCGGGTGCCGTCTGCGGGTTCGGGCGGGCTGCGCCGCTCTTGGCCGCTGGCCGCTTGCAGAAGCGGCTGGTGGCTGCGGGACTGGACCTCAGCGCCCGCGTGGCTGGCCAAGATCCACTTGTCTGGGACAAACTGACACTTCTAATAAACCTACCAATTCCCGGCAGGTCCCCTCTTCACGGAATTTTGCTAGAAGTTCCTCAGTAGGTAGACTGCCGCTGTTCCAATGGGTCTTTCTGATCCCGTTAATGTGGAGACATTGGAATCGCTGCTTCCTCGCCGGCGGCCATGTCGGATCCCCCTCATGCTGATATTTCTAATTCAAATTCATGAATAGAGGTTTTTACTTTCCTTCTATTTTATATTTGTATCTTCTTTCTTCTACATCAATATTCTGGTTCTTAAGGACAAAAAGAATGCCAGAATTAGAATATAATAATGAAGTTAGAATCTTTCAAACTTTCTCATTTCATCATTTTATCTCCCCCCCCCTTAAAAAGTCTATTAATTTAACCAGAATATATCTTAATTTGATTGTTTCAGTAGTTTCAGGAAACTGAGATGCAGTTCAGTGTGTAATTCATATCTTAGAAAACTGTTTTTAAATTATACAGTTTTTAGTATTTTGTTCTATGTAATTTTTCTCTTCCCAGGCACTCGTATGAATGTTGGATTTTCTTCCTCTATATTCAGTATTATGACCACTCTTTGAATCTTTTTTTCTCTCTTCCATTATTTCTTTTTGATTTTTAAAAGTGTTCATATTTCTGCATTTTCTCTTTTTTGCAGTTTCTCTACAATAATCTTATTTTATTAAATCGTTTTAAAATTTCTAATTATTTCCTGAGTTTTCTTACCTAAGTTTTGAGACTAATTTTGATTTTTATTACTCTTTTAATCATATATTATTTAAAATGCCAGCTTATTTTTAAATGGTAGATTATAGTATTCCTTCATATTATATTCATATCTTTCCAGCATATGAGCACTGTCTGAGAAGTATTATTTTGTAATTCTTTTATATATAATAAATTTGTTATAATTCTTTTATTGTTACACGTTTTTATGTGAAGCTTATTTTCCTAAACTTGTAGAAGGTATAGTAGGGACAACTTTTCTAATTATACAAAGCTTACGATTTTTTTTTTTTTTAATAATGCAACGTTAAAGTCTTTTTCTGAGATCTCCTGCCCCTCCCCCACCCTTTGCTGTTTTCTGTTCTCTTGTCTTGCTCAGAATGGATTCTATTCTGATTTCTTCTCATTGTGGGATTTTGCTAGTTTGTTTTAAGAGGTATTAGTGTCTGGATTATTCCATTCCTTCAAATTTTACAAAGGCTCTCTTATCTTCACCTCGTATTAAAAAATATAGCCCCTGGTAGTTTTAGCTGTTTTTATCAAATTACCCTGCTGTGTTACCCAATGAGTCTCTGTTGGCCATTTTGGGTTATTCTTTTTTCTGGTTCATCAGATGAACAGTTGCTTTCCTCTGCTTTCTTACACATAGATGCTGATACGGTACAAGTCTTTTTGCTGTTGATCTTTAATCCCTATATTTTGTTGGAGATGGGTTTTTGGTTTTGCTCAAGTTGTTTTATTATCAGGGGAATTTGACAAGATTCATAATTACCCCGCCACTATCTTCTTTTTTTATTGTGTTACCCTGAATTTTTGACTTTTTGTCACTTAGTGTTATAGAATGTGGATCACTTTCTCATGTTTCATTTATTAATCAAAATCATTATTTAATCATAGTATGATATATTATAGATGTGTTATGATTTATTATACCATTTACTCATAATAACATTTTATAGGTGAATGATTCAATAAGCCATGCTAATATAATTAATGCTGTGATGAACTTTTTTTAAAAATTGTTACATTTTTCAGAAGATTTGACAGTTATTGTAAAGACACTGATTTTTATGTCTTAGCATGCTTCATGATGATCCAAGCAGAAGGATTCCTGCTGAAATGGCATTGTGCAGTCCATTCTTCAGCATTCCTTTTGGTAAGCTGTATATGTCTTTATTTTTTTCCATCAATTTATTTGCGGGGGGGAGGATTTACATTTAACCATATTTTAATGAACTTTAACAGCCCCTCATATTGAAGATTTGGTGATGCTTCCTACTCCAGTCCTAAGATTGCTCAATGTGCTTGATGATGATTATCTTGAGAATGAAGAAGAATATGAAGGTCAGTGCTTCCTAAGTTATATTTTAATGTGTCTCTCTTAATTAAGTCTGGAGTAGATATATATTCAAAAGATTCTCTTATTTTTCCTAACTTACAGGAAAGTTTAATGAGAATATTGAACTATATGATCTTTAAAATACACCTTTTGAATAAGGTCCTTTTGGCTCTTTTAGATCTTTACTAAGTTAATTAAGAAGGTTAGTTTCTCCAGCAACTCTCTCTCTGGTCTGTCTTTTCTGGCCCTTCTCCATGCTTCATTTCTTCTTTTTAGTTTTCTGTTTCGCTTTTAGCAATTCATTCACTCAAGACCTATTTACTATGTGTCATTGTGGGATTACTGTTTTTAATATAGTAAGGGAGTAGTTGTGATAATCTGAGAGTAGGGTAATGTGTGGGAGGAGAGAAGTGTTTAACCCAGTCTGAGTGATTGGTGAGGGTTTGTCTGTAGATGTCAAATCTGAGCTCAGTTAGAGTTGCTTGGCTAAAAGTTGGGGGGGTTGAAGAAGAAGTAACATAAAGAGATAAACAGAAAGTGTGGTGCATTCAGAGAACAGCAAGTTGGCATGACTGTATCTTGAGATATTTGAGGGAAAAGCAATTAGTTAAAACTGAAATGGTAGCTGAAGTATAGATATCTAACAGACTTGATTGAGAATTTGGATTTTATCCAACAGATAGTAATAACACTGGAACATAACCTACATGAAAGAACACATTGTAGGCCCTCAATATTTATCTTAGAAAGGAAAGAAATGCTAATTAAAACCAACTGTAGTGTCTTTGTTACCCAGGACACTATCAGTGATTAAAAACATTTGATTGATACTCTTGTTGGTAAGGGTGTAAGAAAATAAGACATTCTCATATATTGCTGGAGAAAGTTTATACTGGTAAATCTTTATGAAAGGCAGGTTGATAATTCTAGCAATTACTAATTTATGTCAGTTTTTACCAGCAATTCCATTTCTAGAATATCAACTGAGAAAGACTCAGATGAAGTGAGATATGTATAAATTTATCTGTTGCAGTATTGTTTATAGTGTCAAAAAGTTTAGAAACAGTTTAATTATTCATGAATAGGAAACATACCAGGTAATTGATTGAACATTCATAGAGTAAAGTACTACTCAATCAAAAAACAAATGAGAAGATTTTATGTAATGATATAGAAAACTCTGATAGATAATATTGTTTAATAAAGGAAATACAAGATTTAAATTCTTACTTTAAGCATATAAAATCAAATTTACTTATATAAGCTGATGATATTTATGGCAGGATACAGAAGAAACTGATAATGTTTGTTGCCTTCAAGAGGGCCATGAAATATTAATTGGGAATGTGGGAGGAAAATTAAATACTTATTTTTTAAAATTTTGATTTATTATTGAGTGTTTCAACTATTCAAAACTTTAAAGTTAAAATATGGAAGGAAAAGTATTAAACTATGTACTTAAGCTTTATTTTTGAAGATAGGGAAAGTGATTTTATTACTTAGATTTGTATTCCTGAATTCTTTGATTTTAAATTCTCAAATGATGAATGATTATTAATACATGAAAGTGGTTGCTGTTTTGTGTTTTAATACCAGATGTTGTAGAAGATGTAAAAGAGGAATGTCAAAAATATGGACCAGTAGTGTCTCTGCTTGTTCCAAAGGAAAATCCTGGCAGAGGGCAAGTAAGTGAATGTATTCATAATTTCAGAATTATTCAGAGCTTATTGAAATTTTTCATTAAGTGTGTTGTATAGAAAAACGTACACAAAAATTAGTAGTTTTGCTTTATGAATAATTATTACTTTCTTGTCTTTTACTTTTTAAAAAAGTTCTATAGTGTGCTTGCTTTTATTTATCATTTAATTTTTGTTAGGCTATTTTGTGGTTCTGTGAACTGATAGTATACTTACACAAACCTAGATAATAATAGCCTTTGAAATACCTAGGCTATGTGGTATTGTCTGTTGCTGCTGTCCTTTAAACCTGTACAGCATGTTACTATACTGAATACTATAGGCAGTTGTAACACAACAGTAAGCAGTGTTGTATCTCAGCATAGAAAAGGTACAGTAAAAAACTGAGCAATATGAATATTTCAGCTCTATTATAATCTCTTGGGACCTGAAAACATATTTATGTGGAGTGTGACTAGCATATTCATTAAAGTTGTTAAAGCACTGATCTAAAACAATTAGGGACATGAAGCTTCTTTGTTTTTTTCTCTCCTCTTTCAGGTGTTTGTTGAGTATGCAAATGCTGGTGATTCCAAAGCTGCTCAGAAATTACTAACTGGAAGGATGTTTGATGGGAAATTCGTTGTGGCTACATTCTACCCGCTGAGTGCCTACAAGAGGGGATATCTTTATCAAACCTTGCTTTAATCAGTAACCTAAGGACTATTTCCTGTTTCTCCTCTTCCATTTCTTGGATTATTGTATTCCACATCTGAATGCAGGAGTACTCCTTTACCATTTTAAGGGAATACTTCATATATTTATTTATCCTACTAATGTGCAGTCATTGCCCAAGCAATGTTGCATAAAAACATTTGGCACCAAGTAGGACAAGACCTCTCAGCTATACATTGAGGGGTTTTAGAGCATCCACGTGGGCAACCTTTTCTCGTGCAGTAGGGCAGGTGCTGCTCTTAAGTATGTAACCTAAACAGATATTAGTTATTTCATGTGACTATGAAGCAAAGGTGAATAATATGTTTTAGTGAGTATTATTAAATTTGTTAGGGTTGGTGACATCAATTACAGATTATTCCTTTATGTTATCAGGTGGTTCTTATTGTTGATATCCATATCTGGCACTGGATGCTATCGATAATGTTAAGTAATTGTCAAGCCGCAGTTACCTACTGTGTTCTTAACATTGAGTTGTGAATTTTTTTAAAGGAGTACTGTAGTACTTAATATTCCTTTAAAGAAACTGCAGTGAGCCTATCTACATTTTTTTAATATTATTAAGGCTTTTAAAATAGAAAGCTGATGCTTGATCTTGCACAATTTTTATGTCTAGTATGTTTGCTTGAGTGAATGTGCAGGTGTGAAAGACTAGAGAAAACTTGAGTCAGTGTACTTTATAGTGTGAGTCTTGTGAGCTAATACAGTCTATACCCATCTCTTCCCTCTGTTTCACACCTGTAAGATTTAAGATGTATGTGTTTTAAAATTGGTCTGTCTGATAGAATGTAAATGACAAAACAGTCATTCCTGAGAGGCTGAGAACAAACTGGAGTCTCTAGACCAGAGTTGTATTGAAACTATTAATTCTATTGGAACAAAGTAAGTTTAGGTACATGTTAATTATCTCATCCTTCAATCTTCTTTAAACATTTGATTGGCTCATCTTTTTATACTAAATCTCCTGTGATAACTGTTAGATTTCTCAAAATGTGATTCTACCAAGTAGGATGGAAAATTGAAGTGGATCACCAAAAAAAGGGGCGGGGGGGGGGGGACAAAAAGGCAAAGAGGGCAGATAATCAAGGATCCTTTTTTTTACTTCCTTTTATCTCTCACTTACTTTCCCAGCACCCCCTTGTCTTCCCTTTCCTCTATGCTCTACCTCTGTGCTTAATTGAAGACAAGCTAGAGGAACATCATCGCAAATGGTCTGGTTTTTGACTTTAGGAAGTAAAGAAAGGTGAAGATTTAAGACAAGTGGAATTAGAAGAAAGAAAAATTCAAATCTTAGAAGGATTTATAGCAATCAAATATTTTCATGAGTAAAAGTTGCCAGTATGCATGAGTTTATGGATACAGGTTGATTACATGGTTTTAAGAATTATAATTATGAATTCTCATTTTATGATTGTCCTTAAAGGTATAAAAATTAGGAAACCTTTGTAAAGCACTGATTGTACAAAAAAAAAAGGACAAGTTATGTACAGATTATGGATTTTTTTCTATTTTCTTACCTAAATGAAATTTTTATTTATTAATTTTTTTCCCTCAGGAAAAAGTCTTTTATATCTTTCCCTGTTGGAAGCCTCCTCATGTAGGCTTTTCTTGTTGTGCCATGCAAATTATTGAGAGCCCAATTAGAATCTGCATTATAGGGCATGAATTATTTTGCCTCTTCACACAATCACTATTTGACATTTTAGTTGTTACCAAATTATTCAGGGCTCTCTCAATATTTATTATGAAGCCAAATTTGGTATAAGGAGGCTGACTTATGAATTACCAAAGGGTCTTATACTATCATCCCTGATACGTGCCCTTAGGAAGAATAACTATCCTTTTTTATTTTGGCTCTTTTGAGGATTGATTGGTTGGTTGGTTGGTTTGTTTTCAAGTCAGAATTAAAGGGTAGAACCAATATTGTGATGACCTAAGCTTTCCAAAAGCATAATTCTTTATATGGCTAGCTGCTTCTTAGAAACAGTAGGTCCTTATGCATATTCCATTAAAGACATTCTACAGATGAATTCTTTCTATGGGCAAGTATTCTAGGCTAGCACATGTACCTCTTTCCCCTACCCCTAAAAAAAAAAAATAGAGAAAGAAAAATCCTTGCAAATAAACTGCAGATAGGCTTTTAAGCTTAGTCATGCAGTATGCTGCTAACATTGATGCTGTATTTCACAGCATTCTTTGATCATCTTATTGCAGATGTATTCATACATATATTAGTGTTTAACACTGTAGAATTTTATTTCAGAAGATGCTAACTAGATTTTTAAGGGAGCTGAAGAAATAATTGATGAGTCTAAGTAACCATGCATTGAATTAAATATTTTATATGAAAGCCACGAAATTTTAAAAAAAGATACCTACCATAACTTAAATTATCATTTATAGCTCTTAGCCCATTCTACCAAAGATGATCTTTGCAGATTCTCCCTCCCTCTGATGTTATCAGAAGTTTAATCTAAATATCTTCTTAAACTGGAAACAAAATATTATGAAAGATGCAATTTTCTTGATTCTTTAAGGATGAAATACACAGGAATTCTTCAAAGTTATTGAAAACCTAGAAATTTTCTTTCTGAGAAGCAGGGTAAAGAGGTGAGGTTTCATGTCACTTAACCCCTACCCTTGGGGACAAATTTTATCTCAGGTAGTTTTTCTTTCCCTAAAATAATACCTATGCTTCTTTCCCACTCACCTTCCCAATTTCTTCTTTATTGTAACATGGTATAGCCATGGTACATTTCACCCTAGAAAAGGCATATGAATTGTTTATAGGAAATTTTGGGTTCTTTAGAAGCATATTTGGAAGAAGTGACTAACTAGCCACTATTCAAACTATAATGCTGTATTTAGAGAAGAACAAGAAGAGTAAGACACCTCAGTGAGATAGCACTAGCTAAAAGTATTGGCTGCATTTTAAAGGAATTGAAAAAATTTGTCCTTTTGCAATAAGAGATCTGCATTTATCACTACTGAATGTCTTCCTTGTTGTATGGCCATCAACATAGCAGCTCTCTTTAGAGAAATTCCTTTTCTGCTGTACCTTGAGCCAAAACTATGGCTGCTTTTAGAACAAAAACCTTAAGTATACTTTTATTCATCCTTCTTTTTGTTTTAATTGAGAGAAGTGTGGCCTTCTTTTTGGTACTCCAGCTGCTAAAGAGTGTTGAGATATGCTAACCTGCCAGCAGCAATGCTGCCACGTGGAGGAAGTTGAAGAAAAACTACAGACCTGATACTTGATTCTGTCTTGTACACTGGACTATCCATCCCCCGGTAAGGGCATCAAGTTACTCATATTATGTTTCATGGCTCTTTTTGAGTTAATTCATCAAATACAGGTGACCAACATCATTTTCTTAGGCTTGTTTTCTGGCTTTTTAAATTAGGCTTATCTTAACATAATTTTACTATCAGTTATGCTTGGCAGCATGGCATTTTTAAAAATAATTAATGAAAATCTCTGCAGTAACTAATAATAATTAAAATAATACAGTTACTGGGTGAGGGAGCCAGGGAGACTCTCAGTAACCACGTTTTACCTAGACTCTTATGCAAGGGTACATGCTGGGTGGTTTTATTCAGATTAGGGTACAGATGGAATCACATCATGGCTTTTAGTCTGGAGGATGTGTAGATAGTTAAGGATTTGAGCAAGTGCCTTTTGTTTCCTGGGAAATATTAACACTCATCTGGGTGAAAGCTTCCCAGATGATGATTAATTGCACCTCCAACTTTTTCTGGAAAGAACTTTTAGATTGAGTAATATAATGTTAAAAAGTCCAAAATTTCCTTGGTATCTTTTTTTTTCTGTTATATGTAAAACTATCATATTTAATTTTATTCCAGTATTATGTCTGATGGAAAAGCCAGGTATCTGGCAGAAAATTCTTCCCTGGATCTAGCTTCATTTTTTAATGGCAGGTTCCTTCCTCAAATTTTACTACTCTAGCTCTCTATTTCAAGTGTGATCACAATCAGACCAGTCTTTAGTCACAGTTAGCTCAAAAGAATTCCCATTTCTTAAGGTGCTCACTGAATCACCTTTATTTTGAGATGGTAGTCTGTCAAGTTAGAATTCATTAGTAGCCTTCTCAATGAATATACAAATGTTGAGTATTCATTATAGGGGAGCTCATCTGAGGCCTATAGTTATATTTAAATTTTATATTAATCATAGAGAAACATGGACATTTTGATTTTTAGAATACCCAGAGTTTTAAAGATTCAAGTTAGCTTCTTTTCTACCTGATACCACAGAATATATCATGTTATCATAGCCACTTTCTCCAAATGTTAATATTTTTGAATTATGTGATGACCAGTAAGTAGATTCACAACATATTCAGTTGACAAATATTATGGATATTTAAGAAGGTAAACAATTTTAAATATTTTTGCTGTGATTTTTATAGGAGAAATTGGCTGTAAAAGAAATATCTGTGAGCCGAGAGCATTTAGGAAATTTTATATTTTATAGGTGGTCATTAAGGTGATCTTCAGGATATAAGATATATAGTTTACGCAAACTTTGTTCTCCTAATATGAGGTTCTTATTATTTTCTTATAGCTAGCACTTTCATTATTCTTTGTACTGCTTATGAAGATTTTTGTTTTAAATTTGCTTTATTTGCGCTTTTCAGATAGTTGTCATAATCATGGCAATTGTGCTTGTGGCACCATAAACGCTGGAATTCATGGGAAACTTACCAAATGATTGCCCCTATTTTATTTCCCATTAAATTGGGTAACTGCCACAGTAACCTGAAGAAAACTTGATGACTTTTTGAAGACCATGTATATTTTATGAACTGAGTTCATAATATTTTAATTTAAAGGCAAAGAGAAACATTCTAATTTGCCTTACATGACTATTAATCTTTGTGATGCAGAAGAGAACTTATTTTGTTATACTACTTTGTATAATGAAAATAAGTCACATTCTGGGAAAAAAAAAAAAAAAAAACCAGAATTGTTCTAGTTCTTTTTGTTTCTTTTTAGGAAGCCCTCACATAAAAATCAGAGCTACTTCCTGTAGTAAGCTATTAGAATTATTTGTAGTCACCCTTTTTATCCCAGATTGCCTTCCTCTTTTAATTTATTTCCCCTTTAATTACATTCATGATATCAGGACAGTGAGTATATAAAAACAAATGTAGTGAGGTATTCTCAAATCATGCATATATGAATTCAGAATTTCTTCAGTTATTCAAATTATCTATAGTTATTTTGTTGGCATATATTTTCAGAAGATTGCCAAATTTAAGGGTTAAAAAAATAGATGAGGGGAAGAAAATGACTCCCTGACTGGTGTTTATAATCTTATATATACTAATCATTTATTTTTTAAAATCTAGACTGGGTACCTGTATTGCCTTTCCTATACATTCCTTGTTGCTACTTTCCCAGAAAATTATTTTAAGAGTTTATAAAATCAGATTAAATATCCATTTTCAGTTTATCCTGATTTTTAATAGTAAATATTGGAATTCCAGCTTTTTTGTATTTGGTGTTCACTAACCTTTCATGCACATCAAGGATCAGAAACTGGGGATCAGCCATCTCTGTTTCCCTTTGCATATTGGGTTCAGTGAGTGGCATTAGAATGCACTAGCTGCAAAGTTACAGCACCTTATGGAACTTAAATAGTGTTTATTTATTATAATTTTTAAAAGTTAATCTGCACTTCTGGAGATTACTTATTTTACAGAGAGTAAAGCTGTCACATTTTGTCCAGAAGGATTTACTCTTTTCATTCTTAATTTTTTTTCTGAAAAATTTCAAATAACTTAACATTCCTTAACAGTGTGGAATCTGGGGTACAAGGGATTCCCCTACCCACCCCCCAAAGGCTCCATCTTTGCTATATTTTAACCACTCTTAGAAATCCCTTTGTAATCAATAAATTTTAAGTCTATGGCCTCCTGTGTCAGCACTGGAGTGGTTGGTTGTGAATAGTAAAATCTATTTCCCCTTATGCAATTGCTATGTTTTTGATGAGTAGGTGTCATTACAAAATATGTGAAAGATCACTTAAACTAAAGCCAGTTATGAGGAGTGTCCTCTTCTGGAGGTTCACCTTCACCTCAGAACTGCAAGAATATCCCCTTGCACAGTGAATAGCTGTCTATAACATTTCTACCAGTTGTTTCAGTAGCAAATTGGTCTTGGCATTTCTTGGCACTATGGTCTCTGATCTTTGTGATGTCTTACAGTTTGTGAGTTGTTTTTTTTTTTTTGTTTGTTTTTTTTGTTTTTAACAAGTAAGTGGGACTATAAATGTAGATGTGTGTCAGTACCAAGAAGTTCTTTTCAAAAATCCCTCAATTTCTGATTTCCAAAGTCTTTCAGACTTGCTGCTTCTTGCTGAGTAGCAAAGAATTTTATTTTCCACTTTCCTATGTACCTAAAAAGTATAAACACTGCATTTTGATGGACTGTATTGCGTACTTTTTGCTGAAAACTTTTTCTGTAAACACAATTGCCTTGTTCAGTTTTGTTGTAAACTGACTTACCATAAGATGCACTGTTGATATGCTTTCTGATGTGTGTTTGATAAGAGTGATAAAATAAAGCTTAAAAATAAAATAATTGGTTTTTCATTTCCAGTATTTTGTACTTATGTAATATATAAATATATACCATAATATTATAAATATATACATATAAGGTGTATATATATGTATATATATATACTTCATATTCAGATAAGAGCTTAATGTAGTTGTGATTTAATTTTTACTAAAAAGCTATCATTGAAAAATTTTTTATAATTTAAACTATCTCTGAAGAATGGTTTTTTCATTTTTGGAATGATACTGAAATGTAGGGATTTTTTTTTTTTTTTAATGTCCTTTGTATTGTAGAAATAGCCTGGCCTAATGAAATCACAATTGGGATTTGTGTTCTGATCTTGGCTCTATCAAGTTGGATAGCTTTAATCAAGTGACCTGATTTTGACAATTGTATTTTTATGTTGTGAGAACCAATAGTAATAAACAGCCTTCAGTTATGGAATATCAACTAGGTGAGGGATACTGTTTTTCATAGTTTATATTATGTTTAATGTTCTGTTTTTACATATGGGAACTGAGGCTCAACATTTCATTAAACTTTGAGATAGTATTCATTTACTAGCCTGCTCAAGAGGGGGACTGATATGTTATTTCAGGAAGTTGATGACTGATCTGATGAGAAATTCAAGGGAAAAGTAAAGAGGGACACCTTAAGAGACTGTTTTCAGAACTCAAGTCTATTGATTACAAATGTTTAAATCAGCAATTTTCACACTATAGTGTAATAGCTGGGAAGGCTTGTTAGAATACAGATTGTTTCCTTACTTCTTCCTGATTTGAAGTTTTTCATTTTATTTCCTATCTCTTCTGCCCATTACTTCAAAATAATAACCTAATCCCCTTAAATTGGCATCTAACACACATACTGGCCCCACCTGCTAATCCTGCCTCATCTTGTTTCTCCCCATTTATACTTCATATTTTAGTTGTTCTAAACTATCCCTATTTCTGCAAATTTCATTCATTTTCTGTGTCTGAGCCTCTTATCAAAATGCCATTAATTCCCTGCCCCCTCACTTTTTCTGTGATGAAATCCTGTTTACCTTTTAATTGTCACCGTCTCTAGTTATCTTTCCTGTGTTCCCCCAGTCCCAAATGGGCACCATATTTAGATCTGTATTCCTGTCATTATACCTGAACTAGTAATTGCTCCAGCTATATGTGGAGTTGAAAATGAATTTATAGAATTGGGCAGCCAGTTGGATGTGGGTGGCACCAGTATGTGAAAGAATGATAGTTCAGTAGTTTACTTCAATTAACTATTAAGCAAAAGGAAACAGTTATGAAATGTAAACTATTGATACATGAATAATATTGGTAGTTGAGTATTTTACAAAGGAAGTTGGAAAAATAGGCTTTCTTTGGATTTTAAAAATATGGCAAATTATTCTTGCAGAGAGAATTTTCATGATCTTAAGAAATGAAAATTTTTCATTTCCGTATGTTAACATAGAATTAGCAGAACAACTAAGACCCTGAATTCCTTAACGTGAGTATGTTGAAATTTTAATTTAAGCCAGGTGTGGTGGCACATGCCTATAATCCCAGCAATATGGAAGGCTGGGATAACCACCAAGTTCACGACCCGCCTAGGCAATTTAATGAGACACTGTCTGGAAATAAAAAATAAATGAACTGGGGATTTAGCTTAATAGTAAAGCACCCCTGGGTTCAATCCCTACTACCAAAACCAAAAAAGTACGAGGTGTTCTGTTGTAACTTGTAGTTCTATCCACTATTCTGCAACTTTGAATAAAAATGGTTAAATTACAGCTGAACATGAGAGTTATAACACATAATTACTAAAATATTTCCAAAAGCCTATTTTTTGATGCAGTATACAGTGTCACCTACATATATATCTTATAAATTATCTATAATGTCTATATATGTGTTTCAGCCTGTTTACATAGAAATAAAAATGCTCAGACCAATTGAAAGGAAAGTGGATGATTGAAGGCTGTATATTTAAGTACCAGCTAAATTAAACGTCTCCCAGCTTGTGAAGAGCTGGCACAGGCTCTATGACAAGGACCTCTGAACAAGACTTTTCAATTGATTTGTAAAACATTGAGAAAAACATTCATCAGACCAGTAGCAAAAGATCACTGTTGTAAAATATTTACATTTTCAAGACCACAGAGCTTTAAAAGGACCAGTGGTATACTGAGAAAAATGAAGTTGAGATTTTGCAATAACCTTTTTGATGATGAAGCTCTCAAAAGGGACAATTGAATTTTAGCTGAAAGTGAACTATTAAGATAGCAAACACATTTGTTAGTTATCTCTAACAACATCTGAAGGGCCTCATTTTTTGTACATTTGGCAGAAGAGAGCCTCTCGGGAGGCTAATATGTCAGTATGCTTATTTTTGTTTAAGAAAGGAAAACTACATTTACTGTACATTAAAACATGTTTGAATAAAATTTTCTGAAGAAAAGAATTAAGCATGTAGAGTCTCATCTTTAATGTTAGAATGAAGCACAAAGTTTATCTAGGTAGTAGTTGAGCAAGTTGAAATTAATGAAGTGCTTTAGTGTTTACTCAAGCGCTCCCTAAACTGTATCCTTGAAACATTATCATGCTGTATGATATCAAGAGAAGCTTTGAGGCCAGGCACAGTGGTGCATGCCTGTAATTCCAGTGGCTTGAAAGGCTGAGGCAGGAAGATCACAAGTTCAAAGCCAGCTTCAGCAGTTTATCAAGGCCCTAAGCAACTTAGTGAGACCCTGTCTCAAAAATTAAAAAAAAAAAAAAAATTAAAAAGGCTGGGAATGTGACTGAGTGGTTAAGTGCCCCTGGGTTCAATCCCTGATATTAAAAAAAAAAAAAAAAGTTTTGAGGAGTGGGGTAGGTTGAAAATATTCCATGGATTAAAAAGAAGAAAACAGTCCATGGTTAAATAAGGTTCTGGATATGCATATTTTCCCAAAGAAGTCAGGTGTCTACTGCTGACCTCAAGAAGAGGATGATTGAAGGATGCTGCAAGTTGATGCTCATATGCCAATATATCCTTTACTCATTGTCAACATGTTAGTACAGTTGTTTTCCCTCGTTCTTTCCCTCTTCATGTTAATAAATTTAATTATTTTTTATGAACCATTTAAAAGTTCCAGATCTGAACCTGTCCCCTGATAATTTCAGCACAATTCCTTATCACTCCCTCGGAATTTAACATTGAATCAGAAATATTTAATATATGGTCATTTTAGGGCTGGGGATGTGGCTCAAGCGGTAGCGCACTCGCCTGGCATGCGTGCGGCCCGGGTTCGATCCTCAGCACCACATACCAACAAAGATGTTGTGTCCGCCGAGAACTAAAAAATAAATATTAAAAATTCTCTCTCTCTCTCTCCTCTCTCACTCTCTAAAAAAAAAAAAAAAAAAAAAAGATGTTCTGTCTACCAAAAACTGAAAAATAAATATTAAAAATTCTCTCTTAAAAAAAAATATATGGTCATTTTCCCCAATTATCTCATGTCTTCGTAACTTTTTTTCTTCTTCTACCCAGGAGCCAGTCAAAAGATTCTGTATAAACATACAGACCCAAGATAGGTTCATTTTTAAAACAACTAATTCTATTTTTTCTCCTAAATTCTATGTTCAAGAAAATTTGAGAAAAAAAAAACCAGTATATTTTCTTCCTGTCTTTTTTCTGTCACTTGATATGCACTTTTGGCTAGGGGCATTCATTTCAGGACCTAAACTTAAAAAATTATTTACAGGAATGTGTGACTTTAAGAGAAAAAAGAAGAAACAACTATGGTCCAAAGACCCATTATAATTGACCAATGTCCTAGTGATCATTTAATTTAAAACATTATTACAGAAAATTCCATGACAAATAATGCTTAACACATGTTTGGACAACATCCCAGACAAATTCCTAGGGCCACTGTGATTTAAGGAAGTGTCATAATATTTATGACTCTTGAGGCATTCCTTGTCCTTATTTGTAGCTAAAACATTGAGAAATCACTCCTGATTTCTTTAGCAAAGTCAATAGAGTCATCTAAGTTGTCCTCTGGTGGTTGGTGTTTCCTGAGAGAAAATGGAAAACACTGAGCATGAGTAATTTTACACATCTGGAATAAATATTAGGTATGACTTGCATTTGGAGGTTTTCTCTTTACTAATTGCTATCATTATAGTTTTATTAGGTTAATTATATTCATAGTCTTTAATCGTACCTAAGAATTCTAACTTAGGGAAAATTCTGTTTTTAGCAATAGCACCCAAAGAATCTTTTTTTTTCCCCCTCTTGGCAGTACTGTGAATTGAACCCAGGGCCTCGCCCATGCTGGGCAAGCATTTTACCACTGAACTACATTTTTAGCAACTAAAAGATCATTTCTACATCCAAGGAACTAATAAATCTTTAACTTTCCTCCAGAATAATTTTAGCATCTAGATAGCTTATATATTTTATCTCTTATCCTTAAGCTTATATATATATATATATATATATATATATTTTTTTTTTTTAAAGAGAGTGGGGGGGGGAGAGAGAGAGAATTTTTTTAATATTTATTTTTTAGTTCTCGGCGGACACAACATCTTTGTTTGTATGTGGTGCTGAGGATCGAACCCGGGCCGCACGCATGCCAGGCGAGCGCGCTACCGCTTGAGCCACATCCCCAGCCCTTAAGCTTATATTTTTTATCTGCTTGCTTTATGCCTTATGTAGGTGACCAGAGCCATTCTCATTTAACTTCCACCTATCTGCCAAACACAGGTAAATACCTGTTTCGTCTCAGGCATTCCCTTACTAGATGTTTTCTTTACCTGTTTTATCTTAGCGATTCCCCTCCTACTTTTCATAATAGAAAGGAGCACTGTCCTAAATTAGTAAACCAACAAACAAAAGAATTTATCAGTAGGACACAGTAGTTGAGTTTATGAGATATAATAATAATAAAGCAGCCAGGTCTCACACACAGCTAGGAACCAGGAACTGTGAAGCTGCCAGGACTCTCCTGATGGCTTTCTTAACTCTCCTGGTCTCTGCTACTTCTTTTAGTGTATGTCTTCATCACCCCCTCTCTCTTCCCCACTCCCTTCTTCTTCCTCTGTCCTCTTCCTCCTAATACTGACATTTCTTTTCTCTCTGCTTCCCCAACTACATACCACTGCCCACTGGAGACTGTTAAAATTCCAGCCACATTTAAAAACTGGCTTTCTTTACATCCAATAAATTCTCAGAAGAGAATATTTAGTTGACACAGTATGTTTATCTATCCTAGGCCAATAAACTGTGACAAGATGTTGTTCCATATTGGACAAAGACTAATATAGAATCTTCCTTTTGAGAGGTGGCAATTATTATAGAAGGAAGAATTGTTCATTTGGCTCAGGAGTCATCACAAAACCTATCTTGACTGTGTTCTTTTTTCTGGTAATAAGCCAAGTACTCAAGGAACTATTTAGTTTTCCTCCCTTACTTTCAAAATGTAATCATTCCCATTCTAAATCTCTCTTAAATTTAATCTCTGAAATTCATACCCATATGAAACTATGTCAGCAGCATATTGAACCATAATTGCTTATTAAACAATTACAGTAATTAAACAATTACAGTAATGTCCTTGCCTTTAGGTTTCACTCTGCCAACAAAGTTAAAAATTCTGTTGTGGTCCGATTTCTCCCCTTCTTAAAACTCTTCAATGGCTCCCAAGTTTAGGCAGTGTCCCCTAAACTTTCCTAATAAAATAAAAAAAAAAACTTGGGACACTGATCAAAAATATAGATTCCCAGGCTATTCTTCTAGACATTTCAAATCAGTAAATTTGTGGTAAAGCCTGATCATCTGTGTTTAAACAAGCATCCCAATCACTTCAATATTTACCAAACTCCGCTCCATATGTCTTGCCATCTCCTCTCCAACTCTATCCTGAATGTTGGGCCCATTTTTCCAATATTTGCCAAGAATAGTACCTCCATTTCTGTGCATCATTTCTTGGCCTAAGAATCAGCCTATGAATCTTTGTCCCTGAGCTGAAACAAGTATTCTTTCCTTAATGTCCCTAATAAATCTAAATTTAAAATCTAAGAGCCCACTCTTAGCATTTCTTCACATAATATTTATGTGCTTCTTCCCATTGTATGTGAAATCTTCAAAAACTGTGATTGCAACTTATTTATTTCACAGCTAAAAGGATGTGTCTTATAGGAATGCTACATGATTTCTGCCAAAGAATGAGAGAATTAAAAGAAATAGCATCTCTTCTGTGAACCAAATTTTGAATTTATTGAAGTATGCAGTAGTCAGGTGATGGAATCAAATGGATAGTGTTCACTGAGAGAATGGGTGAACAATGCAGTTCTGGTAGTCTACAAATTTCCCAACAATGCATCACAGAATTAGACAATCTTCACACCCAGTCATGGCTTACGCTTGAAGTGCAGAGCATTTGCTACTAGCTTATCAAAAAGGCTGAGAATACATGCTTTCTGCAGAACCAAAGAAAAGAATGTCTGACAGTTAATTTTAAGTGCTGACCTGACTGGATTAAGAGCTATGCAGATATCTAGGAAAGCATTGTTTTGGGTATGCCTGTGTGTTTCTGGGAGAGATTGGCATTTGAATTAGTGGATTTAGTGGGGGAAGATCTGCCCTTAATGTGGGGGGAAACCATTTAGTCATGTATAGACGTAGGTAGAATAAAAAGGCAGAGGATAGATGAATTTTCTGTCTCTCCTTGAGCTGGGACACCCTTTTTCTCCTGCTCTTGGCCTCCAGGAATTGCACCAGCAGTCTCCTTGTCCCTGGTTTCTCAGGCTTTTGGATTTGAACTGAGCCATGCTATGGGCTTCCTGCATTCTCCATTGTGGAGAACAAAAAAACCTTTTAATTGGTGCATAATAATTATACAGAATAGTGAGTTTCATGGTATCATTCTTACATTTATGTAACATAATTTGGTTAATTTCATTCTCTATTACTTCCCCTCCTCCTACCCCCGCATCCCTTCCCTCTAGCCTACCAGTCTTCCTCCCATTTTCATGAGATCCCTTATTTTTCCCTTTTCTCCCTCTACTTTCTGAATCTGGCTTATTTTGCTTAACATAATTTAATATTCTCCAGTTCTCTCCATTTGCCTGCAAAAGACATAATTTTGTTCTTTATGGCTGAATAAAAATCCATTGTGTAGATGTACCATATTTTCTTTACCCACTATCTGTCAACGGACAATTAGGCTAGTTCTATGATTTGGCTATTGTAAATTGTGCTGCTATAAATATAGGTGTGTGGGTATCCTTAAGATATGCTGACTTAATTCTTTTGGATAAATTCCAAGAAGTGGATAGCTGGTCAAATGTTGGTTCCATTCCTAGTCCACTGATTCCCCAAGTGATTAATTTACATTCCCACCAACAGTGTATTAGAGTTCCTTCCCCCTGCCACATCCTTACCAGCATTTATTGTTTGTATTATTGATAATTGTCATTCTAAATATGGGACCCGCTACGGCACCTCCCTCCAGAAAATGGTGAAGAAAATTGAAATCAGTCAGCATGCCAAGTACACATGTTCCTTCTGTGGCAAAACCAAGATGAAGAGATGGGCTGTGGGGATCTGGCACTGTGGTTCCTGCATGAAAACAGTGACTGGTGGTCCCTGGACCTACAACGCAATTCTGCCGTCACAGTCAAGTCTGCAATCAGAAGGCTGAAGGAATTGAAAGACCAGTAGAAAGTTCTACCATATAGCAAAATTGTGTTTTATTTGTTAATTGTATTAACTGGATGTTCTGATGTGAATTGCATTAATATTGCCCTTTCAAAAGATTTGTAAATTGAAGCCCTTCTAATTTGAATTGGAAAATTTTGCTGAGATGGGTTATTGTAATTCAGGTCTTTTTTCTTCAGTAGTCAAATGATAATGGCATGAAACTAAGTCTTATGGCTTAGGTATATACTCAGCTTTTTTTGTTTTTTTAAAACACTGTTCAACTACTCCGAGATACATTGACACTGTACAAAATTTGTTTTAAAGGTAAAATATGCTAAAATACACAAAGGATATACATTAAAAAAAAGAACTCTCTTCTTATCATTGCTGCACTTTCATCAAGGACCTATGCATCTGACTTTTGAATTAGAGCCAAGAAAGATGATCTAGAGATTCTCTTTGATAATAAGTAACATATAAAGCTATAGCCCCTGGCCTTGGCTACTTCAAAGTGGTGTTTTGAGAATCACTTTTTTTTGGGGGGGGGAGGGTTGATAAATTAGAATTCTATCACTCAAAATGGTGTTCAATCCATTTATTCATGTATCAATTCACACATATGCAAAAATTGTTTTCTTCTTCTTTTCCAAAGAAACAAGTGGGGGAAATCAACTGATTGGCCAACTCTTAAGGAACAGGGAAGATCCAGCAAGGGCAGGGTGACATTACAACATTGGATGCTCTTACAAGTGACATAGTAGTTAGGGGTTAAGTAATAGAAAGCTCATTTTTAATGCCATATCTCCCAATGTTTTTTTGACAGAGCATCAGGCCACTTGCCTGATGACAAAGGCCAATTTTTACTAGGCAAAGAAATGATCAGGTGCCAAACATGGCAGGGGGAGAGGAAGAGAGGAGTTGAAATTAGAGATTTGAGGACCAGGCAAAGATGTGGCTTGGACTAAAGATAGAAAGGTAAAGTTGAGTGGTAAGGGGCTTTGTATGACTGTCACAGTTTTGAAGCTGGAAAACTTCACACTTTAACTATATGAACTTAGCAAGCTGCTTAAACTCTACAAGGCTTGTTTTTCTGTTTTGTACTATAGGGATAATAATTGTTTTTATATTCCAAAATTATTGTGAACATTAAACAAGCAAATTCACATGAAACTCCACAGAGAGATGCTTTGCTTCCCCCTCTCAATTTTTTATATTGCTTTGTTCTAATCATTCTAATTATTCTTCTTGTGTCAGGTTATAACTTAAGTCATTCAAAACTTTTCCCTTCCTTCAGTATTATCTTCTTTTTCTGACCATATGCGTTTAAGTACACAATTCATCCTGACAATTTCTAATGGAAGGAACATCTCCAATGGCAGAATTTTTGGCAGCGGGGGGGACTTTCTTGCAAGTGTGGAAAATATGTCATCTACAATAAATCCAGAAACAAGTGTTAATGCTTTTTGGTCTTTGTGTCTCTATGATTATTATTATTATTTACATTAGGTTCTTAAACTGTCAAAGGATGATAACTATAAATCATATTCTCTACTCTTTGGTGTTGTGGAGAAAATTAATACTTCTATCAGTAGTTTTATTTCATATAAAATTATTAAATATTAAATTTAACCTCATTAATACAACCTCACTGTCAGGTCTCAATGAAGATTTTGGTGGGGAATTTTGAATATTAGTAAACTTTTCTTTCCACAGAAAATGAGCACTTCATTTTACTTACAGTGTATAGCTGTGTGAGTAGGTATAAGGGGATTGTTACTTGGATTAAAAAACAAACAAACAAACAAAAAAAACCCCAAAAACTCAGTAAAAGCCAGGCATGGTGGTGCACACCTATAATCCCAGCAATTTAGGAGGTTGAGGCAGGAGGATCATAAATTCAAGGGCAGCCTGGGCAACTTAGTAAGATCCTCAGCAACTTAGTGAGACCCTGTCTCAAAAAATAAGAGAAGAGAATGTGTCTCAGTGGTAAAGCACTCCTAGGTTCAAGCCTCAGTAAATTGGCTGATGATCAATTCACAAATTAGTTAATGTAGGTGTGGGCCTATATGGGCCAATTGTTTTTTAACCTGCTTGCTTACTATGTCAAGAATAAAATCTTGTGACTTAATTCAATCCCCTGCATAGCCAGAATTTCAAGATTTAAATCTCTCCTTAATTATGCTTTTAAAGACCAGTTTCAACAAAGTCAAATAATTTTGTACATGTGCTTCATGTAGGTAGACTATATTTATTGGATAAAATTCATAGTTAATTCATTGCTAATGATATTTGAGGTTCGAGACCATGACCAAAGATTAATTTCCTATTTCAAGGGAAAACAAAATCACACATTGACTGACCTTAGGGGATCTGAATTGCATCTGTCTTTGACACTTTCAACTTCCAGTCACCTGAGTTCACAGGCCTTCCTTATTCTTGCATCACTCACTACATCATAAAAGTTTTGTTTGTTTTAACCAACTTGAATCCCTCTTTATGCCAACTGTTAAGAACAACCCAACACACCCTGAATTCCATCAACATAGTACAAGGCAGGTTTGCTGACTACATTGAATTAGCGATTGAATTGAAAGTCCAGCCTGAGTCAGCTAGATGATATAACCCTCCTTTTTTTTTTTTTCAAGTTTAGGGAATTCATTATAAGTGAATTAATAATATAATTTCTTATCCAAAGACATTGTTCATAAAAAGAGTACCAAATTTTAAAGAAAATAGCCCAGAGGGATCATGAAGATCCTGGAGATGTGCTCTGAACAAGAAACCAGGAAAACCTCAATCACTTTAAAACAAGTTTAAATAGCAATCACAAATTAGAAAAAATTACAGTTCTACTCACCACATTTTAAGTTCCAGAGAAAATTCATCTTTTGCTTGGGACAATTCAGTGGGCCTTTGAGCTGTTTAAAGGTAATACTCATAGACTAGTGTGTGGAAATAGTAAGAAACCAAAATGCTCTGTATATGAAAAGATTCTGGAGGCTGGAGGTGTAGCTCCGTGGTAGAGTGCTTGCTTAGCATGCATGAGGCCCTCAATTTGATCGCTAGCATCATATTCTCCCTCTCTCTCATTTCTTGGATACATGAAGTGATTTCCTATTTGTGGGAAACCCAAAGACATGAACCATGAAAAGAAATTGGGAATATTTTATTTAGATAATAAAAATATGGTGATCTAAGGAGGCCTTGGTGTGGTTGTGAATTCACTTGAAAGAGTTTTCAACTTTGTGGTACCCACATATATCTGAAACTGATCACTATCCTAGGATTAAGTCATATCCTCACCATGGCTACCAAATGGGTTTTAAGAGTCCAAACTGACTGATTAATCTTGTCATTCCCTCATTTCTTTTCCTTCACTCCTCTGTTCTCTTGTTCCTCTGCCTCCAAAACCTCCCAATTGAGTGACCTGAAGCCACTGTTCCAAATACAGGCAAAGGATATACTATTTCTTTGTCTCTTCCTAGGCACTCAGAGCTTTGCTGATAGTGGCTCCTGCTGCTCAGTCTGTGTCAGCTCCTGGGGGAAGAGGAACCAGCTCTTCTTTTCTGGAGTAAAGTGGTGGGTGAGGGTGGGTATGCCATTCCAATTCCATTTTCCCATCAGGGAGAGCAGCCAATGATTTCCTACTGACTTCAAGTAAAAAATGAGCACAACTCCAAATATCTACGATGAACATTTATTTGCATTTATGTCCCTTGGGGACACTACATCTAAAGTTAAAAAACAAAATAGACATTGAATATTGTTATTGGTTTGGTTGCTCCTTTCATAGGACAAATCCTGGTTATTGAAACATTTGCTCTTTCCTAGGTTTGGATTATATTATTTTATTATATTATATCCTGTCTATAAATTACTTCTTGATTCTTATTGAGAAGGGAAGCATAACCTCAGATTAAAATTAATTTTTTCTTTATTCTAAATTTGCTCTGATGGAAGTCTTTCCTATTGTCAACAATAATTTTTAAGAGAAAAGCAGTCACAAAGTATTTTTCTCAAGGAAGCATTCTTTTCCTATACTTTTAAAATTTTCAACAACAAGCTATATTGGGGCTGGGGATGTGGCTCAAGTGGTAGCGCACTCGTCTGGCATGCGTGCAGCCCAGGTTCGATCCTCAGCACCACATACCAACAAAAGATGTTGTGTCCGCTGATAACTAAAAAATAAATATTAAAAAATTCTCTCTCTCTTTAAAAAAAATAAAAAAACAAGCTATATTGTAGTTATAGTTATAAAAGCCTCAAATTATTATTTTATTTTTTGGGGGTACTGGGGATTGAACAGGGGCACTCGACCACTGAGCCACATCCCCAGCCCTATTTTGTATTTTTTTTTTTTTAGAGACAGGATGTCACTGAGTTGCTTAGCACCTTGCCACTGCTGAGGCTGGCTTTGAACTTGCAATTCTCTTGCCTCAGCGTCCTTAGCGGCTGGAATTATAGGCATTTGCCACTGTGCCCAGCTTCATATTATTATTTCTAACAGAAATAGTGCATGTGAACATACATCATGCCAGAAACCTGGCATATGCTCAGTAAATCTAAGTACTTTGTTACCTCTGATGAAAAGAGAATTTTTCTATATTCAGCAGGAAAAAAAAAATCAGGCACTCCAGAGCAATAGATATCTATGGTAAGATAGGAACATCATCTCATAAAGTATATATATATACACACACACACACACACACACACACATACATACATATACACACACAATAGTTTTATTTAACCATAAAGAATGAAATTATGTCATTTTCAGAAAAATGGATGAAACTTGAGAATATTAAGTGAAAAATTCCAAACTCAGAAATTCAAAGATCAGATATTTTCTCTCAAATGTGGAAGCTAGAGAGGAAAAGAAAGTTGAGGGATATCTCATGAAAATTGATGGGAGATCATTAGAATAGAGGATAAGTACCAGGTGGAAGCAGAAGAGGAAGGGAAAGGGAAAATACTATGGAATTATATTGGCCAAATTATATTGTTACATTGTGTGCATGTATGAATATGTAACAACAGATCTCTCCATTATGTAAAATTATAGTAAACCACATAAAAAATATGGGAAAAAACAAAAAAATCTCTTCTAATGATCCAGGCAAGAAAACCACAGAGGTCCTCAAGTCAATGGCTATTCTAAGAATTAAAACTTTTGAACATATTTATCTGTATAAATCACTGCAACATTTATACCAGCAAACAAAAAAAAAATAATAATAATTTAAGAGTCCTGGCAAAAGACCAAAGGCAAGTAAATTAAGAAGTAGTTATTCATGAGAAATTAGAGAATGTCTGTGCAAGCAGTGGGAGACTCTGATGTTCTTGCCAGGATTGGTTTCACCTCCCCTGCTCACTAGCTTGGTAGTGCACTACCAAGGTGGGACTGGGAAGTTTCGTTACTGAAAGGGGCTTTCTTGAGTTGAGTGGAAAGTGAGAAACTGATGTTTCAACAAATATAGCAAAAGTTTATCAGGAATAAATGGATGGAAAACCATGATTTTAAAAAACAAAGGCAAACTAAATATAGTCTCAGATTTTAAAAAAAAATCTCAGAGAATTCTTTGCCAGCCATCCTGCCTCCAAAAGACAAAAAAAAAAAAAAAAAGGAAGTACTTCAGGCTGAAAGGAGGTGGCACAGATGGCAATGTGAATCCACAGGAAGAAATGCAGAGCACCAGAAAATATAAATATATATATCAGTAAGACTGAAAATTTTTCACCTTAATTTCTTTAGAATACTTAAGAGTGCATAAAGGAATAATTCTTTTACTTTCAGTTCATAAATATAAATATTTAAGGTTTGAGAAAAAAATGAAACTATTTTGGAGCAAAGCTGCTATACTTTATCAAAATTATATCATTATTAACCACAAGTACATTGTGATAATACAATATATATTGTATTCATTAAAGTTGCCACAATAAAATAATGACAAAAGATTACAGTTAAAAAAGAATGATTAAGATGGTACATAAAATATGTGCTTAACATAAAAAAGCAATCAAAAAGGAATAGAAAACCAAAGGACATGAAATATATAAAATACAATTATGAAAATAACAGGAGTAAATCCAAGCATATGAATAACTACAGTAAATGTAAATGAACTAAACACTGATAAAGTTGGCAGAGACTGTCAGACTGGATAAAAGATCATATGCTGTGTATAAGAGAAATACTTCAGAATCAAGAACACAAGTAGGTTTAAACTAAGAGCAAAAGGGACTTTCTACATCTGATTAAAGTTACAAATTTTAAGATAGGAAAGTTATTCTGAATTACCCTAAGGAGCAAGACTTTCTAATTAGGAGAGTTCTTAAACAACAGAACTTCCTCCAGCCAGACCCAGAGAGATGTCAGAGAGACTCAAAGCACCAACAACATGAGGAGTGTGGGAGCAGATTTTTCTTAGCACTTCTAGTCAGGAGTGCATCCTTGATGACTCCCCTTCATTTCAGCTTTTGAAACTCTAAATAAAAGAATCCAGGTGAGCCCACCCAGACTTCTGACCTAGAGAAACTCTGACATAATATATCTGTGTTTTTTGAAGCCACTAAGTTTGTAGTGTTTATTACAGCAGCCATGTGAAACAGAGGCCAAAAGCTCAGGTATAAAACAATAAAAAGTTCATGCTACTATACATGATGTGAGCTTTCATGAAGAAAAAAAAATGTTTTTGAAAGGTAAAATATAACTTATTCTGTAGTATGTTATTAACTTAGCATGTATGCTTAGTTGGGTAATCAATATTTGTCATCATTATTGTCTTTTTGAGACATTACTATACAATATTGATCCAACTTGGTGCTGAGGCAATGTATTTACTATTATTAAAATTAAGTGGTTGGAGACAAGGACTCTATAAAACTAATTAAGAGCATGTATTTGTGATCAAATACATGTTCAAATTTGAAATGTGACACTGGATGAGACCTTGTAAAAGATATTAAACATTTCTCAGCTTTAGTTTATTGAACTACAAGATCAAAATAATATCAGTATTAACCTAACAGCTTATTATAAAGATAAAATGAGAAAAGAATTATGTGAAATTTAATAACAAACATTCAATACATTAGTTATTGAGAATATGCACTAATCCTCAAGAAAAAAGAAAAATGACCCAAAAGCAATTCAGATGGTATCAGGACTGCTATTGTCATTACAGGTTCCAGTTGGACAGGGTTAGCTTCTCTTGGTTTTCCAACGGTCGGGCCATCTTTTGAGATGTCCATCAGTGTGAGGGCTCCTACAGAGAGTCTCACTGTGGATGAAACCTCCTCAGGCTGTATGTGTGTTGGGGGTGTTGTCATTCTCACCCTAATGAGTCTGGATGGCAGAACATTTAATCAGAGAATTATTCTCAAGCCTTAAGATCTGATGGAATTCACTTTGCTGGGTTTTAGCTTGGGACCCACCATTCCTTCCTTTTTTTCCTATTTCTTCCTACTGGAATAAAAGTGCCTATCCACCACTGTTTTTTTGGAAGCATATATCTTGTGTGATATCACAAGACCCCATCTGGAGGAATTTTGCCGCAGGATGAAGTGTATCTGTAGACTTGCCACACCTTATTTAGAAGATAGACTAGAGTTGATGCTGGAATAAGTAAAGTTTTTGAAGTTGTTGGAACATATTTATTTTGTATACAGGAAGAACATGAGCCTGGGGGACGAGGGAAAGAATGCTATAGCCTGAGTTACATGTTCTTAAAATTCATGTTGAAACCCTAGCACCCGATATGCTGGCATTTGGAGATGGGGCCTTTGGAAGATAATTAGGCTTAGAAGAAGCCATGAGAATAGGGTACTCATAATAATATTTGTGTCCTTTTAAGAAATCAGAGAGTTGACTTGATCTTTTTCTCTCCCCTACTGAAGATACAGCAAGAAGGCTCCTGTTGGTGACCCAGAACCCAACCATGCTGGTACCTTTCCCAGCCTCAACTGTGAGAATACATATCTGTTGTTTAGGTCACCCAATATGTGGTTTTGTGTTACAGCAGCCTAAACAGATTAAGAGAGACATGTCCATACTTACTAAATCATAATTAACTCAAAGTGAAATGTATTTCTTTTGTCGACACCATTGCTTTCTAAAAGAAGTTATGATAACATAGAATCACTTACAGGGCATTTTAACTTTGTTTTAAAAAAGTTATAAATGACAACATGCACCTAAGAGATAATGAATCTTTTTCCTTAGTTATAAATAGTGAAGCATGCCAGGAGCCATCTGTGAACTGTGTGAGAACCAAATCAACATGGAAGCCATTGAGTAGGAAAGTCTGGTACTGGGAACTCCCAGCAGCAATCCGGCTGGTTTGAGAGAGCCTGATACATGTGACTTTCTACACAGCTCTGTCACAAGTTCAGGGACAGGGTAACCTGCTGGAGCCACACAACAACAAAGCCAGTCAGAGACGTGTGTGGCTTGCCAAGATGCCAGTCAACCTGTTGATTACAAGACTGTCACACCAAGAAGCAAGACTCCTTCCACTGGAACTTTATCCCTGCCTTTAAATTAAAAACCAGAGCCATTTTTTAGTTGTTCAGTTCCAGCTCCCATGTGGCCTGGAGGACCGATCAGGTCCACTCCATCTCCTGATTTTCAAGCTCTGACTCTTATCCTTTACTAATTATTTCAGATTTTCTTTTTTTCAGGTGGCTTATACCTTATGAGCAGGAAACTACCTTGGAGGAAGGGTGCTTGCCACCCCACAATAGATGCACAGTAGTGCATAGCTGTAATCTCAGTGACTTCAGAGACTGAAGTAGGAGGACCCCAAGTTTGAGGCCAGCCTGGGCAACTTAGTAAGACCAACTTAAGAAGAAGAAAGTAGCTGGGGAGATAGCTCAGTGGCAAAGCATACCTGTGTTCAATCCCTAATACTGCAAACAATAGCAACAAACCAACTAAATAAAAAAAAATATTTCCATACTTTTTCTTATAGTGCTGGGGATCAAATCTAGGGCATCTCACATTCTAAGCAAACACTTTATCAAATCTAGGGCCTCTCACATCCTAAGCAAGCAATGAACTACATCCCAAGCATAAGTTTTGTATGCATCACTTAATCCAATTTTTAAATAAATTTATCCAAAATGTGCTTTCCTGTGCTTAACAAATGACAAGTCAATAAAATTAATAAAGAATATTTGAAAATGTTCCAATCTTACAATAGAAAATCATGCTTAGGACAAACTTCAATGATAATTGACTAGATCAATAGATTGGAGAATGAAAATATGATTGGCTAATTATTAGAAAATGATCTTAACTTTGTAATCAGAAATTGTTTAAGCACATAATAGGAAATATTTCTCATTGTTAATGTAATATATCAAATCCTAAAAATAATCCAAACCAGGCTGGGGTTGTGGCTCAGTGGTTGAATGCTCCCTAGCATGCATGAGGCATTGGGTTCGATCCTCAGCACCACATAAAAATAAAACAAAGATATTGTGTCCACCTAAAACTAAAATAAATAAATAAATAAATAAAAACTATCTATAATTGAATGCTATACCAAAGAGTCATAAAAAGTCATTTGGAAAGCTCCAGTTGCATTTCACAATTTTTTATTGGTTGTTCAAAACATTACAAAGCTCTTGTCATATCATATTTCATACATTTGATTCAAGTGGGTTATGAACTCCCATTTTTACGCCAAATACACATCTACTGATTTACATATTGCCATACTAGTGACTGTTGTATTCTGCTACCTTTCCTATCCTCTACTATCCCCCTCTCCTCCCCTCCCATCTTCTCTCTCTACCCCCTCTACTGTAATTCATTTCTCTCCCTTGATTTTTTTCCCCTTTCCCCTCACATCCTCTTATATGTAATTTTGTATAATAATGAGGGTCTCCTTCCATTTCCATGCAATTTCCCTTCTCTCTCCCTTTCCCTCCCACCTCTCATCCCTGTTTAATGTTAATCTTTTTCTCATGCTCTTCTTCCCTGTTCTATTTTTAGTTGCTATCCTTATATCAAAGAAGACATTTGGAATTTGTTTTTTAGGGATTAGCTAGCTTCACTTAGCATAATCTCCTCTAATGCCATCCATTTCCCTGCAAATTCCATGATTTTGTCATTTTTTAGTGCTGAGTAATACTCCATTGTGTATAAATGCCACATTTTTTAAATCCATTCATCTATTGAAGGGCATCTAAGTTGGTTCCACAGTCTAGCTATTGTGAATTGTGCTGCTATGAACATCGATGTAGCAGTATCCCTATAGTACGCTGTTTTAAGGTCTTCAGGGAATAGTCCGAGAAGGGCAATAGCAGGGTCAAATGGTGGTTCCATTCCCAGCTTTTCGAGGAATCTCCATACTGCTTTCCAAATTGGCCGCACCAATTTGCAGTCCCACCAGCAATGTACAAGTGTACCCTTTTCCCCACATCCTCTCCAGCACTTGTTGTTGTTTGACTTCCTAATGGCTGCCAATCTTACTGGGGTGAGATGGTATCTTAGGGTGGTTTTGATTTGCATTTCTCTGACTGCTAGAGATGGTGAGCATTTTTTCATGTACTTGTTGATTGATTGTATGTCCTCCTCTGAGAAGTGTCTGTTCAGGTCCTTGGCCCATTTGTTGATTGGGTTATTTGTTTTCTTATTGCTTAATTTTTTGAGTTCTTTGTATACTCTGGATATTAGGGCTCTATCTGAAGTGTGAGGAGTAAAGATTTGTTCCCAGGATGTAGGCTCCCTATTTACCTCTCTTATTGTTTCTCTTGCTGAGAAAAAACTTTTTAGTTTGAGTAAGTCCCATTTGTTGATCCTTGTTTTTAACTCTTGTACTATGGGTGTCCTATTAAGGAATTTGGAGCCCAACCCCACAATATGTAGATCGGAGCCAACTTTTTCTTCTATCAGACGCCATATCTCTGATTTGATATCAAGCTCCTTGATCCACTTTGAGTTAACTTTTGTGCATGGCGAGAGAAAGGGATTCAGTTTCATTTTGTTGCATATGGATTTCCAGTTTTCCCAGCACCATTTGTTGAAGATGCTATCCTTCCTCCATTGCATACTTTTAGCCCCTTTATCAAATATAAGATAGTTGTAATTTTGTGGATTGGTTTCTGTGTCCTCTATTCTGTACCATTGGTCCACCTGCCTGTTTTGGTACCAGTACCATGCTGTTTTTGTTACTATTGCTCTGTAGTACAGTTTGAAATCTGGTATCGCTATACCGCCTGATTCACACTTCCTGCTTAGAATTGCTTTTGCTATTCTGGGTCTTTTATTTTTCCATATGAATTTCATGATTGCTTTCTCTATTTCTACAAGAAATGCCTTTGGGATTTTGATTGGCATTGCATTAAACCTATAGAGAACTTTTGGTAATATCGCCATTTTGATGATGTTAGTTCTGCCTATCCATGAACAGGGTATATTTTTCCATCTTCTAAGATCTTCTTCTATTTCTCTCTTTAGGGTTCTGTAGTTTTCATTGTATAAATCTTTCACCACTTTTGTTAGGTTGATTCCCAAGTATTTTATATATTTTTTGAGGATATTGTGAATGGGGTGGTTTTCCTCATTTCCAGTTCAGAAGACTTGTCGCTGATATACAGGAATGCCTTTGATTTATGCGTGTTGATTTTATATCCTGCCACTTTGCTGAATTCATTTATTAGCTCTAGTAGTTTCTTTGTAGGCCCTTTTGTGTCTTCTAGGTATAGGATCATATCATCCACAAATAGTGATAATTTAAGTTCTTCTTTTCCAATTTTTATGCCTTTAATTTCTTTTGTCTGTCTAATTGCTCTGGCCAGTATTTCGAGAACTATATTGAATAGAAGTGGTGAGAGAGGGCATCCCTGTCTTGTTCCAGATTTTAGAGGGAATGCCTTCAGTTTTTCTCCATTTAGAATGATGCTAGCATGAGGCTTAGCATATATAGCTTTTACAATGTTGAGGTAAGTTCCTATTATCCCTAGTTTTTCTAGTGTTTTGAACATAAAGGGATGCTATACTTTGTCGAATGCTTTTTCAGCGTCTGTCGAGATGATCATATGGTTCTTATCTTTAAGTCTATTGATGTGGTGAATAACATTTATTGATTTCCATATATTGAACCAGCCTTGCGTACCAGGGATGAATCCTACTTGATCATGGTGCACGATCTTTTTGATATGTTTTTGTATCTGATTTGCCAGAATTTTATTGAGGATTTTTGCATCTAAATTCATTAGGGATATTGGTCTGTAGTTTTGTTTCTTTGAGGTGTCTTTATCTGGTTTGGGAATCAGGGTGATATTGGCCTCATAGAATGAATTTGGAAGTTCTCCCTCTTTTTCTATCTCCTGAAATAGATTGTAGAGTATTGGTATTAGTTCTTTTTTAAAGGTCTTGTAAAACTCTGCTGTATATCCATCCAGTCCTGGGCTTTTCTTGGTTGGTAGTCTTTTGATGGCTTCTTCTATTTCCTCACTTGATATTGGTCTGTTTAGGTTGTTTATATCTTCCTGACTCAATCTGGGTAGTTCATATGTCTTAAGGAATTTATCGATGCCTTCACTATCTTCTATTTTATTAGAGTATAGGGTTTCCAAATAATTTCTAATTTCTTCTGTATTTCTGAATTGTCTGTTGTGATGTTGCCTTTTTCATCCTGTAAGCTAGTAATTTGGGTTTTCTCTCTTCTTCTCTTTGTTAGCGTGGCTAGTGGTCTATCAATCTTATTTATTTTTTCAAAGAACCAACTTTTAGTTTTGGCAATTTTTTCGATGTTTCTTTTGTTTCGATTTCATTGATTTCAGCTCTGATTTTAATTATTTCGTGCCTTCTACTGTATTTGCTGCTGATTTGTTCTTCTTTTTCTAAGGCTTCAAGGTGTAGTGTGAGGTCATTTATTTGTTGGCTTTTCCTTCTTTTAAGGAATGAACTCCATGAAATGAATTTTCCTCTTAGTACTGCTTTCATAGTGTCCCAGAGATTTCGATATGTTGTGTCTGAGTTTTCATTTACCTCTAAGAATTTTTTAATTTCCTCTTTGATGTCTTCTGTAAGCCTTTGTTCATTCAGTAGCATATTGTTTAATCTCCATGTGATGTAGGATTTTTCCTTTCTCATTTTATTATTGATTTCCAATTTCATTCCATTATTATTTTTTTCTTTTTTTTTCTCCTTTTTGTTTATTGGTTGTTCACAACATTACAAAGCTCTTGACATATCATATTTCATACATTAGATTAAAGTGGGTTATGAACCCCCAATTTTACCCCAAATGCAGATTGCAGAATCACGTCGGTTACACATCCACAATTTTACATAATTCCCTATTAGTAATTGTTGTATTCTGCTACCTCTCCTATCCCCTACTATCCCCCCTCCCCTCCCCTCCCATCTTCTCTCTCTACCCCATCTACTGTAATTCATTTCTCTCCTTGTATATTTTCCGATTCCCCTCACAACCTCTTATATGTAATTTTGTATAGCAATGAGGGTCTCCCTTCATTTCCATGCAATTTCCCTTTTCTCTCCCTTTCCCTCCCATCTCATGTCTCTGTTTAATGTTAATCTTTTTTCCTGCTCTTCCTCCCTGCTCTGTTCATAGTTGCTCTCATTATATCAAAGAAGACATTTGGTATTTGTTTTTTAGGGATTGGCTAGCTTCACTAAGCATAATCTGCTCTAGTGCCATCCATTTCCCTGCAAATTCTATGATTTTGTCATTTTTTATTGCTGCATAGTACTCCATTGTGTATAGATGCCACATTTTTTTTATCCATTCATCTATTGAAGGGCATCTGGGTTGGTTCCACAGTCTAGCTATTGTGAATTGTGCTGCTAAAAACATCAATGTGGCAGTATCCCTGTAGCATGCTCTTTTAAGGTCTTCAGGGAATAGTCCGAGAAGGGCAATAGCAGGGTCAAATGGTGGTTCCATTCCCATCTTTCCCAGGAATCTCCAAACTGCTTTCCAAATTGGCCGCACCAATTTGCAGTCCCACCAACAATGTACAAGTGTACCCTTTTCTCCACATCCTCGCCAGCACTTGTTGTTGTTTGACTTCATAGTGACTGCCAATCTTACTGGAGTGAGATGGTATCTTAGGGTGGTTTTGATTTGCATTTCTCTGACAGCTAGAGATGGTGAGCATTTTTTCATGTACTTGTTGATTGATTGTATATCCTCCTCTGAGAAGTGTCTGTTCAGGTCCTTGGCCCATTTGTTGATTGGGTTATTTGTTATCTTATTGTCTAATTTTTTGAGTTCTTTGTATACTCTGGATATTAGGGCTCTATCTGAAGTGTGAGGAGTAAAAATTTGTTCCCAGGATGTAGGCTCCCTATTTACCTCTCTTATTGTTTCTCTTGCTGAGAAAAAACTTTTTAGTTTAATTAAGTCCCATTTGTTGATTCTTGTTATTAACTCTTGTGCTATGGGTGTCCTATTAAGGAATTTGGAGCCCGACCCCACAATATGTAGATCGGAGCCAACTTTTTCTTCTATCAGACGCCATATCTCTGATTTGATATAAAGCTCCTTGATCCACTTTGAGTTAACTTTTGTGCATGGCGAGAGAAAGGGATTCAGTTTCATTTTGTTGCATATGGATTTCCAGTTTTCCCAGCACCATTTGTTGAAGATGCTATCCTTCCTCCATTGCATGCTTTTAGCCCCTTTATCAAATATAAGATAGTTGTAACTTTGTGGATTAGTCTCTGTGTCCTCTAGTCTATACCATTGGTCCACCCGCCTGTTTTGGTACCAGTACCATGCTGTTTTTGTCACTATTGCTCTGTAATATAGTTTGAAATCTGGTATCGCTATACCGCCTGATTCACACTTCCTGCTTAGAATTGCTTTTGCTATTCTGGGTCTTTTATTTTTCCATATGAATTTCATGATTGCTTTCTCTATTTCTACAAGAAATGCCTTTGGGATTTTGATTGGCATTGCATTAAACTTATAGAGAACTTTTGGTAATATCGCCATTTTGATGATGTTAGTTCTGCCTATCCATGAACAGGGTATATTTTTCCATCTTCTAAGATCTTCTTCTACTTCTCTCTTTAGGGTTCTGTAGTTTTCATTGTATAAATCTTTCACCTCTTTTGTTAGGTTGATTCCCAAGTAATTTATTTTTTTTGAGGATATTGTGAATGGAATGTTTTTCCTCATTTCCGTTTTAGAAGTTTTGTCGTTGATATACAGAAATGCCTTTGATTTATGCGTGTTGATTTTATATCCTGCCACTTTGCTGAATTCATTTATTAGTTCTAGTAGTTTCTTTGTAGACCCTTTTGGGTCTTCTAGGTATAGAATCATGTCATCTGCAAATAGTGATAATTTAAGTTCTTCTTTTCCTATTTTTATGCCTTTAATTTCTTTCGTCTATCTAATTGCTCTGGCCAGTGTTTCGAGAACTATATTGAATAGAAGTGGTGAGAGAGGGCATCCCTGTCTTGTTCCAGATTTTAGAGGGAATGCCTTTAACTTTTGTTTATTCAGAATGATGCTAGCCTGAGGCTTAGCATATATAGCTTTTACAATGTCAAGGTAAGTTCCTGTTATCCCTAGTTTTTCTAATGTTTTGAACAAAAAGGGATGCTGTACTTTGTCGAATGCTTTCTCTGCGTCTATCGAGATGATCATATGGTTCTTATCTTTAAGTCTATTGATGTGGTGAATAACATTTATTGATTTCCGTATGTTGAACCATCCTTGCATCCCAGGGATGAATCCTACTTGATCATGGTGCACAATTTTTTTGATGTGTTTTTGTATTCAATTCGCCAGATTTTTATTGAGGATTTTTGCATGTAGGTTCATTAGAGATATTGGTCTGTAGTTTTCTTTCTTTGAGGTGTCTTTGTCTGGTTTCGGAATCAGGGTGATGTTGGCCTCATAGAATGAATTTGGAAGAGCTCCCTCTTTTTCTATTTCCTGAAATAACTTGAAAAGTATTGGTATTAATTCTTCTTTAAAGGTTTTGTAAAACTCTGCTGTATACCCATCCGGTCCTGGGCTTTTCTTGGTTGGTAGTCTTTTGATGGCTTCTTCAATTTCATCCGTTGATATTGGTCTGTTCAAATTGTGTGTATCCTCCTGACTCAGTCTGGGCAAATCATATGACTTAAGAAATTTATCGATGTCTTCACTATCTTCTATTTTATTGGAATATAGGTTTTCAAAATAATTTCTAATTGTCTTCTGTATTTCTGTAGCATCTGTTGTGATATTGCCTTTTTCATCCCGTATGTTAGTAATTTGAGTTCTCTCTCTTCTTCTCTTCGTTAGCATGGCTAAAGGTCTGTCGATCTTATTTATTTTTTCGAAGAACCAACTTTTAGTTTTGTTAATTTTTTCAGTAGTTTCTTTTGTTTCAATTTCATTGATTTCCGCTCTGATTTTAATTATTTCTTGCCTTCTGCTACATTTGCTGTTGTTTTGCTCTTCCTTTTCTAGGGCTTTGAGATGAAGTGTGAGCTCATTTATTTGTTGTTTTTTTCTTTTTTTGAGGAATGACCACCTGGCGATGAATTTTCCTCTTAAAACTGCTTTCATTGTGTCCCATAGATTCCGATATGTTGTGTCTGTATTTTCATTTATCTCTAAGAATTTTTTGATTTCCTCCTTTATGTCTTCTGTAACCCATTGATCATTCAGTAACATATTGTTCATTTTCCATGTGATGTAGGATTTTTCCTTCCTTCTTTTATCATTGATTTCCTGTTTCATTCCATTATGATCAGATAAAATGCAAGGTATTATCTCCACCCCTTTATATTTACTGAGGGTTGCCCTATGGCATAATATATGGTCTATTTTTGAGAAGGATCCATGTGCTGCTGAGAAAAAAGTATATCCATTTGATGATGGTTGATATATTCTATATATGTCAGTTAAGTCTCGGTTATTGATTGTGATATTGAGTTCTATAGTTTTTTTATTCAACTTTTGTTTGGAGGATCTGTCCAATGGTGAGAGAGGTGTGTTGAAGTCACCCATAATTATTGTGTTGTGGTCTATTTTATTCTTGAACTTGAGGAGAATTTGTTTTATGAATGTCGCAGCACCATTATTTGGTGCATAAATATTGATAATTGTTATGTCTTGTTGGTGAATGGTTCCTTTTAACAGTATATAATGTCCTTCTTTATCCCTTTTGATTAACTTAGTCTTGAAGTCGATTTTATTCGATATGAGGATGGCCACCCCTGCTTGCTTGCGAGGACCGTGTGCGTGGTATATTTTTTCCCAACCTTTCACCTTCAGCCTGTGTATGTCTTTTCCAATCAGATGTGTCTCCTTGAGGCAGCATATTGTTGGATTTGGTTTTTTAATCCATGATACCAGCCTATGTCGCTTTATTGGAGAGTTTAAGCCATTAACATTCAGAGTTACTATTGATATATGGTTTGTACTTCCATCCGTGTTTGATTATTTATCCTTTTTTTAAAAAAAATTTAGTTTGTTTCTCCATAATTATCTTTCCCCTCGCCCTCTGTCTTTACTGAGGCACTTCCTACTGATGGTTTTGGTTATTGTTTTTCATTTCTTCCTCGTGTAGTGTTTTGCTCAAAATGCTTTGCAATGCTGGTTTTCTGGCTGCAAATTCTTTTAACTTTTGTTTATCATGAAAGATTTTTATTTCGTTGTCATACCTGAAGCTTAATTTTGCTGGATACAGAATTCTTGGTTGGCATCCATTGTCTTTCAGTGTTTGAAATACATTGTTCCATGACCTTCTTGCTTTCAGTGTCTGTGATGAAAAATCCGTTGTTAACCTTATTGGTTTACCCCTGAATGTAATCTGTCTCCTTTCTCTTGTAGCTTTTAATATTTTCTCTTTGTTCTGTATATTGAATATCTTCATAACAATGTGTCTTGGCGTTGGTCTACTGTGATTTTGTGTGCTCGGTGTCCTGTATGCATCTTCAATTTCTTTATCTGTTTCCTTTTTTATTTCTGGAAAGTTTTCTGTAATTATTTCATTCAGCAGGTTACTCATTCCCTTGGTTTGAATCTCTGTACCTTCTTCTATCCCGATGACTCGTAAGTTTGGTTTTTTTATGTTATCCCATAACTCTTGGATGTTTTTCTCGTGATTTTTTATCAGCCTTTCTGAGTTGGCTAGACTGTTTTCAAGATGATATATTTTGTCTTCATTATCTGACGTTCTGGCTTCTACTTGCTCCACTCTGTTAGTGATACTCTCAATTGAGTTTTTAATTTGGTTTATCGTTTCCTTCATTTCTAGAATTATTGTTTGATTATTTTTTATAATCTCTATCTCCTGATAAAGATGCTTAACTTCTTCTTTTATCTGTTTATGTAATTCATTCTCAATGTGTTCTTTCGCTGCTTGAATTTGCTGTCTTGTATCCTCTTTAAGGTTCCATTCCATCTGTCTAAGGTGTTCCTTGAGTTCTTTATATGACCATTTTTCTGATGACTCTAGGTCCTCCTGAATATTTAGGCTGTCCTGCATTGTTTGTACTCCTTTACTTCCTTGCTTTTTGAAGATGCTCATGTTACTTCTTGTTCTGTTTGACTGCTGGGTTACTGTTTACTCCTATAATTTTATTTGATGCTTGGGAGGAAAGGTATTAGAAGGGAAGGGAAGAAGTCACTAAAGAGAATGAGAGTAAACAGGTAGAATTCAAGGAAGGCGGGATAAGAAAAATGAAAAGACAAAAGAAGAAAAAAAAGGAAATGAAAAAAGAAAAAAAATTTAAAAAAAATAATAATAAAAAAATTAAAATTAAAATTAGAAGAGAAAAAATTTAAAAAATTATAAAAAAGTTAAAAAAACAACAAGAAAGAAAAATGAAAATGAAAGAAAAACCCAAATCAAAAAAAAAAGAGAAAAGAAAAAAAGAAAAAAAAAACTAATAAATGCAGTCTTAGAGTTTGATTAACTTCTCTTCCAGTAGGTGGCGCTGTGCCCACCAGGTCAAGTTTCTCCTGTCAATACACGGGAACCAATCACTGTGCAGCAGCTCCTCCCAGACTGAGCGAGTCTCCAATCCTGAGTGTCTAGGGCCTCCTCTTGTGTCTAGTCACTTCCCACTTTTCCTCTAGCCAGGCCCCTCTCACGGGTGCCGCTCATCACAATACTGGCTACACGCTAGGTCTGCTGCTCCCAGGAGCCCTGTTTTCATGAACGACTGGGCACACTCTTCCAGTTTGCCATTCCCTCAGACCCTAAGTTTGTAGAGCTTGAGGCTGAGAATCCTCAGCGAATTTTACTTGCCCTCCGGTAGCCACTCCCCCGGTAGCTGGTGCAAGAGACCTCAGCAGTCAGCCCTGGTGGGAGTGGTAGTTCCGCGCCACGGGTCCCGCGCCACCTCTGATTCCCTCGGGCTGGCTGTCGCACTCACGGGAGAGCTGGGAGGGGCCCTTAAGGTTTCCCCGATGTGTGGAGAGGGAAGGCTAGGGGATTACACACCTGTATCCGCAGGTTTCAATGAAGTTATCTCCTCCGCTGCAGTCTGATGACGTCAGTTCTCTGCCATAGTGGTGTCTCTTGCAAATGGCGACAGTTCTTTTCCCTTTGCCGGGCGACCAATGCAACGGGTGGGTCCTTACTGTCTCTCCCAAGCCCCGTTTCAAACCTGTGGCCACTACTTATGAAGGCTCGGTAGGCATTTACCTCCGTAGGATGAGAAGGGCTGACCAGTTTCAGCCGGATGGATTAATGCTGAGTCACAGCTGTTTGTCTTCGGGAAGCAGGCGAGCTTGAATTCAGCTGATCCGGGCTCAGTGTGTGTTCTGAGAGTCCCAGACTGTTCACCCCAAATCCACGTCAGCTCAGCATTGCCTAGTGATCATTGTTGGGGTGCCTGGGTCTGGAGGGCCCTGATGTTTGGGTGAGGAGGGGCCACTGCTGCTGCCGCCGCCGCCGCCACTCCTCATGTCAATTTCATTCCATTATGATCAGATAAAATGCATGGTAGTATCTCTACTCCTTTGTGATTGCTAAGATTTGCCCAGTGACATAATATATGGTCTATTTTTGAGAAGGATCCATGTGCTGCTGAGAAGAAAGTGTATCCGCTTGATGTTGGGTGGTATATTCTCTATATATCAATTAAGTCTAAGTTATTAATTGTATTATTGAACTCTATGGTTTCTTTATTCAACTTTTGTTTGGAAGATCTGTCCAGAGGTGAGAGAGGTGTGTTAAAATCTCCCATGATTATTGTGTTGTGGTCTATTTGACTCTTGAACTTGAGAAGAGTTTGTTTGATGAACGTAGCTGCACCATTGTTTGGGGCATATATATTAATGATCGTCAAGTCTTGTTGGTGTATGGTTCCCTTGAGCAGTATGTAGTGACCTTGTTCATCCCTTTTGATTAACTTTGGCTTGAAGTCTATTTTATTTGATACAAGTATGGACACCCCTGCTTGCTTCCGGGGTCCGTATGAGTGATGATTTTTCCCAACCTTTCACCTTCAGTCTGTGTATGTCTTTTCCTATCAGATGAGTCTCCTATAGGCAGCATATTGTTGGATCTTTTTTTTAATCCATTCTACTAGCCTATGTCTTTTGATTGGTGCATTTAAGCCATTAACATTTAGGGTTACTATTGAGATATGGTTTGTATTTCCAGCCATATTTGATTATGTATGTTAGTTAACATGATTTGTTTTTCCTCTATGATTAGTTTTTCCTTTACTGTACTACCTCCCGCTGTTGGTTTTCATTGCTATTTTTCATTTCCTCTTCCTGTAATGTTTTGCCAAGGATGTTTTGAAGAGCTGGTTTTCTAGCTGCGAATTCTCTTAACTTTTGTTTATCGTGGAAGATTTTTATTTCATCTTCAATCCTGAAGCTTAATTTTGCTGGATACATCATTCTTGGTTGGAACCCTTTTTCTTTCAGCGTTTGAAATATGTTGTTCCAGGATCTTCTAGCTTTCAGAGTCTGTGTTGAAAGATCAGCCGTTATCCTGATTGGTTTACCCCTAAATGTAATCTGCTTTCTCTCTCTTGTGGCTTTTAAGATTCTCTCCTTATTCTGTATGTTGGGCATCTTCATTATTATGTGTCTTGGTGTGGATCTCTTATGATTTTGTACATTTGGTGTCCTGTAGGCTTCTAGTATTTGGATTTCTTTTTCACTCTTTAAGTCTGGGAAGTTTTCTAGTATTATTTCATTGAATAGATTGCTCATTCCCTTGGTTTGGACCTCTATATCCTCTTGTATTCCAATAACTCTTAGGTTTGGTTTCTTTATGTTATCCCATAATTCTTGGATGTTCTGCTCATGATTTCTTAACATTCTCGCTGAGCTGTCTATGTTCTTTTCAAGTTGAAAAAATTTTTAGTTACTTTTTATCAAATCATAACTTCTAAATTGTGGTTTAAAGCTCTGTTTCTTTTTATGACCAATGATAAATAATAATTTTAAACAAACAATTTAAACAAAAATGACCACCTACAAATAAAATATCACAACTTTTTAGCAGTTACAATAGAGCCTAATAAAATATAGCACTAATAGAATAGCATTCAGTGACAAATAAAGGACACATCAATACTTACAAAAACATGAACAAATTATCAGTAGAATTCCATTATGATGTAACTTAATGAGGGATTCTAGTGATAAGAAAATATTTCTGTATTGATAAGAAAATATTTCTGTATTAGGGTTCTCTTGAGGAACAGAATCAACAGGAAGCATGATTATAAAAAGGGGATTTATTAGGTTAGCTTTTGCGACTAGAAGCTGGATAGTCCACAATGGCCATTGGCAGGCTGGAGAGCTGTAAGAACCATAGCTGGGCAGTCCATGAGGCTGAAGCCCCAGAACAAAAGGGATCAATAGTGCTACCCTAGTCTGAGACTGAAGGCTTCTGGAAACTCCCTGCAGGATCATAGGCAGTGACCTCTTTAGAAGAGTGAAGAAGCGAGAGTTTGATATCCTCATATGATCACAGCAGCAATGAAGAACCTGTTCAAAAACAATCCAAGTTGCATCTGCTGCTGCGTCCTTGTTCTTCTTTTATTCCATCCAAGTCATCAGCCTATTGGATGGTGCTGCCCATTCTTAGGGAGGGTCTCCACTTCAGTAGGCTATACCACATGCCAGTCATTCCTAGACACACCCTCATTGTCATACCCAGAAGCCTCTTAATCATGGGCATATCTTAATCCAAAATTGACAAATCAAATTAACCATTATAATTTTTATTTTATTTTTAATTTTTAATTTATGCACACTAATTATACAGCATAGGGGGTTTCATGGTGTCATATTTGTACATCAATACAACACTGGGCAGGAAGATTGCAAGTTCAAAGCCAGCCTCAGCAATTTAACAAAGCCCTAAGCAACTCAATGAGACTCTGTCTTTAAACAAAATATGTGGCTCAGTGGTTGAGCAACCCTGGGTTCAATTCTTAGTACAAAATATGTGTGTGTGTGTGTGTGTGTGTATCACAATTTGATTATATCTCACAACATGTCTTAATCTTAATTGATCAAATATATCACAATTTGATCAATTTCATTCCCTAATACTTCCATATACCCTCTTTTCCTTTACCTCTCATCCTTTTCCTCTAAACTAATAGTCTACATTTCTTACCACTGTTGACTGGTGCTGAGTCCTTGCTTCCCCAATGTTGAAGTATAACACCAGAGAAGCATGCGGAGACAAGGTCAGAGTGGAAAGTAGAAGTTTATTAAAGGACAGCAGAAAAGACTTCTCTCCCGGTGGACGAAGGGGACCCAAGAGGTGGAATCCATGGAAGTGCGGTTGTTTCCCCTTTTTATAGTTCTTTCAGTGATGGAATGTAGGTGGGAATGCCCAAAGGGTGGGGCACAGGTGGGCCAAAGAAGTAATCATCATTAACATTTCTTTGGGATGGGCTCTGGGCCTAGGGGACATTAACATTCCAATAGTTTTTCTGCTTCTCCCGGAATTCATTCTCAACATGGCCTCCATTTTGGATCTTACTCGATATTAGACCCGATTTACCTAACTACACTGACTACCTAACTTTAAATCTGGCTTCACATTCATGACATCATTTCCCCCCCTTTTCTAGTTTCCACCTGAGAGAAAACATGCAATATTTATCTTTCTTATTTCACAGAACATGTTGACTTCCAGTTTCATCCATTTTCCTTAACATAATTTCATTCTTATTTATGGCTGAAAAAAACTCCAGTGTATATCCACCACATTTTCTTTATCCATGCATCTATGTGATGGACACCTAGGCTGGTTCCATAGTTTGGCTATTGTGAATTATGCTGCTACAAACATGGATATGCATGTAACTTTTTCTTTTTTTTAATTTTTTTTTTTTTTTAGAGAGAGAGAATTTTGATATTTACTTTTTTTTTAGTTTTCAGCAGACACAACATCTTTGTTTGTATGTGGTGCTGAGGATCGAACCCAGGCTGCATGCATGCCAGGCGAGTGCACTACCGCTTGAGCCACATCCCCAGCCCATGCAGGTAACTTTAAGTATGTTGACTTTCTTTCAGAGAAATAATGAGGAAAGTAATAGCTGGATCATATGGTGGCTGTATTTTTTAGTTTTTTAAGGAAACTTTATATTGATTTCCACATTGTTTGTACTATAAATTAGTCTCATCAACAGTGTATAAGAGTTCCTTTTCCCATGCATCCTCATCAGCATTTATTGTTATTTGTATTAATGATGATAGTCATTCTGACTGGGGTGAGATGGAATTTCAATGTAGTTTTGGTTTGTATTTCCCCATGACTAAAGATGTTGAACACTTTTTGTATATAATTATTGTCCATTCATACTTCTTCTTTTGAGAAGTGTCTGTTTAGTTCATTTAGCCATTTACTGATTTTTTTTTTTGCAGGGGGTTGATATTTTTTGAGTTCTTTATATATTCTGGGTGTTAATCCTGTCATAGACTAGCTGGCAAAGATTTTTCTCCTATTCTGTAAGCTGTCTCTTACTTCATTTCAGTTAAAAGGATTTCATTCTTTGGTGGCCTATTTGTATTTTATCACCCATTCATTATATCTGCTGGAAATATAGTACAACAAAATTTATTATTTCACTGTCAAGAGCAGAATCTAGATAGCCTTAGAGCCAAGATAAACCTACTCAAAAATTACTTCAATGAAATTCCAGAAAGGTCACGGGCTAATAAACAAATCCCAAAGTGTCTATTCTAAAACTTATCAGTGAGAAATAAGTTTAGCTTGGACAGGGTGTATAGCATGTTACATGAAATCAGGATTTCAAAGAAGATACTGTTCCTCATTCCCCTTGGGAATGTAGAGGAGGGGAGGAATGCTGCAAATAATTAAAAAATACTCAAGAATTTCTAGTCTAAGGAGACTTACCAAAGCATTGGTAGGAATTATTTTTACATAGCAGGCCCATGAAGTGACTCATTTGTTTTGGGTCTTCGATTTTTCTGTTTTCATTCTTTCATCACAGTTTATCCCAAGTACTTAAAAATAAGTTTTAAAAAATGTTCATCTCAGGGGATACCAAATTAGATTCAAAGGGATCCATTGTGCCTTTTGCTGTGTCGCCAAGGTCAATTACAATCGTAAAATGTAAGGAGATGATACCACAGGGTGTACAGGTCTGTTAAATGTCTATCTTTCCCCCCATTTTATAGGCAGAGACGATGGAATAATGGCTTACAAAAACACATTAGGGTCTCCCCACTGCTCTCAGGACAAGTCCTAAATTCTAGGGTGGCTGGGTCTGAGGAACCAGGGCAGGATATGGAGAACAGAAATGGGAATAAGGAGAAGAAGTAGGCACGACAGTAGTAGGGGGATAGACCTTTAGGACCACATGGGTCATTTGATGATTTTTTATTTGTTTATTGTGGTGCTGGGGATCAAACCCAGGGCCTTGTGTATGGAAGCCAAGCACTCTACCAACTGAGCTATATTCCCAGCCCTCATTTGATGATTTTGAAAGTCACTGGAGGGTTTTGAGCAGAGAAATAATTCCAGAGTTCATTCTAGCTGTCATAATTGAGAATGGTCTTAAGAAGTGTAAGGGTGAAAGCAAGAAGACTGGACAGGAGGCTATTACTATAATCCAAGTAAGAGATGATGATGGATTAGACTAGGTTGGGAGAAAATGATGTTCATATACCGGTATGATTATGGATATATGTTAAAGATAGAGCCTGTGGAATTTAACTAAAGACTGATTCTGGAACAAGCAAAAGGAATGAAGGATGACTCTTAGAGTTTTGGCCTGAGAAGTGATAGAGATAGGAAAGACTGAGAGAAGCAGGTTTTTTGGAAGGGTACAGAAATAAATCAGGAGTTCAGTTAAAGATGTTCATCATGAGGTAACTATTAAGAATCAAGTACTGGGGCTGGGGATGTGGCTCAAGTGGTAGCATGCTCACCTGGCATGTGTGTGGCTCAGGTTCGATCCTCAGCACCACATACAAACAAAGATGTTATGTCTGCCAAAAACTAAAAAATAAATATTAAAAAAAAAAAAAAGAATCAAGTACTGGAGTGAAGTCCTTGAGTAGGCATGAGGTGGAATCTAGCTCACAGGTAGAGAATGGACCATGGACAGTTTATCCCTGATAGACCCAATCTGATCTTTTCTTAAAATTGGGAGCCATCTCACCACAAAGCCATGAAAAGATAATTTTGGCTTTACTATAAATTACTGCAAATTCTGAACCTGCTTGGAATGCCTGCCCGTGCCTTGAACTCACCCATGCCTGGCTCTCTGACCAGATAGCAGCCCTCTCTGAAACTTTAGTGACACCTCATAAATATTGGCCTTCCCTGGCCAGACAACAACCCTCTCTGAGGCTCTAATGGTCCTCATAAATTCTGATGTTGGGGCCAGCAAAAAATGTTAACTACCATTAGTGTGATGCTTGTCAGAGTTCTGTTATCTGTAACCCCCCTTTGTGTAACTTTCTGGGCTATAAGCTGGGCTGCAGGAAAGCTGGGGTTGCTGTCTTGTTCCAGCCATTTTGGGAGGGAGAGGCAGCCCGGCCAGTCGAAATAATAAGCTTGCTTTAATTTGATTTTAATTGGAGTCAGTGGTCTTTTCTTGTGTCCTGGTGTAACATTTTGGAGTTCCCCAGCGAGATGACCCTGCCCGACCAGACCACAAGACCAGACTGCTGGAAATTCTGAAGCCGGCCTTTGCTCCAGGGCTCCGGGCTGGAGAGCCACTCTAGGGGGTGCGCAACTTGAGACGTTCCAAGGCCTCGGAGTGAGCCTTCTGTCCCAGGAGCACTGCAGTGAACTGCTGCACTAAAACTATCAGCAAGCACCTGGTGGAGGAGGCCTCCATAGGTAAGTGGCGCCTTTATAACATCTGGTATCCGGTTAAGGGAGATCTCTTCTGATGACAGAGAGGTGGCCTGGTGAGGCTCACATATACTCCTGTCCAGGACAGTAACAAGAACTTGTTCTGTCCTCTGTTCTCTTCTGTAGGGAATTCCTCTGGAAGGGTAGAGAGGTGCATGCGCTCCTACCTCGGGAGCTTTAGCAAGACGTTGCATTGCTCTTCTGTTTTTCTGTTTCAGCACCTGGTCTGTTTTCTTGTGTTTTGTTCTGTGTTCTATATGTTTTTTGTTTGTTTGTTTTTGTGCCTTTTGTTGTGTGACTTCTGTGGTAAAAACTTAAGGATATTGGACGTGAAAATGGGTAATAAAGCAAGTAAGCCTGACACCCCTTTGGACTGTGTTTTAAGGAACTGCGATGAACTTTACCCCCCTTTGTTAAGCAGGATGAGAGAAGCCCCTAGCTGGCGGCCTGGAGCACACCCACTGCAGAGGGCAATGCCTGCTGGGGATCTAAGAATTGAGTATCTCCCAGATTAACAAGTGAAACTCCTTTAAAACCCCTGTCCCTCCAGATCAAGAGAGTCACAACCTTTGGGGCAAAGTCCCCTGTGTTTCTCCTTTGTTAGCAAAGCAATAAACTTCCCTTTTTCTTTTTCTCAAAATCTGTCCTCATTATTAAATTGGCATTAATTGGCTTCAAGGTCAGGAACGGAACTTTCAGTTACAAATTTTGACATCTCAGAGGGAACTCTAAAGAAGCCCCAAGGAACTTTTTGAGAGCTGACTACTGAAATGTTAGGAGATATGGAGCATGCCTGGGGTGGAACCAAACTAGAGGAGCTAATCCCATAAGCAAAAGGAGGGACTGAGGGACTCCCAGCAGCTGCTGAAGCTCTGTTGTTTCGGGGAATTCCCGCCTTCCTTCCTTGCTGTAATAATAATCCTTGACTGTAAGGATTATGCCACCTCTGCCTACTTTAAAAAAGAGAAAAAAAAGGGGGGGGGACACTAAATGCAATAAAGTTGCCCCTGAGACCCTTGATTTTACATTTCAGGTTGCCCCTCTGTGAAAACATCTGGTCCCCTTGTGGGGACATCTATGGTGCCACTGGTGTAGGAGATTTTTCTCTTATCTGCTCTGTTTTAAAGGTTTCTGTCTGTCAGCCATAGTCTGGAGCTCCTTTCTGTCTGTCTGTCCTGTGTCTTTGTTTCTGGCCCTTTAAGACATGTGCAATTGTGTGTTGATATTATAAATTGTTTCTTGGGAATGATCTTGGCTGAATGTGTGTCTAAAAGATGATGTTTTATTGTAACAATCTGGTATCTGAATGGGTTTTTGAAGCATTACACAATCTTGCAGTTAAAAGTTGGGTTTAGGTAATTGTTTAGTTTATGATTTCAGAAAATTCATGCCAGAGAACTTAAATACTTAGGATGGAAAACTAAAGAACTCTACTTCCAAGTTGGCAAGTAACTTCCCAATCATTGTTTTTTTTTTGTTGTTGTTGTTGTTTGTTTTTTCACCAATTTTTGAATTGGATAGCCTGGGAAAATGTCACTGTGTGTACCAGTGCATTAATTTGGACAAGGATAGTAAATCATAGTATGGGGTTATGAACTCCCATTGTATCTTAAACTTGTACCATAATTTTTAACATCCGAACCTGAAAATTATGACTTATGATTAAAATGCCTTAGGCCTGAAGTGTCTGCTCAGAATTGCAGTTTTTCCCTGCTCCTTCCAGACCTCAGCCAGGACTTATGTTGAAATGCAAATTAAAGAAGCCTGCAAACTCAGTAGGAGACTGATCTGAGGCCTAAAAAAAAAAAAAGGTAAATTGTATGGTATTTACTAATTACTGGCCAGTCATTTTTTCTAGGACTCTTGTTTTTTTCTTAGATTCTGTATTTTTTTTTTGAGCTCATGATTTTGATCCTACAGACCTAGGTTAATGTTTTTTCTGATCAGTTCTATCTTTAACCAACTGTGGAATTTTTGAAACATTGCAATGGAGATTTCAACTGTGAAAAACTACAAGGCCTTTACTATTGTTATGTGTGCACATTTGTGTTATGTGTTGTATATCTAAATATACATATGTCCGTATAGCATATATATGATATACAAATTAACATATATAAGGAGCACTCGTAAAAACAAATTTTAAAAAGTGGATCCAAAGATCTTTAATTCATGTGATTTAAATGGTTCAATTTAATTTGGATAAATGATAAAAATAAATGTCTTAAATTTAAACTTACAAGTTTTTCTAGGTGTTCAAAAAAACTAATAAAATATTAATGTCTATAAAATTTCTAATATGTCTTTGTTCTAGGACTTTTCTTTCAATAAGAAAAATGGTTAACACTGTTCAATACATTTGTCTAATATTTTGATAAATAAGTAAAGTAAATTTGATATGGGATTACTCATTCATGAGTACTTTTGTTAGATATCTGACTGATTTACTATATAAGTTTGTTTTTACAATCAGTCATGTGTTAAAAAGACAAAAATTTCTTAAAACATAAATTTACCCATAAAATTGTGTTTATTAAGTTTTATTTTTTTTTCTAGAGCAAACAACCATAAAAATTAAACAACTGGTTAAGTAAGAACTGTTATTTTAGAACATTGTACTGCCATTTCTTTAAAAGCTAAACTTGGTTAATATAGAAACATCAATGTAATTGTGATGCTATTAATGTGCTCATATCTTCCAGGTATACAAGTCTATGCTTTAAAGAGCATTATATCAAGCTGGTGTTCTAAACTTGTTTGGTAAAAAAAATATATTGGGGATTTATTTACCTATCAATAAGATATGTAAAATTTTATGTTACTTTTTACATTGGGGAACAATTTATTTTTTATTTTTTTAATTTTTATTGTTGGTTGTTCAAAACATTACATAGTTCTTGATATATCATATTTCACACTTTGATTCAAGTGGGTTATGAACTCCCATTTTTACCCCGTATACAGATTGCAGAATCACATCGGTTACACATCCATTGATTTACATATTGCCATACTAGTGTCTGTTGTATTCTGCTGCCTTTCCTATCCTCTACTATACCCCCTCCCCTCCCCTCCCCTCCTCTCTTCTCTCTCTACCCCCTCTACTGTAATTCATTTCTCCCCCTTGTATTTTTTCCCTTTCCCCTCACTTCCTCTTGTATGTAATTTTGTATAACCCTGAGGGTCTCCTTCCATTTCCATGCAATTTCCCTTCTCTCTCCCTTTCCCTCCCACCTCTCATCCCTGTTTAATGTTAATCTTCTTCTCATGCTCTTCATCCCTACTCTGTTCTTAGTTACTCTCCTTATATCAAAGAAGACATTTGGCATTTGTTTTTTAGGGATTGGCTAGCTTCACTTAGCATAATCTGCTCTAATGCCATCCATTTCCCTGCAAATTCTATGATTTTGTCATTTTTTAATGCAGAGTAATATTCCATGGTGTATAAATGCCACATTTTTTTTTTATCCATTTGTCTATTGAAGGGCATCTAGGTTGGTTCCACAGTCTAGCTATTGTGAATTGTGCTGCTATGAACATCGATGTAGCAGTGTCCCTGTAGTATACTCTTTTTAGGTCTTTAGGGAATAGACCAAGAAGGGGAATAGCTGGGTCAAATGGTGGTTCCATTCCCAGCTTTCCAAGAAATCTCCATACTGCTTTCCAAATTGGCCGCACCAATTTGCAGTCCCACCAGCAATGTACAAGTGTACCCTTTTCCCCACATCCTCGCCAGCACTTGTTGTTGTTTGACTTCCTAATGGCTGCCAATCTTACTGGAGTGAGATGGTATCTTAGGGTGGTTTTGATTTGCATTTCTCTGACTGCTAGAGATGGTGAGCATTTTTTCATGTACTTGTTGATTGATTGTATGTCCTCCTCTGAGAAGTGTCTGTTCAGGTCCTTGGCCCATTTGTTGATTGGGTTATTTGTTTTCTTATTGCTTAATTTTTTGAGTTCTTTGTATACTCTGGATATTAGGGCTCTATCTGAAGTGTGAGGAGTAAAGATTTGTTCCCAGGATGTAGGCTCCCTATTTACCTCTCTTATTGTTTCCTTTGCTGAGAAAAAACTTTTTAGTTTGAGTAAGTCCCATTTGTTGATTCTAGATGTTAACTCTTGTGCTATGGGTGTCCTATTGAGGAATTTGGAGCCCGACCCCACAGTATGTAGATCGGAGCCAACTTTTTCTTCTATCAGACGCCATATCTCTGATTTGATATAAAGCTCCTTGATCCACTTTGAGTTAACTTTTGTGCATAGCGAGAGAAAGGGATTCAGTTTCATTTTGTTGCATATGGATTTCCAGTTTTCCCAGCACCATTTGTTGAAGATGCTATCCTTCCTCCATTGCATGCTTTTAGCCCCTTTATCAAATATAAGATAGTTGTAGTTTTGTGGATTGGTTTCTGTGTCCTCTATTCTGTACCATTGGCCCACCCGCCTGTTTTGGTACCAGTACCATGCTGTTTTTGTTACTATTGCTCTGTAGTATAGTTTGAAGTCTGGTATGGCTATACCGCCTGATTCACACTTCCTGCTTAGCATTGTTTTTGCTATTCTGGGTCTTTTATTTTTCCATATGAATTTCATGATTGCTTTCTCTATTTCTACAAGAAATGCCATTGGGATTTTGATTGGCATTTCATTGAACCTATAGAGAACTTTTGGTAATATCACCATTTTGATGATGTTAGTTCTGCCTATCCATGAACAGGGTATATTTTTCCATCTTCTAAGATCTTCTTCTATTTCTCTCTTTAGAGTTCTGTAGTTTTCATTGTATAAGTCTTTCACCTCTTTTGTTAGGTTGATTCCCAAGTATTTTATTATTTTTTTTTTTGAGGATATTGTGAATGGAGTGGTTGTCTTCATTTCCATTTCAGAGGATTTGTCACTGATATACAGGAATGCCTTTGATTTATGCGTGTTGATTTTATATCCTGCCACTTTGCTGAATTCATTTATTAGCTCTAATAGTTTCTTTGTAGACCCTTTTGGGTCTGCTAGGTATAGAATCATGTCACCTGCAAATAGTGATAATTTGAGTTCTTCTTTTCCTATTTTTATGCCTTTAACTTCTTTCGTCTGTCTAATTGCTCTGGCCAGTGTTTTGAGAACTATGTTGAACAGAAGTAGTGAGAGAGGGCATCCCTGTCTTGTTCCAGATTTTAGAGGGAATGCCTTCAATTTTTCTCCATTCAGAATGATGCTAGCCTGAGGCTTAGCATAGATTGCTTTTACCATATTGCAGTATGTTCCTGGTATCCCTAGATTTTCTAGAGTTTTGAACATAAAGGTATATGCTGTACTTTGTCAAATGTTTTTTCTGCATCTATCGAGATGATCATATGGTTCTTATTTTTAAGTCTATTGATGTGGTGAATAACACTTATTGATTTCTGTATATTGAACCAGCCTTGCATCCCAGGGATGAATCCTACTTGATCATGGTGCACAATTTTTTTGATATGTTTTTGTATCCAATTTGCCAGAATTTTTTTGAGGATTTTTGCATCTAGGTTCATTAGAGATATTGGTCTGTAGTTTTCTTTCTTTGAAGTGTCTTTGTCTGGTTTAGGAATCATGGGGAACAATTTAAATGTATTTTTTAACTTATCTATAAAAAAGAGTAGTCAGAGATTAATAAGCAGTTTGTAAATCCTTAAAACCCATAGTAAAGAACTATCATAAGGGCTGGAGATGTGGCTCAGCGGTAGCGCGCTCGCCTAGCATGCGTGCGGCCCGGGTTCGATCCTCAGCACCACATACAAAGATGTTGTGTCCGCCGATAACTAAAAAATAAAATATTAAAAAAAATTCTCTCTCCTCTCTCTCTCTCTCTCTCTCTCTCTCTCTCCTTCTCCCTCTCTCTAAAAAAAAAAAAAAAAAAAGAACTATCATAAAAATGGAAAAAAAATAAATGTATTTTTAAGTTAATGGGAGCCTAATCTATGTAAAGGTTAAAACCTTTCAGCCTTTCTTTAATTCATGTTTTAAATGTGATGTCATATGGTGTTAAATAATGTTCATGTGACCTCAAACAATTTATGTAAACTTTGTAAAATGATATTTAAAAAACAAAGATCAGCTTTAGAACTAGAACATTTAAGATTTATAAAGAGCCCTGCCTTTCCTGAGATAAGGCTCTGTGTCCCATCTTACTACATGTGAGAATGACTACAAAAGCAGTAGGCCAGATTTTAGTTCATTTAAAGTTATGTTCCAAAGTTTTTTTTTTTTTTCTGTCAAGATTATAGGATCTTGAACAGGGGATATAATGTATAACTCAGCTAAAATTCAGGGTAGCTATTACACGAACTAAATGTTTTTACTCTTGTTAATTTTATATTGTAATATCCTTATAAGTGATCTAAAGATTCCCTGTTAGTGTTTTACAGAAGTGTTGCTTTAAGAACACAACCTGGGTTAATTTAAGATAATAAGCCATCACCTACAAGACAGATAGGATAATACAGATCCCAATTAATAAAAAAGATAAATAATTGTAATGTTATAGATATTAAAGCCTAGTACTCTTAATTTCAGGCTGTTAAAATTTATTTGCTGGAGGTTTAAGATTAAGTTTTAAAATTAAAGTTAAATTAAAAGGGCCAGAAAAACCAATATTTGGCTCTTGCCCTCTGAGTCAGTCTGAATCCAGGGAACAGAGGACTTCTCTAAAGAGCTTTGCAAATCTGGGCCACACAACCTCCCGATCAGGGAGATTAATGAGACCACTGGAGAACAGAAAGCCAATCAGTGCATTTGCTATAAAGAGGAGGGTCATCATAGAAGGGAGACATCACTAATGCTTCTGAAGGAAGCCACATGGTCAAGCAAGACCTGGACCCATCCTAGTGCAAATGGCACTAGCAGAACTGAGAAGCTGCTCTCAAGTTTCCCCAGGAATGACTCCCATAAAAACTCAGCTGACTGTTAACAATAGATAGAAACAAAAGTCAGTTTGACTGCTTCATTTTAAACACTTAGCAAAGACAGTTAAAACCAAAACACAGCCATTCCTGGGCATTTTAAATAATAATGATATTATTATCATTATTATTATTTTAAGGTATACACTTTATGTTAGCCTCCAAAAATAAGTAAGACTAGAGGCTACAAAGAAGGATTCTCAGACAGAAATGCCTGATAACTATAAAAAGAGACTATCAAGAGGAGCTGCCAGAGACAAAAGATTTAGTTTAAGGCCTACAGATATTCCTAACCTACACAGGTAGGCTTGGTGTTTGCTAGTATGATTATCCAGCCCTGAGTAACAGAATTAAAGGTTTCTCTATTAGACACAGAGGTCATACTAGTAAAAGGATTTTACATGATCAGGTGATATTATTAAACTGTATCATATAAAAAAAGGACATCTGTAACACTAAAAGTTAAATGTTATGCTTACAGTCCTGATAACTGGGGATGCTAAAGCCTGGTGACATGTTCCAGCTGCAGCAACATTTATTCAGTACTCATGGTTTTTGTTTCTCTCATAGAAGCATCCATCCCCAGATGACTTTACAACCTGTTCTTCCCCAATCAGAATCCAAACCGAACTGACTTCTAAAAGGCAACTCATGTCCCTCAACTGACTTCTAAAAGGCAACTCATGTCCTCACGCTGTGCCCCCTCACGTCACCCCCTCTCAGCTCAGAAGAAGCCAAAACAAGTGACGCCTCTCTTCTTACAACAATGGAGCCAAAAATAGACTGTCAATATAAGTAATTAATTAAGTCAGATCAAATCAGGGAGACCGGTTTTGGGTGAGTCTACCACGCGGCCTGCGCAGTGGTTTCATTAATGAGGTTCTAGGCATAAAGTTAGTTAGAAGAGATCGAAATAAAACACACAGACCAGTTACCTTATTTATATTGCTAGGTCCGAGACGGCTCACCTCTCCGGTTCCCACCTCTAGCCACCCAGCAGGGCAGCGAGGATTACTCAGGGCTAGCAGGAGAGAGAGAGAGAGAACACGCCGGGGAGTAGCCTTTTATTTGGGGAACAAGAGATTCAGGGGACAATTCCATCCAATGAAGGTTGAGGGGGGGCTGCACTCCAAGGTCAGGGTCAGTGATTGGGTCCCCGGGGTCAGTGGTCAGGCACACCCCCACACGGATGGGCTCTCTCATCAGGAAAGGGTTGGGAAAGCTTCGACAGAGCCAAAGCGCCTCAGGCCCTTAACGGGAGTCACCCAATCACGTGTCAGAATGGCTCCCCACATATCCCCCCTTTCTTTTCTTAACAATGAGGCGGCGGTTCACTCTCTGGAGTTCCTGGATTCTTGATTGGAAGAATCGCCATCCTATGGTTACAATACAAAAGAGAATTAACAGCAAAGAGAATAATCCAATAATGTACCAAGCGGAGTGTTTAAGAATATTTCCAGGGTTAAATCCATTTAACTCCTTCAATATTTGGTTAGCCAAAGAAGAAGGATCTGAAAAATCAGCTCTATTATTTTGAATGTCTTGGATATGGTGATGAAGTTCCAGAATATCCAAGCTATTATTACTATTTTGCCAAATACCTAATAAATGGTTTTTAACCTTCTCCCAATCCCAGAGAGAAGCATTGTACTTAGCAGCTGTAACACATACATACTTATAATTAGCATGGCATTTAAGCCTTTCTTTAAATTTTAAGGCTGAAAGTTCATTACCTATGTTTATAACAGTCGCCTCTAAGGCGTTTAATTTAGTCTCAATCCTTTCATCAATATTTACTTGATTACGCAGAGCCTTGGAAGTATTTTGAGCTAAATTATTAAGAAATTTTGCATGCTGAATATTCTGAGACAATGTCAGAGATGCAGAGACAGTTGAGGCAATAAAAGAGACCAGTGCTAAAACACCAACAATTATGACTCCAATAGCACGTTTAGGTCTTGTTAGCTGGGCATGAATTTGCTGCAAGACTTGTAAACCAGCATCAGCATACCACGGCTCTGAAATATTAGCAGGGAATAAAACAAAAGAGGGCTGATGAAGTATCAGCACTCCTTTTCCTCCATTATACCTAGAAATACAATTAGTTAGGTTGCACTTATTACAAGTAACAATATATCTGTCATCTATCCATTTAACTTTTACATTTCCAATAATTAAAACATAAGGAGATTGGACACAGGCTCTTAAGCCATAGCAAGATTCCTCTTTACAGTTCTTGCCGACAAATTTTGGTAAAGGTTTATCTGTAAAATGTAAATACTCTGAGGCAGCAATTAAACGCCAAATATCTTTTTGAACACCTCCTTCACTATAAGTCAAAATATTACTAACAAATCCTGCAGGTGTCATAGCAGAATTTCTTCGTAATTGTCTCTTATCAATTTTTGGAGACCAATCTAAAATATACCCACTATCTTTAGACACCTTATGTTGTACAGGAAAGGTATTTACACAATCCATCCATTTAGGAAAGGTGCCAATTTCAATTGTAGAACTATTTGGACAGTGGGGTATCTGTGGAGGTTTTGCAGAAATGACTGGCTTGTTATGGGAAAGTCCCATCTTAATTACTGATCTAGTATTAGGTTTTAAGTCCCCATAAATAGAATTATTTGTCAGTCTAGGTTTACCGATCGCTGTGTTTTCTTCGAATGATACTTTCAGACAGCCAGCATGTTTATCATGTGACCAACACAAAGGTAATTGGGCACTGTAGCCAGAATAATTAAATCTAGTCACATGATTGGGAGTAATATGAGTATCTGTAAATCCTCCCATCATGAATGAGTCATTAGTAAATACTGGAATAGATTCTCCAGTCCACACAGCTGGGTGTACCAGGGGTGGATCTGGGAAATATGTCCAATAAGTGTCCACTTGATTCCCTTTTACCTGACAGCCCAGTAGGGCAATTACTGTTGCTACCATCATCACTGGGGTCCTGTTCTTTCCTAGGCGTTGAAGTATTTGGGAAGCCTGCGTTGTTAGCTTCTTCACATCTTTCCATGAAATCAGTTTTTCGGCTGGTTCAATCTGGTCTTTCTTCATTTTTTTCCGATATCTCCTCCTTCTGGGTAGTGGCTCCTCCGGGTCGATCCTCAGTCGCTTGAATCTGGGTTCTATCTCCTCCATGTCTGATAGCACGTTCAGGCACCCAAATAGGACGGAAAGCACCTTCTGGAAAGATACAAGCATGACCCTTTCCCCACATTATTACCGGGTCTGGGCCCTTCCACTGACCAGTCTGTAAATCTTTCCACAGAACTCTGCCTAAGGGGCCTGTTACTGAGGGAGACATTTGCCTCTCAGCAGCAGTGTGACCTTCTGCGTCACAGTTTAGAAAATTTAAAACAAATAAGGCATGATTAAGGCTATTTTGGGGAGTCACAATCCTATTCCCCCTTTTTAATTTTTGTAATTGAAGCTTAATAGATAAATTAGCTCGTTCCACAATGGCTTGACCTTGGGGATTATAAGGAATTCCTGTTTTATGATTAATTTTAAACTCTTGGCAAAATTGTTGAAAAGAAGAGCTTACATAAGCTGGAGCATTATCTGTTTTAATCTGCATAGGACACCCTAAAACGGAAAAAGCTGCTAAGCAATGAGAAATTACATGTTGAGTATTTTCCTTAGTATGTGCTGTGGCAAAAATAAATCTAGAATAAGTGTCCACTATGACATGCACATAACATTGCTTACCAAATTGAGGAATATGAGTTACATCCATTTGCCATATTTGATTTGGTTTTAATCCACGGGGATTTACCCCTGATGGCAGGGATGGAGTGTGAATAACACACTTAGGGCATTGGCTTACAATCTGACGAGCTTGTTCTCTAGTAATATTAAATTTTTTACGTAAGCTAGAAGCATTTGGTGATGCAAGGAATGGGAAGCTAGTGCACAGTCATACAAAGACATCTGTTGACAAAAGGCTACTAATTTATCAATTTTGTCATTACCTGAAACTAGAGGTCCAGGAAGATTAGTATGGGCACGGATGTGTCCTATGAAACATGGGTACTTTCGCATTAGCACTGTCTTTTGTAAATTATGAAATAATTCAAATAACTCCTGTGATGAAGTAAACCCAATAACTGAGGTTTCAATATTTTTGGTAACTCCGACTGCATATAAGCTGTCAGAATAGATATTAATAGGCTCATTTGAAAAATAATCTAAGGCACAAATCAGAGCTTGAAGCTCTGCTCTTTGGGCAGAAGTATAAGAAGTTTGTATTACCTCTGTGTGAACACGGCTAAAGAAACCTGCCTTACCGGAGTTGGAACCATCCGTGAACATCGATAAAGCTTCCTCTATTGGATAAGAATGTACAATTTTTGGAAAGATAAGTGACGTTAATGATGCAAATTGTACAATCTTATCACGAGGATAATGGCTATCTATCTGTCCAGGAAAATCTGCAAAAGCTATCTGCCATGAGCTAGAAGTTTGAAAAAGCCAATTAGTCTGTTGAACAGAAAATGGAATAATTATGATATCAGGCTCAGATCCAATTAATTGTAAAATCCTAGTTCTACCTTTAATTACTAATTGAGCTATAGAATCATGAAAACGAATTAATGTTTTTTGAGGGGAGTGGGATAAATAAATCCACTCAATAACTCCTAATCTTTGCCATATGGCTCCTGTTGGGGTATGTTCAGTTGGAAATATTAATAAATACACTATTTCTTTAGGATCTATTCTAGTAAGCTGTGCATTTTTAATTGCAATTTCAACTTTTCTCAAGGCTGTTTTGGCCTCTAAGGTTAGTTGACGTGGAGTGTGGGGAGCCACTCTGACACGTGATTGGGTGACTCCCGTTAAGGGCCTGAGGCGCTCTGGCTGTGTCGGAGCTATCCCGACCCTTTCCTGATGAGAGAGCCCATCCGTGTGGGGGTGTGCCTGACCACTGACCCTGGAGACCCAATCACTGACCCTGACCTTGGAGTGCAGCCCCCCCTCAACCTTCATTGGATGGAATTCTCCCCTGAATCTCTTGTCCCCCAAATAAAAGGCTACTCCCCGGCGTGTTCGCTCTCTCTCTCCTGCTAGCCCAGAGTAATCCTCGCTGCCCTGCTGGGCGGCTAGAGGCGGGAACCAGGGAGGCGAGCCGTCTCGGACCTAGCAATGTAAAATAAGGTACTGGTTTGTGTGTTTTATTTTGATCTCTTCTAACTAACTTAATGCCTAGAACCTCATTAATGAAACCACTGCGCAGGCCGCGTGGTAGAGTGGAGAGGTTGGAGAAGGATTTCCTTGTAATATCTGAAATAAAGGACTTAACTCAGAAGTAGTTAGTTTTAAGGATGGTCTTAGCCAGTTAATATCTCCTAATAGTTTTTGAAAATCATTAAGGGTACGTAACTCCTTAACTCTTATCTGAAGATTTTGAGGACGGACTGTACGTCCTTGAATTATCTGACCTAGATATTGAAAAGGAGATACTTTTTGAATTTTTTGAGGAGCTATACATAAACCCATTGCTGTAAGTGAAGTCTCTAACTGAGTAAAAATTTCTGAAAGTACCTTTGGATTAGCATGAGCCAGTAATATATGATCCATAAAATGAATAATATATGCATCAGGAAAACTATTTCTTATGGGATCTATTGCCTGGTCAACATATTTTTGGCACAGTGTAGGACTATTACGCATTCCCTGGGGAAGTTCCTTCCAGCAATATCTTTTAACAGGTTCCTTAAAATTAATTGCTGGGACAGTGAAAGCAAATCTTTCACAATCTTCAGGATGTAACCTTATAGAGAAAAAGCAGTCTTTTAAATCTATTACCATCAAGCTATAATCTAAAGGAATGGCTGTGGGGGAGGGAAGTCCTGGCTGTAATGATCCCATAGGCTGAATTGCTTGATTTATTGTCCTTAAATCCTGTAGTAATCTCCAATTTCCTGACTTTTTCTTAATAACAAAAATAGGTGTGTTCCAAGGACTAAGTGTTGGTTCAATATGACCAGCCTGAAGTTGTTTCTCAACTAATCTATGAATTATTTTAAGCTTTTCCCCTGAGATGGGCCGCTGAGAAATCCATATAGGCTCCTCTGTGAGCCACGTGATTTTTTCAGCTGTCTTAGGGATCGGGGAAGTACTCAGGGCCCCTAGTAAAAATTTTGGTCTGGAGTATTTACTAATCTTTGTCATGGAGACTGGCTTGTAAACAGATATTCTTCCTGAAAGGTCTCCTTATCATCTCCAGGAAAATACCTCTGATTAACTTCCTCAACTGACCTTATAGAATTTGGGGTAACTAATAACACACCCATTTTGGCTAAAATATTTCTTTCCCATCGGTTAGCTGGTAAAGACTCTAACACATAAGGCTTAAATACTCCACTGTTCCCATCGGAATCTTCCCAACGGAGATAGTTGGCACTTTGAGCAGGCTGTGAAACCTGTCCTATTCCCTCTAGGTTAGCTGGTGCTACATGCAAAGGCCAGTTCCTAGGCCAAAACCTACTGGACCATACTGAGATATCAGCCTTTGTGTCTATTATACCTAGGAAATTTTTATTATTAATTTTAAGTTTTAATAAAGGGCATTTTTGTCGTACTAACTGGGACCAGTATACTTTGTCTGGCGGTTTAGAAACTGAATCTACCGGCAGGTGCCTTTCTGAGACACAAGGCAATAATATTAATTGAGCAAAAATATCCTTTGGGGTGAGCCTTAGGGCATAATTGGATTTTACAGTAACATTAACTGTCCTTTAAATTCTGAATCTATCACACCAGGTATTACCTCAATGGCTCCCTTTAAACTATCACGCCCCAAAATCAAACCTACAGTATTCTCAGGAAGCGGCCCGAAAATCCCAGTAGGGATTTGTTCTGGCCCCGTTTCAGGATCTAATTCAACTGTCTTTGAAGGTCCAAAAAAAAACTGTCTGTGATCTCTGTCCCTGTCCCGGTAAAAATCGCGGACTGTCCTGGTCGGCACCAGTGACGTCACACTGTGCGACCTCCCCTGGAATTCCCGGGCTCCCGCTAGGAGGGAACGATGGCGGCGAGAAGGGGGGCTGATCCGCGCCATCTGAATCCTCCGCATGGGGCTTGGCCCCTAGTGCCTTTGTTTTTAAAGGGCTCAAGGGAAAGGGAATTAACTTAGCCTCAGGCTGATTTTCCATTTGAATAGACTTAACAGCTCTTTGAATGCCCTTTAAAAGGTCTTCAGGGGGCCATGAACTTTGGCCCATATATTCAAAAAGACAAACTTCTAGGGCTGTCCAAGTTTTCTGAATATTTTCTATACTTCCAGGTATTTCATTAGAAAGACAGACTCTCTGTAACTTCCTTCCTAATTTCTCCCAAGTAAGTAAATTTGGAGACTCTTGGTCGCAAAACCAAGGACAATATTCACCTACAATCTTTAAGAATTGTAATAACTGAGTTTTCTTTATCTGTTTTCCTTTCTGATTAATTATACTGTCTAAAATAGTTAGATACATTTCCTTATCCGTAGAAGTAGAATTTCCCATTTTAAGTAATTTAACGTCTCTTTCCTTCAATATCTCCAGGTACTTTTGTGACCCAATTGTCACCTCTTCCTTTATCTTTATTTTTATTCCTTATCTTCCTTTATCTTTATTTTTTTCCTTATCTTTTTAGCACGCGCTCCCACTCTATCTAACTAATCTAGAATGCCCCCCTCGTGGGCGCCAATTCTACCACGCGGCCTGCGCAGTGGTTTCATTAATGAGGTTCTAGGCATAAAGTTAGTTAGAAGAGATCGAAATAAAACACACAGACCAGTTACCTTATTTATATTGCTAGGTCCGAGACGGCTCACCTCCCTGGTTCCCACCTCTAGCCACCCAGCAGGGCAGCGAGGATTACTCAGGGCTAGCAGGAGAGAGAGAGAGAGAACACGCCGGGGAGTAGCCTTTTATTTGGGGAACAAGAGATTCAGGGGACAATTCCATCCAATGAAGGTTGAGGGGGGGCTGCACTCCAAGGTCAGGGTCAGTGATTGGGTCCCCGGGGTCAGTGGTCAGGCACACCCCCACACGGATGGGCTCTCTCATCAGGAAAGGGTCGGGAAAGCTTCAACAGAGCCAAAGCGCCTCAGGCCCTTAACGGGAGTCACCCAATCACGTGTCAGAATGGCTCCCCACAGGTGATTTCTAAAAAGCTGGAGATTATTACCTGTGGGATTAAAATTCCCTCAGTGGTCTTCCCCTACCCTATCAAAGATTTGAAAGGGACACATAAGAAAAGGGGGGAATGATAGACCCAACCTGATCTTTTCTTAAAATTGGGAGCCATCTCACCACAGAGCCATGAAAAGATAATTTTGGCTTTACTATAAATTACTGCAAATTCTGAACCTGCTTGGAATGCCTGCCCGTGCCTTGAACTCACGCATGCCTGGCTCTCCGACCAGATAGCACCTCTCTCTGAAACTTTAGTGACACCTCATAAATATTGGCCTTCCCTGGCCAGATAATGGCCCTCTCTGAGGCTCTAATGGTCCTCATAAATTCTGATGTTGGGGCCAGCAAAAAGTGTAAACTACCATTAGTGTGATGCTTGTCAGAGTTCTGTTATCTGTAAACCCCCTTTGTGTAACTTTCTGGGTATAAACTGGGCTGCAGGAAAGCTGGAGTTGCTGTCTTGTTCCAGCCGTTTTGGGAGGGAGAGGCAGCCTGGCCAGTCAAAATAATAAGCTTGCTTTAATTTGATTTTAATTCGAGTCAGTGGTCTTTTCTTGCGTCCTGGTCTAAAACCCAAGTACTTAAAAATAAGTTTTAAAAAATGTTCTTATTGAAGGCTGTTTAACTAGTAACTGCAGAACCAAGATTCAAACTCATGCTGTCTGGCATCAGACTTCATGTTCTCACCTACTATGTTAAGTTGTCTTGGACACATTACATAAATAAATAAATGCTGCTAGGGATACAGGAAATTATTACCAGAAATTCTGAGAACCCAAGTAAGTTTTGAGACCACACTTTTGTAATTCAGTTTTGATGCCAAGCTACCTGGTACTGCCAGAGAGACATTAAAACACTGATTCTTTCTTCCATCAACATTAAGCAGTACAGACCAAGGGGAGATATGGGGCCTGAAACAGAATCTACTGAGGAATTTCTTGCTAATGTTAAGATTTCTTAGGTATAACATCTGATTTTTATCTTTTCATTATTTGAAGATATTATCTGGAAAATATAAAGTAAGTAATCTGTCATAGATTCATAAAGAGCAAGAGGTGACCAGGAGATATTCTCCAACAAAAATATCTTGCTATATCCCTTTTAAATGTCATTCATGTTGAGTTGAAAAATATAAGAGGTAAAATGCACAATAAATCCAAACATATTGTACTTACAGTAGAACTGAGAAAGCATATTTTGGGAAATAGTCCACCTCTGAGAAATTCCATTATGGAAGGTCATCCAGCCAAGCAGAGATCAGTGGCTGAAGGAAGACCAGAAAGGTGGGGAGGCAGGTTTGGAACAGGGTATGTGGCCATTCTGGTTTCACTGTAGGTCAGAGGTCATTGTAGGCTAAGTTTCCGTGGAATCTCCTCTAGAGATAGTATCACTGTAAAGCTCCCTCCATTAGAAAGATCCAGCCAAGTGGGTTCCCAAGAGGAGGTATTCAACATTTGACCTAGGACTCATAATGGTAATGAGCAATTTAGTTTTAAAAGAAGTAAATATATTGGAATGGTTATGGTGATTGAAGTTTTTAATTACTGGATTATTTTTACACTCATTACCTCCAGAGAAACTCTGGTACATAGCAATAGATTGACTTTTTTCTTTTATGTGTGTGTGATGCTAGGAACTGAGCACACAGCCTTGCCATATACCAGACAAGTGTTCTTCTGCTGAGCTAAATCCCCAGCTCTTAACTACTAATCTTGCTTTTGCATCTTCCTACCTATATTGTTTTTAAGTAAACCATTTACTTCTAGTTAATGTGTCTACTAATTAAGGGAAGTAAACCAGATAATAATGTCTAGCCAACAGCACTGAAAAGGAATTTAAAGTTCAGTCTTCCACATGGTAAAAACCATTTCTCAATGTGGATTCTTGCAGCTGAGGAATTAACTTCTTTTAATTATAGCATATCAACACTCTCTTATCCACTCTCTCCAGTCTATTTCCTCATTATTTATGTACTTATTTGGTTATACTCAGTTTTGAGGGGTTGTACATTTATTCATCTTTCTATCACCCCAAGATCCCACACTCTGTAGATGCACAAAGACCTCTCCGAACTTTCTAGCTCAAAAGCCTTTGAGAGATTGCATAAATTTTAAAGGGTGTGGAAAATACTGAATAAAAAATTTGACATTTAACAGGGTATATTCATCACTTCACAGTATTTCAAAACATATTCTGAGTTACAGAAAATTTAGAGTGTGGGAGGAGGAGTGAGCTAGGTCAATATGTCTCCTGAGAAAAAGAACTACTCATGTCCTAGGAAACTGTCAACAGAAAAGTCAAAATACTAACCTTTGCACCACCCATTTGCAGCTTCTTGGAAACAGTGATCTCATGAATGCTCAGGCCTTGCCTTGAACAGAGCCTTGAGCAGAGCCAGACTCTCTGGGAAATAAGTTTCTTTAGAAGTTCATTGGTCTAGCTAAGGCTGTTACATTCAAGACAATGCAGGGAAAACTCCTGGTGTGGCCCCGCCAGTTACTAGCCGACTGTTTGAAAAATGTACAAAGCAAGAAATTGTGGGCTGACTGGCACCTCTCTGACACAACTATAGGGAAAACCATTCAAGCAAACAGCTGTTTTAGTTGTTAAGTAACACATTTGCTTTTCTAAAATTAATTTCCACTTTAGCAGATTCAGAACTTATTTCCCAAAAGCGTCCAAAAGAATGTAAAAACCACCAAAATCCCATTGTGCCTAAAAGACAAAAAATAAAAACCTACTATTGTATGACTGTCTACATTTTAAAATTTCTTCACAATAATGGTCCATTTAAAACATCTCTGCTTGTGTTCCAAATACTTCTATTCCATTTAGCTTTTTTTCTATCCCTCTCTTTTTTAACTCACCTAACATTTGTTGAATAGCTGCTACTATGAGCTGAGCCTTTCTCATTTCTCTTTTCAAATTCTGTACATATTATCATCTCAATTATTGTGGGTAAGGAAACTGACATCAAAGAACTCATGTGATTTTTCTTCCAGATCTCACGATGTCCATCTTCCTAATCTCTCTACTTATTTCTCTGTCCATCCATTCATCTAACAAATGAAAGAATTATCTTTTTTTTTAAATCAAGATGAGATATGTTACTAAAAATACATACCTTTTAGTAAAGTCACTTCTGATGCTTAAAATTTCACAATGTACTGAGTAGCACCATGTAGGTGGATACATCACTTCCTAAATTCTTCATGTATGAACAAATTTCTTGGTCTTTTTCACTAAGTAGTCAGCAGGGGTTAGAGAAGATGATGGGCTGGGTGTGGTGGTGCACTCCTGTAATCCCAGAGACTCAAAAGCTGAGGTAGGACACTTGTAAGTTTGAGGCCACCTTAAGCAATTTAGTGAAACACTGTCTCCAAATAAAAAATCAAAAAGAATTGGAGATGTAGCTCAGTGGTAAAACACTCCTGTTTCAATTCCCAATCCAAAAAAAAAAAAAAAAAGAAGAAGAAGAAGAAGAAGAAGAAGAAGAAGAAGAAGAAGAAGAAGAAGAAGAAGAAGAAGAAAAGGTGATGGTGTTACCAGTGGGAAAACATAAAAGCCTCCAAGGCTTTTATGCCCATCAAAGGGCAGCCTCTTGTGAAGATGTCCCTTACACCTCCCACCTCTTCTCCTATTGGCCTGTCCTTTGGGGAAACTTCTTCATTCTTTTATTCTCTCACTCCTCTGAATTCCTCTATTTGTGCATTTGCTGTGGCACTTATGGTCCTTTATCTTTAAAAATGAACATCTCTCCTATAAATTCCTTGAGGACACAGAATCTTTTGATTCCCCATGGTGAGATTATATCACCTAGAAAGGAATAAGAATAATACATGCTGAAAGTGTGGCAGTTTGCTCTTAATAGTTTAACCTCAGGGGTATCCATATATGAATATCAAGAGATTCCAAGTAACCTCCAATGCATACAGGTTTCGTGCTCTTCATTTAATCCTTAAATCTTAGTGTTTCCTTCCCTCCTTCCAATTTGGGATTGGACTCAGGGGTGCCCTACCACTGAGCTACTCTCCCAGCATCAATCACCCCCACACTTTTTTTTTTTTTTAAAGAGAGAGTGAGGGGGGGAGAGAGAGAGAGAGAGAGAGAGAGAGAGAGAGAGAGAGAGAGAGAATTTTTAATATTTATTTTTTAGTTCTCGGCGGACACAACATCTTTATTGGTGTGTGGTGCTGAGGATGGAACCTGGGCCGCACGCATGCGAGGCGAGCGCGCTACCGCTTGAGCCACATCCCCAGCCCCACCCCCACACTTTTGAGGCAGGGTCTCTCTAAGTTGCTGAGGCTTGCCTGGAACTTATGATCCTCCTGTCTTAAACCCCAGAGTTTCTGGGATTACAGGTGTTTGCTTCCAAGTCCGGCTAAACCTGTTTTCAACTGGAAGTCTGAAAAACACTTCCCTATCATTATTCCTGTCCTAAGGCAGCACAGCTGCCACCATAAACAGAACTGCTGGTGACATTTACAGCTTCTTGGGTGACCTAGCATTCTGACTGGCACCAGAGGGTAAATGTACTCTTTGGCTATCACACCCTTCCTTGATCCGTTTCCTCCAGAGCTGTGTGCTCTGTTGGTTAAAGATTTACTTTTGTGTTTGGGCAATTGTTTTTACATTTTTTTTTTTTTTGTGATTCCTGAAAATCACAAGAATAATTATCAAATGGAAAATTAATTTATAAATTACAACCCCTGGTTAAGTTACAAACTGGAAAAATTGACACTAAAATTCTCATAGAAAACATGCAAGAAGAAAAAAGTTAAAATAGGAAACCTAATAGGGAAGGCACCTAAATATGCCTGAATTTCCCTATGAGGAGCCCTATGTTAAATCTAGGTGCTTTCGATATTTCATATCGGACTTCTTACAAAAACTGAAAAAATGAAACACAACTTTAAATGCAAACACAACTTTCAAGGACAGAGTGCTTAATATATAACCTGTATCTGCATACCCGCAAAAGGTTGTGTAACAGGACTGTTAAACATCCGCCCTTGAATGGCCCCGGAGGTCATTCAATCACCATCTTAGTGGCCAGCGAGGTTAAATCCACGGGCACCTTAGGGTGACCCCGGGCTCCCTCTCACTGGCAAGCTCACCGCTATCTTAGGTTACCTAATATCTTTTCTTGGCATTTTTTTTCAAGTCTGGTTCTGCAAAAGGAAAGCGGCCTGGCTTCACCAGCTTGGGACTCAAAAACACCCCTGACGAAGTTGGGGTCCGCCCAGGTATCTAGCGAACCTGAGACGAAATAACTCGCCCAAGGTCAGAGGGCGCCCCAGGCCCGCCCTGGAAGTTTTTCCGGAGAAATCGGTGGTCCTTTCTCAACCATCTGCGTGGGTGTCCGGAAATCTGCCCTGCAGAGCTACAACTCTCCGCCCAACTCCGATCCGCTTCTGGACAGGGTGTGCGCCCCGCGGCTCTGGGCCAAAGGGACGACTAAGAGATACTGGCTCACTGCCCCGGGTCGTCTGGCCGGGCCCGGAGAGCGGACGCAATTGACCCCGCCCCCGGCTTGTCCTACTGACAGGACGCCCGGGGCCTCCCTATTGGGCCAGAGAGTGAATGACGCGAAGAGGCCCCGCCTCGCGCCGCGCCCCTCTCGGTGCCCGCCTCGAGGCTTGCGCTCACGCCGTTGACGTGTCAGGGCGGTCGGCTTCCGCTCCTCCCCGCACCGGCAGCCACTCAGAACGGCGAGAGAGGCGGGGTGGCCCGGGCTGGCGCTCCCCTCGGCCCCAGCTCCCGGCCCGCCCCGCCGCCCTGGCCCCCCGGATGAGGGTATATATTCCGAGCGGGCCCGGAACGCCGATGAGTGGCGGAGCAGTAGGAGCCGAGTGGAGCTGCGGTCGCGCGGAGGGAGGTAAGGGGCTCCCAGTAGGTGAGGAGACAGGTTCCAGGGCTCGCCCCCACCACCCAAACGCCCCTCCGCCACGCGCGCCTATGTGGGTACGCGTCGCACTACGGGCACAGCGCCGGCCACCTGGCCCGCGTCTCGGATCCCGCGGCGCTCGCTCGCGCCACCTCGTGCTCCCCGCAGTTGCACCCCATTCTTGGAGACCCATCTGGAGGGTGTGTGGGATGGGCCTCCGGGTGGATGGCGGGGCCGGGATGGGACGAGGACTTCCCAGATACAGTGGGGGATGTTGAGAGAGGAGGTCTGGGCAATCTCTGGACAGTATTATAATGTGTATACGTTTTCAAGGCGGTTGGGGGCGGGGAAATGAGCCCTCACCTGGGTGGGGGATAGGAACCTTGAGGTTCTCAGGTCAGATCCTGTGGACAGTTTTGTCAAGTTTGGGAGGCCTTCAGTCGGGGTAGGTGTGGTCGTTGGGACTGTCAGGTGGGAGCGAGTGGGGGTGTCCTGAATGTATGAGGAAAAGAATTGAGGACTTTGACAAGGACAGGATGTACCTGCTGCGGGCATGACAATATGACCAAACTTGCTTGCCACTATTTTTTTTTTTTTTGTCTTAATATTGGTGGTGGGAGAAGGTTGAAATTTCTGGGTTTCCCCTCGCTTGGCCAGGCAGAATGGGATTGGAGAGCTAAGAGACCACATATTTGCTGAACAGATGGCTTCTTGAAGATTTTATCAAGTATGCCCGGTCGCTGTACTATATTTATTTGTCCCTGGTTCATGAAATCTGAAATCAGGTGGTAGTGATTATAATATGTATATGTAATTATGTAGAGTTAAAGTTTAAAGACTTTGAGGTGAAAGCAACTGGGTGTGGACCCAAGGGTTTGCAGGAAATTGAAGGCAGTTGTCTGTTCTTACATTATTAGTCAGTTGGCTCCCTTAACTGGGGCTACAAAAGACTTCATGGGCCGTGCTGCCAAGCAGTTACAGGGTTCAGTCAGTGGTTATGGTCAACCTCAACACTATTTTTCGAAAAGCTCTAAAGAGGTTTAGTTATCCATAATGAGTGTATACTTATAGCCCTCAAAGCAGAGATAGGGACAAAAAAGAGATAAGAAAAGGAAGAGGAAATACTGGATTTCTTTAATATACTGGTATTTACATTGCAATAAAGGTATATTTGATAATGGTGCTTTCTTACCTATTTATCATTTGTTTTCATACAGATGCATTAGGCTATGGGCATGTACCAAGCTTCATCACAATTTCTAGAGCAGATTTTCAACTTTTTCAGATTTTGGTTGTCAGAATAAAAATCTTGTCTTTTTTTTTTTTTTTTAATCTTGTCTTTTAAAAACTATCTTCCTCATTGCTGTTTATCATCATACACACATATATACTCCTCTAACCAGTACTGGTGGGAAGTGTACTATAGTGATATGAGGGAGGTGGTTATTTACTTCAGGTAAACATCTTAGATGAATTGTTTGTCCAGAACTCAGGCATAGTTATGTGTAAATGTGCACATGTGACCTTGTTAACTTTTGTAGATTGCCAGTGTTCTGGGCCCAGATATCAAAACTTAACTTGTGAATTGTTATATTTGTATGAATGAGTATCTAATGATTTTTTAGGAAAATTTTGATTTATAATTTTCAGTGTTATAATAATAGGTTTGTATATACTTTTTAGCAGAGTAAGCCCTCTCTACTCATGACTCTTGGGGTTGATGATCTTATCTTCATAAGGAGATATATATATATACACACACACACACACACACACACACACACACACAGGAAAGTGAAATGATAGGTAAAGAAAGAGAACGTCCTATTCTTCTGTTACTGTTTACCTGCTGATCTTCCCACTACAATGTACTACCTTGAATCTGAGCAATAGTGATAGTATAAACGAGACCGTAGGAGCCATAGCTTGGAAAATAATTTGATATAAATTCATTCTTCTCAACTATTTTTAATATGATGTTTTTAAACATAAAAATAATAGCAGTATTATTAATCAGTAGAAATGTCTTTGAATATTCTAGTAAGTGTCCACGGCTCAGTCTCCTGAATTTGCTTTATAATTACCTGCACTTCCTTGGGGATCTCATTTAGTCCATAACTGAAGATCATGTATGCTGATGACCTTGAAAGTTTTAGCTTTAGCTCTAGTATTTCCTCTGAAGTCTAATATCAAACTTAATATGACCAAAAGTGAAGTATTGATTTTTCCCACTCGCTATCCTTATCCCTGTATCTGCTCCTATCTTAGGGTTTGTCTTCAGTAAATGGCACCATAAGGTGGAGTCATCTTTGCTTGATTTCTTACTACACGTTCAATCCATTACTTAATCCTGTTGGTCCACTTTCACCACCACTCTAAGGCATCATCATCTCTCATGTCCTATACAGGATTAATACCCTAACTGGTCTCTCTCCTTCCATTTTTTTTCCTTTGTCACAATCCTTTTTTCCCCCTCCCTTCACACAACAACAAATGATCTTTTTAAAACCTGAGACAGACCATGGTATTTCCTTCTTTGACATTCTCCAGTGGGCTTCCCAAAGTTCTTACTTTAACCACAAAACCTCATTCATTCTGCCCTTTAATTAGATCTCCAGCCTTACTTCCAGTCATTTTTTGCTTCTGTCACTGTGCACCAGCTACATGGACCTTTTTTACTTTTCTGTGAACATATTAAGTGGGCCACTTCACTTGAAGTTCTCTACTTAGAATGCTCCTTCCCAAGTTATTAAATTGTTCCCTCTTGGGCTGGGGATGTGGCTCAAGCGGTAGCGTGCTCCCCTGGCATTGCGTGTGTCCTGGGTTCAATCCTCAGCACCACATACAAACAAAGATGTTGTGTCTGCCGAAAACTAAAAAATAAATATTAAAAAAAATTTGTTCCCTCCTTATTTGAATGTTTTCTCAAATCTTAGCTCTATAGAGGCTCTACCTGACCATTGATATGAAATAACCGCCATCATCCTTATTGCTTTTTAGCTCCTTCTCTCACTTTATTTTTCTTCATTATTCTTATGAGATAAGAATAATTTTATATGATAATTTTATGTTTGTCTCCTACATGGAAATGTGAGCATATTCATTGTCGCTTTCTTCTTTGTGTTTGCCAATCACCCAGATAATGTAGAAGTCAGTGCTCATTAAATATTTGGTGAGTGAGCTGGTCCTTGTGGCGCACGCCTATAATCCCAGTGACTCAGGAGGTTCAGGCAGGAGGATGGAAAATTCAAGGCCAGCTTGGGCAACCTAGTAAGACCCTGTCTCAAAATTTAAAAATAATTAAAAAAAAAAGATTAAAAGACATAGGGGCTGGGATTGTGGCTCAGTGGTAGTGTGCTTGCCTCAAATGTGTGAGGCACTGGGTTTGATTCTCAGTACCACATATAAATAAATAAATAAATAAGTCCAACAACTAAAATTAATAAAATAAATAAAAATTTAAAAAAAGGGCTAGGCATATAGTTCAGTGGTAAAACACCCCTGGATTCAGTCTTTAATACTAAAAAATAAATAATAAAAAATGGCATATGAACGTTAATTTTTCTTCTTAAATTATTTAATAACGTATTTTCATTAAAGGAAAACTTTGAGGAGTAACCTATTCACGTAAGAGAATGGGTTGTTGGACCCACAAAATAGAAATACAGTTATGTGCCACATAACAGCCACAAAATAGAAATACAGTTATGTGCCACATAACAATGTCTCAGTCCATGGTGGACCACATCTACCGTGGTAGTCTCACAGATCATGATGAAACTGAAAATTTCCTATCCTGCCTAATGACATCATTGTCCTCATAATGTAGCTCATCACATTACATATTTGTGGTGATGTTGGGTATAAACAAACCTAGTATTCCATTGTCTAGTAAAATTATAACACATTCAATTATGTACAATACATAAGTCTTGATGATAATAAATGACTGTTATTGGTTTATTTACTATGCTGTACTTTTTATATAGTGCACTTCTACTCATAAAATCTAAGACAGTATGTGTATTACACGACCAGAAGCCTCATACACCTTGTGTTTATTGTGTCTTGATTACATCAAGAGACCATATTCAGTTATTGACCTATATCATTTAGATTTGTTTAAATACACTGTATGAGGTTCACACAATGATGAACACCTACCATATGTCCTATGTTCTCAGGACATAGCCAAGGTGTTAGACAACACATGACAAAAGTAGAATTATCAAATATTAATACCCATATCCCAACTCTGTTCCTTGGATACATTTACTTCCTAGTGCTTCTGTTTTTTAATGAGGCTTTGTGTTGAGTGCTCAGTATTTCCTCTGATTTTGTGTATATATGTGATACTGGGGATTGAACCCATGTATGCTTAACCACTGAGCTATATCTTCACCCTTTTTATTTTATTTTATTTTATTTTTATTTTGTTGGTGGAGCTGGGGATTGAACCCAGGGCCCTGTGCATGCAAGGCAAATACTCTACCAACTGAGCTACATTCCCCAGCCCATTCACCCTTTTTATTTTTGAGATAGGGTCTTGCTAAGTTGCTGAGGCTGGCTTTGACCTTGCTCTCATCCTGCCTCAGCCTCCAGAGCTGTTGGGATTACAGGCTTGCACCACCACACCTGGCAGTATTTCCTCTACTTTTATGAAAGATCTATTGTGGAAAGAGCATAGATTTTTAGAGTAAGGTAGATCGGTGTTAAATTCCTGTTTTTCTACCCACTAGTTATAAAATCTTGGGCAAATTATTTAAGTTATTTGTGTTTCATTTTCTGTTTGTAAGGATTATTCAAGTTATGTCTCTGAATTTGTGAAGAAATTTTTATTATTCTCACTTAATAGATGAAGATACCAAAGTTGAAAACATTTTTTATTTGATTTAGGCAGCAGAGCCTAGAATGCAAGTCACTTCTGTTTTATTCTAAAATCTGATATGTGATGGGCATTTGGAATTCCTCTAGGTACATGGGACAAGAGATAATAACCTCAGTGTTGGAGTATGGTCCATTTTCGTATCCTGAGACTTCTTATGGTTACAGAAGGTGCAGATGAACTGGGTTTCCAGGGTGCCTGTGGTCTTCTGGGGCTACAGCTTCTGTTTTGACTTTTTATGTCCCTGTCTACAGGTGGGCGATACTGCACTCATTGATCTTCCCTTGTTGGAAAGGCTGTATATGCTGTATTATTACACCTCAGAGGACACACTTGTAGGTTCTTTTGACCTGAATTTGGTCACAGAATACTCTAAAAATAAAAATTGTCTCTTTCCCTAATTGTTATGTGTGTCTCTTGAATCTGGATTCAAGTTTTTAGTGAATAGAGATAATGGACATATTTTCATTGCTTCTCTGCAGAAGTGACTATTGAATTGAAATGTATTTTTCATGATCATAAGTAGTTCTCTATTCTTGAATATTGCTGTATTCTGAATGCAACAACAGTTATTTTTATTATTAGAGTTAAAAGGAGAATAGCTCACGTGTTAACTGGTAGCTTAGTGGTCACAGGAATAGTTCAAAGACTTAAATGTGGCAGAGTGTGAGCCCTTGGAATCAGACTACTCAGGTTCACATCCCATTCCACCAACTCGCTAGGTTGCTTATCCTTTCTGTGCCTCAGTCTTTTCAGTCTCCTGTACTGTAAATAGTGATAACAATAGTATGTGGGCCACGGAGTTGTTGAAAATTAAGTGAGACCATGTAGGTTAAGTACTTTATGTCTGGTACATAATGCTAATTATTGTTCTTTTACATGTTTGTTCCCTTACAAATATTGAGCTACAGAAGGACAGAAATTAATTTTCTTTATCAGTTTTTTTTAATTATAGATATGTGTAGTTTAATGATGTGAATTCATTTCTGAGAATTGTGTTGTTAGCCTATTTCGTCATTTTGTGAACATCACGGAGTGTACTTACATGAAGATGGCAGTGATGTCATTAGGTGATATAATCTTTGGCACCACTATCATATCAGTCTGTCGTTGACCAAAACATCAGTATACAGTGCATATCTGTACTTAATTTAGTAGGAAAAAAACCCCTTAGGTTTGAAGGTTGGACTTTGACCTGCTGTTCATCCCTTTTCTTTATTAGGCTTGCAGTTGCAGAAATTATACCCCTGTTTTCACAGAGGTTGGCTACCAGAGCATTATGAATGTTAATGACCTCAAACTCAGGTTGTCCAGAGCTGAGCAAGAACACCTGCTACAGTTCTGGAATGAATTGGAAGAAACCCAACAGGCAGAACTTTATGCTGAACTCCAGGCCATGAACTTTGAGGAGTTGAACTTATTTTTCCAAAAGGCTATTGAAGGATTTAACCAGTCCTCTCACCAAGAGAAAGTGGATGCACGAATGGAGCCTGTTCCCAGAGAAGTGTTGGGCAGTGCTACCAGGGATCAAGATCAGCTCCATGCCTGGGAAAGTGAAGGTACTGAGCATATCTTACTTGTTATTAGAGACATACTAAAATTGTTAAAGTAGCTGGATCATGTAACTAACATTTTAACTCTCATACTACCTTAAACCAGGGGACTGACCAGAAAGTGCCAAATAATCTTGCCAGGATATCAGCAACATCTCTCATTGCTGGTCCTTGTATTCCATTTTCATTTCTTATGTCCCACTCAAGGCTCTTCTCATTTAAGTCTTAATGTGCCTCAAAAGAATCTTAGGTTTCTCGATTTCTATACCTCCACTGTCTTTTTTCCTCTGGGGGGGGAAAAAACATTTCAATTTAATTTGGTTTAATCTGAAAATCTTCCCTAACTTGTCCCTAGCCTGTATTTTCAATCCCATTTTCTTCCCTGTTTCTCCCCATTCCTACTCCCACACATTTAACTGAACCAAATAATTCCCTTTTTCCTGAACATTACATTATGCCCTTTCTGTCTTTGCTCATATTAATCCAACCTTGGTCTGGTCTTTGCCCTTTCTCTACCTAGGTGGGTCACCTGGGAAAGTCATCTCTTGGAGTTGTGGAGTGCAGTGGCTCTTCTGCTTGGGGATTTAACACACATTCTTTTGAGAATAGCAAAATACAAAAGGTAGAGTTAAGAGCTGTGGATATAATCTACTATTCTCTGAAAAGTAAAAGGTTGACTAAACATTGTAGCCAAGGCCCTTGATTTGTCCAATCTTGGCTTCATTTCCTCATTTGTGATTGAGCAGATTGGATTAATAATTTTCTTTTCTTTAAAAAATGCATTACTTTATTATAGAAGCTAGTATCAAAATAACAGAAATTGTCTATAATTCCATCAAATCCATTTTAAACTGTTTTTATTTTTTCATATCACCACCTGGCACTTGGTTGTATACATGTTGGGTGTAAATTTTTTTTTCTTTTTCAGTGTTGGGGATTTTGGAGTGCATATGTTGACTGAGCACTCTATCACTGAACTATATTCATAGCCCAGTTGTATATGTTTCCTTTGATAGATGTGCAGTAATTTACAGATGTAATGATATCTTTATTTGTACCATACCATGTCTATTTTTCTTCCAGTCTTTGGTGTCCTACCTCTCATCCTGCCCACCCCCTGCCTGCAAAAGAAAGATAACTGATATTATCAACCTTTTGTATACTTGACTGTATCTTTTTCTAGGCTCACAAATTTACTGACAGTAGAATTTATTTTGAAATAATTATAAAAGCATGGAATATAATTTGTTGTAACTCAGTCTCTAGTACTTCCCCTTCCACTGTTCTCCTCCCTCCACTATTCTCTTCCCTCTATTCCACTGATTTTTCTTCTATTTACTTATGTATTTTTTAAAATTAGTGTCTTATGGATGTACATGAAGGTGAGATTCACTGTGGTATATTCATATTTGTACATAGGAATGTTATGTGAGATTCATTCAACTGTCTTTCCCTTTCTCATCCCTCCTCACTTTCCTTTATTCCCCTTTGTCTACTCCACTGACCTTTCTTCTATTCTTTTTTTCACACCCCGCCTCCCACCTTATTTGGATTAGCTTTTGCATATCAGAGAAAACATTCACCTTTGGATTTGGGACTATCTTATTTCACTGAGTATGATAGTCTCCACTTCCATCAGTTACTAGCAAATGTCATAAAGTCATTCTTTTTTTTTAATATTTTTTTAGTTGGAGATGGACATAACTTTAATTATTTATTTTTATGTAGTGCTGAGAATCGAGTCTAGTGGCTTACACATGCTAGGCAAGTGCTCTACCACTGAGCCACAATCCCAGCCCAGGAAGTCCTTCTTAAAGGCTGAGAAATACTCCATTGTGTATATAGAACATACTATTTTTATCCATTCATCTGTTGAATGACAATGATTTTTTCTTTTTTGGGGTGGGCTGTACCAGCGATTAACTCAGGGGCACTCAATCACTGAGCCACACCCCTAGCTCTGTTTTGTATTTTATTAGAGACAGGGTCTCACTGAGGTGCTTAGCACCTTGCTAAATTGCTGAGGCTGGCTTTGAACTCTAGACCCTCTTGCCTCCGCCTCCTGAGATGCTGGGATTACAGGTGCCGGCCAGGACACTAATTTTTAAACTTCTTCCAAAGAGCCCCAGAGGTTCATTGCTAGGGATCAGTCTCATTGGGAGGGGAAAGCAAGCTATTAACAAGAGAAGTCCCTAAATCCCTTTATCTCCCCACCATCACTGCAATAGTAGTTCTGCTTTTTCCTAGTTTGTGTATTTGATCTTTACAAGAGATTTACTTAAAACGGTTAGTAGGTTAAAAAGCAGTTTGAAAATAATTGGATGTTCTTCAAGGAGGTGCCTTTCATATCTAAAATGCTTGGTGGTGGCTAATCTAGTACCTTACTTAAACAATGACTCTGTGACTAAGATGTGAGAGAATGTCTTTCAGATGAATCCTTGTGAATGGAAAGTTTTGGTGATATTATAATTTCCACTCTTGAGATCCACTTCCTTCTTTCCTTGGGTTACCTCTGTTATTCCAGCTGCCTATATTTCACCTTGTAATTTTAAAGGTAAATCTTAGTATTAACTTTTATGGAAAGTCAAAACTTTTGATTTTTGTGTAATGGCCATAAGGAACAATCAGGACCTCCTGTAATTTGAATCTTTTTTTATGATCTTTTGGTTGGAATCTGTAGAACTTGTCTACATTTATGACTTTCCATTTAAACTATAATCCAGCTATGGAACCAACCCAGATGCCCTTCAATAGATGAATGGATAAAAAAAATGTGGCATCTATACACAATGGAGTAGTATGCAGCAATAAAAAATGACAAAATCATAGAATTTGCAGGGAAATGGATGGCACTAGAGCAGATTATGCTTAGTGAAGCTAGCCAATCCCTAAAAAACAAATACCAAATGTCTTCTTTGATATAATGAGAGCAACTATGAACAGAGCAGGGAGGAAGAGCAGGAAGAAAAGATTAACATTAAACAGAGACATGAGATGGGAGGGAAAGGGAGAGAAAAGGGAAATTGCATGGAAATGAAGGGAGACCCTCTTTGCTATACAAAATTACATATAAGAGGTTGTGAGGGGAATGGGAAAATAAACAAGGAGAGAAATGAATTACAGTAGATGGGGTAGAGAGAGAAGATGGGAGGGGAGGGGAGGGGGGATAGTAGGGGATAGGAAAGGTAGCAGAATACAACAATTACTAATAGGGCATTATGTAAAAATGTGGATGTGTAACCGACGTGATTCTGCAATCTGTATTTGGGGTAAAATTGGGGGTTCATAACCCACTTCAATCTAATGTATGAAATATGATATGTCAAGAGCTTTGTAATGTTGTGAACAACCAATAAAATAAATAAATAAATAAATAAACTATAATCCAGAACTATTAGTACCAAGGTGTATCATAAGAAGGTACAAAGCAAACTTCCTTCTGGCTTGTTTTCAAGCTAAATATTTATGTGGCTTAACCACAGTAAAGAGTGGAGAAGGAGACTTTGTAGCTGACATTATATCCTTTTTACTTAGCCAGAAATTACTATGTGTCTATGAATTTGTAACAAAATAAAGATCCTACAGTAGATCCTCAAAGAGAAGAGATTGTCATTGTGAAGATTATTATATTTCAGATAGTAAGAAAATCCTGGTTAATTGAATGAAGGACAATTATTTTTCTTCTGGATGGGGAAAAGGCCTTGTACAATCATTTAAAAACGTCTTCTGGTTATTGAGATGATAGTGGACATTTTAAACCTAGGGTGAAAAATTCTTTTTTTTCCTGAAGGATGAATACCAAGGTAACCTTCTTATTGAACAGAGATCTTGCTTAAATGTAGTTTTTGAAGTTTTATGGCCAGGTGTAAGCAATGGAATGTAGAAGAGTAACTGGAAAATCTTTATTTTATAAAGCTGAGATCTGCACGAGAAGTAAATAGAAGCTTTGAAAAGAATATCATTTTGGTAAAGATACACTGGGAAAATGTATTTGCTTAATAACCACCTCCCATTCTTTATTAAGATGAATGCATGTTTATTTGAGTAAAAAGTTTCTAAAAAATAATTCTATTCAGTGTTAGTCTTTTTTTGCCTATAAAAATTTTCCTATTAATCATAATGATGCTTTTTATTTTTTTATTTAAATATTTATTTTTTAGTTGTAGATGGACACAATACCTTTATTTTATTTTTATATGGTGCTGAGGATCGAACCCAGTGCCTCATGCCTGCTAGGCCAGCACTCTGCCACTGAGCCACAACCCCGACCCCATAATGATGCTTTAAAAAAAATATTAGCACATTATAATTCTACATAGTAGTTTGATTCATTTTGACAAAGTCATACATGGATGGAATTTGATTTACTACGTTAATCCCGGTTCCCCTGCTTTTCCCTCCCCTTCTCCCTCCTCCTTTCTTCCTCTACTCTACTGATCTTCCTTTTACTGACTTATCTATTTATTCATTTTTGATTGGTGCTTTTTCCAAATACATAAAGGTGGAATTCCCTGTGTTAGAATATGCACATAGTGTGATTTTGTTAAATTCATTTCTCATTTCTTTCCCTTTCCTGTCCGTCCTCCCTCCTCAATCTTCTATTCCTCTGATCTTTCCTGTATCTTTATGATATTCATTTCCCTTGCTTTCTCCCTTCTTTAGCTCTAGCTTCTGCATATGAGAGAAAACATTTGACCCTTAATTTTCTGAGTCTGGTTTATTTCACTTAGCATGATATTCTCCGTTTCCATCAATTTACTGGCAATGCCACAATTTCATTTGTCTTTGTGTCTGAGTAAAACTCCCTTGTGTAGATACACCACATTTTCTTAATATAATTGTGTTTCTTTACCATATAATATTATAGTAGAAAAGCAACTGGATTGTTTAGACTACATTTTCTGAATTATAGTGTAGTGATAGTCTTAATAGATTTGTAATAATACAAGTAATATATGCTTATTTTAGAAAAATTGGAAAACACTGAAAATTACAAAGGGAAAAAATACAAAATCTCTTCCATCCACAAACCAGAGATAATACTTACTAGTAATATTTTATCATATTCTCTCTCTCTCTCTCTCGCTCACTCTCTCTCTCTCTCAAACACACACACTCACACACACATAAGCACATTGACATAATGGTTTGTATAGTTGACTGAAGAATTTATTATAAAAAATTTCAAGCATATTCAAATACAAATGTGGTATAATTAACTCCCATATGCTGCCTTGTTTAAAAATTATTTTTTGCTACTTTTGCTTTATCTACCCCTCTTTTTTATCCCTTTTCTCTTTGCTACACTATTTTAAGGCAAATCTTAAACATCTGTGATTTTTACCCTTTTATAGTTCAGTATATATATATCTCTATATACGTGTTTTTTTTTTTACTAATTACAGTGCTGTTATTAAGCCTAATAAAATTTATAATGATCTATAATAATCCTCTCATGTCTAAAATGGGTTGATTCAAATAGAGAGTTCCCTGATTAGTTTGTGTTTGTGCTTAACATTTTGGGGAAACAGTTTCAGCCATACTGTGTAATTAAAACTTAAAGCCTTTAAAATATTTCCTCTGACTAACTTTTTTGGATAAGCTTTCCTTTATTTCCACTAGTTGAATAGCCTTTTGATACCATTCTAATGTCTTGGAGTGCTGATAATTTAAAGAAAGTTTTGGCAGCCTGTAAATAGCACCTGTGCTATTTACCTTCCTTGTTTCAGACACATGCCCAGGTTAAAGTGTACTGTGAAGTATATGGTAGGAACTTGTGCAAGCAGGAAATTATCTAGGAAACATCTGATCTCTTATAGTCTACTGTAAACTCTTGTAAGTATTATCAGGAAAAGCACTCAAATGCTCATGGACCCACAACACAAGGAGAGAGAGAGAGATTCCTGCTCAGAAAATGTCTCACTGTGGTTTAAATTTTCATTTCTTTTTTAAAACCTGTTATTTGATCTGTATTGAAGTCCCTCCCGTAGGAAAGTTATTAACTCTTACATTCTATAATGGAGAGATGAAAAAGATGATAACTTGAAACTTTTCAGGTTTTCTCATACTTCTACAGAAGTTGTTTTAGAATAGGAGACATTCATAATTTCCTAATTGTCATATTGGCCAAGTATATTAATTAATTTTTCCAAGACAAATAGAATGGCATAATCAGTTCATTTTTCACCATGCTCCCACACAAAATTTATGTTCTGACACATACAGTTTGAAATAATGTATTATTGCCATATAACAAAAAAACTTATTGAATTTTATTGGTCCACTTAATTTTAATAGGTGTTTTATCTGTCATTGTAAGACATACTAATTTGTTATATGCTTTTGATAAACATTGCAGCTTTATACTGAAGTAGATGACTACTTTAGCCAGTGTACACGCAATTTTATACTGTAGACAACAGATGTAGCTGTGTCTATTTTTGAAAATGCCACTCTGATACTCCAGAGACTGCTTTCTTCCCTCTTGTTTTTCTCTGTCTACTCCTAAGTGAGGTGCATCGGCAGGAAGATATTAATGCAAAAGCTTTTTTGGCACAAATGTGTACAGATTGTGTTATAATTCTTTATAATATTTGTGGTTAGATGGAGCTAAGATGTAAATTTATGTTTATCTGGAGGTGTACACCTGGTGGGCATAATCTCAATGCCAGTTTTAAGTAGTGGTGATCAGATTAGTTATTAGGTCCACAGGTAGAAAGAAGAAAGTGTAGAAACTAACATGTGACTTGTTTGAATAAATGAGGCCAGTGTGAGTTGCTGATTAGCAAAACTTTAAAACTGAAAAGAATGGGAAATTGGAATGAAGCAATACTTGAGGGAACTGATCCAAAGAAGAGAAAGTTTATGCAGGGATATTTTGATAACTGGTTAGAACCTATGGAAATCACTGAATTGGTGTTCAATGGCATTAGGTGAGCAGGTGCTGATCCATGGACTGTAGAAGAGTGGCTTTTACTTTTTTCAGGTAAGATAGCTAAGGGAAATAATTTAAAAAAGTAAAAAGTCCAGAAGATTGACAAGAGCCCCATTAATGGTAAAACAACTTACAACATGTGCTTGTGAGGCAAATATGTAGTACAAAAAGAACCAAAGTCACGGTATTCAAAATATTTACCTGTAGCTTTTTAAAACGATGTTCAGAAATATTTCTGATTCAGATACCTTTGGTGGTATCTGAGTGTTCAGACAGACTGCAGTTCTGTATGTTATTCTGAAATGGTACAAAATCTATTTTGGAGGAAAAATTGACCTGAAGAGACCTGAGGCTATTTATATTTATTTATCTCATTTAATTTGATCATGGGGTGTCATTCCAGAACTGCTGGGAATGTAATTATAATAAAATGTTATATATTTCCTAAATACATATTTTCCAAATTTTGAAGAGTTTTGCATTCAGAAATAATTCCAACCCAAGAGACTGTGAATTTGTACTTTAAAATAATGCTTTGTGGATCAATTATAGCAGAATTAATTTATTCCCTAGAAACATAGTTTCTGATAACTCAGGGAATAACCCAGTGTTAAACAGTTTTCATATTTGTCTTATATGGTTCCCTGCTCCCTTCATTTCATTCAGGTTTTGTTACATGGTGATTATGGAGCTTGCTTAAGGTAGACATAAATCTAGAATAAAGTTTTAGTGTTTAGGGCTGTAACTCAGTGGTAAATTGCTTACCTAGCATGTGAGAGGTCCTGGTTCATTCCCAAAAAGCACACCAAGGGACCAAAAAAAAAATATATATATATATAGTGTTTAGGAAGTTTTAGAGAATGTAGGCTCTTTCTTATTCAACAGCTTTTCTGTATAGGATGGTGGGTAAGAAGAGATTTAAAAAAAAATGTGGGCAGTCTTTCATGAATTCAGTGGAAAAGAGAAGAAAGGGCAACAGAATTAGGAAGGAAGTTTACACACTAAAAATTATAGTACTGTAATACATGCGTTAAATATTTGGATGTGATAAGAGACTGTGGGGGGCAGTATGGTGTTTAGTGAATAGGTCCTGTTGTGAGTTTCTAATCTTGATTCACATTTACTAGCTATGTGACCTTGGGCAAGAATCTTAACTTTTCTGAGAATTTTGTCTCTAAAATTGAGAGTATTATATCTTATTTTGGGTTTTAAAGTTATTTTCTTATATTCAACTGTTACTGTACAAGTAAATGCTGTGAAGTTAATAATAAGGAAAATTCTGATTCTAGTTAAGGAAGAAAGAGAAAATTAAATCCCAATATCTAAGGTCAACTTCAGATTAAAGGTAAAAATTATGAAAATATATAATATTCTTTTAAACTTCTTTCATTAAAAAATAGCTGGAATAGCTGGGCATGGTGGTGCATGCCTGTAATCCCAGCGGCTCAGGAGGCTGAAGTAGGAGGATCATGAATTCAAAGCCAGCCTCAGCAGAAGTTAGGCACTAAGCAACTCAGTGACACCCTGTCTCTAAATAAAATACAAAATAGGGCTGGGGATGTGGCTCAGTGGTCAAGTGCCCCTGAGTTCAATCTCTGGTAACCCCCACTACACCCTGTCAATCAAATAGTTGGAATAGTTGCTATAGATATGTGCTAATGAAAAAATTGTAGGATCAGGACTAACACCTCAAATTTTATAGTGGATTTAGTGTTTAAGTTCTTATTGCTTTTATATTATCTTTAAGAAAACCTGTTATACAAAATGAAATTGAATCCCTTTCTCTCGCCATCCACAAAAATTAACTCAAAATGGATCAGGGAGCTAGATATCAAATCAGAGACACTGCGTCTGATAGAAGAAAAAGTTGGCTACGATCTACATATTGTGGGGTCGGGCTCCAAATTCCTTAATAGGACACCCATAGCCCAAGAGTTAATAACAAGAATAAACAAATGGGACTTACTTAAACTAAAAAGTTTTTTCTCAGCAAGAGAAACAATAAAAGAGGTAAATAGAGAGCCTACATCCTGGGAACAAATTTTTACCCCCCACACCTCAGATAGAGCCCTAATATCCAGAATGTACAAAGAACTCAAAAAATTAAACAATAAGATAACAAATAACCCAATCAACAAATGGGCCAAGGACCTGAACAGACACTTCTCAGAGGAGGATATACAATCAATCAACAAGTACATGAAAAATGCTCACCATCTCTAGCAATCAGAGAAATGCAAATCAAAACCACCCTAAGATACCATCTCACTCCAATAAGATTGGCAGCCATTATGAAGTCAAACAATAAGTGTTGGCGGGGATGTGGGGAAAAGGGTACACTTGTACACTGCTGGTGGGGCTGCAAAATGGTGAGGCCAATTTGGAAACCAGTATGGAGATTGCTGGGAAAGCTGGGAATGGATCCACCATTTGACCCAGCTATCGCACTTCTTGGACTATTCCCTGAGGACCTTAAAAGAGCGCACTATAGGGATACGGCTGCATCAATGATTATAGCGGCACAATTCACAATAGCTAGACTGTGGAACCAACCTAGATGCCCCTCAATAGATGAATGGATAAAAAAAATGTGGCATCTATACACAATGGAGTATTATGCAGCACTAAGAAATGACAAAATCATAGAATTTGCAGGGAAATGAATGGCATTAGAGCAGATTATGCTAAGTGAAGCTAGCCAAGCCCTAAAAAACAAATGCCAAATGTCTGCTTTGATATAAAGAGAGCAACTAAGAACAGAACAGGAAGGAAGAGCATGAGGAAAAGACTACAGTATACAAAGACGATTGGGGGGAGAGAAAGGGAGAGAGAAGGGAAAGCATATGGAAATGGTAGGAGACCTTCAATGATACATAAAATTATAAGAGGTTATGAGGAGCAAGGGGGAGGGAAAAAAAGGGAGAGAAATGAATAACAGCAGAGGAGGTAGAGAGGGAAGATGGGAGGGGAGGGGAGGGGAAGGAGGATAGTAGGGGATAGGAAAGGTAGCAGAATACAACAGTCACTAATATGGCATTATGTAAAAATGTGAATATGTAACAGATGTGATTCTGCAATCTGTATTTGGGGTGAAAATGGGAGTTCAAAACCCAATTTGAGTCAAATGTATGAAAGATGATATATCATGAGCTATGTAATATTTTAAATAATCAATAAAATAAAAAGACTGAAAAAAAGAAAACCTGTTATATAAAAAAATACATAAAACACAAAATACATAAAGCATAAATTCGATCAACCCACATTACCTGAGGATTTGGTATCTGTGGGAGATTCATTCCAAGATCCTCCTTGGATATCAAAATCTTTGGATGCTTGTGTTCCTTATATAAAGTGGTATAGTATTTGCATATATCTTACACATATCCCCTCATATAGTTTAAACCATCTCGAGATTACTTATAGTACCTAATACAGTGTATATGTTATATAAATAGTTCTTATGCTATATTGTTTAGGGAATAATGACAAGAAAAAAAATAGTTTGTTCAAATTTAGTACAGACACAATTCTTTTTTCCTTAGAATATTTTTGATCCACAGTTGGTTGAATCCATGGATGCAGAGCCTGCAGATACAGAGGGCTGACTCTAATTAATGGTGGTTTACAATTATGGCCAGTGGCCACATTTCTTCACAGAAATTTCTAAAAATTTTAATGAAAGCATGAAATTCAAAAAATTAGAACATAAACTAACCATTGATTTAATCTTATCTTACATTTTATAGTTTTTCTTGCTTGCCAGATACCCAGTTTTCATTCAGCCTCTTCTCCCAACAAATTTCTCTGCCTTTTGATGCTGAGACTGTACACCTTTGAGTGAAAAAATGGGTCTTAGAAATGGAATATAGTAGATATTGGTGTTTCTTTTTTAATCCGAACTGACAGCCTCTGTCTTTCAATAGCTTTTCTAGTTTCATTTGGATTTTTAATCTATCTTGAATTCATTTTGGTTCAAAAAATAACATTTTTGTTCAAGCATTGTTTGAATATTACTTATTGCTGAATATTCAACTGGTGAAAAATGACAGATTCTAGACAGAAGAACTAAGTTAGTCATGAAAAGACTCTGAATCTCATTATTTTCTGAAATACTGAATATGGCCCACTTTTTAAAACATTTTTACAAGATTTGTTTATTGAGCTGCATAGGGGATTGCACTTAGGGCCTTGCATATCCTAGGCAAATGCTCTCCCACTGAGCTACACCTCCAGCCCAAATTTTATTAAAATATAATTGCATACAATACTATGGATAATTTTATATTTTTACAAACATATTCACCTATTCAACTATCACCTCAATCAAGATTTAGAGTATTTCCCATACCCTACGAAGTCTTCGAATGCCCTTTGTATGTAATTCCCCAAGCTTCATTCATTTTAGTGAGGTTTCAGCCCATGTATTCTAACTTCAGAGCCTGGGGTCCTAACCATTTCACTCTACTGCTTTCCCAACTGAAAGTTTCTTTTCTCTGACATATATAGGGTAGTAGCTTGCCTAGTGTATTTGCATGCTTATTGATTAATTATTTTTGATAGATTTATAGGCTGGAGGTAATTTTTTTGGAGGAAGTTTAATAGCATCATCATATGTTCTGAAAACTTGGTATCTTCTTTTATCTTTTTGATTTGCCACATCTGATAAATTTTTACAAAACCTTTATAACATCTCTTACTCCTTGCCTCCTCATGTTATTAGAAGAAATTTTTATTAGTTCATAAAGTATATCATTCATTTTTTGGTGTTTGATTTACATTAACTTAATTGTTTTAATAATAAAAATGTTTTTATTAACAAGATAGTCATTCATGATACTTTGTAGATTCCTTGTTCTTCATGCCTTATATTGGGTATGTTTTTGCTAATACCTCTGTATGTTGAATTATAGAGGTTTTGTGATACAAGTGTTTTCTTTTCTAGGACTTTTCCAGATTTCTCAGAGCAAAGTAGCAGTTCTTCTTCTAGCCGGTGGGCAGGGGACAAGACTTGGAGTTGCATATCCCAAGGGGATGTATGATGTTGGGTTGCCATCCCATAAGACACTTTTTCAGATTCAAGCAGAACGTATCCTGAAGCTACAGCAGTTAGCTGAAAAATATCATGGCAACAAATGCATCATTCCATGGTAAGATATGTCTCATGGGAATGTCTGAACAAATATTGTTTTACAATATTCAAAATGCCTGCACACCTTATTCATATGCAGACACATTTTCTATTATTTCTAATTTTCTCGGGAGGTATATTTTACTATATATGTTAGAATGTGTCCATCTACAACTAAAAACATTTTTAAAAAGAATTAGTACTTCTTATAGCTAGATAGATGACCTCTAAGGCCTTAATTAACAATATCTACTCACTTCTAACTTTTATATTCCCAAGTACCTTTAGAGGTAACTTTAAGAAGGTACCTACTCTGTGGACTCTTCTAGTGTAGAAACTTCATACTGATTGATAGTTTGTCTAGGTATAGAATTTTTTTTTTCAAAGAAATAAGTTTCTTCAGAATTTGAGGGCATTGCTTTACTTACAGCATTGCTATAATATCTATGCCATTTTGCCATTTTGATTCCCAGTCTTTTTTTTTTATTATTTGAAAGCATTTAGGCTCTCTTTATACATTTAATAGCTGACATTTCATGATGACATGGTATGGGTCTATTTTCAGTCACTGTTCTGGGTGGCTCTCTCAGTATAGAAACTAATATCCTTAAGTATCAGGTTATCTAGTTTTCCCCCACCCCGTTTTTTCCATATACACACCAGATGGAAAGCTACATTGATTTCTCTGCTGTAGGTCAAACTGGTGTTCTTGGCCTCCACTAGTGTATGACATATTCTCAGACCCTCTACTTTGGTCAGTGTTGGCATTCTAAGCACCAAGAGATTACAGGAAATTCTGCTCTTCTTTTTAGAAGTTCTTGAATTATTTTCCCAGGGTAGTTTTGGAAGTTAGTACATTTTGAGGGGGAAACCAGTTGTGCGTTTGATATCTCTCAAGTCTAATCTTGTTATTTCAGTCTCATGTGACCAGTAAAAGCTCTGCTGGCTTCTCTTCTCTGCCCTTAGCAGTAGCTTTTGGTCCAAGTGCAGAAACTCTACCACAAAATTAGCAAAACCCTGAGAACAAGGCAGCTGGATATCCTTAATTCCCTTTGAAAGATTCTTCCTCTTTGGGACTTTAGATCCAATCTGTGTTGCTTCTGCAGCTCTCTGATGCCTTTGAAGATATTTTTTTTTCCCCTTCAGATTTTTTAGCTCTTCTCAACACAAGTACTGGCCTGCTGTAATTTTTTTTTTTTTTCCCTCATCTTGATTCCTGTGGAAGTTTTTTGAAGGACATTTGTGTTCTAAGCAGTCAACATTCTACTTAATGCCCCTGGCCTCCTAACATCAGTCATGCTAGATTTTCTTCCATCTTCTCACAACTCAGAATTTCTGTTTTCTTATGCTAAGCAGTTAGTTACCTCTTTGTCATCATCTAAATCATTCCCCAGTTTTTTGTGCCAAGGTTCAAAATACCCAGATTATTTACTGTGGGGAGAATCATACCTTCATTCATTTAAGAATTATTAATGGAGTGCCTACTCCTAAGTGCTGGGGATTAATCAGTCATCACAACAAAAATCCTTACTTACATGTAGTTTATAGTAAAGGCCTCAAACTACTATAGTTACCTAATCATGGTTTTAGATGGAATTTTTTCTCCTTTGCCATACTAGCATAAATTGAATTTTTGTGACAATGTAATGTGTAATTATACTTTTGTGATTCTAAATGGAAGGCAACAAAGCCTAAATTCCATTTTAAATTTTAATAAAATAAGGGCTGGGTTGTAGCTCAGTGGTTGAGCTCTTGCCTCACATGCATGAGGCACTGGGTTTGATCCTCAGCACCACATAAATAAATAAAACAAAGACACAAAAAAATTTTTAATAAAATAAACACAAGAAAATATATATGTGGTATATATACACAATGGGATATTACACAGCATTAAAAGAGAACAAAATTATGTCATTTGCAAGTAAATGAGTAGAGTTGGAGAATATTATTTAAGTATTATTGAAGTAAGCCAACCCCCAAAAACCAAACCCCGAATGTTTGATATGAGGATGATGCCTCATAATGGGGATGGTGGGGGCAAAAGTTTGGGGGGGATCATGGGAAGAATGGAGGAACTTTAGATAGGGCAAAGGGGAGAGAGGGGAAGGGAGGGGGCATAGGGGTAGGAAAGATGGTGGAATGAGATGGTCATCATTACCCTAAGTACATGTATGAAGACACGAATGGTGTGAATCTACTTTGTGTACAGCCAGAGACATGAAAAATTGTGCTCTATATGTGTAATATGAATTGAATTGCATTCTGCCATCATATATAACAAATTAAAATAAATAATAAAAATGTATTTGTTCTTTGAAAAAAAAAGAAGCACAAGAGATCATTAGACTGCATGGCAGTTATCTCTTCTCCCTATTTATTTATAATAAAAGCTTTAAATTTAATATACTTTCACAGAGTTCTAAATATTTTAGCTAGCTATAGATTCTCTGTTAGAAAAAGTGTGTTTACTATTATATAGATTTATTTTATGCTTATGCATAAAATTGTTGGAGGAATTCCTCTTGAATAGCAGCTAATGAATTTGTCTTACCCAGGAAAAAGACAAAGGAAGATAAAATAAGAAACAAGTGCCCTCAAAATTTTTCTTTAGCTCAGTAAATAGATAAAGCTTTACTTTGCCCTAATTCTCATGGTTCTACTATTACTTAGAGAATCTTGTACTTTTCTCTTGTAAGGTATATAATGACCAGTGGCAGAACAATGGAATCTACAAAGGAATTTTTCACAAAGCACAAGTACTTTGGTTTAAAAAAAGAGAATGTAGTCTTTTTTCAGCAGGGAATGCTGCCTGCTATGAGTTTTGATGGGAAAATTATTTTAGAAGAGAAGAACAAAGTTTCTATGGCTCCAGGTTTGTAATCATCCTTATTTATTGATGACTAGAAATACTGATAGCATAAATCATGAAATTTTGATTTCCTTTTGATTTGGGTGTTTAAAAAAAGAATTAATTTTTTTTATTGATTGTTCAAAACATTACAGAGCTCATGATATATCATCTTTCATACATTATACTCAATTGGGTTTTGAACAGTCACTAATATGCCATTATGTAATAATGTGAGTATGTAACAGTTGTGATTCTGCAATCTGTATTTGGGGTAAAAAGGGGAGTTCAAAACCCAATTAAATATAAAGAATTAATTTTTTTTTGCAACTTGGCAATGATTTAAAAAGATGGAAATGCCCATTGGTAGAATGGATACATGCTTTGTGTAGACATCTGACTTGGAGTAAATTTGAACAGCATTCAGGATATTTATTCTCTTTACCCAGTGTTTTACATATATAGTAGTGTCATTGGCAACATTATGTTATTGTGGTGAAAAATTGGAAAACACCTGCTGTTTAATAAATAAGAGGCGAAATTATAGTTTTAAATGGCATTAATTCTTAAGTAGCATTAAAATTATTGTTTAGAGACAATAAGCAATAGAGAAAAGTCATTTAAATAGATTAAGAGAACAAAAATACAGACAGAACTGCATACAAAATGTGGTTAGGGCCATAGCTTTGTACAATTCAACTTAGTGTGTGCACGTTGTGGTTTGTTGGTGGTACCCACTACAATAGGACAGGGTACCACTTATGTAGCCACATACAGTGACCTTGAGTATGATCACAACTATAAAAATAAATCTAACATAATTTTCCTATGTACATATATGAAAATGTGTATGAACCCCACCATCATGCACACCCACAAGAATGAGGTTCTCATTAGAATAAGATATAATCCTATGCTTGTATAATTTTATCAAAATGGATTCTGCTGTTATGTAAGACAGTAAGAAAAACAAATAAAATTAAATTAAAAATAAGCCTATTGATAAGTTCATATCTATGTGAAACCATAGTTGGAAGAAAAGAAATAATAGTACTAAAAATGGTGCTCTCCAGATGCAGGCTTTTATTTCATCTTAATTTTCTATGTAAAAATCATAATTCTTTTAATGAAAGAGTTTCCTCTTTATTCTTAGCTTTATTTGGGGAAGTTGTGAGATTTTTTTGTTATTATTTAAGCATTGGCCAAGGTTGTTGATGAAAGAAGAACATTAAAGCAGCACTAAAAGTAGATGGGAAAAGAAGAGCCTTTTACCTGTACTGAAATTACCATAGATCTTCACATCAGTCTGATTTGTTAACCAGTGCTTTGGTGTAAACATTTTGGAGATGTATAACATAGATAGCCCATGTCAGAGACATATATAGAGACCTAATTTGAATCTCATAAATGTTAATAAAACTTGATATGTTATAAAGTTATCATTGCCTGAGAATTTTATGTTGCACAATATATTATAGGCTAAGTTATTAAAAGGAGCTGAGTTAAAAAGAAACATGGTCTTTGGGGTGGCCTGGTCCTATTAATAATGTTATTGTATGGATATTTTCGCTTAATAGCCTTCCAAATCATGTAATGACTTTTTAACGCCTAAATTCTTCTGTATGGTTATTCAGTTTTCTTGGCTCTGTAATGTGAAACTGTTTTTTAAAGATCTCCATCCCAGTTGGAAACATTAAACAATCTTTGGGTTACCCTCATAATGGGTTTTGGTGTACTACTAATGGACTATTTTATTTTTTAGATGGTAATGGTGGTCTTTATCGGGCCCTTGCAGCCCATAATATTGTGGAGGATATGGAGCAAAGAGGTATTTGGAGCATTCATGTCTATTGTGTGGACAACATATTGGTAAAAGTGGCAGACCCACGGTTCATTGGATTTTGCATTCAGAAAGGAGCAGACTGTGGGGCAAAGGTAATGACTTTTCAATTATAACAAGACTTTAAGTGGTCTTTCTCTATCAGTATAAACATTCCAGGAGTTGAACTAGGCTTCTTGGGGTGGTTTGAATATTTTAGAATCATTCATCTTTCAAGTGACTAAACTATCTCCCACCCACTTTTTTTCTTTAATTTGTGATATTTTATTTGAGAAATAGTTTGTGTAATTGTCAGATACAAGTAAGAATTTAAAATATGTGAGGATAATTTGTTAAGTACCTGGGAAAGTGAATGATTGATTTATCACTAGACCTGGGATGGATTCATTAGTATCAAGTTGTATTCAACCAGATTAACCCATTTCTATAGTAAGTAGGTAGGGAAATATGATTAAAAACAGCATATCTGAACTTCAGTAAGGTATTTGACATGGAATCTCATGATATTTTTGTGAATAAAATGGAAATAAGCAGGTTGGGGAGAAGGACAGTTTAAAGAGATTAATTGCTGCTGGACTGACCACAAACATACTGATTAAGATGGTGGAAGATTTGTAATTTTATATAAGACTCTGTTGTTGGCTTTGTTTTTTCCAACCTTTTTAAAATTGCACAGCTGATATAGGAGGTATGCCTTTATGGTAGCAGACAAAACATATAATATAGCTAGAATAAAATGGAAAACATCCAAGACCTTAAAAACATTGAAAAGTTTAAAAATATTGATATAAACAGTATATTTCTGGAATTCCATAAAGATATCCATTCTTATCAAATAAAGTGTATTAAAATCCCAATCAAAATCCAAGTGAAACTATTTGGGGGACATTTGACAAAATGATTACAAAGTTTAGAGTAAATATGTAAAGATGGCCAAGAAAATATTGAAAAAGATTGGTGATAAGGAGGGTATGGGAGACTGTAGACAATCTATCAAATATTAAAATGAATTGTAAATAAAATATGACTAGGAGTGTGGTACTAAAACCAGAATAGAATGACAGATTAATGGAAATAGAATAGACAAGTCATAAACAGAGCACATCATAGAAAAATGGCATTTCAGGCTTTTCTTAAGTTATTCATGAAATATATTATAGACATTATAAAAGTCACCCCATTGCATTATAGAAAACTAGAATTTGGGGCTGGGGATGTGGCTCAAGCGGTAGCGCGCTCGCCTTGCATGCGTGCGGCCCGGGTTCGATCCTCAGCACCACATACCAACAAAGATGTTGTGTCCGCCGAGAACTAAAAAATAAATATTAAAAAAAAAATTCTCTCTCTCCTCTCTCACTCTCTCTTTAAAAAAAAAAAAAACTAGAATTTATTCCTTTAGTGTTTTGGTACTTGTTATTTAACCTGCCTTCATCTCCCCTCCCTTCACTCTTGTAATCACTCTTTTACATTCAGATTGACTTTTCAGAATGTACATATGAGAGAGAACATGTGGTATTTGTTTTTCTCTGATTCATTTTAATGTCCTGCTGTTCTGTCCATTTTGCTGCAAATGATATCTTTTACTTTTCTCTCTCAATATTTCATTATATCTATTTTTTATTTATATATACTTATGTATGTTGGTGCATATGTGTGTATATATATACCGTAGTTTAAATAAAATCCATTCATCCATTGATGTCCTTCTGTTCCTTATCTTAGCTATTGTGAATACTATAGTCATGAACATGGGAGCACAGGTATCTCTTTGACACGCTTGTTTTCCTTTGGATACACCCAATAACTGAATTGCTGGATCATATGGTAGATCTATTTTTAGTTTTTAGAGAAAACTTCATAATGTTCTTCATAATGACTATACTAATTTGATTCCTCCCAACAATGTTAATACAAGTATTTGCTTTTCTGCACAGCCTCTTCAGCATTTGTAACTTTTTTGTCTTTTTGATAATGCCATTTTAACTGAGATGAATATGAGTAATGATAAGGAGATGGAAATATTAATTCCCTGGATTTGATCAATTCATATTGTACAGATATATTGAAATATCACACTGTATCTCATAAACACATATAATTATTATGTTACTCAAAATTTTTTAAAAATGTTAAGGAGATGGAAATGCTAACTACCCTGATTTGACCATTGCACATTGTACACATATATTAAATATCACACTGTACCCCATAATATGTATAAAATAACAGTGATTAATTTTAAAAAATGAAAAGATAAATTGAAAAGTTTGGCATTTCAAATCAGTGGTAGAAGTGAATGAAATAATTGCCAAAAAAATAAGTAAATCTCTCCCTCAAAGCTCATACCAAAATTATTTTCAAATGGATTGCAAGTTTAAATATGAAAAAATGAAAAAAAAAAGATTAGGAGAAAGTTTAGAATAATTTTGTTATTTTGATGTGAAAGAAAGAGCAGATACCATACATGCTCTGACAAAACAACAACAAAACAAACAAACAAACAAACAAACAAAACAACTAAACTACATATAAGTTTGAAATATATGAGATTTGCCAGAAAAGGTATACCATATTCTTGCTTGGAATTTTCTATTATAATGATGTCATTTCTTTCTAAATTATATATAAATTCAATATAAAGTCAAATCCAGAAGCTGAAATTTTAAATTTACCATTTAAATATAAAGAGATTAAAGTGGTAGGCCTAACACCCTTCCTGCCTCTGAAAACAAAAGAGTTAATTTAACATAGTTCATCTATTTAAGATATCTTTTCAATTCACTACTTTGAATATCTGCAATATATTTTAAATAGCTCCTAAACTATAATAAAAGCAGTATATTGGATCATAAGTAGCTACTGTGCTATAAAAAAAAAGTACATTTCTTATTTTGTTCCACTTGGTGTCACTCTTTGTTCTAAAACAGAAACAATTTTATTGTTATAAGCTTCATAATCACTTTAAAGTCTATACGACCAAAAAGAGTTGAACCTTTGAGATGATCCAGTCAACTCTTTTAATCTCAGAAATAAGCACTCTGAGTTCCAACATTTTTTAAATCCCAGTCTCAAGGTTCTTTAACACATTAGCAGAGCCAGAATTTGAATTCAGTTGCCCATCTCTTTGTCTAATATGTCACATTATGCCATCACACTCTTTGTTTTTTAGTCCTTATTTTATTTATTTTTATGTGATGCTGAGGACCCAGTACTTCACATGTGCTAGGAAAGCACTCTACCCCTGAGATACAACTCCAGCCCACCATCAGACTAGTTTTGCATTTGCTGGTAGCTCAAATAACTTTTTAAACTAGTGTGCTAACTTTTTTTTTTTTTTTTTTTTTTTTTTTTGGTACTGGGGATTAAACCCAGGGGCGCTTACTTGGTCTTTGAATTACATCCCTGACCCTTTTTATTTTTATTTTTTTTTTTTGAGACAGGGTCTTACTAAATTGCTTAGGGCCTCACTAAATTGCTGAGGCTGGCCTAGAACTTGGAATTATCTTGTCTCAGCCTCCCTAATGACTGGATTATAGACACACTTGGCTAGCATGCTAATGTTTGTAGAGATCCAACCTGTCACTCTTCTTCATTACCCATGGAATAAATTCAATAATTGGTTTAAATAATTTGCTGTATGTTTTCTTCCAGTTTAATCCACTTCCTTGGTGAAAAGTTTCTTTTCATTGAGTACTGTGCCCCTTTCAGGTTGGCAAACAGTGCAGCTACACAGGAGCTTATGTATCTAGTAGCCCTGCCTCACTGAGCTAGATGCAGTACATATATCTCTATTTGCTTTGTAAATGAAGTTTTCAATAGTGGCTTTAGTTGTCTGGAAATAACTGTGAGTCACTGTTTATTCAAGAAATCAATTGCTTAAGAGAATTTTTAAGTTTATTGATATAATTTCATGTGTATCTAGAATACAGTTTCCCAGTTGGATACAGATTTTTAAAAATACTCCAAAGCATGCTATATCATTAATTGGACAGGGCAAACAGAGCAATACCTTCAAATATTCTTTATTGTTTAACTCTTGTGTTGGCTGTTCATTTCATCTCAACCTTGATTTTATATTAGTGCATTGCATACACTTGTTTCATAATTTTCTTCTAACTTGGGCCAGAAATGTTGGGACAATGGTATGATATATCAGAATCACCTGTGAATTTTTTTAAAAATGATATACTCTTACCTTTCTCTCTGATTTCGATAGACTCTTCTCCCAGTTGCTGTACTAGCCCAGGGCCATTGATAAATGATTTAAATCACTCATTTTCAGACTTTTTAAAAGCCTAGAATCTCTTACTTCAAATAAAACATAGTATGCAAAATGGATAGACATGAGTAGTTTTTTTTTTTTTTTCTGATTTAAAGTTAGAGTGGAAGCCCAATGACTTGCCTGCTCTAATCCAAGTCCATAAAAAACAAAACAAAACAAAAATGCTGCATTCATGAATGAAAATTGAAAAAAACACTGTGTTAAAATGAAATAATGTTGTAGACAAAACAAAATGAGAAACAAAATACCTTACTTAAGTCTTTTGTCTTGTGAATCCTAGAGAAATTTCATTTATTCTCAAAGTAGTTGAGGATGGATAAAAATAAATAATAAAACTATAAAATATCTTAGGGCCAAGTCCTATATGATTACCTCTGGGTCATATATGTATGATGGTATTTCTATCCCAGTTTGGTTAAGTGGTAAATAGGAAGGAGATAATGTATATACTTCATTTCCAGTTGGAAAATAGCTTGTCAAACTATGGGTGGTTGATTTTCTAAAATTAAAGATTCCTTTTGGGTTAATACCTTACAGACAATGTAAGCAAAATTATAAATATGGCCTTTGACAATGGAAAATCTCCAAAGGAGCATTTAATTAAATTTCTTCCTCTAATGTTGTCTTTTTTTTTTTTTTTTTTTTTTTTTTTCCTGTTGTTGGGCAGGTGGTAGAGAAAACAAACCCTACAGAACCAGTTGGAGTGGTTTGCCGAGTGGATGGAGTATACCAGGTGGTAGAATATAGTGAGATTTCCCTGGCAACAGCTCAAAAGCGAAGTTCAGATGGACGACTGCTGTTCAATGCGGGGAACATTGCCAATCATTTCTTCACTGTACCATTTCTGAGAGACGTTGTCAAGTATGGGCAAAATTAGGGCCTTTTTTTTAAAATTGATACATTATAATTGTGACAAAGTAGTGGAATTCATTGTGATAGATTAGCGTACATCTTTGCCAGTATTTATTATTATTTGTATTCTTGATGATTGCTGTTCCAATTCATGTGAGATAAAATCTCAGTGTAGTTTTTTTTTTTTAAAGAGAGAGTGAGAGAGGAGAGAGAGAGAGAGAATTTTTAATATTTATTTTTTAGTTCTCGGCGGACACAAGATCTTTGTTGGTATGTGGTGCTGAGGATCGAACCCGGGCCGCACGCATGCCAGGCGAGCGCGCTACTGCTTGAGCCACATCCCCAGCCCCTCAGTGTAGTTTTGATTTCCATCTTCATAATTGCTAAAAATGTTAAACATTTTTTCATGTATTCGTTGACCATTTGTATTTCTTCTATTTAGAAATATCTGTTTAGTTTGCCCATTTTAATTGGGTTGTTATTAATTCTTGCTATTATTTCCTGAGCTTTAGAAGTCAGTGATGCCTGAGGAAGTCTATATTGGCACTTTTTTGCTGGAGTATTGACCCTATGTTTTCTTCTACCAGTTGCAGAGTTTCTGGTCTAATTTCTAGGTCTGATCCACTTTGCATAGACTTTTGTGCTGGGTGAAAAATGAGGATCCAGTTTCCTTCTGTGTATGGGATATACAGTTTTCCCAGCACTGTTTTTTTTTAAAAAGTTGTCTTTTTTCCACTGTACATTTCTGGTGCCTTTGTTAAAGAACAGAGACTGTATCTATGTGGGTTTGTCTCTGCCCTCTCTTTCATTGTTCCACGTGTCTATTTTTATGTTTTACCGTGTTGTTTTTGTTATTATAGCTCCATAGTATAATTTGAAATCAGGTATCGTGATGTCTCCAGCATTGGTCTTTTTGCTCTTTATAGTTTTGGCTTCTCTGGGCCTTTTGCTCTTCCATGTGAAATTTAGGACAATTTTTTCTAGTTCTATAAAGATGTCTTTGATATTTTGGATCTTCTAAATATAGGACCATATCATCTGCAAATAGTAATAATTTGATTTCTTCCTTTCCTATTATATTCCTTAAGATAGAGCCTCTTATTATTATTTTTTCTTTTTTTCATTTTTTGCTATTTATTCAAACCAAACGATTTTCCTAAAGTTATGAAATACAGAGGAGACCTCTTATTATTTTTGTTATTAATTAGAAACTAAACCACCTGGGAAGTGGATAGATCCTCCTATGCTATAGGCCCTTCTTTAACCAGGATAGGATTGTATGGTATATAAAATTTTATTTTCATTTAGTTCCCTAAGCCCATGTCCCATAGAATTCATCTTTCCTGAGGATTACTTTTATCAAATGGAAATTTATCTCAACTGTGATTGTTTGTAGTGACATTATTATAAGGTAGAAATTAATAGGAGCTTTTCTCCAATGCATTAGGTGAAGTCCAAAGCATTTCTTCATTTTCTTCTCACCCTCTCAATCCCCTGTGTCCTAGATTCTGCTGAAGCAAAGAATTAAGAAATGAAACTCCTCTTTACCACAACTGAGAGCTTTTTAAAAATAGATGTCTTGGGCTGGGGATGTGGCTCAACTGGTAACACGCTCGCCTGGAGTGCGTGCGGTCCGGGTTCGATCCTCAGCACCACATACCAACAAAGATGTTGTGTCCGCCGAGAACTAAAAAATAAATATTAAAAATAAAATTCTCTTCTCTCTCTCTCTCTCTCTCTCTCTCTCTCTTTAAAAAAAAAATAGATGTCTTGGCTGAGATTGTAGCTCAGCGGTAGAGCGCTTGCTTAGCATGTGTTACGAGGCACTGGGTTTCATCCTCAGCACCACATAAAAATAAATAAATGAAATAAGGGTATTGTGTCCATCTACAACTAAAAATATTAAAAAAAAAAAAAAAGAAGATGTCTACCCTTCACCAACTGAATCAATTTCTGGAGACAGAGCCAGAGGATCTATATTTTTTTTTTTTTTAGTTCTCGGCGGACACAACATCTTTGTTGGTATGTGGTGCTGAGGATCGAACCCGGGCCGCAGGCATGCCAGGCGAGCGCACTACCGCTTGAGCCACATCCCCAGCCCTGATCTATATTTTTTAAAAAGCTGCTCACACAATTCTAATTCAGCTATTACCAGACTAGCATTTAGAATCTTGTGTATAAGGACTTGAGACTTGAATGGAAGTCAGCCTGGCAATGCCATAAGATATTAAATAAGAGCTTAGTATATATCACCAGATATTTAAATGAAGGGTGTTTTCACTGTTAGATTCACTTGATAGCATTCATATGTTCAAAATGACCATCTGCTCCTTAAAAAATTAATACTTTATTTTTATTTTTAATTGATAAATGATAATCATATGTGTTTGTGGGGTACAAGGTGATATTTTCCTCTTGGTATACATTGTGGCATGATCAAATCAGGTCAGCTAAGCTTTACTTCAGACAATTCCAGTTGTAAAACAGTTCCCATTTTACTGTGTTTTTTGTATAGCTGTGTTATGTATTCACCTATAGTAACTTTAATATTTACCTTTCCATCCTGTACTTGAAGGAATCTCAGCTGAAAAAGCTAGAGCAAGAGAACATTTTATAAAAGTCATAAAAGTAATAAGAGAGACATTGATGTAACCTCTGTCTATATGTGCATGGGTGTGTATGTTTTTTAATGTGGAAATCATTATTTGTTTTTTTTTTTTAATATAAGGAAATGAGTGGGAGAAGTCTATTCATTCAGTATTTTAATATAAACCAAAGCTTAACAAATGTTCTTCACTTTGAAAATCTTAGTACTTTGTTCTAACATTTGTGCCTGATTATTATCAAATTTTCTGGCATTTTAAATCTGGAAAGTGATTGTCTGTTTTTCTCCCTTAATTCTTAGTGTTTACGAACCCCAGTTGCAGCATCATGTGGCTCAAAAGAAGATTCCATATATGGATTCCCAGGGGCAATTAATTAAGCCAGACAAACCAAATGGAATAAAGATGGAAAAATTTGTTTTTGACATCTTCCAGTTTGCAAAGTATGCTTTGAATAACACCAGTAAGATTAAATTTGTCTCGAAATGCTGCTTTTTAGTCTCTTAGGCAGGAAACTGTTCTCAGGAAACACTTGATAGAATGTATTTCAGGCATTTTGATTATGAGTATATCATCTAGATCGATTATCATTCCCTACAATAAACCACCACTCCAAGGAGTGTGGTTTGAGTACCTAGAGTGCAGTGTTCTTTTTATCAGTTGGGTTGTTATCTGGCTCTCCTGCAAAGTTGTTAAAGTCATTTATCTTGCTTGGCTGAAAGACTAAAAAGGTTAAGATAAACAATTGACCCATTTGTATTTGGGATCTGTTACTGACCTGTGAGCAAATGTTTTAGTGAACATGTTTTTGGATTATATACCTCTCTATAATAAAGATCACATCTGATGTTGAGATACTTATTTCAGAATTTGACAAATGTGAAAATGCAGAATGTGAATTAGCTGTATATAGTCAGTCTCTCCATATACATTTCTAAAGCATCTTTTTTATATATATTTTTTTCTTAGCTCCAGTGCTAATATGATCTTTGTGCATTAGGATTTCTGTTCTTTCTGATCTAAGATGAAATGTTTTATTATAGTTGGGGTTAGAAATGAGTTTTCATTTTTGTACTGAAGAAGAAAATTATCTTTGTTCAAGGGATGAGCATTATTTTTTTGTAATACACCTAAAATTATGTTAAGAAAACTTGTCATTGAATACTAAAGGCTTAGCTATATAGAGAGGAATGAGAAGCTCTGTATGCAATTTTATTTCACAAGAAAGAAGTCTTTGTATGATTTCACTCTAGGAAGTTTGTGGTGTATGAGGTATTACGGGAAGATGAGTTTTCTCCACTAAAGAATGCGGACAGCCAGAATGGGAAGGACAACCCTACTACTGCAAGGCATGCTTTGATGTCCCTTCACCATTGCTGGGTCCTTAATGCAGGTGGCCACTTTATAGATGAAAATGGCTCCCGCCTTCCAGCAATTCCCCGGTAAGTCAATATCTTTTCTCTTCAGTGGGGATGTTTTCTTGGACTTCTTTTTGACTTCTCTCTTGATATATCCTGAAATCTTTTTATAAAAAAGTAAATTTAAAATCTTTTTTTTTTTAGAGAGGGAGGGGGAGAGAGAGAGAGAGAATTTTAATATTTTATTTTTTTAGTTATCAGCGGACACAACATCTTTGTTTGTATGTGGTGCTGAGGATCGAACCCGGGCCGCACGCATGCCAGGCGAGCGCGCTACCGCTGAGCCACATCCCCAGCCCAATTTAAAATCTTTTAAGATAGTAAATTATTGCTGTGTGGGAAGTTCGTGATAATAAGTAACATCAAGTTTTGCCCATTACAGAGAAGGACAGCTTTACTTTCTCAAAGAGAAAGTTGGTTTTTTTGTTTTGTTTTGTTTTGTTTTCAAATAGCCCCACCATGTCAATGAAATCACTTCTATTAAATAATGGTCAGAAGATAATTTAAAATCCCATTAGCAACATACTATACACAGGGCAAGTTTCTCAGCCATAGAAAATGGGTTGTTGCTGCTCATTTATCTGTGGCCTCACAGCAAGTGTTATATGTGAGACCCATCTAAAGCCCTGCCACCCTCAGGCTACCCAGGAGATGTTGCCTCATGGTTCTTCTCCCAGGCACTAAGAAAGGTGCCAGTTATGTTCTGATACTCAAACTTTAGAAATATTTTGTATTTTCAGAAGCTTAAGAAAGAAGGTACTTGTAGTTATTCAAATTTGAGATAAAGCCCTTTTAAGCTGAATCTTTTATTTTATGATAAAACCTTCATTGGCACCTAGATTTCCCTTTTTAAGCTTTTTGGTGTTTTTATACTTGGGTGAGAAGCATTCTGCCATTTAATTTATGTTCTTAAGGGAAAAAAGGCTGCATATACTAAAGCACTAGAATACTTCAATAAGTATTAAAACATTGAGCATTGGAACTTACTGTTTGATAACTGTTTTTACAAAAAGGAACAGTGTTAGCTTCTATCTCCAAGTCCAAGGCCACTTACAGGCTCTGCCTTGTCAATCAGCTTGCTTTGTGACATGTCATATTGTTCTCATTCTTCATCTTTGATCATTGAATTTTTTTTTAACCCCCTTAGGCCTCTCGTGCTAGATTCACGATTTACCATAAGTATATGCCGTTTGGTCAAGTGTACTTTGCAACTCTACTTCATTGTTATTGTTTGATTTCTTTCCATTCCCATTAATACTTATTTATTCCTACATAACAGTGCTACAAATGGAAAGTCAGAGACCATCACAGCTGATGTCAATTACAAGTAAATATACCAGCCTGCCTGCAGTGCATGGTGATGGGGCTGTGCTTCCCTCCATACTAACTGGCATTGTAGTTTAGTGCTCTGCCTTTTGGGGGTCTGGAGGGAGGATGATTGAAGCTTTGGTGGGGGTGCACTGCTTACTTGGTGGCAGGTATCTGTCTGGATGACACTAACTCAGAATCTCAGTGCATGCTGGAAATGGGGAGCATGCTTTACTAAAGAATCTGACCATGGGTATTTGAGCCCATAGTAACAGTTTTACAGGTGTTAGGCAAGACCCAGAGCAGGTTACAGTCAGAGGGAACAAATTTGAATTCCAGCTTTTAGCATAAGCATAAGTTAGAAAGTATTCTGAAAAATGTGTCTTACTGAATTAGATAATATGATGTCAGTATAAAGGTTGTAATTATTCATATATATTCGATGGCTCTTAATATGGAGAAAGCTGTTCTGTTGATTTATTCTTACATAAACAGCTCTCTTTTTGTGTAATTGTGTTGTAATTTTGGTCAATTAGTATCTTTTTTTGTCTTTAACAGATCATTTTTAGCTAGAAGTGCCATATGTCCTCTTATTTGGGTACTGTCAAAGTTTTTAAATGCCATTATCTTTTTAGTTAAAAAAGACAGCATGATATTCTTGCTACACTTTCAAAGTTGTTAGGTTTAGTGTACACACACACACACACACACACACACACACATCAATTGCCCATCAGTGGGATGGGCCCTCATTTTTTCCATTTGGTTAGTGTGACTTCAAGCCATCCAGAGAGTCTGGTGTATAACTCTTGTGATAGAATCTGGCACATATCTGGAGAGATGTGTGAAGTGTGTGCCTCCTCTTCTCTGCATTAGGCTGTTGTCCATCTACTTTCATGGTTCATTTATTCATTCAATCAGCAAGCATTGACAGACCTACTTACAGATGCTCTTAGTATCTTCGGTGCTGAAGTGTCTACACAAAAGAGAGCCTACTGGGAGTTCAGGATGCATATTCATAAAAATTAAGATGCACATTCATAAAAACTAAGGGGCATTATTATGTGATTATGTGCTAACAATGGTATAAACAGTACTTTAGGAGGCAGGGAGACTTAACAGGTGCTTAATAAATTTATTTTATTTTAAATAAATGAATGGAAGCAATCACTATGAAATGCAGTGGTCTAGGAGAGGTGGGGACAAGAGCTAAATCTTGGAAGAACATTATAATTTTTATAGTCAAATGGATCATAGCTGAAAATGACTTGGAAGGATCCAAAGAGAATATGACTCTCCTGGTTCAAGTAGAAAGTAGTCAGATTAAGTAAATTGGAGTAAGATATAGAGTTCTGTTTGGAGAAAAATTGGCCTGTGGCTGACCTCAGAAAACCTCTAATTTTATTGACTCAACCAAAGTTGAAGACTTCTTACTAGAAAGAGAACATGGTTTGAGGCTACACAGGACTGGATTTTTTTGTGTGTCCTGTCCTATTTCTAAGATTCTTGAAATGACAAATAATGCCACAGTCTAGTGACTGTAAATGTATTGAAAATACTGTTTATTGATTTTTATGTTAGATGACTTGGAAGTTCAGAATTGCAAATAACTATAAATATTACATTGTGACTGAGAATTATACAAATGGTGACTTTGGCCTTGATTTTGCTTGAGTGTGTTCTGCCTTAGCACTTTAAAAAGGACTTTTGATAACAGAAGTATTTTAAAGTGTAATGGATAGGCTTCTCACTCTTGAGATAGCCTACATTCTCCCTTGAATGCATGTCTACCTTCCTAAATAAACTCTGTCCTATGCCTTAAGAATAAAATGTAATTAATAAATTAACTCAGCTAATCTAGGATATTTGGATTGTAAAAAAAAAAAAAGCAAGTATTGGGAAATAATTTAAATGATCTTTAGAATTGTACTGTCTAAATGGAATGTTGTGCAGTGAGGGAAGTTTTCTACATCTCTGCTCTCCAGTTTGTTTGTCATTAGTCACTCATGGCTGCTGAGCACTTAAAATATGATTATTATGACTGAGAAAGTGAATTTAAATTTTTCAATTTTTTAAAATTTTAATTATTTTAAACTTAAGTAGCCACATATGGCCATTGGGTACTGAATTGGACAGTCTGGCTCTAGAATATTAGTCAATATTAGTACCTGACTTGGAAGATTATGATGAGGATTAAAAGGCAATGCAAAGGTTTGAAGGCACCTAGCAATGGGGGCCTGGCACATAGTATGTACTCAATTAATAGGCTCTTCTCTATCAACTTTATGAAACTTGGGATTAGTAAAAAATGAGATGTGTAGAAAGGAATAGTGTATAAATATTGATGAAATGCTGTAAAGAGTTAGCAGTAATTATTGTCTCTTTCCCTAAATAGTGTCTTTCTGACCATGAGAATTTCATGTTAACTTAATACTCAGGGAATTTAATGATCATCAGGGTAGGATATATTTCATTTGTTCAACTACAATAATTTTGTTATCTGCAAGCTTTTCAGAGGGAAGTTATGGTCTTCATTTTAACTCTGGCAAGTAATATGGGAAGTAAAATTTTTAACACTTTTTTGGGATTTTTTTTTTCCTTAGCTTGAAGGATGCCAATGATGTACCAATCCAGTGTGAAATCTCTCCTCTTATCTCCTATGCTGGAGAAGTAAGTTTGCTTTCCTTTTTTCCCCTCCTGTTCTTTTAAAGAGTATTGTATATTTCCAAACAGCTTTAAGAGTGGGCTTTAAATGTTCACAAAAAGCAGTAAGTATTTGAGGCGAGAATTATGTTAATTAGCCTGATTTGATCATTCTGCAATGTATATGTGCATTGAAACAACATGTTGTACCCCATAAATACATATAATTATTTGTCAGTTAAGAATAAAACTTAAAAACAAAGAAAAACAGGATTCTTGTATTATGTTTAAGTAGAGTTACCCTTTGAGAAAATGGAGCATTTTCTTGTCATTCTGTCCTGAAGACCTCTTTCTAAGAGTGAGTTGCGAAGCTGCTTTGATTCTTAATTCTTAGAGAATTCCTGTTATGTCTTTGCATCTATCCCATAATCGAGTGACTTGTCAGTAACAGAAGTCTATAATGTTAATTTGTTTCACCTATCCATTAAAATTCATTAGGCTTTAAAATATATTATTGACCTTTTTTGATAAATCATTTAGCTCTTTTTAATGCAGTGTACATTTTCTACTGTAACTTTTAACACCTGAAGAGTTGAAGGTCCCTGCTATTCAAATTATTAATATTTTTTTTCTGGAGATCCTTTTTAGTATTGCTTAGTTGTAGCATCAGGAGATATCCATCTTACTAAGAAAGTTAACTTTACTGAGTGATGATGAAAATCATCTTATTAACTTTAGAAATTATATGATAATCATTTGTGTAGCATATTCAAGGTCCTGGGTTCAGTTTTAGAACTGCAAAAAAAAAAGAAATTATTATAATCAGAGTAACTTACTTTCTTTTGTTTGTTGTTTGTTTTATGCTTCCATAAATAATCATTAAGTCTAGCTTTAAAGTACATGAAATAGATTTTTTACTTTAAAATTCTTTATCTCAGCCTGGTTTTTGGCATCACAACCACTAAGTCCAGCAGTGCTTGACAGGCATCCACCAATTTTCTAACTGTGTTTAATTTCAATCCTTTTAGGGAATAGAAAGTTATGTGGCAGATAAAGAGTTCCATGCACCTTTAATCATTGATGAGAATGGAGTCCATGAACTGGTGAAAAATGGTATATGAACCATCTACCAATTTCTACCACAATAGGAAATAGCTTTTATTTTTGATAGATCAACTGTGAAACTGCAGGACCTCTCCTGGAAGACTGAAGTTTGAAGACTTTCACAGGATTTCATTTTGCTTGCTGAACTGTTGAAACTACTACAAACTTTTCAAGATCCAGATGACTGAATTTCAGATAGTGTTTTTATTATTCTCAACTCATTGAAGGTCTTATTTATATTTTTCAATTGTATGATTTTTCTTCCAGCCAAGGAAAATATTGACCATCCATGAAGTTTTCTGTAGCTTAATTATAGTCAGGATGTTCAACATTATTTTGTTTTCGAAGTTGTACATAGTAATAATATGTCATGTACATGTCAGAAGGTTTTTATGATACTAAAAGTTTGTTTTATTTTATCAAGCATTAAACTTTTTAAAGGAAATAATTGGACAGCAAAATAAACTTATCTTCTTGTTTCTGGAGTGTTATTATTATTTGTACCTTGAGGAAATTATTTTTTCAGGAAAACATGAAACTGGGGAGAAACTTTGAGATAATGCATTAAAGCAAATTGATACTTCTCTGATATTGTGGGGTCATAGAGCTTTTTTCAGTGAACGTCTAACTTTGGATTTTTTTTTGTCTTCTATCACTTTATAATAGCTCTCAACCAGAGGTAATCCCCTCCATCCCAAGGGGGCACTTGGCAATGTCTAGGGACATTTATGGGTGTCACAGCTGGGAGGATAGGATGATGCTACTAGCATCTAATGAGTAGAGACCAGGAATGTTGCTGAACATCACATAATTGACAGGATAGCTTCCAACAATACAAAGTTATCTGGGCCAATGTCAAGTGTCAAGTTTGGGAGACCCTGTTCTAAGTAATTTGTTTACTCTTATTTTGCCAAAATATTTTGTGGCACTTAAGAATTCAAAAGATAGTTTCTGGATTTTCTCAGGCAAATTAATAACTACTGTACTTGTTTTTCTCCAGCTAGAGAATTAGGGGAAAAAAAGAAGAAGAGAGACAAAGGTGATTTTTTTAAATATACACCAGAGATCACTGGTCATTATTGGGGGTTCTATGTGTCTAAAATGCAGTTTGCATAAAACTATTGAAGTTTATACATGTATTTTATATAACATTTGTGCATTGACCAAAAGCATAAAAATTAACATCTGGATACATGAGAGATTCTAAAAATTCTATCAAGATTAATAAATTTTATTTTCTACTAACTTTTTGCCAAATGGAATAGCATGTGTGGTCCTTAAGGATCATTTTTTTTTTTTTAAGAGCATGTGATATTAGCTGGGTGTGGTGGTGCATAACTGTAATTCTAGCAGCTTCAGGGGCTGAGGCAGAAAGATTGCAAGTTCAAGGCCAGTCTGTGCAACTAAGCCAGATTCTGTCTCCAAGTAAGATTTAAAATGGTGGGGGACTGAGGACATTGCTCAGTAATAAAGCACCTCTGGGTTCCCCCTTACTGCCAAAAAAAAAAAAAGCATAATATTGAAATCTTTTTTAATTGTTCTTGTACTAAGGCCTGAATAGTACATTTTGCATATTTGCTGTTTTATTTTAATAATAACCCAATTTGCAATTGTTATCCACTCTATTTTCCAAAAGGTTTTGTGGAATTTGAATTCTCATTAGAATGAGCTCCAAATGGATTTGTGAATACAAAACTTCAGAATTTGTAGCACCTGAACATGATTCATCTCCTTTTTTCTGAACATTTACCTGCTGTTTCCTCTCTCTCTCTCTCTCTCTCTCTCTCTCTCTCTCTAATAATGCTAGGAAAAGGGGGAAATGAAAGCATGGTATTATGCTAGTAGTTTTGTTAGAAAGGAGCAATGACTGGAGAACATTGAATAAGTTAATGGCAGAGTCTAAGAGCTTCCAAGCCATGAAATTGTAAGGAAGTAACATTATATATATATATCTCTTTAAGAGTATTTGTTAAATAATTTTTCTAATTCAGGAAATGCAGAATTGGTTAACATGTTTATAAAATAGGCATTAGAATCATTTGGCAATAATGTAGAATTTATGTGAGAAGTAATAGTTATTTTGAGGCTGGTCAGATCATACCTACGATGTTATTTTTACTGATAGTACAAATGAATATCTAAACCAGTGGTGTATTCAGTCACATGTATGAACAAAATACACTATTTTTCAATCCCTACTCTTGTTCCAGAAGTTTCGGAGGGGTTAATGTATGTGATTTTATGTCTAGCCCTAGTGTACTATTTTAACATTTGCTCTTGAGGATTCATCAGTATACAGTCAGATCTCAGTCATCTAGGCAAAAAGAGGCAAGGAAAAGTTATGCATGATCTAAGTGTCTAAAATACGAATCATTCTGTTGGCTTAGAAATCATTTTTTTTCTACTGTCTGAGACTGATGTTTTATAATCTGTGCCTCTTTTGCCCGGTTTAGAAAGAATATAATGAAAAGTGATGAATAAATGAGGCAGCCAGTAAGGTCTGAGTACCTCCCATGTGTCCAGCACCATCAGGGAATAAAAAAGTAAACTTCATAGTCAACTCCTTACTAAATATGCATTCTAGCTAAAGAGAACATTAACACAATGGGAAGTTATGGAAAGAAAATTTAGTACTAAGATGTAAGGACTTAAAATCAATGACTTATACAAAAGTGGATGTTACAAACTGGAGTTTGTAGCAGAACTCCCTTAAGAACTCTAGAGACAGGCAATGGTGGCACATCCCTGTAATGACTTGGGAGGCTGAGGTAGAAAGATTGAAAATTCAACCCTTTCTCAAAAAGTTGAAAGTGTTGGGGATGTAGCTCAGTGGTAGAGCACCTCTGAGTTTAATCCTCAGTACTGCCAAAAAAAAAAAAAAAAAAGCAATAGGAAATAGATTCATAAGTGGATTTATTATGAGGAATTGTTTCATGTGGTTAGGGAGGCTACCATGATTTTCTTTCCACAAGTTGAAGACCCAGGACTTAGTGGTGTAGTTCTAATCCAAAACCAAAGCCAGGAGAGCCAGGGGCAACAGTGGTATTAAGTCCCAGTCTAAGTGTGAACCAGGAATATCTATGTTCCAAGGCAGGATAAGTTGACTTCTCTTGAAAAGAGAAACATGAGCTTCATTATGCTGTTTTCCATTTTAAAACAACATAATGACAAACTAAAAAAGGTAAATTATAGTTGCAAAAAAATGCACTTTACAAAATCAACTTCCCTTGCTAAGAAAAAATCCTCAATAGGGATAAAAGAGATAAATGTGATAAACAAAGGTCATGTATTCAGAACCTACTTTTTTTGGGGGGGGTGGAGCTATACATCCCCATCACTTTTTTTTTTTTTTTTTTTTAAGACAAGACCTTGCTAAATTTTCCAGGCTAATCTTAAACTTGTGATCCTCCTGCCTAAGCCTCCTAATTACTGAGATTATAGGCATGTACAATTGCACCTGATACAAAACCTACATTTAATATTATTAGAACTAATAATTTTAGGAAAGTTGTAGGTTACTAGATCAAAATAATAAAATCAACTGTATTCCTCTGTCTTATCAACAAAGAACAAGGCATTGGAATTTTTGTAGTGTTAAAACATGAAGTACTTACGGATAAATCTGACCAATATGTGATAAACCTATTTCCTGAAAACTACAAAATATTGCTGAGTGAAATTAAAGAAGCAAAGTCAATATTGTTAAGATGTCAGTTTTTCCCAAATTGGTCTATATATTCTACTTAATTTCAATCAATATACCAGCAGACTTTATCACAGACATTAATAAGAAGATTCTAAACTGCATATAGAAATATAAAGAACATTTTAAAAGGAAGCTGAAGGACTTATTTTTTTTTTAAAGAGAGAGTGAGAGAGAGAGAGAGAGAGAGAGAATTTTTTTTTTAATATTTATTTTTTAGTTTTCGGCAGACACAACATCTTTGTTGGTATGTGGTGCTGAGGATCGAACCCGGGCCACACGCATGCCAGGCGAGCGCGCTACCGCTTGAGCCACATCCCCAGCCCTGAAGGACTTATAATATCTGACTTTGAGACTTTTAAAATTATAGTAATTCAGACAGGGTGATAATGATGACAAGGTAACCAAATATATAATCAGGACAGAAGAGAGTCCAGAAACAGACCCACACATAAATTATCAATTGATTATCAGAAAAGGAATGGAGGCATTTCAGTGGAAGGAAAAACATTCTTTTCAACAAATCATGGTGCAAAAATTAGATATCCATTAAAACAAAGAAAGAAAACTTTTTTTTTACATACCTTGCACCATATATAAAAATTAATTTGAATTGTATCATAGACCAAAATGTAAAAGCTAAAATGGAGGGGATAATTATGTTCAGAATACATTTATTCTTAATATTAGCTTTTGAATATTGTGATTATGTGTTAAACTAGATATTAAAGTTTTTATTATTGTCATTAAAAAAACTATAAAACTTCTAGAAGAAAAAGAAAGTCTCAGTGACCTGTGGTTAAAACTAAGCTTTTTTAGCTATACCACCCAAAGCACTATTCATAAAAGAAAAAAAAAAGACAAATAGAACTTTATCCAAATTTAGACACTGTGGCTTGCCAGACACTTAATGGAAAAACAAGTCATAGACGGTTAGAAATTATTACCAATCACATATCTGATAAAGGACTTGTATCCACAATACATAAATAACCCTTGAAACCCAATAATAAGAAAAACAATTTTAAACACGGACAAATGATTTAAACAGGGACTTCAAGAACAACAACAAAAAAAATAAACTGATAGCAAATGAGCACACACAAAGATACCAAACATCTTTAGGGAAACAAATTAAAACCATGATGTTGAGATGACATATCTATTAGAATGTGTAGAATTTAAAAGATTGACCATACCAAACATTGGCAAGGTTATGGAACTCAAAGTTTGCTGATGCCAATACAAAAACAATACAGCTACTTTGGAAGGCAGTTTGGCAGTTCATTAAAAAGTTAAACATAAATTTGTCATATCACCTAGCAGTAATATTGGGAGAAAGGAGCCAGACCCCAAAGAGTACACATTATATTATTCCAAATATATAATGATCAAGAACTGGCAAAAGAAATCCATAGTGGAGGAGGTCAAAACGGTAAAGTCCTGTGAAAGAAATAGCAACTGGTTGAGGAACACAAAGGAGCCTCCGGAATACTGTAAATATTCCAATTTTTGAACAAGAGTGGCTAGAGATATTTGCAAAAACACATCAAACTGAACACTTGAGATTTGTTTATTTTACTCTTTGAAGTTATACTTCAATGGAGAAGGAAAAAAAATCTTATTCCCCATGCATTTTTAAGTTTTAAAATACATTATAAAATAATTCATCAGACATGAGGGAATTTAAATAACTAATCTGAGATTTCATAACTAGTAAATGGCAGATTGGGGATTAAAGTCCAAGTCTATTTGTCTCTGAAATCCCTACTTCCTGCCACACCTTTGCCTAAAAGCTCAACTAGAGCTTTTGAAAAAGTAAAGGAATGGAATAGTTGTGCTTTACAAATTTTAAGCTATTAGAGTTGTTAACCTTGCTTGGATCCCAGCTGGCTGGATTCAACTGCCTGGCTGCGTTGAGTTATACAAAAGTGGTTGTTACACTTTTTTTAAAAAAAGGAAAAAAAGAATTTCATGCAGTTTGATCAAGCTGGGGAAAGGCTTCTTCTCACCAGCTCCACAGAAACAGTTACAATTTATAGAAACAAAAGCCAGAAGATATACATATGTAGATTTAGTTAGCCTTTATTAAACAGGACTGGGGCTGGGGTTGATCTCCTGTCTCTATTCTCTGCTTTCTGGCTTCTCTGGTGCCTGTCAGGGTAGGGGTATGTAGTCTTTCAGCTTCATTTCTCAGCAGGAGGAAACCATTCTCAATTTCAGATGGGAGGGGGAAGCAAATTCAATCTATTTCAGAGTTGAGGAGAAATGGTACAACATTTAATAAGGAAGAGAGAGCAATTGTTTAGGTGAACTTCATAATCAGAAGTTCCAGGGAAATTCAGGTTTGTAAGAGGCACTTTCAGCCTGAAAGTCTTTTTGGAGAAAGGGCACTAGAACAGAGATGATGGTCAGGGCCAGATGGCTGCAGCCAGGGCCGCATTCAAGTCAGTGTGAAATAAGGGGAATCGCATGACAAGGTTATGCCATGCCAGCCCAAAGCCAATTTCAGTTTTCCCGGATGTGAGAAACACTCTCACCTGCCTAAACCCAAAGAATGGCCTGGGAAGACACTGACCAAGTGAGACTTTAATGATGGTTTCGCAAGATGGAGTGTCTGGTGGCCAGGCACACCCAGAGCAGTGACAATCAGTATTTTATCCCTTAGTGTGCAAGATCCTCCCCCTGGTTTCTTATTGGCTGAGTACTATGGGGTGCATAATCTTTCTGGACGTTGTGTAGGTTTTACTGTCTTCTATTGGGTTGTTTAAAGAAAACGTACCTTTAGTTGTTTCTACCTCCCTTTGTTCTCATGTGGTGGGAAAGTCTTCCTTGGGTGAGTGCATTTTGGTACGTGTACAATTATTACTTGTTTACCTAAGTTACTATTTCTGAACAGAGAGATTTCTCTCTTTGCTGGTCAAGGCAACCCCTTCCCTCACCTTCTGTTTGTCAAGGGGCTGGCTATTCAGGTGCAAGGACTATGTAAGAGTTAACTGCTGGTAACCACTCTGCTGTATTTCCCCTCTCACTGTTTATCTTATATCCCCAGTGATTTTACATTTAAGGCTAAATACTGTATTCTGAAAATGGACCACTGAACTTCTTATTTCTCACACTGAGTTTAGGCTACATTTCTTCATTATTTGTGGGAAAGTGTGTGCGTGTCTGTTTGCAGGGAACAGCAAAGAGTAGTTCTGGGACTAACAACATTTGAGAGTAGAACTGTGCTATATTTAGGCAAGTTTAATTATTTCAGTGGAAAATTTTTTCTCATACTCTTTCCCTTCCCTTTATTATGTTCTCAGCACATGTCCATCTATGTTCATAGAAGACGTACTGAAAGGCAGTGTTTTTGTGGAATGAATTCAGTACCAGTAAGCCTAGCCAAGCCAGTATTAGACGGGCAGTCATTATAGATAGGTAAGTAAAGTCGGGTAGGATCAAGGAGGCCAATTTTGAGTTGAGTCTGGCAAGTCAGAGACTGTCCCCTGAGGGATTGAAATGTTAATTCCTTCAGAGTCCTTCCTCCACCCTTATCTAGAACCTCCCCCAGCTCCAACCTGTTGCTAGCGTTACTTGTCCCAGGAATTGCCCCTCCCTTCAGGGAGCTATAAAGTTGTTAATTAATGTGTCCTGGGCTGCACCATCCTGCCCTTCCCCCTTTAGCCCACCTGTCTCCCACCTTTTGGCCGTCCCACCAAGCATTTCCTAGACCTAATCAAATGCCTAGTCACATATGCAGAGAGGAGAAAGATAAGGGGAAGAGGGCAGGAGAACAAAGGAAGCCTAGGACCTATTAAAAGGGCAGAACACCTTGCTTCTGGGGATATCAGGATATCAGCTATGGTCCCCTTCTCCCTCCCAGGAGAAGTCTATGTTACCCCCTTTTTAAGTAAACCCTCCTTTATATGCTTGCCTCGTCTTGCTTCAAACTTCAACATGTGAGCAAGCAGGACTCATCACCGATATCCGGTGGTATCACTAGTACCAGTCAAGGTCAGGAAAACGCCTGAAAATGCTAAATTCTATTCAATCTCATTGATTGAGCTATTGGGAAATGGAATACAAATCTTGATAACTTGCTTCGGTTTGATAAGAAGAAAGCAATTGCAACCTACAGTTTGCCTTGGGTTGCAGGTGGAAGTTGAGAACTAGCCCTGCAGGAAAAAAAAAAAAAACTTGAAAGACTATCTTCTTTGCTTATTGGACTATTTGCAATCAGAGACAAGAATGTTCAAATGGAACCAATTAAATGCCCATAGTACTTCTTTTGATTAACATTTATTAGTTATTAGTCATTTTTGCTCCATCCTTTTAAACACATTCCAAATTCTTTTGGTCTTTCAACAATGACGCGTCAAAGGACTTTTTTTTCTGGAACTGTCTGGAATCCTCTAGAAGGTAACAGTGTCTCTTGGCTCTGTTGCTTGTCCTACCTTATCTGCCATGCTGTCATGGGGACTAATGTAAGCAAAACTTTATGTTAGTAAGATCTTAAGTGATGGAGCAGAATGTACTTGATTAAGCAGGTTTTTGTGGCTTGATTTTTCACTTATTTTTCTGAGTGTTTTGACTTGATTTTCACTATTTCCTGTGAATCAGCTCCCGCCCCACCCCCCACCCCCCCCAGATTTGTCCTGGCTGGCCATGGTTATTGGAGTTCTTTGTGTCCTTCCCAGTAGGGTTATTTCTGAGCAGTAGAGGGCAATATATTCAAATGCTCAGGAATTACTTCTTAGCCTTAGGAGAATCTGGGAGCCCAGAGACTCTAGAATGTGTAGATATGAATGTCAGCATGAATGTTCTAGAAGTCCACTGCCCACCTCTAATCAAAATTTTGGCAGGGGGTGTGGGGGGTACTACCATAGCTTTATTATGCTCAAATTCGGGACCCCCAAAAGACCACCAGAGACCAAGATCGATGTAAGCAGCAAAGAGGTGTTTATTGCGAGCTAGCTGGGTCCTCCGCGTGCACACAGCAACTGGTGATGCTGAGAGGCCCTGAGCCCAGGGTTTGCAGCAGTTTTATACACTCTTTGGGGAAGGCAGGGAACTTCACATACATCATAGTGTTACCGCTGTTGACCAGTGACGGGTCCATGCTTCCCCAATGTTGAAGTATAACACCAGAGAAGCACGCCGAGGCAAGGTCAGAGTGGAAAGTAGAAGTTTATTAAAGGACAGCAGAAAAGACTTCTCCCAGAGCAAGAAGGGGACCCAAGAGGTGGAATCCATGGAAGTGCGGTTGTCTCCCCATTTTATAGTTAAGGCCTTCATCTGGTTTCCCGAATTCCTGTCACATTCCTTTGTTCTGTCAAGGGTGGGGCACAGGTGGGCCAAAGGAGTAATCTGGGCAGGAAGGACTTTTGGGTCAGCATCTTCAAGTTTGCTGGGAGCTGTTTCATTAACACTTCTTTGGGATGGGCTCTGGGCCTTGGGGACATTAACATTCCATGAGTTGTCCTGCTTTTCCCGGAATTCATTCTCAACATGGCCTCCATTTTAGATCTTACTCGATATTAGACCCGATTTTCCTAACTACACTGATTACCTATCTTTAAATCTGGCTTCAATAGCATCTCTTAGCAAATCATCACACAGCGCGGGAAAATCATAAAACAACTCTAAAACATGATTAGCACATTCACTGGCGGGAACAAGTTGGGTAGGGGTGATTGGTTAGTACAAGAGGGGGATTCATTTGAACTGATTGGTTTAAGCCAAGAGGGGTGTTCCTGCTGAACTACTTGTTTCCAAATAGGTTTATCAACCACCATAAACTACTGGGAGGGTCATCTGGCATCCCAGGTATCTCCCTGTCTCATGCTGATTGGTGGCTGCTAGGGGATTGCTATGGGTCCCCACCTAGCCTGACCGAGTCAGGGACATCTGGCTAGCAGATCTCTCCTGTTGTTTGTAGATAAACAACTCAGCAGGGTGGGTATGAGCCTAGGAGTGCTCTGTGGGTCTTTCCAAGGACAAAGGTCATGCTCCTTCCTTGGACAGGCTTTGCTCTGAGGTAGAGGCTGGTTTTTCAGCTTCACCCACACAAATGTGTCTCTGTTGTTATTGCTCCCTTATGCAAGAGATCTGAGTGCCTAGTCTGAGGACTTTCTTTTCCAACAGACAATTCTGGGCCAAAATGCAGTGATTCCCTCCAGGTTATACTCTAGTTAATGACAAAGTTCAGACTAGGTTCTAGGCCTGAGCTGGAGTTAAGAATTTTTGAGTCATCAGTTCACTGGGAGTAATTAAAACTCTAGGCGTGGATAAAATGGTAGCGAATATGGAGAAAGATGAGAATGGGTAGAGCTCAGGGCTGGGAGAAATAGCACCAATAGCATGAATTATGGAAATTGGGTAAATTACTTTTTAAATATATCCTTTCAAGATTTGACTCTATAAACAACAACAACAACAACAACCCAAAAAAACCTTTCCTAAAAAGGTTATGGGGAGGAGGTATAACTTAGTAGTAGAACATTTGTTTAACAGATGCACAAGGCCCTGGGTTTAATCCCTAGCATTACAAAAAGAAAGGGTGTGATTCATTCATTAATACTGAAATGCTACTAAACATTTACTTTAACATGTTAACTCTCTTGTTCAAAACTTAATGGATAATAAAAGGCTTATAATTAAAAAAAAATACTACTCTCCTGTCCCATCCTAGCTCAAACTTCTTCAAGTCCTGTTCCCCAGAAGTAAACCCTTTTTCTTTTGGTGGTGTTATGGTTTGATCTTAAAGGTCCCCCAAAGACCATGTGTTGAAGGCTTAATCACCAGCTTGTGGTTCTGTCACAGAAAAGCAGGGAGCTGAAACTCTAAACCTTCGTTCTTGTGGTCCAATGAAAGAAAATTTAAAATCAGACACCAAAAGCCATGCAAGAGAACTTTATAACAAGTGAAAGTGAGGTAAAATTAAAATAAAAGCAAAGGAAGGCTGAAGCAGAGAGCGCTTGAGAGAGAGAGTTGGCCATCTCCAAGAAGAGAGTGACAAAGGAGACAATGCTGTCCCCAAATTTATGACTGTTTGATGTTTACCTGGAGAACCGAGGTCCCCCTTCAGCAACTTTCACCAACCAGCTGTTGAACTCCTCCTTCACGTGGAGCAGTGGAGTTTTTGACCTTAATTGGCTTTTTCTGGAATAGCCGTGGTGGCCATCATATGTAGGGGGGCTTCATCTACAAGTCAATCCCATGTTAATGTGGTCATTGGAGTTAGTGGCCAATCAGACGTTATCTTCATGCACCTGTGCTGCTAAGGCAGTCTTCCAGACAAACGGAGGCACCTATAGCCTTGATTCCTAACTTCACAACCACCTCGGTGGGCCCTGTCAAGAGTTCATCCCATGAATCCTTTTCTTTTGACATATTTTGACATATTATCTTGTTTGCTTCTGTTTATTTTCTACAAATTAACTACCACTCTTTGCTTTCTCAGGCACTTTGAAATTAGTTTTTAAGAGAATCTGAAGTAATTAAAGAACACTTGTGACCTTGCCTCGAATTTCTCTGCTCATGGCCAACTATTACCTAACAGTTCTGGCTGGAGATGGGGGAAACTTTAGGCTATGGGGCCTAGCAGAAGGAAGGTGTATCACTTGAGCAGGGTGTTGGAACCCTGACCCATTTCTCTCTCTCTCTTTTTGCTTACCAGCTCCCCCCCCAGGCAAGCAGCTTTGCTTTATCATGTGCCCCTGAGTCTAAGCCAACATAAATCATTCCTCCTCATCAGTTGTTTGCCTCAGGTGTTAAGGTAGTAGGGGGTTTAGCTTTCTTGTATCCTCTTTTACTTTTAATCTTCCTTCTTTCTTCCCAAAATGGATGTGGCAAAATATTTGGTTAAAACAATCTTAGCATTTATAATATCATAATTATAATAGATACATCCCGAAATCAATCCAGGGAATATACAATGCTTATGCCTTCTTTTATGTATAACTTTTCATTTAACCTAGAAATAATGATACCCTCATTCTTCCTAATTAATTATCTTTCTATTTAACTATTGCTATTTTATTCAAATGTTTCATGAGATGTGAAGTGAGAAACAATGACACTTTTAAAATGTTTGAAGATATCAGACACCCCACTTTAGTCAACATTTTGTTGCTGTGACCAAAATACCTGACTGGAACAACTTAGAAGAGAAAAGATTTATTTGGGGCTCATTGTTTCAGAGATCTCAAACTATACACAGCTGACTCTATTGCTCTGAGCCCAACATGAGGCAGCACATCTTGGTTAAGGTGCATGGAGAAGGAAAGCTCTTATTCATTGTAGTTAGGAAGCAGAGAGGGACAAGAGGCAAGAGACACAGGGAAAATATACCCTTTCAGGGCATGCCCTCCGTGACCCACTTCCTCCAGCCACACACATCTGCCCACAGTTACCACCCAGTCAGTCCATTCAAACTAGGACAGACTGATTAGGTTACAGCTCTTACAATACAATTATTTAACTTCTAAACATTCCTGCATTGATGTAGGAGATCTGGCTGGGAGAAGGGTTGGGGGAACTTCATATCCAAACCATAACACATCCCTTCCATTTTTTCCTGTCCTCAGACCCGAATGGGTATTCTCTAAGCCTGCTATATGGTGTTTATCTATCCTCCCCTTTGCTCCTTATCTCTGTGGCTTCCTTGATTCCATTGTCTTCTTCATTGGCTAACTTTCTTGTAATGCTGAAGAACATACCGTATGTAGTAACTTTCCAAGAAAGGATGCATGACAGGTAAATTATTTGAATTCTGGTATTCTTAAAAATATTTTACTGTCAGACTTGTTAGTTTGGGTGTGCAGATTTTCAGATTAAAAAAATATTTTCCTTCAGGTTTATTATCTTTTAGCTTCAAGATTACTTTTGAGAAATTCGATATATACCAGTTACCCCATGGATCTCCCTATGTTGCTTTTCCTCAAGCTTTGAAAATCTTTTATTTGTATTTCTAATTTCATGATAAAATTAATTGATGTGAGCCACTTTTCAGTAATTTTACTGGGTTCGTTCTTGAGAATGCTTTTAAAGTTGGGGAAATCTTATGTATTATTTCTTTGATAATTTTATCCTGTTTATTTTCCTTGCTCACCCTTTTCTGGAATTCCTATGAGATGTCAGACCTGCAGAATTAACCATCCAAATTTCCCACATTTTCCAATCTGTTTTTCTCTTCTTTTTCTTCTGTTTTCTGAGGAATTTTCTTTTATTTAGTCTCAAACACCCTTTTCTCCCCTTAACTACTACTACTACTACTACTATTCTCCTCCTCCTCCTCCTCCTCCTCCTCCTCCTCCTCCTCCTTCTTTTCATTCGACCACTGAGCCACATCCCCAGCCCTATTTTGTATTTTATTTAGAGACAGGGTCTCACTGAGTTGCTTAGCCCCTCACTTTTGCTGAGACTGGCTCTGAAATCATGATCCTCCTGTCTCAGCCTCCTGAACCATCCCCCTAGCTCTTTTTATCTTGTTTATAATATTGATTTAATTTCTAGTAGGTATCCTTAATTAAATATGGCTCTTGTTTTATACCACCCTATTTCTGTGTTATGAACACAGTGTCATCCCTCACCTTTCTTCAATAACAAATTTTTTCTTAAAAGTTTTGCCTGTCTTCTGCTTTATGCATAATTTGTTTTCTCCAGTTTTTTTTTCATTTCTTATATTAGTCTATTTATGTTAGGTGTTTCCCTCTGATATTTATTTATATATAATAATAACATTATTTAATAATAAATATATTGATTACTTATACTTCTTTAAAGAGAAGTGGGAAATTATGTTCACAGTGACGCTATGTCTTTATGAGCTTAACTACAAGATCTTGAAGAGTTTGAGCTGGCAATTTACTTGAATTGGGATGTACATCCTCACCAAACAGTGTTTTCAAATCTGTGCCTTCTTTATTTTCTGCCAGATGCTCCTGAGGCCAGAGTCTGTTTAAATTTCCCTGAGAATAAACCTTGTTTCTCCCTTGGCAGAGCAGGTAGAATTTGGAGATCTTGGGTTATAAAGGAGAGTTTAAGTTTTCTGTTTGGCCCAAACAGATTTTCCGAACCATTCTTCCTTTCAACCCCGTGTCTCATCCTTGCCTTCTCGGAGGGGTGGAGCTTATCAGTCCTAAGTGTCACCAGTATACTATGTCCAACTTCACCTCAGTGAGGTCCTGTGTAGGCTCTTAAGTTTTTAAAACATAGTATTGAGATGTCAGTTATAATTAATATATATATGTGTTTTCTATGTGGTATAAAAATATTTTGATATAAATATACTTCGCAAAATAACCATGACAATCAAGTTAGTTAATAAGAGCTTTGGGGGATACCTCATTTCTAAACCCTAACAACACACAAATAAAAACCCAAACAAAAAGATAAGCCATGCCAATGGCACACAGAGTCAATTTGCAAAAGCTCATCATGTGGAATAATTTGAGTAGCAAAATAAGGCAGCATTGGATTATAATATAAAGTCTGAAGTAACTATACATGAGTTCATACTGACATAAATAGAAAAATCTGTCTTAGAAAAGATGTCTAAGTACAATATGTAGCATATATAGATGTTATTTTCTAGAAGGTAAATTTAATTACCATTGAGGGTGAGCTAAGATTTAGTGATTTGCTTCCAAAGATTAAAGAAGGGGAAACTAGTTACTTTACAGTACAGAAAACTTGCAAACACTACCTTAAGCAAGTAATGTCACTTAACATCACCAGAGATGTCATGTGGATATCATCTATCTGCAAAAAGAAGAACAACTTCATTTCTGTGACTTTTTTTTAAAAAAACCTATAACTTCAGTATAATCATGAGGAAAAAAAACAAACTCAGAAATTGTACAGGATAGTTATTAAAAAAATGAGGAGAGACTAAGAAATTATCATATACTAGAGGAGACTGGAGTTTGTGACAACAAAATGTACAGTTGTATCCTAAATTAAATGCTGTGATAGAATGAAAGCATTAATAGAAAAACTGGCGAAGTCCAAAATAAGTCCAAAATAAGTCTGAAAATCATTTAATGATAATGCCCTAAAGTCATATTTTTGATGGGGAAAAGTGAACAAGGGGCATACAGGAAGACACTGCACTATCTTTGCAATAAACTAAAAATTATTCCCAAACAAGTTTTATCAAAAGAAAAATGTTTTAAAAGTACGGTAGAAAGAAAGTTACTTCTGTAATTTATATAAAAGCAGTTTGTATATCTTTTATGTCTCACTCTCTTTACTGCTTTATTTTGAAGGGTGGTTCTAGGGAATTAAACTAGTTGCTTTACCACTGAGCTACACTACCAGCCTTTTTTAATTTTAATTTTTAATTTTAGGACAGGATCTTGCTAAGTTGGTTAGGGCCTCACTAAGTTGCTGAGTCTGGCTTGAACTTGCAATTCTTAGCCTCCTGAGTTGCTGGGACTTCAGGTGTAGACCATGGCACCCAGATCTCCTGCTTTTGAATATATAGTATATAATATATATATTACATATATTACATAAAGCAAATAATTTTTCTATTGGTTTGAAATGTAAACATGAGTATATCTTAATCTTTCTATGTCCCTTAGGTATTAATGACCAAGTTAATTTGGGCCAGTATATTTGGGCCAACAAGTGAATCTGCAAAAGGTATAGTCATCTCTCCATTAATGCTTATGGAGCACTCATTCTGTGCCAGGTTATGTGCTAGCTGATGACAATAAAATGGAAAAGAAAATAAACTTGGTCGTTATCTTCAATAACCTTTATTTTTTTTTAATATTTCTTTTTTAGTTTTAGGTGGACACAATATTTTTATTTTTACATTTACGTGGTGCTGAGAATCGAACCCAATGCCTCATGCATGCGAGGCGAGCACTCTACCACTGGGCCACAACCCCAGCCCCATCTTCAATAACCTTTAATTTTACACAAAATAAATGGATACATTTTCTTAGAATTTAGCGAGCCAAGCACTCCTTCCTATCTTCCCGCTTCATGAAACACCTAAAGTTTTTTGTCAGTTTATCCTATGGAGGCAACTTCCTAAATCAGCTCTACATAAAGCCAGGTCCAAGTTACATGGGGTTGAGTAAAAGCCCACCTGTGTAGCCACTTGAGAGATACTAAGGTCATCTATAACCATAGTCTTTTGTCTCAACCCAACAGATGAAAAGCATTCAAACTTATCAAGAGAAATTCAGAAATTCAAAGAAATAGAAAGTGTATTTGAGTCATCTTTTCTTGAATGCAGCTGCTATTACTGTTTTTTTTGTGTATTTTCTTTTTGAGCATATTTTTCTATATTAAAAGTCTTTAAGTAGCACCATAGCATAAACATTTCTTAATAGAGTTACGTAATATTTGTAAATCTAATTTTTATTGGCTGATAATATTTCTTTTTTTTATCATGGTCGTTCAAAACATTACATAGTTCTTAATATATCATATTTCACAGTTTGATTCAAGTGGGTTATGAACTCCCATTTTTACCCCGTATACAGATTGCTTTATCACATCAGTTACACTTCCATTGATTTACATATTGCCATTCTAGTGTCTGATGTATTCTGCTGTCTATCCTATTCTCTACTATCCCCCCTCCCCTCCCCTCCCCTCCCCTCTCCTCTTCTCTCTCTACCCCCTCTACTGTAAATCATTTCTTCCACTTGTATTATTCTTCTCTTACCCCTCATTTCCTCTTATATGTAATTTTGTATAACCCTGAGGATCACCTTCCATTTCCATGCAATTTCCCTTCTCTCTCCCTTTCCCTCCCACCTCTCATCCCTGTTTAATGTTAATCTTCTTCTCAAGCTCTTCGTCCCTACTCTGTCCTTAGTTACTCCCCTTATATCAAAGAAGTCATTTGGCATTTGTTTTTTAAGGATTGGCTAGCTTCACTTAGCATAATCTGCTCTAATGCCATCCATTTCCCTCCAAATTCTATGATTTTGTCATTTTTTAATGCAGAGTAATACTCCATTGTGTATAAATGCCACATTTTTTTTATCCATTCATCTATTGAAGGGCATCTAGATTGGTTCCACAATCTTGCTATCGTGAATTGTGCTGCTATGAACATCGATGTAGCAGTGTCCCTGTAGCATGCTCTTATTAGGTCTTTAGGGAATAGACCAAGAAGGGGAATAGCTGGGTCAAATGGTGGTTCCATTCCCAGCTTTCCAAGAAATCTCCATACTGTTTTCCAAATTGGCTGCACCAATTTGCAGTCCCACCAACAATGAACAAGTGTACCCATTTCCCCACATCCTCTCCAGCACTTGTTGTTGTTGGACTTCATAATGGCTGCCAATCTTACTGGAGTGAGATGGTATCTTAGGGTGGTTTTGATTTGCATTTCTCTGACTGCTATCGATGGTGAGCATTTTTTCATGTACTTATTGATTGATTGTATGTCCTCCTCTGAGAAGTGTGATAATATTTCTTCAGGTGGGATTGTTCATCTTTCACTTGGTGTTGGATGCTAATATGTTTTCTTCCAGCTTTTGTTGCTATTGTTGTAAATATTTTTAATAAGAGATTTTCCATATTTATGATTATTTCCTGAGTGTGGATTCCCAGAAGGAGAATTATTTGATTAAAGGTATAAATATTCTTAAAGTTCTGATTATATATTTTTATATTGTTCTCCTAGAGGATTTTGCTAATGTATGCTTTTACCAGTATTGGTTTTCAATTACTGAGGTAACAAATGACCACAAACTTAATGGTTTAAACTCCATAAATTAAAATCTTATATTTCTGCAGGTCAAAAGTTTATTTCAGGTCTCACTGGGCTAAAATCAGGTTATTGTCAACAGTGGTTATTTTCTGTAATAGATAGAAGCCACTTTCTCGATCATTCAGATGTAGAGTTGAGTTCTATAGCATGATAGGACTGAGGTCCCTGTTCCCTTGCTGACTGTCCCCTGGGGACACCTTAACTCCCAAAGGCCTCTCTTTGGTCCTTGCATATGGCTCCTTCTTTTCAGAACCACCAATAGGGTGCTGAATCTTTCTTATGCTATCATCTTCAGACTTATTCTTCAGTCATCTCATCTCTCTGACCCAGCCAAGAAAGATTGTACTCCACTCATGTGATCAGATGGGACCCACACAATAAATAACCTAAAATAATCTCCCCATACCAAGGTACTTACCCTTAATCATATTTGCAACTTAAATTATTATTTCACCAAACCTTACCCTCACCGGCCATTATAAACATGTCTGTGATAATTTGATAGATTTAAAAAAATCTCATTATTTAAATATGTATTTTTATTTCTTTATATGAAGGAACTTTTTAATATTTTATAGTTTTATTTTTTTTGTGTGTGTGAGTGCTCTTGCTCATCCCTTTCTTGTTGGTAAGAGAAACGTGTCTTTTGTATCATGTTCTACAAATTCCATCTACTCCTTGAATTTAGCATGTTTTTCTTTTTGAAATTGTATCTACCTCTTTGTTGTTTTTTTTTTTAATATTTATTTTTCAGTTTCCGGCAGACACAACATCTTTGTATGTGGTGCTGAGGATCGAACCCCGGTCGAACGCATGCCAGGCGAGCGTGCTACCGCTTGAGCCACATCCCCAGCCCCTCTTTCTTGGTTTTAATTCTCAATTTTCTTTAATAATCTTCAGGTAACATCCCCAGAAAGGGGAAATGAGAATTAAACTTCTCAAGTTCTTGTAAATTTTGCTTTGGTTTTTCACAGATATTTTGGCAGGGTAGATAATTTTCCTTCAGAATTTTGATGGTATTGCTTTATTGTCTTCAAACATCCATTATCGTTAATGAAAAACTCTGATGCTTGTCTGATTCTTGTGTGTAGTTTCCCCCCTTTTCCAGAAGGCTGAAGAATCTTCTTTGTATTTTGGAAGATAAGAAACCTCACATTGATGTGCCCAATAAATGGTACTTCCCCTCTTTTTCTAGTTAGAATTTTTTCAATTTTAGAATTAATTAATTTAAAACTTTTTATTATGGAAAACTTAAAACAGACTAGAGAAAATAATATTATGAATTTACATATGTTTGTGGAATACTTATCCAAATTTTATAATAATCAATTTTTTTGCTAATCTTATTTCATCTAAATCATATACTGTCCTCATGACTTAATAATTTTTAAGTAAGTATAATTTTTATCCACAAATGATTCATTATGTTTCCACTAGATTGTAGGAAGCCTTGGTACAGAAGGAAAATTTGGAGGGGATGTGGCTAGATTGTGACTTTGATTTTGAAGATAATTCAGAAGATACAAATGTTTTTCTGTCTGAGGAGGAAAAAGCAGATCAACTTACGGAGAAGAAGTCTACCTTGTATTTAAAAAATCAATCTTAGACTGAAAGCATAATGAAAATATCAATTTTCAGTTGACAGGCCAAATAAAGGTTCTATTTTAGACATTTTCTCTTTATTTTTTTTCAAATGTGTAATTGAAATGATGATGATAGTTTCACATTTCTATAATATATTTTTTTCTTTTTTCAATATTGGGCCTGTTTATGTCCCCGAACCCAGAGCACCAATTTTATTTTAATTTGATTCTTCTTTCCTTCTGAAAACTGCAAATTAAGTTCTTTCATATTATTCCAAAAACAGGCTTCCTTTCTTTCCTCCATTCCTGGTTTCTCAAATAATTGCTCCTTTGTGAAGAACCGAACAATAGCAAACCACTGGTAATCTGTTGCTGGTTTGAGTACTATATTTAACCATCACATTGTTTAATCAGAAACATAATCTGACCTATTGAGTAACCAAATTTTGTCTAGTGTATCTGAGAATAATATATGCCCATCTCTGACCACAACATTCTCTTCTGGCTTCCCATATACAATAAAGACTGTTTAGTACAAAATAAGATGCACCAAAATTATATCATTTGATAAAACTTGAAAAAAAAGCTTACTCAATATTTTGGTTTTACTTTTATCATTCCACAGAAGGTTTTTGGTGTGGTTTACTTTTTCTACTTTTAAATTTTTCTTTGAAGCACAGAATTCTTCATTATTCTCAAATGTACATTTTGGAGATAGTTATGATCATATAATATTGTATTTCAGAGTTGAATGCTTGTGGGTTGTTTCTGGTGAAATGGTTTTTTAAACTAATTCCAGAGTAGGAATAAAAATGCTGGAAAATCAAGACTGAGACATTGGCACCTAGTTCAGTGCAGTTGCCCCTCAGCAACCTTTGCCCCTTAACTTCTCCAGGTCTCCCTCTAATTTTTTTTTTTAACTATTGGTAAATCATTTCAATTTGGATCAACTGGGCAGATCTTCTATATAGCATTTTTGAGATGATTGTTATACACTGGACTGGGAATCAAGATGCCTGGGTTTTGTGGGCTGGGGATGTCGCTCTGTGTTAGAGTGTTTGCCTGGAACATGCAAGGCCCTGAGTTTGATTTCCTAGGGAGGGAAAAAGAAGAAGAAGGAGGAGGAGGAGGAGGAGGAGGAGGAGGAGGAGGAGGAGGAGGAGGAGGAGGAGGAGGAGGAGAAGGAGGAGGAGGAGGAGGAGGAGGAGGAGAAGGGGAGGGGGGGATTGGATTCTCATCTTGCCTAGTTAATAGCCAGAGAAACCCAATGCCACTTACTTTTTCTAGCTTCAATTTCCTTCTCTGTAGTATAAAACAGAGAGTATGGATATTGGGGCAGGGGAGTGGTTGAGCTCAATGAGCTTCAAGACCTTGTCAGGCTCTTAATTTATATTTTTCTGTGGCTCAAGCAGAAATCTCTCTGATTATGAAATGTAAACCTTAATTATCCAGTGTATTTGACTTTTCCTAATTTCCTAACAGGTTCTTTCTATGTATTTCTCTATATATTTAACATACATTAAATATGTCTGTACACATATATGTGTATATATATTCTGTCTTCTATGTTCTGTGTTCTAATTAACATTTATGGGGTGCTTCATATGAAGCAGATATTATTTTAACTGCTTTAAATTGAAAATCATATTTAATCCACACAACAATCACCCAGGGTTTGTATCAGTGAAATGAGGCAAAGAGAGGTTAAATAACTTGCTTGCAATCACCCTGATATCAAGTAGGGTGAACTAGGATTCAAAATCAAGGACCAGGTTCCAGAATCATGTTTTTAACCACTGTGCTATGCCAATTTGCATGTAAGAGTCCTTTGTTTCACCTTAATAGAATGTCAAGCTACTATCTTTTTATTGATCGCCTTTCACCGTAAAATTGTACAAAATATTGTTCCTTTTTCACTGTTCCTGCTTTCTTCTTCATACTAATTCCTCAAGAGCTAGCAAGCTGACTCCTCCTTCCTGTTGTCTTTAATGGGACTCTACCATTTAGCTCAGAATCTCTCTTCCACATCCTTTTGTTAACTTCTTTGACTACAGGCAGATACCTGGTTCCTTCTTTGCTCTTCTTTATCGCTCTAAATGCCTTTCTCTATTCTCTGCTTCAGTCACACACAGGGTACTTGTGAAGTTTGGGGGCTTCATCATCATTTGTTTTGACTTGAACCATGATTTACCCACTGTTTGGTATCCATGTTTTGCCTCTAAAATGTGGTTTTCACTTTCTGGCCTTGATATATATCCTAGTTGGCTTGGTTCTCTCTGCCTGAAATTCCAAATGGTACCTTTACTTCAAGACTGGCAAACTCTGAGAAAAAAATCAATCTTTCTTCTTTTAAGTTGTTCTTTTCAGGTATTTTAGTCATAGTGATGAGAAGAATATAAACATGTAAAAATCATATTCTTTCTACCTATGGAAGTATGCCTTTGTTTTGAGGATAAGGACCAATTATCCGAGTCTAGACTAGGCTTTTCTAAGGGATGAATGACTTGGTCCCTGCCAAATTCCACAATTCCATCCTATCCATACTGTGACGCCCCACTGTTCCCACACTACCAGCTACATGCCTAAGAGTCATCTTGCAACTATGTTTTCTATTATGAGAAATAGACACCTCATGCAGTACTAGCTACAGCTCCTTCAGCTTATTGGCTAGAATAAGAAGTGCTGAAAGACCTGGATACCCTTGACCTCTTGCATTCCGCTCACCCCTTGTCACTTTATTTCTCATTTCAGAATGGTTTTAAGTACTCTGGAACCTTTTATGTTCATCTCTCTCCACTTGAATCTCAGAGATGATTTTCAGACCGGGCAAGAAGTGTTCTCTCTGTTCTCCTGTCTTGTTTGTTTAGGGCACAGATATTTCCAGTTCTCAGATCTTACCTTGGGCTGGCCTTCCCTCCTTCCTTCCCTTCCCTTTCTCACTACCTCCCTACCTTGCTACCGCCCTGTGTCCTTCCTATTTTCCTTTCTTCCTTCCATATTCAACAAGTATTTTATGAGTCCCTAAGAATAGTTATAGGGGCTTGGGGATACAATAGTAAACTAAATAAATAATGCTTACATTTTAGAAGATATACAGAAATAAACTGTATACTGTGGTGGAAGGAGGATGCATGTAGGTGGAAATTTAGGTAAAGGGTTGGTAATGAGTGTAGAAAGTGTGTTCAACAAGTGGATAGAAAGAGTACTATCTTTCTAAGAGCTGCTTCTCAGCTCTAAATCCATTCTTCTCTGCTCTGTGTTGTCATGTCAAAGCTGGGACTTTGCAAACTACATTCACAGATTCATTTACCAACAGGCTTTCTTTTAGGTTTTGCCAGTAGAAGGCAGGAGATAGAGATTGACAGGCTGGAGGAAGGGAAGAGGGGGTCATTTTCTGATTCTTGACCTCAGTGTTATTGTTGCAGAAGTGGCCTTGCCCTGTGGTGGAAATTCATACTCTCATGGCAGTCTGTTATGACTTCCAGCTTTTTCACTTTGCAGAACCACTGTCAACCTTTCTCCTCAGTGGTACCAGAAAACAACATGTCATAAACCGCCTCAAAGATCTCAGCTTCAGTTTCATGGTGTCTCTTTCTTGTAGCTCTTAAGTTCAATTCTTCCACTTTTATTCCCTCAATCTTAGGATGGCAGCTACTTTGTGCAGTTACTGTTTGTGCTCAGTCAGCCCTCCAACAGCTTTATGACCAATTCTTTATACACAATCCTATTGAAATACCTGGTGTGGTGTGTTTTTCTGATGTGGTGTATGTTTTACGAATATAGAAGTAGAGCTCAGAGCATCAATCCCAAGAGGAAAATATTGCTCCAGGCAAGTAAGTAGTTGGTGAACTGGTGGCCACAGCTGCTGGGAATGCCAATACAAATCCCTTAGCTGGTTTCTTTGTCTGTCATAATTGGAATAATAATACCTACTTTCTATTACTATGGACGTGTTAGTTCATTTACTAGAAGAAACACCTGCACAGACTTGAAAGATGTTGATTTCAAGTTACGGAAGCCCATTTGACACAGTTTAAGCAACAAATGGGATTATATTATAAGAAAGTAGAGTGTTGCTTGGATCCAAAAGTGGAAAGAGCTCAGGACTAGGAACTAGAAAAATGTCAGGAAACTCACTTGGATTTACATTTTTCTGTATGTTGACCTCATTCCTTTTACCTGGGGGCCAAATTTCTTGGCTTCCATAGTCCATGTGTTGCAGAAAATATTACCACCTATGGTTTCAGGGTTAAGACCTTCTCTTTCCAATCAACTAGTTAGATGGGACTTGCAATCTCTTTCTCCATTTTCAAATTTTATGATATAGAATTGAAAGAACAACTTAGGTTAGGTGTGTTATTCCTGATTCCTTCAATTATGGTCAAGAAAGAAGATGTTACCTAATATAAGCCTGGATTCTTGTAGTCCACTCCTGTAGGGGTGGGAGCATTAGCAAGTTTTTTTGTGGACTGAGAAGATGTACTAGCATCTCCAAACTTGACTTTAGTAATGCGGTTGAAACTTGGAATTGGGGCCAAGATCAGATGTAAGTCTTTAACCCCAGACAGACTAGCCCTCTAGTACAGATCCTCCCACCTCAGGTATGGATTGCTCCTAAAAAGGCAGGGAGGGGGCTGAGACTGAGTCTGCAAGTGAGAATCCAGGAGCCCCAGCTTCAGATGTAGGAGAGATGTGGACTCAAGATGCATCTTGTCATTGACCTCTGCCAGATCTCTCAGCTACATTCCAGATTTCTCATGAAAAAAGAAAAAAATTAGCTCTATCTCTACTCATCATTCCATTAAAGAAACAGACTTCCCATGGGATAAGCAAAGACTAGAACTTGTGGATCTTGATCTGTGCTCTCCAAGACTGCTGACAGTTCATGGGACGATCTTCCTCAGACTCCATTCCCCTCAAGCCACTCCCCTAACCCTCCATTCGTCTAAAATGCTTTACTTATTTATTTTCCTATTTATTTTGTTAGCCTCAACTTTCTTAAGTGTTCAAATGAAAGGATTTTGGGCAACTGGGTTTCTGTCTGGGACATAAAGGACCTTGGAGAACACAGATTCTAACCATAAGACTAACATCTGAGCCTTCCCAGAAGTCCAGAATCAGAATCTGGCCTCTATCTTGAAAGGCAATTTGAGCGCTGCTGGACAGTCCACATTGGACTTGTATGTGGAAAAATAACATTGGTGCTATAAATTCCTTTCTGCTGTGAAATATGTTGTGTATTAGAAACAGAGAGGTGGTGTTTACGGTGTAACTTAGGGCAATGGGATGGAGTTACACATTAAGGGCAGAATGATAGGTCATGGTGCAAAGTCTCTATAAAGTGGTTGTTTTTGAGGACAAAATGATTTTGAATACTTATTTATAAGATTAGTCCCAGGGGCTGGGATTGTGGCTCAGCGGTAGAGGGCTCACCTAGCATGTGCAAGGCCCAGGGTTTGATCCTCAGCACCCCATTAAAAAATAAATAAATAAAATAAAGGTATTGTGTCCAACTACAACTAAAATAAATAAATAAACAAATATTTTAAAAAAGACTATCCCCAATAAACACAGATATTATCCTCTCAATCATCCTAGCTCCCTCTCACGTAGATGAGAAAAATAGGGTGAATTTCTAAAATAAGGTTCAAATAAGTTATTGATCCTCTGAAGTTCTTGAATCCCTAATAAGACAGTTAATGGGAAGTATGCATTTTCCCCCTCCACAGATTCTGGAAAAATCACAGCCCAGAAATTTCATAGGGAGGGTTATCATTATGTATAAGATGATTGCTCCCGTCTAGGCCTGAGTATGGAGAATAATGCTATTGCAACAAATCCATTCTGATCTGACATATAGGTGTATCAGAAACTGAAAGGTAGTTTAACTAACAGGAGTTGTTTTTGCTTGAGACCAGGTACCAGTGGCAGCAGGGGAGATTGAAGATAGATATAAAGCAGAACTTTTGATGCTGAGTGCTGATAAATAGCTGTTTATTGGGCTTTTGAGAGACATTTAAAAGTTGCTTTTTAAAAATCTAAGGATAGTGCAGGTTTTCACTTTGTAGCCCAGAGAAGGGTTATATCCCTGGAACAATGGTGTGAAATAAGATCCTCCCACCTTAATAACTCTTTTTGCATCTCTCACTCTTGGGGATGCCCAGTTACAATTCTCAGATTTGGGGGCTTTTTTTTTTTTAATCCTGCTTCTCAGAATTTCTCCCCCAGCAAGGAATTATGAAATGAAAAAGGAAGAAAAGAACCTCAGGGCTGGGGATGTGGCTCAAGCGGTAGCGCGCTCGCCTGGCATGCGTGTGGCCTGGGTTCGATCCTCAGCACCACATACCAACAAAGATGTTGTTTCCGCCGAGAACTAAAAAGTAAATATTACAAAATTCTCTCTCTCTCTCTCTTTAAAAAAAAAAGAACCTCAGAGCAGGCAGGGAGACCAGATACCCTCGTTCACTGGAACTGGGTGATAAAGTCTAGAGGCTCTGAGGTTTGTTGTTGATGCCAAATGGGCAAAAGGATCACTGAGAATCACAAGAACTGGACTCAAACTCAGATTCAGCCATTTACCAGAAAGTAAAGTTGGTAAGCTACGACTTCCCTGAGCTTCCTTTTCCTTTTTTGTAAAATGAGGATATTAATATCCACGCTGAGTACATATTGGGGCTGTCTGAGTGTCAGATGAAGTCATGTCTGTGAAAGCCTTCCCGAAGCTGTGAAATACTATACGTGGCATTGTTAAAAACAAAGACAAATAGGAATCCTACTGCCAAATCTTAACCTCCACTTCCTCTTTATTTGACTTTTCTAGCTCATCCAGGGGAGATTCACCAGGGGGACTGTTTTGAATTTTTTTTTTTAACTCACATTTTTTTGTTCCGGTGGAAGTGCTCAGAGCAGTCAGTGATGGGCTTCTGGTGCAAAAAGGATGGGAGTGGAAATGACACAGATGATTTTCTGTATTAATCCCCAGGAAAACTGATCATTAATGATGTCCTACTTGATCTGAAATATCTCCTATCCACCGTATAAACACATAACTTTATTGTCAGCAAAGCACATGTGCGCACACAGATGTATTCTAGCTCCAACAGGTACCAGTTCACTTCTCTGTGCATTAGTTTCCTCATCCGGACACCAGGAGATACCTACCCCAGAAAATTCTTATCGGCCTTAGATAAGGTAATACATGTAAAATTTTTAGAAGAATGCCTGGCACATGGTAAGCACTCATTAAATGATCTCTTCTGAACCTTATCAAGCCCTCACAACCCTGTGATTCAGTTCATATTTCCCTCTCATTTTACTGTTAGAATGGCTCATTCAAAGTGACTCTCTCCTCAGTAGAGTTTGGAACTTCAATTATCTTTCACTAAACTCTGTCACAGGAAAACATCTGGTAGCATGCAGGGTTACGCCCCAGATCATAAAGGAAATAATAATCTCTTAGGGTTAAAACTGTCTTTTAAAAACCTTTTAAATCTGCTGGGTGTGGTGGTGCATGCCTGTAATCCCAGCGGCTCAGGAGGTTGAGACAGGATCATAGCACGAGTTCAAAGCCAGCCTCAGCAACAGCAAGGCACTAAGAAACTCAGTGAGACTCTGTCTCTAAATAAAATACAAAATAGGGCTGAGGATGTGACTCAGTGCCGAGTGCCCCTGAGTTCAATGCCCGGTTCCCCCCTATACACACACACATATATTTATTTTTATAAATATATACACTGTATACAGTGAAGTCATATTGTGCATACATTTAATGTAAGTACCAATTTTATAACCCAGTTCTTAAAATGAGACTACCTATTAATGGATAATACATCCACAATAGACAAATCCACTGATATATATATAAAGGCATAAAGTCTTAATATTTTAAAAAACTCAGTATGGAGGAAATTTATAATATATGTATACACACACACACACACACACACACACACACACACACTAGGTATCGAACCTAGAGGTGCTCTGCCATGGAAGTACATCCCCAGCTCGTTTTGTATGTATATTTTTAAAAAATTTGAGATAGGGTCTAAGTTGTCAAGGTTGGCCCCAATTTTCGTGCCTTAGCCTTCCAAGTTGCTGGGATTGCAGGCATGTATCATCTCACCTGACTGCCACATAAATCCTAAGCACACTAAGATCAAGAATCATGAGCTAAACTCAGGAAGAACCAAAGGAAGTCTATATGCAGCTGTTTGGACATTCAGATTATTCTACTTTTAAGAAAACAAGTATTTTTGTTATCTATAAATTTCCTCCATACTGAATTTTTTAAAATATTAAGATTTTATGCATATATATATATATATATATATATATATATATATATATATATATATGGATTTGTCTATTGTGGATCTATTATACAATAACAAACAGTCTCATTTTAAGAATTGGGTTATAAGATTGGCACTTATATTAAATGTATGTACAATATGACTTTATATAATGTTCTCTGGATTTGGGTCAGTGAGGCATAATATCTTTAAAATCCAGGGACTGTCAGGCTTTGCTAATTATTTGCCATAATTATTTGTTAAAATTGTGGAGCTCTTCTAATGCATGACACCTATCTTCTGAGAAATGACATCTATGAGTGTGGACCCTTGGGAACATATTCATGTTATCTTACCCATTGCCCCCCACTGTTTAGAGACAGAAGAGAAATAAATAAAGCACACTTGATTAATTAATATAATTCTTCGAACCAAAATTTAGGAATTGGGCCTCAACAAAACTAGTCATTCTCTAATGCTCCCTTGGAGCAAGGAGATAAATTTTAGAGGGCTGAGGATGTGGCTCAAGTGATAACGTGCTTGCCTGGCATGCATGGGGCGCTGGGTTTGATCCTCAGCACCACATAAAAATAAAATAAAAATAAAGATGTTGTGTCCACCGAAAACTGAAAATTAAATATTAAAAAATTCCCTCTCTCTCTTCTCTCTCTCTCTCTCTTTAAAAAAATAAAAATTTTAGAGCTAAGGTGCCATTTTAGGCTAACGCTTAGGAATGTGTGAAAAGAAACTGAAAGAGCTGGTTTGGTGAAAAGAAATAGGTTAGAGCAAGATGTTCAGGAATATGCAGAAGAAAGAGACAGAGAGTGTCAGGAAAAATGAATGCATGAGGAAAGACATGGAAGAAAAAATAGGATAAGAGAGAAGAGGAAGGCAGAGGAGGGAGGAGATAAAACTAGGTTACTGGTTGCTAACTCCTGTTGCAACTTAAAAGTACCATGTAGATTTGGTTTCTATGTCATTTTAAGTTATGTGTGTGTTTCTTAAACTAAATCAATTAAATCCTTTCTACTCCCATTATTCTTTGTATTTCCTAAAGCATCACAAAGGCATGAGCCATTTAGATATAGAAATACTAATTTCAGTTCTCAACACTTGTATTTACTTGAATCATGGGTGGAAGACTAGAAAAGATCTTGAAAAGTCATCTTGCACGTTTCCTTACTTCTAATTAACACTGCATCTTGAACATTTCAGATATTTTGATGCCATTTTTAGTAAAATCCTAGTACTGGAATTCTGTTTTGCTTCTCAGTTATTCATTTTGAGTGTAAAATGTCCTCACAACTAGGATGTATTGCCTTCTATGGAACATAAATAATTCTGATTGCAATGACTCATGTTTCCCAAGCCGAGCCAACCAGGGGGTAAAATCCGTTCACAAAAGAGTAATAAAATAGTATTTCTCTACATCTGTTCCCACAATATTAGGAATTCCAGCCTTACTCAAAACTCCATCAAATAGTTTTGAGAATCCTCAGGAAATTTCTTCTTTGTGTTCCATGAATTGGTTCTTTCAGCTTTGAAGCAGCATTTGTTGTTTTTTTCTTTCTTCTGAAATCTGGTTTCCTATAGCAATGACTCGTCAAGGCTGAGTAAGTATACCCCTCCCTGCCCAACCAGAGTCGCCTCTGAAAACTGAGGCTCAAGTTCTGCGATTCCTCCTAAAACTTTAAATGTCTCTCAAACATTTCAGTAAAATATTACTTTCAGTTTTTCCTTGCTCTTTTTTGGGGTAGCATCTACTTCTTAAAGTTCAGGATTAGACCTTGAACTTGGCTCTGGATAGCCTGAATAATAGAGATGGTATTTTGAGTGACAGGCATAATTTTGAGTGATAGATATGGTTCCCTCCCTCCTTCCTTCCCTTCCTTACCCTTTCTTATTTTCTGCCTCTTTCCCTCCTTTTTCTCTCTCTTTCCCTTTCTCTCCCTCCCTCTCTTTCTTCCTATTTCTTTCCCCCTTTCTTTCTTTCAGTTGACCCAGGGTTGTTCTAACACTGAACTACCCCATCCTCAGTGCTCTTTTATTTTGAGACAAGCTCTCACTAGTTTGCTGAGACTGGTCTCAAACTTACATCCCTCCTATCTCAGCCTCCTGAGTCCCTAGGATTATAGATGAATACCACTATGTCTGGTGACTTAGTGTTTTTCTTTGAGCTTCTCCTTACCCTTGGCAAAGCTCCCTTGCACTTGGACCATATTTTACCTTTTAGTTTTCTCTTCATTCAGTGAGTTCTTCCCCAGAAGCCTCCTTGCTCTGTATGTAAAGTCCTAATGGACTGCCTATCCTTCCTCAGACAAGCCCAGGAGGGCTGGATTTTTGAAATCAATATTTCTGGCTCAAGGTGGAATCTGAGTTACACACATATACAAATAGTGTTGCCTGGTGTCTGAGGGCACTCAGGTACCTGTCCTTTATTAGGTACTGACTTCATGAAGATATTTTCTTTTTCACATTTGACCTGTAACCTCACCAAATCTGAAATCATGGTTTATACGAACAGTGCATTCTTTATAGTAATGCCAAAGAAGTAAACCCCTCCTGGCTTGGATGTCTGAGAACTCTCGGACGATTTCTATAACCAGATGTTTGTAGATGTTTTTGGCAGGCACCCATTAAAGTTCCTGATAAATGCTCAATATACATTGAATTCAGTATATATTGAATTGAGCCGAACATCTTGGCCTCAGTAACCGCAGACCTGATATCAGATGCTGCGAGTTGTTTGAAGTCTTAATACTTTTTCTTTGTATTGACCTTTCTGTTTGTAAAATAAATCTAAGTCTATTTTTTTTTCCTCTTAAGTCTTGTTTTCTACGTTTGTCTCTGTGGCTGTCATTTGAACAACCTCTCCATTTTCTGTATCGTCTTTCAACTATGAAACAGATATTACAGCTGCATTCTGACTCTCAGATTAGTGCTGGGCTGAACCTTTTCGAGGCTTAACATTGACAGTTTGAATTTTAATTTTATGGCCACCTCAATTAGCATTTTTTTAGAATTGGTGCATTATGTTTATACACAATAGTGAGATTTGTTGTTACATATTTGTACATGTACACAACCAGACAAAATAATTTTACCAATTTCATTCTCAATTGGAGGTTTCTTTGCTTGGTATTTCCCTTTATGAAGCATTTCATGCTCCAAACTTACTATGGGGATGCCCCTCCTTCTTTGTCTTGGTGGCCCCACCTCTCTTCCTGCTAGTCTTTGAGGCTGTGCAATCACATGTCAAGTATAAGCAGAGAAGAGTTGGTGATAGCTCAAGAGCCCCAAAGAAGGAGGTCCCTTTACCAGGAGGTGGTTCTTAAAGGTAGGTGAGGCCTTCTTAACCTCTCTTTTGCCATCTACCTTCCTCTGTGGATTCCCTTCCCTCCGTACACTCACAGAGAATCAGGACCTCCAGGTTCTGTGCTTGCTCCGAAGTGATCCAGGCTTTGAAAGGTTAAGGCTGGAGTCTGGGTGGATGGAGAGGATTATCAGCTATCCTATGGAGAGCCGAGCAAGGATTCCTCCCCTGTTGCCTTACATGCCACTTTCACATGATCTCTGGCCCTGACCACAGAAAAGGAAAAAAAAAAAAAGTTTACAAAATAATTTAGAAAGTCCTTGTAAACGCTTGTGTTTTCATTTAGCAGCAAGAATCCAGGACAGCAACAGACCCTTGGCAGCAGCAGCCAACTGGGAATTGAGTGGAAAAAAAAAATAGGAATCATGGATGCTGGAACCGTCCAAATTTTTTGGTAAAGGAGGCAGTGGGGGGAAGGAATTAAATCTAATCTTTTAAAGGAGGGCTCAGCTCTGATCTCTTATGGTCAAAACACGAAGGAGCAGCTCCATGTATGTGACCCAACTGTCCTGGAAGCTTCAATTGGAAGAGACTCCAAACTTTTAAGTTCTGCTTACAGCTTCAACTCGAGTAAGAAAAATGAGGTGTGTGGGGGTCACAGGATGAGGACCAAGTCTTAGACGGAGGTGGAAGGCTTGGGGATGGATGCCGGTGGGGATAAGGCGGAAAGGAGCTACATCTTTAAGTCTGTCCTATGGTTATACATATTTTTTCTTCTATGAATGGGTTTTGCTGTAAATTATAGCTTTGCTGTGGTCCCTTGGGTCAAAAGAAATAGTCTCTAAACAGAAAACAGCTCTGATTGGTGACTTTCCTTCTTCCCTCCCCAACCCCCTTTCTAATTGAAACCAAATGTGCAATATATTGGATGCTGGGATCCCTGGCGCTTTCCCAGGAATCCTCAGAATGTGAGGTTTCTCTCAAAGGCATCTTGCATCAGCCTGTGGATGTATGCCTACCACTGGGCTCCTTCACGGGCAAAGTTGAAAAAGAAGCATTTCACAACAAATTCTTCTTTTGGGGTTGGGGAATCGCAGTGGATTATACCTCTGTTTTCTTCTTTCCAAAACTGTGCGCCCCCGGATGAAAGTAAGTTGTGTTTTGTTCATTTTTTTCCCCTTCTTTTTCCAAAACGAAAGCTCCTAATACACTTCTGTTGATGTTTCAGGAAAAAGTTTTAAAAGATTTAGGGGGAGTCTCAAGTGAGGCAAGAAAGTGTGGGGAGTGGGGCAGCACACAGCCTCAGAATGTCAGATCCCATGTTTTTGGATGTGGGGGGGTCTGGATTTGTGTTGTGCAGGGAGGATTAAAGAGTGTTAATAACCAAAGAAGGTCGAAGCAAAGTAAATGAATCCATGGCAGCTGCAAGATACAATAAACAGTGTGAGCAGAGGTGAAATTGTTGGCAGGCGAGACAGGCCGATTCCAGAGCTAGGTTCAGGAAAGAGAAAGCAAAGCAGAGGAGCTAGGTTTCTAGGCATTTAGAGGGCTGTTTGAGGGTCCTGAGATTTGGAGAGACATAACCAAGCACTTTCTGTGTTACAAGGCAGTTGCTGATTTGATTGTGAGAAAGGCAGCTTTGGATGAGGGCTGGCTTCACCTTGAGACTTTGGTGGCTGGGCTGGAGGCTGGCTGTTTGGTGGAATTTTCAGTCGGTTGATGATGAAATACAGCTTCCCAGACTTTTCTTGCTGGCTCTGGGTGCTTTTCCCTTTGTTATCCAATGACTTGAAGCTGTTTTCAGTTGGGACCTCTGAGTTCTGGCCAAGGTTTCAGAGTCCCATCCAAAGGGAAAGAGCGTTTTTCCGTGTGGCTCAAACTCTCAGGCCAGCCATTTGAGGTGAGAATTCACACTGCTCGAGCCAGTAGGGGGTTCAGCACCATTTTGCGGACTGTTTGCCTTCCGATCCTTTCCTTTCCTTGGAGGAACAAGAGACTTGAAAAAGGCCTTTGCAATCTCCTTCGGTCCCTTCATTTCCCAGAGGTCATAAATGAGTGGAAAGGGGACTGACCCGTTCTGGGTCTCACAGCACATTTTATAGTGGAGCTAAAAATTAAATTGAGGTTCTCACTATTCCTAATCCAGTACTTGTTCCATTCTATACCTCAACTTCCATGTTAATCTTTAAGATTTATTCTGGCTGAGATATGAGAGGCAGTTTCATGAACAAGTTATCACAAGGATAGTTATAAGCAATACAGAGGATGTTAATGGTATCTGTGGTTATTTGTGTTTGTGTGTGGAAAAATAAGAGAAAGCTAACATTTGAGTACTTATTGTGTATGTACCAGTCCCCATACTGAGAGCTTAGTGTACATTATTTGAATCTTTGTAACTACATTAAGGCATTATCTCTATCTTATAGATCCGTATATTTATGCCAAGGGAAGTGAAATGAGTTGCTTAGAGGAAATGCAACTGAGGTGTTTGAAACTCAAGTACATCTAACTCTAAGTCCTGTGCTCTGAATCACTGTTCAACTGATAACTGCCTCACCCTCCTCCACATTAGGGGTTGGTTATTTTTGGAGTCAAATTCCCTGTTTCATTCAGTGACTAGGAGGTAAATTTGTCAGGCTAGGGGAATGATTTGAATCCCCTCTTGGAGGTTACTTTTGCACTTGGATGCAAATTTATCTGCATGTCAGATGTGGGTTAATTTCTAGGCAGTTGGTATATACTTAACCTTTGTCATGTAAAGAGCCTGGGATTTAGAATCAGAAGATTTAGGTTAAGTTCTGGCTCTACCTTTTACTACTTGGCAAAGTTGTTTCACCTTTTCTGCACTCTGGCGTCTCTATTTATTACCTGGGAGCAATAATACCTTGCAATATTATTATTTTAAGAGACATCGGACATGAATGCATTGAGGGCTATAATGGCTTTCATGACTGATTACTTGAACACCAGAATGTAATGTGAAGGAGTCGGTGGTGATGCCAGTGGCAGGCGGGGGGAGGAGGAGAGGTGCATTTGGCTATGCGTGAAACTCTGAAATAGGTGCCCATCTGTTTTGAATGGAAACAATCACTCCTCCCTGGGAAATATTTCTGGGTTTTTCTCTCTGAAACTTTCCTCGGGTGTCAGGGTTTGTCTGTGATTCCTCACCCAAAGTAGAGGAGGATGAAGCACACTGGGTTTCTTTAAGCATCCCCTTGGATCTGTTGTAGCTCTGAACAAGAAAGGTTTGGCCAGGACCAGTCTTTCACTTTCTCCTCCAGGGAGAAAGACATTTGAGAACCTTCATGTCTAGCTGAGATGCTAGACCTAGGTCCTTCTTGTTACTGGCAGTGGGCATCTCTCTTCATCCTTTACCTTCATCCCCTGGTGGTGGAGGGTCAGCATGCAGCAGAGGCCCTACCTCAGTTTCTGGTTAAAATCTGCTTTAAAACCTCAAAGTTAAGGGAAATGGGGAAGAAGCTTTGTACATATTAGCTGGAATCTCATTTTGGCCTCTTATTTTGAATTTTACTTAGAATCCTTAACAGTCTTCATGTCCAAGTAGTGGAAGCATCAATACAATGGAGTCTCATCACCTACCTCTTATCTCAACCTCTCTGTTGAGGCCATGCCAATTCAGCAACCATTCTTTTCTTTTGGGGGTGGGTACCGGGGATTGAACTCAGGGGCACTTGACCACTGAGCAACATCCCCAGCCCTATTTTGAACTTTATTTAGAGACAAAGTCTCTAAGTTTCTCAGTGCCTTGCTTTTGCTGAGGCTGGCTCTGAATTTGTGATCCTCCTACCTCAGCCTCCGAAGCCGCTGGGATTACAGGTGTATGCCACAGTGCCTGGTGAATTCAGGAATTATTCTTAATGAAGACTGTTCACCAGTGTATTTGGAACACCAGATTGATCCTGAGGATTTTCAGACACATTAAATTAAAATATTTAAGGATGAGGAAAGGGAGTTGATACTTCAAAATGTTTTCCAGATTATAAAGTGAACCAGGAGGGTTAAGTACCTCTGCTGATGAATCTTCAAGTGTGTTACCTTTGGCAATTCAATTCTGTTCTATTTAATTTAATTTTGTTCAATGAGCATTTGTACATATTAGCTGGAATCTCATTTTGGCCTCTAAGCATAGATGAAGGTCAGCTTTGGGCTAAATGAAGTATCACTGGATTGGAAGAGCATTTCAGAGACAAATAAATTCCTGAACACAGGTTTAGACTTATTCTGAAATACCTGGATTCTGCTGGGCACTGTATGTAACAGATTCACACACTCAGTTGTCCTGTGGCTTAGTGTTTTGTACCTAGAGAGACCTCAGAGAGAAATATATAAATTTGTACTGGAGATTGAACCCAGGGCTGCTTTAACACTGAGCTGTATCCCTAGACTTTTTTTATTTTTTATTTTGAGATAGGGTCTCACTAATTTGCTGAGACAGGTTTTGAACTTGAAATCCTACTTACTTAGCCTCCCGAGGCACTGGGATTACAGGTATGTACCATCTGCTCAGCACCCCAAAAAATCTTTGAGAAGTCCTTTGGAGGTATTTCTCAGAGGTTACTGCTGCTTTGCCATGTGTGGGAGAGGGAGAGGGCATGGGATAAATAAAATTTCATGGGCCTAATGTAGTGCAAAGAACACAGTGAGGCTTTGGTCTCAGTACCATCATTTTCTAGATTTCTGTACCTGAGGAATTTTTTATCCTCATTGGGCCACAGTTTCCTCATCTGCCTCCCTTAGATTCAGATCAGATAATGTATATGAAATGGAAAGCATTGTACCAAAAAAAAAAAAAAAAAAAAAAAGATAGGTGGGATGCCCTTTGGACACATTTCACAGGAAGCTAATTCAGCAAGCTTTACTATAATGCAAGATTGTGCTAAGGATCTGAGTGGCTCAAGCCCACAATAAATTGAGATAGGAGATGGATTAAAAATTAGAGTAATGTAGTACTTTTGGAATTTTTTTTTCTTTTTAAACTTTGGATACTATGAATTTGGAAAACATAAAATAATAAAAACTGCAGTAAACTCTCAAGTCTAAGATAAATAGCTTCTCATTATTTTTTTTTTCTCCAAGTGGTGTTGGTTTTTAAAAATGTCACAAGGTATGTTCTTTTTTTCATGTTTTTTTAAAAATTTATTTGTTCTTTTTAGAGAAACATGACAGTAGAGTTTATTTTGAGATGTTATTCAAGGTATGTTCTTTACCTGTTATGAATTCCACAGCATCCTGAAACACTGTCATAATTTTGTCTTTGCTATATTAATCTATTCATTCTTCAGCATATAATTATTGGGTACTCTCTGCCAGGCATTGTTCTTAGTTTTAGTTATCAATAAGACTATTTATTTCTTCAAAATCTCATTACTTTAGTTCTGTGGGGATATAACAAGAATTTGGAGAAAAGTCGTTGGGAAAATTTAGTATTCAGGGTTGGCTTAATAACATTTTGCTTTTTAAAATTTGCTGAGCTGGGATTTTAAAATATTTTGGAACTAGTTCTTGCATGGTGATTGTCAATGGAGCCAGATATGGTTAAAAAAAATAAGATCCCAAATTTTGTATTTTAATTTTCATAATTTCTCTTTAAAATTAATAGACTTAGGAAACTTAAGTAGGATTAGAATAAAGTCCCAGAGATAAAATAAAGTTGGTTCATTAAAAATATTTAAAAAAAAGCCAGGTGTGGTGGTGCATGACTATAATCCCTGTGGCTCCAGAGGCTGAGGCAGGAGGAGCATGAGTTCAAAGATAACCTCAGCAATTTAATGAGATCTTGAGCAACTTAGCAAGACCCTTTCTCAAAGTAAAAAATAAAAAGGGCTGGGGATGTGGCTCAGTATTTAAGAGCCCTGAGTTCAATCTCTGGTACAAAAAATTTTTTAAAAAATGAATTAATATACTTTATATTTCTGAGTACCTTTAGCCCTATAGAAAAATTGAGAACAGAATGAGAATTCTATTATATTCCTTTTACCCTTTGTACCATTTTTATAATAATAACCTTTTTATTGTAGTATTTTATATATATATATATATATATATATATATATATATATATATTTATCAATAATTTTTGTTAAAAATGTTCTCAACTAGCTATTATAGAAGTAGAAAAGAATACATCATATTTCTGCTTCTCAAAATATTTATAATTCCTATATGTATAGTTTGAAGTCTCTCTTTTAGTAAAATAATTTGCTGGACACTTAATGCCTGCCTATTCAGGGCCAGGGCTTACCACAATCATAGTAGAGAGTCAACAAATACCTACTAAATATATTAAAAAGCAGAAATGAAAGATCTAGACGTAAAAGACATAATCTCTGTCTTTAGGAACTTGGGAAACAATAGCAGTGACTAGAGAAAACTTCAAAAGCACATCAAATATTATTGAATTAATAAAGAAGATATCTGTATAGGCAAACAAAATATAAAGTCATTACCAACAGTCCTATAGTCTTTATTGGGACTGTACTTTTTTATCATCATTATTGTCTTTGTTGCTAAACTATTCATCATCATTATCATAATTATGATTATCATTCTGTCTAAATTCAAGAATTAAAAATCCTTCCCATATCCCCATGCTAAGTTTAAAGTGCAGGCGGGTGTACATGTGCATATACATGTGTGTGATTTGGGCATTTGTGTGATTTTGGGTTCTTATGATTTGGGCGCTTTTAAAGTGCCACCACATTAATACATGCCACTTGCATTGCTCACCAAATGTAAAATGAATTAAAATTTGGGCTTTGTATAGGGAGATCACCCTTCAGCAGCCCATGAGAGCTATAACAAAATGCCTTGCAGTACTGTAACTTCCTGAAAGCACATAAAACTTAGAGAACCGGTAAACGTTACAAAGGCTGTTGGCACTTGTCCCTCAGGATGTACCTCCTTGCGATTCAGGGAAACAAGTTGATCTAAGGTGGAAAGGTAGTGGGTGGGAAGAATGAGAGAGGGAGAAAGAAAGAGAGAGAGAGAGAATGAGAGTTAAATTCACTCAGGAATAACTCAAGTTAACTCTTACTTAGATGGAATTCTAATTTTAGAACGTGTACATTATGTAGATTTTTAAATTGAGATAATGCTTACATAATATAAAAAGGAAATTAAAAACAAATGAAAATTTCAATCAAAATGCTAGGAAGATATTTTCTAGACATTGACAGACTGATTCTAACATTTATAAGGAGAGTCAAAAGACCCGGAATAGCCAATTCAATATTGAAAGAAGAAAGCAGTTGGAGAACTGGCACCACTAGACTTCAAGTCTTGCTATAAATCCATAATAATCAAGGAAGAGTGGTGTTGGCAAAAGAATAAACAAATAGATCAGTGGAACAGAATGGAGAGCCCAGAAATAGGCCCATAAAAATATAGTTAACTGGTTTTTACCAAAGGAGTAAAAGGAATACGATGAAGAAAAGATGGTCTTTTTAACAAATGGGGCTGGAACTACTGATCTCTGCCTGCAGATATAATGAATCCAGACACAGACCTGACATCCTTTACAAGAGTTAGTTCAAAATGTATCACAGACCTGAATGTAAATGCAAAACTGTAACACTCAGAAGACAACATAGGAGAAAAGCTAGGTCATCCTGAACATGGTGATTAAAGTACCATACTAAGGGCACCATCCATGAAAGAATAATTGATAATTTCATTACAATTAAAAACTTCTTCTCCATAAAAGACATTGTCAAGAGAATGAAAATATAAGCCACAGATAGGAAAAACATGTTTGCAAAAGACAAACCTGATAAATGACTAGTAACTAAAATATAAAGAACTCTTAAAGCTCAATAGTAAAAAAGACAATTGGTTAAAAAATAGGCAAAGTTTCAGTTTTTCCATATATTCAAGATATCACTTATAGGAATCCTCAGTTCTTTTTTTTTTTTTGTAATTGAATATTTGGTCTTTTTAGATATACATGATAGTAGAGTGTATTTTGACATATTATACATACATGGAGTATGAGTTATTCAAATTAGGATTCCATTCTTGTGGTTGTACATGATGTGGAGTTTCACTGGTCACATATTCATACATGAACATAGGAAAGTTATGTCCAGTTCATTCTACTGTCTTCCCTAATGGCATCCTCTCTCCTTTCCCTTTATTCTCCTTTGTCCAATCCAATGAACTTCTATTCTCGCCCAACCCCTTATTGTGTTAGCATCCACATATCAGGGAGAACATTCAGTCTTTGTTCTTTTGGGATTGGCTTATTTCACTTAGCATAATAGTCTCCAGTTCCATCTATTTACCAGCCAATGCCAAAATTTCATTCTTCTTTATGGCTGATTAATATTTCACTGTATATATACACCACATTTTCTTTATCCATTCATCTGTTGAAGGGCATATTGGTGGGTTCCATAGTGTAAGTATTGTGAATTGAGCTGCTATAAACAATGATTTGGCTGCATCACTGTAGTATGCTGATTTTAAGTCCTTTGTTTTGTACACTGAGGGGTGGTATAATTGGGTCAAATGGTGGTTCCATTCCAAGTTTTCTGAGGAATCTCTATACTGCTTTCCACAGTGGTTGCACCAATTTGCAGTCCTACTAGCTGTGACGAGTGTACCTTTTTCTCCACATCTTTGCCAACATTTGTTGTTATTTGAATCCCCAGTTCTTTTGGTCAGGACCACCTAGTTTAGCAAGGACTATGTCTTAGGTGGTCTCTATAACTCAGTTTATAGCATAACTCCAAGTGAGTAATTACTGAGCTCTCAAGATGCATTAAGGACTTAAATATGCCTAACATAGCGCTTATTTATTGGTGGGAAAATTCTTAGTGGGGAGTAATTAAAACCTCATAATCTATAAACTTTGAGGATATAAAAGAGTTCAGTTAATTTCCATTAATTTGTTATTTTGTAGGGTCAGAGTCTCAAGAGAACCAGGTCATAGAGAAATGCTCCAAGCACTGGGCTTGCTATCAAAAGTACTGGGTTCAGATCCTGATTCTTGTTGGTTATGGAAGTCGAGGAGAGATACCAGTGTCCTCACAATATAAATGTGGAGGAACAGATGGGATTACAAATTAATGTTTACTGTGCCTTGGGTGTATAGTATATACCCTAAACTATAGTATATAGTGTATTCAATACATTATTGAATACATAGTGCTAATTTGTTTTATTTTATTTTAACAATAAACAGAAGATGGTTAGTCCAAGAAGGTGATGAATAGTCATTTTAGGTTTCAGGATACACTCCCAGATTTGGCTTCTCTTGTTTTGACCATGGGCAGTGCTGGAGTCTTTCTCTGAATCATGCCCTTTCCTCTTTGTGTGCTCAGGGTTCTGATGTTGGAAGTATTTGCCTATTACCTCCTCCCTTCACTATGGAGTATTCTTGTTCTCTTTCTCCATACCTCCTTCATTAAAAAAAAAAGCGCCTCCCAAAAAATTCTGAATAAAAAAATATTGTATCACATTAAGCAAATTAACTGCTGCTTAATATCATGTTTAGAGGTAAACAGTTTTTCTAAGACTTTTTTCAGTCATTCATTACTGAAGCAATATTGAGCTTGGATGTTAAGATGTTAAGATAACCAGAATAATGGCTTTGCCAGTGGTGATGTAGGATGCATTGGAATAGAAAAATCTCAAAGTAATGACTAGAGTCTATGTGGATTTGATGTGTACAGGGGCACTTTTGGTCACAAGTTGCTGATGTAGCACATTTTTTGCTGCTTACACTCTATTGAATAGACAAGACATTATTAATTTTAATAGTCTCAAGGGTTTGTTAATTCAGGAAAACCAGATCTTTTTGAGGGACAGAGTTATTGATGGTAGAGTAGATATAGTTTCCAAGGAATCTTTCCTTGGAATTGTCAAATCTGGTATTACTTACACCTGAATAATATGTGGACCTATTTTATAGAGAAAATTTTTTCAGTTCTTCAAATGATCAATTATTAGTATGTTATTAAAAAATATGTACAAACTTGGGGTTTGGTATGTAGCTCAGTGGTAGTATAGTTGCCTAGTATGCACAAGGCCATGGGTTTGATCCCCAGTAACATACACACACACACACACACACTTGTGTGTGCAAAAACTTGACGTTATATTTACTTCTTTTTTTTTTTTTAAATGTGGGGAGACATTTTTTTTAAGAGAGAGTGAGAGAGGGAGAGAGAGAAAGAGAGAGAATTTTAATATTTATTTTTTAGTTATTGGCGGACACAACATCTTTGTTTGTATGTGGTGCTGAGAATCGAACCCGGGCCGCACGCATGCCAGGAGACTGCGCTACCGCTTGAGCCACATCCCCAGCCTCTATATTTACTTCTTATGCTCATATTCTTATGCAACTATAAATCCAAAGCAAACTTATGAATGAAGTCAAACATAACTATAAGCCTGCTTATGTTTAAATTAGAAATATTATTTTAATGTGACAGGTATTGTGGTTTTGTTGAAATTAAGCACTAGTGTGGAAATTAGAGTGGAACATGTATCCTCAGGGTCCAGTTCTGTTTAATTTGGGTCTGTTATTTAAATGTATTAATACTCATTCAAAGAATGCTTGTTAATGTAAGTTTGTTGAACAAGTTAATTTTAATAGTCTCAAGGGTTTGTTAATTCAGGAAAACCAACTTTCAAACACAACTCTCTAATAGGCAGTCATCAAATGTCAGTGTTAAAGAGGTATCATTTGATAATTTTCTGAATTTACTTGAAGATAAGGTTAGCATTGTGGAGATAATAACATTAGTATTATGTAGTTATCTAATCTCCTTTCAAATAAAAACAGGAACAGAACCATTCTACTTTGTGTATTTATGCTTAAGAATTTCTGTTTATAAATTGGAACTTGTTGGTATGTGAAAAGTCCGATTCCAAATCACACATCTGCTCACAGCATGAAAATGGCATTGATTGCTATGACTGAACAGATTAAACTGCCCCTCGCCACGCTATGACTCAGTTTTCCCACCTCTTCTTCTATTTCTAGATTGGTTCTTGTCTTGATCTTTCATTTGGCATTTGTACAATTATAAACACAAATGAAAAGTCAGGCCTTGAAACTCTATGTTGGTATTTGGTTACCACTTGTATTAAAATGTCAAATTGTAGAAGATACAAATTTTAAAAATTCCAGAAAACTCTATTCTATTTTCCTGGGATTCCATCCCTCCCTTATTTTGGGCTGTCTTCTGCATATAAGAAGACGTTCCATTCTTGACTTTCTAGGTCTGGCTTATTTCACTTAACATGATATTCTCCAGTACCATCCATTTACTAGCACATGCCATAATTCTTCTTTACAGCTGATTAAAATTCCATTTTGTGTAATATATATATATCACATTTTCTTCTTTAACAGGTATCTGTGTTGGTTCCACAACTTGGCTGTTATGAATTGCACTGGTACAAACATTGATGTAGGTGCATCCCTATAGTATGCTGATTTTTGATCTTTTGGATATATACCAAGGAATGAGATATCTGGGTCATATGGTGGTTCCATTCCTAATTGAAATTTTGTGGGCTGTAAGATTGCATTTATACTTTGAAACACACTGTACAAGGGCTAAATTTGGGCTCTTTTCAGAAAAACTTCTGATCTGTTCTTTTCCTTTGGATTTAATTAATGAAAACTGTGATGGCCTCAGAGTAATTTTTATTATGAACCAAAATTAAATTAATCGCTTCATATATGAAATCTCACTGAAACCTTGTAATAATTGCATGAAGTGGATAGTTTTCCTGTTTTGCATAGGAGGACAAGTGACTCTAAGAAATGGCTAATCACATGACAAGTGACAGTGTCAGAATTTTAACCTATATCTTTTTCATTGCAACAGGTGAATTTTTACCCACTTCTTTGTTATTCTCCATGTGCCTCCACTCTATGTTGTGAATCTCTCCTTTACTGCTAATAAGCTCAACTGTTCTATAATTATCCCCTTATATGTTTTTCTTTTCTACTGAGTCAGTGGAACTTAAACTTTAGTATGCTTCAGGATCATCTGGAATATAATTTTTTTTTCTAAGAAAGTCAGACTCCATGCTTCTCTCCGGATTTACTCAATAAGAAATTTTACATGCAGCATCCAGGAGACCTTCTTGTTTTAGCAGCCTTTCTCAGGTGATTCTGTTGCAGGTCTCCCTCTGGCCACATGATTAAACTGTGTGTGCCTGAAGAACCATAATTTTTTAAAAATCTGTCTTTGCATCTTAAAGACTGCTCAGTAAATCTTTGTTGAATAATTGAAAGAAAGAATGAAAGAAAATGTCAAGAGAGCATGTATTCTTGGGAAGAATATATTTTTGGCTAGAGCCTTGGAAAGTTTAGAGATACATGTTTAAATATCACTTAATATACTGGGTCTAGACTCTCAGAGGCCAAGTGTGGCAAGGAGCCTATGAGAAGGGGACAAAAAGCACGAATGTCTGTAAGAAAAAAGCGAAAATTTCCTGGGTCTTCCAGGATGCAATAGAAAAAAGTCTTTCCCTTTTCTAAAACTAAGTTAATTGAACTAGAAAAATTTAAGTGCCTTTGAGGCCCAGAAAGATGTTAGTTTCCCTAGTTTTTGACTTGAAGTTCTGTAGACTTGCAGTTTTCTGCATAATTTGTAGGTCTGAGGTTAATGTGGATTCTTTTATTTGGCATAATTTTTTAAGAGTACTTACCAAGTACCCTTGCACTTAATAAGGCATAGTCTTTTCCCTTCTCAAGTTTCTTATAAGATAAAAAATTTAGGAAACAGTAAAAGAGCAGAACATGTAATTGTGGAGATAACTGCTCTGTTTTTGCAAGTGCATGGAAGTGTTTCTATGCTCAGGGGGCTAGCAGTGGATGCTGGAAGGTAAGAACTGGAAAGAATTGGATAAGCAGGAAACAAAGAGAAGTACAGCAGAGTCTTGGCAGCCAGACTGCTATGGCTGGCTCAGTTAATAGTGGAAGATGAGCCCAGAGTAGTGGGAAACGTGCCCCAGGGAGCATGGAGAGCATTGCTCTGTACAGATGTGTTTTATGACATCCATGAGAGCTTTGGATGTTGTAGAATTTTGACCATTTCCTTCATCTGAAAGCAGATGCAGTGTCATTCTAAGATTAATGTGACAGCAGCATGTCAGATAAATTGCCAGGGAAAAGGAATTGAATTGGGAAACTCATTAGAAAGCTGTTTTCTGAGGTCCAGACATGGAATGATAGGTTTTAGACCAGGATGGTGGAGCGTGAAAGGAAAAACTAGAGGAGATGTGGAAAGGACACTGGCAAGACAGCATCAATGCCAGTGTTGGACAGAAGCACTGGGAAACTCACACATTAGTCGATGTGCAGTATATGAGAACCCAAAATTCATTTTCCCATAAGAACCCTTGGTCAAAGATGAGTGCTCTAAGATTATCATTAGGATCCCATGTCTAAGTGTCCTGTGGCTATCTTACCTTCTGTTGCTGGCAGAGCAAATAAATGACTCTGGAACAAATGAGGACAATTTTTTGTTTCTTTTTCCTTCCTCAGCTGTTGTGGCTCTCCCACGTGGTCCCCATAGTAAGGACTACTCAGTAGGGGCACTTTTGCTTGGGACCTGTGAAGGGCATCTTGCTAATGAGCCAATCCTTGGAAACTTGTGGGTTTTGGATAGATAACAGGAGTTGGGTAAGGGACAGAGTTCCGTGGTCAAGTTAATTTGGAAAATATTATTAGAGAATGAAACAGATTTCTTTGCTGCAGGACTTCCCAGAGTGTTTCATATGGTAATAAACATGTTGACTGTCTAAGAGAGGTTAGCTTGCAGCACTTCACAAATGTATCAGACCATGTTTTTTTTTTTTTTTTTTTTTTTTTGTAGGAGAAGCACCTGGGAGGAGGGATGCATAGCATATATTCAGAGATATTAAGTTCTGGAGAGTTTGTCTTTAAAAATGTCCCTTATACTAAAATTGGCAGTATAATGGGAAGAAACAGGAGTCTGGAATTTAGGTCTGGGATCTACTACCAACTGGAGACCTAGTGCAAGTCAATGAACCCTCTCAGCCTCAGTTTCCTCAGAAGTTTTAACTAATACTAGATGAATTCTCAAGTTTCTTTCAACCATGAAAGTCTGAGATCATGTGTATGTTCAAAAGAAGAAAATGATCTATGATTTTTCTATTCTATAATAACTGGTGGTAGAAGCAGGAAGAGGCTCAGAGGAAAATAACAAGAACATGAGTAAGATGTGGTTTGAACCCCTTAGGTGATTATATGGTTGGGCACAGTTGCTGTGCTGACTGATGTAACAGAGATAAATGAAGTTTGTAGTTTGTTCTCAGGCTTCTCTGAATCTAATCATGTCATGTGGCACATGGGGAATTATTCCAGTTGCTAATTCTCAGGGGTCACTTAATCTATCTAGTCCTGGTTTTGCTGCTTAGAAATTGACTATATATTAGGATTGCTGTATGTATACACATGGATGTATAACCAATGTGATCCTGCAATCTGTACATGTGGAAAAATGAGAATTCATACTCTATTTGAATCAAATGTATGATATGTTAAGATCACTGTATTGTCTTGAGCAACTAATAAAAAAAAAAAAAGAAATTGAGTATATACAGTCATCCCTTGGTGCCCATGGAACTGATCCCAGGAGTCACATCTGCAGATGTTCAAGTACCTTACATTAAATGACATAGTATTTGCATACAATCTTATGTACATCCTCTCATGTACTTCAAGACATCTCTAGACTACTTGTAAGATCTAATAAAATGTGAATTCTATGTAAACAGTTGTTACATTACATTATTTAAGCAACAATGACAGGAAAAAAGTCTGTGCATTTTCTGTACAGAAGCAACCATAGTAAGGACTGATACACAGTATGCAAATAAGACACGGGGCAAATGAAGCTTAAAGAAATGCTGGAGAGAGACTGAGGACCTAGGGAGTGGCCAGAAGCTACAGCAGGTGTCAATTATATCTTCTCTGAGGCCAGAGAACATTGATTTCTTTATCTTTATGTTACCTATAATACATAGTATATATTAGGAGCTCAGAAACTTTCTTGGATGAATCAATATTAAGTTATTAAGCTATTAATCTAACCAAGTGTATAATTTGAAATAATATCTAATAAAATGTAGGTTAAATTTAAATAAAATAAGTAATAACAATCATAAGCTAGTTAAGTCTTGGTTTTGATATTTTTCCATCCATCCTTCTGTGTCTAGTTTGAGAGTGATTTTCTTAAGAACTTTTATTTTTATCATGATATTGGGTTAGTAAATTCATCAGTTAAAAACAGCTAAGGATACTTTGTGTCTCCTGTGAACTCTTTTCATCTCTCTGAAGCTTGCTGGCCTCTGTCATAGGAGGGTGATATTCTTTCTAGCTAGAAAATCAGATCCTGAATGGCTGAAAACATGGGTTTTATTGTTAGACTTGGTTTGGAATTCTGACTGCCTTTGTTAGCTATGCTGTGTTGAGGGATTTAGTTAGTATCTCTAAACTTTCCTTTTTTCATTTTTAAATGAAAGCAATAATATATCTGTCCTGCAATTATTGCAAGTGCTGGTTCTACTCCTGAGATGCTTCAAAAGTGAATCATCTGTCATAAGAGTCTCACCCAAATCAGGTTGGTTTTCTCTTGGTTCTATGGACTTATAAGTACAAACCGTACCAGGCTATGAAATTTCAGAGGCATACTAGAAAGTTAAAACAGAAATACAGGGACTGTTGTGCCCATTTTCCTGGTCTGGTTAGTCAGAAAAGAGGAAAGCAGACTTGTGCATCTCATTTTGAATCAGATGATAAACACTTTAAGAAATTCCTTATTGATTGGAATTTCTTCAGCCACATTCATTTTTCCTAGTTTCCTATGTCTCTAAACTTTACCATAGAGGTCTTCCGAAAAGCCAGCTTAGTTCGGGCCATCAGATCAGTCCCACAACTCATTTCGGTTTACAGAACAATTAAGGGAGGGGGCTAACAACTGCTGAGCACTGAGCGTCTACTTACATGGTGGGAAGGTTTTATACATAATTATAATTATTATTTTTAATAACTTTATGAAATAGGTATAATTATCTCTTTTGTATAAATAAATAGAAGCACATTCACCTCTGGAGACTGTACAACTAGTATATTTCAGAGTGAGGAATTGAACCCAGATAGTCTATCTGGTCATTAACATTTGAGATTTTTGATGTGATTGAACCAAATTAGCTGTATTGGTGGGGTTTTCTTTTACTGTTTCTATGTTTGGAAACTTGTAAACCAACAGGATTAGCCTTTTACCCCTTAATACTGTAGGAAAATAGCTTTCATAATATCATGCTAAGAGAAATCAAAGGTCAAATGTCTTTCATAAGTGGAAGTAGGGAGAGAGAAAAAAGGAATTGAAAAAGGGGTATCTTAGGAAGATAGGAGGTTAATAGTTAACAGGAAGGGCGTTGAGAGGGAGGGATATATATTCATATATTTGTATATGAATATAATATGTACATATTATATTCATATACATATTATATTCATATACAAAGTACATATTATATTCATATACAAATATATCTCAATGAATTCTTATATATAAAATAATAATGCACTAATAATAATAATAATAATAATAATAATAATAATAATAATGGAAGATCAGTAGAGTAGAGCAAGTGGATCAGGAGGAGGGAAGAGGGAAAAGAAGGGGAAGGGACTGGGAAAGGAGTGAATCTTACTGTTATGTATAATTAAAATAAGCCAATAGTGCTGGGGCTGGGGCTCAGTGGCAGAGCACTTGCCTAGCATGTGGGAGGCACTGGATTCTATCCTTAGCACCACCTACAAAAATAAATAAAATAAAGGCATGCTGTCCATCTACAACTACATTTTTTTAAGTGCACCAATAAAATTAAATAAAATAAAAGCACCAATATTTGAATAAAAAATTTGTTTAGTAAGGAAACCAAGAAAAACTGTTTGAGAACCCTTAGACCCTGCTTTTTTCCCTCGTGATGATGTGACATTGATGCGAGAGCATATTTCAAGAGAGTTTGATGTTTGTAAACATTCCTACACCCACAGGCTCGGACATTGTTAATATTCATTTTTCTGAAGTAGTGAGGTAAGTCCCAACTATAAAGGTTCAGTTATATAGTAACAATTTGGCTGTTTTCTCAAATATGGAAGCAATCAACTACATGTTTGATTAAGAAAGTAAAAGCCAGGAGAAAGCTGTCTGAAGATCTATGGCACCTATTCTGGCTTTGTGAGGACATTTCATTCTCATTAGCAACTGGCCACTTGGAGTGCCATTTAGCAACACTACTGAACACCATGGCACCACATATAGTTAAACAGCTATGTCTATTCAGTGGAATACAATAGAACAGAGGTAAGGAATGAGACAATTAAATAGACTGGAACGGAACTATTCCTAACATGAATAACAGAAAAACCAAGGTGAAATGCATGTGTTAATACTTGATTTTTTGAGATTAAAAATATACAATTCATAGTTTTTATATACATGTAGACTATTTCTAGAAAATACTAAGGTAACAGATAACTAGTTGCCTTCTTAAGCAAGAGATGATATTCTGAGGTGGATGTGGGATTTACTTTTCAATTATATGGGACGTTGTGTGGGATCTCTGGAAATTCTTGAGCTTTTTTTCGAGAGGTACAAAAGACCAAATTTATTTTCATAATAACACTAAGATGTTTTTTCTTTTTTCACTCCCATTCTCTCATGAGTAGAAGGTAGAACTTTCCAGAGGTTGTGACATGTGATATTGCAACAAATTGAATCCAGAAGCATATATGCTAATCTAACTGTGTTGATGAAGCCAGACATTTAAGAGATTTTCAAAAACAAAACAATGTCACTCTTCTCCCTAAGTTTTCTCTGAAGAGAAGTTTTTTTTATCTAAAAATTATTACTTGTGCTCACATTATTATTATTTAAGAAATTAATATTAATAAATTAAAAATTTTTATTTTGTTTTAATTTGTAAACATTTTAATTTGTAAAAGTTCTAATTTGTAGGACAGTAAATTCTAGGAGACATAAACACAATCTCTTTGAGCTTCTCTGGGCCATGTCTGTTTCCCTCAGTGCCTCACGTGCTTGGAAGCTTTACTGTGTAGTGGTGAAGGGGGATGCCAAGAAGGAAAGAAATGTGAATGAAGCAAAAGTTTGCAATAAAATAGAGCTTTTTCTTTTTTCCACTTCCATAAAGGAGATCTGCAAGTGCTCTGGGGTTGAATGCTCTAACAAGTTCCAAAATAATTGGAGAAGCAGAGGCCAGTTGTTCTGAGGATCCTGCTCCACAGAGAATGTTCTGCACCCATTGATGTAAGTAGAGCCAGTTGCTGAAGCTGTGTCAACACTTGTGATTGAAGACAGAGACAGGAGCCCTGGACTCCCCTTGAAGCCCTCATTTATCCAGGCTGGTGTCACAGGGGGAGTTTAGTGCTTGGGTTTTGTGCTTATAGCTAATGTCAAATGAGGAGACAATGCATTTGATTATATAAGAAACCTGATGCTGAATTTCAGTTAACACTTTCCACTTCTACAAATCTGGTTGTGATGAGACCCATGTGAGAGGCCAGTCTTGGGGTGTACTGGCTAAGGATGTCTTCCCCAACTCTGAGTGGGGTATCTGGCCTCAGGCTGGGATTTCTCCATCCTTACTGGTTCCACTGGACTCTGGGGTTCCTGGATTGCTGTGTATTTTCTAATATTAGAAATCTCATTGAAGTTTTTTTTTTTTTTTAAAGTTACTTTCTTCTAGCAATAATTTGAAGTGACTTACAGTAAAACAATGCTTAATAGAAACATCAAACCAGGAAAACAGGACAAGAGTCGATATATAATACAGTAAATGTATAAGAATTTCTAGCCCAGAGATTCTTACTGCAGATCAGTACAACACTAAACTGGGACTCATGGCAAAACAAAACAAACAAAAAAAAAAAAACAAAAAAACAGAGGCATGATGCATTGCAGAACTTTTATTAGTTTATTAGGACACCAGGAAGCATTCCTACATATCAAGGTGGTTTGCCACAGGTGAATCTTTTTCTGAATGGGACTTCTTTGTTCAACTTTTGGTAGGCTCAAATCTTACCTACGAATCTAGACCTGAAGCAATTTTTTGGATCAGAGACCTTACGAAGCTTAAGCTCATTGAAATTAGAAACCATATCTTCTTCCTGCCTCCCTTTTCAACCCTAGCACAGAGTCTGACACGTGGAAGATGCTCAGTGAGAACCCACCTACTTGACATAGACTTTACTGTTTTCCTCAGAGCTTCAGAATGCTTGTTGAATGAATGAATGATTGAGTAGATAATGAGGATATGCGAGTGATAAGTGATGATTGGCTATGAGCAGGGGCTAATGTAGTATATATATATTTCACATTCTCCAGGTTTCTTCTCACTGTCACAATGCTCCTTGGATTATATACTGCTTTCCATTTGTTATCTGGAGAACTCTTCATTACTCCTTAGCTGCCTTGTGGTGATAATTCATAGTTTAATATTATAAGTTCTTTGTTTTCCACAGATTTCCCAGAAACTTGCTTTTTCTTCCCTCCCTCCCTCCTTCCTTGCTATGATAGACTCTTGATACAGGAGAGCTTAGAAGTTTTAACTAAAGCCTTTATGGTATACATTTCAGAATGATTAACTCATAGCTATGCCTGACCACTAATCAGAAGTTATTGCAGCATCTCTCTGTTACATTAGATTCCCAGACATTATTTATCTATGAATCATTCTGCTTTACCTTTCAGAAACTATCATTGTGGTCTTTTCTTTCTCTGTCACTGATCTTAAATAACTATTTCCAAAAGCCATTGTTTCAATATCCAAGGCATGTACTGTATATAGACTTTCCTGTGAAACCTGATTTGGGTGCCATCCAGCACCCCCACCTTTATAATATTACACTTGGAACCTTCTCAAATATTTTGGTTAGAACAATAGTTATTGAACATTTGTGCTGTGTAAGGAACCAGGAGAAGGTTTGAGGGGCACAAATATAAATATATAAATAAGAGATAATCTCAGCCTATGTTTGGCAGGAGCTAAAAGAAGAGAAAAGGAATAAAAAAGAGAACTATACTCAAAAGAGCGACAGTCTAAGGAAAGAGAGAGCACTTGATTCTTGGTTGGTCAAAGAACAAATGTCCTAAATAAAGAGGGTGCAGTTTGGGATTGGAAACTGGTTCTGGAAAGGAATTCAATACCTACAGGAAAGATGTGGGTCAGTCATTACAGCTGATATAGGCAACAAGGACCCAGAGAGATCTGTGTTGGGCATGTGGGGTGAACAAGAGGGAAAACATAGAAGTCTGCTTAGAGCAGAGTGTGGGTTGAAGAGTGGTGGAAGATAAAGGTGGAAGATAAAGAGTAGATGCCAGACTGGGATGTCCTGACTGTCGGCCGGGCTGAAACATCTGGACACCATTTTAGGGATTCACACCTGAATTGTATATTCTTGGGAGGGAAGGAAACATCTTTTGGAGATGTTCATTTCTGATGTCCTTTTTGATGAGCGTGTGTACAGTTCTGAACCAGACTTAAGGTGTCAAAAAAAGTAAACCCCCAGGGGGAAATACCTGAAAGCCTAAAAAAATATGTGCATGAGATTTTTAAAATTTATTTTTATTTATTTATTTAAATATTTATTCTCCAGTTCTCGGTGGACACAACATCTTTATCTTATTTCTATGTGGTGCTGAGGGTTGAACCCAGCACCCCGCGCATGCCAGGCGAGCGCACTACCGCTTGAGCCACACCCCCAGCCTCCCTGCATGAGATTTTTAAACCAATGTTTTCTATCAATCGCTTATTTTTTTCTTCAATCACTTATTTTTGCTTTGATCTTTACAGAGTTTATAAAGAGCAGATTTAAGGATTCATCACAAACTATTCTCAGAGCAGATCCTGGGTTGCTCCCCAAATTTTTATTTTCATTGTTTCAATTTTTGTTTCATTATAACTTTTCATATTTCACTACATATTTTAGCCCCAAATGTAAGTTATACAGTATAGTAATAATGTTGTCAAGTCTTCCTGGTTGACAATGTATCCTGAATTGCCTCCTAAGCTTAAATTTACTCAAAAGTTCCTGTTTCTACTTTTAGTTTGATGAGCGGGATTTAGAGTCTCCTTTCTCAACACTCAAAGCAATTTTAAGAATTTCTCACTGGTGTCTACTTGTCTTACAAGAAAAATTCATAGTCTCATATATTAATTAATTCTTATTATATATGAGTTTTCTTTCCCTCAGATGACTGTGATTTCCTCTTTTAAGATCTGAGTCTCTGTCAGTTATTTTTGCTTTTGCACAGCAGTTAGCATAGTATTACACCTGTAGTATTTTCTTTGTGGGTAAAGGAACTGGGTAGTTTATGATAAGCTGCAGGAGCCCACCTGTTTCCATGTTTCTCTTCACCATTACCTTTCTTTCTTTCTTCTTTTCTTTCTAGAGAATTGTTTTCAGTAGATCTTTGCTACTTGAAATATTTCCTATTGACAGTATCAATATAACCTAAGAGCTTATTAAGAGTTCATAATTCAGGCCTCAGGATAAAGTAGAATACATATTTTGCTTGGCATTTGAGACTTTTGTTTTCTTACACAAGTCACCTAGGGATCATGCTAAGTACAGGATCTAACATATTCATAGTTCTTAGGTAATGACAGAATAGCTAGGCCTTGAAATTTTATACTATCAAAGTAGTTATTTCTTTTCTTAGAGTGTCCTTGGACAATATTTCCCCCATACTGTGACACTCCTCTACATACAACAGGTTTATGATAGTTGGTACCTAGGGACTTTGGGCTGAATCCAGTCCACCAACCTGTTTTGGTAAATAGAGTTTTATTAGAACATAGCTATATTAATTTATCCATAGATTATGTATGGCTTCTTTTGTGCTACATTGGCTGAGCTGAATAATTATGACAGAAATTATATCTTTACAGAAAAAAGTTTACAGACTTTGACTTACAAGAAGAACCCTAACTTTTTTTAAAGTTAAGCAAGTAGCTATGATCTTTTGCCCTTGTGGCAAAATTTGTAAGCCCATCTTAATTTGTCTCTATTCTAGGAGAAGCTGAATCGTAAATTGTAATTCCCAAGTAGACAATGAAGAATCTTGAGTCCAGTTGATCCAAATAATGGTACCAGAGAATCTATGACTTTCCAAGTCCCATTTAATCTCTCCCTCTTAGAATAAAAGATTACAATTTTATTGAGATGTATCCTTCTTCCACAAATTGATTTCCTTAGTTGTTTAAGGTAAATTTGACTTTCCCAAGAATTGGAAAGAGTAGAAGAGGAAATTCTGAGTAGACATATGTTTGGGACCAAAAGAAAAAAAATCCTTGCATAGGTTGGATATAATCTGCATTTTTAAGCCTGAAAAGGTATTGTTGGTCTCAGCCCATTTCTGGACTATTCATTGCACAGCTAGATTCAGATGGTGTGGGCTTGGAGTTCTTTTAATTCCCCTGGAGAATCCCACCACCTGTCTCATATTTAGGGTTTTGTGAATTGTGAAATAATGGCAGACACAAGCTCCAAGAATAGCTGCATGTGTATGCCAAGCATACAGAGATGGAAGGCTTGGGCCAAGAAGCAGGAAATATGGAAGAGGGGCTGGGATGGAGGCATCTGCTCTACAAACAGTGCAGCCGGAGGCTGTGGGAGGAGAGAGGCGGGGCCCCATGCAATCATTCAAGGATGTGGGCACTCTGCTCTGATCTGCAAGTGTTGGAGATCCTGGCTATGCTTCTGGAACCAAATTTCAGTAGAGGTGGGTGTGAAAGAATTGAGATCCTTTCCCTCATCCAGAGTTATCTGAAGCCAAAGACGTTCAGTGTGGAATTCTGTGGGAAACTTGGCTGTGGCTCCAGGAGCTTAGTTTTAGTTCCCTTCCCCTCTTTGTCTGCATAACACAGGACACTAACAGGGTATTTTGAGAAGATGGTGTGGACATAAGTCTTTGCCTCAATTCTAGAGTATATCTCACCCCCAATTAACTCAGAGATTATAAGAGTGAATTAGGATCTCTTACACTAAGAACTACCTGCCCTGTTGCTGGGAACCCTCATCAAATCCTCTCAGGCACAGTTAGCTCAATATCTCAGCTGGTCAGAATATGGGGGTTTAAAGCCAAAGTTATTGTTTGGCCTGATATTTCAGCCATTCCCTCTATTGGAAGAAGTATAGCACATTAATTATTTAACTAATAAATTCCACAATTATCCATCTAAAAATATTCCATGTAAGGGGAGGGTGTGGGAAAAACATACACTGAAGAATCAGAGATGCTTGAGTTTAGATTCTAGATTCGTGAGCTAACTAACTCCTCATTGAAATTCTAATTCAGTCACCATGATTTTTCTCTCCCCATTCCACTTTCCCTGAATCTGTGCATTGGGGTGATTGAATGTTTCCTTCTGTCTGCTTTTGCATCAAACTTTGCATATGATGAATGGATATTCATCATACCATGTTATATGAAAATCATTAAGTGTCTGCCTTTCTCCCCAGATTGTAACGTTATTGATGGAAGAGAGTTTTATTCATATATTTTTACCCCTACTGCCTGACACATATTAGCAATTAAACATATGTTTATTATACTGAAAGGTACGCATTATGTAACTTTACTTTCCTAAAACATGGCTTTCTCTTATGTAAAATGAAGGTGATAAAGATATGCTTTGTGACTTTGTTGTGAGGATAAAATTATGTAGTGTTCAGAAGAATGTTCTGTAAATATGAGGTACTCCTGGATTGATTTTAATGTATTAGAAGACAATAAGATATGTGGAAAGCATGCAGAGATGTTCTAGACCACTTTTTCTAAACTGAATGATTGATGGGGGAGGATCTGGAGACTTGTAAGACATAATTTCAGTGAATGAATTGACACTGGACAGGGCTTTTAGGTCTCTCCCAGGAGATTATATGCTTATAACAGTAGAGACATATAATATTAATTTCTGAACTTCTTTACTCTCCTAGGCACAATTAAGAATGCCAATATTTGGGCTGGGATTGTTGCTCAGCGGTAGAGTGCTTGCCTAGCACACATGAGGCCCTGGGTTCGATCCTCAGCACCACATAAAAAATAAATAAAATAAAGGTATTGTGTCCAACTACAACTAAAAAATAAATATTTTTTAAAAGAAAGCCAATACGTAATAATTGTTTTTTTTTTAATTTTTAATTTGTTCTCATTAGATATAAATGAGTAGAAAGCATTTTGACACATCCTACATAAATGGAGTATAACTTCTCATTATTCTAGTTGTACATGATGTAGAGTTACACCAGTAGTGTAATCATGTAAGCATATAGGGTAATAATGTCTGATTCATTCCATTCTCATCCCTACCCCCACACTCCCTCCCCTTCCCTCACTCCCCTCTGTCTACTCCAAAGTACCTTTATTCTTCCCTAGCCCATTCCCTCTTACTGTGAATTAGCATCTGCATATCAGAGAAAACATTCGACCTTTAGTTCTTTGGGATGAGCTTATTTCGCTTAGCATGATATTCTCTAGTTCCATCCATTTACTAGCAAATGCCATAATTTTATTTTTTAAGGCTGGGTAATATTTCATTACACATATATACCACATTTTTAATCCATTCATCTGTTGAAGGGTACCCAGGTTGGTTCCATAATTTAGTTAATGTGAATTAAGCTGCTATAAACATTGATGTGGCTGTGTCAACTGGGTCAAATGGTGGTTCCATTCCAAGTTTTCTGAGGAATCTCCACGCTGCTTTCCACAGTGGTTGCACCAAATTGCAGTCCCACCAGCAATGTATGAGTGTACCTTTTTTTCACATCCTTGCCAACATTGATTGTTGCTTGTATTATTGATAATTGCCATTTCTGATTGGAAAAGATGGAATTTCAGTGAGTTTTGATTTCTCTAGTTTTGAACACTTTTTCATATTTTTGTTAATGGATCCTATTTCTTCTGTGAAGTGTCTTTTCAGTTGCTTAGCCCCTTTGTTAATTGGCTTGTCTTTTTGGTGTTAAGTTTTTTGAGTTCTTTATATACTCTGGAGATTAATGCTCTATCCGAGGTGCATGTGGTAAAGATTTTCTCCCATTATGTAGGTTCTCTCTTCACGTTATTGATTGTTAATAATAATTGGTTTTTTGATGGGCTTTGCAAAGCTAAAATCTTCTGTACCTCAAATCTTTCCATATCTGTAACTTGTATATGCCCTATCTTGAGAAGGTGAATGGCAGAACTATTAGACTGAAAACAAAGATTTGGAAAGAAGAGTTGAGTTTGAAACATGTTGAGTGTGAAAGCGGTCCATCAAGCATGACATAGAACATGTACAGATTCCATAGTGCTTAACGCTGTGGCTTGTTCGTTTAAAAACACATGATAAATATTTGTTGATTCACTGTGAAATTTTGGATTCCCCAGTCCATGTAGGTAACAAAGAACTACCACAGATATTTGAGCAGGGTTGTAAGATAATATGAATTTCTCTCCAGGAAGACTTGATCTTGCTGTTGAAGGTAAGGAAGATTGGAGGGAAAGGAGTTGGGGGTTGGGACATTCCTTAGGAGGTTCAGCAAAAGAGCAAGTGGGCAGTAAAGGAGCCGGAAACAGACCTGTGATAGGTAGAATAGGGAGGAGGGGACTACACAAGAGACTGGAGATTCAGCTTCCTCCTCACTATTATTAACCTTAGAGAAATTGCCTGGTTCTGGGAGGAGCAAAGACCAGCCTCCTCTGGCTTCAGAACAAAAGGCAATGATTGCATCCAAGGAGAGATAATGAGAAACACACAGGCCGTGAGGATCAGGAAAGCACCATTAATCTTTTTGTTGCAAAACTGCACTTTCCAAAGCCCTGGGCAAGGCTGCAGAAGTCTCAGCATGAGGACTTGGGCCCTGTACTAGGAAATGCAAAATGGAATCCCCCTTAATAAATCACAGACCTGATAATATCCAAGAATCCGAGAAACTGGGAGGGCAAAGGGGTGGGGCAGTTTCTGAGGAAAGAGAGAGGAATGAAATACCAATAAGAAGATAAGAGAAAGCAAAGATGGAAAAAATGGTCAAGGGTTGAGTAGACTAATTTAGATATTTTTTCCCTCTACAAACTAATTTTCAAGAGACTTTGATCCATATACAAAATATTTATTAATTAACGAAAAGCTGTTAGAACAGTTGAAGTTACTTTCATTAAATAAAAACTCTTATTCTCTCCAACCCCAGAATTGTATACATACCTATTATTTTTACTTATTAAATAATCAAAGATGGAAGTCAAATAGATAAGATACATGAATGAGATTTAAAAATGTCAATACTATTTGATTTAGGAATTTTGTTGTTTCTACTTAAATTATTTTCATTTATCAGTTTGTTCCTGAGGGCAAATAATTGCAGGTTTGCTATTTGAACTCTGTTCAAACATATAAAATAATTTTTTTTATAACCTACATGGAAAACAAGGTCCAAATCCCTTGGACTGATATCCAAGGTCTTTCAGAGTCAATTTCCAATGGCTCTTTCCATTTTAGTTCCACATTATATGTATTTTTTATTCAAATCAAAAAACCTTCATACTCACGATTTCTTGTATATGTCCCAACTACCCATTTCTACCCATTTGTTCCTGGGGACATTTTCACAGAGCATGTGTTAAAGTCTGTAGGTAGTAAGTCTCTTTCAGCAAGACCACTGTGATATGGTGTGTGGTCCTGGCAAGTCAGTTTAGACTCTGGATTTTAGACAGCGCACTTGTAAAACAAGGGAGTGTAGCAGGTGGTTGTCCAGGTTCTTTAAAGTTCTAAATTTTGGTGAGCTTTGTCCCCTACTGTCCTAGGTTTGCTCATTCATCTGTCTGTACCTCATTTCAGGTTGTGACTGCTCCCTTAAGTGGCCCTTCTCTTCCTCTCCAACTGTCAAACCCTGCACTCCTTGGCTAATCTTTTATTTTCTTCTTGACCCTGTTGTCTATAGTTCTAATTAACAGGGACTATATGTGTGATTCCATTGTCCCCTCACTCATACTGCCTTTGGTCAAAACCATGGCATATGCCCGAGATTCAATAGATAATACCATTTGGATAATTCAATCCCATGGTGGTGGGGGAACCTAGCTGAGTGAGGTTTGGTATGAAAATGCATATTTCCTTAAATCTTTGCTTTATGGTCCAATAGAGCCCAATCTGTGTCCCAGTTGCTAAGGGCAAAGGAATATATAGACTATTTATTCCAATATTCTTAAGAAAAAACACACAGAGACCCATGATAAATCTGTGTTTCTTTATTTTGAGTCAGAGGATGTTTTTTCTTTTCTTTCAAAGCCAGCATACAAATATGAACTTTATAGGACCTACCAGGGCATAGGTTCCACTTCTACCATTAGTTTAACCCTATATTTCTTATATAATTTCTAACATGACTAAAGACTTCTTGCTCCTTCAAATTTCTGCAAATACTTTGGTCCTTTCCTTTATCTTCACCACTCATATCCATGTTGGACAGAAACAATGATGACTGGAGGAAACTGAGTGTATACCAAAACACCAAGAGCATCTTTGCCATGTTCCCGCACAAGGGGCATGGTTAGAAGGAGGTGATCAGAGCCATCTTCTGACTCACCCTTCCCAAGAGTAGCCAGGGCAGATGGACACTTCCCAACTGTTTACTCTTTCTCTCAACCCCATGAAGTATTCTTTCTCTTTCTGTTTCTTATTAATAGCACAAGAGATTTTTTTTTTTTTTTAAAAAAAACAACAGCTTGGTGTAGAAATCTTGCCATATTCAGCTTTGCAGTTCTTTTTGGAATCAAGTATGGTGCTAAACACAGGGTAGGCATTCAGTAAGTATTTGTGGAGTGAATGAATGAATAAAGGAAGGGCAGACAACTTTGATGGCAATAGGGGTAATGTGAACTGTGGGAAGAGTATCGGGTCGTAGTCAGAATGGGTGATGGATGATTGCTCTGACTTACTAGTACTGTAACCTTGAATAAGTCCCTTCATCACTGATGGACTCCCCCTGCTGTTGAAAAGTGAGTGTGTGTGTATGTGTGTGTGTGTGTGTGTGTGTGTGTTGGGGTTGGGAGTGGTAGTGATTAAACATGAATACCTTAGAAAGAAATGTATGTAAAATCATCTGGTCTGATTGCAAGTGAAGGCCTGGACTTTATGTAGCTCTCCTTCCTCCTTTTTGTTGGTACTAGGGATTGAACCCAGGGGGGTTCTAATTCTGAGCTGCAACTCCAGCCCTTTTTATTTTGAGGCAAGGTCTCCCTCAGTTGCTTAGGCTGGCTGCAAACTTAAAATACTCCTGCCTTAGCCTCCCAAATGGCTCCTTAATCTTTTTTAAAAAAATCAAAAACTCTGAAAATCACTAAATACTACGAACGTTTAAACATATCATTTACGAATTATATAAAACGAGAAGTGAATTTTTCCTTCCTAGCTATCTCTTCTAATTCCTCAGAGTTGACTACATTTCTTGACATTCAGGTTGGAGGCTCACCCTTCCTGTCATCTTCCCAAAGTTGCTTAAAATGGAACTATTTCATATCTACGTATGTAACTACCTGTGATTTCTAAGTCGCTTCCTTTTGGAACAAAGACAGAAATATTCATTGTTTTAATGAACTATAAATTACCTCTAGTCCCCACTTCCAGTATTTTGTGATTACAAACATTATTGCAATGAACCTTCTTATGCATTTATATTTATATGCTTCGTTGTTGCAGTTACTTAAGTATTAAGGCACATTAACATGTATCGTTCCCTTGACTCATAACCAACCACCATGAGTAGCAGGGTAGAAATTGTTGCTCTGTGAAACAGATAAAGAAAAAAGAGGGTGAAGGGAGCAAGTGAACTGTCAGGAACGCACACAGACACATACAACAAGATTGTAGCAGAGTTCAGATTTCCTAGGGCCTTGAATTCCAGTCCACAGCTCCTTTTATCCCACTGCAATAAAGCATGAGTTGAGAGGTAATATCCACAACCAGGCAGAGAAGGGTGGATCAATGAGCAGGCAAGCACTTTGAATTATATAAAGCAAACAAACAAACAAACAAACAAAAAACCCCAAACAAACAGCAACAATAACAACACCAACATACACCACACACAAAAACACACATACACACTCACACACACTCAAACTCAAGGCCAAACACATTTAAAAGATTGTTGGAAGAAATATACCAGTGGTGAGTGAGGAGCCAGCATAAGATGAGTTGTTCTTTAATGAGCCATCATCTCTTTTGCAATGTTCTCAGTATGATGTACAAATGGTGAGGCTGGTACGGGTTGCATAAATGTGTCAGGGGATTTACAAAGGACTTTCCAACAATCCTACCAATGACATTGTCCCCCTCTCCCAAGAGAAGTGTCTAGGGAGGGCCCATATGCATGTGGTTAGGATTGGCCTCAATTGTCACCTTCCTTAATTATCTACAGGAAATAAAAGCTATTTTATTAAAATTCACAGATGCAATCAATTGTCAGAGTCACTGGAGACCAAGCATTTCTCAGTGATCAAGAGCATGGGAGAGAGGCTGGCAGGAACAAGAGCTAGCCAAAAAAAAAAAAAAAAAAAAAAAAAAAAAAGAAAGAAAACTAAAGTGATGGGAATGTTTAATGTTAATTTCTTCTAAGTTTACTTTCATATTTTTCGTTTCTTTTCAAGACTTTCTTTTTTTTTTTATTTGTAAATCCTTCTTTTTTTTTTTATTGGATGTTCACAACATTACAAAACTCATGACAAATCATATTTCATAGATTAGAATCAATTGGGTTATGAACTCCCATTTTTACCCCAAATACAGATTGCAGAATCACATCGGCTACACATCACATTTTTACATACTGCCATATTAGTGACTGTTGTATTCTGCTACCTTTACTATCCTCTAAAATCCCCCCTCCCCTTCCCTCCCATCTTCTCTCTCTACCCCATCTATTGAAATTCATTTCCCTCCATGTTTGTTATCCCATTCCCCTCCTAAACTCTTATATATAATTTTGTATTACAATGAGGGTCTCCCTCCATTTCCATGTGATTTCCCTTTTTTTTTTCTCCCTTTCCCTCCCGCCTCATGTCTCTGTTTAATGCTAGTCTTTTCTTCCTGCTCAGCCTCACTGTTCTGCTCTTAGTTGCTCTCATTATATCAAAGAAGACATTTGGTATTTGTTTTTTAGGGATTGGCTAGCTTCACTAAGCATAATCTGCTCTAGTGCCATCCATTTCCCTGCAAATTCCGTGATTTTGTCATTTTTTAGTGCTGCGTAATATTCCATGGTATATAAATGCCACATTTTTTTTATCCATTTATCTATTGAAGGGCATCTGGGTTGATTCCACAGTCTAGCTATTGTGAATTGTGCTGCTATGAACATCGATGTGGCAGTATCCCTGTAGTGTGCTCTTTTAAGGTCTTCAGGAAATAGTCCGAGTAGGGCAATAGCTGGGTCAAATGGTGGTTCCATTCCCAGCTTTCCCAGGAATCTCCATACTGCTTTCCAAATTGGCCGCACCCGTTTGCAGTCCCACCAGCAGTGTACAAGAGTACCCTTTTCCCCACATCCTCGCCAGCACTTGTTGTTGTTTGACTTCATCATGGCTGCCAATCTTACTGGGGTGAGGTGGTATCTTAGGGTGGTTTTGATTTGCATTTCCTTGACTGCTAGAGATGGTGAGCATTTTTTCATGTACTTGTTGATTGATTGTATGTCCTCCTCTGAGAAGTGTCTGTTCAGGTCCTTGGCCCATTTGTTGATTGGGTTGTTTGTTTTCTTATTGTCTAATTTTTTGAGTTCTTTGTATACTCTGGATATTAGGGCTCTATCTGAAGTGTGAGGAGTAAAAATTTGTTCCCAGGATGTAGGCTCCCTATTTACCTCTCTTATTGTTTCTCTTGCTGAGAAAAAACTTTTAAGTTTAATTAAGTCCCATTTGTTGATTCTTGTTATTAACTCTTGTGCTATGGGTGTCCTATTAAGGAATTTGGAGCCTGTCCCCACAATCTGTAGATCGGATCCAACTTTTTCTTCTAATCAGACGTAGAGTCTCTGGTTTGATATCTAGCTCCTTTATCCACTTTGAGTTGACTTTTGTGCGTGGCGAGAGGAGGGGATTTAGTTTCATTTTGTTGCATATGGATTTCCAATTTTCCCAACACCATTTGTTGAAGATACTATCCTTTCTCCATTGCATGTTTTTAGCTCCTTTATCAAATATAAGATAGTTGTAGCTTTGTGGATTAGTCTCTGTGTCCTCTATCCTGTACCATTGGTCCACCCGCCTGTTCTGGTACCAGTACCATGCTGTTTTTATTACTATTGCTCTGTAGTATAGTTTGAAGTCTGGTATCGCTATACCACCTGATTCACACTTCCTGCTTAGAATTGTTTTTGCTATTCTGGGTCTTTTGTTTTTCCATATGAATTTCATGATTGCTTTATCTATTTCTACAAGAAATGCCATTGGGATTTTGATTGGCATTGCATTGAACCTATAGAGAACTTTTGGTAATATCGCCATTTTGATGATGTTAATTCTGCCTAACCATGAACAGGGTATATTTTTCCATCTTCTAAGATCCTCTTCTATTTCTTTCTTTAGGGTTCTGTAGTTTTCATTGTATAGATCCTTCACCTCTTTTGTTAGGTTGATTCCCAAGTACTTTATTTTTTTTGAGGATATTGTGAATGGAGTGTTTTTCCTCATTTCCATTTCAGAAGTTTTGTCGCTGATATACAGAAATGCCTTTGATTTATGTGTGTTGATTTTATATCCTGCCACATTACTGAATTCATTTATTAGTTCTAGTAGTTTTCTTGTAGACCCTTTTGGGTCTTCTAGGTATAGAATCATGTCATCCGCAAATAGTGATAATTTAAGTTCTTCTTTTCCTATTTTTATGCCTTTAATTTCTTTCGTTTGTCTAATTGCTCTGGCCAGTGTTTCCAGAACTATATTGAATAGAAGTGGTGATAGGGGGCATCCCTGTCGTGTTCCAGATTTTAGAGGGAATGCCTTCAATTTTTCTCCATTCAGAATGATGCTAGCCTGAGGCTTGGCATAGATAGCTTTTACAATGTCGAGGTAAGTTCCTGTTATCCCTATTTTTTCTAACGTTTTGAACATAAAGGGATGCTGTACTTTGTCAAATGCTTTTTCTGCGTCTATTGAGATGATCATATGGTTCTTCTCTTTAAGCCTATTGATGTGGTGAATAACATTTATTGATTTCCGTATATTGAACCATCCTTGCATCCCAGGGATGAATCCTACTTGATCATGGTGCACAATTTTTTTGATATGCCTTTGTATCCGATTCGCCAGAATTTTATTGAGGATTTTTGCATCTAGGTTCATTAGAGATATTGGTCTGTAGTTTTCTTTCTTTGAGGCGTCTTTGTCTGGTTTCGGAATCAGGGTGATGTTGGCCTCATAGAATGAATTTGGAAGAGCTCCCTCCTTTTCTATTTCCTGAAATAACTTGAAAAGTACTGGTATTAATTCTTCTTTAAAGGTTTTGTAGAACTCCGCTGTATACCCATCCGGTCCTGGGCTTTTCTTGGTTGGAAGTTTTTTAATTGCTTCTTCTATTTCATCTATTGATATTGGTCTGTTTAGGTTGTGAGTTTCCTCCTGACTCAGTCTGGGCAAATCATATGACTTAAGGAATTTATCGATGTCTTCACTTTCTTCTATTTTATTGGAATATAGGTTTTCAAAATAATTTCTAATTGTTTTCTGTATTTCTGAAGCGTCTGTTGTAACATTGCCTTTTTCATCCCGTATGTTAGTGATTTGAGTTCTCTCTCTTCTTCTCTTCGTTAGTATGGCTAGGGGTCTGTCGATCTTATTTATTTTTTCAAAGAACCAACTTTTTGTTTTGTTAATTTTTTCAATAGTTTCTTTTGTTTCAATTTCATTGATTTCTGCTCTGATTTTAATTAGTTCTTGCCTTCTGCTACATTTGCTATTGTTTTGCTCTTCCTTTTCTAGGGCTTTGAGATGAAGTGTGAGCTCATTTATTTGTTGGTTTTTCCTTTTTTTGAGGAATGACCTCCAGGCGATGAATTTCCCTCTTAAAACTGCTTTCATTGTGTCCCATAGATTCCGATATGTTGTGTCTGTATTTTCATTTATCTCTAAGAATTTTTTGATTTCCTCCTTTATGTCTTCTATAACCCATTGATCATTTAGTAACGTATTGTTCATTGTCCATGTGATGTAGGATTTTTCCTTCCTTCTCTTATCATTGATTTCCAGTTTCATTCCATTATGATCTGATAAAGTGCATGGTATTATCTCAACCCCTTTATATTTACTGAGGGTTGCCCTATGGCATAATATATGATCTATTTTTGAGAAGGTTCCATGTGCTGCTGAGAAAAAAGTATATCCACTTGATGATGGTTGATATATTCTATATATGTCAGTTAAGTCTAAGTTATTGATTGTGATATTGAGGTCAATAGTTTCTTTATTCAACTTTTGTTTGGAGGATCTGTCCAATGGTGAGAGAGGTGTGTTGAAGTCACCCGTGATTATTGTGTTGTGGTCTATTTGATTCTTGAACTTGAGGAGAGTTTGTTTTATGAACGTCGCAGCACCATTATTTGGTGCATAAATATTGATAATTGTTATGTCTTGTTGATGAATGGTTCCTTTTAACAGTATATAATGTCCTTCCTTATCCCTTTTGATTAACTTAGTCTTGAAGTCGATTTTATTCGATATGAGAATGGCCACGCCTGCTTGCTTACGAGGACCGTGTGCTTGGTATATTTTTTCCCAACCTTTTACCTTGAGCCTGTGTATGTCTTTTCCAGTCAGATGTGTCTCCTGGAGGCAGCATATCGTTGGATTTGTTTTTTTAATCCATGTTACCAGCCTATGTCGCTTTATTGGAGAGTTTAAGCCATTAACATTTAGAGTTACTATTGATATATGGTTTGTACTTCCTGCCATGTTTGATTATTTATCTCTTTTTTTTTCCCTAATTTAGTTTGTTTCTCCATGATTAGCTTTCCTCCCATCCTCTGTCTTTACTGAGGCACTTCCCGCTGATGGTTTTGGTTATTGTTTTCCATTTCTTCCTCGTGTAGAGTTTTGCTCAAGACGCTTTGCAATGCTGGTTTTCTGGCTACAAATTCTTTTAGCTTTTGTTTATCATGGAAGATTTTTATTTCGTTGTCGTATCTGAAGCTTAATTTTGCTGGATACAGGATTCTTGGTTGGCATCCATTGTCTTTCAGTGTTTGAAATACATTGTTCCAGGATCTTCTCGCTTTCAGCGTCTGTGATGAAAAATCCATTGTCAACCTTATTGGATTACCCCTAAATGTAATCTGCCTCTTTTCTCTTGTAGCTTTTAATATTTTCTCTTTGTTCTGTATATTGGATAGCTTCATAACAATGTGTCTTGGCGTTGGTCTATTGTGATTTTGTGTGCTCGGTGTCCTGTATGCATCTACAATTTGTATATCTGTATCCTTTTTTATTTCTGGAAAGTTTTCTGTAATTATTTCCTTCAGTAAGTTACCCATTCCCTTGGCATGATTCTCTGTGCCCTCCTCTATCCCGATGACTCGTAAGTTTGGTTTTTTTATGTTATCCCAAACCTCTTGGATGTTTTTCTCGTGGTTTTTTACCAGCCTATCTGAGTTGGCTAGACTCTTTTCAAGGTGATATATTTTGTCTTCATTATCTGACGTTCTGGCTTCTACTTGCTCCACTCTGTTAGTGATACTCTCGATTGAGTTTTTAATTTGGTTTATCGTTTCCTTCATTTCTAGAATTATTGTTTGATTTTTTTTATAATTTCTATCTCCTGATAAAGATGCTTAACTTCCTCTTTTATCTGTTTTTGTAATTCATTTTCAATGTGATCTTTAAGGTTCCTTTCCATCTGTCTAAGGTGTTCCTTGAGTTCTTTATATGGCCATTTTTCTGATGGCTCCAGGTCCTCCTGAATATTTAGGCTGTCTTTCATTGTTTGTATTCCTTTTCTTCCTTGCTTTTTTATGCTCATGATGCTTCTTGTTCTGTTTGACTGTTGAGTTACTATTTACTCTTATAAGTTTATTTGATGTAATTTCCGGCAGGTCTCTTTTCAGCGGAGTTTTGCTCGAAGTTCATCAGTAGGTAGAATCTGGGTGTATTAATGGATCTTTTTGATCCCGTTACTGTAGAGATACTGAACGTGCTGTTTCCTCGCCGACCGCCATCTTTTTTTTTCTCAAGACTTTCTTTATTGGCCTGATTTAATTGCCTCCAAAGTACTTAACATCTGACTAGAAGCAAGAAAAATGTTCGAGAGAGATGGAATTTAATACTATTATGGATTGCCATGTAGTTATAATTACTCAAAAATATAAAATGACTCTCATAAGTGCAAACTTGTTAATGTGAGCATTTTATCAATATTAAAGTGTTGTTGTTGTTGTTTTTAAATAATTTCAACCAACTAAAACAATGCAAACTAGTGAACATAGTAGGAAGAAAATCTTAGGGAGACATGACTGGGCCTAGGGGAAGAAAGTGAGGCCCTTGTCTTGGGTACAAGCTATAAGAGGTCTCCAAAAAATTAAAGGACCAATAGAAAATATCTTTTTTTTTAAATATATATTTTTTGGTTGTTAATGGACTTTATTTATTTATATGTGGGGCTGAGAATCGAATCCAGTGCCTCACACCTGCTAGGCAAGCGCTCTACCACTGAGCCACAAGCCCAACTCAAGAGAGAAAAATTATCTTTTAATGCGGTACTTAATATATCAATCAGCAAAGTACAGTCTATGAGCCGAAAACCTATTCATAAATAAAACTTTATAGTAAAGCCAAAGAAAGTGAAGTTATACCAATAAGGAGAACTGAGCTCATTCTTTGACGTGTGAAAATCCTGGTTAATCATTTGACGGTTACACACATGTGACTAGCCTGTGCTTTAAGGAAAAATATTTCTGTAGAAAAAGAATAATTTGTTATTTGAGACTGAATTCACAGTTAGCCAATGGAGCTCTTCTATGGTGCTTTAATTTCAGACCAAATGTTTACAACCATTATTATCAAATAGGACACTTTCCTGGTGGAGGTATGTGTTTTGAAAGGAACTAAGTAACTGAGAGGCATATTTCCAACTTAACCCTTTCTGCTTCTTTGGCTTGCTTGCTCTTCTTATGCATTTCCTTCTCTGCACTTTTAGCAGAAGTACTCAGAGCCACGTGTATGGACAAGCTATCTTGACTTCATATAATGACCAGCAGCTTAAGTGGTTTGTAAGCTATTTTGATGGATATTATTTATCAAGTCATTTCTAACTCTCTGTTCAAAATACACAAACCAAACATATTCCAAGAGACAGTAAATAAATAAAATAATATACAAATGGAAAGGATACAGGATTTGACCATTTCTATTCATTTCTTAGGGTTGCTGTAATGAATTGCCAAAAACTGGGTGCTTAAGACAACAGAAATTTGTTGTCTCACAATTCCTGAAATTCAAAACTCAAAATTCAAAAATTGTTGCCTCTCTATGCTAGGGAGGCATCCTGCTTTGACTCTTGTCCCTTATGCTGGTGCCTGCAACCATTCCAGTCTTGGCCTCTGTAGTTACATAGCCATCTTCCCTAGGTCCTTCTCTGACTCTATGTCTACCTCTTTCTCATAAAGATCCCATTGGATGAAACCTCAATCCAGATTCCTCATCTTAAACTTCATTTCCAAAGAAGTTCCCCATTCACAGGTACCAGAGGCTAGGGCTTCAGCTTATCTTTCTGGAATGGGGGTACAATTCAACCCACCACACTATTAAACAGTGGGGGTTTAACTTAGAGGCAGTGGAAACATATTACCTGTTTGCAGGAATCTGGCAGTGAACTGGGAGTGTAGGCTTCTGATCTGATTTAAATACCTAAAGAAATGCAGTTTAGGTCCATTGGGATGCATATCTTACAGTGTCTGTTCACAGACATGATGAAAAATAAGTGTGGGGGTTTTTAAGGGTAGTCCTGATTTCAAGTATTTAAAAGACAATGACTGAAAATATTTTTACTAAATTATATTTTCCTTTTACGGATATTTTATTCTCAATATAAGCAATTTACTATATCATTACTAATATAACTAGGATAACTTTTAGAGATTTTTCATATAAATTCACCTACTAGGGGAAAGTGTTCTTTGTCAGACCCAGTATCCTGATTTTTACTTCATGACACATGACTATTGATTGAACCTGTGAGGTTGTCAAAAGCTTGGGAAACAGACTATTGAACACCATTAGTATTTTAAGTAAGTTGAGTTGTAAATGGGAACCAAATATATTTTCTCCCATTTTTCAATACTGCCAAATTCTAAAACTGGAATGTTAGCCTTTTAGTGAGCATGCTTGTGTAGTTTCAGTTAATTGAATCAGCAATAATAATAATATTTTAATTGTATATCACTAATCCAAAATTACTGTATGATCAATAAATATGCCATTATAAAGTAAATAATTCAACAATAATAGCTAATACTTATATTGAGTGCTCATTGTGTACAAGGGAAAGGTATTGATCTCTTTATATGCAGCATTTTTTTTTCCTTAGGAATAAAATTGTTTACTTGGGATTGAAATGCCCTACATTGTTTTCTACTTTTGGTTAGAATCAGTAGCCCATTTAAGAGAGCTGTCCATGGGTGGGTACAGTGCTATATACCTGTAATCTCAGTTATTCAGGACGAGGACTACAAATACAAAGTCAGCCTGAAACTTATTTGGCCAGTCCCAAAATTAAAAAATTAAAAAACAAAAAAGTTGGAGATGTAGCCTAGTAGTAAAGTGATCCTGCGTTCAATCCCCCTTAACAAACAAACAAACCAACAAAAACGGGTATGGGTAAACAGTGTGTTACTACAACAGCAAAAAAAGAATTTTTCTCTTTGTCTGAATCCCCAATTAGAGAAAAACCATCTCTTTCTCTTCCATAGTTTTCAAGTTTCTTTCAATTGCTCCGGGGACTTTTCAGAGATGTCAGCCCTGTATTCAGAATCACTAGCTTCTCACCTACCTTGAAGAAGAAGCTGTTCTTTTTTTTTTTCCCCCCCCTTCTTTTTCTTTCCTGGCTCCAGCTCTGGATTCTGTGGGGGCTGACTGCTCTTAAGGTCAGAGCCACTACTACCATTGTCTCCATGGCAACCACACCTCCTGCTCCATCCAGCCAAGGGCATTACCCAGGAACAACTATTATAGTTGGCTACATCAGAACTGTACAGGGACAGCTCTGAAGTGCCTGAACCGCCAGGTCTGGTCAAACCCTTGTTGTCATGGTCATCTTCTTCTTTTAAAATTATTTATTCTAATTTAGTTATACATGACAGCAGAATGCATTTTGACTCATTGTACACAAATGGAGCACCAATTTTAATTTCTCTGGTTGTACACCACGCAGTCACACCATTTGTGCAATCACACATGTACATGGGGTAATAATGTCCATCTCATTACACCACCCTTCCTACCCCCACACCCCCTCTTCTCCCCTCACTCTTCTCTGCCCAATGCAAAGTTCCTCCATTCTTCCCTTGCCCCCCACCACCTCCCCATTGTAGATTATCATCCACTTATCAGAGAAAACATTTGGCTTTTGTTTTTTTGGGATGGGCTTATTTCACTTAGCATGATATTCTCCAACTCCATCCATTTAACAGCAAATGCTATAATTTCATTCTTCTTTAAGGCTAAGTAATATTCCATTGTGTATATATACCACAATTTCTTTACCATTCATCTATTGAAGGGCATCAGGTTGGTTCCACAGTTTAGCTATTGTGAATTGAGCTGCTATAAACATTGATGTGGCTGTGTCATCGTAATATGCTGATTTTAAGTCCTTTCGGTATAGACTGAGGAGTGGGATAGCTGGGTCAAATGGTTGTTCCATTTCAAGGTTTCTAAGGAATCTTCACACTACTTTTACAGTGGTTGCATCAATTTGCAGTCCTACTAGCAATGTGTGAGTGTACCTTTTACTCCACATCCTCATCAACATTTATTGTTGCTTGTATTCTTGATAATTGCCATTCTGACTGGAGTAAGACGAAACCTTAGAGTAGTTTTGATATGCATTTTTCTGATCACTAGAGATGTTGAACATGTTTTTCATATATTTGTTGATTGATTGTATATCTTCTGTGAAGTGTCTTTTCAATTCCTTAGCCCATTTATTACTTGGATCATTTGGTTTTTTTTGTGTGTGTGTGTGTTAAGTTTTTTGAGTTCTTTGTATATCCTGGAGATCAGTGCTCTGATGTGCAGGAGGTAGAGATTTTCTCCCTTTCTGTAGGCTCTCTCTTCACATTATTGATTGTTTCTTCTGCTGAGAAGCTTTTTAGTTTGAACCTTCTCATTTATTGATTCTTGATTTTATTTCTTGTGCTTTAGGAGTCTGGTGAAGGAAGTCAGGTCCTAAGCTAACTGATGAAGATTTGGGTCTACTTTTTATTTTTTTTCCATTAGGCACAGGGTCTCTGATCTAATTCCTAGGTCTTTGATCCACTTTGAGTTGAGTTTTGTGCATGGTGAGATATAGGGGTTTAATTTCATTTTACTGGATATAGATTTCCAGAACATTCTCCAATGAATGTTTTTGACGCCTTTGTCTAGTATAAGATAACTTTATTTATGTGAAATCCTCATCCTGTCTGGGTTTTTCAGTAAAAAGTTAGCATCATTTTGATTCAATTTCCTGATGCAATCCAGTTCTGTCTGGTGTTTTCAATGCCTCTCAGAGAATGCATATATATCATATATACAGATATTTCCTGTCTTACTTCAGGATTCTTCTCTTGAGATGTGTTGGCTAGGGCTGGCATGAGTGAGAGGACTGGGGTGAACTTGCTGTCACCCTTGCCACCAACGCAGTGATGAGTTAATTTGGCCAAACCTGTGGTCTCAATTCTCTTTCTTAGAGCAAATGATTTTCCCTGGAGGCTCCTCAGTCCTTCATCAAATAGACTTTTAGAAAATTCTATCTCAAAAGCCTTCCATACGTGCTAGAACATGTCTGAATCTCACTGTGAACTCAAGTTGGGTTCTATCCTGCATGCTGCAGTGTGGACTCACAGCTGGACCTCTGGCTCACCTGGAAAGTTGTTGTGAGAGCCACAGTCACTGGACACATATCAGAATAGTTGTTATTAATTTTCTCAAGTTTTAAATGGTTAGGAGCTTAGTGAGACCCTCAAACTCATAACCTCTATCTGATTTCCTTGGGGCTAAAAAATACCCACCTTTACTACAAATTTCCCTTACTCCAGCTAAGTAGAGCAGCTGGAAAGAATGCACGAAGGGCTGGTGCTTGACTGGAGTCAAGGTTTCACAGGTCTGACCTAGACCCGGCAGTAGAAGGGAGAAGGTGTGTTAGGTGCCTCCACTTTCCCTTTGGGTACCTCCATATAATTTTGTGACCTACTTTCCTGATCCCTGTCCCCGAGGGCTGCTTTCTGCCACCCATTCCTCACTTCCTTACTTAGAGACTTCTTGTTTTTTGTAGGCTCTCCCCCATCTTAGAAAAAAACTGAAATTTTACTTCTGTCAAATGAATCCTCTTTCCTTATTACCTTCCGAGTTAACCCTCTAGGATAACTGGGAAACTGTAATTCGGGCACTGTACACGCACTTAATAAAGTCTGTGATCTCAGGCTGTGGTAGAAGGCGCCCCAGGCGAGGCAGGCAATCTGACACTCATTTGTCACAAGGGATGGGTAGCTGTCCCCTTTTGCATCTCTGTCATCTAGAACAGTACCTTGTACCTAGTAAGCAACTCATTAATTAGTATGGGTTTATATTTTTAATTTTACTTTTGATTGGCACATAATAATTGCACATATTTATGGGAAACTAAGCCTCACCTCTATAGGGGGAGGTGGGTAGTGAGTGGTGAGTCAACTGGTACAATGTCAGATAAGATAAATAAGCTCCAGTGTTTCATTTCACAGTAGGGAGACTATAATGAAAAGCGACACAAATTTCAAAATAGCTTGAAGAGAGACTTATGAGTTTTATGGCCAGAAAGAAATGATAAATATTTAATGAAGGGATATGTTGTTTATCCAAATTTGATTATAACACAGTGTATGCATACATCAAAATATCAATAATTGTTTACAGAATGGATGTACCTGCTGAGAGTCTATCCCTGATTGGGTTCAACCAGAGAAGTAGAACCAATAGCAGATGTATGGTAAGAGATTTGCTGCAAGCACTTGGGTTAGGCATTTGTGGAGGCTGGTTAGCGTTTTCAATATCTGTAAGCTCTTTGGAAGAGCACACTGGAACTCTTGGCCTGGGCTGATACTGTTGACCAAGGATGGAATTTCTTCTTCAGGGAAGCCTCACCTCTGCTTTTAAAGGCTTTGCAATTGATTAAATCGGGCTGATCCAGGTTATCTTTGATAATCTCTCTCACTTAAAGGCATCCATTATGGATTTCATTCAGATCTACAAAGTACCTTTACATCCACACCTACATTAGGATCTGAAGGACAGGGACTATTGCCCAGTCAAGTTGACACCTCGACAAACTCTGACACTGATGCTCTGTTACCCTCTAGTTTCCTCTTTGGTGTCAACCATCTAGCTGATATACACTGGAAGATACGGACTGAATTCAACTCTGCTGATGTCCGGTTGCTTTAACCAAGTGCAAAACCCGGGCTACTTCAGTTGTCCATTGGTACCCAGAGGAAAGTGGTTATGTCAGCAAGGGAGCCAGAACACTAATTTCAGTGTTTTGACTCTGGTACAAGTTCTGTGAAGTCAGAGGGGGGGATGTTTTTTTTTTTTTTTCTCTTTGGTCCCTGTAAACATTTTATACTTGTTATGGTGGTTTAAATACTGGATTTGATCTTTTATTTGTGTGCCAGGAGGTTCACAGTGAATGAGAGGTGTGGTCTGTTAGGGAAAAGTGACTGTGGCTTGGCTTCTGTGCATCATCAGGGCACACACATGGTCTATAACACGAAATGCACCGTGTGGGGGCTCATTCTTGAGCTCTGAGTCCTACTCCCTGTGAAACAGTGGGCAGAGGTGGCGGGGGAGGGTGGCGGGGGAGGGAGTGAGGCATGGACGTAGAATGAGTTCCTAGTCCCAGTTTCTCATTGGTTCCATTTCTGTAATCTGCTCATTTCTTCACTACTCCGGACATATTTATTTAGTGTCAGGCCAGGCACAAGGCATTTAGAATTCAGGAGTGAGCAAGACAGATGTGTGCCCTGTCCCTTCAGCAGTAATCACGCTGGAAGTCTTTATTGAGGGCTACTATTTCCTGAGCATGTGGTTTATGATAGAGGAAATGGGGGATTAGTCTAGGTATGGTAGTCAGCTTTTTATCACCATGACAACACTATTTGACAAGAACAATGTAGAATAGGAAAAGTTTATTTCTGGCTTATGATTTCAGAGGTTCAGTCCATGGTCAGTTGACCGTGGCTCTGGGCCTGAGGTGGGCCAAAACATCATGGTGGAAAGGCATGGTGGAGGAAAGATGCTTGCCTGCCTATGTGGCAACCAGGAAGGAAAGACAGTGGGTTGAGGGCAGAGACGGATATAGTCTAGGGCCATGGTCCCAGTGGCTGCTTCCTCTAGCTACACCCCACCTGCCTATAGTTACCATTTAGTAATCCATTCCCGTTATTAATCCACCAAATGGATTAAGCCACTGATGAGGTTACAGCTTTCATCATTCAATCTTTAAAGCCCCATCTCTGAACCTTGCTTTGGGGGCCATGTTTTCAGAATATAAACTTTTTGGAGGGTACTTCATATCCAAATAATGACACTGGGTTAGAGTTAAGGAAACCCCTTGAGAAGTGACTGTTATTGATACCTTTCCTACTTTGGAGTCACATTCTGTCTGTGATCCTCTTTTCATCCATATTCATTCCCTTGGCTTTCTCAGACTGCACCTTGCTTCAGGCTCCTGTCTTCACAGATCTTCTTTAGCCTAATATTTCACTCAAGCTCATGTTTTGAACCTCTGGTTGCCTGATGGACACCTCCTCATGGAAGCCCTCATGAGCTCACGACATAACATCAGTGAAGAACTCAATTCTTCCATTATATTCTTCCTTCCCTTTTTCTGCATCTAATAATTTTGTCATCCTTCTTTTCTTTCGGGTCAAAAACTTTATCAACTTTGACCTACCATTTCTGTCATACCCACAAGTCCCATAGCCCTACCTCTATGATGTCTCCTATCCCTCCCATCACCTGCAATGCCCACTTGAACCATCATGGACCATTTTCTGGGAAGCTGTTCACCCTCCCTGCTTACAGTTTTCTCTCCACTTTAGTTCATCCTCTTTAGAGCCTTCAGAGCACATATTCTTTATAGAACTTGTTACTCTGTCACTCACAAGCCTTCAAGGTTCACTACTAAGATCCATAGCCAGATGCCTGGGTTCTTAACCTGATTCTGTCACTTCATACCTGGGTAACCTTGGGCAAGCCATTGACAACCCTGTATTGGGGTATTTCATCTGTAAAGTATTTGTTCCATCTCTGAGTGTGATGGGAATTAAATGAGTTCATGTGCAGTGCTTACAAAAGTGTCCAATATCCTATCAGTAGTCCATCTAGTAGATATATCAAGTTCCTTGTCTCTCCACATGTTTTCTTTCATACCTTGCCTTTTTGCTTTTATAGTTCTCATTCTATTTCTGATATTTCTGTTGTTTGCAAAATAGTCCACAAACTAGTGGCTGGATCTATATGAACTACATTACATGTGATATACTTGTCTTTCTTCATATTCCTCTAAAACAATATATATAAGACATACACATGCATATACATGCTAAACTAATATATGTATATATATGCATACATAGACTCATATATACCTATGATTTATGAATACTCTTGTGTTTATTAATTAATTGAATGTTTTGATGATGCTTCTAAATGGCAAATCTCTGCTTATTGTGTGATGAAAGATTAATTTTTGAAAACTATCCAGAGAATAGCATTCCATCTCTCTAATCATCAGAGATAATTTTGATTTGTTTTCCTTCAATGTCCCAGTCATTCTCATAAGGGTGGGCTGGGTTGACTGGTTTTAGTAAAAGTTACTAGTGGGCATGTTCTTAGGGCCTCTCTGTCCCCATGAAACGATCCCACTCAGAGACATGGAAAACCACTGAGATGAGCTCATGCAATTGATTTCTGTGATGAGAATAGCAAAATGGGGTAGTTCCAGGCACTTCAGGTTCACAGAGTATAATTAGGATTGTTCCTAAATCAAAGCCCTCTATAATTTCACCATTACGTGCATTCTTTAATTATGGGCTCTATTAGCCATTCTGCAATTAGATATAAAGACATTTTATATTTCAGTTCTGCAATTAGATATAAAGACATTAAATTTGGAGATATATCAACTCAAATGTACTCTCATGCTCTTTCCCATAAGCTACTTTTTTTTCTTTTTAAAGGTATTTTTATTGATGCCTCATAATGATTCCATACTCTACCTTTCAAGGAAAATTAATACATCATTAAAAAATTTACATATGAAAAGACTTTCTCAAAGGGCAGCTTGGGGAGCCAGTGAGTGTTTTCACAGGAGAGACCCTGATTCAGGAAGGACATGAGAACATCACTCTTTATATGTTCCCCCGCAGACTGAGCTGCTTTATGTCAGCTAGGCACCCCAATGGGGCTATAAAGGACAGGGAAGAACTCCCTTAATTCATATAGAACCTTATTCTCTTAACTGAGAAATGTTAAGGTGACATTAATGCTTAATGAGTCATGAGAGAGGAAAGAACTAATGTTAGGGCAATCCTGGCTTTTTGTTTTTCTTGTGACTTACTAAAAGATGAGCAGATGAGACATTTTGGATTCATGAGGTTTGTATTTTTGTATTTTTAATTTTGTATGGGCATTTGTTTATCATCTGTCTATTTTTTCTTCTATCATTATCTGTGCATGAGAGAGAAGGGAGGAAGTGGTGGGGGAGGGAGGGAGGGAAAGAAGTAGAGAGGGAGGGAGAGAGAGAGAGAGAGAGAGAGAGAGAGAGAGAGAGAAATTGCTTTATATTTTAACAGTGCAGACCTTGATTAAACTAGAATCTGTTATAAGAACTCTCGATAAATCATCTCTTTCTGCATTTCCCCCCTCTCTATGGCACTCTACTTAAAACAAAAGCACCCCACCCAAACCAGGCTAATGACAGAGTGTCCCCATGAATTATGCTATATCCATTTTATCAGACATATTCAGGCATTTAAACAACATCATCATTGACCATACTTCTTTGTATTTGTGAGGCATCACCAAGGCTTATATGGCCAGAACATATCCCCAGAATATACTGTAAATCTGTCTGATTCCCTTTTTCTCTAGTGCTAATGCCTCAGTTCAGACTGCCATATCTCAGTTCAGTTGCTCACCATGCTGATTCTTGCTTTTTCAGCTCCAGTGTTTGCCTCTCTTCATCTTTTCCCTCATTTTTAAAAAATTTATTGCTTTTCCACCAAGAACAATTATTATAAAAGATAAATTAGTTCAGAACACCCTCTTTCTTAAATATTTTCATTGAATAAAACTCAAGCTTCTTACCATGACATATCTGCTAAGGCTGCTATAACAAAATACCACAGACTGGGTAGCTTCTTAAAAAACAGAAATTTATTTCTCATAGTTCTCAAAGATGTAAAGTCCAAGATCAAGCATTGAAAGAATTTGGTGTCTGGTGAGGACTCCCTTCCTGGCTTGTAGATAGCTACCTTCTCATTGTATTCTCATGTGGCAGAGTGGGTAGGTAGAGGGGTTGGGGGGAGGAGAGGAAAAAAAAAAAGCAAGTTCTCGGTATCTCAGTGTTCTTGTTAGAGGGACACTAATACTATGATGCCAGTAGGGCTCAATCTATTTTAGTTAACGTTTTTGCTGCTGTGACCAAAAGACCTGAAAAGAGCAATTAAAGGAGGAATAGTTTATTTTGGGGCCTACAGTTTCAGAGGCCTCAGTTCACATATGGCTGACTCTGTTACTCTGGGCTGGAGTGGAGGTATAATATTAAGGTGGAAGAATGTGGTGGAGGAAAGCATGTTATGAGAGCCATGACCTACCTAATCAGTGGATTAATTTGTTGGATGGATAATATTTTGAGGGATCTGCTGCTGTACTGGGTGATAACTGTAGGCAGGTAGGGGGTGACTAGAGGAATAGGTCACTGGGGGTTTGCTTTGAGTGTTTTGTTTTTCGTCCCAGGCACCTTGCTTGCTCTCTCTGCCTCCTGGCTGTCGTGAGCTGAGCAGCTTTTCTTCACCCTGCTCTTCCGCCATGATTTTTTTTTTTTTTGTATTTTAAAACTTGTCTTTGCTTTAAGACTTTGATTTTCTTTCTTTCTTTCTTTTTTAATTGGTTGTTCAAAACATTACAAAGCTCATGACATATCATCTTCCATACATTTGATTCAAGTGGGTTATGAACTCCCCTTTTTTACCCCAAATACAAGTTGCAGAATCACATCGGCTACACATCCACATTTTTGCATAATGCCATATTAATGACTGTTGTATTCTGCTACCTTTCCTATCCCCTACTATACCCCCTCCCCTTCCCTCTCATTTTCCCTCTTTACCCCATCTGCTGTTGTTTAATTCTCTCCCTTGTTTTTTTTCCCCTTTCCCCTCACAAACTCTTATATGTAATTTTGTGTAACAATGAGGGTCTCCTTCCATTTCCATACAGTTTCCCTTCTCTCTCCCTTTCTCCCACCCCACTCGTCTCTGTTTAATATTAGTCTTTTCCTCATGCTCTTCTTCCCTGTTCTGATCTTAGTTGCTCTCTTTATATCAAAGAAGACATTTGGCATTTGTTTTTTAAGGATTGGCTAGCTTCACTTAGCATTATCTGCTCTAATGCCATCCATTTCCCTGCAAAATCCACGATTTTGTCATTTTTTAGTGCTGCGTAATACTCCATTGTGTATAAATGCCACAGTTTTTTAATCCATTCATCCATTGAAGGGCATCTAGGTTGATTCCAAAGTCTAGCTATTGTGAATTGTGCTGCTATGATCATTGATGTGGCAGTATCCCTATAGTATGCTCTTTTAAGGTCCTCAGGGAATAGACCGAGAAGGGCGATAGCTGGGAAAAATGGTGGTTCCATTCCCAGCTTTCCTAGGAATCTCCATACTGCTTTCCATATTGGCCGCACCAATTTGCAGTCCCACCAGCAATGTACAAGTGTACCTTTTTCCCCACATCCTCGCCAGCACTTATTGTTACTTGACTTCATAATGGCTGCCAATCTTACTGGAGTGAGATGGTATCTTAGGGTGGTTTAGATTTGCATTTCTCTGACTGCTAGAGATGGTGAGCATTTTTTCATATACTTATTGATTAATTGTATGTCCTCCTCTGAGAAGTGTCTGTTCAGGTCCTTGGCCCATTTGTTGATAGGGTTGTTTGTTATCTTATTGTTTAATTTTTTGAGTTCTTTGTATATTCTGGATATTAGGGCTCTATCTGAAGTGTGAGGAGTAAAAATTTGTTCCCAGGATGTAGGTTCCCTGTTTACTTCTCTTATTGTTTCTCTTGCTGAGAAAAAACTTTTTAGTTTAAGTAAGTCCCATTTGTTGATTCTTGTTATTAACTCTTGGGCTATGGGCGTTCTATTAAGGAATTTGGAGCCCGACCCCACAATATGTAGATCGGAGCCAACTTTTTCTTCTATCAGGCGCAGAGTCTCTAATTTGATATCTAGCTCCTTGATCCATTTTGAATTAACTTTTGTGCATGGTGAGAGAAAGGGGTTCAGCTTCATCTTGTTGCATATGGATTTCCAGTTTTCCCAGCACCATTTGTTGAAGATGCTATCCTTTCTCCATTGCATACTTTTAGCGCCTTTATCAAATATAAGAAAGTTGTAATTTTGTGGATTGGTCTCTGTGTCCTCTATTCTGTACCATTGGTCCACCTGCCTGTTTTGGTACCAGTACCATGCTGTTTTTGTTATTATTGCTCTGTAATATAGTTTGAAATCTGGTATCGCTATATCGCCTGATTCACACTTCCTGCTTAGAATTGCTTTTGCTATTCTGGGTCTTTTGTTTTTCCATATGAATTTCATGATTGCTTTGTCTATTTCTACAAGAAATGCCGTTGGGATTTTGATTGGCATTGCATTAAACCTGTAGAGAACTTTGGGTAGTATTGCCATTTTGATGATGTTGGTTCTGCCTATCCATGAACAGGGTATATTTTTCCATCTTCTAAGATCTTCTTCTATTTCTCTCTTTAGGGTTCTGTAGTTTTCATTGTATAAATCTTTCACCTCTTTTGTTAGGTTGATTCCCAAGTATTTTATTTTTTTTGAGGATATTGTGAATGGAGTGTTTTTCCTCATTTCCGTTTCAGAAGTTTTGTCGCTGATATACAGAAATGCCTTTGATTTATGCGTGTTGATTTTATATCCTGCCACTTTGCTGAATTCATTTATTAGTTCTAGTAGTTTCTTTGTAGACCCTTTTGGGTCTTCTAGGTATGGAATCATGTCATCTGCAAATATTGATAATTTAAGTTCTTCTTTTCCAATTTTTATGCCTTTAATTTCTTTCGTCTGTCTAATTGCTCTGGCCAGTGTTTCGAGAACTATATTGAATAGAAGTGGTGATAGAGGGCATCCCTGTCTTGTTCCAGATTTTAGAGGGAATGCCTTTAACTTTTGTCCATTCAGAATGATGCTAGCCTGAGGCTTAGCATAGATAGCTTTTACAATGTCAAGGTAAGTTCCTGTTATCCCTAGTTTTTCTAATGTTTTGAACATAAAAGGATGCTGTACTTTGTCAAATGCTTTCTCTGCGTCTATTGAGATGATCATATGTTTCTTATCTTTAAGTCTATTGATGTGGTGAATAACATTTATTGATTTCTGTATATTGAACCAACCTTGCATCCCAGGGATGAATCCTACTTGATCAGGGTGCACTATTTTTTTGATATGCTTTTGTATTCGATTTGCCAGGATTTTATTGAGGATTTTTGCATCTATGTTCATTAGAGATATTGGTCTGTAGTTTTCTTTCTTTGAAGTGTCTTTGTCTGGTTTTGGGATCAAGGTGATGTTGGCCTCATAGAATGAATTTGGAAGAGCTCCTTCTTTTTCTATTTATTGAAATAGCTTGAAAAGTATTGGTATTAATTCTCCCTTGAAGGTTTTGTAAAACTCCGCTGTATACCCATCCGGTCCAGGGCTTTTTTTGGTTGGTAGTCTTTTAATGGCTTCTTCTATTTCTTCCTTTGTTATTGGTCTGTTTAAACTGTGTGTGTCTTCCTGACTCAATCTGGGCAGCTCATATGACTTAAGAAATTTATCGATGTCTTCACTGTCTTCTATTTTATTAGAATATAGGGTTTTGAAATACTTTCTAATTATCTTCTGTATTTCTGTAGTGTCTGTTGTGATATTGCCTTTTTCATCCTGTATGTTAATAATTTGAGTTTTCTCTCTTCTTCTTTTCGTTAGCATGGCTAAGGGTCTGTCGATCTTACTTATTCTTTCAAAGAACCAACTTTTAGTTTTATCAAATTTTTCAATGGTTTTTTTGGTTTCGATTTCATCTCTGGTTTTAATTATTTCTTGTCTTCTGCTATATTTGCTGTTGTTTTGCTCTTCCTTTTCTAGGGTTTTGAGATGTAGTGTGAGTTCGTTTATTTGTTGGTTTTTTCTTTTTTTGAGGAATGAACTCCAGGAAATGAATTTCCTTCTTAGAACTGCTTTCATTGTGTCCCATAGATTCCGGTATGTTGTGTCTGAATTGTCGTTTATCTCTAAGAATTTTTTGATTTCCTCCTTTATGTCTTCTGTAACCCATTCATCATTCAGTAACATATTGTTTATTTTCCATGTGATGCAGGATTTTTCCTTCCTTCTTTTATCATTGATTTCCAGTTTCATTCCATTATGATCAGATATGGTGCATGGTATTATCTCCACACCTTTATATTTACTAAGAGTTGCCCTATGGCATAATATATGATCTATCTTTGAGTAAGATCCATGTGCTGCTGAGAAGAACGTGTATCCACTTGATGATGGTTGATATATTCTATATATGTCGGTTAATTCCAGGTTATTGATTGTGTCATTGAGTTCTATAGTTTCTTTATTCAGTTTTTGTCTGGAGGATCTGTCTAATGGTGAGAGCGGTGTGTTGAAGTCACCCATAATTATTGTGTTGTGGTCAATTTGACTCTTGAACTTGAGGAGAGTTTGTTTTATGAATGTTGCTGCACCATTATTTGGTGCATATAAATTGATAATTGTTATGTCTTGTTGGTGGATAGTTCCTTTTAACAGGATATGGTGTCCTTCTTTATCCCTTTTGATTAACTTAGGTTTGAAGTTGATTTTATTCGATATGCGTATGGCCACTCCTGCTTGCTTCCGAGGGCCATGTGAGTGGTATGATTTTTCCCAACCTTTCACCTTCAGCCTGTGTATGTCTTTTCCTATCATATGAGTCTCCTGAAGGCAGCATATTGTTGGGTTTGTTTTTTTGATCCAGGTTACCAGCCTGTGTCTCTTGATTGGTGAGTTTAGTCCATTAACATTTAAGGTTACAATTGAAATATGATTTGTACTTCCAGTCATGTTTATTTATTTATTTATTTTAGTTTGGCTAGTTTTTACTTTTTGATTTTTTCCCTCCCCCTTTACTGAGAAACCTCCCGCTGTTGGTTTTGGGCACTATTTTTCCATTCCTCTTCTTGTAGAATTTTGCCCAAAATGCTTTGCAGTGCTGGTTTTCTGGCTGCGAATTCTTTTAGCTTTTGTTTATCGTGAAAGATTTTAATTTCATTGTCAAATCTGAAGCTTAATTTTGCTGGATACAGTATTCTTGGTTGGAGACCATTATTTTTCAGCATTTGGAATACATTGTTTCAGGATCTTCTCGCTTTCAAAGTCTGTGATGAAGAATCAGCTGTTAACCTAATTGGTTTACCCCTGAATGTAATCTGCCTCCTTTCCCTTTTAGCCTTTAATATTCTCTCCTTGTTCTGTATGTTGGCTATCTTCATAATTATATGTCTTGGAGTTGGTCTATTACAGTTTTGGATGTTTGGGGTCCTGTAGGCTTCCAGGATTTGGCAATCCATTCCATCTTTCATCTCTGGGAAGTTTTCTAGGATTATTTCATTTAATAGGCTGTGCATTTCTTTGGTTTTAACCTCTGTGCCTTCTTGTATCCCAATGACTCTCAAATTTGGTTTTTTGATGAGATCCCATAACTCTTGGATAGATTGCTCATGAGATTTAAGTATCTTTTCAGTGTTGACTATACTCTTTTCAAGTTGATAAACTTTGTCTTCATTATCTGATGTTCTGACTTCTACTTGATCTAGCCTATTTGTAATACTCTCGTTAGCGTTTTCAATCTGGTTTATGGTTTCTTGCATTTCTAAAATTACTGTTTGGTTTTTTTTTTAAGATCTCTATCTCCTGGTAAAGCTCGTTCTTTGCAGTTTGAATTTGTTTGTTTAGTTCATTTTCAAAATATACTTTCAATTCTTGGACTTGCTGTCTCATGTCTTCTCTAAAATTCCGTTCCATCTGAGTTAGGTATGCCTTGATTTCTTTCCCTGTCCATGTTTCTGATGCTTCTAGGTCCTCCTGTAGATTTAAGTTGTCCTGCATTATCTGTAATCCTTTTTTCCCTTGTTTTTTCATGTTTTTCACGTTACTTTCCAGCTCTGTTTGACTGCTTTGAAACTGCTTTCTCCTATACATTTGTTTTGGCTTTGTTTATCTCTGTTGTCTCTCCTTTGTGGTGGGAGATTATGCTTATAGATGTTGGGCTTCATTGTACTTTAGAGCTGATTCATTCAATTTATAAAGGGCTTCTGGATTTTGTATGCATATAGTCGCTTTGTTTTTTATTCTTAGGACTTTAGGTTAGGTGCTATGCAGGTATAAGGGTTAGTATGTCTTGGCTACTTTAGAAGATTGCTCTACTGAAGGGGGATACTAACCGTCGATTGGATCAGGGTGTTGGTAGGAGCTAGGTATTTAGGAGCACTATAGACAGCTTCGAAACATTCACCTATTTGCATTTAGACAGTTACACGAAATGGAGGACGTAATGCTTGGGATTAAAGTTGGGGGGAAGGGGAAGGTAGGTGCTCTTGAAAAGAAAGAAGGAGAGGGAGATAGATAGCATAGAGGAGAATAGAAAGAGCAATAAAACTTGGAAGGTGAGAGAGAGAGAGGGAAAAGGGAGAGAAAAAAATAAAATGAAATAGGAAATAAAATTAGGTCTTAGAGATCCATTTTCTTCTCTTCCCGTAGGCAAAGCTGTGCCCTCCAGGCTGAGTTTTGCCCTCAATGTGTCAACAGCAATCCCTGTAAGGCGGTTCCTGGGAGTCTCTCAATCCTGTTGGTCCATAGCCGTTTCACTTCTATGGCCCCTCCTCCCCTTTCTCCTGCCAGCCAGCCAGGTCCTGCTCACCGGAGGCAGTTCCCCAAGGATTTGGTTACACTTTCAGCCCCACTGAGTGCTCTATTTCCCTAACGACTGAGCACTCTCTCTGTCATTCATCTAAGCCCCAGTGCTGTGGAGCTGTGGTCTGGGAGTCAATTGTTTAATTTTTCCGGACCCCTTTGGTGGGCACACCTTCGGAATCTGGCGGCTAAGACCATTGGTGTCGCTGCTGGTGGTAATAGGAGTTGGGGGTCGAGGATCCCCTCTGCTTCCCTCAGCCCCTACAGTCACAATCACACTGCTGGCGGTAGGAGGAGTTGGGGGTCTGGAGTGTCCTCTGTTTCCCTCTGCCCCTACCGTCACACCCTCTCAGTTCGCGGTTGGGGGAATTTGGGGGTGGGGAGTCTTCTCTGCTTCCCTCTGCCCCTACAGTCACGCCCTCATCACTGGCAGTAGGGGGAGTTGGGGGTCGAGAGTCCTTTGGCCCTTACGGTCACGCCCACGGAGAGATTTTGAAGTTTCCCGGTTGTTTGTATCTGATGTGGGTGGGAGTCACACACCTGCTAAAGTAGATTCCGCTGGAAAGGAATCTCTTTGGCCGAACTTTGGTGACTTCCCCTCTCTGCTATGGCAGGCCCCTGGCTCCTTGCCGGAGTGTCCGAAGGGAGGGGTGGAACTGGCTTGTCTCTGGTCTGACACAATCTCTGGTTTTAGTTCCCAGTTCGCTATTTCGTAAAGGCTTGGTTAGATTCCCTTCACGTGGTCTCAGGGGTGGGGAGCCGTTTGCCGGGTGGGCGGGGCTGTTAGCAGAGCCGGGAGGGCACAGGCCGTCTGCTGGGCCAGGTGGGGACAATTCTCGCTGCGCAGGCCACCGGGGGCCGCCTGTAGAGATGGGCAGCTGTGGCTGGGAGGCCAAGAGCCAGGTGGGCGGGGTGGCCTTTCGCAGAGTGGGCGGGGCCACCAGGAGAGCCGGGTTGGCAGGGGCCGTCTGCCGGCCGGTCGGGGACCCCTCTCGCCGAGCCGGGCGCCGGGAGGCTGCCTGTAGAGCCGGGCAGCTGCGGCCGAGTGGCTAAGATCCGGGCGGGCGGGGTGGCCCTTCGCAGAGCGAGAACGGAGCCTCCCGGGAGAGCCGGGATGGCGGGGTCGTCTGCCGCTCCGGGCCGCCGGTCGCCTGCAGAAGCGGCTGGTGGCCGCGGAATTGGACCTCTGCGCCCTCTGGGGGCCGCCTGTAGAGCTGGGCAGCTGCGGCCGCGTGGCTAAGAGCTGGGCGGGTGGGGCGGTCGATCGCAGAGTGAAAACGGAGCCTCCCGGGAGAGCCAGGATGGCGGGGGCCGTCTGCCGGTTTGGGCGGGCCGCGCAGCTCCGGGCCGCTGGCCGCCCGCAGAAGCAGCTGGTGGCTACGGGACTGGACCTCTGTGCCCGCGTGGCCGGCCAAGATCCACTTGTATGGGACAAACTGTCACTTCTAATAAACCTACCAATTCCCGGCAGGTCCCCTCTTAACGGAATTTTGTTAGAAGTTCCTCAGTAGGTAGACTGCAGCTGTTCCAATGGGTCTTTCTGATCCCGTTAATGTGGAGACATTGGAATCGCTGCTTCCTCGCCGGCCGCCATGTTGGATCCTCCCGCCATGATGTTTTATTCACCAGGGGCGCACAGCAGGGCAGGCAGCCTACTTTGGACTGAACCTATGAAAGCCAAAGTAAACTTTTTATCCTTTACGTTGTCTTGTTGTGTATTTTGGTCACAATGATGAAAAGTGGACTAACACAATAGGTAACCAACAAACAGGGTAAAGTGTGACACTTCTCTTCTGGGGACAACAGACCACTCATTGTACTTTACTGTTTTACCAAAAAAATCTCTGTCTTTTTTTTAATCAATTTTCAAAAATCTTAATTTTTTTCTTTTTAATTAACATATAATTACATAAGCATTCACAGGGTTTAGTGTGACAGTTTAATACATATATACAATTCATAATAATCAAACCAGGGTAATTAGCATTTCCATCTTCTCAGACATTCATCATTTCTTGTGTTGGAAACCTTCAAACTCCTCTCTTCTAGTTCTTTATAAAATATAAAATTAGCTGTTGTAAACTATCGGCACCCAACTGTGCAAGAGAATGCTAGAACCAATTTTCCTATCTGTATTTTGATACCCATTGTCTGGTCCTCCTCCATTTACTCCCATTCCTGACCACTGTTCCAGCTCAACATCTACGAAATCAACTTTAAACTTCCACATGAGTGAGATCATGCAGTATTTGTCTTTCTGTGCCTAATTTATTTCACTTAACACAATGTCTTCTAATTTTATCCATGTTGTTGCAAATGACAGGATTTTATTCCTTTTTATGATTGAATAATAGTTTTTTTTTTTTGGTGTGTGTTTGTGTGTGTGTCATTTTCTTTATCCAGTCATCCTTCTGTGGACACTTAAGTTATTTTCCTTTCTTAGCTATTGTGAATAGTGCAGCAGTGAATGTGAGAGTACAGATGTCTCATCAACATGCTGATTTTCTTTCCTTTGGGTACATACCCAATGAGTGGCATACTGGTAGTCCTATATTTCATTTTCTGAAGAACTTAAATAGTATTTTCCTTGATTTAGTGTGTGTGTGTGTGTGTGTGTGTATGTGTGTGTGTATTTCTGGGGTCTGAATCCAGGGGCCACTCTACTATTGAACTATATACCCAACCCTTTCCTTATATTTTATTTTGAAACAAGGTCTCACAAAATTTCCCAGGATGGCTTCAAACTTGTTATCCTCTTCTCTCTGCCCGAGTAGTTGGGATTACAGATGTGTACCACTGTGCCTGGTTTTTCCAGTTCTTTTAAGCAGCATAATTCAATCAGAAGTTTGAATTCAAGTCCTACTTTTGTTACTTACTAGTATGGCAGAGCATTGTATGAAGATTATTTACTACTTGCTAATTGCTTTGTAATTATTGTTGATAATGCTACTATCAATGTTGGAAAACCTCATCTTGAGCTTCCACTCTAGGAGCACCTTAACTGTGAGGAATAGAGCCCACACCACATTTTAATGACTGCAATCAGAGAAGAAACACTGCTTGCACAGCAAGTGCTTTCTGAAATATTCTCATGGTCAGGTGCTGGGGATGTGGAATAATATGGAGATCACAGGGTTCTGGGGTTGGGCATGTAAACCAGAGAGTAGAAGAAGAGATGTGAGTGATGGTACAGCATTCACCAAAAGCTGAGTGGGACCAGTATCCATTCTACGGTGGGTGGTGGAAAGGGAAGGATGGTGAGTATATCAGAGTCCAAGGTGAGTTTTAACAGTCAAAGGAATGAATAAGCAAGGGCTTGGGGCTTGCAAACGGGCCTAAAGCTTTTAAGGAACTGCCCTTTTTCAGGCCTGCTGAAGTATGTGTTTCAAAGAAATATCAGAAGCAAAGCTTTCTATTTTTAAGCATCTTGCTAAGTTGCCTAGTTAGATAGTTGAGACCTAAAGTTGGAACTCAAATCCAAAGACTTTAACATTGTAGGTATTTGGCTAATATTTGTTTAATGGATAGCTCTGAGGCAGGAAGGAGCTTGAGATATTGGGAGAGGCAACATCATGGGGGTCTTTTTTTGTCATGCTGGAATACATAAGAGGGAGTAAACAGATAAATGGTCAGTGGAGTTTTCTTTAAGCAGGGAAATGACTTGATCAGTTTGAATTTTAGAAAAATCCCTTCTTTTACAGAACACTGGATGAATTGGTAAGAATAAGACTGTAGCCATGAGCATATACAGGAAAGGTAATAGCATGTGGAAGGAACAGAAAATGTAGACAGAAAGGGTATTCAGATTGCCATAGTAACTCAGGGAGAAGTCCTAGGCCTGGTCTGTCAGGCAGAGAAGCAGAGACATAGAGGTGCAGTCACACTGTGGTGACTGATTGGAATGTTCAAGTGAGCTTGGTTAAGTTGCACGTGTGTGTGTAAGTGTATGTGCATGCAGGCATGCGAGGTAGTGAGCTGGGTTTTGTGTGAATGTACACTAGTGAAATGTGTGCATCTGTGCGTAGGCAAGTGAGTTGAAAAATATGTGGTGTGTGTGTGTGTGCACTTGAGTTGGGATGTGTATGTGTGTGACTGGAGTGTGTGTGTCTTGGAATGCAGTGTGGCTAGTGTTTTGGAATAAGTGTGTGTCCATGAGTGCAAGTGAGCAGTTAAAAACTATCTAATACTTTTTTTTATTTGGCCTAAAGTTTCATGCTGTACTTCTTATGCCTAACTCCTGATCACGTGCAGAAATGGACAGAGTAAATCCTTCCTGACTGACTTAGCTGTTAATTGCTTCTTCCTTATATTCACACAGTACCTTTCTCCATATACTTGTAAGACCTCTATTGTTATTAGTTTATATGATACTCCCCCTTGCTAGCCTGTGAATTCTTTAAGTTGACAAAGTGTGCCATGTATTGTTCTATCCAAATCTACCTTATTGAGGCACACAATAGATTCTCAGCCAATGTGTATTAAATAAACTAAAGAAAAAAAACCCCACACATTTAACATAAAGCCTTCAAAAGTAAAATCTCATTATTGCCTCCTGCATCTTTTGGAAACAATAGCAATAACAATCGCTATTTATTAAGAATCTATTGTGTGCTGGGCACAGTGCCAAGTACATTATATGCAATCTTAAAAAAAGAAAAAAGCCCCAAACCTAGGCAATAAATATTATCAACTGCCTTCTACAAATGACAGCAGCAAAGTTCACTATGGTTAAGTCACTTGCCAAGTTGCACAGCTAGGTTGAGAGCCAAAATCAGATCTCAAAAGTGTATGCTTTTAACATGCTCTAGAACCTTCCATTCCCTATGATACCCTTTGACCAGCTTTCTGTTTCTTGCACTAATGGAAAAGTCACTGCTCTCTCTTTGGGATATAAAAGGGTATAATCTGGTTAAAAGGAACCAGTGTTTCCTTTGTGCTCAAGGGGGTCTGCCCAATCATAGGATGTTAATTCAAACCAGTATTATCTGAGAGATGTGGCCAGTTTGGATTTGCTCAAGCTCTGGATGCTGTGAACTGGATCCCAGGAGTGTACAAGAAATGATAATAGTTCCACTTGAGATCCAGGCCCACAGTGGGTCAAGGATAGAGATTCCCCTTCCCTCAAAATATTGGCTTTTTCTTTTCTTTCCCAAGGATTTGTAGGATGCCATCTATCCCATGGGGGAACCACTTCCAAATGCTGCTCTATTACTGAGTGGAAATTTTCAAATATATGAAGGGTTTGCTCTTTCCAAATTCTGTGTTGTGACTTTCATGGGCTTTAAGTAAAAGTAAGGCATTCAATGAATATTTTATTATTATCATTTTTTTGGTACTGGGGATTAAACACAGGGGCACTTAACCACTGAGCCACATCCCCAGCCTTTTTGTATTTTATTAGAGACAGGGTTTCACAGAGTTGCTTAGTGCCTCACTAAGTTGCTGAGGCTGGCTTTGAACTCGAAATCCACCTGTCTCCACCTCCTGAACCATTGGGATTACAGGCGTGTGCCACTGCGCCCAGCAAAATTTTATTTCTTGATATGTCTTAATTGACTAGTTTCTCTGTAAAGCTCTGTTCATAGATAAGCATCAGGTGATTGTTCCAGACTCTTTATGTCTTTTTATTTTTCTTCATTTCTTTTCCAAATGAGTTTTTCATTATTTTGGTAATCCTAGAACAGAGACCTTTTCTTACTTGAACAAATAGGGACATTCTAGAGAGGTCTTCTAGCTCTAGATGATTCATGAACATGTCCTTTTTATTTAGTATATTAGAACTGAAGAGCAACACTCAAGCAGCGTTTAACTTGGGGATCCTTTAGAAGCAAGCAAAATAGGGAGGTGTGAAATTTGGGGCCTTTAGTGATTTCAGGGCTTCACGAAGGTATCTTGTGTCTAAAATTCCTCCCCGTCCACTGTATATGACTTTCATTCTCTCAACTTTTGGCTTTCATATCTACTCAAAAATACAGCTCTTTGTTGCCTCTTTCATGTTATATTATTTCTACTTAATATGTTGGGGCTTGAGCAAATTTATTTGTTCTCTAAAACATTTTTTTTTAAATTTTATAGAGGGAAAATCATGGTAAAGTTTGTCAACTTGTAGGGAATTGGGAAAGTAAATGTGTTAAAATTTAAAGTCAATAAAGATCGTTTGCTGGGGAGACACTGAGCTCAGCTTCCTAGACAGATCTTTCCACATGTAATAGCAGCTAAGAACATGGCTCTGGCACCAAACTAGCTGAGTTCTTTTACCTACTAATTGCGTGATCATGGTAAGGTTAAGTAACTTAGTTGAACCTTAGTTTACCTATGTGTAAATTATAATAATTACAATTCCTATTTCATAGGGTTGCTGTATTAAATGAGGCAATGTATATAGAGTGCCAAGAATAGTATATGACAGACAGTAAACACTGATTAAAATGGTTATTATTATTTGCTTGCTAAAGTTCTGTCTTCCCTCAAATATCAACTTCTGTCAAGTGAACCCTCTGGGATTTAATACTAGAAATTTAGGCTTGCAGGTAGAGCTGGGTGGAACCTTAGAGATCATCTAATCCAAACCCCTCTTTTCTGAATGAAGAAACACAAGTCATTGAGGAATTAGGAAGCAGTCTGAAATCTGTTGTCTGGAGCACATTTCTTTTACCCGGAAGGACTGAAGGAGAGGGGAAGTAACTTTTTAGAGGTGATCTTGTATCTCCCCATAAAGACCTCAAACTGTTATAAAGTTTTAGAGAAGTTCCTGAGATGACAGAGTAGGTTGTGTTCAAAGAGTAGTGAGGTAGAAAACCTGGTCTGTCTCTGGTCACTTTGGTGAGGTGAACTCAGTGAAGTCTGAGAATCCTGGAGACCAGTGGATCAAGGCAAGTGTCCTGAGAGGTGTTGAAGGAATTCCATATGGAGAGAGAAACATGCAAATTCTCAAGAGATCCTGATCAACATCTTATTTTTAAGTCGAGAACTTGGGTTTATTTTTGTCAGGATGGTTCCTAAAGTGCTAAGACCTATTCTTAGTAAGAATGGCACTTGCTAGCTCATTTCTTTCTTGTCAAAAGCTTCATTTAGTTCAATGGCCTTAGAGGTATTTAGAATGGTATTTAGGAGAATGGACTCCTTTACGAAAGCGTACAAATAATATTTTAAAAAGTGTAAAAATAATACAACCCAGCCTTAGAGGTTTTTTGTTTTGTTTTGGTGGGGTGGGGGAGGAGAGGATTGACTCATAGTCCTATCAACTGAACACATTCAAATCATTTTATACAAGCACACATATTTTTTTTTATAAAGTTGAAATTATAGAGCCAAGACATTTCTAAGAAAACTCAAGTTCAGTCAGGGACTTACTGATTATCCCCGGGGAAGTCAGTCTGGCTTCTTTTCTTGGGAGGAGTACCATGACCTTACCAATGTGAGTATCCACATCTGCTTGTTTTTGTGATGCAGTGAATGAAGAGAACACTGTCTGGGCCAAAAGATTCAGATTGAAACCAGACCTTATGCCTGGGCTCTACTTCCCATTTTGCTGGATAACCTTGAGAAAAGGGTCTTAACCTTCCTGGATGTAGTTTTTAGCTTTTATAAAACAGATTGCTGCATGTCAGTTTGTTTAAAGTGTGCTGTGCTCAGCCTTGGCACGCAGGCAAAAGGTTTCTACAAATTCAGGGTTCAGATATTATCTACATAGTCTTTCCTTGAAGTTTGATTGATTGATTTATACAACTTAAAACTGTGAATTGACTGAACTTCTTTGGTTGCCTGTGTTTTTTCATGATTGTCCCTTGGTCCACTCCTCTCTGTAGTGACAGAGGTAATTTATCAGATCATTTTTTCCTTCTCTCTTTCATGAATTAGGCCATCAGCCTCACTCAAATTCCAAGAAACAATGCATGAATGATGTGGGTGGCAGTACAGTGTCCAAGTCTGTTCAGTTTATTAAAACAAGCTATATAGAAAGGACGACTTAAAAGAAACAGACATTTATTTCTCAAAGTTCTGGAGGCTGGAAGTCCTAGATTGAATGTCAGCAGATCTGGTACCTGGTAAGGACTGCTTTCTGGTTTACAGATAGAGATTTCTTCCTATGTTCTTACATAGTAGAAGGTAAAAGGGAGCTCTCTGGGTCCCTTCTTTTTTATTTTTTTAAGGTGAACACAATATCTTTATTTTATTTTTATGTGGTGACAAGAATTGAATCCAGTGCCTCATGCACGCTAGGCGAGCCTCTACCACTTGAGCCACATCCCCAGCTCCTCTGGGTCCCTTCTTAATCCCTTGAGGTCATTCACCTCCCAAATGCCCCAACTCCAAGAACTGCCACATTGGGGTTTAGGTTCCAACATAAGAATTTGGGCAGAACATAAACATTGATTCTAGCAGGGAACATGAACATTCTGTCTGTTCACAGCACAGGAATGCTCCCAGCTGAAGTGAGCCGTGAATTGTGTGTAGACACCTCCAGTCCTCTACTCTGAGTCATCTTATAAGCTCCTTCATTTCAAGGGAGGAAGGTTAATTTTGGGCCCCCTTTGAAGCATTTAGGTGACTCCTGCCAAAAGGATAGGACTGAGCTATAATCACATGAGATGCCTGGTCATGCCTGTAAGTCTACTTTGGACCAGACCCAAGGTGTTGCCCTATGTCCCTATCCAGCCCACTCCCTCTTCTTTCCTGAAGAAATCCACAGTGAGGGTGGAGGCGGGAGATCAGTGTTTATCTTGGTGGGCCTCCCTTGAGTTGGACACTGCTGCTCTGTTTTCTTAGGCTGAGATCTGGCCCTCCTTTTTTAATTGGCCAGGGACTCTTTTCTGGCCATGTGGCCTGACAGTGATTTTTGTCCCCCGCCCACTGCCCTAAGCTTTCTGGGATCCTGTGGAGTGCACTGACATACCCTGCCTGCTTGAACCTAGCAGTATCAACAGTCAGCCATGACTGGTATGTATGGTTGTAAATATTATCAAGTCAAAGTCCTATACGGTAAACTGGAACCTCACTTCTCTCCCAAGTGGGGCTGGAGCTCACTGAGGAGGTGTACATGTTAGAATTAGTGCAGTCTTTGCCAAACTCAGCTCTAGGATTGATAATGAAATAGCCTTGCTTGCTGGCTGGCTCAGGCTGGTGATGCATGCTGGGTGCAAGCAAGAACATTGGAGTGCAACTGGACTCAAATTCCAATTCCACTGCTTCCTGGGTATGTTAACTTCAGCAGATACCTTTACCTCTTTGTCTTACCAGTACTGTGTTATAACCAGTTACACCACTGGAGCTCCTACTTTTACCTCCCTCTGTCTCAATTTCCTTCATTAGGGAATGGGCATATTTTGAGGATTTTGAGAATATTGTTTTGAGGATTAAATAAACTCATACGTTAGGCTGAAACATGTATAATTACTATATTTTTTGTACCTATAAAAATGACAGAGACAACAGAATTCTTTAAAAACATGATCCATCTACATGCTGTCTGTAAAGAACTCCCTTTAAATATAAGGATACAGGTATGTCAAAAGAAAAGTGACGAAAAAAAGCTGTATGATACAAATTTTAAACAGAAGAAATCAGGAGTAGCTATACTAATGGGCATGGAATATCTCAACAAAATATTAGCAAATTGAATGGAACCATGTATACAAATAATTACATACAAGTGAGGTTTTTTCCAGTTATGCAATACTGATTCAATGTAAAAAGTAACATGATCATATTAATTGTCTCAAAAATATAATTTGACAACATTCAACATCCATTCATGATAAAATCTCTCTGCAGTTAGAAATAGAGGGGAATAGCATCAATTTGATAAAAAGCCTCTTTTAATAAAATCGTGGCATTTGCAGGTTAATGGATGGAGTTAGAGAAGATAATGCTAAGTGAAGTTAGCCAATCCCCCAAAGCCAAATGCTGAATGTTTTCTTTGATATAAGGAGGCTGATTCATAGTGAGACAGGGAGAGGGAGCATGGGAGGAATAGACAACTCTTGATAGGGCAGAGGGGTTGGAGGGGAAGAGAGGGGCATGGGGTAATTAATGATGGTGGAATGTAATGATCATTATTATCCAAAGTACAGGTATGAAGACACAGAAGGGTGTGAATATACTATGTATACAACTAGAGATATGAAAAAATTGTGCTCTATATATGTAATAAGAATCACAATGCATTCTTCTGTCATATATAAATAAAAAATTTACATAAAAAAGCCTCTTTAAGGAGTCTATAGTTAACATTATACTTAATGATAAAATGCTCTCTCCCTAAGCCTGGGCTGGAGGCAAGAATGCCTGCTTCTGTCATTCATATTCAATATAGTGCTGGAAATTCTAGTCATTGGGGGAAAAAAAATCAAAGGCATACAGATTGGAAAGTAGGAAGTAAATTTATATTTGAAGATGACATGATCACCTACATAGAAAATCTCAAGAAATGTCTAAAAAATCCTCCTAGAACTAATAAATGGGTCCAGCAAGCTCATTGGATATAAAAATAAATTGTATTTTTTAAAAAACAAAGTTCAGGTTTTTAAACTTTCTTTTTTTTATATCTTTATTTATTTATTTATTTTTATGTGGTGCTAAGGATCGAACCCGGGGCCTCACACGTGCTAGATGAGTGCTCTACTGCTGAGCCACAATCCCAGTCCAATAAATTGTATTTCTATAGTTCAGTAATTAATATGTGGATGTCAAAATTAAAAATCAATTATCATTTATAATCCCTCAAAAATATTAAAATGTTCTCCAGTTCCATCCATTTGCCAGCAAATGATACAATTTCATTGTTCTTCATAGTTGAGTAAAACTCCATTGTGTGTATACCACATTAAATTAAAAATCCATTTGTCTATTAGGGGACATCTAAGCTGGTTTTATAACTTGGCTATTGTTAATTGTGCTACTATAATATTGGTATGCATGTATCACTATAGTGTGCAAATTTTAGTTCTTTTGAATAAATATCAAGGAGTGAGATAGCTGGGTCATATGATGGTTCCATTTCTAGTTTTCTAAGGAATCTCCATTCTGCTTTCTAAAGTGATGGCACTAGCTGGCAGCCACCAAGAAAACATGAGTGTACCTTTTCCCCCATATCCTCACCAACATTTATTGTTATTTGTATTCTTGATGATTGCTATGCTATCTACAATGAGATGAAATCTCAGTGTGGTTTGATTTG